>NC_140446.1:20812707-22033336 GCF_963576455.1 Neolamprologus multifasciatus | reverse complement strand
GCAGAATTTGCAACATTCATGTCAGATCATCCCATTTTCACTTTGTAACCTGATTAAACCAAGTTTGAGCTTTTCTATAACAACAGTGGCACACCCAGATGTTCAACATCTTCAATTGTTTTTTTCACTTTTCATTTCCTATAATAATATTTCATGAAACCAAATCTTAAAAACAATTTTTTTTCTTTCGTTCACTTTCAGACTGATTGAACCCATAAAGTTGAATTTCCAGACCCCAACTAACCAAATTTAGTGTTTTTTAAGCTGCAGAGTAGTTTTCAGCTCTGCTTGTCAGTAAGATGATTCCAATCATATATTAACCATCTGACCTGATACATTTGCATTAAGTACCACCATGTGACCTGTAAATACAGGAGTCATTGTTACTGAAAAGTGGGCCCCTGTATTACTGTGTAGAGATTTTCTAAAACAACATAACTGATTTATGTAAAAACAACATCTGTGCAAACATTACTGTTAAACCTCATGTAATATTACATGGAAACCAATGGAAATTTGTCTTTTAAACAAGGACTTTTCAAACTGTTGAGCAGTAGTGTGTATTGTATGCATGTATCTGTCTGTATCTGATCAGGATTTTCTCCTCACTTCCAATCCAAGGCTACATTTTTAAACTGTGTCCTTCTTTAAAAAGTGACTTCAAGGCTGATGGGAAACTCTCCCTAACAAGTCCACTTTATTGCGTGCTCATTTATTCTCTCCTATAAGTGGCTCATAGGTACTAGTTCACTTTCTGCATGCTTCCTAATCTGTCACACTTATCAGTGGCTCATGGTTGCTTAAAGCCTATGTCTGTACTGGACCACAGAGGCAGAGCATCATTCAATCCTGCCAGCTGCCTATCTTGGTAGCATTTCAAGGATGACAGACTCCACTTTCTCTGCAGCAAGACAGCTCATAACATTTTAACAGTCTCTCCCTGTCCTCATGCTCCTATATCATCTGCTATAATCAAGAGCCATACACTATCATTGCATCTACACTACAGCTCAAAAGTTTGAAGTGCATCAGAAACGTCGGATTTTCTAAAAACAGTGAAATTCACATTCATATTTTTGTTAAATTAATCAAAAATGTCAAGAAATATGAATGTTTAAAAGTGACATTGATCACAGTTGATGAATGCGGTTCAGTGGAATATCTACATAGGTATACAGAGGGCCCAGTTTCAGCAATAATACCTGCTGTGTTTCAGTGGTACATTGTGTTAACTACTTTCAGTTTCTCATGTGAAATCCCGAACTTGTCAGTCAAGACATAAGCATAGACCAAAATCATTGTGCAGATTCAAAACACAGCAGAATTTGCAACATTCATGTCAGATCATCCCATTTTCACTTTGTTACCTGATTAAACCAAGTTTGAGCTTTTCTATAACAACAGTGGCACACCCAGATGTTCAACACCTTCAATTGTTTTTTCACTTTTCATTTCCTATAATAATATTTCATCAAACCAAATCTTAAAAACAAAGTTTTTTTCTTTCGTTCACTTTCAGACTGATTGAACCCATAAAGTTGAATTTCCAGACCCCAACTAACCAAATTTAGTGTTTTTTAAGCTGCAGAGTCGTTTTCAGCTCTGCTTGTCAGTAAGATGATTCCAATCATATATTAACCATCTGACCTGATACATTTGCATTAAGTACCACCATGTGACCTGTAAATACAGGAGTCATTGTTACTGAAAATTGGGCCCCTGTATTACTGTGTAGAGATTTTCTAAAACAACAGAACTGATTTATGTAAAAAACAACATCTGTGCAAAAATTACTGTTAAAACCTCATGTAATATTACATGGAAACCAGCGGAAATTTGTCTTTTAAACAAGGACTTTTCAAACTGTTGAGCAGTAGTGTGTATTGTATGCATGTATCTGTCTGTATCTGATCAGGATTTTCTCCTCACTTCCAATCCAAGGCTACATTTTTAAACTGTGTCCTTCTTTAAAAAGTGACTTCAAGTGTTTCAAGGCTGATGGGAAACTCTCCCTAACAAGTCCACTTTATTGCGTGCTCATTTATTCTCTCCTATAAGTGGCTCATAGGTACTAGTTCACTTTCTGCATGCTTCCTAATCTGTCACACTTATCAGTGGCTCATGGTTGCTTAAAGCCTATGTCTGTACTGGACCACAGAGGCAGAGCATCATTCAATCCTGTCAGCTGCCTATCTTGGTAGCATTTCAAGGATGACAGACTCCACTTTCTCTGCAGCAAGACAGCTCATAACGTTTTAACAGTCTCTCCCTGTCCTCATGCTCCTATATCATCTGCTATAATCAAGAGCCATACACTATCATTGCATCTACACTACAGCTCAAAAGTTTGAAGTGCATCAGAAACATCTGATTATACAAAAACACTGAAATTCATGTTCATATTTTTGTTAAATTAATCAGAAATGTCAAGAAATATGAATGTTTAAAAGTGACATTGATCACAGTTGATGAACGAGGTTCAGTGGAATATCTACATAGGTATACAGAGGCCCAGTTTCAGCAATAATACCTGCTGTGTTTCAGTGGTACATTGTGTTAACTACTGTCAGTTTCTCATGTGAAATCCTGAACTTGTCAGTCAAGACATAAGCATAGACCAAAATCATTGTGCAGATTCAAAACACAGCAAATTTTCAACGTTCATGTCAGATCATCCCATTTTCACTTTGTAACCTGATTAAACCAAGTTTGAGCTTTTCTATAACAACAGTGGCACACCCAGATGTTCAACACCTTCAATTGTTCTTAAATTGTTCTTTTTTCAATTTTTATTTCCTAAAATAATATTTCATCAAACCAAATCTTAAAAACAGTTTTTTTTTCTTTCGGTCACTTTCAGACTGATTGAACCCATAAAGTTGAATTTCCAGACCCCAACTAACCAAATTTAGTGTTTTTTAAGCTGCAGAGTCGTTTTCAGCTCTGCTTGTCAGTAAGATGATTCCAATCATATATTAACCATCTGACCTGATACATTTGCATTAAGTACCACCATGTGACCTGTAAATACAGGAGTCATTGTTACTGAAAAGTGGGCCCCTGTATTACTGTGTAGAGATTTTCTAAAACAACATAACTGATTAATGTTAAAAACAACATCTGTGCAAACATTACTGTTAAACCTCATGTAATATTACATGGAAACCAATGGAAATTTGTCTTTTAAACAAGGACTTTTCAAACTGTTGAGCAGTAGTGTGTATTGTATGCATGTATCTGTCTGTATCTGATCAGGATTTTCTCCTCACTTCCAATCCAAGGCTACATTTTTAAACTGTGTCCTTCTTTAAAAAGTGACTTCAAGTGTTTCAAGGCTGATGGGAAACTCTCCCTAACAAGTCCACTTTATTGCGTGCTCATTTATTCTCTCCTATCAGTGGCTCATAGGTACTAGTTCACTTTCTGCATGCTTCCTAATCTGTCACGCTTATCAGTGGCTCATGGTTGCTTAAAGCCTATGTCTGTACTGGACCACAGAGGCAGAGCATCATTCAATCCTGTCAGCTGCCTATCTTGGTAGCATTTCAAGGATGACAGACTCCACTTTCTCTGCAGCAAGACAGCTCATAACGTTTTAACAGTCTCTCCCTGTCCTCATGCTCCTATATGATCTGCTATAATCAAGAGCCATACACTATCATTGCATCTACACTACAGCTCAAAAGTTTGAAGTGCATCAGAAACGTCGGATTTTCTAAAAACAGTGAAATTCACATTCATATTTTTGTTAAATTAATCAAAAATGTCAAGAAATATGAATGTTTAAAAGTGACATTGATCACAGTTGATGAATGAGGTTCAGTGGAATATCTACATAGGTATACAGAGGCCCAGTTTCAGCAATAATACCTGCTGTGTTTCAGTGGTACATTGTGTTAACTACTGTCAGTTTCTCATGTGAAATCCCGACTAGTCATACAAGAACCTTCTTCACAAAAACATCAACACTCTCCAAAAGTGTTTTGCTTCTAAAGAAACCAAACCTTTCCCCACAATATTGCACTGATCATCCCATTTTTTCCTTCCAAGGTTACACTTTTAAGTCAATAATCAAAGTCAGGTGTTCAAAATTTTTAGGTCTTTCTTGTTTCCCACATTGAATACTTTTCATATCCCACAATAAGTTTTCTACAACAAGCTTTTCATTTTCCTTTTTTCGTGCCTTTTCAGACCACTTGAACACATAAATCTGAAGCTTTCGACCCTGACCTTATCAAATGTAATATTTCTTTAGATCAGTGCAATATTTTTCTCCATTCTTAATGTAACTGCAGCTAACCAGGATCAAGATACTTTCAATTTGAAATATCTATTAATTTTCAGTGCTCTTAGTGTGTTATGTTACTCACAGTTTTGCCGTCCGTCTCTTTGACTTCATGATTAGCTCTGGTCTCTCTTTTTTGCTGTTTTTCTCTCTCCTTATCTGGTACGTTAATGTGTCCTGTCTTCAGATGTAATCCTGACTCCTGCCTCCCTGTTTCCACCTTGACTTGTATTGAAAAAATTTCCAAAGTTCAGAGTAATCCAGAAAAGTTTTTCATCTTTAAAAGCTCTTGTCTTACAGCTGTCAGTCTTGTTGTTGTTCTTTAAGTTTGCTTAGTTCAGTTTCTGTTTTTGTATTTTTTGATTTCACATTACCATGACAACATGACACAAATCATTATGGTAAATTAAATCAGGGGGTTCTGTCCACCTGAAGTGCATTAGAAACATCTGATTTTATGAAAAAAACACAAATACTTTTTTCTATTTTTTAAATTAATCAGAAATGTCAAGAAATATGAATGTTTAAAAGTGACATTGATCACAGTTGATGAATGAGGTTCAGTGGAATATCTACACAGGTATACAGAGGCCCAGTTTCAGCAATAATACCTGCTGTGTTTCAGTGGTACATTGTGTTAACTACTGTCAGTTTCTCATGTGAAATCCGGAACTTGTCAGTCAAGACATAAGCATAGACCAAAATCATTGTGCAGATTCAAAACACAGCAGAATTTGCAACATTCATGTCAGATCATCCCATTTTCACTTTGTAACCTGATTAAACCAAGTTTGAGCTTTTCTATAACAACAGTGGCACACCCAGATGTTCAACATCTTCAATTGTTTTTTTCACTTTTCATTTCCTATAATAATATTTCATGAAACCAAATCTTAAAAACAATTTTTTTTCTTTCGTTCACTTTCAGACTGATTGAACCCATAAAGTTGAATTTCCAGACCCCAACTAACCAAATTTAGTGTTTTTTAAGCTGCAGAGTCGTTTTCAGCTCTGCTTGTCAGTAAGATGATTCCAATCATATATTAACCATCTGACCTGATACATTTGCATTAAGTACCACCATGTGACCTGTAAATACAGGAGTCATTGTTACTGAAAAGTGGGCCCCTGTATTACTGTGTAGAGATTTTCTAAAACAACATAACTGATTTATGTAAAAAACAACATCTGTGCAAACATTACTGTTAAACCTCATGTAATATTACATGGAAACCAATGGAAATTTGTCTTTTAAACAAGGACTTTTCAAACTGTTGAGCAGTAGTGTGTATTGTATGCATGTATCTGTCTGTATCTGATCAGGATTTTCTCCTCACTTCCAATCCAAGGCTACATTTTTAAACTGTGTCCTTCTTTAAAAAGTGACTTCAAGGCTGATGGGAAACTCTCCCTAACAAGTCCACTTTATTGCGTGCTCATTTATTCTCTCCTATAAGTGGCTCATAGGTACTAGTTCACTTTCTGCATGCTTCCTAATCTGTCACACTTATCAGTGGCTCATGGTTGCTTAAAGCCTATGTCTGTACTGGACCACAGAGGCAGAGCATCATTCAATCCTGCCAGCTGCCTATCTTGGTAGCATTTCAAGGATGACAGACTCCACTTTCTCTGCAGCAAGACAGCTCATAACATTTTAACAGTCTCTCCCTGTCCTCATGCTCCTATATCATCTGCTATAATCAAGAGCCATACACTATCATTGCATCTACACTACAGCTCAAAAGTTTGAAGTGCATCAGAAACGTCGGATTTTCTAAAAACAGTGAAATTCACATTCATATTTTTGTTAAATTAATCAAAAATGTCAAGAAATATGAATGTTTAAAAGTGACATTGATCACAGTTGATGAATGCGGTTCAGTGGAATATCTACATAGGTATACAGAGGCCCAGTTTCAGCAATAATACCTGCTGTGTTTCAGTGGTACATTGTGTTAACTACTTTCAGTTTCTCATGTGAAATCCCGAACTTGTCAGTCAAGACATAAGCATAGACCAAAATCATTGTGCAGATTCAAAACACAGCAGAATTTGCAACATTCATGTCAGATCATCCCATTTTCACTTTGTTACCTGATTAAACCAAGTTTGAGCTTTTCTATAACAACAGTGGCACACCCAGATGTTCAACACCTTCAATTGTTTTTTCACTTTTCATTTCCTATAATAATATTTCATCAAACCAAATCTTAAAAACAAAGTTTTTTTCTTTCGTTCACTTTCAGACTGATTGAACCCATAAAGTTGAATTTCCAGACCCCAACTAACCAAATTTAGTGTTTTTTAAGCTGCAGAGTCGTTTTCAGCTCTGCTTGTCAGTAAGATGATTCCAATCATATATTAACCATCTGACCTGATACATTTGCATTAAGTACCACCATGTGACCTGTAAATACAGGAGTCATTGTTACTGAAAATTGGGCCCCTGTATTACTGTGTAGAGATTTTCTAAAACAACAGAACTGATTTATGTAAAAAACAACATATGTGCAAAAATTACTGTTAAACCTCATGTAATATTACATGGAAACCAGCGGAAATTTGTCTTTTAAACAAGGACTTTTCAAACTGTTGAGCAGTAGTGTGTATTGTATGCATGTATCTGTCTGTATCTGATCAGGATTTTCTCCTCACTTCCAATCCAAGGCTACATTTTTAAACTGTGTCCTTCTTTAAAAAGTGACTTCAAGTGTTTCAAGGCTGATGGGAAACTCTCCCTAACAAGTCCACTTTATTGCGTGCTCATTTATTCTCTCCTATAAGTGGCTCATAGGTACTAGTTCACTTTCTGCATGCTTCCTAATCTGTCACACTTATCAGTGGCTCATGGTTGCTTAAAGCCTATGTCTGTACTGGACCACAGAGGCAGAGCATCATTCAATCCTGTCAGCTGCCTATCTTGGTAGCATTTCAAGGATGACAGACTCCACTTTCTCTGCAGCAAGACAGCTCATAACGTTTTAACAGTCTCTCCCTGTCCTCATGCTCCTATATCATCTGCTATAATCAAGAGCCATACACTATCATTGCATCTACACTACAGCTCAAAAGTTTGAAGTGCATCAGAAACATCTGATTATACAAAAACACTGAAATTCATGTTCATATTTTTGTTAAATTAATCAGAAATGTCAAGAAATATGAATGTTTAAAAGTGACATTGATCACAGTTGATGAACGAGGTTCAGTGGAATATCTACATAGGTATACAGAGGCCCAGTTTCAGCAATAATACCTGCTGTGTTTCAGTGGTACATTGTGTTAACTACTGTCAGTTTCTCATGTGAAATCCTGAACTTGTCAGTCAAGACATAAGCATAGACCAAAATCATTGTGCAGATTCAAAACACAGCAAATTTTCAACGTTCATGTCAGATCATCCCATTTTCACTTTGTAACCTGATTAAACCAAGTTTGAGCTTTTCTATAACAACAGTGGCACACCCAGATGTTCAACACCTTCAATTGTTCTTAAATTGTTCTTTTTTCAATTTTTATTTCCTAAAATAATATTTCATCAAACCAAATCTTAAAAACAGTTTTTTTTTCTTTCGGTCACTTTCAGACTGATTGAACCCATAAAGTTGAATTTCCAGACCCCAACTAACCAAATTTAGTGTTTTTTAAGCTGCAGAGTCGTTTTCAGCTCTGCTTGTCAGTAAGATGATTCCAATCATATATTAACCATCTGACCTGATACATTTGCATTAAGTACCACCATGTGACCTGTAAATACAGGAGTCATTGTTACTGAAAAGTGGGCCCCTGTATTACTGTGTAGAGATTTTCTAAAACAACATAACTGATTAATGTTAAAAACAACATCTGTGCAAACATTACTGTTAAACCTCATGTAATATTACATGAAAACCAACGGAAATTTGTCTTTTAAACAAGGACTTTTCAAACTGTTGAGCAGTAGTGTGTATTGTATGCATGTATCTGTCTGTATCTGATCAGGATTTTCTCCTCACTTCCAATCCAAGGCTACATTTTTAAACTGTGTCCTTCTTTAAAAAGTGACTTCAAGTGTTTCAAGGCTGATGGGAAACTCTCCCTAACAAGTCCACTTTATTGCGTGCTCATTTATTCTCTCCTATCAGTGGCTCATAGGTACTAGTTCACTTTCTGCATGCTTCCTAATCTGTCACGCTTATCAGTGGCTCATGGTTGCTTAAAGCCTATGTCTGTACTGGACCACAGAGGCAGAGCATCATTCAATCCTGTCAGCTGCCTATCTTGGTAGCATTTCAAGGATGACAGACTCCACTTTCTCTGCAGCAAGACAGCTCATAACGTTTTAACAGTCTCTCCCTGTCCTCATGCTCCTATATGATCTGCTATAATCAAGAGCCATACACTATCATTGCATCTACACTACAGCTCAAAAGTTTGAAGTGCATCAGAAACGTCGGATTTTCTAAAAACAGTGAAATTCACGTTCATATTTTTGTTAAATTAATCAAAAATGTCAAGAAATATGAATGTTTAAAAGTGACATTGATCACAGTTGATGAATGAGGTTCAGTGGAATATCTACATAGGTATACAGAGGCCCAGTTTCAGCAATAATACCTGCTGTGTTTCAGTGGTACATTGTGTTAACTACTGTCAGTTTCTCATGTGAAATCCCGACTAGTCATACAAGAACCTTCTTCACAAAAACATCAACACTCTCCAAAAGTGTTTTGCTTCTAAAGAAACCAAACCTTTCCCCACAATATTGCACTGATCATCCCATTTTTTCCTTCCAAGGTTACACTTTTAAGTCAATAATCAAAGTCAGGTGTTCAAAATTTTTAGGTCTTTCTTGTTTCCCACATTGAATACTTTTCATATCCCACAATAAGTTTTCTACAACAAGCTTTTCATTTTCCTTTTTTCGTGCCTTTTCAGACCACTTGAACACATAAATCTGAAGCTTTCGACCCTGACCTTATCAAATGTAATATTTCTTTAGATCAGTGCAATATTTTTCTCCATTCTTAATGTAACTGCAGCTAACCAGGATCAAGATACTTTCAATTTGAAATATCTATTAATTTTCAGTGCTCTTAGTGTGTTATGTTACTCACAGTTTTGCCGTCCGTCTCTTTGACTTCATGATTAGCTCTGGTCTCTCTTTTTTGCTGTTTTTCTCTCTCCTTATCTGGTACGTTAATGTGTCCTGTCTTCAGATGTAATCCTGACTCCTGCCTCCCTGTTTCCACCTTGACTTGTATTGAAAAAATTTCCAAAGTTCAGAGTAATCCAGAAAAGTTTTTCATCTTTAAAAGCTCTTGTCTTACAGCTGTCAGTCTTGTTGTTGTTCTTTAAGTTTGCTTAGTTCAGTTTCTGTTTTTGTATTTTTTGATTTCACATTACCATGACAACATGACACAAATCATTATGGTAAATTAAATCAGGGGGTTCTGTCCACCTGAAGTGCATTAGAAACATCTGATTTTATGAAAAAAACACAAATACTTTTTTCTATTTTTTAAATTAATCAGAAATGTCAAGAAATATGAATGTTTAAAAGTGACATTGATCACAGTTGATGAATGAGGTTCAGTGGAATATCTACATAGGTATACAGAGGCCCAGTTTCAGCAATAATACCTGCTGTGTTTCAGTGGTACATTGTGTTAACTACTGTCAGTTTCTCATGTGAAATCCTGAACTTGTCAGTCAAGACATAAGCATAGACCAAAATCATTGTGCAGATTCAAAACACAGCAGAATTTGCAACATTCATGTCAGATCATCCCATTTTCACTTTGTAACCTGATTAAACCAAGTTTGAGCTTTTCTATAACAACAGTGGCACACCCAGATGTTCAACATCTTCAATTGTTTTTTTCACTTTTCATTTCCTATAATAATATTTCATGAAACCAAATCTTAAAAACAATTTTTTTTTCTTTCGTTCACTTTCAGACTGATTGAACCCATAAAGTTGAATTTCCAGACCCCAACTAACCAAATTTAGTGTTTTTTAAGCTGCAGAGTAGTTTTCAGCTCTGCTTGTCAGTAAGATGATTCCAATCATATATTAACCATCTGACCTGATACATTTGCATTAAGTACCACCATGTGACCTGTAAATACAGGAGTCATTGTTACTGAAAAGTGGGCCCCTGTATTACTGTGTAGAGATTTTCTAAAACAACATAACTGATTTATGTAAAAAACATCTGTGCAAACATTACTGTTAAACCTCATGTAATATTACATGGAAACCAATGGAAATTTGTCTTTGAAACAAGGACTTTTCAAACTGTTGAGCAGTAGTGTGTATTGTATGCATGTATCTGTCTGTATCTGATCAGGATTTTCTCCTCACTTCCAATCCAAGGCTACATTTTTAAACTGTGTCCTTCTTTAAAAAGTGACTTCAAGGCTGATGGGAAACTCTCCCTAACAAGTCCACTTTATTGCGTGCTCATTTATTCTCTCCTATAAGTGGCTCATAGGTACTAGTTCACTTTCTGCATGCTTCCTAATCTGTCACGCTTATCAGTGGCTCATGGTTGCTTAAAGCCTATGTCTGTACTGGACCACAGAGGCAGAGCATCATTCAATCCTGTCAGCTGCCTATCTTGGTAGCATTTCAAGGATGACAGACTCCACTTTCTCTGCAGCAAGACAGCTCATAACGTTTTAACAGTCTCTCCCTGTCCTCATGCTCCTATATCATCTGCTATAATCAAGAGCCATACACTATCATTGCATCTACACTACAGCTCAAAAGTTTGAAGTGCATCAGAAAAATCTGATTATATGAAAACACTGAAATTCATGTTCATATTTTTGTTAAATTAATCAGAAATGTCAAGAAATATGAATGTTTAAAAGTGACATTGATCACAGTTGATGAACGAGGTTCAGTGGAATATCTACATAGGTATACAGAGGCCCAGTTTCAGCAATAATACCTGCTGTGTTTCAGTGGTACATTGTGTTAACTACTGTCAGTTTCTCATGTGAAATCCTGAACTTGTCAGTCAAGACATAAGCATAGACCAAAATCATTGTGCAGATTCAAAACACAGCAGAATTTGCAACATTCATGTCAGATCATCCCATTTTCACTTTGTAACCTAATTAAACCAAGTTTGAGCTTTTCTATAACAACAGTGGCACACCCAGATGTTCAACACCTTCAATTGATCTTAAATTGTTCTTTTTTCACTTTTCATTTCCTATAATAATATTTCATCAAACCAAATCTTAAAAACATTTTTTCTTTCGTTCACTTTCAGACTGATTGAACCCATAAAGTTGAATTTCCAGACCCCAACTAACCAAATTTAGTGTTTTTTAAGCTGCAGAGTAGTTTTCAGCTCTGCTTGTCAGTAAGATGATTCCAATCATATATTAACCATCTGACCTGATACATTTGCATTAAGTACCACCATGTGACCTGTAAATACAGGAGTCATTGTTACTGAAAAGTGGGCCCCTGTATTACTGTGTAGAGATTTTCTAAAACAACAGAACTGATTTATGTAAAAAACAACATCTGTGCAAACATTACTGTTAAACCTCATGTAATATTACATGGAAACCAGCGGAAATTTGTCTTTTAAACAAGGACTTTTCAAACTGTTGAGCAGTAGTGTGTATTGTATGCATGTATCTGTCTGTATCTGATCAGGATTTTCTCCTCACTTCCAATCCAAGGCTACATTTTTAAACTGTGTCCTTCTTTAAAAAGTGACTTCAAGGCTGATGGGAAACTCTCCCTAACAAGTCCACTTTATTGCGTGCTCATTTATTCTCTCCTATAAGTGGCTCATAGGTACTAGTTCACTTTCTGCATGCTTCCTAATCTGTCACACTTATCAGTGGCTCATGGTTGCTTAAAGCCTATGTCTGTACTGGACCACAGAGGCAGAGCATCATTCAATCCTGCCAGCTGCCTATCTTGGTAGCATTTCAAGGATGACAGACTCCACTTTCTCTGCAGCAAGACAGCTCATAACGTTTTAACAGTCTCTCCCTGTCCTCATGCTCCTATATCATCTGCTATAATCAAGAGCCATACACTATCATTGCATCTACACTACAGCTCAAAAGTTTGAAGTGCATTAGAAAAATCTGATTTTACAAAAACACTGAAATTCATGTTCATATTTTTGTTAAATTAATCAGAAATGTCAAGAAATATGAATGTTTAAAAGTGACATTGATCACAGTTGATGAATGAGGTTCAGTGGAATATCTACATAGGTATACAGAGGCCCAGTTTCAGCAATAATACCTGCTGTGTTTCAGTGGTACATTGTGTTAACTACTGTCAGTTTCTCATGTGAAATCCTTAACTTGTCAGTCAAGACATAAGCATAGACCAAAATCATTGTGCAGATTCAAAACACAGCAAATTTACAACGTTCATGTCAGATCATCCCATTTTCACTTTGTAACCTGATTAAACCAAGTTTGAGCTTTTCTATAACAACAGTGGCACACCCAGATGTTCAACACCTTCAATTGTTCTTAAATTGTTCTTTTTTCAATTTTTATTTCCTAAAATAATATTTCATCAAACCAAATCTTAAAAACTGTTTTTTTTTCTTTCGTTCACTTTCAGACTGATTGAACCCATAAAGTTGTATTTCCAGACCCCAACTAACCAAATTTAGTGTTTTTTAAGCTGCAGAGTAGTTTTCAGCTCTGCTCGTCAGTAAGATGATTCCAATCATATATTAACCATCTGACCTGATACATTTGCATTAAGTACCACCATGTGACCTGTAAATACAGGAGTCATTGTTACTGAAAAGTGGGCCCCTGTATTACTGTGTAGAGATTTTCTAAAACAACATAACTGATTAATGTTAAAAACAACATCTGTGCAAACATTACTGTTAATCCTCATGTAATATTACATGAAAACCAACGGAAATTTGTCTTTTAAACAAGGACTTTTCAAACTGTTGAGCAGTAGTGTGTATTGTATGCATGTATCTGTCTGTATCTGATCAGGATTTTCTCCTCACTTCCAATCCAAGGCTACATTTTTAAACTGTGTCCTTCTTTAAAAAGTGACTTCAAGTGTTTCAAGGCTGATGGGAAACTCTCCCTAACAAGTCCACTTTATTGCGTGCTCATTTATTCTCTCCTATAAGTGGCTCATAGGTACTAGTTCACTTTCTGCATGCTTCATAATCTGTCACGCTTATCAGTGGCTCATGGTTGCTTAAAGCCTATGTCTGTACTGGACCACAGAGGCAGAGCATCATTCAATCCTGTCAGCTGCCTATCTTGGTAGCATTTCAAGGATGACAGACTCCACTTTCTCTGCAGCAAGACAGCTCATAACGTTTTAACAGTCTCTCCCTGTCCTCATGCTCCTATATCATCTGCTATAATCAAGAGCCATACACTATCATTGCATCTACACTACAGCTCAAAAGTTTGAAGTGCATCAGAAACAACTGATTTTATGAAAACACTGAAATTCATCTTCATATTTTTGTCAAATTAATCAGAAATGTCAAGAAATATGAATGTTTAAAAGTGACATTGATCACAGTTGATGAATGAGGTTCAGTGGAATATCTACATAGGTATACAGAGGCCCAGTTTCAGCAATAATACCTGCTGTGTTTCAGTGGTACATTGTGTTAACTACTGTCAGTTTCTCATGTGAAATCCTGACTAGTCATACAAGAACCTTCTTCACAAAAACATCAACACTCTCCAAAAGTGTTTTGCTTCTAAAGAAACCAAACCTTTCCCCACAATATTGCACTGATCATCCCATTTTTTCCTTCCAAGGTTACACTTTTAAGTCAATAATCAAAGTCAGGTGTTCAAAATTTTTAGGTCTTTCTTGTTTCCCACATTGAATACTTTTCATATCCCACAATAAGTTTTCTACAACAAGCTTTTCATTTTCCTTTTTTCGTGCCTTTTCAGACCACTTGAACACATAAATCTGAAGCTTTCGACCCTGACCTTATCAAATGTAATATTTCTTTAGATCAGTGCAATATTTTTCTCCATTCTTAATGTAACTGCAGCTAACCAGGATCAAGATACTTTCAATTTGAAATATCTATTAATTTTCAGTGCTCTTAGTGTGTTATGTTACTCACAGTTTTGCCGTCCGTCTCTTTGACTTCATGATTAGCTCTGGTCTCTCTTTTTTGCTGTTTTTCTCTCTCCTTATCTGGTACGTTAATGTGTCCTGTCTTCAGATGTAATCCTGACTCCTGCCTCCCTGTTTCCACCTTGACTTGTATTGAAAAAATTTCCAAAGTTCAGAGTAATCCAGAAAAGTTTTTCATCTTTAAAAGCTCTTGTCTTACAGCTGTCAGTCTTGTTGTTGTTCTTTAAGTTTGCTTAGTTCAGTTTCTGTTTTTGTATTTTTTGATTTCACATTACCATGACAACATGACACAAATCATTATGGTAAATTAAATCAGGGGGTTCTGTCCACCTGAAGTGCATTAGAAACATCTGATTTTATGAAAAAAACACAAATACTTTTTTCTATTTTTTAAATTAATCAGAAATGTCAAGAAATATGAATGTTTAAAAGTGACATTGATCACAGTTGATGAATGAGGTTCAGTGGAATATCTACATAGGTATACAGAGGCCCAGTTTCAGCAATAATACCTGCTGTGTTTCAGTGGTACATTGTGTTAACTACTGTCAGTTTCTCATGTGAAATCCTGAACTTGTCAGTCAAGACATAAGCATAGACCAAAATCATTGTGCAGATTCAAAACACAGCAGAATTTGCAACATTCATGTCAGATCATCCCATTTTCACTTTGTAACCTGATTAAACCAAGTTTGAGCTTTTCTATAACAACAGTGGCACACCCAGATGTTCAACATCTTCAATTGTTTTTTTCACTTTTCATTTCCTATAATAATATTTCATGAAACCAAATCTTAAAAACAAAGTTTTTTTCTTTCGTTCACTTTCAGACTGATTGAACCCATAAAGTTGAATTTCCAGACCCCAACTAACCAAATTTAGTGTTTTTTAAGCTGCAGAGTAGTTTTCAGCTCTGCTTGTCAGTAAGATGATTCCAATCATATATTAACCATCTGACCTGATACATTTGCATTAAGTACCACCATGTGACCTGTAAATACAGGAGTCATTGTTACTGAAAAGTGGGCCCCTGTATTACTGTGTAGAGATTTTCTAAAACAACATAACTGATTTATGTAAAAAACATCTGTGCAAACATTACTGTTAAACCTCATGTAATATTACATGGAAACCAACGGAAATTTGTCTTTGAAACAAGGACTTTTCAAACTGTTGAGCAGTAGTGTGTATTGTATGCATGTATCTGTCTGTATCTGATCAGGATTTTCTCCTCACTTCCAATCCAAGGCTACATTTTTAAACTGTGTCCTTCTTTAAAAAGTGACTTCAAGGCTGATGGGAAACTCTCCCTAACAAGTCCACTTTATTGCGTGCTCATTTATTCTCTCCTATAAGTGGCTCATAGGTACTAGTTCACTTTCTGCATGCTTCCTAATCTGTCACGCTTATCAGTGGCTCATGGTTGCTTAAAGCCTATGTCTGTACTGGACCACAGAGGCAGAGC
This sequence comes from Neolamprologus multifasciatus, assembly GCF_963576455.1. Lineage (NCBI taxonomy): Eukaryota > Metazoa > Chordata > Actinopteri > Cichliformes > Cichlidae > Neolamprologus > Neolamprologus multifasciatus. The sequence continues at coordinate 22,017,466 of NC_140446.1, read as the reverse complement.
ATCATTCAATTCTGTCAGCTGCCTATCTTGGTAGCATTTCAAGGATGACAGACTCCACTTTCTCTGCAGCAAGACAGCTCATAACGTTTTAACAGTCTCTCCCTGTCCTCATGCTCCTATATCATCTGCTATAATCAAGAGCCATACACTATCATTGCATCTACACTACAGCTCAAAAGTTTGAAGTGCATCAGAAACATCTGATTATATGAAAACACTGAAATTCATGTTCATATTTTTGTTAAATTAATCAGAAATGTCAAGAAATATGAATGTTTAAAAGTGACATTGATCACAGTTGATGAACGAGGTTCAGTGGAATATCTACATAGGTATACAGAGGCCCAGTTTCAGCAATAATACCTGCTGTGTTTCAGTGGTACATTGTGTTAACTACTGTCAGTTTCTCATGTGAAATCCTGAACTTGTCAGTCAAGACATAAGCATAGACCAAAATCATTGTGCAGATTCAAAACAGCAGAATTTACAACGTTCATGTCAGATCATCCCATTTTCACTTTGTTAGCTGATTAAACCAAGTTTGAGCTTTTCTATAACAACAGTGGCACACCCAGATGTTCAACACCTTCAATTGTTTTTTCACTTTTCATTTCCTATAATAATATTTCATCAAACCAAATCTTTAAAAAAATGTTTTTTCTTTCGTTCACTTTCAGACTGATTGAACCCATAAAGTTGAATTTCCAGACCCCAACTAACCAAATTTAGTGTTTTTTAAGCTGCAGAGTAGTTTTCAGCTCTGCTTGTCAGTAAGATGATTCGAATCATATATTAACCATCTGACCTGATACATTTGCATTAAGTACCACCATGTGACCTGTAAATACAGGAGTCATTGTTACTGAAAAGTGGGCCCCTGTATTACTGTGTAGAGATTTTCTAAAACAACATAACTGATTTATGTAAAAAACAACATCTGTGCAAACATTACTGTTAAACCTCATGTAATATTACATGGAAACCAATGGAAATTTGTCTTTTAAACAAGGACTTTTCAAACTGTTGAGCAGTAGTGTGTATTGTATGCATGTATCTGTCTGTATCTGATCAGGATTTTCTCCTCACTTCCAATCCAAGGCTACATTTTTAAACTGTGTCCTTCTTTAAAAAGTGACTTCAAGTGTTTCAAGGCTGATGGGAAACTCTCCCTAACAAGTCCACTTTATTGTGTGCTCATTTATTCTCTCCTATCAGTGGCTCATAGGTACTAGTTCACTTTCTGCATGCTTCCTAATCTGTCACACTTATCAGTGGCTCATGGTTGCTTAAAGCCTATGTCTGTACTGGACCACAGAGGCAGAGCATCATTCAATCCTGTCAGCTGCCTATCTTGGTAGCATTTCAAGGATGACAGACTCCACTTTCTCTGCAGCAAGACAGCTCATAACGTTTTAACAGTCTCTCCCTGTCCTCATGCTCCTATATCATCTGCTATAATCAAGAGCCATACACTATCATTGCATCTACACTACAGCTCAAAAGTTTGAAGTGCATCAGAAACGTCTGATTATATAAAAACAATGAAATTCATGTTCATACTTTTGTTAAATTAATCAGAAATGTCAAGAAATATGAATGTTTAAAAGTGACATTGATCACAGTTGATGAATGAGGTTCAGTGGAATATCTACATAGGTATACAGAGGCCCAGTTTCAGCAATAATACCTGCTGTGTTTCAGTGGTACATTGTGTTAACTACTGTCAGTTTCTCATGTGAAATCCCAAGTACTCATACAAGAAACGTATTCACAAAAACATCAACACTCTCCAAAAGTGTTTTGCTTCTAAAGAAACCAAACCTTTCCCCACAATATTGCACTGATCATCCCATTTTTTCCTTCCAAGGTTACACTTTTAAGTCAATAATCAAAGTCAGGTGTTCAAAATTTTTCAGGTCTTTCTTGTTTCCCACATTGAATACTTTTCATATCCCACAATAAGTTTTCTACAACAAGCTTTTCATTTTCCTTTTTTGTGTCTTTTCAGACCACTTGAACACATAAATCTGAAGCTTTCGACCCTGACCTTATCAAATGTAATATTTCTTTAGATCAGTGCAATATTTTTCTCCATTCTTAATGTAACTGCAGCTAACCAGGATCAATATACTTTCAATTTGAACTATCTATTAATTTTCAGTGCTCTTAGTGTGTTATGTTACTCACAGTTTTGCCGTCCCTCTCGTTGACTTCATGATTAGCTCTGGTCTCTCTTTTTTGCTGTTTTTCTCTCTCCTTATCTGGTACGTTAATGTGTCCTGTCTTCAGATGTAATCCTGACTCCTGCCTCCCTGTTTCCACCTTGACTTGTATTGGTAAAATTTCCAAAGTTCAGAGTAATCCAGAAAAGTTTTTCATCTTTAAAAGCTCTTGTCTTACAGCTGTCAGTCTTGTTGTTGTTCTTTAAGTTTGCTTAGTTCAGTTTCTGTTTTTGTATTTTTTGATTTCACATTACCATGACAACATGACACAAATCATTATGGTAAATTAAATCAGGGGGTTCTGTCCTCCTGAAGTGCATTAGAAACGTCTGTTTTTATAAAAACAGTGAAATACTTTTTTGTATTTTTGTTAAATTAATCAGAAATGTCAAGAAATATGAATGTTTAAAACTGACATTGATCACAGTTGATGAACAAGGTTCAGTGGAATATCTACACAGGTATACAGAGGCCCAGTTTCAGCAATAATACCTGCTGTGTTTCAGTGGTACATTGTGTTAACTACTGTCAGTTTCTCATGTTAAATCCCAACTACTCATACAAGAAACGTATTCACAAAAACATCAACACTCTCTAAAAATTGTGTGCTTCTCAAGAAACCAAACATTTCCCCACAATATTGTACTGATCATCCCATTTTTTTCCGTCCAAGGTTCCACTTTTCTATCAATATACAAAGTCAGGTGTTCAAAATCTTTAGGTTTTTCTTGTTTCCCACATGGAATAGTTTTTGTTTCTACAACAAGATTTTCATTTTCTCTTTTTTCTACTTTTTCAGACCAGTTGAACACATAAATCTGAAGCTTTAGACCCTGACCTTACCTAAACTGTTGAGCAGTAGTGTGTATTGTACGCATCAGGATTTTCTCATCACTACCAATCCAAGGCTACATTTTTAAACTGTGCCCTTCTTTAAAAATTGACTTCAAGTGTTTCAAGGCTGATGGGAAACAAGTCCACTTTACTGCGTGCTCATTTATTCTCTCCCATAAGTTGCTCATAGGTTCTAATCCACTTTCTGCATGCTTCCAAAAGCCCCCAGAGAATTAACGTTTCTCTTGTCATAAGTGTTTTTGTGTCGAGTCCTAGTTATAGGTTCTTGTTTAAATCATAGACCTAAGATATCTAACTTCATAGTTCACACTTCTAATTTCTCGTTTCCTTTTGGATTCTTAGTTCATAGTTCATGGTCTTGACTTTTTGCATTATTGTGTTTAGTTGTAAATAAAGCTTTGCAAACCATGCAGTCCTGTGCTTCCATGTGAGTTCTGCTCTGAGTCAACTGTGTTGTGCGGCCTCGGCCGTGACAGTAGCAATTGGCCAGTATAGAGACTCAGCAGAACTCACACAGATAGCAATCGCAGGGTACCAATTTAGGAGCACACGAACAGTCCATTCAATATTTGCTAAGTTGGGTCCTCTAGTCAGCAAGTGACAATGCAAGCCACTGCCCAACCCTTGCCTTCTATAACAAGTCCGATGCTGACGCCGGTTTTCCGTGACGCGGTCTCCTTGGAGCCAGAGCCTTATTTTGGCAACCCCGGGAGCTGTAGCGACTCACCAGACACCTTTGTTAATGATTCCACTCGGATTTCGTATTTGGTGGGGAAGCTGCATGATCAGGTATTACGGTGGGTGCACTTGTATTTGTTACGTAATTCTCTGTCTACCTATGATGTATTTCTGTGTGAATTTAAGAAGACTATCTCTCACCCAGTTTCTGAGGGAAGTACAGCACAGAGGTTACTGAATCTGTGCCAGGAGCAAAGAAGTGTGGCTGATTATCTGATTGACTTCCATACTGCCGCCGCTGAGGCAGAGTGGTCGGCTCAAGCGTTGCAGGGGATTTTCCTACAGCCAAATAGAAAACTGCTTTTAATATTTCCCTTGGACACTTTGAATACCTGGTAATGCCGTTGGAATAACCAATGCCCCAGCAATCTTTCAGGCCCTAGTTAATGACGTCCTGCAGGACTTTCTAGATCATTTTGTTTATGTATATCTAAACAATATCCTCATTTTTTCCAACATAGTAGAGGAACACACAACTCATGTCCATGCAGTGCTGCAGTGCATTCTTGAGAATAAATTGTTTGTGAAGGCTGAAAAATGTAAGTTCCATGCACATGCCGTCTCTTTCTTGGGTTTTATATTGTCTGGAGGGCAGGTGAAGACAGATCCCACTAAGATAAGAGCAGTTATGGAATGGACAGTTCCATAGATGTTAAAGAATGACCACTCGGTAGCTTTCCTTAAAACGTTGCTTTATTGAACGAGCACCAAGCATCCATCAGTTATAGCACTCTACAACAGGTACGACAGCTGGGTATATACTGCCACCAGGCAGCCCTGCTGCAAAGGCACATCAGATGGTGTAAAGCCACAATACAACACTACTCAGCGTAGGCACAAACATAATCTATTATATGACATCTTTCCCCTTTTCCTGTTATTTCCAATAACAAAACCGTATTTAACAGCAACAAGATAATGACAACATGTGACTATCTAATAGACACTGGGAGGTTCTTTTAAGGATTTGGGTATAATTATCTCGCTGTACGCCTGAAGGTCAGTGTCCTCAAAACAGGACTTATTAAACAGGTTAAACCGTTATGGTAATTACATCAACCAGGTAACAGTGGCATTGGTTGTGTCTCAAACCATAAAGTGAAAGAACAGTAAAAATACATTCTGACAACACCCCAATCCTTCCAGTCCTCCCATTAACCCCAGTCCAAATGGTAGACACCCCAGTGTCTACAGATCGAGTCTCATGACTGGCTTGCATACCCGGCTGTACCTGGTGCGTACCTGAACAGTGCGTCTGTATGGACAGGTGTAAGTGTTGGGGCAAAAGCCCACTGGGATGGCAGCCCCTCCGTATCCTCGGTGGGTGGTGGAAGGGGTTTTGGTGTAGGCTGTGGAGATGGTCTGAGTCGGAGATGGCGGTGATTCCGTCACAGCACCACACCTTGAGGTGTGATGACGAGATAGGACCTTGATGTGATGCTCTCCTTGGAGACAACGGCAGGTGTCGCCCAAACCTTCTCCCTGAGGGCCTTTGCTAGGTTTGGGATCTCTGATGAGGTGGTGAGTGGCAAAGGATCCCTTCAGTTTCTGAATAAACTAAGCACTGGTAGACACAGTATTTCCAAGAAACATGAGTAGTAATCCCATATGACAAGGTAGTTATGCCGGTTATGTTCACAGAGGTCAAGAGCTATTCTTTTCAATGGACGATCCAGCAAAGGAGTGGAGATAAGCAGCTCCCTTGTCTGTGTTGGCCTCTTACCAGACAGGCATGGCACTGGAGCACTACATCCTTTATCTCGGTGGAGAGTCTCGGCCACCAAACAGATGAATTAACCCTTTCCCTGCACTTGGTGAGGCCTTGGTGCCCGTCGTGTAGTTTGTCTAGAATGGCTGTTCTCTGTGACTTTGGAATAAAAATTCTGCCTCGTATGACCAGGCCTTCAGCCTCCTATAGCTTATTCTTCACCTTCATGTATGCTTTGATGTTCGGCGGCAGACTACCTCCATATACGCCCATTGCCTTCGTATGTAATTAATGACAGTCTGTAGTTCACCATCCGGTGCAGTGGCCGCTTTATTGCTTTCCATTCGGCTTGGAGACACTGGAATGCCCTGTATCACAGTGGCTATGTAGCAGTCCACCTTGCTGTAAGTGCTAGTCTCGTCCTCTATCCGAGTCTGTGGGCTCCGCAACAACGTATCGGTAGAGACAAGTGTCAAGAGATTTATTCTAAAGACACTTCTTCAGCTAAGAATCTAAAGGTAGAAACACACAGACTCTGCAGTTTTTACTTGCAAGGGCGATCACAGAACGCTCACACCAGAGTGGGGGCCCTGTGATGTGCGCTCTGTCTCCTGCACCTGCCTTTATTTATATACAAAAGTAATACAACAGTGAATACGTCTATTCATTAACAGAGGAATGTTAGTATGTAGGGAGTGAAGATAAAAGTGGTTCAGGTGTATGTGTGTGTGTGTGTGTTATTCTGAAGGATGTTGCACCTCTTCTTGAAGATAAGAGCATCCAGCTCCCCTCTTCCTGGCAGGAGTGAAATGATAACAGCTTGCTCAGCTATTATCACTGTGAGAAAGAATTTATAAAGCAAGTCTTGATTTCAACAACAGTCTAAGTCATAAAAGGGTCATCATGCAGTATTCTATAATATGCAAACTTATATCACTAAAAGATTATACTGACTACTAAGTACAATTTTCTATTGACAACAAGCTTTTTGCCAGGTGACATAGAAGGCCTCCGGTTTATACCTCATGAGCTGCACTTGGAGGTGTTGACACCTCAATGGAACATTGTCCTAAGCCCGTAGCTACTGGCGTTGGTGGATACCGCTGTGGGTTTGTTGACGTCATAAAAGGCAAGAACAGGTGCTATTGTAAGCGCTCGCTTAATTTTCTCAAAAGCTGCCCGCTGCGGGTGGCCCCAGGTCCAAATGTTCTTGCTTTTGACTACTCATACAATGGTTGGCATATTGTGGCAAGAGCAGGAATATATCTGCTGAGGTAACTGGCCATGCCCAGGACTTGTATAAGTGCTTGCACGTTTTCTGGCGCTGGCAGCTGAAGAATAGCTTTCACTTTCTCAGGGTCTGGCCTGACCCCACAGTAGTTGATCAGGTGCCCCGTGGGAGAGGTCCTTGGATGTTTTCCTCTTTACATGCATCAAATTCACAGTACTCTGAGAGGTCAAACAGGACTCTGATAAAACTCTCTGCCTTCTCGCCTGGCCACTGGACACGTTGGTGAAAACATGCTTTCTTGTGTACAATATTCCTCTGCAGGGAAAAAATACTCGTCAAACTTCCTCATTACGATGGTGAAGTCGTCATGATTTTCATCAGCGGCAAAGGTGAGTGACTTACAAATGTTCTCTCCTTCGTTGTCCATCTTCGGCGCAAGATGCCATAGCTCAGGCACTTCAGTCTGAACCAGATACAAGGACGGCTCTGACTAATCGGCAGTTCGTCCCAGCAGCATGGTTCAAGGTAATACATTGGATTCACATGTCCCGGTTTGCGTGCCGGTTTGCGTGCCAAACCGGGACATGTTTGGCACGCAAATCGGGACATGTGGCAGAACTGATTCCCTGACTAAGAGGTATTTTTGGTGGGAGACACTGGATAAGGATGTGAGAGACTATGTAGCAGCCTGCGCCATTTATGCTAGGAATAAGCCCTGGGATCAATGTCCCGCCAGTCTGCTGCAACCCCTACTCACCCACATTCTCCCTGGTCACACATTGCCTTAGATCACAGGACTTTCAGCCTCTTTGGGGAGAACTGTCATACTCACAGTCACAGACCAATTCTCTAAGGCCGCACATTTGATCTTTTTAGAAAAACTACCAACTGCTTCTGAGACTGCTAAGCTTTTAGTTGAGAATGATTTTAGGCTGCACGGCATCCCTGTCGAGATTGTCTCCGAAAGGTGGCCCCAATTCACCTCGCAAGTATGGAAAGTGTTCTGTATTGCCCTATGAGCTAAGCTTTGCTTAAGCTCGGGTTACCATCTACAAACTAACAGGCAAACGGAACGGCTGAACCAAGAATTTGAAACTACTCTCCGCTGTGTTTCCGCTCACAATCTTACGACTTGATCCACTTACCTCTCTGACTTCTCCACCACAGGTATCTTGCCGTTCGAGGCTTCACTTAAGTACCAGCCGCCCATTTTTTGTGTCAGCAAGTTAGTGACTGCCTCTTTTATTCACTCCTCCCTCTTTACTGACCTCCATTTGTCAACTATCCCTTACACTCTCTCTCCCTAATTCACTCACTCATCATTACTGCTCACTCAGGCCCTTGTATCCCACTTCCGTTATTGTGTACCCCCTTCTTAACTCTCTTAGTTACCTATCCCTCACTCTTTTGCTCACCTAGTTGCACACAAACACACACACACTCTTACACCCACATTCACTAACTGACTTACTCATTCCCTCACCCATACACAAACTTACTAATTTCTTCACTCACTTATCACTCACTCATTCACTCCGTTGCTAACTCACTCCCTTGCTCACTGCCTCCCTCATTTAATCCTCCATCTTTATCGACCTCCCTTAGTCATTTATCCCTCACACACTCTCTCCCTCCTTCTCTCCCTCACTCATTTCATCACTCACTCAGTCCCCTGCATCCTACATCCCTCATCTATTCCACTCTTCCTAGATCCCTCCCTTAGTCAATTATCACTTCCTCACTCATTCACTCCCTCCCTCACTCACACACACACACACACACAGATTTTTATTCCTTCACTCACTAAATCCCTCACCCCCTTCCTACCTCACTCATTCACTCACTCGATGGCACACAAACACACACGCTCACATAACCCTTCCTTAGTCACTCCATCCATCACTCACTCACTAACTCACTTACTCATTCACTCAGTCACTCTCTTTCTCCTTCTTTCTCCCTCTCTCTACCTCACTCACTCATTCCATCACTCACTCACTCACTGATTCCCTGTCCACACCCTCCCTTACTCTCTTTTGCTTCCTAGCTCCGTCACTCATTACATCCCTCCTTGTCTCCCTGTCTCCATACTTCACTCACTCATTACATCACTCAATAGCTCACTCTTTTCCTCAGTCAGATGGAGTCAGGGTGTCTAAATCAGACCTCACCTGGACTGTTAACACCTCAACCCAGCACAAAGGACCATTAACAGCTACTGCTTCTTGAGCTGCCTCCAAAAGCCACCAGAGGAGCCTTTTTCACTACCAGTCGACCAGCAGCTATTATATTTAAGTTTAAATTTAATAACTTTTATCTTGTTTCAAAATCAATGTTAATACAAAGACAATACTCTTTCATTATATGCTTTTTTTTTAAATTAAATAATATATATGCTGGTACAATTTGTTTGGAGGAACTGAAGGTTTCTCCCCTCCCCTTCTCTCTCAGACAGTTACAACAGCAGCTGTAATTGACTGACGGATAAAGCAGCAACATTATTTTGTGGAAAGATCAACCCTCACCTGACTGTCATATACAATTAGAGCAGAGTTGTTTAACATATTTATTGACTCTTAAAGGAACAGGAAGTAAATGAACAGAGAGCATTCTTCTCTGACCTGAGATGGGAGATGTGGATTAAAACAAAGACAAAAACAGTAGAAATCAGTCCTCAAAGCAGACCGTTGCCTTACAAATCTACTGCAGTGGAATATTTATTATTTCTTTAAACTGTCAGCGTTTTTTAAATGCTTTTTGATATTATTTCAGATCAAGTGTTGAAGTTAAATGGTATAAAACGTCTTGATGCATTCTCAATCATGCATCAAGTACATGCTGCAGCAAGAGTACTGACAGGGACTAGAAGGAGAGAGCATATTTCTCCTGTTTTGGCTTCCCTTCATTGGCTTCCTGTTAAATCCAGAATTGAATTCAAAATCCTGCTCCTCACATACAAGGTCTTAAATAATCAGGCCCCATCTTATCTTAATGACCTTGTAGTACCATATCACCCTATTAGAGCACTTCGCTCCCGCTCTGCAGGCCTACTTGTTGTTCCTAGAGTATTTAAAAGTAGAATGGGAGGGAGAGCCTTCAGTTTTCAGGCCCCTCTTCTGTGGAACCAGCTTCCAGTTTGGATTCGGGAGACAGACACTATCTCTACTTTTAAGATTAGGCTTAAAACCTTCCTTTTTGCTAAAGCATATAGTTAGGGCTGGACCAGGTGACCCTGAATCCTCCCTTAGTTATGCTGCAATAGATGTAGGCTGCCGGGGGATTCCCATGATGCATTGAGTTTTTCCTTTCCAGTCACCTTTCTCACTCACTATGTATTAACAGACCTCTCTGTATTGAATCGTATCTGTTATTAATCTCTGTCTCTCTTCCACAGCATGTCTTTTATCCTGTCTTCCTTCTCTCACCCCAACCGGTCGCAGCAGATGGCCGCCCCTCCCTGAGCCTGGTTCTGCCGGAGGTTTCTTCCTGTTAAAAGGGAGTTTTTCCTTCCCACTGTCGCCAAAGTGCTTGCTCATAGGGGGTCATATGATTGTTGGGCTTTTCTCTGTATCTATGAAGCGCCTTGAGGCGACATTTGTTGTGATTTGGCGCTATATAAATAAAATTGAATTGAATTGAATTGAATCATCCAGGAAAATAAATCTCCAAAAGTTGATTCTGTTCATCTGGACGTAGCGTTATCTGGGAGAAACGTTTCATCACTCATCCAAGTGACTTCTTCAGTCTCAGCTGACTGCATAATGATTGGTTTCAGTCATTATGCAAATGTACTGTTTATAAGATTGGGGGAAAATGCAGTCAGCTGAGACTGAAGAAGTCACTTGGATGAGTGACGAAACGTTTCTCCCAGAAAACGCTATGTCCAGATGAACAGAATCAACTTTTGGAGATTAAATAGTACAGCATCCGAAATAGAAGAGAGGTTTAATTCTGTCAGTCTTAAACTGTTTGTATTGTTGCATTTGATTTTAAGTGTCTGAAGAGGAAAATGAGAGACTGGATAGATATATTGTGCACATTAATTTAATCAGAAAACACTACACAGATATTACATTATTACAGTTTTTCTGAATTGCTAAAACACATTTCCTAAAATCTCATTTTTGTGTCAAAACATTAAACACAAACTGTAAAATTCAAGCTACACTCACATAACCATTAATTTGTCTTGCAAAACCAAACATTTGACCCAAAACTATTTTAACTTTACTCAAAATCAACCGTTACTGTCAAAAGCCACACAAAACCAGCCAATGTGCAACAACTTAGCAACGATTACACACTACAAAAATAAATACAAAACACTGTGAGATAGCTGGAAAATAACATTTATCTATTCATTCATTTATTCTTGCACTCACATTTTAACAAAACAAAAAGAACTGCAGTAAAAAAAAAAAAAAGTTATATATACATTAAAAAATTATATATTTTTACAACATATTCAGATAATTTATCCTGCCTCAGCATCACGCCTCTGTGCTGGGTCAGGCCACAGGACTTCATCCACATTACATGCTATGGTCTCCCCTGCAATGCAGCGAGGAAAGAATCGTTTAGGATGCAGAATCCAGCTCTGGCAAGATTCCACTCCTATCTCACCACAAGCTCCATTCAATGCTTGAAGTAGATTTTCCTGTGGTTAAGGGTTTCAGTTATATACTTTACATCTCCATGCTGAGAAAAACTCCTCAATAGGGTTCAAAAAGGGAGAGTATGGTGGAAGAAACAAATTCATAAAATGCTTCTCATTGTGAAACCAATTGTGTATTCTTGGACCACGGTGAAAGCTCACATTGACCCAAATCATATGGGATGCTCTGCCTGCTCGCGATCTCTCTACTCAAGCAAAGCATCCCGTAGACCATCCAGGAATGTTGCTATAAGTTTGTTGCTGTACGGCCCAACAGTAACATGACTGTGGAGAACCCCATAGCTGCTGATGGCAGCAGAGAAGAGTTACATTTCCACCACGCTGGCCAGGCAGTTCAATAATGGCACGCTGACCTATGACATTGTGAGCTTTTCTTCTCCTTTTTGTTAGATTCAAAATGTATGTTGTCTTCTATTTTCCCTTGCTGCATTTCATGCAGTCAAATTGCATTTTTCTGTTGGACCATATCCACAATAAGTCTCCTGGTGTTGTGAGTGCATGTGTGTTCTTCCACCCTCATGTGGCCGTCTTTAAATTCTAAACAAAATACCATTTAGTTATAAGTATACTTGTATACATAGCACATGTATAGATTATACTATTTCATTTACAGAACTAAAATTAGTTTGTTGTGTACAGAGAATCTTTGAGCTTGACTCAATGGTTAGGCCTCATGAATACATCTTCGTGGATAAAGCTGTATTCAATCTAGCAAAAAGCAGAAGAAGAGGTTGTAACATTTCAATTTTGAGTGGTAGTGTGTTAACGATGAAAACAGTGTGTTAGTTGTGTTTAACTTCTGTAGCCTGTGTGCACCGTTCTGGGTACAAGTGCACCACACTGCTAAATGTGTTTTGTGTTTGAGAAAGTGTTTAGAGTTTGGTAAATGGGAGATTCAGATTGGCAAAGGGTGTCCTAACCAGATGAATAGTGTTTAAGATTTTGGCAAGTGTGGGATTGATTTGATGAAAGAGTTTTCATAGTTGACAGTTTAGTTTTTACATTGGGATTTAGTGTTTTAGCAATTCAGAAAACTGTAATGTAAACACCATGGGTTTAGAACTGAACTCAATCGGTTCAAGTTTTTACATTGACAAGAGTAAAAAATATATTGACAGACTTCAGATTATATGGGATCATTGTAGTTCCTGAATTAATTTAATGGGAAAAACAAAACAAAAATCACTCTGTCTGTTTTTGTTACAAGTCACGTCCTTGTTGTTAACTAATACATAACATTTTACCAGATGGAGATAAAGAAATAAATAAGCCCTGACGGAGCACAACTTCCTCTGAACGACAAGTGCTGAACTAAAACTTTGATGCAACATACTGACCTCAGCCTGGTTTAATACAACACTGATGTCAGCCTGCTGAATGTAAAAATGTAATGTTTATGACTCAGGCCCTGTAGGCGAACCTGCACACAGACAGAAATGATTAAAAGAAAAAATTCCCTGCCTTCACTGTGGTAACAATAAGCAACAACAGATTGATGCAGTTTAAAAATGAACTATTAAACTCAATTTTCCACACATGAATACTATCATAGCTTTAGTTTTAATAGATCATCTTGCTGATGTCAGCATGACAATATCAGCAAAATTTATAGATCATTGGGCTGACGTCAGCAAGATGACATCAGCAGTTTATATAGGTCATTTATGCTGATGTCAGCACTGGTAATATGGAAATCTTTTGTAGTGTATTAATCTTTTTGTGTCATTGTGAAGTCATATAATGTCTTGAAAAAATGTTTTAAAGAGCTAAAACAAAGTTCTTATGTTTCTTATGCTTCTCCGCATGTTTTCCAGTAGGGGGCGGTAATGTCCCTACAAACGGAGGCATCAGTAATCTTTAAATTGGACCCAGAAGAAGACGCATTTGACCTTTTATTATTACTATTATTAGGTAGCTAAGAGGACGGTGTTTCGGCGAAAAGACGCTCGTAGAAATTTCTCCTAACTATAAGTTATAGCTTTTGATAAGTTGGGTTTTAGCTGAAGTAGTTTCTTATTATTGTTGAATTCTGCTGGATTTTTCATCTTCTGCGTCGTTGGGCTGGACAGTGTTAGGAAAGGCTGACTCTGAATCCTCTCCCAGGGTGTTATGTCTTTCCAGAGTTGCTGGGGGATGGTCATGGAAAAGTTCTGGGATTCAGGGATTCCTTGTTTACATCCTCCCGGAGTACGTCTCGGGGGCGGGCTTGGCTCCGCCCTCATTCTTTAGCCCTGACGTCATTGTCGCTTGTGTTTTTTATGAATGAAAGAATCCAACCTCAGAGAGCAGCGGAGTAATTCCGGGAAAAGGCGGACTGACATTTTGTCGCCGGAGTTGCGTCGAGCCATCAGGTAAACCATTACTTTTTTATAAAAATACTAAACATTAAAATGTTTAGCCGGTGTTCGTGGTAACAGCTGAGCACTAGAGGAATGGTATCTGCCGGGGGACGTGCCAACCAGAGTAACCAACCAAGGACAAATGAGCAGTCAGCAGCTGGCTTTAATCTCCTTTAGCCTGTCACTAACCGTTTATGCTAGTTGCTAACAGTTCATACTAGCATGTTTAAGATGATACGAATAATTTGGCCCCGCTCTGCATAGTTCTGCCTATATTTCGGCTAGACTGACACCCAGACGGGGTTATCACTTCCTTATTTCATAAGTGTGCTTAAATACAATTTAAATGGATTAAAGTCTAGATGTCGGAAGAGGCTCTAATGATAGCTGTTTACTATAGCGCACATTTGCCCTACGGTGTCCAGCCCCGCTCTTTAAGGGTAAGGCTAGATGCTAACTGGAGCTAGATAAATAAATAAATATAGTTCCCAGGCCTGGCTTGTTTTTTTCCACTCTGTATTTAATCGTTGTATATTAAGTATTGAAGATAGACGGGAGTGGAATTTCTGAAATCGTGCTATAGCTTACGTTTAGCAGTGTTGCGTTGACTTGTTGCTTGCCACTTAAGACAAAAAAAGCAAAAACTACTATGTCCTCCAACTGGGTATTTATAGTGTGGCACAAATGTGGATATCCTGTGTTGTTTGGACTGACCGAGAAAGACGCGGTCACCCCTGGTTTTCCTATATTTGTACTGACCGGCAGTCTTGGTGGAGCTGAGCAAGAGCTTTATTGCTGAATCACCCTGACTTTACGAAACGGCGGTCTCCTCGGTTTACAGCCGGAGTCCGACGGCTGGTTGGACAACCGCTGTTGCTGCAACCTCTACTTCCTACGCATTTCGGGAAATGCTGTTTATTGTCCGGCCGTAACAGCCTTTTTTATTTAGCTTATTTAGTTTTACCATCCAGTGTGCCTGAGTTGGAGGCCCATGCAGCAACTTATTGTTTTATTTATTATGACTACGCAGTCATAGAAAATGGGATTCCCCCCAGAGTGAAAGAGATCAAACGTGACATTTTAACTCGAATGACCCTTTTTGGTTATGTTTTGTTTGTGGTTCACTTGTTGGAAATGTAAGTCGTCTCCTCTAAAGCCTAAGCACATCAGTAGTCTTCTTTTTATAGTCATTAAGGCATCAGGTCTGTATCTTTTATGCCTGATTTATAGAGGAAACGTTACAATATAACTGGGGTTTCTAAAATTGTTGTGACACAATTTAAATAAAGCTGTGAATGTCTTTTAAATAATTAAAATGAACACACTGCTTTTTTTGTGATTTGCGATTTTCAAGAGAAAAAAGGCTAAAAGGTTGTTAGGGATCAGTCTGGGTCTCAGGAAGAAAAATAAAGAAAAAGGGATGACTGCACTCATCTCTTAGCTCATCAGAGACGCTGCCAAAAGGTCAACAACAACCTTAAAGTAAGCGGTGAGCGCTCTGTCATGACATGCAGCTTTCTGGGTTTACTGTGTTTTTTCTCAACCCTTCTGGACTACAGCGTGAGAGCAGCACAGGGAAAGACCATTCGCCATAAGGAGAAAATCCAGTGTTGCAATAAATGAGAAAGTTAACAGAGTGAATTTGCAGAAGTAAGATGGGAAAATCCCCATGGTTTGCATGATGTCAGAGTGAAATTTGGTGGTCTTCATTAAACATACAAAAAGTTTTAGCAGTATAGCTGGCCCAGAGTGCCTTCATGTCAACAGACCACTTGGCCATTTGTCTCCTTTACTTTCACATTAGGATCTGGGTGAAGGAAAGACAAAAAAAGATGTCTCCAGCTGAAGTGCTGAGTGAGGTTTTTTTGTTTTGTTTTGTTTTTTAAATAAGCAACAAAGGAGTGACTAAGGTGGGGGAAGAAGTTGAAGTTGGCCCATTTAGGTTAGACTTTAATCCCACGCTGTGGCATTTGAGAGGCGTGTAGCAGTCCTGATAAGAGTCTGTGTGAAACCTGTGCTTCTTGGGTAGACTCTTTAAGACATTTTATTACATATTTATTTTTAAATCAAGTATTGTAATTTTTCAAGTTTAACTGTTTAAAAAGTGTCCCTTTTAAAAACAGCGTATTCAAGTTTTTGTTTTTTTTTAAAGCCAAGGGCCTCGAACCGTTGGTGTTGTGCTGACAAGAGGAAGTGCTCAGGGAATTGGTTAGGACACCTGCTTTGAGCAACCAAAGGGCAGCCACATGATAACTTCCTCCTGATAATTCCAGCTAACAGAGAAAGGCATGTCACTTTCAAAACCTCCCCTTTCTTTCACATGAAACCACAAATTATAATGAGACGGCGTGCTTTGGAGAAGCACGAAAGATCTGCAGGTTCTCCTTTTTCTTCAGTAGTGCATGACTGCATGTCTTGTGAGCGGATGGTGAATGTCAGGCAGACTATAAACCAAAAATGCACAGTGTCCCACATTTCATGTGATGTTGTTTGTTTGTTTGTTCCTTCAGATTGTGTGTATCTGGTTTTACTGGTGCTTGGGGAGGGGAAAAAACAAAGACAACTGGATCATGACGACAGAAAGAAACAGCAAAGCTCTGAAGGTAAAACACAGCCAGACATAAAACCGAGTCATTGGGGGGGGGGGGGGGGGGGGGTTGTTTTTTCAAGAGAGAAAACTGTCATTTTGAAAAAAGGAAGAAGAAAAGAAATTATGTTTTTCTTTCTCATTCTTCCTCCTTTAATCCTTTAAATGCTTCCTCTCTTCCTGTTTCCTCCTGTTTTTACTTCAGGTGAAGCAGGAATGCGGCGAGAACGTGCCCTTCCTCTCGGACAGCGAACTAATGTCCCTGTCGGTGCGAGAGCTGAATCTCCACCTGCGTGGCCTCTCCCGCGACGATATTCAGAAGCTGAAGCAGCGGCGTCGCACCTTAAAGAACAGGGGATATGCCGCCAGCTGCCGGGTCAAACGGGTGTCTCAGCGAGAGGCCCTGGAGCAGCAGAAGATGGAGCTGCAGAGAGAGGTGGAGAGGCTCGGAGCCGAGAACGCCGGCATGAGGAAGGAGCTGGAGGGGCTCAGCGCACGCCTGGCTGCGCTTCAGAGATTCGCCAGGGGTCTGGAAGCGGGAGGAGGCAGCCTGTTGGCGACGGCCCCTCGCCTCAACACCGCCTCGGTCATCACCATCGTCAAGAGTCCGCAGCAGCCTCAGCCACAGAGGGAGCAGGAGCTATCCTAGAAGGAGATGCTGAAACCAGACTGGGGTTTGGGATTCGGGGTGGAGACGGGGAAGCCTGCAATGCAAACACGCACACATCTGCGGGCCTTAATACTCACGCAGGCAGGAGAGCAGGATGACTTGTAATAATAGGAAAATACTAAGCGCCTTGTTCACATTACAATTGACAGAAATCCGATCACAGCTACGATCACCTTTCTAACAAACAAGACAACAGAAACAGGTTCAGTACTGTAGTTTTGATAGAGATGTCCTCTGTTGATGATCCTCCGTGAAACAGCAGTCTGGTCAAGTAAGATTTACTCAGTGATCTTTTTTAATTTTCTTGAAGCACTCAAACTTTCAAATTCTGTTTAATGTGAACAAGGCGTCGCACATATTTATGCACAAAAAACCCTCACAGTCGTTCCCTTGAGCTACACGGGGACTCTGACTGAAGCCCAACCAAGCCAAACAGGGTTGCTGAGCACCAGTAGTCCTCAGCAAACCCCCACAGCGAGGCTGGTGTAGCCTGATTATGCTACTTAAAGGCTGGGGTGCCTTTCTGCTTCCGTTTATGGCACCTGACCAACAGCAAAATGCTAGGGTGGAGCTTCCTCGGTCTCCATAATGCCTTCTAGTCTGAAATCACTAGCTTGGCTCAGCCTCGTGTTCCCACCCCCCTGTATTTTTTTTCCTTTTATTCCCTCTCAATGCAGTTTCTCACCCTTTATGTCACTTTTATGTGCCGGTGGGATAATCGAATCTGTTTTCGCCTCCTTCCATTGATGGCTCTCTAGCTGCTTTAGTCATGAGACTTTTGGGAGCAGAAACGGTCAGAGAAATGCTGCCTGAGTGCATTGTGAATTTCTCTAAGTTGTGCGATTCACTAAGATTTTCCAGGTTTTTGTTTTTGTTTTTTTTTGGGGGGGCGGGGTCTCACCAGTCCAAAAAGACAATTCTGTATTATATGTGTGCTCATTTTTCACATTAATGCAGTGCCTTCAGTGTATGAAGGAGCTCACCAGTCCTCCTGATTGTCTGAAACGACTCACTTCTTATTTCTCATTGTGATTTCTGTGGATTTCCGTCTTTTTCTAAGCTTTAATCCCAAATTTCTCGTTTCATAAAAACTGCCGTGGAGCAGTTTGGCCAAGTCCAACGTCAGTGGCTTCTTCTTTCTGACGAAAGATGTTGGTCATTTTAAATAATTGAATAAACGAATGTGTGGAAATAGAATCACGTCTGGTAGGAATTACGCTCAAGTCGATGCAAATCCTCTGCAAACATTCCCGTTGTTGTGTTGTTTGTAATGTCTGAGAGACGCAAATGTTCAGTGACATTTATATATTCTAAATTTTATTTGTATTTAAAAGTAGATATTATGACAAGACAAGCTAACGAGTGCTGTGATGTTCTGTATGTTTTCAAAAAGTACTTATGACTAGTCTGAGGATATTCTCACGTCTAATTATTGTGCTGCGTGGCGACGATGATTACTTTACAAAACGTTTGATTATTAGCTGTGTAGAAATATGCTCAAAGCCAATGGCCATATTGATGTATGACGATTTGTGTGTGTGTCTGCGCGTGTGTGTATATGTGTGTGTTTTACGTATATTTTTGCAATGTTTGTACTAGCTCGTCGTCGTGGATATCTTGGAGGGATATTATTTTTTTAAGATGAATCGTATGTTGTTTGTGCGGAGAAAAAAAATTGAGGTCATTTCTGAATGGGCGGGGCAGACAGAGACAGGAGGTTAAAGAGAGAGAGGAGACTGATGGAGACGAGGGTGAGAGTGGAGGGTTGAGAAGAAGACGGATGATGGAGAAAGAAAGTAGGCACAGCAGACTGGAAAAGAAGGTGCATAGAGGTGGTGTTTTATTCACTTGAAAAGCCTCCGTCTGACGTAGGCCTGTTTCACTCAGCAGGCTTAAATTTCATGGGAGTTTAGGCCACTGAATAGTGCTAGCAATATAATATATTAAGTAGGCATGGTAACACATGAAACTGTGTTGACAAATAACTCCTAAAGATATGAGGCATATATTTAGCTATATATGAGTATTAGTGTGGCAAAGCATTTATTCTCTATATTTTAACGTCTCACATCTGTCAAACCCTGCTGGATGTTTTATAATACCTGCAAAACAGAAATGGTCTTTCTATTTATTACTTGTATTTTTTCTATTGTGAAAATTTAAGTACATTGTCTATTTTATATATTAATTATAATAAATGTTGTACATATTGTACATAAACCTGTGGTCTCGGTTGTTTTGTTTTTTGGAACGTGTGCGGTCCATGAGAGGAAGCGGATCTGCAGGATGTGTTGCACAATTTATTGGTCTGGATGCAAAGATAAAGTCGAGTTACATGTGTGAGTGGTTAGCAGAACCGTGGGGAAATAAACTTAGCCTCCAGTTTTTGATGTATTTATAGCAATTTACTCTTATAGGACAAATCATTAGGTATACTTTGCTACTACCAGGTTGGACTCTTTTGCCTTCAGATCTGCTTTCATTCTTCATGATGGATTCAAAAAGGTCCTGGAAACATTCCTTGCAGATTTTGGTCCATATTGACACAACAGCATCACACAGTTGCTACAGTTTGTTTTTGACTGCACGTCCATCCTGTTCCATCACATCCCAGAGATCCTCTATTGGATTGAGATCTGGTGACTGGAGGTTATTTGAGTACTTGTCAAGTTAAAAAAAAAACAGTTTCAGATGATTTAAGCTTTGTGATACTGTGCATTATCATGCTGGAAGCAGTCATCAGAAGATGGGTACACTGTGGTGGTAACATAGAGTGAACCACTGATACAAGGTGGGATGAATCCATGCTTTCATGTTGTTTACCTGATGTGGTCTTCTGCTGCTGTAGCCCATCTGGTTTGCATTTTACTTTCAGAGATGCTCTTCTGCATGCCTTGCCATGTAACAAGTGATTGTTTGAGATACAGTTGTCTTCCTATCAGCTCAACAGAGTCTGGCCATTCTCTGACCTCTGTCACCAAAGAGCCATTGTCCAGAGAAGTGCTGCTCACTGAGTACTTTCTCTTTTTAGACCATTTTCTATAAACCCTAGAGGTGACTGTGTGGGGAAATCCCAGCAGATCAGCAGTTTCTAAAATACTCAGACCTGCCCATCTGGCACCAACAAACATGCAACATCTAAGGTCACTTAAATCGCCTTTCTTCTCCATCCTGGTGCTCAGTTTGAACTTCGGCAGGTCATCTTGATCATGAACTACTACCATCTGATTGGCTGATTAGATATTTGCGTTAATAGGCAGTTGAACAGGTGCACCTAATGAAGTGGCTGTTGAATGTATATTCTGAGTCAGTGTCTTGATAAACCTTAAATATATAGTCTCTATAGAAAAAAGTGCTTATGTTATCTCAGCTCTTCTAATAAATCCCTGACTGTGACTCGCAGGGCTATTTCTCCTGGTGTTTGGAGGCTGTTTTTAGTATAAATGACATCTAGTACTCCGTGGTAAGTGTGGAGATGTTTTCTATCAGTCTGCTGGCCTACTTGTGTTTCCTAGAGTCTCTAAAAATATAATGGGAGGCAAAGCTTTCAGGATCCTGTCCATGTAGGAAATATCTTCCAGTTTGGGTCAAAGACCACAAGACCTTGTCTACCTCGGAGGTAAGGTGGAAAAGTTTTTTTTATGACAATGATGATAGAGGGGTGGATCATGTGACCCAGTGTCGTCCCTTAGTTATGCAGCTGCACATAGATAAAGCTTATCCTTTGCACTTATCTATCACTCCCAATATATCTTTATGCAATTACTACATAAGGGGAGGGAGTAGTATACAAAGGTGGATCATCGGGTAGCTGGTGTTCTCTGATATTGTAAAGTCTTAATTGTTACAGGAAGCAGTGATCTAAAAAGAAAAGTGAATTGAAGACGGAGGTCATCTATGTGTAATATATGTTTGTTGCCAAAGAGCATTTACTTTGTTGTCCTAGCTCATTTTATTTTAAGACAATTAGCATCGCAGGGCAAATAGCTTCCTTTCTAGCAGATGACTAGTTAGCACATTAACTAGTTTTAACGAGTTAATCTCCAAAAACACAATTTCATAACATGCAACTCATGGCAACATATTTTGAAACATACATGTCATTTTAATGCACTTTAGAGGAAAATAATGTGAATAAGACACAAAAAACAACAGTAAATATCTTTATTTTTGTCTTCATGGTTTTCCATCTAACGTGACACAGAAGCATTGTGAGCAGCATTATACATTATACAAAGAACTAGAAACAAAAAAAAAAAAAACACATTGAAACAAAAGTTGTAAAAAAAATAGGCCTTTGTTTCTCCTGTGATCAATCTATACAGTATATAGGATTATTTAGACATACATTTACTCCTGTAGATAGCACTTAATATTTTCATGTACTTTATGTGCAACATTAGTCTACAACAAACATTTTTTTTCCCACATAAGAACAACTCACACTGCAGCAAATAGCATGGCTGCAGACAACGATGAGGAGTACAAGGGTGAATTATGACACTGAAAGTGCAAATCAGCATACTGTCTGCTTTGCTTTTAAACAGAGTTCATTTAATGCCACGCAAGCAACCTGTCAGTAGGAGCTGCAGTGCGACCTCAGTTTCATCATCGCTAAAAATAACCCCGTTTTTAAAGTGTCTATAAATAAGAGGCTGCTCCTGCACGCACACGTGGCTTCTCTCCTATTTAGAACTAATAATGTCTCAGGCAGAAGCACAAAATAAGAAAAAGAAGGGGAAAAAACGTAAGCACTGTCTGAACATGGGACACATTTCTGCTTTCCAATGAAAATAGAAGACAGTCCTAAGAAGACATTAAAAAAGTGACAAACATTTTCTTGGTGCATTTAAAATATGCTTCAAGCTCTGACTGTATGTTTATGACCTACAACTGGCTCCAAACGCGCTCCCTGTGGCCCCCTGGTGTTGAGACAGAGCTACAGCAAAGCAGTGAAAGTAGACCTAAAAAAAATGTTGGCAGGTTCTTGTGAGTCATTCAGATGACTCAAGAAATCCAGTTACAAATAAATAAATTAAAAAAACCAGCTTAGACTGCGGTAAACTTGCACCAAAAAAAAAAAAAAAAAAAAAAAAAGTGACCGGAAGAGTAAAAGCGAATCCAACTCAAAAAACTCAGTAATGTCAACAACAACAACGTTTACGACCTACGACCCACATGTGGTCAAGCTGAAGAAAGATAAACTAATCACAATACTGATATCTGATGAGATGAGAGCTGTAGGTTGGCTCAATAATGCTTCAGCTGGAGGCATGATGTCCATTAAGGTTGTGACAGCACTCAGAATGATGTACTGTCATTTAACAGCTGTGCAGGCACACGCTAAAATGTTTTATTAAATCCCTGCAAAAATAACTGCCACAGGCAGCTACCCACACACTCCTTGCCTTAGTTGCCAGATCTTTTTTATCAAATTCAAACTTATCCCGTTTTCAAAAATCAAAGCACAACACCTAACTAAGAGTAGAATTTAAACTTCTGTTCGCCTCTGAACGTGAACTACAGCACACCCAGCTTCGACAAAGCTCCAGTAACGAGAAAAGGCATCTAAAGTTAGCTTTAGCCTAAATTCCTCTTCTGTTTTCTCCTCATTTAACCGACATTGTGGCCTGGAGAGGTCTTACTATCAGAGTGAAACAAGCTTTAATCCCGGCCATTCAAATAATGCCCCAATTACACAAGTGTAATCCCGACCGTCTCTCCTGCCGCGGCCGCAGATGCTCTGCCTCCCCCTCTGCAATATCAATAACAACATTGATCCATGTGTTGTGTTTACTAACTCCTGTTTTTGACATGCTTTCCCTTTAAATGCATCACCAACTGCTGCCCAGGGTCTCTCACCCCCACTACTAAGACCTCCACAACACTGAAAACTGCTTTAAAGCGCTTTGACCAACCAGTCAATGTCTTGACTAAATATTCTTTCTAGTTTATGAATCATGTCCAAAGAAGAAACCTTGGTAAACACTGACGAAGATCAAAATGTGAATCTGAACAAATAAATAGCAACACCTATGAAGATTACAGCTCCGCTGCTAAACACAAGGAGGGGGAAACAGGACTGTGCATAAAAAAAAGAGAGAGGGAGAAAAAAAAAAAAAAAAATTCAGCTTTTTTTCAGTTTTTGTTCCAAAGCTATGAGTCATTATCTGAAAGTATGACTCACAACTCAACCGTGTTCCCACTTGTGACCCTTGGGAAAGGCGGGCCCCTGCATTTTTTGATCAGTCGCAAAACAGGGGAAACAAAAACAAACAAGCAACTACTGATTCGTACACTGAGGGAGATCGGCTGCAGAGAGCAGAGTACCATCAGCTGTTTTGACATCAGACTGATGTCAAGTTTTGCCCGCTTTTGACTTGTTCTGCTCTAGAATTCATCGTCTGAGCTGAGCAGCAGCGTTTTCTCTGTGTCCCCGCGGCCGCTGACAGCACTGTGGGCGCGGGAGACTGGCGGTGGCGCCCCCTGCTCCAGCGTGGACTGCTGGGTGTACTGCTGGTAGGCCGGGGAGAAGTTGTGGATGGCGTCCTGGACCATGTCGCCCGGGTTCATTGTCTCCTTCAGGCTGCTGGAGATGCTCTTCATGGGGGCGCAGCGGCCTGCGGGAGAGCCGTAAAAAAAGGAGGGTTAGAGGCCAAAAGCTGGGGTGAAAAATAGAGAGACTGGATGCAGGTGAAAAAAAAGAAAAGGAAGGACGGTGGGAGGATAAACATCAAAAGAAAGTGGATTTATAATGTTTAAGCACAGGGAGAGAGAGAGAGAAGGGAAAGGAAGAGAGATAAAAGAGTCAAAAACAGAAAGATTTAAGACAAGGGAAAAGTCTGGGAGAAAAAGGGCATCAGTGATTTAAAGGATGTAAAAAGAAGGAATGAGTGGGGGAAAGGGGGGGGGAGCAATTGTACAAGGGCAGTGGTTGAGATTTAGAGAGGAGGCGAGAAAAGGGGGTTCACAGTGATTTAAAGGGAAGTAAAACAGGGAGAACTGCATAAAGGGAGAAAGGTTGGGGGGTTGCTTTAGGAAATGTCAGCACAAGAACCAAAACTGAATTGAAATATGAGATTTTAAAAATAAAAGAGAGAGACAGAACAGAAACTGCTGGCTTAATGCAGCTCAATAAATCAAAATAGAAATAGCAGCAGTGTGAAAACACACAAGGGTGGAGTTCAACCTACCAAACTGTCCATATGTAGGAACAGGTCCTTTAGAGTGCAGCAGAGAAGAGAAGATAAAAAAAAAGAAGATAGATATGTAGAAACAGGCAAGTAGAAAGCGAAAAATGGGATATTGGGAGGTGAAAAATAAAGGCGAAGACAAAAACTTAAGTAGTAAAAAAAAAAAGAAAGAAAGAAAAGAAAAAAGATGGGGCATAAATGAGAAAATATGCATTGAAACGAATGGAAATGAGATGGAGGACAGACACGAAGTGAAAGACTTTTTGAATTCTTTTTTAAGACGGTAAATATTGTACGACAGATGTGTTAAACCCCGCTGTTTCCTTCCTCCCTTCTTCCCTCGCCTTCCTTCTCACCTGTTAAATCGAGACTTTTGTCCTTGTACACGCTGTATGTGAAAGCGTGCCGCAGAGCCAGTGCCGCGAAAAACATCTCGATGCATATGATGAAGTTCTGGTAACCGGCGGCGACCGTACCCTCACCGACGGACACTTCCACTGAGTTGATCTGAGGGATGGCACCGCATTTCTCCAGGATGGCCAGCAGCATGCCTGACCACAAATAGATAAGCACAGGAAGCTGTCACTCCACCTGTTTTCATAACAAACGTCGTGTGGCGTCGTGTGGCGTTTTGTGCCGCGCTGACCTACCCTGCCAGAAGGAGAGGA
The DNA here is from genome assembly GCF_963576455.1 of Neolamprologus multifasciatus. Lineage (NCBI taxonomy): Eukaryota > Metazoa > Chordata > Actinopteri > Cichliformes > Cichlidae > Neolamprologus > Neolamprologus multifasciatus. Next base: position 21,992,580 of record NC_140446.1, on the reverse strand, counting down.
AGATGACCGACTTGACCATGAAAAACTTGAGCATGGGGCTGTAAGGGCTCAGCAGCTCCCTGGTGGCGAAGTAGAACAGGAAGAGGGCGTACAGCGACAAGCTGACGGAGATATTGTAGATGATGGTCACGTACAGGTAACCGCTGGCAACACTGCAGAGTGAAGGTCAGATAAAACTGCATTAATGATGCTGGTTTGTGTTTGGGGTTAGTTCTACCTTTTGTGATTATTGAAAGCTCCCATTAGAGATGAAAGTCTGAAGCGTTCAATTAATCTAGAAATTAAAGTGGTAATCCTCATTTTGTGGAAGCTGTGAAACGCCTGGATTCTCACAGATATACACCACCAAGTACACCACCACCAACCTTCCTGTCTGCAGCACTTACTTAAAGTCTCCATCCTTGTATTTGCCGTAGGCCTGCAGGATGACGGTGATGACAGCCATGAGCGGTTTGACCACACAGAATTGCAAAGTGGCCTGCTTGCAAAATCGCAAGAAGCCAATGGAGTAGGCCTTTCCCCTCAGACAGCAGGTACCATACATACAGCTGGACCTGATGGAACCAAACATCAGGGAAAAGGAAAACATGTTGAGCAATAGTTTGTATTTTTTAAAAAGAGTCCATGCCATGAAAACAAATACTGTTTAAAGCGGACTTATTATGGCTACACCATGGGTGGCTCAGTGGTTAGCACTGTTGCCTCACAGGAAGACGAGGTCCTGCTAAAGCCTTTCTGTGTGCAGACTTCTCACCAGTTTCACTTCCTGGTTAAATTAAAGTTAATCCATTAATTTATTTTTTTTAAAGGTGTTTTTCAGCTGCATAATTTCATTCTTGGACTTGACTAGAGCAGCTTTGCTTCACTCACAGTTCAAAATAATCCATATTTATCTTCTAGTGGGCCTCGGTGGGGCCGTCTTTTAACTGACTGAACAAGCTGTTTCAGGACAACTTTCTGCTGATTGGCTGCTCCTCATACACAGCAGTAAAAAAAAAACAACAACATCTGAAATACAGCATTTAGAGTCTGAAGCCTGAGCTTTTAGGGACTTATTTGTAAAAACAGACCTGATTATTTTAAACTTTGCCCATGTTTAATACAAGTTCACACCAGCAGAACAAAAGGAAAGCATAAAGAGTTCACTTTAAAGGCCTTTTAGGCTGAACTTACTCTATCGGTTTTCCTCTGATCTCAGCCATGATGGCGCTTTCTCCTCCCAAGTATTCGTAACACAGACTCAGGAAGTTGTAAATAACGAATGCTGAAGAGACACAAGGGGAGAAAAAGAGCTGATTTGATTATAATTGCTACATATGTGATAGTTTTGGTTTGTTATTTGATCGTTGCTTACAGTAAATTGTGTTTCTGGAAAAGCTCTTTTCAGACCACTGTAGGAAACTTGAAATAAATGATGGCTTCACTGACACATTCAAGTCTCCCAGAAGCCGTGACAGCGTGACAGTGAACCAACATGCACAATACCAGGAATTCTAAGGACCGCAGCTAAGTGGAAATGAGCCATCATTCAATCAATTTTACAATTGATTTTCTAAGTCTGTGTTGTCCTCTGTGACTGGAGCCTGTTCACTAAAACTGTTAATGTTACAACAAACAGATTAAGACTTTCTAAACATGTTTGGTTACAGATTTGGCTCCATTTGTTTTACATGTATATAAACAACTAAACATTTCACAACACTGGGTTCAAATTGTCAGAAAATAGCCCATATTTTTTATAGCAGACTGAAAAAAATACAGCAGTAACTCACTTGATTACTCACAGACCTCCCAGCAGTCACACAATAACAAACACATCACTTCCTGTCACATTTGTTTTATCATGCGAACGGAAATACACAACACAATTCAAACTGAGGCGCAGCTCAAAAACAACAGCTGACCATGATGTAATTATATGAAATAATTTTTATACTGTCATAGGGACATGAGGCATAATAATATTTCACTGTAACAAAAGGGAAACCAGCTGTTTATAAATCTGTACTAAAGCATGACCTTCACACACAATCACAAGCATGCTTATATTTAGTATTAGAAAGCAACAGCTACTTATGTCCAAATCAAATCTAGTGCTGCTCTACTTAATGCAAAAACACATGGACATAATTCACGTAATCTGACAAGACTTGACCTTCAATTTTAATATCCAAAGAATTAACTAAAGTTGTATTTCTTTCATTAGCTAATAAATGTTCAACCACCTATTTTCTCTCCTCTGTGCTGCTTCAGTGAGAAGGTGTTCCAGATCAGGAGGCTCATAAAAAACATAACAGTGCTAATCCCGTTAACCCCCGAGGACCTTCCAGTCCTGCGCGCATACACGCACTCTCGCAGGGGTGTGTTTGAATGCATGCAAGGTAAATCCGCTCTTGGATAACTTTTGTGAACTAAATGCATAAGATGAAAATGAATTAAACAGAATCCAAATAAAGACGAGGGTAGTGACTGTGCATCAGTTCATTGTAAAGTGTGAAAATGTAACATATCCTGGATGTGTGCCATGTTTGTGCATGGGAGGTTCACAAAAGCACTGTGCAAGCATCGTGCCATAGCACAGAAGTCTCTGTACTGCTGACAGTGACTATAGTTCATCACCTCTTTGCAGCTGTGTTATTTCTGCATATTTTCTTGCTCTGTTTTTAAACTCCACCCAAACTCTCTCTACAACTTTCCCACTGCCTTCTATCTGACGTCAGATGTCTGTCAGACAGTACTCGGGTAATAAGATGCCACACATGCCAAACACAAAAAGCTCGCCCACAGAGTTGAGTGATGAGAACTGGTTCATCTGCTTCCAGCAGCTCTCCTTGTGTCTTGGCTGTTTACCATTATGTTCTTTCACTTTTCCCCAAGGACTCCCGCCTGCAAACGCCAGTTGCCACGGTGATACAGTAGGCCTACATACAGTGGGAACAGTAGGAGCAAGTTTGCAGCAAGTTTGGTTGAGGTAAACTCATTATCTGATGCAGCCACTCTGGTTGATGAGGGAGATTTGTGAGCGTGGTTGCCATGCAACAAGTCGGTCCTCACCGAGGAAAAGGACTCAGCGGCATTATAGGAAGATGACGGCTGATGAGAGGATGAAGAGAAATGAAAAAGGGGGTGAAGACTTGGGCGAGAGCGCGGAGACGGAGGAGGTGAGCCATATGTATGACAAAGCAATATGACGAACATAACGCTTCCTGCCAAAAGCAGAACCAAACATAGCGATCCCCTTCAGCTCACATTCAAAAGCATGTGACGTCATCGGTTCACCAACACAGGACACGACACAGCCCAGCGTCACAATAAGAAGATCATTTTTAGCTTTATCGTGACAACTAAACTCAGAGACTGAGTGGAGGCAGTCGACTTCCTTTCACCATCTTCTGCCAATTCCTGACTTTAATAGCGCGGGATACAACATGTCGGTTGGAATGTGTTTTGTTTGAATCACCATTGGCCGAGAAGCCGCCAACCCACCATCTCCGTTAGCCAAAAAAAAAAAAGAGCCCAGATTTTTTATTAAATCCATTTTTAGTGATTAAACTCATCCTGTCTCTACTGAGATTGGAGTCATGTTTCCTCTCAGAGCCAGTTTTCTAAATCCAACCAGAGAATTATGCCCAAATCAAAATGGCTGAGACACAGCCAAAATATAATGCAGAAAAGGCAAGAATCTAATAAGTGTGAGAGGGCCCTTTACAAAATAAGTATTGACTTGTAGTGGTAGATAATCTGTTAAGGATGACAGAGCAGACTATTCATTTCCACTCTAATCGGACCACAATGTGTTTCAGCAACTCAACTGGAAAAGCTGCCTGCAAAGACGTGAAAAGGATTTAAATCACAGAGTTCTGTTAATGGGATACAAATGACCTAGTGGGTCATGAAAGCTCAGAGTTTTAGCTTGACATTGATGAGATAAAATCAACAGCACGTCCTCACCTTCATAGCAGTCTCTGACGGTGTCAAAGTAAACATAGTACTGGTCATTGGTGAAGAACAGGAGGCTGAGCCAGGAGTCAAAGGCATAGATGGGAACGATGAAGAGGATCCGTACGATATGGCGCTGCTCCCTGGGCGAGCTGTAGAAACGCAGGTGCATGTAGATCTAGGAGAGAAGGAAGAGACTTTCTGAACACTGGCAGGTTTTTACAATGACTCACAAGTCTACTTTAATGGGCATGGATGATTTCACAGGAAGCGAGCACAGAGTCCTTACAACTCAGGATGGAGCAGAGGTTATATGAGCATCATCTGCCGTTGTGTAGATCCTCCATTCAGATTTTTTTTTTATTATAAGTCATTTATGCCTTTTTTCTATCTTGTGAGTTGGTCCATGTCACTGACCTCACTAATCAATACATCCCCTGAGCTCAACTCGCAGGAATGTGATTTTATAAACCCCTTTCAACATTTTAAAGTGTCATCTTGTGCATATCTGTGTGTGTGTATTCATGCTCTGTGTCACAAACACCTGCCGCGGGATGTTACCTGGCAACTTCTCTCGGCCTGAGCATGCTTGCTGGATCACATCACCTGCGCATTAAACAAACACACCTGTCTGTCTTTTTCGTGAGCACATCCATCACAACAGACCGTCTGCTCGGTCAAACACCAACACATGCACTTCCAGCAGAGCACAATATATTATAGTAAAAGTAGAACTGAACAGCACACATCTCTCTTGATGACATTGGGAAACAAGCAGGAGCCCATAGAGATAAGTGCTGAGCCAATGTGCAAGTGCCAAAAGCTGCAGTCCCCCTAATGGCCACCTGTGATTGGATCCCAACTTTGCACCATTAAGGACCTGCTCACAACCTGGTGCAATAACGGTCTTCATCTCTATAGACAATTAACATTGTTATAAAAAAGTACTGAGTTATTTTTTTGTTATATAACTCACCTTTTTAAACTTTATTAAGGCTTCAACTATTGTGGTCAATTTGGAAGCTGACATATGCAGCTGGTGTCTTATATCTTGCTAGCTCTCAAAGTCATAACTGGTTTTTTATAAATAATATTGAATACTTGATATCCAAGATGTCTGTTCTCCTTTTTTTGTAAATGAAACGTTAACATTATTAGTCTGTTACTTAGCACTAATTATTAGCTAACTGAGTATCTGCAAAGTATCTCTACAGTGTCTGGGTGCAGCTTACTGATCTAAGCCTGCCATTGCTAGCTTAGGTGATAAATAAGCACTCCACCCTCACGTGAAATCAAAATATGGCCCCTGCAAGTTCCAGAAATCAAATATGACAGGTAAAATTTAAAACCTGAGGTGGTCATCTTTTATATAAAGTCTACACCAGGAAGCTGTTACCTGGTGACAGGTGAGGATTAGTGCAGTCCAGACAAAGAAGCCAGACACAGCCTGCGCCGCTGGAGTCATCAAAAAGATAGGTGGATCCGAGCTGAGAAGAGGGGCATCGGGAAGCCATGAAATATTGGGGCCCATCGGAGCTGCCGTGGGTGGGGGGCCAGGTGCCGGAACAAGCGGAGAGTCCTCCCCCAGCCTCTCTGAGAGCGGCACGTCTCGCCTCCACAGTTTTAACATCTGGAAGTGACGTAGACACTGGTAAAACATTCACATCACAAACTAGAAAGAATAAAAGGCACATCAGAGATGTCGGAACTCTTCTCCAACAGTGATCACACTGTGATCTAATCCATGAACTATGAAGAGTCACCAGCAATCATCAACCTGAAATGTCGATGTCGTGTTATCAGTGTAATGTGTAATTTGTGATAAGAGGAGATTTCAGAATAAATGCAAAAAAACTCTAGGTCAAAATATCTTCACTCTGAGTAAAGAATGTGTGTGGACTGTTTGCTCATGGGCGCCCACATTCAACTCAATGTAAAACAATGTCTAACAGCAACATTTTAACTCTGGTTTTTAAGTTAACAGACAGCAAAGCCGTCGGCTATCATCCATTCAGGCCTTTCACGGCTCAAATTGTAAGAAAATGCTTTTTGAACAGAAAGACTAGCAGCAAAACATGACGTTTAAAGACAATTGTTTTTAGTTTCTGCATTTCTCTGCAATGTAACTGCATACTCAGAATAAAATCCTGACGATGTGGACCCTTGACATTATAACAACACCGAATGGGCCTAAAATAATTTGTTAAAATTTATAATGTCACACCTTAGGGTGCATTTTCTTCATGTATGATCAGTGAGCTGAACAAGAACCACTTTCAGCCAGAGGAAATTTAGATAGAGACAAAAGATTTTAAGTCAAGCGGCCCTATCAACAGCTCCTGATGATGGGGACAGCTGCTCGCTGACTCTGACGAACAATGGGAATGTTCTCGGGGTGTCTGTGTTCTTGCTCACGTCACTGTTGACAGAACCAGGGGCAATAAATAAAAAGAGCAGGCGTGAGTGCTATAAGTGGAAACTGATTGTGAGCGAGAGATGGTAACCTTCAGTCTCACTAATCATGCTGTCTGTCAGAGCAGCACATGAAACAAACAGCACACAAGCTGACATAATGACACCCCCTCCTCCCACACACACATCAGCAGTCCTCCCATTTACTTTCTTAAAATAAATTACATTAAAGTGTAACAACTGAATTTAGTGGGTTGATAAAATTAGGCTACTTATAGGCGTTTCTTTGGTGGCTAAGATCTGTGTGTATGTGTGTGACAGCAGGCCATTTGTATTGGCTTGCAGGGGATCAGCATATGTCAACATGAAGAAATGAAGGCATCAGCAGCCACACATATAATACCAGGCACAGTGAAAAGATGCTCTGCTGAAGCAGAGGGCCATCTTTGTGTCTCATTTGAAAGGGGGGAAATAAATAAAAGGTCAGTCTATGCAGTCTCACACGCACAAGGGAATAAGCGAGAGGCAGGCGGTCAGGAAAACAAAGTAACAGATGGAAAGGGGCAATGGGGGGCAGACGGGGTGGCTTTATCATTAATGGTAGCCAGACTGGATTAGCAGGCGTACAAGCAACAACAACACAAACAGTTCAAAAACAAAAAGACGCTAAAAATCTGTGTGTGTATGCCTTTCAGTTACTTCAGTAATCATTTATTATGTTGCTGTGATTTATTCAAAGTGAATGAATAAATTATAAAGTTGAAATAAGAAAAATATTCATTTCAACAAGCTTTTATTTAAAAAGACTCACCTTTGCTAAATGTTAGCTACAACAATCCACAGCTGAACTTGAACTGTAAGCGTGAAACAGACACAGACTTTTATTATGCTAGCAATGAAGTAACAATTGAAGTTTTCTAGTTTGTTTTAAAGTCTAGACTCACCCGCTTATTTAAAATCGTCCTCAGCTCCGTCACACACACAAAAAAAATCTTCGGCTAGAAATAACCCACAAACGGCCTTAATTCCTTCTCAAAGCAGCACCGTTGCTCCCCGGACATCCATGTTGAGTCGTCGGTGGACCGCGCCGTTAACCCCTCAGCGTCTCACCCCAAAAACTCACCTCTAAAGTTTGTCTGTCATGTTACACAACTTCTACTCTATCTTTCTGTTGCTCCTATGTATTTATAACTCTTAGCGTCCACCTAGTTTTGTCGGTGTTTCAGAAGTTAGTGCAGCAAACCCTGTCACTCTCCTCTGATCCCCTGTCTGCGCTCAAACTCCAGCTCCGGTCCAATCCCTGTCGGATTAACTGCAGATCACACAGCCCCGCCTACTCCGCGAGGACAAGCCAACGCAGCCAATCACCTACCTTTTAATTAACCGGAAAGGGGCGTGGTCTGCCTACTTAACACTGAGCTTGCGCGGTTCTATTCTTGGTCTAGAGACCAGCCGCAGTGAGAGTGTGGGTGCTGTACAAACAAAGGTGCTCCCGCAAATTCAGTGACTGATTCATTATTCGTTTACAACTTCCTGTCCAAACTGTGTAGTCGATGTGTGGGAAACGGATACTGTATAACGCCTTTATTTGACTTTTTCAGACCTTTGTAGGCTTTTCATGACAGAAAAAGCACACGTCTAACTAACTGCATCAGTAATGGCTAGTGAGCTACCATTTAAGTGCAACAGTTAGCAGTTATTAAAAAACACTTTCATCGCAGTACCATTAATATAATCTAAAAAAAAACAAATACTCTCAAAATGGCACCCTACAGGTTATTATTTCCACATTTGACACCCCGTCATAGAGCTTCATTATCAAGGCCTGGGAATTTGGGAATTTTAACAACATTCATTTGGTAACACAGAAGTTCTGGCTGAAGTCCTCAAGTTTATTTTGACTGCCAGCATTACTTTTCATCTACAGTAATTCCTGTCTTCTTTATTACGAAATGAGTACAAAAGCTAAGAATTAGACCTGGAAGTAGAGCAAAAAGAAGGGGCCAGTAAGTGTTGATGTGGGGCTAGCATGCTTAATTTTCACGCAAGCTTGACATTTAGACGGAGCTACACAAACATGGAAATACATGACAGACTGGGGAGACAAAGGATGAAACACAGAGAGAAGAGCATGGAAACAAGGGAGACATAACTGAGAGGAGGAAGACTTCCACAGGAGACACTTAATGCAGATGGATCAACTGAAGGGCCAGATGTATCTCTCAGGTTCTGTGTCAAGTTTTTGCTATATTCTTTCCTATTTCTTAAAAAGATGGCATTTAAATATTGTTCACCACACAGGTTTTCTGGAATCACTTTATTTGTGCAGAAATACTATTTTATGCCTATCAAACTGTGTTACCTTTGGCATGTTTTGAGTATTCTTCCAAGTTCAAATTCCAGTTTCAAATTGGTTCAAGTCTTGTGCCTAATTTATACTTAAATGATACACGTATAAGCATTAAGTAGCTTAAAAACAGATAACACTTCTCTGGTCAGATAAAGGAACTACTGGAAGTAAATTTTAAAGACATCTTTAGACTTTTGTACAGCATTTGTATTCTGAGATCAGTTATGAATATGAATATTTAAGTATGTTTCCATCAAGAGAAAGATATCATTAGAAGTTTGTATAAGGTGTGTATATTTTTTATTGAATCAGAAAATATACACAAATATCATATTAATAAAGTTGAAGCATGGTAAAGAAATGTACAGGACATCAGTCATCATCCTCTAATCAGAGACCTCCATCCATCCTGACAGGCCTGGGTCAAAATACCGATGAGTACATTTTATATTATAACAAGAACCTTTCTGTCATTGCCTGCCTCAGTGCAAACCAAAACAAACGTGTGGCAGACTCTAAAGGTTTCCGGTAAAGTTTCACTTTCTGTCCCAGGTGTGTCAGGACGTACTCTTCTCTCCAGCTCCGTCTTTAAACAATCTGTCACATTCTGGCAAAAGTATGTACACATTTTACATGTCATATAAAATGGGACAAAAGCAAAAGTAAAGAAAAATACAAATGTAACACCAGACTTGCTCACCACCAAGATCTTACAACTTTCTCGAGTCTCTTCATGCCTGGAGTTGCAAGCTGGACTAAGGCTTCATCATATCATACAATCCACGTTATATCCCGATCTCTGCTCGTGGCTGTCTTTTTGCGCTTTTCACATTCAGTAATGTTTTCAGTCTTCCTTAGGTAAGACTGTAACAAATATGCTGAAAAATAGGAACTCCTAACAGGTTCTACAGCCTCCCTCTTGCCCTCCACTAGCTTTCCTTTCTTCTGGCTCTCTAAAGCAAAGCTGAAGGCAAAACGAACGATTAGGACAATAACACAGACAGACACGTTTACTGACGAAAAGCAGCCTCGCTCCCATTTATCCCCTTCCTCTGTTCCTCTCGGTGGTCCACGTTAAAGCAATCGCCTGGCTCGCCTCTCGTAGGCCTGGATACACTTTTGTTTTGCATTTGTCTCCATGTTTCCTTTTTTTTTTTTTTTTTAAAGATATCTATTAATAATAAAGAATACCACAAGCAGCAGATGTAGCTCGCAAACATTAGCAGATTGATAGTTGTTGATTTTATCACAGGTGTAAACCAGAAAAACTGACTTAGTCCATTTTGTGCACTTTGATGGTTTATTTTATGCGAGTTGAGTTGAGCCTCTGAATTGACCGAGTCGACGCCCGTCCGGCAACACTCTCTGAAAAGCAGTATCAAACGGTTCCAGCCTAGAGTTTGTCTGTCCCACTGGTTTTCCATCATCTCAGCAAGCTTTAACACTGGGCATGCTCACACCGCATACTGACAGACACACGGACGATCGATCCCCCTTTAAGGGCCTGTAATGCTTTCTCCTCCTGCAGTCACTCATGTTTTCATTCATCCATTTGAAAAGTAAGGGGTATTTGATACCCTGCAGCTGCTGAACCGCAAGAGAAAAAAAGAAGAACAAAGCAGGAAAATGTTAGTCTTTAAAAGATGAAGATTTTCAGCTGATCACTCTGTGCTGCTTCTGTTTTGTAGCCTTAGTCAAATTGTAGTCCACCCGTTTATATGCCTGCTAAGTGCTGCTGTACTGCGCTACTGCTACCATTAATACTACTTAAATTCTGTTTAGAGTAAATATATTAAGTCTGCTTTTGCAGCATTTTCATTTTAAAAGAAATGACTTATGTTACCCTTTCCTGCATTTATAAAGTCAACTGGGATGTCATAGAGCAGTGCCATAAAACAAGTCATCAAATTTATTTGTGTCATTTGTGTGCATTTTTCCCCCTGAGCAGTTTTACCACTTCCCTCGCACCCTGCTGCACCCATACACTGTATATAAAAGATGGATCTGGTTTACAAGACTGAAAACAGCTGCAATCTTTTTAATTGACCAGAAGGTGGCCGACTCCATCCATCCGCCCATTTATGCTCGCCGTTCACCCCGTAGCACGGTGCTGTGTGACGAATCTGTGACGAAACTGATGTCACATCCTCTGTGCTGATTCTGGTTGGTCATACATCTTTCAATTTTTAACTTGGAGTGCACAGCTGTGTCTGTTTTTACTGCTATTTTAATGCCAAATCAGTACAGAAGCTCATTGACAGATTCCACAGGGGTAGAAAACAACAGACTGTGCAATGTCATTGGCTGTATCCCAATTCAGGGTCTGCAGCCTTAAAGGCCGCATTTTAAGGCCGATTACGTCACCGCGACGCGACAAAGGCTGTCCCAATTCGAGGGCTGCTCGAAATGCGGCCCTCAAATGCGTCCTTCATTTCCTTGAATTTTAAGGACGTGGCGGTGTAGACTTCGTGGCCCAACATATCCCAGAATGCATAGCGCGGCGGTGGGTGTGGATAATTTTGTCGGAAAAAAACAGCGGATGAGGGGCGCCCGAAGAGTAAACTTTAAGTAAGTACTGAATATTATGTCACTTATTTATGTGCAAATGTTTAATAACGAAGAACATTAAAACATTCCTGTTGGCCACATGTCGGCAAAGTTATGTGACATTAGTGACGTTTGTACAAACTTGGTTTTACAGCCTTTACTTTAAAATATACGCCGTTCAATAGCTGAGCTTAATCTTACAGAGAATGATCAAAGCTCATGTAGAAACAAACAAACAAATGAACAAAATATGTTCTCCTTCATTTCTGTCAAACAAAGCTGTATGAAACGTTTCCAGCTGTTAGTATCATGGTTGCTAGGCAACCTGGGCAGCGCAACGGAGGCTAGACCGTCCCATTTCACAAGCCTCGCACTTCCGGCCTTAGCGGTCTTTAAGTACGCGGCCCTTGAGGACCATTGAGGCTGCGTACTTTAAGGCTGCAGACCCTGAATTGGGATACCGCCACAGACTCCAGGTTTGACTTCTTCTCTTCCTATATCAGCGCTGATATTTTGTTGATAGTGTCTTAGTGGTGACGCCTATTGCTCGGGAGAATACTGCAGCTCCTGCCTGTATCTTAATGAAGACCAGAAAACCAGGGTACGTTTTACAGTGTGGCTGCGCTCTTTTGACAAGTTGGTACCGTGTGAGCGTGTAGGGTGACTCGTGACAATCTATTTTCAAACTACACTATCCCTGTGATGGTGATGGGAGCTTGTGGTTACACCCTTCTTTTTATATACAGTTTATGGTTCTGTCCCTTGGCCTCGTCTAACACGCACCAGCAGAGGAGATGCACGCATAAACATACATCGTGAAACAGAGGAGAGGAGAGCGGCAAAACAACGGCCGCAATTTATTGGACAAAGACAATTTTCATAGCTCTGTGGATCACAGCGAATTTTAATCAGTACTGGTTTCCAGCTTAATTCAGCTTTACAGTTAAACAGTGTAGTAGTAAAAAGTACATAAATTGCGTCCTTATCCAACACATCCAACACATGGATTAAATCACAAAGCCAGTTGTTGTGTTGTGGCTGGATCTTTTTTTCTTCTGCTGTTCATCTTAAAGTTGTCTAATGTCTGCTGTACTCTAGTGCTGAATCACTGGGTCTATATTATACACAACATGCAACAATTACAGCTCAAGAGCAAGGATTTTATTTTAGCTTTTTTAAATAAAAGAAACGCTGTCTGTGTGAGTATGTGTCAGACATGTCCTCACCTGCCACTGACCTGCAGGCCAGGGAGAAGGAACTCACTTTGCCAGATGTTCAAATGGCACACTGACCTGAGTAAGGAGGGAAAACGAGATGATTAAAACAAGGCAAAAGCTAAAAAATAAAGAAAAGAGCCTTTCTACGCATAAACTATGCGAGCCTTCATAGAGTTTGGATCATTTTATTCACTGCAGCAAACAAAGGACAGACACGGAAAAAAACGTGACGTGCCTACTTATTACCTGTCAAGATCATAGGATAGTCTGGACAATTAAGTTCCTTGTTTTATATACAAGTACATTATAAAATATTCAGTCAGTGAACAATGTAAAGTCATATTTTATCCATTTGAATTTCATGTTTGGTTCATGTAAGAATCTTTAAAGAGTTCAGAGTGGTCATTCAGGTTGTCTGCTGTCACTGCTACAGGATGTAGGCACTGAAGGAAGGCCTTGGAGAATTAGTCTGCCTTCATATCATATTTGACTTTAAGCTGCACAGTAACAAAAACTCTTCGTATGCATGTTTTGGTGGTAATTATAAGTAGATTAATGATTACTATTTTCCTGCTTCCAGTATTTCAGATATGCATCACTAGTTAGAGCAGAGTGCCAATATAATGAGAAAATGCAGTAATCTAAGTTAGTGCAAACTCTTCTCGTCCACTTTCTCCACCAAAAAGAAGAAATAAGGAAAAAAAATTGTTTCAAAAGAGCAAAGAGTGACATCTGCTGCAGATTATTTGTGGTCAAGTTTCATAAAGTTCCCTGTAGTTCCTGTGTGCTACACATGCTTGCATAACATGTAAGGTTCTCTGTCTTAGTTTACTGTATTAAGTTATATTTATATAGCACCAAATCACAACAACAGCCAGCTCAAAGCACTTTAGATGACGAGGTATAAACCCTACAATAATACAGAGAAAACCCCAACAATCAGACCGCCCCTTATGAGAAAGCACTTGGCGACAGTGGGAATGAAAAACTCCCTTTTAACAGGAAGAAACCTCCAGCAGAACCAGGCTCGAGGAGGGATGGCCATCTGCTACGTGTGAGGTGATGTCTGAATATCCATCACCAGTCCTGAGTGTATAGAACGACACAGTGCTAATCTTCCTACCTGTGATGTGGTGATGCGTGATTGGTCGAGGCGTGCAGTGAGATCGGAGGAGGAGACATTAGCCGGGGCCCCGCGATGAAGCCTCATGGCCACCTTCCTCTCTCGCTCAGCTCGCTCTGCTCTCCCAGCCTGAGGAGAGCGATTACCTGCGTGAGCACACAGAAACACACACTTAAAATGAAAACCTGAACTCTGCTGCTGCCCTCCAACACCCAGAAGAAAGCAACACCCGAACCTGACTGCTGGACCCCACGCGTAGCTGGGTTAGGAGGAGCAGCGTCTGCCTCGTTCCTCACTCTGTTGGCCGCAGAAGGGTTTGGACCCGGCGGCAAAGCTCGACCTCCCGCTCCCCTTTGGCCTCCTCCTGGTCTTTCCTCTCCATCTTTCCCCTCTCTCCTCTCCCTTTCGCCATCGTCTGTTGTCCTGCTGGCCCCCTGAGACACAAAGGAATAGCATGGATGAGAAAGTCTGCTAGAAAAGGGATAAATCTTCCAAGTCCAAGCGCGACACGCACAAACTTCAGCATGTTCCAGTCAAAGACATAGTCGTAGGAGAAGCCTTGTCGGTGGAAAAGGTTCCTGAAGAGCTGCCTTAGATAAGAGTAGTCTGGCTTGTCATCAAACCGTAGGGAGCGACACAGGTTCAGATACGTGGAGAACTCAGCTGGGAAACATAGGAGACAGAAGATTTAGAGCAAAGTCAGATCTGACAGAAAAACTGCAAAAACCTCTTTACTGCACTCAAGAACACCACTCCAACAGCTACTCACATGGGTAACCTTTGCACAGCACCTCAATAGGGGTGGACATTTTCTTCTCACTGATACGTTCATACTTCTGCCGCTTGGTGGCAGCCTTGAGTCCTTGCCATGGCAGAGAGCCCAGGTTGAAGTACATGAGAACATAGCCCAGAGACTCCAGGTCATCACGTCTCGACTGCTCTGTGGAGAAAAAGACGGAGCAAAGGGACGAAAAGAGAGAAGAGAATGAAACAGCAGAAAATGAAGGGAAAGAAAGGAAAAAGCTACAGCTCTGAGAATCATGTCACAATTAATAAAAAGGAATCAGAAAAAAATCACATCGGGGTCCGCAGAACACACACAACAAGACAGATACGCTGCCTTACCGATGCCCAGATGGGTGTTAATGGAGGCGTAGCGGGCGGTGCCGGTTAGGTTTTTATTCTCACGGTAAGGGATGTGCTGGTGAGTCCGGGCGTCACGGTATTTCTTGGCCAGGCCAAAGTCGATGATGTAGACCAGGTTTCCCTTCTTCCCGAGCCCCATCAGGAAGTTATCGGGCTTCACGTCTCTGTGGATAAAGTTCTTGGAGTGGATGTACTCGATTCTGCTGATCTGAAGACAGACAAAGGGGCTCACTAGTTATCTTGTATGCTGAGGCACAGTTAACAAAAATTTCCTTTCATGAAGGTAAACAGCAGTTTTTCAGGTTTAGCCCACAGACTGTATGTAAACAATGGACGTATGCATGTTAATGAGAAAAGGGAACCATGCAGATTATGCAAAACTATTGTATCAGTTTGGATTATCTTGTCTTTATTGCCTTTTAGGAGTCATCTACAGTATCTTAAATGTAAGTGTCCTTGAATGCAACAAAAAGAGAGGCGCTGTACCTTTACTGCACAAAAACATAAAGCAGTCACTGTTTAAAAGTACGAGACAAAGGCCTCGTGTGCACAAGCATCGAGCAGTTATTCCTTCTCACACAGTTAGTTACATCGACTGCCAGGGCCACGACTCTGCAGCTCTCTATGTACTCAGTGTTACAGAGAGTTTGACCTGGAGCTGAAAGTCTGTTTTAAGGTCTCATTGGCTGATGAAATAATAGTCGAGTCATTGGTTTTGATCAATAACCCTGCCAGCATTTCTGCAGATATACAGAGGTCGTTTTACAGGGGTAGAGAAAGTTATTATTAGAGGAGAGGAGAAAGACTCTAACTAACGCTGAGCCTCAAGCCAGAAAACAAGCTTCATCTGTTTAGATGGGAATTCTTCTCTGGTTTTAAATGATTTGTTTATTCTGAGCCTTAACATGGCAACAACTTCTGATAACATTTTCTGTAACTTTCTAATGTGCCGTGTGCAAGCAAAGGTGACATTTGTGAGAGAAAAGTGATATATTTCTCAGACGAGTCTCAGTCTTGAGGAAGTGTTTTAAAAATGGTATTAAATTCTGACAAAGTGCACAGAAGCTCTTATTTGAGCTCTTAACGTGATTAGTTACTGCAGATGATAGGGTGCAAGGTGGAAAAAAAAGAAGCCCTGATGAGCTGTTAGGCTTTTTGTGGCCAGTCGGTCTCACCATCTGGTCTGCCAGCAGCAGGACTGTCTTCAGGCTGAACTTGCGGGAGCAGAAGTTGAACAGGTCCTCCAGACTGGGACCCAGCAGCTCCATCACCATGACGTTGTAGTCGCCTTCCGCTCCACACCACTTGATAGACGGGATTCCCACTGTGGTGTGAGAAGGAGCAGAAATGTTAGGAAAATGAATCATTTGGAGTAACAGAAGATTTAGGTTAAAATTCATCACCTAAATTTAGCTTTTTTCAGATGACACGAAAGATTCTCACACATATATGAACCTCTGCACATAAATAAAGCTTCATGTTCCATCCATCCATCTTCATCCGCTTTATCCGAGGCCGGGTCGCGGGGGCAGCAGCCTAAGCAGAGAAGCCCAGACCTCCCTCTCCCCAGCCACCTCCTCCAGCTTATCCGGGGGAACACCAAGGCGTTCCCAGGACAGCCAAGAGATATAATCTCTCCAGCGTGTCCTGGGTCTGCCCCGGGGCCTCCTCCCGGTGGGACATGCCCGGAACACCTCACCCAGGAGGCGCCCAGGAGGCATCCTTGGCAGATGCCCGAACCACCTCAGCTGGCTCCTTTCGATGTGGAGGAGCAGCGGCTCTACTCTGAGCCCCTCCTGGATGGCCGAACTTCTCACTCACCCTATCTTTAAGGGAGATGCCAGCCACCCTTCGGAGGAAGCTCATTTCCGCCGCTTGTATCCGCGATCTCGTTCTTTCGGTCACTACCCACAGCTCGTGGCCATGGGTGAGGGTAGGGACGTAGATCGACCGGTAAATTGAGAGCTTCGCTTTTACACTCAGCTCCCTCTTCACCACGACGGACCGGTGCAGCGTCCGCATCACTGCAGCCGCAGCACCAATCCGTCTGTCGATCTCCCTTCTCCCATCACTCGCGAACAAGACCCCGAGATACTTGAACTCCTCCACTCACTCCACCTCACTAAAGCTTCATGTTATTTATCTTATGTCCGTCACTGTGTTATCACCAGCTTAGTGCAGCAGGATGATCATTACTCCCAGTGACCATAAAGACATTCAAATGCTCATTAATTGCATTTCAGTCAAAGATAGCTTGAGTTTCAATGCCTTTGTGTGCCCTGAAATGTCTTTCAAATTCACCATAATCTCTTTGCAATCATTGTTGATAGCTCTCAGCAGCCCTAAATACTCCTTAGTGACCCTAAAACTATTTACTACATCTCAGCAGACCGGTAGTAAAGCTGTCAAAGAGACCCTGAAATATTTCTCTGTACCTCCACCCTGCATCATTTTGTAGAATTTGCTCTCGATGTGGAGCTGTGGATGTTTGGTCTTCACACATTCCAGTTTAATGGCTACTTCCTCTCCTGTAGCAATGTTTGACCCTGATGAGAGAAACAGAGGTTAGATCAGAAGAACTTAAGTCTACAAACCCACAAAATTGATGGCAATTGGCACTACTTGCTTAGATACTCACCGAGATAAATATCTCCAAAGGATCCACTCCCTATCTTCCTCCCAAGGCGGTACTTGTTCCCCACCCTCAACTCCATGGCTCCTGAGCTCTTCAACTTGCTGGAACGGTTCGACAGAATCACACAGACACACACACGCACAAAGCTGTCATCAGTCACCGGTGATCAATAGAGTGAAAGGACACTGGTGAAAAGACTGCAGACTTTAGAGTACAAGCGGTTAGGCCTTAGGCTGCTGTATCAGTGAAGGGAAACAGAACTGTAAGCCTGAGCAAAGTACAATGACGTAGTGCAGCCCGAGTTGAATCTCTGGAGCCAGGAGGGAAACTGTGGCACACATGTGGCCAAAGCGTCAAAGAGACACGACCTAATGAAACACCCCTGCTCCTGACGTGTGCCGAGGATGGTTGACAGTAAATTCCGGGCAACAATGTAGGCCAATAAAGTATTTATAAACTGCATGGAGCAAAAAAAAGGTGAGAGTGAAGAAGAACAGAGCCTGTAGTTGTGTAACATGATTTATTAAGAACTGCAGGGGGGGAAATCTCACACACACACTCTCTCTTCCCAAAGCACTTTAAATGAGTCTTGATCCTGTGTAGAAGTGATTTGCATAAACTTGCAATTTCTCACCGGGGTCCCCTCACAAAATTTGAATGAGTCATGTTTTCCTCATCCTGGCGCTAACTGTGTGCACAGCCCTGAAATAAGGACATAAAAGTGTGAGATGATGGTGGGGGCTTTTCGACAAAGGTTACGCTTTTACAAGCCAGCCTGACATCGCATTAATCGCTGACTAAGTCCCCCCCCCCCCGCCCCCCTTTCAGTCTTGACTGCATTGTAGACGAACCTCCACATACACACCGTGCACTGCTGCACACCGCCAAACCCTTTCCAGCAGGTTTCTCAAGCTCGTTTTCTCTCTCAGCCTTCCAGGAGCTGCTGCTGCTGCTGTGTTGCCAGCGTTACAAAACAGGGACCCACTATTGCAGCAAGAGACTGCAAAAACAGGCGAGACGTGGTATTTTCACCCAGCGTGCAGTTGCCCCAGATATCACAAAGCAAATGAGGAAGGCCGTGCATGCACAAAAACCCCAAAAACCCCACAAACCCAAACAAACAAACAAATAAACAACAACATACCGTTCATGTCTGGATGGCCATCAGATATGGTAATAATTCCCCATAACCGCACCCTCCACACAGGACCTCTGATCGAGCGCACCCCCTCGCCCACCCCAACACGACTATCTGGACTCTGTTTGGCTAACCCAAGCCCTCCCCCCCTCCACGTCCCTCTCGCTCTCTCTCACACACACAGACATCTTCACCAGCCAACATACACCCACCCCCCGAACACCATCACCACCATCCCTGCATCTTCTCACCGGCTTCGTGGTCGTCCGTCGTCTCACTCAGGACCCTGGACAGCGACGTACCGATGCGGCTTCGGACGGCTCATAGCCTCGGAGATGCGTGACCCGAACCCGAAGTGTCGACCAAAAAAATTACCAGCTAATCCGAGACGGAGGTGGAGATGCGACTAGAGGAAGCTCCGTAGAGTCACGTTTATTTAATGGGAAAAAAAACCCTGAAACTAGACACCGAGGTCCTCCTCTTCCTCTCTCCTTTGGCTGCTCCTCTCCGTCTCCCCCTCACACCCAGCCCTCCCTCACTCTACACCATTGACAATATCAATGATGTCATGCACAGGCTTGCAGAGATGCCCGGATTGTCTTAAAGCAGCAGGGCTGCTGAGAGCTGCTGCTTGCAGGCATGAATGAAGCGCCCTGATGCCACCAGCTGCACTCTGATCTCCCCTCGCTCTCAGCAGACTCTAAATTTAAAGCACAATAGAGAAGTATAAGATGATCACCGCCCTGCGTCTGCTGGAGTAAGCTATGTGCCTGTGTATGGAGGACCGAAGCTGCCAGGATTAAAAAATAAATAAATAAATAAAACATTAAAATATTAATACTTAATAATAAAATATCATTTCCGTTGCTTCTATTATTCAGTTTTCTATTAATTATCCTATTTATTTATTTGTGTTCCCATTAAATGTTTTTGCATATTAAGTGCACTCTCATTCGCTCTGTGATCCCCCAATTTTACCCGCCCAAATAAAAAGTAAATAATTAATGATTGAAAGTCAGATGTGTACTTTATAAGGTACATTTGTCAATTAGCACAAATAACTAATTATGACAGCAGGTCAATGCATTTAGTCGTGAAGACATGCTGAATTTTAAACTGAGGATTAGGATGGAGGTTAAAGTGACTTTGGTGCAAGATGGTCAGAGCGTTTCAGAACCTGCTGATCTCTAGGGTTTACAGAGCATGGTCTGAAAAAAAGAAAATATCCAGTGAGTAGCAGTTTGCTAGATGACAATGTTGTGTTGGTGTCAGGGTAGAATGGCTAGACTTTGAGCTGAAAGGTAGGCAGAAAGATTTCAAATAACCATATCTATGCATGCAACTCTGAATGCGCAATACACATACACACACAAAAGACCACGCCAGGTACCACTCCTGTCAGTTAGGAACAGGAAGACTAGGGCATCGATCAGAGCTGGACAACTAAAGACTGGAAAACAGCTGGTGTTGTGACTCTCAATTTCTGCTTCAACATTCAGACATGAGAGTCAGAATTGAGTGTAAACAACATGAAAGAATCAACCCGTTTTGGCTTGTATCAGTGGATCACACTGGTGTGGCGTCCATCTACAGTGTACCCATCTTCTGATGGCTACTTGCAGCAGGATAACGCACCACATCAGATCACCTCTAACCGATTTCATGAAAAATTAGAGTTCACTGTACTCCACTCACCAGATTTCAATCCAACGAAGCATCTTTGGGAGGTGACGGAAATCATGGATATGCAGCTGACAAATCTTCAGCAGCTGTGCTATCATGATAATATGGACCAAAATCTGTGGAATTCTTCCAGCACCTTGTTGAATTTGTGCCATGAAGAATTAGGGAGCTCTAACAAATAAAGTGTCTATTCCAGTGTTTTCACAATATTTATCATTTAATTGTATTTACTACATTAAAAAAATAAAAGTATTAAGGCTGACATAGCTCTACAATTGCTGAAGATCTGCACTGAAGATTCATTTTATCAATTGAGAATCTAGCTAAATAAAAAATAGCTAAAATCTAATTGTTTTGATTACAGGGTTGACTAATGACCCAACATTTTGATGCCATCTGACATTTCACCCCTACACTTCATTTTGTCCTATTAAGACATTTGATAGTGAGATCATAATTGGCGTATGATTTAAGTCAAAAGATGTGTTTTGTGAGTTCAGTGATCATGACCTTTTTTTTCTTTAAATGTTCCTTCCTGTCAGAGAAAATCAATTTAGTTCATCAAATCTTCGCCACCCTCGACTTCTCAAGAAAACTACTCAGAGGCACAAAGTGAAAAAAAAGACAGTGCTTCAATTCAACCTTTATTATCTTGTTCTTTTCTGCTTTAAATTAATTTCCTCTCCTTTTATGTAACATCTGAAACAAAGGAAAACATCCTGAACAGGAGTGATAATAAAGACTGACTTAATTTAAACTGATACATAATAAAAAGAAACACAGTAAAACATAAAATGTCTTTAACGTGTCTGTAAAACACTGTTTCCAGCTCAGCTTGGTATGGTAAGATTGCGGCATCTTAATAAAAATGCCTTCGGTTGGTTGCTTCGTCTTAAAAACAAAAATATTCTCTTATTGCATTTAAAAGAAAAAATATATATAAACGGAAACAAAAAGCGACTAAAAACACAACTTAGGAGACAAATGCAATAGTGCCAATGTTTTTGAACTTTTTAGCTATCACAACATCCAGTCAAGCACGCAAAAATGTGTACACACACACACACGGTCTTTCTCTCAAATGTAAGCCGTCAGATTTACATCTATTCACTTCCCTGACTGGAGAAGATCAGTGTTCAAAAGCAAGCACGCACGCACGCACACACTCATGAATCTCTCATGGACAAGAAAAAAGAAAACATTCAATGTTGCAGCAATAACACAGACACTCCCGATATAATTGTCATCATAATCACATCCTTCTCCATTCGGTCGTAACTGTCAACACTCAGTTCATGCACACACAGGCAGGCAGGAGGGCACCTTGTACAGCGAGTAAATATGTGATCATAGTCACCATTACATCATGACAATATATAATAACCAACTTGATTTCTTGAGTAAGAAAAAATACAATAGCGAGGTCAGTGTTTGAAGGGCAAATAAGAGGACATCTCTGGATTTCCACTGTTTTTTTCCACACATTTCTCTTTTCTTCTAAAACAGAAAACAAACTGATAAACAACCAACGCACATCGACAAGGAGATACAATTTTGCTTGTCAAATATAAGAGCAGTGTGTAACTGATGAAAAGGTGTGATGATGCTGTTGACATGGAGGGTGGGTGGCCGCTGGGTGTTAGCCAAGGCCACTGCTGCTGTAACATTTAATTGTTCTTTAAGGTCTATGTAGTTGTGTTGTAGCTCTGTTTCAAAAATGGAGGGATTTGTGGAAGGATGCGTCAACAACAAACCCAGAGGCATATAGTGCAAGTTTGGCTAATGTTGTTTTTTTTGTTTTGATTTTGTGTTTTTTCCACCCTGGGTCCCATAGTGATGGCATATTCCCACCAATGTAGACGTGTCGGTACCTACTAAAAAGACTCTTTCCTTTTGCGCATCTCAAACGTTGCTGATCGTCCATTTGACTCAGTAGTGTGGCGCTGTCCCAGATTTTTTTTAAAGTTCCGATCCTTCCCACTCTTAAGCTTCCAAAAGTGGGAACTCTGAAGTACGCCAGCCAGGTCTAAGAGGGCTCAGTCTGCATGTCTGACTTTTGAGATTTGACCATTAAATAGCAATATAAAATTAAAAAAAGTGGCACACTAAAAACAGCAATAGCTAAACTTGTTGACGTGTAGGACTCTGGCTGAGCCTGTCTACAGTGCATGCCTGAGTGATTGGGTCTCTGAATGCAGGTGTGTGGTCTGAAGTAAAAAGACAAAGAGCTATCCAGTTACGTCCTAAAGAGTTTAATGGATTTCACCTTTTTCCCCCAGTTCAAGTTTTACTGTTGTCTTCATTTAAAGTTAGGCGGTTTAATGTCTGTGTGAAAGTAATGTGTGCATGTAGCTTGTGTGTAGTATGACTGTTGAGTGTCTATGTTGGATGACCAGTGTAGCTTTTTTTTCTCCACGTCAATGCAGAGCATGACGTGTTTCACCTTAGGTGTAAAACGTGTGTGTCAGCTGGCCCCTCAGATAGAGTCGGCCCCCCCGCCCAGCAGGTCCCCTGGAAGCAGCGAGGCGGGGCTGCCCATCTGGTGACGATCCTCAAGCGCCGGAGAAGCCCAGAGGCTACTGCTGGGGTACCCTGTCCCCCCCATCCCACCCACACTTCCCCACAGACCCTGCCTTCCAGCCTCCACACCTCCGGCCCCACCTATCCCAGTGCCGTTGGTGCTCCATTGGGTGAAAATGCCCAATCCGGGCCCCTGGGTGGCAGACTGGTCCGACGAGCTGCCTGTGCTTTCTAGACTTTGCCATGCAGAACTGGAAGACCCAGCTCCTCCATTTCCTGCCCCTCCGACTGTGGAAGCTCCATCTACTCCTCCTACCCCACTGTTTCCTCCTGCTCCACCTCTTTCACAGCTTCCTCCGTTACTGTTAACCCCAACTATGGAGGTTGCTGTAGGCCCGGAGCCTTGGGAGCCGGCTGCAGCTCCTCCGCTTCCTGCTCCTCCAGCCTGGGAATGTGCAATGTAGCGAGCCACATCTTCCTCACTCATAAACTCCGCTAAGATGGTTGTGTTACCCAAAACACACCTGGGGTAAACAGAAAGTCCGTCATACACTTGTAATGAATGAAGGGCCACAAAAGCTTGTAAGGTTTTTCAGCCTCAAAATGAACTGCAAACAAAAGTTGAACACTCAGTTTGTGATGTATAGTCTACACAAAAAAGTGAAACTATACCAGAATATGGTTTGCTACACATCACGTTTGCGAGCAAGTGAAAATAACTAGGCTTGTTCTTTCTGCAGGATCCAGATCACCTCTAAACTTCAGAAGTTAAGTAAAAACAACACTTGATGGTTTAACACTTTTCCAGGGATCAGTAACAGGGATCTTTGCAACTCTTGAAAGCCAAGCGTTATGATATTTTACAGAGAAAATGCTCAATTATGAAACAAACTAGGACAATATAATGCTGACCTTTAGATTTACTGGTAGATGGTTTTTGTTGACGGTGGATAAAGGCCATTTGCTACCACTTCTAGTCAACATATTAAGCTAAGCCAAGATGCTACTTTAGTTTATTTTACTTTAAGATTTACTTTAAAAAGATGTTATCAAAATAATTCCTTACATGTGAAGTGCACTCTGAGCCTTGGCTGCCTCTTGTCTGGAGCTGTAGCGAATCAGAGCAGTGCCCTGGGTCAGGCCAAGGTGAAAGGTCAACAACGGCCCGTGCTGCATGCAGATGGTTCTCAGAGTGGATCCATCAATCTGTAGTAAAAAAAACCAAAAAAAAAACAAGCAGACGAAAGAGATCTTAAAAGGACAGTAATAGGTTAAGATGTCAAACAGACTGGGATTTTTAAATGTGCTATGTTTCAAACACTGAAACACAGCACTGCCAAAATCAGGGACAACCATGATGGACCTTCACTGCAGCTTCAGGCTGTCTAACTAGATTCTGTTGGGCTGGCTATAGAGATAGGTGGTGATTTCCGTGGTTCATAGAGAATCATGTAAGTCTGGATAATAATCACAGGTCTGTTTGGTGTGTCAGAAGCATTTAGCTCCAGCTAAGATAGCTTTGGGGATCACTAGACCTTACAAGGTGTGCTTGCACAACAGCACCAAGAATTAAGGAAGGCAACAGAGATGGTGATCATGAGGCCTTTAAAAATAATTAACGAATAAATAAATAAAACATTTGTTTAAAGATGCTTTGGGTGGTCAATACTGGACTCCATGTTCAGCAGAGAAATTCAGTTCAATTTTATTTATGCAGCGCCAAATCACAACTGTTGCCTCAAAGCACTTTAAGTTAAAGACTCTACAACAATACAGATTATTTAGAGGACTCAGTTCTACTTGTTCAGGCACATGATCAGGATTGGACGAGAGACATCTCTGATCTGGCCTGGGAGTGGGAGTGCTGGAGATACCCCAAGAGGAGGTGGAGGAGGCTGCTTTAGTCTCAGCTCCCACTGCCGCTAATACAAATGTGAAATGGACTAATCAGTTTGAATTAATTAAGAAATAGTTTTGTTTTCTTCTCTGCATTTTTAGAAATTCTTTTTCTGCAAATCTGCCTGCATATGTGTGTTTGTGTACCTGTGGCGTGAGGTTGCTGAGCACCAACCAGCAGCTTTCTCGAGAGCTGCCGTCACTCCAGGTCGAGCCTGCACAGAAAAGAAACGGAGGAGAAAAATGGTCTTACTAAGAGGAGTCATCCACGAAGGGTCACTTCATTTTTCCTCCCAGTTTCTCAAAATAAATGATGAATAACTTTCCCACTGCATGAACTGAGCCTCACTTAATCTTCCAAATGAAATATAAATGGATTCTTTAGCTCAAAATAACACTTTCAGTAATCAAAGACATTTTTTTTTAAATCTCCTGACTAAACATTTTTAAAAATTACTGCGTTCAAAGGCAAAAACCAAAACAACATGAAAAATTAGTCACAGCGTTACCAGTGCTGTTCGAGCCACTACTCCAGCTGCGGGCAGCCAATCGAGGGGCTCCTCCTGACCAAGGGGAAGGCGATGGCTGCTTTTGACTGGCTAGGCCTGGAGGTGGGCGGGATAACTGGGTCTGGCTGCTGCCACGACTGGCTTTCCAAGACTTAGGTCCAATGGGCTCTGGGGGCCAGCTGGTCTTGTATTCTGTGTACTTTGCTGTAGGAGACAAAAGGACACAGGCAGGACGGAGACTTTAAAATATCTGCAGACAGTGAATTAATGTAAGGAGCAACACATATATTCCATATTCTCTTAACTGGTTCATTACAAAGCTACTCCCTGATGTCCATGGTTTTCCAGGACTAGAATTTTCTAACATATTTAAGTGCTGTCCAGATTTCACTGCAAATTATCCAAGTAGCTGCAGAATAACATTTAAACCTGAATCTGTTAAAACTGTGACCTTCAAAGCAATCAAATCCAATTCAAATGTATATTGCAAATTCTTTCACTGCTTCGTTTACTTTCTCTTCTTGTAGAGTTTATTAATAACCCGACAATTCACTATTACCAGAAATTATGAAGTAAAAATACAAACGTAGATAAATTAACCAAAAGCCTAGAAGGAATTGTATATATATATTCATGTGTATGGTTACCTGAGTTGTGTGCGTTGTTGAGAGGACTGTCTGAGGCACTGTAGGGCCAGGCACCAGGTGAAGGCAGCAAGGTGTTGAGAGGAGGGGTGGAATCTGCATACAAAGATAGTGAGAACCATAAAATGAATGATCATAAACGATGCCAAAAACAGCCTCCATGGGTAACATATGTAGAGCTAAAGTTGCACCTTTCCAATGTCAAACTGCTTTTTATTCATGCCAAGTGAACATCAGCAAAATTTGGAAAACAACATATGAATCCAATGAAGATTAATTTTCTATTTCATGTCAAAGCGCTGAATCACCACAAAAGTGACACTCATGACACTTTTTATACCAAAGTTACAACAACATTACAACATCCTGGAAAAAACCCAGTGACTCTTTCAGACTATGAAATCAATCACAGTGGAGGAAAACAAAACAAAACAAAACCTTCCTTTTAAACCTTTAGGAAAGCCATTAGTTTCAGTTTTAAGCGCTTGTTTCCAATTAGTCAGATAAGGGAAAACACAAGAGGGAAAAATCTGTGTCAGCAGGCTGCGACCAAGTTTACTGTGAAAACAAACCCACTTGCACTGGCAGTAAAAACACTGATCTATGTGAAAAAACTAAATTGAACGTTCTCATACCTGCTCGGTAATGCAGATGAGATGAGAAATATAATTTTGGACCGCGCCATTGTGCAAAAAGGAGCCACAACTCCCTGTTTATATCTTTACTTGGTAGCAAAATATGAGGAGTGGTATCCATAAGAGTATCGGGTGTTGACATGCAAATGCTAACCAGTATTGTCTTGTAACAATTGGTGCTCTGTATCATTGAGAGTGGGTGGCACTGTGTTTCCCATCATGCTCCCTGGGGTCATATAGGGGTCAGACTCAGGATCAACACGGTCAATTCCTTTCCATGGCACACCAGGCTGGAACTCTAAAGAAAAAACAAACACGTGGTCCGTTAAAGCCTGAAAAGCCTAAAATTTAACCCTACAGGCTTAAAGGGGACATGAAACAGCACAATTTAGCTGGTTTTACACGAAATTAAGAGTTGTTCTTTTTTCCTGTTCATAGTAAATTACAAGTGGTTAGCTTATTACAGAGGGGAAGAAAGCCAAATTAACAGGTAGTTGGCAGAAGATGGCGCTGACAGATGATTTGACAAGTTACCTTTGACACCTTATGGTTTATGTTTTCAAGCCAGTAAGCATGAAAGACATTTATGACAAAAAATTGCTCAAATAACAATTGGTGCTATACGGAGGTGTAGAGAGGTTGAGAAACACCACCTTATACAGGTATGGTAACTGCACAGGGACCCTAGCTCTACCCACCCTTACCAGATACTCTGCTGTGAGAGGGACATTTTGGGAGAAGCAACATGCTCGCTTTGTGAAGTCTGTGTGGAGACAGCCAACAGCAGGTACACTTATGCTAACAATAGCTTGGCTTTAGATGAAGATGTCGAACTAAACTGACATTTCTTAAAAGTTGCTCATTTTAAGCTGAAAATCACATCCACATATGTTGTTTCAAGTGTTCAAAACTAGTATACCTGCTAGTTAGTAAGCTACTTTGCAAACTTGTTGGCAATTAAGACAGGAGCACAGACTCTAAAGTGACCATTGGGTAACCGCTATTAGTTAAACGGCTAAAGTCACATATGAGACTATTTTAAGACTTCAATTTTGTTGAAACAGAAGCTTTACTGTTCTCCTAAAATGTTGTTTAGTGTTGTGAATGTCATCTACTTTTCATGTGGACAGCTGGCAGTGACAGTGATGAAAATAAAATGTAACAAAATTAAGCATTGTGGTTATTCTTTTCACAATGATTTACTGAGTGTAGTCTATTAGAATCATGCTGAGTGCAATGATCAAACTTATTTTTTTTGGCTTTTATTAATTACTGTTTATAGCACTACCCGGCCATCTCCTTGCAGCGCACAGCTAATTCTTGTGCTAGCTGGCCAGGTGGGACAATCTGTACAGCTAACAAGGCAAAATTAAACAGAGGGGCCAGCCTCAGACTTCAGCTTGTTAGTCTGAGCCACCCTTTTCTGCACACAGTCCTCATGTATAAAGTGCTCTATAAACTCTAGCATGATGGCTAATGGGTAGATTCTCCCATTTCAGCTCAGCTGGCATCAACAAAGAACCACTTAAGAGAAAAGAGAGAAAAACTCATTGCTGTACAGAAGTGACCCCCTTAAAGTACTTTTTAGTTTTGGCTTCCTTGTTTTCCACTGGGTTAATGGTTCTGTCACTGTTTAGCTGACATAGTGTATGGTGGGCTATTAACAGCAACCAACCAACACAGTGATGTCACTGATGTCAAGATTTGCTGTAAAAACTAACTTAAAACACTGAATTTTTAAATCTAGTTTCATAGACTGATAATGTATGACCGTTTTTTTTTTTTAAAAGCAGTTGTCTATGATGAAAATTAGAGGTAATACATGTTGTGTTTCATGTCCTCGTTACATATAGTGCACAAATTTGATAATCATCATCTTGATTTAAGGTAGTCACTAACCAGGGGGCCAGCTTGGTGTGGAGGCAGGCTTGGCACACATCTTGTTGCCAGGGGTGCGATGCCAACTGTCACTCAGCCCTTCTCCAACCATCATGTCATACTGCGAATATGGTGAGCCCCCTGGCATCTTTATGGGGGTGACAGGACCTGGTAGGTAGAAAGAGAGCGATCACTTTAATATGCGACTTCACAGCTAATCTTATTGACCATTTCTGCCTGCACTATGAAATTATTTTCAAAAAAAAGTTATAATCTCACCATTTTTATGAAACGCATTCTCAGATGAGGAAGTGTCTGGAGAACAGTTTCCCTCCATCATCCACTTGAAACGGGACTGCTGACCCCCTAGGTCCTTCATGGCTCCAGGCCCCCCCACCACAGAGCCACCCAGGTCCAGACCTGTAAGGTTCACCCCAGATCCAAACCCTGAAGAGAAATATTACAAAGGTTATTTTGTTTTAACACATGTGTGAATCCACAGCTGCCATAAAAATTAAAAATAAAAAACCTACACTACATTCAGTTAATTTCAAAATGAAAAAATGTTTCAGTTTCATTGTTGAAACAACAGTTTTAGGACATTTTTTTATTTAAAAAGTAATTGTTTACCAGAGTATGGTCCTAGATTTTTTTGGTGCAGGTCAGCCACAGATGGTGCCAGGCCTGGGTGGGACATGGGATCAGCCCCAGGCAGTTTAGGACCCCCTCCTCCACCTCCACCATGGTGGGAGGGGGATAGTTTGGAGCTGCTGCTTAACCCCCCGACCTGCCTCTGCTGCTGGAGCACCGCCATAATCCTGGCCAGCTGAGATGATATAACAAAAAACAAGAACAATCACTGAAGAGGTGGAAGTAAAAAACAAAAACAAAACAAGCAAACAAACAAACAAACAAAAACAAAAAAAACAAGAAGAGAGAAGTCTGTGTGTGTGTGTGTGCATGTATACCTGCTGAGGGTCAGTCTGCTGACGTGTGTTTGGTGTGAACTTCCTCTGGTTTTGCAGTAGCTGCTGCTGCTGCTGTTGTTGTTGTTGCGGCTGCTGCTGCTGTTGGAGGAGGAGCTGACAAGCCTGAATGAACATTAAAAAAAGATGCAAAAAAGTTTGCTTCAAGACCAGTTTTAGGTCACATTTTGTTTTGCATCCTTCACACTGCAAAAGTATTTGAATGGATTTTACGGTTTCAGTGTTATAACAAAAAAAAATTGAATTTCCTTCTAGCTATTTGGCTACATAATTTCATATATATGCTGACTGTGTCACACAAATTATGCATGAAAATTAGTCACACATATGAGAAAGTAACAATCAGAGGGAATGACGCCTTGGTAACGGTGGTGTACGGAAAGTACAGATCAGATTCTCCAGTGGCTGCGTACAGCCTTGCCTATGCCCTTAGCAGATGTGTGCTGGAGCCCTGCAGTAGCCTTCAGAGACATATAATGCTAATTCTCACCAGCTGAAACTGGATGTGGGGTGGGTAGATGCTGCTGAGCATTGCAATATGCTGGGGGGACAGCTGCGGAGGGAACACACCTCCCCCAACTCCTGCCACCCCTCCCACACCACCAACTCCCCCCATGTTTCCACTGGGAGGGGGCATCTGCTTCAGCACAGAGCCTGGCACCTAGAGACAGACAGCAGACGGGCACACCTGTTACCAAAGAAACATTTTGCTTTCCTGTAACTATAAGCAAGTACATTAGCTTTTTCCTGATCAACATTCAATCCCTTACATGGTCTCATCAGTTGGTGACAGAGATGCACTGACTGAAAGCTTCATGAAATCTTTTCCAGTGTGAAACACTGATTTTTTTTTTTTTTTTGGGTAAAAACTAAAACTGACTACATACATAAAATGTCAAACTTTTAATAGAAATTGTAATGTATGGCCATATTAAAATATTAACCATTTTCTAACTCTTATAGTCTCGCTAAGTGCAGGGGGTTACAAGGCTTTTGATCGCTTTCACTTAAATGAGAACGTTAAGCAAGAGTTGCTTAACTGACAATCCTGTATTGTAAAAAATGAGAGATGACTGGACACCAACCAAGTCTACAGACAGATCAGCAGATCTATGAACATGAGGAATGATGTATGCTACATTAGAATATTACTTTTTACTTAAGACTCATTAAGTAATTACATAAGTAATGTATGTATCCATGTATGTATGTATTCTAACCGTACTAAACTGAGCAATGCAAGAAAATGCAGGGCTCTAGAATATGAGTATTTTGTTACATAACACCAGCTACAAGGCAAATCTGGCTTACAAAGAAAAATACAGCCTTTACAGCTTCCAAGTTGAAATCATTCTGCATTTGTATTAGCTACATCCGATATAAACAATAAAAACAACATGGCACAAAATGAGAATGGTTTAATGTATGACGCAGATGTGAAACTAAATTTACACCACATAGCCCACTTTGATCTTTAAGTGGGCTAGATCAGTTACTCTCCCCTTTCTAATAGAGTAAAGACATTTAAGTAAACATTTAGTGCCTGAAATGTCTTAATATAAGAAGATGAAGTACAATTTCAAAAACAGGTCAAACAAATGTGAAAACTTACAGAATAAGTTCTGGTAGCTCATTGCCAAGACTATCCAATATTTAAAACAATAATAATAAACTTTTATCGTAGGTAGTGGAAAAACAGGAACTTTTCTGTCATTTAAATTTAAATCTATTAGCTATTTACTTTGGTTTCAATGCCAAAGGGGGAGGTCTTTATCAGAAGGAAAAGTTGGAAAACCTTTCCAGTGAGCTGAAATGGAGTCTTCGGGGGCTGATTCTGGTCCCAAGCCCATATGTTTGGCACCCATAATCTATGAAGTTTCTGCAAAAACTATCAGCAAAGAAAATTTTTTTTTTTTTTAATACCTGAGGTGACAGGAACTGATGAGGCACTTGCGCTCGTATCCCTGGTGACTGGTTTATCTGCGGGATACTTGGCTGATGTCTGGACTGAGCCATTCCTCCACTACTGCCAAAGATATTGTGACCAGCCTGCGATCAAACACAGAAAATTAAATGTCAGATGACCTATAGTGGAGGGCGGAGGACGTGAAAATCTTAAAAAATTAAGCCGAATGTGACAAGGTGGATGTAAAACTTTTCATATTTATGAACATCTAATGAAAACAGAAGATTTATACAAGGACTTCAAAGACATTAGGGCAGAAACAAAAGGAGTGATTATCTTACTTGTCTAAAGGGGATAGAGTGGTTGAAGAGGGAATGGGGCTTGTAGACAGAGGGTGGAGAGTACAGAGAGCAAGGACCCTCCTCCCCAAGGCACCCATCCTGATTGATCAAAGGCAATGTCTGTCACAGTGACAGCCAGTGGAAGACCAGTTTTGGTGGTATATTATGGTGTAGGGGAAGTTTGAGGAAAGGAGAAATGAGGCAAATGGAACAGGCAGGAAGAAAAGGTAGAATCACACGAGGAAAAAATTATGATAAAAGACAACATGTTATCTAGACATGAAAGACAACATGGTAATGAGGCATCACCTTGTCATAATAAGCTCCAGCATCCCCAGGTGCTGCCTCTTTGGAACCAGGAGGACGATAAGACACCCCCACACCTCCTCCTCTTCCTCCCTTCCTCATGTCTCCATTGTAATCAGTCATTCCCATGCCTCTTTTATCCATCTCTATTTTCTTCTCCTGGATAGAACCTGAAGTTGGGTCAATGTTTGGGCCACTGGGATCATCATTCTGTCCAACAAAGAAACCCAATTTCACCATCATGAGCACTGCTTTTAACACTCACTGCACAGAACACTACAACGTGTCAAATGTAATTTATGTTAATTTTTAGTATGAATTCCTACCACAACAAGAAGTAAGAACGTTTCTATCTTACCAGCAACCCCATGTTAGAGAACTGTCTGTTAATGGGGCCCATCCATGACTCTCCTCCACCAGCTTTCAATGGGCCCTAAGAGACAAATACAAGGAGAGCAAATGAAATGACTTTAAAGATTTTTTTTTGTTATAAGAATTCACAATAAAAGCATTCCAATTGTGGGACTAATTCACGTAAGTATGTTTACTCGCCTCTGTCAGTGCGCCCCAGGGCAGCTGTGGCTACAATGTAGCTTGCCATCACCAGTGTGTGAATGTGTGTGTGAATGGGTGGATGACTGAATGTAGTGTAAAGTGCTTTGGGGTCCATAAGGACTAAGTAAAGTGCTATACAAATACAGGCCATTTACCATTTATTTTAACTCTCCTAAGGAATGTTGACAAGACTAAATGATGGCTAAATAAATATATTTTTTAAAAAAAAAATCATGAAATTACTTCAAATAATTTAATAATTTTTTATTTTTATTTTTTTTTAAAAACAGAACAACCTGTTAAGGACATCTGTCCTTCCACTTAGGTTGAAGACCTCAGATATTATCATTTTGATTTTTAATAATTTTATTTTAATAATTGATTTTTCCTTTACAAAGATCAATTTTCCCCAACAGTAACCCACCTTACTGCTGGGCTTCTTCCCACTGTGGCTCTGACCCCAGCCACCATTGCTTCCCTGTCCCCAAGATGATCCACTTCCCTGGGAGCCAGTACTATTCCACATGCCGCCACCTTCCTCCTCATCCTCCCAGCTTGGGTTACGTGACGCTGCCACAGGGCTCTCTTTGTTCCCCCAGCCATCTTGCATAGTCTTTGAACCTGCAGCATAAAAGTTACAAGCCATTATCAGATTATGATTAAAGCCATTAGAAATGACATTTATATAAATACAAATACTTTAGTTGTGTGTCTACTGCATCATGCATCATAACAAAACCCAGTACAACCAATGCAAACCTCAAAATCAGACTGTATGACTAACACTTGTGATTCAAAGACGTGGTTTTGTTTAAAACTGATTTTCTGACCAGATTTGATGGGATTTGAAGAAGGGTTTCCCCAGCATGTTGTCTTTCCTCCAGCATCATCAGGGTCTCCCCAACCAGTCGGAGCATCACTAGGCTTCCCCCAAGCTGCTGTGCCATTGTCTACTGTAGGACTAGTTGGGGAAGTGCTCCCCCAGCCTGATGGACCTACAGATACACATGGGCATGGTTAAGGTGAGAAACAAGAAAGAGGCTTATTTTAATCAATGTTTATTTGTTTGTTTTTACAGGGGAAGTAAAAAAGTTTACACAAAGGACACTTCTTTGAACAGTTCATGGCTTCATGTGGTCTGGCTCACTGATCCAAAAATCAAAGTGTTTTGTCTGCAACCATACTGGCTTCCGCTATCAGTCAGCAATGACGCTTCACTGCTACTGTGGTTCCACAGTCACGACTGCAAAAACATCAAGCTGCTGCTTGGTTGACTATTTTCCCATGTCTGAGCTGCTGTCTTATAACACTAAATTTCAGTGATGACCTATATAACAGTTGCTCTAGCTGTCCCATTAAAACTGCACATTCAACAGTGGATTTCTGATTAGTTCACTTCATTCAAACAGTGATTTTTGGTGGCAAACTTCAGCTTCTTCAAATTGCTGTTTAAGCAATGAACAAATATCAATTTATACAAAGCAACTATACAGAAAACTGTTTTGTTTTGATTTCAGTAAATTAAATATAATTTCCTTGTGTTTAACCACAAGAAAATCTTACTAACCAATGGGATCATTTTCATTCCAAAAAAAATCATAGTACAAATCAGACCTTTCTCATTTTCACATTACAATGTGTAACAATGCATAAGGTGTGAACAAGTTCAGCAACTCTGGCTATAAAAAAAGACAACAAAAAAAACAAAAACAAAAAAAACAAAACAAAAAACAGCCAACTATACCTGATCTAGTTCACCTAGACACAATGCTTTCAAAGGAAGAAATGTTTCATCACTCATCTAAAGTGAAAACAATGCATTCAGATTAATTGTATCGGCTTTATCTGATCTAAAGTGGTCTGACCTCCACTTCAAGACTTCGCTGCAACAAGGCAACACTTCCTGCACAGAAACCCTGCTTGTGAACCACTTGAGAGTTTAAAATCCTCCAGTGTATACAAAATGGTCACCATTGAATTTAAATTTGGGGAAAGATAAAAAGTCAAAGGGAACAAAAATCTGGTGAGTCGAGTGGGTGGTGATCAACAATGATGACTGGTATGCACGTGTGCCAATGTACAAAGACACAAACTAAAGTCAAAGTGGTTTGTGCCAAATGCATTTCCTCAGATTAAAGGCTTTTTCACACCAGGTGCGTAAAATCTATATGAATATTTTTCTGCATTAAAAATATTTTTTCAGGCTCGCCCATTCTTAATGCAGCCATTCACACCAATAGTGTATTTTCACTGATATGGAAATATTAAAATGATACCATTTTACCTCAGACACACAGCTAAACACATTCGGCTCTCTGAAATTGTGTTCCCAACTCTGCCAAGAAGTGTTCAAACTCCCCTATGACATCCTTTCATACGTAAGAAAGCCGTGATACAGCTTCAACTCCTGGATCAAACCATGAAATTCTCCCTACTCATGCCTTCCTGTGAGAACTGGATGAACCAAGAATTTGTTTCTTCATTTGATTGTTTATAAACATCAGGACCAGCTCATCATCACTTCATGTCTTTAAAAAAAAAATTCTACAAAAATGCAACGCGCTTGGTGTGTATACAGGTTATTTGGCTGGTTCTGGTCCGTAAAATTCTGAATTTTGCATTGTTTTTTGCGCAGCACGTTCAGTGTGTAATGTCTATACGCAGACTTGAGTCTGACCCTGAGGGAGACTAATTCAAAAGGCACAAATAATAAACAGTGACAGAAATGATAAGCATGCGGCAGGTTGCATTCAGGTTTGAAAACTATAACTATACCACTAAAAAGCCCTGTTTGGAATCTGAGGCCAGCTATGATTACCAGCAATGATTCTAAATATCTAGGACAGATCAGCTTCCTCCATAAGTTTATCACTGCTCTTTGAGAACATTTTGACATCATGGTGGAAATGCAAACAGTCAGATAAAAGAAATTAACAGAGGTGAACAACGAGCTGGAATGAGAAATTTATAAAGATTTTTATCAGGTATTGTTGTGGATTTGTATGGGTTGAGTTATGGAACTTATGATTACACCCTGGTTAGTTAAATTAAATTCCTAATAACTTACCCATAGCGGAAGACTTCCCAGGTCCAGTGTTGAAGTCTCTGTTACCTCCAAGTGCTGCAGTCTGCCTGCTGGGCTGCTGCTGCACTGGAGGTCCCTGCTGTTGCTGTTGCTGCTGCTGCTGCTGCTGCTGTTGCTGCTGCTGCTGCTGTTGCTGGGCCGGGCCCTGGGCCTGGCCCTGGACTGCATGACCACTGTTCTTATCCCACAGGTTGACCGGTTTGTAATGATCTGGGTCTCCCCATGCTGATGTTCCATCATCTACTTCATTCTTCCGGCTTATGGACTGCGGCGAGGGTTCCTCCCAGCCGCTTGGTTCAGATCCACTTCCATCTCCTCCAGGGACACCAGGGATGGGCCCTGAAGTCCAGCCTGAGCTTTGGTTCTGATTCTGGGCTTGAGAGATGAGTTTCCTCCCCCCACCCCCTTGCATAGCCCCTTGGTCCATTGCTTGGTGCAGCTGTGGATGCTGTGATTGTTGCTGTTGCAGTTGTGCCTGTGGGCCTGTGATGGAGCCCGACTGGCTGTTTGGTATCTGGTGCATTTTGTTTCCTCCACTCCAACTTTGTTGGGGTTTGGACCCCATGCTTCCAACAACACCAATACCCCCTCCTCCACTTCCTCCACCACCTGTTCCCCCTGCCCCCCAGGTCCTCCGGGGAGCACTTTCACCCCAGTCTCCCCACCCACCCACACCTAAATCCCCACCTGAGTGCCCTCCTCCATTCTTCCTCTCATCTCCCCACCCTCCTCCGCCACTATTTAATTTGGAGTCTTGCTCTCCCCAATTCTTACCTACCCCAGCCTTCTGTTCTGATCCCCACCCACCCCCTCCATTCCCACCCATTTCTTTCCACCCTCCTGTCCCTTTTTCCTCCTGACTTCTTCCCCAGCATCCAGTCACATGGTCACTTTGTTGCCCAAGATCACCCCATCCTCCTTTTTCTCCTCTACTATTGCCTCTGTATTCATCACTACCCCAACCTGTGGCTTCCTGGCAATCCCCAGCCCCCATCCCTCCTCCACCCCAGCCTGTAGCTTTCCCCTGTTGGCTAGGGCCTGGCACTACCCCTGACCCTATAACAGGTCCAGTTGGAGTCACTGGCCCAGATTGTGATACGCCAAGATTTCTCATGTTGGGGCCGATAGGTGGTGGGGCTCTCCCAGACAAAGAAGCCCCACTACTGCTACTGTTGCTGCTGCTCTCCCAGCCCTCACCAGAGGACCCAGTGGATGGAACCAGGGAAGGGCTGACCCCTGGAGTCACAGAATCAGTGCTTAAGGTCCTAGGTCCACTAGAATATTGAGAAGGACCACTGAGAGAAGGTGGATGTTTTGATGTAGCTGATGAGGATCCACCTTTACTCTGTCCTGCATGTTTATCAGTGTTCCATTCTGTGTTTTGGCGGATCTGTGTCTGGCCCCAGCCTGTGTTAGACAGGACCCGAGGATCCAGATCAGAGCGATTTAGCAGGCTCTGTAAGGCAGCTTCTGCATCAACTGCCTGCCGACGTGGTCGGCTGCTATTAGGCGCACCCCCACTTCTAGAATTTCCACCACTGGACGACGATCCTCCCCGTCCTCCTACACCCTCACCCCATTCTCCCGTTTCACTCTCTCCTTTCTGATTGTCCCAGGCTCTGGTAGTAGTGGTGGCAGTTGACGAAGAGGAGGAAGCAGTGGGCGGGTTCCCTGCTGTGCTGCCTCCACTACTGCTGCTGTTACTGCTGCAGGCTCCACTCATTCCCTCACCTCTTGGATTCGGTCCACCAACCCCACCAGAGTTTCCACCCCACTCACTACCAGAAATCCCTCTTTCACCACCATCTCCCGATAACCCCCACCCTCCCTGAGATACCCCAGAGGTCTGACTCATGTTGCCCCCATTTCCAGCACTACCCCAAACATTAACCCCACTTGTGGAACTTGGATAAGCCCAACCTGAAGTCCCATTATCCCCTTCTGCAGCTCCAAATACCCCCGTGCAAGTTCCTCCACTCTCCCAACCATCAGTCCTTGAGGCACCCTTTTTGGAGTTAGCTGCAGGGTAAGAAGGCTGGCCTCTCCATGAGGAGACAAGGCTGTGCTCTTCACTCATCCCACTTCCTCCCGCACCATGGTCCATTCCTCCCCCTATCCCTTCTCCCCCCGCAATTTTTGGTCCCGCTGATTTACTGTCCCAATTCCCTCCACCCATTTCTCTGTCTCTGGATGGCATTTGGTGAAGTTGGTGCTGATGGGTGTTTGATTGATTCACAGATAAAGATGGGTGACCCCCCAGGACACCGGCTGCCCCTAGGGAAGCAGAGTTGTTGGCAGACCCGCCAGGGCCCTGATGGTGAAAGGAAGACTGACCTCCTTCACCTACAGCAGCGGGGCCATCCTGCTGCACCAGTGCAGGCCAGGCTGAAGGGTTGGCATTTGGATTGAAGTTGGCACCTGGAATCCCACTGCTGCCATCAACGGAGCCACTGGCATCATGGCTCCCTGGCACAGCGGGGGCTTTGGAAAGTGAGGAGGACTGTTGTAGCAGAGGCCCAGCTGCAGTTACTGCAATACCTCCTCCAAGATGACCCTGGGAGGCAGCCGTCACCCACGCTGAACTGCTGGACGACTGCATACATTCATTGGGCAAAGAGAACGAGGAAGTGGGTGAGGATTGGTTGCCAGAGGCACTAATGCTATTCACAGGCATTCCGTTGTTGCCGCTGCTCCCTCCATCACTGCCAGCAATACTAGGCCACTCCTCTAGGTCATTGCCATCAACAATCACCTTCTCCCTGCCCTGAGAGGAGGCCTGGCTGCCTGAGCTTGCCCCCCACATGGAATTTGCATAATTAGAAGTAGTAGTAGAAGCAGCAACTGATGATGAGGTGAGAGCCAATGAGGAGGCAGCTGTGCCGGAATCTGTAAAAGTAAATCCCACAAAAGAGCAACTTTAGACTCTTCATCAGTTAAAAAAACATTAAATAATGCAGTAAATGACCTGTGCTTTGACAGAGCTATGTAACATTTGCGGATCAGACAGTGCTTTGCAACAACTGTTTCCAAACATGCAGAGACACACCAGGTGGAGCTTCAAATGTTTACATTTGCTCCAAATGTTTGAGTCAGTCACATAGGACAGGAAACAATTCTGAGAATTCACAGTGAGGAAGCAGACATCTTCTCAGCTCTGTTCACACATGGCCAAGGTAGCACCCTTGACTAATAATACAAACAATATTGGTTTAATCACCCATCTCTTGTTTTCTGCTATGTGAGAAAACCATCTAGATTATGCATTAATTTGATTTTCCTGACATTTCCCAGAATTAATGTGTGACAATAGCCTCTATTTCACAAACACATTACAGGTTGCAGGCCTTCAATGCTTGCCTGCCATCGTGAGTAACTCCTTTTTCAAATGACTCTTTAGCAAGTAGACAGGAGACTCTACACCAAAAACACCAACCTGTGATTAGTTGACAAACCCGCTTTAATACTTGTGACCAACAGCATTGTTAACACTTACCTGAAACAGCAGCCATGTTTGCATTGGGGCCATCTCCTCCCACCCCCCCTCCCAGCAGCATGGAGGACAGTGGCGGCTGACCCCTCTTCAGTAGCACTTTATGGTCCTGCTGGCAGCGGAATCGTGGCGGCACTTCTCTCGGCATGTAGCGCGGTGGCTGCTGAGGCGCCTGAGTTCCGCCTCCGCTACTTGCACTGCTGTTTCCAGCAACACTGGAGCCGCCAGCGGTGGAGGAAGAACTGGTGGTGGAGGTGGGCTGTCCGTTGGCCACTGCCAGGCGCTTGGCATTGTTGCCGCCCTGTGATGGGGTGGCAGCACTGCCAGGGCCTGAGGTGGCTGGAGATGGGGAGGCAGAGGGGGTGGGTCCAGGGCTGGGGGAGGCAGAGCTGCTCTGGGTAGCAGAAGACTGGGCAGAAGCTGGCTTAGTCAAGTCTGGCACTACAAGAAGAGCAAGGAGGTGAGAGAGATATTTGTTTAAGCAGGTGCATTTTAAGAATGCAAGTTTTATTTACTTCAAATGTAACTTCTAATCAAGCATTTGCCAGAAATGGATAACAAACTGGACTATAAAACAAAGAAATCACTGATGCAGATGAATGTGCTCTTGTTTAAAAATAATTTTAAAAATGCATCAAGTGTTGTCCAACACATTATTAAGCCAGAGAAATAATAATGTTACTGTGACTGTGATGCCATCACAATCTTTTTAGACATAAAAATATTTAGGAGCAAATTTAGGAGCAAACTAATATTTATATCAAACTCCATAAAAATATATCACTGTGCTGCTTACCTTTGTTTTTTTGCTCTGCAACCTAAAATGAAGAGAAGCAGAAAGTAGTGTTAAAATGTAGTTTGTTTTTTGTTTCTTTTTGAGTCAGAAAAAGAAAGGAAACTGTTGTTTTTTTTTAATGTTATTAGTCTTTCACTATTCACATAATCTGTCAACATTTAGTCCTCACAAAATTAATGTAACATCTAAGGACATTTAAGGACAAGAGATTTCATTGCAACAAGTTCAACAGCTGCAGTGTTGACTGCAACTCCATAGCTTCAGGAAGCCCAAATTAGCCAAGATCATGAACCAGGTATCTTGTCAAACATAGTTAAACTGTATATACGTGTATACCAAAAATCTGAAATGGCATAATGTAAGATCAAAAATTCAAAATCCAAACTAAATGCTGTTGTTGAACCCACTGACTTAATGTGACAGTTCAAATGTGTCCACCTGAGATAAGAGAGCGCACTGAAGTCACTTTAATAGAACCATACATATATCCATGCAGAACTGCCATTTTAAATGATATGGGTGAATGTGCACATATTTACTGCCTGCATACTGTGTCAAGATACAAACGTTCATTTGAATTTGAGAATATCTGTCCTAGAGGACATGGAATCTGGTAATACAAACACACTCACCTTCTGAGAGGCTTCCCTTTTCCTTTTTTCGTCTTTTTTCCTTTTCTTGTCTTCCATGAACTACTGCTCCTGTCCTGATGCTCCTTTCTTCTGTAGATAAAATAGCAGGCTATTCAATTTTGTATCAACTATTTTAGAACAAGCAACAGTTTGTTTTCATATTTTCTAGATTTTTCCTGTAAACCAAATTCATTCCTCAAGGGAAAAAAAGAGAAAACATTTAATTCTAACTCCATATCAGACACAATCTCTGTCACTACACTTCCACTGGACAACTGGATAAACGGACCTTTAGGTCCTGTAGGTCCAATCAGTTAAGCTTGATTGACTGGATCTACATATCCAGGAACCCATAACAGATAAACCGAAAGTTTGAAATCTAGATTTGTTTTTGAGACAGTGTGCTGGTAGTTACAAATCCAGAATCATACTCTTTACCGGCTTCAAATAAATAAAATGAGAATAATAAAAAAAGCAGATTTCAGCTACAACAAAGAGTGCATTGTCATTAGGATTCCCCATAGCTCCTCTATGATCCCTAGAGCAGGATGTCAGGGACAAGCTAAACATGGTATTGTTCGATTTTTCAGTTTGAAGATGTAACAGCTGAGCTATACTACGATTTTTAAAAGAAACGAATGGTTTATACTGTTTATTTAACAGGGTGATAGAAATGTCATTCATTTCTATTAGAGCGGAACCAGGGAAGCGCCCGTAAATGCGCAAAATGTAAATCATGTATGCATTACAATATGGCAATAACCGCAACATTAGCATGTCTGGGTTCATCTTAGCACGTTAAAACACAAGTCGTTAGTTTTCTCCTTTAAAGGGGCTCGTTTAAAGCAAAACCCAAGCAATCTGGTATGCTCCGGTTGCCTCGGTCTTATGTTGGTTTCGTTTTTGCTTCGTGTCGTTAAGACTTCCATAAAGCAGGATTCCTACATTTGGGGACAGCGACCTGTCATCGTCCCTGAAGCATTTATGATCTCAGGCCAGAAGTATCAGAAAGCCAGACATCATCACGATGTTATTTCAATCTGTCAGATCTGCAGTATAGTAAACCTTATCCAGCAGCTCCAGCAGTTTATGCGTGACATACCTGTCAACGTTATTCCAAGCTCACCAGCATTCGGCAGCTAGCCCCACAGCACAAAAAGGTTTGAGTTTTGAGCTTAAATGGAAAGGCATATTCAAAAACTGAAGACACGGGTGAATAAATCCGCTTTAGCTGAAATAGTCAGACACATTCATCCTCGCCCCTTAAGGTTTACACAAGCGGCAAGTTCAGCAGCTGCTGCTAATAAAATATTTCGTCGAGGCTAACGTTAAGGAGGGGTTCAGACTAAAATACGTGGACACGGTGCACAGCAGGTATTAACGAGTTCAAACCAACGCAAGTTCAGTAACTGCTCTATTAAGTGTACACAACGGTCTTGAACAGCAAACACATAAGAGGGCCAAATACCCAGCCAAATACCCAGCTCAGCTAACGCAGTGCCAAAAATACTGCTAAAACGGCGCTAATGCTACCGAACATTAGCCAGATAAGCTAAGGTAGCATTATCCAGTGACAGCAGCAATTACAAGTAGCCAGGTTAATGGCGCTAGCTTGGTTTGCAAGCGCCGTGGCATGGCATTCCATTAAGATGCAGCCCACTCGCATGCATTCAAACAACGTCCCAGTGCAACGCCGAGAAATGTAAAAATTTCACCCACTTACCTCGGGAATCACATATGAAGATACGCTAGCGTGCTAGCTAGCTTAGCTAAAGTGCTTCAGTGCGATTTTTTTCTAGCTTTTTGAGGCATTCGTCGAGGCTACAAGAACAGCGACGCCTGAGCGGAGAATCAAGTAAAGTGGCAGAAAATGAAAATACACGCGTAATAACGTACTGGTTCGTGAGCACTACCGTTATAATAGTGTAAACCCTAATGTGCAGAAGAATTTAAATTCAAAGCGCTGTGGAGTCAGTCGGGTGACGGGCGGCCATTTTGCTGCTCAGCATGAAGCGTCTCCAATGACCAGCCTGTAGCAGCTGCGTGGAAGCCCTCTGACTGGCTGGCTTCTGCCTGGAGGGATGCATAAAACAGGCTGTTTGACCTCCATAAACTTCTGACAGTCAACTTATTGCTTATTTCGTAAGGGCTGCTTACAACTTTCTCTTCATAGCATGAGTCAGAGAAAAAGGGGAACGAGGAAAAGGAAAAACGAGGATGCCTCTGCAGGAGTAAAGGAGGGCGAGGACACCGAGGAGAGAGGACACAGGAAGAACATCCGCGCAACTAAGAAGTACATTGGAGCTCATGTTGGCATTCAAGGTAGGGCCTAATGTCGTCTTCTTGGAACCCTTTAAGACAAACACACTTACTTACACTTGTGTGACGTCACGTCCACAGGTGGGATATGGAAAGCCGTGGAGTCCTGTACAGAGATGGGTGGCAGCAGTTTCGCCCTGTTCCTGGGCTCCCAGCGATCGTGGAAGAGGCCTGCATTGGACCATACAGCTGCAGCAAAGTTTCAGGAGCTGTGTTCCCAACAGGGGTTTGACCCAGCTCATATCTTGCCTCATGGTTCCTACCTGATGAACTGTGGATCTCCTAAAGAGGGTCCGTCGGACACTGATTATTGTCTACCATTCCTTTCATGCCTAGTTATCTCTTATTATTCTTTGCAGAATTATTCTCTGTTTTGGTCTAACCTGCATACCATGTTTTCAACTAGATGTGTTTGAAAAGAGCCAGGCCATGCTGGTGGACGAGCTCAGCCGCTGCAACCTCCTGGGTCTCAGCCTCTATAACTTCCACCCCGGCTCCTCCCTGGGTACCATCACCACTGAGCAGTGTGTGGACAAGATTGCAAGCGCCATCAATTATGCTCACCAGCAAACACCATCAGTGGTTACAGGTACAGAGGGCCGCCAGAGCACCTGAAACAACCAGCAGTGTGTATCTACCTTGCAGTCATTGCCTTTTCGATGAAACCCATATGCACAGACACTGCCAGAGGTATTAATAAAACTCATCGACTCCATCTAAAAGATGGACATAAGTTCCCAGTCTGAAAAGTGAAGCCAGTGCATTCTTTTTAATAACCAACAGGGGGCAGCAACTCTGGTTGCAGAAATTGTGGTTTCATGAATAAGACTACAACTGAAAATTCCAAGTTCCCAGTCGAAACTTTTTTGTGGAACGCCCCTTCAGCTCTGATTTCCCACTTGGAAAATTGAAGCAGACCAACATGCCCCGAGTTAGCAATCCAAGATGGTGACACTAAACATAAAAAGCAATAATACTATAAACATTTAATCTGTACTGCCACTGTACAGAGCACTGATCAGGCTAAAGAAAAGTAAGTATTAGCCATTATTGTCAGTGAAACCTGAATGGCTCCACCTGGCA
Source organism: Neolamprologus multifasciatus (assembly GCF_963576455.1). Lineage (NCBI taxonomy): Eukaryota > Metazoa > Chordata > Actinopteri > Cichliformes > Cichlidae > Neolamprologus > Neolamprologus multifasciatus. Next base: position 21,948,809 of record NC_140446.1, on the reverse strand, counting down.
AAGAACCAAAACAAATCCTGTTTTTCCCAGCTTTTTCTAGAACGGCGGCACTCCAGAGATCCGATATCCGAGTACGCGGGTATGACTCTCTGACTCTGATCTCTGACCTCAGCAGGCACTATACCAGTGGGTTTATAGCTGGTTTGAAGTCTTATTTAAATACATCATGAAGCTCATATTATAAAAAATGCATATGAAGGAGCACAAAATTGGGTAGGCCTTAGTGTGGGCCTGTTTTGTGATTGGCAAGTAACTACCATATGAACTTGCTCACCTGGTTTTCAAAACAGAAAGAACCCAATAGCAACAAAGCTCAGCCAGAGGTTTCATAACAAGACTTTACTAATTAATGATGCCATAGTGATTGTATCCATCTTTTATAAACCATATGTCATAAAGCACTTCTTTATTGTATTTTGTTCTAAATCCTGTGCTGTCCAGCAGAGGACTATAAATCATTACCGTAAAGGTCAGTAGCTGCTCTGGCATACTGTAAACCAATTAGCAGTGCATGTCAATCTTACTAAATGTCCTATCCTCCCCGTTTCTAAAAGATGAGTTTTTAAGCCAAAGTACAAAAGGGAGATAAACAATGTAGCAAAGAACCAGTTGTCAAAAACTCAGTGATTTATGCCTTAATACACAAAAGTGCTCCATCAAGCCTGTGTGGTTGGGCAGGGAAAGGCCTATGTACGTTTTTGTGATTTTTGTCTACACTCCAGTTATACATCTGGTCTCTGGTGAATACATATTACCGAAAGGCTTGACTAAACAGATATGCCTTTAGCAGACTTTTTAAAAGGAATCTACTGAATCTGCAAACCTTTAGAGTGGAGGCAGCACATTCCACACCAGCAAAGCCTAAAAAAACGTGATCACCCAGAGGACTGTTTGTGGCGGCGCTTGTAGCATGAGTCAGGTCGGAGTTTTTCTAACACAGGAATCCAAAGAATCCCTACACAAAATATAACTTCATGTTGTTAAGCTTTCTGTTAGTGGACTAAATCTCCATATATATAGTAATTATATACACTCAGTAAAACCTTTATTAGATAATCCATGCTACTATGGGGCTGGACCCACTTTTGCCTTTAGAACTGCCTTAAGTTTTTGTAGCACAGTTTCATCAAGGTGCTGCAAATGTTATGGTCTATACTGACATGATAGCGTCACACAGTTGCTGCAGATTTGTCAGAGCCACATGGGAATCTCTTGTTCTACCAAATCCCAAAGGTACTTCTTTTAGATTGACATCTGGTGACTGTGAATACCATTTGAGTACAGTACCAACAATAAAAAAAATTCAGACCCTACCATCCAAACTCATCAGACCAAGTAATGTTTCTCCACTCTCCTGTTGTGTAGTTTTGGTGAGCTGATTTTAACCGTAGCCTCAGTTTTCTACTCTTAGCTCAGAGGAGTGGGACCCATTCTGGTCTTCTGCTGTAGTAGCCCATCTACTTCAAGATTTGATGTTTTGTGTTTGTGCTCTTCTGCATATCATGGTTGTAACAAGTGGTTATTTAAATTACCTTTGCATGTCTATCATCTCAGAGCAGTCTTACCATTTTCCTCTGACTTCTGGCATCAACAAGGAATTGACACCCAATTGATATTTTTTCTTTTTCGGACGGTTCTCTGTGAATGATAGAAGCGGGAAAATCCCAGAAAATCATCAGTTTCTGTAATATTTAGACCAGCCCAACCATGCGACATTCCAGGTCACTTAAATCACCTTTTTTTTTTTTTTTTTTTTTCCCCCTGCATTGAGTTGCTGCCATGTGACTAATTAGATATTTACGTTACCAATCAGTTGAGCATGCATATCTAATAAAGTGCCTGATGACTGGATTTTGATGCCTATCAACAGGAATGATGTTTGCATGGCACGTCTGTTAAATACAAAGCCATTTGAACTTTGCCCGACATTTTAATGTTAACGAAAGTTTGACATAAATGCCAGTGCAACTTTCAGTGGTTAGAGCTGTCACCCCCCCATCAAGAAAGTCTGGGGTTCGACCCTGCTGATTGACTGGGTGCTCTCGCTCTCCAACTTTCTCCCACAGTACAAAGGTATGATGTCATGTTAGCTGTTCTGCGTTTGATAGGTTTAGATGTGAGCATAGGTAGCACATTGTGTGGTGTGATGGACGCAACCAAGAGTGTACCTGGGCCTTTTACTTGTTGACGCCTGGGGTAAATTGTACAGCAGAATACAACAGCAAAAGCTGCGTTCAGACTCTGTTTGAAGAGATAACGACAGAGAAATATTACAAATGTATGAGTGTGTCATATTAAAAACCTCTTATTCTTTGTCTCTCGCTCTCTGGGCTTTCTGTGTGGTCAGTGTTGGAGAACATGAGTGGCCAAGGCAGTACGGTGGGCGGCAAGTTTTGTGAGCTAAAGAGCATCATAGACAGAGTGAGAGACCAGACCAGAGCAGGAGTATGTCTGGATACCTGCCATGCATTTGCAGCAGGTGAGTGAAACCTGTGATGTTAACCTCAAATTTGCTTTATGTCCAACAGGGCTGTGATACCTTAAAATATTCAACCTGGCATAAGACCTGAGAGAGTTTCTTTCTGTGCTCAATTGTTGTTTTATGTCTCGTCTTGGGAGGATACGACCTTGCTGCAGAGGGAGGCGTGAAGGCCATGCTGGATGAGTTTGACCAAGAAGTGGGGCTCCACTACCTCAAGGCCATTCATCTTAATGACTCCAAAGGTATAGCAAGGGCATAGAGACAGAAAAGTCACACATTAAAGTCTCTAGTTGTCTTTCCTTATTCTTTCTGTGTAACCTGAAGGTAAACTTGGCTGTAACCTGGATCGGCATGAAGATATCGGTAAAGGTCACATTGGAATCTCTGCATTTCAAGAAATTGTCAATGAGCCCAGGCTGGACAACGTCCCTCTGATCCTGGAGACACCCGGACGGTGAGATGGTTGTAGAAACTGTGGGTTTGTTTGTTGTATATGGTAATGTATTTTATTCATTTCCAAAACAGGAGCTGCTAGCTCATCCTGTTTTCAGGTTCCTCTTTAACATTGCTTCTATGTTCTTCCCCACAGGCCTGGATTTGAATACGCTGAGCAGATTGACCTTCTCCATTCCCTGTGTGAGAAAAAGTGAGAAAAGCACTACTGATGAGTAACTCTGCAAACGCACTGTTAGCTGTGAAGAGAAGAGTTGTTTTTTTGTCTAGTACCAAAGTGGAGGAGTGACCTGTTGTGTTATCTCTAAACATGGTCATATTATTAGTCGTTCACCACATGAACAGTTTCTCCAAATGACAAACTTTGTCTTTGAATGCCAGTTAAATAAAGGTGATGTTGGAAGTTTTTACATATATATGGTGTGGGGAGGAGTCTTGTTCCGAATGAGCCTTTAGGGGGCAGCAGAAACACACAAATGTAACCCAAACCTAATGAGACTTTGGTTTCAAAGGGTGCCGGTAGAATAAGTGTGAGGAAATGGTTTGCACATTTGTATTGTTTTTATAGTACATGAGAGGTTTGTTTTTAACTTTACGCAAAAACAATTTAAAAATTGCTGATAAGTGCAACAAACTGAATTAAACAGAGGAAACAAATTATTGATCAAAAGGTAAATAAACCTTTTTGGATGACATATTTCCAATGGCAACACAAACACAGGCATACAGATCGAATGATACCTATACCTCATTGAAGTTTCAAACAACACTTTTGTTAAATACCAATTACATTTTGTTACTATGACTAAATTGCTGTAAGTTGTATACTTTTTAATCTGTCATATATTACTCAATTTTCTTTTTAATGCAGGCCTGCATGACAAAATTAGAAAGCAGTTTTACTTTCCTACAACGTTCAATTCTGTTTGCTTTAACTCAGTGCCTCATCAACGGGACCTGCTCCAGATTTACCAGTCAAATTCTGTATGCAACTATTACAGACCCTAACACATGACAATCGGCCAATGACTGGCGTTTTAAAAACTGCTCATATCACATTACAAATTATATTCCATCGCCATTTGTAAAGAAGGGATAAATAATTACATTTACTTGACAGCTGTCACAAACAAACACACCACACTCGCAACCACAAAGAACCTCTGTCTTCCTTCTCTGAATGCCTCCAGCTCTCAAATAGCAACACTCTGGAGCAGCTGTTGAGCCATAGGAGGTCATTAGTTAATTTTTTCACACCTACTCTATTTAACACCCTGTGGTGTGCGTGCACACACACACGCAAAGGAAAACATTTGCAAGCAGTGAAGGCTTAGAAATGTACAACAGCTTTCTATCTAAGCTGGGTGGGGGGGAGCATGAGAGAGTAAACAGACTGGGGGATAGGATCTAATGATATCTCTTGGCTCTGTGGCTGTGCTGTGACTCATTACACTTTAAATAGTGCAAACAATACCAGATGCAAGTTTGATCATGAAGTTGAGTGTCTCATTGTCTATCTTAACTTTTTCCCACAGCTGAAATTAGAATTTCAGATAAAAGATATGATATGGAAGTTTGCCTGTGGGAGGTAGAGTGGAATGGGATACAGTAGTAATGAGAAGGATGGGGAATGTGATAGCTGACTTTAAACCTCATGAATGAAATCATAAAAATGTACTGGTTCAAATTCTTCATTTAGCTTTTATGTTCCAGCATTGCATCGTTACCTTATGGTTTGCAGTTTTCTGTCTCGCATCATTTAGTTGTGTTCACAGCAATGTTGTGCTCTCTCCATGTTCTCTACGACTGTGAGCTTGCACGTCTCACTCTTGTTTACGTTCAACATCAGTGATATTGCAATTTAAAGCCAATCTGCTTTTGTGCTCTATTTAACCGCCTCAAATAAAGTGTAAAATAAGCACAGGTCCAGACAGTTTGTCTTTCAGTGCAGCGTTAACAGAGACAGGAAGTGGAGGTGCCTGGCTCAAGAATGTCTCTGCTCTCAGGTCCCACCCAGAGGAAATGCCTGTCCGGCCTGTTAGAGTCTGCACGGGTGAAAAAGAAGTCTCCTGTTAGTGGAGTTCTGGTTAAGGATGGAAGGAGATTGAATGATGAGGAGAGCGTCCCTTGGCGAGGAATAGTTTAGATAAGCAGATGCTTGATGGTTTTCAGAGGCGTTATAGTGATCTGGTTGGGTCAGGGGTTACAATCCGGAGAGGCTGAAGACTAAACAGTGAACACACATTCCTGAATTCTAAATTAATCATTTTATGGAGGAGGTGTGAGAAGGAAAACACTGATGGGACCATTAAGTGCCTTTCCATTATCTAATTATCTTAAGCTGTGCGGTTGCGTTCAGTTCTGGCTTACTGTGCGCCTGTGTTTTATGAGTGCTCGTCCAGCCGTTCCTTCTCCTCTTTGTCTGTCATTACACTGTGCTGCAAATATTTTCCACTGCAGCCTAAAGCCACTGATCTAATTATACAACTTTTTAAAGACTACCAGATATTTTTGTTTCTCTCAGTATCTTTCCCAAATCATATGTAAGTGCTTCTGAAAAGCCAATTGAAGAGCTCTCCCTGGACTAAGTTTTCATCAGCTTGCCAAAGTAAAGTTGGAAAGAAGTGTCAAACAGTTACAATGAAGACATTGTTTTTGTGTTAGACGTTAGTGACTCAGATGGAGGGAAAATCAGTGGAGCAGCAGCATGTACGCAGAATACTTTTCTATGTTATATTTTGTGGTGGATTTAAAATAAAAAAGACTTCTTCGGGTTCATATACCTGCAGATAATCTGAGGAAGGTTTCCTTTCTTTGATTTTTGTTCTGTACCTGCTAACCCACAAAGGGAAATCTTGTTCCTTTTTTGCATTTGCTCCGTTATTTTATTCTCCTTAAATTTACCCAGCAGGCATTGGATATGCTCTGTAAAACCAAGCTCCCTCAGTGGATAGCTCCTTTCGCCCAGGTGCAACTTTCATGTCATAAAACCAATCCAGTAAAATTTATGCTACTATTTTAAAAAGGTTCAAGAGTATGACAAATGTCATAATAATGATTACATAATATACCAAGGTACTATGCAATATACACATTGATTTCATAGCTTGCAGTAGAACAACCTTTAGCATCAATAAGTTGAAAGTTGAAGCTTGTGATAGTTTTCTGTGTCACATTTATCACTTTCACATTGTTGTGGAAGAATTTTAGTCTATTCTTCTTTAGAAGTTCATTGTGTTTGGTGGACATTCGGTTAAACACTCTTCTCATATTGTAACTCCACAGCATTTCCGTCAGGTTATGCTCTGGGCTTTCACTCGGCCATGGCAACAACTTGACTCTTTTGGACAGATTCACATTTGACTCTAGGAGGAGATCATGGTTGGCTCAGTGAATGCAAGGTGCTCAGGTCCTGTAGCTGCAAAACAAGTCCAAATGATCACCTCTTCACCACCGTGCTTGACAGTTGGCATGAAGTGTTTATGGTAGACAATTGCAGCTGTGTTGAGTTTTCATGCATTAAGGCCAAATATATTCATTTTGGTCTCATCTATATAAAGGACATTGTGGAAACCTAAGCTATGCTGCCATGTTCGTTTCAGAGAGGAACACATCTGAATCCTACAGACCAGCAAACTGGCACAATGTCTTCCTTTAAAGAGGTCCTACTTTCCATGAGCAATTGCATCGAAGCATCAATTGCATCTGGATTTAAAATAAAGAAAATAACTATGCTGCACAAAGACAGAAGGGATGCAAATGACACAGGGTCTATGGTCTGTCTGGGGACGCCACAAACCTCCAGACTTCAGATTCTGTGGTGATGGTACTCTATTCTCACTGTCTACAACAAAGAGTCCTGACTTATCATAGGAATCGAGATATTAAGTCCTATTAGATTCTTTTGAGTATTGCAGTCACAGTATTTTATTTGGGCAGTATTTATAGGGCTTGGATTGTTTTGTGTTTTCTTCAGTGTGTGATTTTTATTACTTTAAAAAGGGGTTTCAGTGGGATCACAGGAAGGAATGCATTGACTGCAGTGTGCCGAGACAGAAGGCGATCCACGCTGAGGAATACCAGTACAGAGGAAGGACAAATAAAGTGAAAACACTGGGAGAGAGAAATGAAAGCGAGAGGACTGTATGCGTGGCTCTTCTGTTGCAGTGTGGCTTGGGTTGCAGGCTGTGCCAAGCTCTCTATCCATCTCTCTATGCCCACAGTCTTACTCCATCTGCCAGTAGTTCCCAAAGAACTTGCCACACACACACACACACACTACACACACACACAAAATCCTCTGTACTGCCTGTGCACACATGTTCCTACAAGTTTTAGAACTCACACAAACACACACACAGAAGAAATAAGAGCTGAAAGGCAGGGTGGAGTCCAGTCTGCTTTCTCAGCAAATCCTTTATTTTTGCACCTCAGCAGCAGCACAGGCATCATAAGTTACCTTCAAGATATGGCATTTCATTCCCCACTGTGAAAAAAAAGAAAGTAACCCTATGGGTCCTTGCTTGCTATGTGTATTTTAGTAGATCCCTGCATGGTCAAACTGTGTGGGTTTCTTGTGGCATGAGTGAGAGTGTTGTAATGAGTGAGCAGCTGTCTGAGACTGAGTGGATGTGACTATAAACAGAAGAGCTGAAGAGGAAGGTTTATGACCTGTGGGCGCTGTGAAAACTCTGGAAAGAGCAGAAAAAATTGCTCCTCGCCTCTTCAGCGAGGTCACAGATATATAACGTAGTAGAAGACCTACTGTGGTTCTTCCCCTCATTCCTTGGATTTGTCCTTCTCCTCTCCCCCCCTTCGACCCCTTTCTTCCAGTTGGCTCAGGGTGAGGAATGCTACCCAGTGGTGGCTGGGCAGTGGGCCATGAGGAGACAGGCAATCACACAAGCAGGGCAAGAAAACGATGCGAAACAGAAAAGGGCCCCAAACCAGAGCTGAGCTGGGAAAAGACTGAAAGTCACTGTAACAGTCGTACTTCTTCTTATCCGCTGTTGTTTCTGCGAGCTGATTAAGAAATGTAGTCCTAACTAAAACATCAGCGGCAACTGTTTACCATTCTTCACAGAGTCATCCCACAACTGCGCTTGGCTCCATCTTTAAAACGGTGGAGAGCGGCTCTTTGACCTCTTTATGGACCTCTTTATGGACCTCTTTTTAACTTGTTCAGTACAGCAGTGCAACACTGGTAACAGTCACCTTTCTCCACCCCGCATTTGCACTTGATGAAAATGGCTCTGACATGTGCCCCTTTTGAAGATGTTACCAAAAGCTGAGATAAGTAAGGGATCCTGAAGTGAATGTTTCCTGGTTAGTATGATGAAAGAATGGTAAGTAAAATATAAAGTCTATTAAAAAAGATTAAGACAATATAGAAGTGTATCCCTTTTGGAATAAACAAAAACTCTTTCACTTACAAGTTGTTAGAAATGGTGCACTGTAAAAAATAAAAAAATAAAAAAAACTTCACCTACTGAAAATCCTCCTGACTCACAAATGCCCTTTTACTCAATGCTTGCAAGTACTAGTTTGACCTTTTAATGCAACAGCTGCTGTGCTCAGTGTGATAGCATCATGCATTATCCCTAGTGGCAACAAATTACATTTAAGGGCATATGTGAAGAATTCAAGTGGCAGCCACCAGAGCTTAAAAATGAGGTCATAAGAGAAAATCGGCAGTTCCACTTGAAGCAGGCTCCGAATCCTCACACACTCCCATGATGACTCTACAGTACAAAAATACATGTTTACTGCCTTACACCAAAACTGCTTTGCTTGTGAGATCTTGTTTCTGTCTCCTTCCTAATATTTAAGGTTGTTGAAAGGAACAAATAAGGGCTGCTAGCTTAATTGGTCAGCTGACCAGTTTTACCTTGCAGCTACTATCAACCTCCAGCAAATGGTCCGAGAATGCACATTTTCCCCTAGTGCCACTGGGTCACTGTTCAGTCTCTAGGCCCTCTAGACTTTATTTTTTGCAGTCAGTGAAATTTAAATATTTTTCATGTGAGGTCTACAGTCTGTGGATGTACCTTGCTAATCAGGCTAGTTAGCATTAGCTGTTAACTTAGAGGTCTACGCTTCCTGCTTGTCCAAAGAAAAACAACAAGTCAAAATGCCAGAACAGCAGACTTCAGAAAGATAGCCTATAAACCAATGGGTCATGCTGTGGTGGTTACATAAACCCTTTAAAAACAGTCTCTGGGAGAATTCCTGACTTTAGCACTAATCAGCTGTGGTATCAAATTAGACCGACAACTGTCATCATCATGTCAACGCAGCTATTTGTACTAATTTTGAAGCAACAGGCTTTTCCACTTGTTAGCTTGAAAACATCACGTACTGTTATTTTTCACATTTAAATCCAAGCAATAACCATCACCTCGAATGTGACAAAATACAGCTCTCGCTCTTACTCACACGAAAGCAGTAAAACCCCTTTCTTCCTCATCACATTGAAATAGAAACCTCAATCAACAGCTATTTTCACACTTGCAACCTGACCACTTGGATTTACACGTTGTCATTTAAATGCCACCAGGGCAAACATACTGAGAAATAATTACAGTGAGTTGCAGACAGACGCCGGCACCCGGTGCAGTCCAGCTTAGATAACCACTTAGCAATCTGTCCAAACACTCCTGGAGCATGTTTTTGGTTAGCATGACTGGGATTTTGTTCATGCTTTAGATCAGAGGCACGCCTGATGTGTTTGTGTGTGAGTGAAGGCAGCGCACACAGGTTCAGTCTTCTAGGTCAATCATCCATATGCAAAGAGGTCACATACTGACATTTCTCACAGCACAAAGACATATGAGCCTTTGTTCTGATCTCCTATCAGGGCCTTGTACATCACTGACCAGTGGATTAACTGAGTAAACATTTAGTACAGTTTATATAAGCGTCTGTGTTGTCACACCTTTAGATTCACAGGCTTTGACAAAAGAATCCACACTCAACTGCATGTACACACACACATGCACAGAAAACTGTGTTACTCTGGCACGTATTTGCGGTCTGTAAATAGCCGCCCTTCTCCTGTATCTTCCCCTTCCTTTGACTCTTTTGAGAGTCTGTGCGAAGCCATACATCATCCAGCTTCAGGGCTCGGCTCTCCCCGATAACCTGAAAGGTGACATTGCTGTGGTCACAGCCTGACATTTGGACATGGCAGTCAGAAAAACCCATCTGTGTGTATGTCTGTGACTGAGCAGAATAAAGGAAGATGTGTGGAAAGTTTAAAACAATGTATTATCAACACTATTTCCCTGGTTTGAAGAGGAGACGTGTACTGGGAGGCTCGGTGTATGGTAAACACAGAGGTGGCAAAGGCAAAGAAAAAGTTTTGTAGTGAGTTTTCTGTGAGGACATTAGAAGGGCATAAAGACTTGAATCATTGCCTAGACCCAAAGAATGAGCTGGGAAGGATGTGCAGCAGGTTAGGGTGCCTAAGGATGGAAACATAGTAACAACTGAAGGGAGTCTGTTGAAAAAGTGGAAGGAGTACTCTGGGTAGCTCATGAATGGAGACAATGAAAGCAAGAAGAGGACATGTAGAGGAAAGTTAGTGAACCAGGACTAGGTGCAGAGGACTAGTGAGGAGGAAGTAAGGGCAGTTATGAAGTGAATGAAGAGTGGAAAGGTTGTTGGTCAACTTAATATACCTGTGGAGGTATGGTAAAGCTAACTGGCCATAACATAGAACAATACAATTACTGGAACAAGTTGTAGGTTAAGAAATGATGATCAGTGAGCAGCAGCGTGGCTCCATGCTGAGAAAAGGCATGACAGATGTGAGATTGAGAGTGTTGATTGAGAAGTACAGAAAAGGTAAGGAGAAGTTTCACTGTCTTTGTGGATCTAGAAAAAACAGATAATAAATTGCCAAAAGAGGAACTGTGGAGGCTGGCAGAGAAGTATTTGAGGGTGGTGTAGGACACGTACGAGGACAGGGAGGCAGAGATGGAGGGTGGGACTATATCAGGGATCGGCTCTGAGTCACTTCTTGTTTACAGTGGTGACGGACAAGCTGTCAGACAAGGTCAGGACTATAATGTTTTCAGATGACATTGTGATTAGTAGTGAGAGTAAGGAGCAGGTGGAAGAGTCTGAAGGGTTGGTGGTATGGTGGAGGGAAGAGGGATGAAAATCAGCAAAAGCAAGATAGAATACATGTGCGTGAAGGAGAGGAGCAGCCAGGCAGGAGGAAAAGTGGAAAACCACAGAGAAGATTCATGGATGTAGTGAAGGAGGGGATGTAGGGTGAGCTGGAGATAGATGATCCACTATAGGCTCCACGGTGACAACCTCTAAAAGGATCAGCCAAAAGAAAATGAACAGTAAAGACTCCTCTTTCATGTGGAGTAATGTATCGGCCCATCATGTTTAGACCTTCGTCCATAATGTAGTCAGACACACTCTTTCTGTGATCACGGGAGTCTCACCCACCTGCTGTTCAAATCTTTTGTTTGCATGGGACAGCCAACCAGAAGATGAGGGTGGCCTTATAGATCAGCCTGTTTCAAACAGTAAATGAGCTGAGGCTCCGCAACAAGAAAGTCTACAATAAGTTACGGTTCTATCTGTTGTTATTTTGAATTTTTGGTTGTCTTCTTTTTTTAAAAGATTGATGTAGCTTCTGTTTTTTCTGGTTCTGAAACAGGAAGATAACATTTTGAACCCTGCCTTCGTGGCACCGTTCAGTTAATTGTTTCTCCAGCTGGCTAAACAGAAATACTACAAAGATGTGACGCTCCAACATGCAGTGTTCAAAGGTCAGCAACCAAGCTATGAATGAAGATTAGGCTTGACCGTAGAGACATAAAAAAATAGCTTTTAGGTACATAGCCACGTCTAAAAAGAATATAAGAGACCCTCCCACATCAAAGGTGAAGTATACCAGTATGTATGGTTCATATTCGTTGTTAGCTTGAAATTCCTGAATAGAAAGACATTTTCTGTCATCTCTTAAGAGGTAGCTGTTTGGTTGAGGCTTAGGTTTGGTTCAGAATGCAGGTAAAATTGGAAATTACTTAAAGACTCAAAGATTGTTACATCTTCAGAAAATATTCCGTCCCCGCTTAAAAACTGGACATGGAACATGACAGTCTTTGTGAGGGCAACTTTGAGTTTGTGTATGCATGCGTACGTCTTAGTGTGGTTTCCTGTTTTAGACTGTACTGACATAAAGCGTGGTCTCACAATAGCCCATTGTCCCGTCTCCCCTCCACGCTTCCTGTCAGCGCAGAATTCACGGAAATAAGGACACAGTGCAAACAAACAGCAGCGGCTACAGATCTCCACCCACTCTAGGGCCCTCCAGGAGGAACCCGTCCTCGACTCAGGGGGTGGGTGGTAGCGTTTCTGCCAGGAAGCTAATCAGCGTCGCATCCCACTTTGACGAATGCAAGAGAGCCACATTTACAGTGTGCATATGTGCGCGCTCGGATACGTGTGAATGTTGACTGATGAGGAATGGAGCAGGAGGTGGTGAAGGGTGGAGGGTGGAGTAGAGAGAGAAGAGTTGGGGTATGAAAAACGAAACCAGGAATTGTGGGGATTTCCAACAGAGGCCTCTATGGTTTGTAGTATATCAAACAGTGTGATTACACTTAGAGCGAGCTGGTTTTCTTTGGTGGGAAAGTAGACTTTGCACATTTTTGGGGGTTTGGGTGCATTGTGAAGACATGACTGCTCTCTTTTTCAAGAAGTAAATGTCAGTTTTTTATTAGACGTCTGAGAAAATCACCATGTTGCGGCTCAGTTTCACAGTCATGGATTATGGGTAAATTCTTTGGTCATCTTCACTGTCCTTGAAGTCAGGGACTAGGCTTTATCTGTGAGGCTGAGTTTCACAAAAAGTGCAAGTTAAATGATAATAATACCACTCTGATAAAAAGCGAATAGCTTGAATAAGAAGCTCACAGCCTGCTAGCTTAACTACCTTGGCTCTGGCTGCATTCAACATATCGGCCTGCCAGCTCACTTCATACTCAGCAATTTAAATGTTATATCTGATTTCATACACACAAAAATCGCAGTGTTAAAATTACACATTTAAATGTGCCTTACTATTTCTTGGCCACTGTGTTTAGGTGTTTGCATAGATTAAACATGAATGCTGATGTTAATGTTAGTCAGCTCCAGGATAGTGAGGTCAGCCGTAGCTGATTTTGTTAAACGGTGCGGTCGGTCTTACCTTCATTTAAACACAACCAAGGCAAAATATATAATCACTGATTACAAGAAAATGTACTCAAATGAGGACAAAAGAAGAAAAAGATTTTCACACGACATTAGCTGAGAAATAGTGGGATTGCTAGAGTTGCAGCATTTGAAAAAATGTCAAATAAGAAACTTTCTGTGGTATATATCTACGATTAGAGAGACATATTATAAGGTAAGAGAAAAAGTATAAAAAAGGGGAGAATATCTAGACCTCGTAATATCATATCACACCAACAGGGCACTTCACTCTCAGACTGGAGGGTTAATTGTGGTACCTACCTAGGATATTTAAAAGTAGAATCGGAGGATCTCTTCTGTAGAACCAGCTCCCTGTTTGGATTCAGGTGACTGACGCCCTCTCTACTTTCAAGATTAGTCTAAAAACTATTTTTGATAAAGCTAGCGCTGGATCAAGTAATCTTGAACCCTCCCTTAGTTACAGTGCAATGGGCTTGGCTGGAGCAGTCTAGGCCTGAATCACTGTTTGGGTGTCATTCACGTCTTTTCACTCTGTGTTTATGCACCACTCTGCATTTAGTCATTACTTATTATTAAACTCAGGCTCTCTTTCACAGTTTCGCCCTGTCTTCCGTCCAAATCCAACCAGATATGGCACACGGCTGCCTCTTCCTGAGCCTGATTACACTGGAGGTTTCTTCCTGTTAAATGGGAGTTTTTCCTTCCCACTTTTGCCAAGTGCTTGCTCATAAAGGTTTATCTGATTGTTAGAGTTTTCTCTCTGTTACTGTCAGATGAATGTTTTGATGTAACGCTACAAAATAAAATACATTTTCCGTAAATACTCAAAGCAGGAGCTTGGATCTCATCTGCTCTTCTACAGTGTATCTTGTATATTTGTGGGTATCTATGCATTAATGTGTATATAATGTACATGAGGATATATGTATATAATACTTGAATTTCTTCTATTTGCTTTTGTTTTATTATGGCTGAATTCTAATTTAAGTTTAAAAAAATTAATAGTGATAATACAAAAAATTCTTAACACAGAAAATGAAATCTACACAGACAGAGTAGATCATGACCATTAAGGGACAGACAGTCGATGGTATTCAGCCTTATAAATATCATGGAACATTTATTGATTCAAATCTGACCTTTGCAGCAAACTGTCCATCATGTCTGAGAAGAATCTCTCATTTCCACACTGAGAAAGCCATTATGCTTATATTTTAAGGTGTTTTTTCTCTTATCCCTTTCATGCTGTCATGGTTTGGATATGTGTCTGTAAAGAACAGATACTCACTAACTCAGTCTATTTGTTAAATGGTCTAATAGACCGATTGGTGAGTCACAGCTGAACCCATCATCCCCGTACACAGGACAGTCACACTGGCTGGCTGCTTTGATTTTACTTGACAGCTCGGTTCTCGTCCCAAAGTGCACAACAACAAGGCTTAAAAATAGCTTTGTTCCAGTCATTAGTCAAAAGAGTCAGATTGTTATTTATCTCTTCATTATGATGCATTGTGTTTATCTGTTGTCCGTGTTTGTTTAGAAAATGCGAGCGTCAGGATGGACGACCCACTTAGCGCAGAACAAATCTACCTCTGGGTACAAATATAGTAACTTTAACCTGAACTTTATTGATCTTATTCTGTTCCACAGGGCAGCAGCTCAGTTCACTCACAGTCTGAAAAAAGCCATTTAGAGCAGTCTGAATGCCCCCCGGCTCACGGGGTTACTTTTAAACAACCTGACCTCATTATAGAAAACATTGTGAGCATCAACCATTGTAACAGCACATATATGACAGAAAAGCATAACAGCTGATAGGTATTTATAAGTCTTTTGTGAGCTGATGTTTTCTTGCATAATCTGAAAAGATGTTAAGTGCCAGACTGGCCCCACACACACATGTATACAAAACATAGACTCGCAACCACATGAGCGCACAGGGAAAAACACACTCGTGCTGCCAAATCCACAGACACACCAGCGAGTATAGAGATCCAATCAGGAAACAGTCTTGATGAAAACAAGACATTTGGGATTGTTTCCACTAAAATAGCAAGAAGGTCCCTGAACACATCATTCAGACAGAGTCATGGAGAGAAAGAGAGAGAGAGAGAGCACCTGTGTCCACTGCAGACTCCCCAGACAGACGTTTGGTTCCAGACTCCTGAAAAACACAGTAGCTGCTGTTATTCTAAGAGTCAAATTAGCGGAGTGGACGCTAAAAGTTGGAGAGCCCTAATTTAAACCAGTCTGGCTGCTGGGGAGTAGAGAAAGGATTTACTAACTAGTGCTCAATGCCGACTGCAAAGTGCATCAGTGCAACAAAAAGAGTTATTGCTTAGATTGAGAATTGAAAGTGAATTAAGTTTGGCTTTGATTGAAAGTGAGAGTTTGAATCATAGCGAGCAGTGTCTTCTGGCAACAGGCCACTCAAAAAGCAGGGTTAAAGTTTACTTTCTTTCTACATTAGCAGTGTCCAGATGCTTTTCTGAGGTCTACCTTTATGGGTCAAGCAGCGGCAAAGTAATAAGATGACCCGAAACAAAGCCATTCCTGTAAGCACACTCATTATAAAAGTAGTACATATTTCTGTAATGTTGCGGCACATTTTGGGAGGGAGACCTTTTTTACTTTCCAAACCATTACTTATAATTTCAGAGGGCTGTTGTTCATTACCTGAAAATGTCTCTGGTCTCAAATGCAAATATGTTACAGTTCATGGCTGGCTTGAAAATGACTTTGGAAATTGGTCAGGTTTCTTGGGCTTTTGCTGCTGGAAATGGTTTCAGCGTTTCTGGCAGGCTTTTGCACTGTGTGAAAGTTGCTTCCTGGAAAGTCTTCCCAACTTTTTAGTCTGTGAATTATTCATCCTGCTTCAACTCACTCCACTCACACCTTCCTCCTTAAGCCCCCCGTATTCCCTCTTCTGAATGCTTGTTTTTTTTTTTTTGCAACTTGACATCATTTCCACACATTGATGCCCTTTTCTTACTTTACTGTATGCTTTTTAAATGTCATTATGCCATAGGGTGTTTTGAATCTACAGTCTGCGTAGCCCCGCTCCACTTAGGTTCAGTTCTTGTACAAAACATGCATTTTACAATCATGGCAGATTTATCACCGAAATCCATATTTAGTTCGGATAGACCAAGAAAAAGATTGACAGTTCATTTCACACCTGTGTGCTTGAAGCAACTAAGCTGAGTTTATCAGTTCATGTTAGCTTGCTAATCAAACTAACAGTACGTCACGAGCTGACTAGGGCTAAGGTTTTGAGAGCAACAAGTCAGCATCCTAACACCTGTTAATTCAAATGCACGACTAACATTAAATTCGTATTGCTGTATGAGCTGGAAGCGTAGTTTGGGGGGATTTCACTTTTGACTGCTAAGCGAACTCGTGGACAAGCAAGATGGACAGCTTAGGCTTTCAGGATGAAGACTAATGCATGTTATATGACACTCAACCTTAATTTCCCCTAATTTTCCCTAATATCCACTCTTTTTTTGGACTCCAGAAAAAAAATCCCTGGTCAGCCAAGATCTCTTTTGCTTTCGTTTCCTATCGTTACATTATATCACATTACAAGCGGTGCAACATTATGTAAAGCACTGGATACCATGATGTGGGATTCCAATAAATACAGCAGAGCTAGCATTAAGCGAGAAAGAATTGCACTTAATTGCATGAATCATAGAGTTGGTTAACTAATGCAACAATACTGTAAAGCTACACTCATCTTATAGTACTGGGTTGGACATCCTTTTTGCCTTCAGAACTGCCTCTTTGTGGAAAAGATTTAAAGTGTGCCAGGAAAATATCCTCCACATCATCACATCACTGCCAGCCTGAACTGTTGATATACGGCATGATGGATCCATGCTGTCATGTTGTTTTTGCCAAATTCTGACACTGCCATCAGATGTTGCAACAAACACAGAGATTCATTGCAAAAGGCAGTGTTCAATCTTCTGTTGTCCGAGTTTTTACTGAACACGTATGAATTTACAGCCTTGGTTTCCTGTTCTGAGCTGGCAGGAGCAGCATCCACTGTGGTCTTCTGATGCTGTAGTCCATCTGCTTCAATGTGTTGAACATGTTGTATGTTCAGAAATGCTCTCCTCCGTAGCTTGGCTGTGATTAGTGGTTATTTGAGCTACCGTTACCTTCCTGTCAGCTCAAGCCAGTCTAGAGATTCTCCTCTGACCTCTGGCATCATTGAGGCATTCATTTTTTCTCTTTTTCTGAACATTTTCTAAGAGAGATAGAGATAGCTGTGTAGGTCAACGCACGATCTGATATCCTCGTGTTGGTGTTGTTCCCAGATCATCATACTAAAGGTTGTTCCAGGATCAACATTGCAAGTGACCAATCAGAATGTTGTGATGTCATACTTTTGCGACTTCGGGAAAAAACGGCGTAAAACAAAAAACTGTACTTAAGCTGCGAGAAACCGCCTCTGTCCGCCGATCAACGGACCCTAACCCTGACCCTAACCCTTTAATAAACGCTAAGCAAAATTGATATTGTCCTTGCAACATTGGAATTTCATAAATGCACGAATGGGTTGGTGCGCAAAAGAATAACGTCACAATAATGTGATTGGTCACTTGCAATGTTGAACCTGGAACAACATTTTCATGATGATCTGGGAACAACACCAACACGACGATATCAGATCATCCGTAGGTCAACAGAGTCTGAAATACTCAGACCAGTAGATCTGGCACCAACAACATCCCACATTTAAAATTATCTTTCTTCCCTATTCTAATGCTCAGTTTGATCTTTAGCAATTTGACCATGTCTACATGCTTGAACTGCTACATGTGATTGGCTCAGTAGATAATTATAAGAACGAGCATTTGAACACTTTACATTCATCTGAAACACATATTGATACCTGTGTAACGAAAGAAGAAAATCTTACTTACTCTGATAAGTGAAGTTTGGGAAGAGGTGCATTAAAGTGTTATTAGTGCATTAACAGTGTATCATAAAAGGAAGCCTGCAATATATACAGTATAATATATACTGTAGTGATATTTTTCAGAATGGTTATTTAATCCAAACCCACGACAAACAATTTTTCTGTGATTACTGATTCTTTCTCCAGATGCATCAAATGCCATCATTTGCACACTCCAACTGACAAAGATCGCAGTCGAATATTTTCTTTTCCAGACAGCACTTGGAAGGACTCACTGAGGAAACAAACCACAGGTAAATTGGTTGAAGCCAGACAAGCGACTCTGACACTCTCTGACACCAAGTAAATCGTAGTAGGCAGTTAACAAGCGCGTCATCTGCTGGTGTTTGCCATCACACACCTACTTATGAGGCAGGAGGGTGGTTTGGTTGTGCATTTTTGAGTAAGACACAGACATAAATATATTTTTTCACCCTCACTGCTGCCACTGGTGCTCGCAGGGGAAATATTTAGCTATAAAAACAATGAGAGGTTCACTCTGGTTCACGAGGGGAAAGGCTGCCGTCCCTCCCTCTGTCTTCTGGACTGCTTCTGCGGCGATACCCAACTTTCCCCGATCCTACTCTCTTCTGTTTTCTCTTTGGATGGTTATAATTACCCCGTCGTCATGCTGAGGAAAAAGCAAAACAGTGATCTGTATCTACATCAAGGACTGGTGGCCATAGTTTAAATACAGGGCCCTTCATGCTGTACATATTTGTGTGTGTGTCATGTACAAAAAGAGGATCTCAGCATGTGAGTGCAGCAGGTTATAATGTGTACTTGTATGTATTTTCACAGAATAAAGTGTGTGTTTGTCACATTCTGGAATCCCCTAAATCCCCAAAAGACCTAAACTCACACGTTTGCATGCATTCATTGGAGAAATGTACACTTCAGGTCATTACCCCAAAAAAGCTTTTCCAAACAAGGCAGCGATAAGCAAGTGCCAAATTGGGAATGTTTGGCCACAGAGTCACTGAAGTGTGTGTTTGCGTGTGACTCTCAAAGGGACTCGACACAAGCTGCCCAGAGCCGTGATAAGTCGTGTTCTCACGTCAGTTTCTCGCCCCATGTGTTAATCACAGGAGACATCACATAAATCACCATTTGATAAACCAGAAGGTTTAAAGACTGTACTGCCAGACCGAGCGGGACAGGAGGAGCAGGAGGTTAAAAATAAAAGCGGTAAGGCATCAGAACTCTTAAATCCAGGGATTGCGAGTTTTGAGAGGCGTACAAGCCGTGAGAGAGTTGGAAGGGGGGGAGGGAGGGGGGCAGTGCAGCTTAGACCAAGAAAAATGAAAACCAGAAGGAGAGATTGTGAAAAAGCACTAAATTTGTAATCTTGCCTCCCTTCAGGGACATGGTCCTGAACGGCATCCAAAAACTTGTGAGCTTTTTAGAAAAATAGGTGAGATGCCTCAGAACAGGGGTTGTTTATCTTGGGACGGGGTGAAGGAGGGAGACAGAAGGGAGATGTAAGGGAAGCCTAGAAGAGAGGGAGGGTGGCAAAAACATAGGGATGAACTGGAGGATCTGAGATTGTGTAAGAAAAAAAGATTCAAAATTGATGCAGAAGAGAGATGAGACGCTTGGGAAAATGGTCTTTACAAAATAATAATAATAATACTCGGGCAAATCTACAGGAATAATATTTGGTATCTCGACCTCCAGCAACAATGAAGAGAGCAGTCTTTAAATCTAGACAACCAGCAAGCCCAAACAAAATTTATTGGAAAAACAAATCTAGAAAACAGCCTCCACATGAGTCTGCAGATGAAGTGCTGACTTAATGCTGATAGTGTATCAACCGAGATAACTGCAGTTAAAAGTCCAAATCTATTAATGCTTTCTAACATGATTTCATCAGCCCAGTGCAGGGTGATAGCAGCAAGATGCTGATTAATTACATTACAATACACAAAGGACATGGCTGTGGTGTTTAAACTGTGCTCAGTTTGTTATGAGGGACCCAAAATATGCCAAGAAAATATCTCCATCACCACCTGCAGCATGAACTGTTCATACAAGGCAGGATGGATGTTGTGAGCCTGTGTGAACTGTAGCCCCAGTTTTCACAGCCAGTGTGGTCTTCTGCTCCTGGGCTGTAGTCCATCTGGTGTAGCCCATTCATTGTTGTGAAGGAAAACCGTAATAGATCA
This sequence comes from Neolamprologus multifasciatus, assembly GCF_963576455.1. Lineage (NCBI taxonomy): Eukaryota > Metazoa > Chordata > Actinopteri > Cichliformes > Cichlidae > Neolamprologus > Neolamprologus multifasciatus. The sequence continues at coordinate 21,928,519 of NC_140446.1, read as the reverse complement.
GCAGTGTCGGGGTGCTAAAAACCAGTTTGCACAGGTGTATTATGAATGGAAAAAGCTTCATTTAGAATATGAACTTTTTACTTAATGAAAAGAACAAGTTTTAGGATCAAAATATATGTAAATGGTTGACTGGTTCTTGTGTAGCCCTTTTCTAGTCTACCTCAAGTGTTTAATAGAACATGCCTCGTTCAGCCATTCACACAAGCACCTGTTTTCCTACAATCAACTACTTTTTAAAAAAATGTAACATTCATATACATTTACACTCTGAATCCATCGGAGAGCAACTTGGAGTTTAGTATCTTGCGTTGGCATACAGAATGGAGCGGCCCGGGCTCAAACCACAAACTTCTGATTAGGTAGGTGATCTGCACTACCTTCTGAGCTAAAGCCTCCTCTATGTAAACGTACAAAACTTTTGTCAGTATAAAAATATAAGAACATAACTCATACTAGTGAACAACTAGTTACAACTTATAATGAAAACTTAAAATATTTTTAATGCAGGTCTGAGTGTCTCAAACTATAAAAATGTATTGCAAATTAAAACTAATTACATTTTGTCCATCCATCCATCTTCATCCACTTTATCCGGGGCCGGGTCGCGGGGGCAGCAGCCTAAACAGAGAAGCCAGACCTCCCTCTCCCCAGCCACCTCCTCCAGCTTATCCGGGGGAACACCAAGGCGTTCCCAGGCCAGCCAAGAGATATAATCTCTCCAGCGTGTCCTGGGTCTGCCCCGGGGCCTCCTCCCGGTGGGACATGCCCGGAACACCTCACCCAGGAGGTGCCCAGGAGGCATCCTTGTCAGATGCCCGAACCACCTCAGCTGGCTCCTTTCGATGTGGAGGAGCAGCGGCTCTACTCTGAGCCCCTCCTGGATGGCTGAACTTCTCACCCTATCTCTAAGGGAGAGACCAGCCACCCTTCGGAGGAAGCTCATTTCCACTGCTTGTATCCGCGATCTTGTTCTTTCGGTCACTACCCACAGCTCGTGACCATAGGGTGAGGGTAGGGACGTAGATCGACCGGTAAATTGAGAGCTTCGCTTTTACACTCAGCTCCCTCTTCACCACGACGGACCAGTGCAGCGTCCGCATCACTGCAGCCGCAGCACCAATCCGTCTGTTGATCTCCGGCTCCCTTCTCCCATCACTTGGGGCAGGGACTCATCCACGACCAGGAGTGGGCACTCCACCCTTTTCTGGCTGAGAACCATGGCCTCAGATTTGGAGGTGCTGATCCTCATTCCTGCTGCTTCACACTCGGTTGCGAACCGCTCCAGTGCGAGCTGGAGGCCCTCACCCAATGAAGCCAACAGAACCACATCATCCGCGAAAAGCAGAGATGAGATTCTGAGGCCACCAAAGCGAAAGCCCTCCGCCACTTGGCTGCGCCTAGAAATCCTGTCCATAAAAATTATGAACAGAATCGGTGACAAAGGGCAGCCCTGGCGGAGCCCATCACCCACCAGGAACGAGTCCGACTTATTGCCGGCAATGCGAACCAAGCTCTTGCAACGGTTGTATAGGGATCGAATGGCCCGTAGCAATGGGCCAGACACCCCATACTCCCGCAGCACCTCCCACAGGACACCCCGAGGGACACGGTCGAATGCCTTCTCCAAGTCCACAAAACACATGTAGACTGCTTGGGCAAACTCCCATGCACCCTCAAGTATCCTTGAGAGGATAAAGAGCTGGTCCAGTGTTCCGCGACCAGAACGAAAACCGCATTGTTCCTCCTTTATCCGAGGTTCGACTAGCGGACAAACTCTCGGTCGGGTGAATTGTGTGCCGAGCGGAGGCCCTGGCGGACTGATCCCCGGCTGCCAAGACTGGCAATTGGGACAATTACATTTTGTGTTATTTTTATTCATCCAAATCAAAAAAACACTATATATAAGTTCGTTACACTACACTGCTCAAACTAAAAGCAAAGTTTTAAAATAGCATATTATTATTTGTGAGATAAATAAAACAACACTTTGAACACAGCTGATACGGTGCAGCTTTACAGTGCAGCTGCCAATCAAATTGACCACGCCCCTAAATTTAAGCTTCAATAAAACCTAAATGGTTATGTTAGAAAAAGTAAGTGGTTTTACAGTGGTTATGAAGAGTAGATTTTCCCATAGGATACTTTTTTTTTCCAGGTTGTAAACGTGTTCATCTGAGTGCTGAAGCTGAGCATTTAACATTGCGTCTCTTGGAGCCAGCCTGTGATGGACCGAGCTGAAAAAGCAGGAGTCACGGGATTTAAAAAAATAGGGTTTCCATTTATTTAACCCAAAAATTATATTTACAAAAGTAATAAAAGTTGGGCTCATAAAAGAGGTCAAAGAAACAAAACTAAACTAAACTCAGGCAAAGACTACAAACTTAACAAACCAAACGACTGCCCAAACAAACACAACTGACATAAACAGCGAATGACACACAAGGGTACATATAATGGCTGATCAGACCACTATGACACACGAGGGGTAACTAAACAAAACACATCATAAACAACAAACAATGCAGTACAGTCTGGTTTGTTAATAAACTAAAGACCAAAGAAGAAAATCAAAACTACTGAACCCTAAACTCAAATATTTAATTAAGTACAAATACTTTGTTTTTAATTAAAGAAAACATACATTCTCCCCTTCAGCAGGAAGTGGTGGTGCTGTCCAATTATCCCTCTTTGTATTTAACAGCTTCAAACCCTGGCCATCAGCTTCTGTCTGACAATGCCCAGGGATCAAAAATCCAACAAAGTAATGAACTGGTATGAATACATAAGTAAACTAAATGTGTGCGCTTACAAATAGAACAAATGTATCCAAACCAATCAGTAAACTTATTGGAAACTACATGTGTTATTGTGTCCAAATGAAGAAATGAAAATACATAGGAGTGGCCATGGGTTTGGCCATCACACAGCCAATGACCAAAAGAGGAAGTATTTGGCACTTCCAATGCATTTTAAACTGCAACTGAAAGTAAATGTCACCAAACAAATTCATTCTGTATTTTCCATGTTCAGCTACACACACACACACACACACACTTAATTCTATTTACACCACTGGGACAACAAATCACAGACATCCATGTTCACAGTAACAAAAGAAAAGTGTAACATTTCTCAGTAGCATCAATTCATTGTTAAGGCTATTTTTCATTGGGTCTGCTGAATGGAGAAACTTAATATTATTCAGTGATCTGTCAGTGTTTTAAGTGATGGTTTGCATTCCTACGTGCTAACTAAATATAATAAACTGTAATTTTTCCGAAATTTGTCACATTTGTAAAATGCGATTCTCCGTAAGAAATGCCAGTTTGACCACATAAACCAAAAGCATTCGAGTGAATATTTGCGAATGAATCTGCTGCCTGTTCGCTCATCTGAACAAATCTCTGTTGAGGCTGGTGTGAAGGCAGCAGCAGCAGCATAAGCAACACTTCATGCCTGGGAAGTGTTGGCAAAGGCAGCAGGTGACAACACAGACCAAACACAGCCATGCAGTTACTCATTCTCACACACACACACACACACACAAATCCTTGAATACCCCCGGGTACTGTTTAGACAGATTAGAGGTGTGTATTAAACAGTGTCTGTGCTTAAAGAGCTCAGCCCTTTGTCACCAAACACACTGTATATCAGCTAATGTACTAATCATAGACCAATCAGCAACAAGTAACCAAATTTCATCCATTTGGTTTTCTCTGCTCATCTCGAAGCTCCTGAAACGGACCGAGACTGCAAATGTGAGACATTATTCAGATCAGAATGGCCGACAGATGAACAACGTCTGTCATGTTGATTAAACATGTTCAACTATGTGCTAATGAACATCAGCAACTCATCAGTCCCTTGAAATCTGGTAAAAAAACAAAACAAAACACAAAAACAAAAAACCCAACATGGATATTTGAGAGCAGATTTGCAGCATTAAGCAACTTTATATTCAACAGAATGTGTAAGGCCAACTTAAGCCTTTGGGAATGTGAGGACAGTGTTTTCTGAAACTTTGAATGATGGCAGTTTTCCAAGTTGCGCTACTTCCTCTTGTGTGTGTAAGTGTGTGTGTGCCCCTGTGTGTGAATAGTACCTGAGGTTTGGAAATGTTTTAGCTCACTCGCGAGTGGAATGTGGCTGTGGTGTCGTCAGCTGAAGTGCCAGAGCTGGCAGAGCTTCAGGCCACCCCTGAGCTTTAACGACAGACGGGTCTTTTACTGGCCTTTGAGGACGGGATGAGGACTCTGTTCCTGTTGATAAGGCCTGTTTCCTGTTGGACAGGTCAGCCTGGGACCATTGTCATGTGCTCTTAATGGGGCTGGACTCCCAAAGGCTGTTGCCTAAGCCCTGCACTTGGGGTGTAGTTAATTTAATTGGAGTTTAAAGCTGAACGTGCTGAGACATTTATGGAGAACTCGGCTCACCTCAGAGTGCATTAAAGTAAAACCAACTTATCCCTATGATGGGAATGCTATGCTGTAGGGTTAAGAGACTTAAACGTAAAATACATTTGTGTCATAAATAGCAGGCACTTATCCTACGACCAACAAACCTCCACTCACCTATTCTTACTGTTGAGTAATCACAGAAATGAGAATGACGGGTGTCATGTTACTGACTACTTACTGATTACTTTTTTCAAGTAACTTGACCAATACTGCTCTAGACCCCTATAGCGAGGCAATCTAGGGGCTCTATGATGCTGTGGAGAAACTTGGCATAAATTTGGTTCACTTATCCCCTCACAGAAAAGGATCACTGCAAATCAGTACTAGCTTTTGTTACTGATCATCTGAAAACAGCATGAATCATATCCTGCGATCTTCACACTCAGCAGTTCTGATTCCAGTTGGAAGCCTAGGACAGAATTTGGACCAATACGTTAGGCATCATCCTTCACAACCAACAAAAAATCACTAAATACGGAAATATTTTTGCGAGAAAATGTCCTGGCACCACCTTAGTGAGACATTTTATGTTGCTTTTTTCCTTTCTATTTGTCACTCATCTGTGCTTTTGTCAGTGTGCAGCTGTATCAACAGAACATTTATAGCCCTGTATGACTTTATTCAAAATTTTATATAACCCCACAGTTATGTTGCCAATAGTTAAAGGAGAACACCAGTCTAACGCCGGTTGATGGCATGCACTTTTTCCCCACTTTATTAGGTATAAATGTCAACTGATCTATAACACAAACATCTAACCAGCCAATCACAGGGCAGCAACTCATTTAGGCATGTGATCATGGTTGAGACGACCTGCTGAAGTTCAAACTGAGCAGCAGAATAGGGAGGAAAGATGATTTAAGTGGCTTTGAACATGGTTGTGGGTGCCAGATGGCCTGGTCTGAGTAGAAACTGCTGATCTGCTGGAATTTTCCCACACAACCATCTGTATTTCTCACAGAGAATGGCCCAAAAAGGAGAAAATATCCAGTGAAGTAGTCCTCTGTGTGAAAATGCCTCATATTATAGGTCAGAGGAGAATGGTCAGACTGCTTCAGAAGACAACAGTAACTCAGATAACCACTCGTTACGACTAAGCATGCAGAAGAGCATCTCTGAACACTCAACTCTGAAGCAGATGAGCTAAAGCAGCAGAAGGCCACACTGGGTGTTGTTCCTGTCAGCTCCTCAGGCTAATGACTCACACAGGCTAACAACTGCCTTCTATCAGTTGTTCAGGATGGTAATGGTGTGAGGAACACTTTCTTGGTGTACTTTGGGGTCCCCATTAGCAAGTGAGCATAACACAGCTTACAGGAGTGTCGCTGCTGCCCATGTCCGTCCCTTTATGACCACATCTTCTTCATGGCTGCAACGATATTGTTAGCAAAATTAGCAGCCACAACTCAAGTTGTAAATTTTAAGGAATCTGCAACCCATAGCAACCAAGGGCTCCTCTGGAATATTTTGCTATAAATGATAAAACTGTGCTGCATCATTAAAGTGCATATAGACAGGTTAAAACACAAACACTGTGTCCGTGGTACCATCCCCACGTTGTAGACGCTCTGATATGTGACACATACTGTGACACATCAAGTCCATCTGTCATGTTACTCAATCATTACTGGTGCTGTGAGGGGTGGTGTCAGGATGATGAAGGGTTTACTGAAAAATGTTCTAACTCTGTGAAAACCCCTGGTTTGAAATTCAATGAAGCTCACAGGGCTTAGTTTGACGTATATTAATCACTTATTAAGACAAAGTCATTGCTAAACTATTTCATAATTAGGAGGTTACTTCCTCCTAGCAAAGTCAGCAGATACTCAGCTGATAAAGTCTGATGATTCCCAGTTGACCAGAGTTTACGGGTAGTTTCTTTAAAATATATATATATATATATATATATATATATATATATATATATATATATATATATATATATATATATATATATATATATATATATATATATATTATATGACATATATATATATTTATATCATGATGGAGTAGGCTTCACATTTGTCAGAAAGCCTCAGTCTGGCTCTAAAATCACGGCGTCATTTCTTATCGTTTATTTATCTTATCTTATCTTATTTATCTTACTTATCTTATCAAAACCTGCACACAAACCCACTTTGGGGAGAGACAGAGAAGCGGAGCATGAGGCAATGTAGGAGCTCCCGTCGCGGCTCTCTAATGGTTTCGCTGCTATTTGAACCTCAGCCCGCCCCTTTCCTCATCCTCCGCGCTGCCCCGCTCCTCACACCCGGCGCACCAGCGGGACAGTCCGGCTGCACCAGCGGCTCGCTCAGACCACCCCAACCTACACAGCACTGCCCACTGAAAAATAATTAAACCTGAGGGAAGCGGTCACTGTTTCTGCGCCTTAAAGTTTCCTGAGGTGAGTTTATATTCTCTTTGGACGTTTAGCCACTATATGTTATTGTGAAGAAATGAATACGACCAAGTAAGAGCTCCGCAGTGGTAAGTTACTGGGAACACGACATGACTTTATTTTAGATAACCACGCAGACTTTAAGCGTGCGTGTGGAGTAAGTGCACTGACTTTGTAGTGATTTCTGTTGTATATTACAGCAGTTATATACAACAGAATATAACTGCTGTAATATATACATATATAAACTCAATGTGAGAAATGCATTACAATCTTATGAGGGACTTGAATTCGCCTCTATCTGGATACGTTACCTGCTCGGTGAGGATATGAATCAAAATAACTTACTAACCGCCTGCTGACATTATTGTTGTGGTTTGATGTGATTAATTATCAGCACCTTTAAAGAACTAAATATACTGTTTAATTAACTTTATAACAAAAAAGTCTTCCAGTGGTGAGAGAAGGGAAGTAAATCCAGGTTCAGTTACGGCTGAGGCAGTTCATTTAAGACGCGTAATAATGTTGACTGAAGCCCAGCTGTTAGTGGTCACACTGTACAGCATAAGGGCTTTTGTTGTGCGTCTGACATGAAATTCAGTCTGTTCAGCAGCATATTTATATCCAGCAGCAGCTGTATATCATTTCACCACTGCAGCCGTGGTCAAAATAAAATCTGGCATGTGCTTTGATTTTGATCACGCTACTTTGTAATTACAGCAGTTACACCACGTAACCTATCAATTTTTGTACATGTCAGGGACGTTACCGAGATGTGCACTGATTCAGTGGAACTTGACTTGGTGAAGTTAAGGCGAGTGGCCTTCTGACCCTACGCCCTGCAGGAGAGCCCCTGAGGGAGCCCACCCTGTTAAATAACACAAACAGACTCACACTAACACGTATGCAGTGATAAAACAGACTGCAGGAGGCAAACGTGCTCTGACGTGGTCAATAATCATCCAGCCGTGTCACTGGTGATGATAACTTAAAATCCAATAAAGCACATGCTGTTATGGATTCAGCCTTCCTTTCTGAGGACCTGTCTGTACCGTGTTTGACCTTTTCATGTTTAACTGGCTCTGTAATTCCCTCAATTAATCTCCCCACGGTAGCCATACAGTATATCCTCCTTGAGTACTTGCCTTGATATTGTCATCCTGTAGTACTGTACGCAGCAGCAGATGGTTAACACATGCAGTGTAATGAGTTTTTTGTACACCCCCCCCCCCCCCACACATGAATCAACATACTTGATTAAGTAAACATGTACATACATTCCTCATTGCTTTCATCTCTTCATTTTTCTTTCTTTTTTTTTCCTGAGTCCTACATTCCTCTGAGGGAAACTCTGTGACCTTTAGGTGTCATTGACGCAGCTAACCAGGAAAGGGTCAGTTACCAAGGTGTGAATCTAGTTGCCGTATTTGCTTTCACACCACGCAACAAGTTCCAACCCACTGGTTAAAGTCTACACCAAATCTTTAAGAGGCTGAAAATGGCAAACCTATCCATCAGCAGCTGCCTGGCCACTGCTGGCTGCTGTTGGCTCATGGAAAGATAAACCATCTGCAGCCTAAAAGGTCTGAGGTTCAGCCAGCATCAATTAACATAATGTAAGCATCAAACATAGAAGTGAAGGATCCATCTGTGCACGTTGTGCATATTGTATGTGTAGCCACCAAACCTATATTTGAGACAGTTTTTAATAAGATTTTTAAGAGTCACCGCCACACATAAAAAATCTAAAATCAAGTGTTTCCAACAATGATGAAAAAATTTCCTGTTTGAGACAACTTCGTAATTCATCTTAATTCATAACTTTGTATTTTAGGCCTAGTGAACAGACCTAGAGACTGGTTGGTGACCCTCTGGTAGCCTCTGGTCAGTAGGGAAACATTTGTATTCCCGACTACTTAGCGAGTAGTTGCTGACAGATTTTGTGGTTGTTGTACCGCAAAAATCTCCTTGTGGTTCCTTTCCTCACTCACAAATTATCACAGTTAACCATATTTTGCATGGAAGATGCTGCCTTGTCTGGAAAAATTCTCTAACTAGCCACTCACGGAGCACTTTCAAAGTAAAAGTTGTGTCTGAAACCAACAAGTTTTAAAAGTAGCAACTTTTATTTTGTAGGTAAATGTACTAACTGTACAGTTTGCATTGCTGTCTTTGGTTTTACAACCACTTAGCAAGTAGTTAACAACTGTTTGAAAACAAGCCAGTGTCTATGTTCCCTAACGATAAATAGTTACCATGGGATCACTGGCTGGTCTTTTGTCCTGTGTGACTTAGCTGTCAATTTCACACCAACCACTCACAACTCGTTGGGAAATATTCATTTTTCCCCAGGAACCAGTGGTTGCTACTCGGTGACCAACTGGTTATGTGCCTGTGTGACTAAGTTATTTACTATAATGGGGATCATGAGCAAACCTGCAGCTCACTGCACTTGTGGTGTCACAGCTTAGCTAATCTAACACAACCTGAACTGCTGAACTAGAAACACAAATGATATTTAACATAACATGTAAGAAGATTGCTAAAGAACTTCCCCAATGTGATACTGGGTGTCTGTACACCATAACAGATGGCCTGAAAATAGATGTTTGTTGTGTGTATTTATCCAGAAGACTTTAATGATCACTCTTATTGGGAGTAAAATATTACAGAAATTTCAGATTCTCTCCACTTCAGAATTTAATTGAAACACATTTAATTTAAGGAGGTTATTTTTTAACAAGATTACTTAATACATTTTGTTAAGTAAAAAACTTTTTTCAGCTGATTTAATTTTGCTATAGGCTACATTATATATGTGCAGATGTGTTTTCATCAGCGAACCAGCTTGTGCAGCTAATGTTAGCTTAATTATTGAGCTAGCTGTAGCTTTAGAATAGGAAAACTGCCTCCAGCAATCTAAAACTGAGACTTTTTGGAGTATAACTGCCACCGTTAACACTGTTAATGATGTACGTGTTGTGAAGAACAAAAAACTTGGCAATGTCAGCGGGAGTAAGAAACAGGGTAAGGCTTAGCAAACAAATCAAAAGGAAAAAGCCACCTGCTAAAAGGTGACACTAGCTAATTTCAATACTGCAATGTCTTGTTCTTGTTAATTCATATATACTGTACAGTGAATATTATTTATGTGTGGTTTGTAGCACTAGTGTTTGTGTATTCTTTTATGCTCATAAAGAAAGTAAATTGACTATTGCAAAACTTGAAATATTCCAAAAATAGTGCAGGAGCAGTAAAGAAAAAAGTGCATGTATGAGTATGAAAGAGATAAAAACAGAAAATATCCAACAAAGAAGGCAAATTAGGTCTGCCAGTTCCAGCAGATGGAGGAACCAGAGAGGCTCGGACAGTATGGATATTTATTGAAGCATGAAAATGTTTTCTTGACTGAGGAGGAAGTGTAGCAGTGTTTTGCTTGGATTCAAACTGAGTATGGTTGGTGAAAATAGGACGGTAATTGAAAGCCAAAGACTGACCCTGAAAAATGTGGCCTTATCTTGTATGTTTGTTCACCTGGTTAGCGGGGTTAGTGAGTGGAGGACATGAGAAGGGAGAGAGGGAGCAGGGAGGGGAAAAGCCACGATAAAACACAAAGTCTGCTGCTGATTTTACTCAAGACAAACTGTAGCAGAGTAAACATTTTGAGTTACAGTCATGAAAAGAAGTGTGTGTGTGGCCTGACGGCTGTTATATTTAAGCTTTTACATCCTTCATAAGTCAGTCAAGACGTTCAAGGAGTAGGAAAACAAAGAAGGTGCAATTAGAGGTAAAGAAAGCTAAAATGGAAACAAAACTAACAAAGGAACGAGGCAGAATGAAGAAAGAAACAAAGTTTAAAAAGGAAAGACAAATTAAAGGAAAGAAATGAAAAGAAAAAAATGGAGATTAGGACGTAAACATGGTTTGAATCAGAGGAGAGGTTGAAGAGACGGATGTTTGATAGTAGTAAAGACTCCACCGACTGATGCTATGTTCAGGAATGTGTTCGTGCACACACAACAACCAACACACACGGCTCCTATTAGACTGTGGTTACTCTGGTTTATATCCAGCAAAGCCACCTCAGGAAAATACTGTACACAGTGACATGGAAATGTTGTTCTGAGAATCCTCTGAACAGTAACTTGGCCAAAAAAGCATCTTAAAACTGAATATAAAAGTAGGATTAGGTACGACTTTTAGTTCTGTGATGCTCGATTTTCATCATTGGGCCACATAAAATGATACTCACATTAACACTTAATAGGTCTCAGACACTGGATCACCAAAGTCGCTGAGATTCACTGTCTGGGAACAGCGAATGTCCTGTGCTAACCCTGTCCACAGTAAAGGGATCTCTCCCACAAGTGGAACCCAGCCATCTTTAATAAACCTGTGCTTTCAACTACTCTGACAAGTCAGAGTTTCTGCTGTGAGACGAGTCTGTCCATAAAACAGCTGTTGAAAGAGTGATTATATTAATAAGGTCGTGGACCAATCCCACTGTTTTTCCCTTATGTCACAGCCTGCATTCCTTCTTTTCTCCTCATAAACATCCATCAGCATGCCATCATCCTCTCACATCTTGTTCCCTGTGCTTTCTCCTCAGCTGACCTTTTCGCTTCCTTTCATTCCTCCTACCACCTATCCCTTTCATCCTCTTTTCTGCCTGCATTTGCCATCCTCTCCCTTCACTCCTTCTTACCCTACTTCACTTTAAACTCACTCTTTCCTTCCCTCCGACTCATTTGTATTGTATTTCAACTCTTGCAGAAATCAGAACCAGTGGTTCCAAGCCGAAGCAGCCAGACAGAGGTGCCATACCGAGGATAATGGAGGAGATGAAGGATTAGGGGATAATCCAGGGTATGTCCAAGTCCCTGCTGTCAAGTGCTTCCCTATTTTTCTGATATCTAAGACGAATGCACAAAGACTGCTCCTTGGATTATAGCATTAGACTTATTACCATTTAATGTGTTTTTGATGCTTGTTTTAAATTCATGCTGTTTATATAATTCACTGGAGTGTGCAGAAAACAGCAAGCGCACACGAATAAGTTTCTCAGTGAGGAAAGAAGGACAGTGGATGGGTTGTTGAGCTTTGCCCGGAGGCTTCAAGTACATGACATGAGTCAGAGGGACCGACCCCCTCTGAGCTGTGGTCAAAGGTTTTTTTAACAGGATTACAGGCAGAAACAAAAGAGCAGAGCTTTCCGTAAGTACACATCAAGAGTAATTAATGCCTTCATGTGTGCAGTATTCCGGTAATGCTGCAGGTTATCAATTAGGATGGGGTTTTTCTCTCTAACTTAAGATGAATATTTCCCCCTTATTTGGAATTACTCCCTTATTGTCTCTAACGACACACACGTTATTTTACTCAAGGAGGTAGCCTGTTGTTTCAGCTCCGCTCATGGGAGCATCTACCAGGTTCTTGCAGGCCTGCACGCTGTCTCAGATTTAAGATCGCACCTCGGTATAGCGGTCCTTCTGTGTCGCTTTGCAAGCCTCGATATGGCTTTACTCGGCGCTGGTATGTGGTATATTTCCTCCCCCTCCACACCCAGATGCCCCTCTTAAAACGGCAGCCAAGGGAAGTGGAGCGGAGGGCCTGGAACTGCGGTCAGGAGCAAATTAGAAAGGCTGCCTTGGACCTGACGCAATCCCCATTTCATGAACCATAGCCAGTCATTAATGAAGCCAGACGGGGCCTGTGCACGCGTGGGAGGCCCACTGATATTTAGACGGTGCATCTGGAAAGTGGAGAGAACGAGAAGTCCATGTCAGGGTTGGCTCATGCTATTAAAATATTTTAAAATCGAATATCAATTACTCTGCTGGCAACGAACACATGACAAAGGGCCAAGACAGACTTAGAGAAGTGGGGAACTCCAGGACTGAAAAAAGGCAGCAAAAGATTATCAGTTATGTTACATAATTAAAATGGAGTTAATTAAAAATTAATTAAAAAGTTAGTTGCTAGCTGTTGTTAATTACTGGTGATCTGGTATCAGATTGGGGCTATGTTTTGTTTTTATTTTTTATTTATAAAGAGTCCTATATATGCTGAAGCTTGTCAGAGCAGATGAGAAAAACAGCCAGAATTAAATCTCCCATCTGCTTAATGCTATTTGTCTAGCTGTGCCAATATTTAACAGGAAATCATCTCGAATTTCAGCAACATAAAGCTGAAAAAAAGAATAAATAAATATTCCACTGCAGAATATTTACAAGAAGACATTCTGCTTTGATGATGGGTTTTTCTGCTTTCCTGCTGCACTTCATCTGCAGCCTGCTGCTCTTTTACCCTCATCTTCAATTCTCCGTACTACGAAGGAGGCAAAGTCTGCTACCGTCTCATTTAGTGAGTAGTTTAAGAGTCCCCGTGTTGTGTTTTACAGCATCATGGAGTGCAGGTTCTAACTTGTGAATAGGTTAGAGCTCTCAGCCCATCACAGCAGCAGTGCCATGGCTTGCAAAGCCTACAAACCATGAGCGTAACATTTCTTTAGAGACACATGTCATCCACGCGTTTCTCTTTTATGTAGTTAACAGCAGTTTTCACTGTCAAAAAGTGTCTTTTTCCAGCGTCATGAAAAGTTGGAACAGAACAGCATCCAGATCATGTCTTCAATGCCGTGTCATCTACGGCCACAGATACCAGGGGCTGAAAGTGAAAGTCAGTTTCTTGCAGTGTAGATAATTCATTCATCTGTTGTTGATAATGCAGCAGAAGCAGGGACCTGTAGAGCAGAGGTGCAGCATAGAGATAGAAATGTGGTGCTTGAGAAAAGGCTCATTTATGTTAAAATATTTCAGCTTCTCCTACAAAAGGTTACATAATGCCATCCTGCTACATTCTAAAGAAAAATAAAACATCTGATTAATATTACCTGAATAAAAATTAAAAGCAACAGCACGAGGCTTAAAAGCTTAAACCCCAACTCTTCAGATAAATTTGACAAATCTTGTTAATTTCCTGATGTTGAAATGAAGCAGACATTGAAAACATGGAAAAGAAATATAATTATAAGCTTCTTTTCCCTCAGCCACAAGGGGTTGCCTTCCTCACACAACCTTCCCAGGGATTTGCGTCTTCTCCTGGAATCTCAAGCAAATGTGTTAACCACTACACTGTGGGGCCACTGGAAAAAATATAAAAGAAGGAAAGAGATAAATGATTAAACTTGGACTAATACCAAAATTCAGAGAAGGTACAACTAAAGAGCTAAGGGGAAAAGGTAGGATAGTGAAAGATGTATTATTTTAAAAAAGAGTATAATAACTAACATTTTAACATATTACTTTTCCCCCCTACTATACAAAGCACATCGCCTGTATTGCTGGGAGCTCTATACAGCAGTAATCTGGTGTTAGAGCCAGATAGCAACAGTAATTTTCTTATCAGGATATTTTCATTATCTCTTCCTATCTCCCTGAGAATATTTTGCTTGTTTATAAACAAATGTGAGCTTGCTGAATGAGGCCTGCTGCTCCTGCTTTGAAAGCTTTTTTGAAAGTCATTTTTCCAGGGAAGTGTAAAATGAAATTTGTGTAACCTGCTCTCCAGACAAAGCAGGACAAAATGGAAGCAGGAATTCCCTGGAAGTACACCCATCTCATGGATAAGAAGCAGACTTTGGTTTGCTTCACGGAGCAGTAACTGCGGTCTAAATTTAGATGGTTCCAGACCAGCGGACACTTGGAACGTGGAATCTTAAAAAACCTGCGGAAAGAAAGAGAAGTTACTGTACTTTACAACATCCAGAAACAGAAAGCACCAGGGTCTCTCTCTGAATCTCAGCTTACACATTACAAACTGCAAGTGTGATCCATTTCTTTCAATATACCTAAAAACAAGCACATCCCTGTCTGCATTTTAAAGATAGATGTTTTTTCCCTGTTTTTACTTTCAATAGATGGCTCCATGGTGTGACCGCAGAACCGTTTGCAGCTGGATTTGGACCTATTTCTGAGCTGATGTTGACAAAGCCAAAGCCCAAAGCGAGCCATTCCACCTGACCACACTCCAACTGGATCGACTGCCTCCAGGAACACAACTGCATAGTGTTCTCCTCAATTTGTGCCTGTTTAATTCAGCCAGCTATGCATGTCAACAAGCTACAAAGACTGGGGCAGAACTTGGCCTGTACATAATAAACAGACATGTTATTCCAGTGAACTATTCGGCACTGTAGGCCTGGAGTTTTACGTTTCAGCCTCAAAAACGACACAGCTTCAGATCTCCAAATAACCATTGAGAGCTATTTTCCAGATCCATACTTTGGACTGACGAACTGTCAGTGACTTTGGTAAAACTCTAAAAGGAGAGAAGTTGAAATTTATTGTTAAGTTTGACCTTTCTGTGGGATTAAAGGCAATTCCAGAAATTGTTTCGAGTTGATTCTCAAGAAGATCCGAGCCATTCTTGATTTCTGATCATGAATCTTCAGGAAAAGCTGTCAGGTCTGAAGGGTCTGGTCTCACATTCCCACAGCAAGCGTCGCCATAAAGGAGACCTAACGGTGGACATGATTAGCCCTCCTCTGGGAGACTTCCGTCACACCATGCACGTGGGCCGCGGTGGCGATGTATTTGGGGACACATCCTTCCTCAGCAATCACGGCGGGACTGCCAACGGGAACAATGGGGAAACTGATTCTGTTTCCAGTCCTGACAACAAGATCGGAGCTTTCTTCTCCAGGACCCTCCGTCAAATCAGGAGGGGCTCTGATAGTCGACCCAGAGAGGCATCCAAGGATTTCTCCCCACCGCCTCCTGCCATTTCTCCCATCATCAAAAATGCCATCTCCCTGCCCAGGCTGGATGTGGATATGCCTAATGGAAGCCCCACCACCAAGGTGCTCTTCCCCAGTTCTCAAAACACGCCTGAGGAGACGAAAAGCTCTTATGGTGAGTGGGAGATATGGTTTTTATGGATCAAATGATTATGCATGGCATAATTTGATTCACTTTTATCACTCTTATTAGCCCTATTACACCAAACATCAGGAAGGAAAACTAGAAATTAGCGGGTATAGAGACGGATTTTCCATTCAGTAGGTGATCGGAAGGACAGAAACACTAAATGAATGCTGATTTTCTCCAAGGTACTGCTATGGTACTTTGCTTGTAATGAATGTTGTAAATACACTGAACAAAATGGTCATTAGTACCCTGGAGTATACCGGCTAGCAGAGTCGTATTCAAGCTAAATTTATGGACATTGTCACCACGAGCAGTGCGCTGTTGGTGCTTTATAGTCGTGCACACAAGTCTGTTTCTGTAGCCTCTGCATGGGTTGATTTCACATAATTACTCTCTCTGTGTAGTTAAAGCGCTATGAAAATAGATCCCAACATGGGACCATAAATGCCACAAATCAGGTTTGCTATATAAGCTAATGTTACACTAGTTGAGCCCGGTTTACTGTGGGAAACTAATTGGATAATTCGTGGACTTCTCGGGCTCAGGCCCTAGTCCCTTCGCTCTTAGGCTCACCTTTGCCCAGTCCTTCAAGAATTCCTTTAACGACCAAATCACTAAACTGTCCCTAAGTGCCTTCCTTTCTATTAAATGACATCACTGGTAAACAGTGTCTCATGTGGGCGAAAGTCAAATAGGTTAAGTTCCAGCACAGTGTTCCAGCGTTAACTAGGAACTGTAGGAATGTGGGGATCATCTGTTGAAGTGCAGTGAAATGAATCCATCATGTACCCAGAGATCTAGAGGCAGACTGCCCCAGATGTCCTTATGAACCACCTTGGCTCGTAATCAGCAGCGTTTACATTGATAACACACCTAGATCCAGACAGAGCTGGCAGCAAGCTGCCTGGGAGGCTGTTTGAATGTTTGAATGACCCCTGTTAACACCACACTCATGGCTGATGTAGTCTGGCCTGCTTTGTGTGTGTGTGTGTGTGTGTGTGTGTGTGTGTGTGTGCGTGTGTGTGTGTGTGTGAAGGGTTTGGTGAATATAAAAACAGCCCACAGGAAAAAAAAAATTTTTTTAACCTTTCTAAATTTTCACTTTATCATTAACTTTTTTGTCTAATGATTCAGTGACTTCATGATCTTCAAATTTAAAGAAACAGATTTACATTTTTGGATATTGTTAGAAACAATAAGGACCAGAAAAAAGCTTAAAGGACGCTTCATTGTTCTTAATAAACGAGATTTGAAGCTTTAAGCCTAACTTTAAACAGAGTCAAGGAGGCAGGTTGCCCATGTTTACAGTCTTTTTGCTAAGTTAAGCTAACCATCACCTGTTTGCAGCTTCATATTTAGCATATTGACATCAAATCTTATAGTTAAGTGAAATGAATCCAGTTTCTTTCATATCTGTTCCTTTAAATGATGAGTGAGTGATCAGATTGTATTTGAGTTCCTGACCTCTTTAATCCCTGAAATGTCACCAGATCATATTTTTCAAAGATCACCAGTGAAAGTGAAAGAAAACAGGTTTTAAATAACTATATATAGGTATGTGTGATGTTTTTATCTGGATATGAGTTGATGTCTGCAAACATTTTTATTTATCTAAAGCCTTTAAAATAATAACGGAACTGAAGCTATTTAAGTTTCCTGTTATGTTGCGTTATGACAGACTGCACGTTTTCTTGAAACAAATCCTCCATTTAATTCGTTTAATTCTTTCTCTCTCTTTGGTTAAAATGTGCAAACTGTAAAATCCGTAACTGTTTTCGTTGGTTGAAATGAAAACCTCCCGTCTCTTGGCCCGATACAGCTGGCTCTGAGAAGTGCTGTAATTTACCCATTTCGTCCCGCAGGCAGCATTTTGTGAGTGCGTGACTTATTCTGTGATCCGGCAGCATCGGGCCGATGATTCACTGTTCACAGAACGGGACAAGTCAGCACTTTGGATGCTGAAGTGGTTTTTTGCCAGGTTTTAATCGTGAAGCAATATGAATACACACTGCCCCCTGCTGGAATGGAATGTAAAGTCATGCAACTGCATCAATCTACTTTAAAGAGCTGCATATGCAAACTCTTCAATGCAGAGTTAACTTGTTTGTATTCATCTTGTTTTTTTGGTATTCTGTGGTTGTTTTAACTATTTTCAGGTAGAATGTGGTGGCTTCTTTGGTCAGACCATAAATCTTTAGCTTGTTACTGCTTTAGAGGTTTCTTTGTAACCTCTGGATTGAGCTGATTTTTATTGATATATGGATTTCATGTGTCTCCTGCTCAGGTCTGGAGTCTGGTTTTGTCACCTTGCCTCGGCTTTCGCGCTCCGAGCGTCAGCAGCCGTCCATCTCCATCCCCACCTCCTGCTCCACCAACATTCACCGCGGCTCTCTGACCGACCCCTCTGACATCATCTTGTCCACCTGCTCCGCCTCTGTTGAAACTTCCGACCCCTGTCGCACCACTGCCTTCTCCGACTCCCTTCCTTCCCTCACCTCCCTGGATACCTTCACTTTTGACCTCGGCCCCTCCCTCATGAGCGAGGTATTTAGCCTCATCGATGGCCACCCGGAGGAGCGCAGCCACACCTGGGAGGGAGAGGAGATAGGGTCAGCATGCGGGCTGACCGCTGAAGGTTCAGAAATGGACTCCTTGGCCACAATCTCATACGTGGATTCATTGCTGAAGGAAGACTGTGGGGGTGGAAAGATCCCACATGGGGCCCAGTGGGAAGAGGAGGAGGGGAGCGCAATGGAGTCGAATGGAGTCGGGCTTTCTGTTAAAGTTCCTGATGTAGTGATGGGGTCTTCTGAGAGGGGAATGATGGGAGTAAGGATGGAGAGCAAACGATTTCAGAGTGCTACGGACGTGCTCGCTCGTCACTATGGTGCCGGCCTCTTAAAGGGACAGAGCAGGGCTGAGACCAGAGATTCAGAGTTCATGAGCCAGCCAAGGAAGAAAATATCCTACAGTTATATGGATGACGAGGACGAAATTAAAGTCTGAGCTCAGAAAATCAAACGTGTTGGAAAAAAATTGTTTAAAAAAATGTGATGTGTAATTCCTCTGAAAGTCCAATCAAACCAATCATGTAAAATCATCATGTGGTTGACAAAAGGCTGGTTCTGCTGACAGAATAAGCATGGAAACTTAACACCCTTCGCCCTTAATACAGAATTCCTTCTATGCAATCGTGCTCTGAGGATATAAAACTTTGATTCAAACCTGCTGCTGAATGTACCTAAAAGGAGCGAAAGAGTTGGCTGCTGCACGTTTCCTGCTCTGCACAGGAAAATAACTGAAGCAATGGAGGGTATGGAAAGTGAGGATGTACTAGCGAATGTAGTTACAATCAAAGGAAAGCCCAGCGTTACTCAACGCGGAAGTTGCAACGCCTGACGTTCACTTTATCCTTTTTTACACTTCCTCATATACGAGGGGGAAAGGCTTCCGGTGCAAGACCAGATTAATGAGAACACAGAAAAGAAGTCGGGGGGGGGGGGGGGGGGGGGGTTGGAAAAATATATTTGGTCTTAACACAAACTTTTGCTATCACTACAATCTCTTTTTACTCAGGAATATACTAGCAGGGGAGAAAAAAGGGAAGAACAGTACTTAACAAGAAAAGGGGAAATCCCAGAACTTACAGTATAAAGTCTCATCAGATAATCAGAGATCTCGTTTATAACACTACGCGGACCAATGTAATACTACACGTAATACTGGTATTTGCTAGATGCAACTAAAGCCTGAATTATATATTGTGCATTGTATGCTGCAGACCTTCTATATAGATAATCTGTGCACCTTTTTTATGATTATGAAGTCCGACCCGTGTATTGCTTTTTTTTTAATAGAGGAAACATCATGCATATGTTACTTTATACAGCTGCACATGAAGATATCTGCTGACCTCCTATGAATATGTACATACAGTATGAGCACCTGCAGTAAGTACAATTCACATCCATATGCTGCAGCCAGTACCAGCGATTATACTACAAAAATATAAAATGACAATAAAGGTGTTTTTAATGAGTTGTGCATTCATTTCAAGTTGGTTTAAAGGAATATTCCAGACACACTCTATAAACCCAAAAAACTGCTGTAAAAAGATTGAATTTTCGAGGACTGTTCAAAGTGAGCACAGCCACTATTGGTTTATGGGTGGGGTATCGTTTAATAAGTGAAATGCCAAAACCAGAGGAAAAAAAAAGTTTTCCCACACTAAAATAGCTTACACAAATACAATTGTTTTGTACATTTATGGACAATTCCAGCCTAAAACAGGAAAATACTTTTGCTGTGAATTCATTTATCATAGGTCTGTTTTTCTTCTCTGACCGTAAAACCATCAGAATAAATAAAATTACTAGGCTGGTTACGGGAAAAAAAATCTGCAACACTTAAAATCAACTTACTGAACAATCTAAGCGTACCCAGCACTCTTTGTCTGTTTTTTTAATGACAAAATATAAAAGTGTTTCAGCGGCTGTTCTGCTCGACTCAATAACAGAAGTTTGAGGGATATTTGTTTCTCACTGTGCCATAGAAGGAACCTCTTTTGCCTGTGATGGTGGGGGAAGAGGTGGAGGGCAGTTTGGAGCTTTGAGTCCAGGCTTTTTCGGAGGAGGCTTTTTCATGCTGGCCTGCTGTCCTCGGGGTGCAGGCGTCGGATGGGGCCTAGTGTCTGGAACCGTCGCAGGTGCGATCGGGGGTGGAGGGGCATGTGACTTGAGAGGTGGCGGCAGTTTTGGTTTGGAGAACTGAACCGTGACCTGCTCGTTTGGCTGGTTAAACTTGCTCGGGGGGAAAGTTCTCCTTGCTGTAAGAAAGATAGCGGGGGGAAAATGACAGCACTGAGCACACGAGTACAAGAAGTCATGCACTTCTGAAAGCGAAAATCACAAACCTTAAACAACTGAATTATATCTGTGGTATACACTGTAAATAAAAGACAGATTTAGCCGCATTTTTAATGCCTGAGCTGAATCACCAGACACGATGTGATATAGCAATAATCCACATACTGCAATTTATCACCTCTTTTGCAAATTATGTCCCCATATTTAAAAGATGCCATTATCTGTGTTATCCAATAAGATAAAGTTATCTCACTTCTGGGGTTTTTTTTTTTTGCTGTACAATGAGATTTTTGAGCAACACTGTCACTAAAACCTGCCCCAAATGTTGACATGTTGAGTCAGTCTGCTGCCAGTCTTATATTATATGCAATCTGTTTTTCCTAATACAGCAGTTAACACCAAATAAATCACATGTCTGTTACAATCTGCTCTAGAGGTTAACACACTCTACATGTTACATAGACTATAAACCTCACTATCACTATATACATGTGTCAAGTTTAGCTACGGTTTCAGTGCTCGTACAGTCTTATGTTTAGCCGATATGTACAGATATGTAATTTCTCATTCAACTATATTTGATTTATGTGTTTAGTTTACTTCATTGACAGAGTTTCATTTAAATTCTAATATCAAATTTCGACATCTGGTGGAAGTATATGACTACCCAGTTGCTTTACATTGTATAAGCTATTATACAAATGCACTGCACTTAAGGAAAAATGGTTTGGTAGATAGTTGAACAGCATGATACTTATAAGACAACATCTTTCAGCCAGCGAGGCAGTTACAAAAGTGTAAGAGATGACGCATGAACCTAAAGATTGATACTCTGGTCAGCGGTGTGAGACTTCCTGTTTCCTGTGTACATCCTGATTGTTAAAATAACAGCGGTAGATGTATTTTTCCTCATATTAAAATACATCGAATTACCAAGCTACTATTTTGACTAACGAGTCTGTACTGAGCGTCTACAATGGAAAAGAAACAGTAAGTGCTGATAGAGATACCCTCAGTCCAAAAATAGCTCCTTTGGGTGGGATATTTATAATATGGTAAAAATTACCCTGATGATCTCATCTTTATGTACTGAGATCATGATCTTTAAAATTTGAAAGATAATGCGTAATAGGATATCCCAGCTTCACCTGCGTCAGCTTATATTAGAGTAATATAATGTCTCGTGTGTACATCTAAAAAACTAAAGTGCTTCCGGAGAGGCAGTCCCAGCTCGACCTGTTTGACTGAACCTTTGACTTACGTTTAAACGGTGACGCGATCTTCACTAATGCCCTGGGAGAATCTGGTGGTGCTTCCAAAATTGGCTCGAGCTGGTTCTGTTCTGAGATCTGCCTCTGGGTGGGACTCCGGGCCTGGCCTGAGTTTGTCGCAGATCCCGCTGCTCTGGGAAGCGGAGTCGGGTTCTGGTTCGCCGTTGAGCTGGACGCGGCTGTAGAGTCAGAGGCCAGAGACGGGCCGGGATCGGTCAAGGATGAGCTGCTGGGCGTCCTGTTTGGTTGAGCAGGTGCTGCCGTCTCCGCTTCAGGGCTGCCCCACGTGGAGGTGCCACTGCGGCCGCTCACAGAGCCAGATTTCACCAGGAAGGAGACGCCACTGTCCTGAGAGGCTGTGCTGCAGGTTCAAGTATTTTAAAGAGTTTTCACTTTTTAGCATTTGTAGCCACTGAATATTTAACATCATATCTTAAAATATAAATATCAGCCACATTATGATTACTGCACTTATTACGCAGTACCTGTTTGTCTTGGAAAGAGGGAAGTGATATGCAGACGAGGAGGCTGTGGAGGAAGAGGAGGAAACAGTTCGGCTCAGTTTCCCCTTTTCTGGGACAACGGGAGAGGGCAGAGACGCATCCAGGACCTCGGGAAGTTCTGGGATCTCGAATGAGAGAGCTGATCAAAACAAATAAATAAAAAGAGTCTTACTCATTGCACTCAGCTGATGTAAACGTTCATCCCCGTTCACATCATCTACATTCATCTTTGACCTGCTCCACTTGCCACGTGCACAGTTTCCTGTGCAAGGGTGCATCTAAAGGTGCACTAAGTTTCTGAGCGGGTGTTGCAGAGAGGTGAAAAATAACAGGCTTTATTCATTTCCATGTTTTTCTTCTGTATTCTTGACAGAACAAAGCAACATTCATATTAACTGCAACTCGTGTTTTTAGCGAGATATCGCAGCAGAAGAAAGAGCAATAAAAATAATTGTGGTTATTGCAAATACGAAAAGAAAAAAACATGTTACATTAAAACCACCCACACATGAACAGTGGTTAACAGCAGACTCAGTCAGAGCAACTGATATTGTGTAAAAGTGATTCTGTGAAGATCTGTATTGTTTGTGATCTGACTTTCTTACCAGATAAGTCACATACATGTCTAAGGACCCAGTTCTTCATTTTTCTGTATCATATCATATCCCCACATCAGTGTATGTATCTTTTAGCCATGCTGAACAACAAGTCTTCAAAGAACAACTTTCAGTTTACATTAAGAGTGCAGTTACCTTCGGGGAAGAGATCAGAGCTGTACTGAATAAGAGGCTCAATGACTGTCACCACCTGGACTGAAGAAGCTGAAGCCATGTCAAAGAGAGCAGCTTCCCTAACGAGGCAAAGTGATTGAGAGAGCAGAGAAGGACTCACGTAAAGCACAAATATTGTTAACAGTGTACGAACAGGAATAACTTGGAATATGATTAAACACACGTACCCCTCAGCTCGCGGCCAGAGCAGGTTTGGTCCCAGGACGATGGCGATGTTACTTGGTGTCATTTTGTTTATAGCCTGCTGCTCAGACAACAGAGACAGGAACTGGACCAGGTACCTGATAAGCAAGAAAAGAAGATGGAAAGAAAAAAATGAAGAAGACTTATAGACATATTAACACAAGATATATGAAAATTGAAATAAATATAAGACTTGTTGATTTCCTCTGCCATGTTAGCAACACTGAGGCTGTGCTTTGAAATAGGGTAGTATGAGCCAAATGTTAATCCATTTAAGGTGGGCAGATATATCTGAGTGCTATCAGATCAAAACTTTGTTTCTCTGCTTTAAGTTCACTGCATAGCCCACTCAGTGGTGTTACTTTTATACCTCCAACATGCACAATGAAAAATGTCTGAACATTTGTTTTATTTATAGCCTACAGCACACTGAAGTAATAGAAGCTGACTCAAAGTAACTGAGAGACAGGTACGTTTATATTCCAGGTCTAAAAAGTACACACAGTGATTTCATGATCACTAGAATGTGTTAAGAATTTGCAATGTGATGATGAGTCATCCCATAAGTCACACTGCTCTCCCTAAACATAAAATGCCTTAAAAGTATCGCCATTTGTATCAGTATTAGCAATACTGGCCTTGTATTGACTCGGTATCAGATTAATACCTAAATTTTCAGTATTGCACAGCACTATTAAGCCACACATAATGATAACATGTTGATGCATAGTTCGCTGACTTAGTTGATGAGGTATGGTGGTCCTTAAAGGTCAAAAACAAGAAAACAGCAGCAAATAGAGAAATTCTGCAAAAGCATGCCAAACACAAAGGAAGTAAAATAAAACACAAAGGAAGTAAAATAAAACACAAAGGAAGTAAAATAAAACACAAAGGAAAGAGGAAAAATGGCAGCAAAAGCTCCAAAATAACGTGACAGCGCAGCTGCAGAAGTGAGACGCTAACAGTAAAGGGCTAACGGCAGGCATGTGTCCACAGTTACATGAATCATGTGATTAAAACACACATTACACAAAACATCAGGGGTTTTTTCACTTCTATTGTGTTTTACTAAAATTCCTTTGTTGTTTATTGGGTGTGTCTTGTGTTTTTGTGTGTTTTTGAAGCGTTTTTTCTATTTGCTGGTGTTTTCTTAAGTTGTGCATTTGACCTCTCAGGTCGACCATACACAGGACCAACATAACCTGGTACTAACAGAGGCTAATTCAAGACTCATGCAGAACCCAATGCATCTTTTTTATATTGTCTTAACCACACATACTATATATATACAAAACAAAGAGCCATCATGACTCATGAGCCAACAACACTGCTGAAATATTTCAGTTAGATAAGTTTAAAAAACAACAACTTCAACATTTGATCGTGTGAGTGCAAAAAAAGAAAAAAGCTATTCAAAGACTACACACCTGAGGTTGTTGTAGTTTTCAGGTGGCAGTTTCTTTAGAAGTATCTTGAATTGTTCCAGCTTCTCTGACAGCTCTTTCTCCCTATGGGGTCAGAGGTCAGAGTTAAGGAACACACCACAGTCAAAATGAGAAACGTAGAAATCGATTTTGTACAGACCCTGCTGCTTTAAACCAGTCGTTGTAGAGGTCAAACGTCATTAGTGGTTCGGGAAGTTCTCGGAGGTAACACTTCAAAGCTCCTGTCGACACATTCAGAAGTAAATCCCACCGTTAGATAAAAGCTTATATATATTAACCCAAAATATTGCATTTTGAATTTAACCTTCTTGCTGTTTTCTCAACACAATCCATTAATAAACGCTTTTATATTGCACTGCTGTAAATAATTCTAGCGCACTGAAATGGTGTTTTTGATGTTCACAGGAAGCTGTGCTTGGAGCAAACAGAAGAGGAACTGGGTTGTTAAAACGAGCTGTGAAAGTCACATTGGCTGGCCAGATGAGGAAGAGCCCTCATGACGGGAAATGGAAGTGGGCACAGGCTCACCTGCCACGGCGTGAGGGTCCATGCTGAACTCGCTGTGGTCCACCGTCCCTTGATTCAGACACGTCTTCAGCCTCTTCATCACCGAGGCTGCGGCGGCCAAGCGAAACAGACCCTGAGGAAAGACGACGGTTCATCAAAAACGGGAGAAAAAAAAGAGCGCTCGAGCGGTAGAAGTCGCAACCAGCCAGCAGTCAGTCAGTTCAAATCAATATAACCAGGGAAAGCCCCCACGGCTCAGAAAGAAAGTGTTAACACTCTCTTTACTGATTATATACGTTTAGACACTGATTTTTTTCCACCCTTTCAGTTTGTCCATACACTTTGTGCTTGACATGCAAAACTGATTACTTTCCCATCAATCTTAACTGTACTTTGTAGTTACTGCAAATAAACAAATATTAACACACCAATGCTCTAAACTTCTTTTTAATTTTAGTGAGTAAATCTAACTCCAGTTTTGCAGAGCTGCTGACCCGTACACATTGATTTAAATAGGACCTGTGATGTTAATTTGGAGCTCTTTTCTTTGTTCCTGTGATGCTACACTAGCTTTGGTTCAAAAGAATCACTATTCATATAACAGGGCCTTTGTGCAGCTCCTCAATTCAGCCGATAGCTGAGCCGTGAGCCTGAGAAGACCATGTGATGCTTTATAGTGATCCAAGAGTATACAAAGTGTCTAAATTAGTGCTTAGAGCATAAATCATGAGAGTTACATAACAGTAATAATCTCAGAAAGCAATATGATGTGCACTCAGGCTTGGACGGTGCATAGCAATTTACAGTAAGTGGGCAATGAAAGCACTTTTAATTTGCATATTTCTGGGTCTGCGTGTTATGACTGCGAACACTGTGCGGTACCTCCTCTCTCATGCCTGTTCTCAGCAGCATGTGAATACACTCCTGGATGGGCGCCGCGATTTCTCTGTTGCTTTGAGACAAATGTGAGAGCAGAGGCTCCCCGTAGACCTTCTGGTTGGAGAGGCTTTGTGACGAATCTGCAAAACACACAGCAGGCATGATGACACGTATCGCAATATTACATCGGTGCAGCGGATGAAACGCACGGACCAGAGAAAACTCGGGTTACCTTTTTGACTGTGGTCCTCTTTGAGTTCGCTGATGTTTTTATCCAGGAACATGTGAGAATTCTTGTGGTATTCTGCCTGCAGCTCGAGAAGCTATTTTTTGACCAAGAGAGGAGCAGAGGTGGTGGATATAAAAAGAAACAAAAGTCAAAGTTAAGAAAAAGGTCACATCATTACCGTAGCGGTGACTCACACGAATAAAGTAATTTGCATAGTCATCCTCCTTAGTTGCAAAGTGATAGAGGTCTGCAGAGTACTGGTCCTATGGAGACAACAGCAAAAGGTCAGAGATCAAGACGACGCCATTGATTCCAGACAGGCGGAAGACAGACACTTAAACACTTGTACCTTGATGCTCTCCAGCTTCCTCCAAGCTTCTTCCATTTCTTCCCTAAGCCCATCCTGCTTTGCCTGAGGTCCAGTGCTAGCCTGACTCCTGACCACACACACACACACACCGACACATAAAAAAATGTGAAAAATTGTGGGGTGGGATGTGTGGTTAAAGTGCAGGATATTTAAAAACCTCACCTCATTCTTGCATTGTTCCAATCTGTTGTGAGCTTTGCAAACTGCTTTTTGTTCCTTAGAATTTCAGGTAAATCATCCTAATGGACACAAAAAAGGGAAAAAAAGATTTTATGTGATCATTTAGTTGATGATTGTGCATGAGTGTAGTCTATATTTCTAAATAATCACATACAGGGGATGGGCAGAATATAGCAAAGACTTAACAATGACGTTCAAGTGGCTACAAAAGCACAAGTAGTTAACTCATCTAGCATTTAACGGCCTCCTCTGTACCTATAATGACGAGTTTTGACACCTCAGTGTACATCAGTAAAGTTGTGGTTTGATGACCATTTGAACAGTTTGGGGGGGTTTCCAGTTAATGTTTGATGCAAACTGAGTCATTTTGTTCAACAGGAAAGCCTAAACTATGAGAGAAACCCTTCTGTTTATGAAAGAGCTTCACAGGTTAAAAAGTTAAAAAGCACTTTTAGCCTAAATTATATCAGAACATATTCTTGGTTTTGTTCATCACTTATCTTCTGTTCAGCAACACGAACATTAAGCTGTTGTCACCTCGCTAAGCTTGTTTAGTGGCTCCAGGACCTCCTTCTCCATTTTCATCTCAAAGTCTGCCAGCATGTTGGCCAGCATCTTCTCCATGAAACAGCACATTTCCAGCACCTTCCTGTCACACACACATACACACACACGACCAAATCATGATAAATATCCACCTCAAATCTGATATACTGTTTTGGAAATATATCAGAAGACATGCTATAAATTTCATTTAAAAGTGCAAATAATCAGATAAAGCATGTTCCTTCAGATTTAAACTAGATAAATCAATATACAAAGCAAATGACATGGATTCAGCCCATCAGGCTAGCCTATTACAGCGCTAAACTCTAAATAAAGCAGATGCACAGAGCTCTGGTAACAAGTCATAGACAGCATCCTCTTTCTTTTTTCACCCAGAACTGAAAACTCAAAAACCTCCACACTACAGTCATGAGGTTTTTGCATGACTCTAGTGTCAGTAAGAGCATTGGAGTTCAAGTACAGAACACAGATGGATCAATGGAGGGGTGGATGGGTAACTGCACCTGATTGAGGACTCTGCATCGAAGTCTTTCAGGCTTTCTGCCATGCTGACAGACAGAAGCATCAGAGGAAGTTTTTTCTGTAGAGAGAGGAGAACATGTGACATTTTTCAGTAACTAACAGAGCATTTCCATAAACCACGCAGATGTATTAACACTGCTACCATTCGTTTTTCGGCCTCCAGCCCCGGTTGACTCTGCATGCAGCTCTGCAGCTTTTTATGGAGGACCTGAGCTGCCTTCCTGGCTGGTTCAATCCTCTGCTCCACCTTTGGTCAAACACACATACGGTGAACCTTAGAGCGTCTAATGATGCTATTTAATTTATTATTTTACTGCTATAAATGATGTGTGCAAACAAAAAATGCTATAGTTGCATAAATTTACATGAAATAGAACGTGGGTGGTAAGCGAATGTGTCCTCGAGTAGAGCTAGTAGAGCATCGCTGTGGTAACCATTGACAATATACAGCTATGGCTATAAACCACACTGTATCTTGAATAATACGTTATTCATAATAGTATAAGAATAAAATAAATCTGTAAGGGTAAAGCAGATTATTTTTCTCACCATAACCAGGTCTTCATGTAGAAGGTCGGTAGCATCTTGTGACCTGCAAAAAAATTTATATTAATTTAGAAAAGATCTGCTGTTTAATGTATTGTTTTAGCATATTTAATGCAGCGGTCCCCAACCCCCGGGCCACAGACCAGTACCCGTCCATGAGTCGTTTGGTACCAGGCTGCATGAGTTGAGGCTCGGAGTGGGAAATTTTTGGTTTTCAGGGGTTTTATTGTTATTTTTTAATCATTTTTATCGATAACTCGGTTTCCTTGGGTCTTTCCCGTGTGTTATGTTTTTTTTTGGTACTGGTGTTATTTATCCGTGACACCTTAAAGGGCAGTCCGTGAAAATATTGTCGGACATAAACCGGTCCGTGGCGCAAAAAAGGTTGGGGACTGCTGATTTAATACATATTATTAAGCTAAGGATACGTGTCTATTGATATTCAAGGTTTTCTAAATTTATTTAAATCAACTGAATTCAAACATGCAACCTTGGACTGTGATATTGTGCTGCTGTTTTTATATTCTGTGGTCTAAAAATTGTTACTCGGCTAATCAAAATGTGAAAAAATTCTGTTAGCTGTAGCTAAAAAGAAATAAATGTCAAAAAAATAAAGGGGCTTGAAATGTACATTTTGACTTAAAAATCGTATCGGTCTCACTGTTTGAAACCAACCTGTAACCTGTGCTTAAAACTGAAACTTGAAAAATGCTAGCATTAGCATGCTAACGTGCTCACAATGAACATAGCCAACATGACATCACACACTGGTTTTGAAGATTAAAGTTTACTATTTCAGTCATTGCTATCGTTTTTTACATATATATTATTATTTTAAACTAGACATAACAAACCAGACCTGGACTTTAAGGCTGGTAAAAATTGAAATACACCATTACTGCTTCCATAGGAATTCAGAGGATAAGTAGCAGAGAAACTGTTAAAAACCGCAAGAGCTACATTTAAATTAGTATCTACAGATTACACAAACTGTGTAATCTTTTCATCTTCATGGCAGTACAGCTATAAAAAGATCGAACAAGTGTGGCTTGTTTGGAAGGGTTTTTAGCAGAAAGGCTCTACAAAAAGAACATTTCAGCTCAGCGCGGTGGCCGTGCCTGAAAAAAGTACAAATCTTCTGGAGCAATGTCACAGCTCCATGTTTGACCAAAAACCCCAGAGAATCAAACCCAGAGCTATACCCAGAGTATCGACACAAATGTCTCATGTATTAAGCACGGTGGTGGAGGGGTGATGATTTGGGCTTGTTTTGCAGCCACAGGATCTGTGAACCATGCAACCACCGAGTCAACCATGAACTCCTCTGTGCACCAAAGTGCTCTAGAGTCAAACGTGAGGCAATCTGTCCGTCAGCTAAAGCTTAGGTCAGAAAGGACATGCAACAGAACATGATCCTAAACGCTGCAGCAAACCTACAAGAGAATGACTGGAAAAGAATCAAGGTGTTGTAGTGACCACGTCAAAGTCCAGACATCAACTTGAATGAAATGCACGACATGTGAGAGAAGAGTGGGCCAAAATAATTCTGTAATGATACGAGAAACTGATGAAGACATACAGAAAATGAGTACTTCACATTACTACTTCTACAAACTGTTGAATCATGGGATGTACAGTTAAATCTAGTTTTCTAGTTCATTAATCGGGTAAAATACAGTTTCAGCCATTATTACTCATTTGTGAGACTAGATAGTGGGACTATCCAAAAGTTGTCCAGTTATAAATAGAGACCCAAACATCACGTAATACACATGAAACACCAATATAACCTAACATAACCGAAATATCACGAATATATTCATGAATCCTTCTCATATATATGTCTATAAAACTAGACTTGGACGATGCATCACACCCTGCTGACCATCAGAAAGAATGCTACTTTAAGGCACTTCTGCACTGGCATCGGTCTTTTATATACAGTCATTTAGCAGGTAAGTGATGTTTACCATGTTGATCTCAGTTTAGCATGTTGCTGTGCTAATTAATATGTGCTGATTAGTCACAAACATAAAGTACAGCCCCAGTTAACTAGACTTGCTTTTAGTAACAAATCAAATGTCACGGCGGGGTGCGCCGGTGTGAAGAAGAGGTAGACCCAGATGCAGACACGGAGACAGAACTAGGTTTCCAAAAATAAAGCGAGCCTTTATTGTGGCTGATGGCATGACAAAAACACTAGAGAACTCTGAAACTGGGAAAACTAAGGAGACTAAGAACACTGTGTAAACTAAAAAGACTAGGAACACAGAGTAACTAGGCAGGCTATGAAACAGTGACACAATAACGGAAACTATGAAAAGATGAGGTGAGGATTACAGACGATCTGACACCGACTGAGCAGAAACACACGGATTAAGTACACATAACAAAACATCAGGGGAAGCAGAATCACATGGGGAAAACAGCTGACAACAATTAACATAATGACAGGACAGGGGACGTGAAGCTAAATGTACAAAAAACAAAAAACACAAGGATCCTTCAAAATAAAAACGGGAAACATAACGAGACCCAGACATGACTCGAACTAGACAAACAAAGAAAACTTGGACATGAAACATGACAGATAAACACACGAAGACTTCACACAGGGATGAGACAAATGGGGAGCTCGATAAATCATGAATTAAAACTGTAACCTAGGCATGACAGAATGTAACTAGATAAACTGAAGTGAAACTAGACTGAAAGGAATAACAAAAACATCAAGAAACTCAGAATACTGGGTCACATGACCCAGGACCATGACATCAAATGAAACTTTCACCAAGAATTCATTTAAAAGTCATCGCAATTTTTTGGTGTATTTGAGCACACCACGTGGTAAAGTTATTTCTGTACCGGGTAACTGACTTTCCTACTGTTTCAGTGCAGTGGCCTCGCAGTTTGCGCCTCTTCTGCACGGGGGACATAAATATATCTAAATGTGGGGGTGGTAAAAAATAAAGGACATTTTAGGCCTGAATAACATGCGACACCATGACAACAGCCTAAGCATGGGCGTGTAGGGTAGTGCTGTGGTTTATTTAGCACCAGGTGGGGAGGACTGCAACACCACAAGTTTCTCTGCTGTCACAAGAGGAGGCAAAGCAATCTACAGAGAGCCGATAAAAGTCACTGCAGCCATTATGTTTGTGTTAAGCTGAAAGGAAACCAAGCCCAGTTCACAAAGAGTTCAGTTATGCTTCAGTACTTCTCAGGTGTAGTTTTAATTCCTCTCGTGAATCTAAAGTCTGGCCTTTCGCAACACAAGGAGAAGAAATCCTCAGTAGGTGCTTGTTTTAGAGCACATATACTTTATTAGGAATTGTATGTGAGACCTTAGAGCTGTATGTGTTTAGATCAGTGTGCAATATGTCTGTTTATATGTGTGTTTATTTCATCAGAGCTCAACGCTCCAGTACAAAGTGAAAAGTGCTGTTCGTGTTAGTTGGAGCCCACGTTGCCCTGCTGCAGATGCACGCTGCCGAGTTTATTATTAAACCAGAATGCGTCAAAGGTAAAGGGAGCACAGCCTGAAACCACACTCGTCTAGCCCTGCTGCATGCAAGCTTGTACCAAGAAAACCAAATAGCGCAAAGGTGCAAGATTTAGTCACCCACTTCTTTACTAATGCCAGTGACTCGGTGGTAGTCAACCACAGGAATGCCTAACATAATCTGGCACCTACTTTCGACTTTAAGGTGTTGTGCAAAAGTCTTAAGCCATCCCATATTACTTCATTTTTTTTGCAAGGAAAGCAGGAAATGGGTGTTTACTGAAACATGTGCAAACCTGCATGGAAATACAGTATATAAGGCAAAAACTGAGTTTTGAATAACTGCCAATTCTATTTTTCATATGACATATTTATTCTTCAGGGCAGTTTGAACTCTAGTATGCAGGTTTTGTGTAGTCTTTGGGAATAGTTCTCCGGGCTTCTTGGAAGA
Organism: Neolamprologus multifasciatus; assembly: GCF_963576455.1. Taxonomy (NCBI): domain Eukaryota; kingdom Metazoa; phylum Chordata; class Actinopteri; order Cichliformes; family Cichlidae; genus Neolamprologus; species Neolamprologus multifasciatus. The sequence goes on along the minus strand of NC_140446.1, from coordinate 21,895,923 downwards.
TATTCAAAGCTGTACTTTGGATTTTGGTCTTTTGTTCTGTTCTCTGTCCAGATGTTCCCAGACTGCTTCAGTGATGAGGTCCGGGATCTATAGAGCCCAGTGCATTACTATTCCACTGTGTTCTGATACTGCTCTGACAGCACGTTTGGGTCTTGAAGACAAATGAAGTCAATCAAACACTTTCCCCGTGCAACATGGCTAAAGTCCAGTAAATCTATGAGTTCTATCAATTTTGACAAGTTCTCCAACACCACTCGCTGAAATGCAGACCCAAACCATGACAGAGCCTCCACCGTGTGTTACAGATAAACTCTCCTGACCTGAACTAACACTCCATCAGACCCAACAATTTTCAGTCCACTTCTTGTGTAATTAGGCATACCTCAGCCTTTTCTCCCCGTTTCCCTTCAATAAGCTACCTGCCAGACACCTTTCCACTGAATTTCTAACGAGGCTTCAGCGAGCAGTATGTGAATCAGCTGAAGAGCTTTCAAAAAGCCCGGAGAACTGTTGCGACAAAGGCTTTTATTTTCTACTTAATGTTTGCACTGTTGAAATATCAGTTTAGCAATTTAAAAGCAACCTCCTGGCAAAGAGCCACCATCTTTCTAGAGTGTGTTTCTAACATTCACCACAACCTTGAGTCGGTTTCTCTGTTCAGAAGTGCTCAGCCGCTCTGAGTCCGAGGTTTCCCTCAAAATCCAAACAGTATGAGTCACTTTAAAGAGGAACCAGCTACTTTACACACTTCCATCACAATGAAAGTGAGAACATACAAAAAACCAAATCAGATTATCAAACTGATACGAAAACTGCACAGAGAATTCCCCTCCCTCTTAGAGTTAAAGAAAATAAAGTCTCAAAGTAAAGCGATCCATCGTATTAGTAACGCAGCGGTGGATCATTTTTCATGTAGTCTGATAGCAGGAGTGGCATTAAGGTAACTGGTAGTATAGGATGAGCATAAATGACAAAAATAAAGCAGAGAAGTCTCAGTGATATTTCCCTACAGACAGCCACCGAATACTGTTCAAGCTGATGTATATTCATTACACTATGGTCACGGCTCTGGTTACTGATTTCTTTATCTAATGCGGCCATATGTAACTCAAGGGACATCTGTCTTACACGACGCAACGTTTGGGGCCACAGAAGACCTTAAATTTACTTTAAATGTGATCATAATTCAGAATACAAGTTCAGGCTTACCTTGTCGCAGTGCCCAACTGCTTCAGGATGCTCAGAGACTGCCGGAGCATGCTGGCAGCAGAGTCCAACCAGCCTTTCTACCCGACCTACCCACTCTTGATCGACTCAACGAGGTATCCTGTTAATTAAAAAAGAAAAAAAGTGGAGGAAAAGTCCACACAGGCTCCAGGCTGCGTTACTGCATCAGGAAGAGAAAGCACAGACAGGCTCTGCCTCTGCTTTGTCTGTTTTTTGTGTGTTTATGCATGCGTGTTTTGGCCTTCAGTTTTCGTTCTCGTTTCAGGAGCGCGCTCTCAAGTCACGTCGAGCACAAGTCAGCAAATGAGGAAGTTGCACAGATGATATGCAGGCTGTGAGAGGGAAGAGAGATTTTTTTTTGTTGTTGCATTGTCACACTATGATTTGACAGTCTAAAATGACACATGTGACGTGACAGAGAAGAATGAGTGGGACTGCGTAGGCATCATTTGACTTTTAACTACAGGAAAGGTTGATTCGCCTTTGCAGACGGATATCTCATGAGGAATAATTTGTGCAGCGCTGCGTTTGTTTGTTGCATGTTGTAATTAGAATGATGCTCGCCCACTTAAAATATCCTTCAGGCACGGCTGTGGTTAATGTGTAGTTCTGTAAACTAAGGTAAAAAGGATGTGAAATGGCCAAAAGAGGAAACTGAGCTGCTGTTTGTAACATTTTTTTCCTGTCAGCTTAAAAGTTATTTCCATTTTAATGAGTCCACTCTATTCCTCTTTAAAAATCTGGGCATTTTAATTTTTGCTTCAGGTAGTCTGCTTCCTTTTCGGTTAACATTTTTAGATCTTTTGGATTTTTTTGGTTGTTGTTGTTTTGTAAACACAGCACTGACTTTCTGCAGTCTCTTTAAATTTAGCGTCAAATAAGCGCTTTTAATCGTGTCTGAAGTTACTTTACTCATCCTTTTAGCTCCGTTTCTGGATTCGAGAACCATTCTTATAATTTGGGATTTTTTGTTCTTAAATTTATGGTGATTGCAAATCATGTCGCCATTCACGGCACACAGATGTTTTTATTCTTCTTGTTTCACTTTGACTTTAGATTTAGGCAAGCAGTCACAAAGGGCTCTATCCTTCCTGTTTGGGCTCAGACACTCTTAGTACGAAATCTGTTACCAAAAACAAAAACTACAGTAAGGACACGTTAATCCCATGAATTAACTAGAAATGAATAATGACGCCTTTAAAAACATTAAACATTACTGTACTTGTTGTTTCCACTTAAAACATCACTTTAAAGTTTGTAGATCAACATTGCAATTTTAACAAAATGCACTTCATAACTCAATTAGGAGGCACATGAAATCAGCTTATCACAGCCATTGTGTTTTTCTGATGTTATTTTGTGATATTATTCTGTTACTTGTGTAGTGTTTTGCAAACAGTAGATAAATGATCTTTATTTTCTTTTGCTGGGGGTTAAAAACTGCACGTGTAGGATTTGCAGTGAAATGCAATACGCTTAAAAATGTTGCTATATTTGCTCCAAAATACCTTCCACGAGGGAGCTATGACAGTTCTCCCTTTGGATCACGGTGAAATGGCACCTGAGCTTTATTTCCAGATTTTATTCTTCTTTTTTCTTTCAGCATTGACACTAAATCGATCAGAGGGTGCAAGTGAGATTGAACCAGCCCTCAACTGCCACGTGCTACAGCCTGGTGGCAGCATTGTCAAAATGCACATGACAAACAAACTGAGTCTTTATTTTTAGCAGTTTCCTGACCATTTCTTTTGGCTTCGAGTCAAATTACATTTCTGCAACACTGTGGGTTTCATACAGCACTGCGCAAACATTTTGAGCAACCCCTCGCTCCACACCAGACTTTTTTGGTTTTTTGGTCATGCTTTAAGGCAACCTTGAGTAGTAACTCAGCTCAAAGAATAAACTAGTGTTGTGTCTGCATATGAAGTATGACATTTAAGTTGTATCTTTAGGTATTTTGTTACTAACAACCTATCAGGAAAAAGATTAAAAAAACATTTTTTCAATTCTTTAGCTGAAGCCATGAAAAATACCAAAGATAACACAGTTTAACAGGTATAATACAGTAAAATATAACTCAGGAGACGTATAGTCTGTGTCTAAAACCATCTGAAAAACGTGGTGGATGCTCTGTTGTGGTTCGGGGTTGCATTTAAGCTGATTTTGAGGATCCTGTCAAAATTGATGGAATTCTTGATGCATAAAAGCACCATTTGATTTTGATTCATGATGCAATACCATACAGAAAGTGTCTTGATTGGTAACAGCTTAATTTTTCAGTATGACAATGATCCCAAACACACAGACAATGGAGCACTATAAGTCATGGATTGGTCGCCCCAGAGTCCAGACCTCAACATTATTGATGTAGTGTGGGATCATCTTGACAAACAGCAGAACAAAGACCTTTGAATGTCCTTCAAGAAACCTGGAGATCTATTCCTGAAGACTACTTAAAGAAATGACAAGAAAGGTGCCTGAGAGTTCAGGATGTGTTGAAGAATAAAGGCACTCATCCCGAATACTGATTTTCAAGCTCATTAGAATCGTATAAACTGTTTTGCCTCATTTACTGCATTTATTTTTGCATATTATATTTAATCACTGCACCCATTTACCTATTATCATATCATACGTTTTCAATTAGGAGTGGCTTGAGACGTTTGTACGGAACTGGACATAGTTTGGCATCTGGCACAAGTGCGCTATTACTTTCAGGCCAATCCAAATTAATCTGTTTATCAGACCAACATGTTTTACCGTGTTAGGTGAGCAGATGAAACAGTCCAATGCTTGCAGTTTAAATTAGATGCAGCAACCCAGCTGATCAGTTTATTGTTTCAAATCACTTCAAATACATGAGGGAAAACATCTCTTACACCTCATGGTTTCAACAGTTTGTCCAGTGAACATTGTAGAAAACACCATAATTTTGTTCAAGACAATTTCCAACGCACCACATAATGACCAATTTATTATGTTCACCTGTTCAGTCTAGACAATTCAGCTGCCCTGCAGAAAATCCTCTTTGTGAAGTTAATAACATTCGGGGGGTTTTTTGCTCCGTGAGAGGAGCCGGGCCATCATCTGGAAGCTGTTTTTAGAGGTGCTTATGTATATAAGTGCATTACTGCTGAGTGGTAATGTACCTAAGAAAGTATGTGTATGTTAACTGTAGCACTTTACCTACAGAAGAAAAAACAGTGAGCTGGTGTCATGTAAACTTTAACAAGGCGACAAAAGACACACTCTGCTACAGAAATACAGAAGCTGTCACTAGAAACAGCGTAAGGCCAAAAATACTGAGGATGTGTCAGATTAAACTTTTAAATACAGATACATCATCACCCCCCCCCCCCCCCCCCCCAAAAAAAAAATCTTTTAAAGGATGTGATGGAGACAACAGCCAATTATTTCCACTCTGTAAATTTCCAATTAAAAATCTGTTTTCATATCAATGGCAAACTGGGAAAAAAAAAATGGGACAATAGTGTCTGGAAGTTTTGATTTTACTCTAATGGAGTGAGAAGAATGAGAAAACGTTTATGCAAAATATCAACTCAACTGATTTCTGATAACTGAGCTGCAGCATACCATTTTAAACCTAGAACAAAGTAGTAAAATCCAGAGTGTATTTCCTATATCAGTTCATGTGTTTAATAATGTTCTTTCCTTCTCCTGTTGCTGATTTGCATTCTTACAAAACAGTTAAAACTGGAGAAAAAGAAAAGCACCAAAGAAATCCTCATGCATGCTCAATTTTACATGACCAGTAAACTTCTATTAGGTAATCTTGTTTAAAAAAAATGCACAAATCAAAAGGAATGCAAATAACTTCAGCAGCTTTTGAATTAAAAACCTGGTAGGTGTGGAACAATGAAGAGGCTGTGAAGCACTTGGAAAACCTGCGATTGTCTCCTCTGGAACCTTGAAGGAGTTTTAAAGAAAACTGGAGGTATTCCAAATGTTCCATTTCTCTTCATCTTGTTATGTTCCACCTGTTTTCTCTTGCCGTGGAAGCCCCACGAACTTCTGATTTAAAATGAGGTACAGGAGTTTAAGAGCAGTCCTGATCTGACACTACCCATAATGGTCCCCTCCCCGTTCTCCTCTGCTTCTCCCTCCATCCCTCTGAGAGTGAAGTACATGGCGTAGCTTTCAGGTGGAGGACTAGCGCTTTGCTTTGGCTTCTTCCACTTCTTTCTCTGATGAAAAATGACAAAAAAGAAAACAGTGCAAAGCTTTGAGTTTCAAAGTGCTAAACATTTCCATAAAACCCATCCAAACAATCTGAGTCATGAAGTCTCCTGCTGGTTATTGTAATTATGAGAACGGCACACTAAAGCATCAAGCCTTGCAAACATCTGACATCCTGGCGCTTTCTTAGAAGTTCCTGCCCTGCCTCATTTAAGAAAAATGCATTTGTATTCTCTGGCAGTACAACACTTTGTCTACACAGAACGTTTTTTTCCCCCTGTACAAACAAATCTCATATCCTCTTACAGCCCCAAGCCAGAGGGGGTATGTTGAATTATGTTCTGGAGCTTTTGTGTTGCAGCTCAACTCACTGAGGATGCAAAGTGCTCCATTACTCACAATATAAAAGCCACAGAAACAAGCATGATGCAGTCACTCTGCTCCAGACAGATAGATTGTTATCTACAAACTTTTACAGATGTTACAGAGATGTAGTTTGAAATAAATCTTGGATAAATCTGTGGTTCTGTGCACTCATGCACATTTTCAGAAACGACATATTTTTTAAAGCAGCTATTTAAATGAGCAGCAAGATGTATACTTTCTCCACACTGCACAATTTTCACTATCTCACCTTTCCTGAGTTCGTCTCGCTTCTTGGCAGCCTCCTCCCTCTGTTTCTTGATGATTGCCAGTCTGGCGAGATCAGCTCTGGCCTGCTCAGTCTTACCCTCAAGATGAAGTTTCATGTAGCGCTCTTTTGATTTCTGCTTTTCTATCTCTTCCCTGAAAAAGATACATTAAGATAGTAATATTTAGTCCCCTTGAAAATGTATGAAGCACAAACCAAAACATCTTTTGTTTGACACCCACCTCTCCCTGCGAGAAAGCTCTCTGGGAGCGCTGACGTCTACTTCAGCTACCTTTTTGCTCTTCTGAGCGACACGATTGGGATTCTCAATCTCAATAAGCCCCTCCACTCCACTCCTCTTTCTAACCTACATAAAGAAAGAAAAACCTTTGTAACACCAATCACTATGACAGGGCTTGCATCAAATTCTCTACACAAACTACCTTTAAGAACCGTGTACTGCTGTAGTTGTAATGAATCATTTGGGTGTAGTTGTTTTCCTATAAAGACATTTCTTCGTCCATCATGTTATTTATGGTGTGGTGCCAAATGTATAAAACATATCTGTGTGTGACTGTTGGTCAGTTCAGATCTGTGCCCTGTTGAAACACGCTCAGACTAAGGAAAAGGAATATTTGTCTAAACGGTGCTGTTGACAGTAAGCATTCAGTGAAAAACAAAAAAGATGCATTTTCAGGTTCTCACACAAACACCCACTGACAAATTAATAACACATTCACCTCAGACTCGTCGTCGCTGCTGCTCTCCTCCTCAGACTCTGAAGAGCCCTCTTTCTCTGCACCACCATTTTCTTCCTGTTAAAATACACATACAGTCATACTTAATGTCTTTTAAGGTAATAAAATATTTTTTATAAAAAACAAACAAACAAAAAACCCCAACAATTTTCACTCACCATCTCTCGCTGGGCTTTCATCTGACGATCAATCTCTTCAGGGTTGCTGAACTGCTTCCCGCGGCCCTTGTGGCCCTTTTTCCCTGCAAGACAATTTTTAAGCTGTCAGTGGCAAAAAGACAGCATCTATTAGCAACATATGTCTACTCTCCTCCATTAAACAAGTCGTTTGAATAAGTGACAAAAGCGTGCTCCCACTGAAAATGCTGCATCCAGATGAACAGAATTAACATTCTGAGAATACAATCAGCTATTTGGGGCGGGGGTGATAACTTATAAGTAACCTGCAAAGTTAATCACTGGGTAGACACAACTATGAAAATACTGGTTCTCTCTCACCATGTAGCCCTATGTTTGAGAACAAGTGCCCAGAGCTATCTTTGGCTGATGACACAATTCACAACCTGACATCAGAAATCCACACAGCCTGCTGCGTGAAGAGAAGATACCGTGAGCGCCGATGAGTCACACTGACGTCTATAGAGGGCCAGCTCCCCTCACCGGCAAATCTAACAGCCGACGACTTAGAAGGATGTACCGACAAAGAAAAAAAAACCCGAATAGTTTGACCATATATTTGTGATGGTAAACTGGTACGAAGACAACCTCCAAATAGAAATTTCAATAACTGATTATGTATGTAAACTGACACGGATGCTTTCTTCTCTGCGCATGGTATTAGCGGTTGAAAGCAAGCAACCAAAAAACAAAACAAAAAAAAGACTATTGAGGTTTAAGTTAACACCAAGTCGTCATCTGAGCTCACGTGAGAACAAATAAATAATTGGATATCGGTACGTCTCTGGTGCCTTTAATAAACCGTTCTTACCGGCACATTACATTATGCTAACTATGTAGCATGCTAAACATGCTAAGCATGTGTGAATTCAAAGGGCTAATGATCCGCTAGCTAAAATGTACTCGCAAAAACAGGCACATTATGTGAATTTTCGTTTTAATACTTACCACCACGAGGCATTGTTATAGGTGAGTTCTATGAAAGTCCACCACAACGTCAAAGAATAATACAACAGTTCACTCGAAACGCCGGTGATTTAAAGTGCTAGATGAAAAGAATAAAAAGTACTTCGTCTCTCCCGCTATTGGCAGACGCCTCTTTCGCTCGCGGAGACGTACGCATGCGCACTTGGGACTATGAGCTGCACTGCGCATTTGATTGAAAGGTGCATTGACCAATTGGATAAAGAGACTTAAATCATTCATAAAACTGGCATGTAACGCTTATCTGTTTAATAATATAATAATGCATAAATAAATAAAATCATAATCATATATTTGATTATTTGAATTTTATACAGTGCTCAATAAACACTTATGACTAACTGAACAACATAATTCATGCATAAATCAGGCTTTATTGGTCGGTTGGGAAGGAGAAGCTGACATTCAAGATACAGATACAGCCTCAGAGTTTGTGCAGGTTTATGCACTACTAAAACTAATAAAAGAATTAAATCTAACACCTCTGGTTTCCCTTTTCCTTTCACGGGTTTGAGCCTGTTTCAAAAGCATGTTTTTATTCTGTTTGTTAGTTAAATAAAAAAAAACAATGTACAAAAAATGAAGCCCTGTATGCTATGTATTTAAAATACTTATAAATAATTCTGACCACCCAAAAGTTACTCAGTAAGTATATGGAAGGCATACTGTATATGAGGGTTTTGCTCTATTTGGATGTGGAGCTGAATGAAAAGCTGTAATAGTGAATGAAGCCTTACTTTTCTTAATTTTTTCTTTCTAATGTGTTACTGTATATTTTTAGAGCTGCTATGAATCCAACAATTCACAAATGTTATTTTCTAAAAACCGAAAGTCAAACAAAAAGAAATGCCTTTTGTCAATGGAGTTTACTTTTAATCCAAAGAGAAAATAGAAAAAAAAATTAAATTAAAAAGCAGGTTTTACATCACATACAGATGTACAAAGTGTAGAAAATTGGCTGTATTGAACAAAGAAGGTTTTTAAGGTGAAATAATTCAACAAATTAAAAACAGAAAACATACAGTAAGTGGAAAATAAAGAGTAAAATGTAACACACAAGAATCCTCATTGTGAGGAAAATGGATGATATAATTACTTTTGTCCTGTTATCTATCGATACAAAAATATTTACTTGGAAGAAAACGCTTTATTCAACGGAGGCACTAGATCAGATCTGTCATTTTTTCCTTCGATGTTGAGTCTTGACTTCTTCCACTTCTTTCTCCATCAGGTGATACTCTACGGTAGTCTCCGTTAACTTGAAGGAAAAGATTAAAGATCACTATTTTACTCATTCTGCGACAAACCGGGTTATCATCATCATTATCATCATCATCATCACCTTTATTTATAAAGCACTTTAAAACAACCACAGCTGAAACAAAGTGCTCTACATAGGAACTATATAATAAAAGTTCATAAGATATAAATAAAAGCCAAATAAAAGAAAAAGTAAGGGTTATATAATTGAATGAACTGGTAATTACATTTATAACTTAAATATAATATGCAGCCTATAAAAAAAGCAGTATTATGCAGTTATAACAGCTTTACAGAGGAGGCAAAAAAAACTTTCCTACCTCAGAGCCTAATATTGCATCCATAATATTACTCACAATGTAATGCCAATTGATCTTACCATATCCAGGAGAAGTTCAATCTTTAGTTTTAATACGTTATTCTCTTCCTCCAGCTGGATATTCTTTTTCTTAAGCTGCTGAACTTCCCTACTAGACACATTTCCACCAGATTCTGGTTTCACAAAGGAGAAAAAAAACAGAGTTTATGTTGTGTTGGCCACAAGGAACCAGACGTTGATAATAACACACACAAAGAGAGAGAGAACTAAAAGGTAATTATTCAGAAAACCCATTACCTGTAATCCACTGTCCCTCTTCAAATTTCAAGACCTGACCTCCAATGTTCATCACAGGAGGGCCATACTCAAGGCCCAGCTCTATTTCTCGAGTTGAACGATCCAACTAAAAAAAAGATAAAAGGGTATAAATAACGGTTAATGCTATCTCTCAGGATGTTATGCAGATTAACTCTCTCTCTCTGTCTCTCTCTCTCCCCCCCCCCCCCCCCCCCCCCCCCCCAAACGTGCTGTACAACTGCTTCCAGTGTGTGAATGATGCTAAAATTAATTAGCTCACCGTGTGGAGGCTGGACAAGGAGGCGGATTTACGTGGAGGAACCTTTTTAGGACTAAATGGGTTTCCAAACAGAGGCATCCTCAGAGATTTTTTAAGGTCCTAGATCAGAGACGGCACCCGAATGAGAATTACAGTTTTTAAGATAACGCTAGCTTCACCTAGCTTCTCACTGTGTTTACCATCGTTAGCGGTGCACGACCAAATTAATGCTAGGTGGCTAGCTGCGTGAATCACTTATATCTCACAATTTAATGAAATTATCCCCTGCCTCTCAGAGTATTTAGGTAATGCTGTTTCAATTTAAATATACAACTAACATATTTACCTCCATACAGGGTATTTATTTAAGTTGGCCTGTATCCGTTTCTCGCAGAACATGCTTGCCACTGCGCAAGTGCGAATTTTCCATTTGTCCAAAGTGGGCAATCCTGAAACATTCCACGACTTTCGCACAAACTATTCGGGAAAAAATGTCCACCATAATACCCTTAAAGAAACTAAAATTTAATCCATCGTCTTACAGCTTTTTTTTTTTTTTTTTTTTTTGGGGGGGGGGGGGGGGGGTATCGTATTCACATTTTAATAGCTACTAGTTAGAATTTCATAAGATCTTCCTGTTTCTGAATGATAATGGAACAACCCGTGTAACGGAACGTCACCATGGTGATCTTTTACCGTCTTTGGGGTACGACGCTTTAATATTTTATTCGGATGAGCTCATATAATTAAAAAAAATAACTCCATACATTAAATTGACTATTATGAACAGCACAATGCAGATAATGATAATGTACAAAAAGTACAGATAATGAAACACTATTTCAGTAGGTGACGGCTGTACTTAAAATATACTGGCCCCGCCTCGCTTTGTACACGGCCCCAGTGGCCTAATGGATAAGGCACTGGCCTCCTAAGCCAGGGATTGTGGGTTCGAGTCCCATCTGGGGTGTTCTTCTTTTCGCTATCGTAACAAGCACCTTAGACACAGTTTAAGTGCTTCGTTGTCTGTAGAAGAAAATCTTCACATATAAATCCTAATACGTTTGAAGAATATGTGTGTCTAACTAGGCGAGAGGCAGGCAGAACACAGACTTCCACGGCTGACATGGAAAAACGCAGAATGGCACTCTGCGTACTGCTGAGCACTTTAGCTGTATCCGTAAAATCCACGGATGTATTCAGAAGAGCGAACGTCAAGCTCCAAACTTACCGTGAGTAACCTTACTGTGGCGTGTCTCTACACGGCGGGAACCTATTTTATATCCCTATAACTCCGCTAAACACAAAAGAAATATCTTTATCGCTATAAAAGAAGGCGTGTGGTTATGTTATATATAGCTTTTCTTTAATGGACATTTACTTTGTTCCCTCCACGCTCAATTTAACAGTTTTAAAATGTAACACGATTTGAACATGCAACTCGAAATACCATAGCCATTTAAATCCATTTAAACACGTTTTCTTTTTTAAAATGTTTTTGTAACACTTATGTTAACAAATGTAAGTTGAAAAAAATGCTTGTATATTCATGCAAGGACACGAACACAACATTGTGTTAGTGTCCTTATAATATTAATATGCAATTAATATTAATTTGACAGAAAATAGCAACACATGAGAAAGCTCTTGTAATTATTCTATCGGTGTCATGACATTATCTTACATAATGTGTGTTATCTAACCTCAAGCATGTAACCCATCCTTCTACAATGGTAGAGTTCCAAGAGGCCACTGTGCACTGGGATGCTGCCCAGAAAAGTGTGATCCTGAAGGAGGGGTTGATGGAGACGGAGGGGGAAGCCTATGGGTACTTCAATGACACTCTGCTCCTCTCAGGATGGAGCATCCTGGAGATCAATGCAGGCTATGGAGGAATCACTCAGGAAGATGAGACCACTTTCTTCTTGGCTGGTTACCTGGAAGGTTACCTCACTGCTGGGTGAGCAGCACAGGCTAAGTGCAAGCATGAAAATACACTAAGCACTATAAATGCAATTTTCAAGTGAGCCAATCATCTGGCAGCAATGCAGTCCGACACCTAATGCAGATACTGGTCAACTTCAGTTAATATATCGTTACACTTTGATTACATTTCTTATTAGGTGTAGCTGCTAGCTCTGGCTGTAACATGTGGACTGCTTTTATGTGGGCTAATCCCTCACTGCTTATTCTCCTTCCATTGCAGACAGATGTTCAGTCATTACTCCAACATGTACCCTCAGCTGATCAAGGATGAAAAGGTTCTGGAGCCCTTGAAAAACTTTTTGAGGTACAGTGTTAAATTATATCAAATCAAAGCCATGGATTAAGCTAAGAGTAATCCCATGTCTAATACTGGATTCATAAGCGTTTCTCTTTGTTTTCCATTGCCTTCAAGATGCTTTTTCAGAGGCTTGATTAACCAGTATTGTGCACAGAGTGTATATAAAAGATGGGTGTAGCCCTTCTCTGCTTTTAATAGCCTGCAGGAGGTGACTCTCCTGTTGGCACAAAGACTGTGTAGAAGTCTAGGGAAATTATCTTAATGCTCACTTAATCTGTGACCTCAGGAAAAACTAAGTTTATGGGTTCAGTCTTACTTGATAAATTCTGGTGATGTGGTCATTGTTATGAAAGTCAAATACTTTCTCATTCACAGCTGTGTAAATACAAAGCATGCAGTGGTATGCGTCAGTTCTCTGTCATATTTACACCTTACCCGCCACACCTGGGTTCAAGGCAGCAAAACACCAAAGATCGCAAAGCTTAGCTGAAAACTTTACTAAACTCTTTTAGGCAGCGGACGTCTACATCCATCTTTTATATACATTCTATGATAGTGCCTCATAACTGTCAACTGTCTATACAGAATTTACAAATTATATTTATGCATGATAGTAATGTAGAGTGATGTAAAACTGTGCCATCAAGAGACAAACGTTAATTCTAAAATTTGAATAAACCCCAGCAAACAAGACCAGTGGGCCAGAGAGCAGGTGAAGCTCAGGAGAAACAGTGACCCCTTGTGGAGGCATATGGGACTGCTCCTGGCTCAGCTGGATGGACTCCACGCAGGAGCTGCACTGTGGGCCAAAAGCAAACACAGGGAGGTGTGTATGTGTGTGTTTGTGGTTGTGAGAGAGTTGTCACACTCATTTCATGGATCTCTTGCCACTTGCTCTTTCCCTCCTGCGCAGCCTCTATCAGCGTTCACGGTCCAGTTTCTAAATGGTGTCGGTGACCTCTTGGATCTTGTCCCAGCTTTGACACCTCGCTCCAACTCCTCCGCAGGGTCTGGTGCTTTCAGGATGCCTGGAATGGGCCACTGCACAGCTCTCATAAAGGTTAGGCCAAGCTCATTTGGCTCATTTGAGGGAGCCCTTGGGAAAACCTCAACACAAACCTAACTGCTTTTATTGGCCTCTGTGAGCAGGATTTTCTTCTTTTAGATGAGTGTAAAAGGCCATTGCAAGGGGCTTATTTCCTCTTTCACATACACCAATCTATGGAACAAAGTTCAAATGGATGTGTGCTACTGGATTTTTTAAGACCCCTTTAATGTATCTTAATAAAGTTGCATCCACGTTAAACTCTTTCTTTTATGATTCAGTGATTGTATCTTGTTTCTTTTAAAAATATAGATGTTTCTCTCTGTCTCTCTCTCTCTTCTCTGTGTCTCAGGTTCTTCCAGGCTTTGAGAACCTGCTAGTCGGCCACTCTAGCTGGTATACTTATGCAGCCACCATGCGTATCTATAAACACTGGGACTTCAAGGTGTCTGACACACACGTAGCCACTGGAAAGATGTCGTTCAGCAGCTACCCTGGTACACACACTCCCACTATATCACATACAGTATAAGAGCCGCACAACTGCACATTTATATGCATAAATATACTCAAATAACCAATGTGTCTCGAGAAAAAAAGATCGATTTGCAGAAGAAGAGGGTTTTTCAAAGAACAGACGTCACTTCTTTCTTGCAAAAGCTCCGAGGGGAGGTGAACTTCTTATCCTTAATCCACAAGGGAAAATATGAACACTGACATCTAGGAATTAACCCAAATCCCCAATGAACATTTCCTACTCGACATAATTCTCCTGCAAAGCATGCAGCTTAGGCAGTAATGAGAAAACACTGAATCCCGTGTGTGTTTACGCACATGCTCGAACGGAGCTACTCTCCCCTCGCTGTAGAGTTAAAGGAGACTGAGAAATTTTGTGGCCAAAGATTTGTCAAGTGGACCAGGCCATGAAAAAATCCTCTTGTGGACTACAGTCCTATCAGGACACAAGTGGTTTTAAAGCTCTATATTTAGAGAGCAGCAGGCCAAGGATGTCACCTCACTATATTGAAACAAAGAGATGAAATACAATGGGGTCAGCAGAGGTGATGTGTACCCCCTGCGGCCTTCCTAAGCTGCTTCCCGTCTAACAGTACTGAGGATTTATCATTCACTGCAGGTCAGCACCATGAGAACAAGAAGAGATGCTGGGCAGTCTCAGTGGTGGAAATATTCAAAGACATCTGGCTTCTATTGTTAATAACACCTCCAGCAGAAGAGGCAGTTGTACTTCTAGTGCAGGAGTTGGATGTGTTTTTTCAGAGGAGCTTATTGTTTTTCCTTTTCATGTATAGAATACAAAGTAGTATAGAGCAATTCTACCTGGTGTTATCATAAAAGTAGTATGGCAAGTTGAAACTTGAAATAATTATAATACACGCAATCGGAAAAGGAATGCTGATAACACTTCGGGTACTTGCAATTCATGAGCGTGATATTCATATCTTTAACAAAAGTTATGAAGTCACATGAAAATAAAGTTTTCACAGCATAGAATGGAGTGCCATGAAAAGCACCTTTAACAGCAATAACTTGAAATAATTGTTTTCTTTATGACTTTAAAAGACTCTCACATCGCTGTGAAGGAACTTCAATCTACTGTTCTTTACAAGGTTCTTCAGTGTATTGAGGTTTGGGGGTGTTCTCCTGAGGTACAGCCACAGCATTCAGTCAGGATGAGGTTTGAACTTTCATTCTTTTCTTTTTTTAGCCATTCTGTTGTAGATTTGTTGCTGTGCATGGGATTGTTGACATGTTGCATGAACCCATTTGAGCCAAACTTTAGCTATCGGACAGATGTCGTCACGTTTGACTCTAGAACACTTTGGCACACAGAGGAGTTCTTGCTTGACTCGGTGACCACAAAGGTCTCAGATGATCACCCCCCCCCACCGCAGTGTTGACAGTTGGTATGAGGTGTTTGTGCTGATATGCTGTGTTTGGTTTTCAGCAAATGTAGCGCTTTGTGACTTATTTAGCTACAATTTTGCAGATTGAGGCATGCTCCGGTGGTCTTTTTGGAGAGAAGAGGCTCTTTCATGGAAATCCTTCCAAAAGAAAGACTGCTTGTTCAGTCTTTTGCTAATTGCACTGTGCTTAATGTTAATATTTAACATGGTAACCGAGGCCTGTAGAGTTTGTGATGTATCACTTGGGTGTTTTGCAGTTTCTTTGCACATTTGCTGTGACATCCACTACTGGGAGAAATTGTGGCATTATAGGAGCACACACAAACTCTGTAAAATAATGCTTTTATTGAAGTGCTCACATTTGTTGGTGATGAGCACAGCACTAACATGTGACCACAATGGGAAACATGTTAGCATACAGTTACGTATCAAGTGGATAGAGAGTAGTATTAGAATGCATGTGGTGCATTAAATATAAATACTTTAATGCACCACCAATTCATCAGAGCTAAATGCTCAGGGAAATACAAAATGTAGTACTTTATGGGCTGACTGATGACCCATATTCACCAGCTGGTCACAAACACTGTATGGCTGTTGTTGAGTCCAGACATTATACTGTATACTGGGTTTTCAGATTTTATATGCTAAAAACAGCTTCCTGAGTGAATCAAAATAATAAAGTTGCAGACCAGAAATCTGAAAACGTCTGAGCTAAAAGATGCTAAAGACTTGCTAAAAGAAACTGGGACATCATTTTTATTGTTGTGTGCAAATCATTTCAGGAAGCATGCAGTCATTTGAGACAAGGCCAGATTACTTTATTGTCATGATAGGAGAAAATCACCTTGGATTAAGCCACACTTTAATAAACACAGACCTCAGAATAAATTAACAGATAAATGATTTTTAAAATGCATTTACAGCAAAACCTCTCTGCTTATCTGTCTGTCCCACATAAGCTGTTCATTTATCAGCTTAACTGGCAAATTAATATTTATTATTGCACAACAGGAGCCTGCATCTCCTTCCAGAGTTCATTAGCACATAATCAGAGGTCCACACATGTGAAGAAGCAACTAAAAGCTCTGTTCCCTTTTTATATGTGCTATATAAATAAAAGTAACAAGACAAGTAATCATAAAAGCAGGATTGTTTCACTTGATTTTATATATTTTAATAACAAATTAATATTACTGTAGTACCTTAAAAAACCTTAAAATGCCTTTAAAAAATCAGAAATCACTGGTTGAGTTAAAGATACTTATTCCATTAGCTAATAAATACAAGTTAAGCATGTTGTGAGTTGCAGATGATCTAATCACGACACCGTTTGTTTGCTCCGACTTTATCAAATGACCCCCAACCCTCCCCCACTCCTTTGACTGTCAAAAAGAAACCTGCTGCGTGTTCTCCTCCTCCAGGCTTCCTGATCTCTCTGGATGACTTCTACCTCCTTGGGAGCGGCCTGCTGATGACTCAGACCTCCATCGGCGTCTTCAATGCCTCTCTGTTCTCTCAGCTCAGCCCTCACAGCCTGCTGGCCTGGCAGAGGGTCCGACTGGCTAACGGTCTGGCGCACACCGGAGAGGAGTGGGCGCAGGTTTTCTCCAGATACAACTCAGGTGAGATTTCAGTGATGTCAGTTAAGGCAAGCAGTGGTTGAGTTTTGAGGCTTTATTCAAAACCAAAGTAAGCCACAAATATGGAAAAACAGCTGTCAAATCACTTTTTAAAAATAACATAATTAAAAATATGGAGCCACTAATTCACATACATGCTGTTATTGCCCTGCCTTCTGGCTTTTAGACGAAATGCTGGCAATGCAAAAATTCACAGGACACATGTCCATAGAGATTTAGCAGTCTCTCAAACACATCGTTCTTCTCAATTACACCGTGCTTGTGTGTGTTAATTGGGAAGGCTGCTTTGATCTTTCACGTCACGTTGCTATGGAGGGCAGAGGAGAGAACAGGACAGGGTGTTCTTGAGACTGACAGCTCTTTAACAAACAGCAGAATTGGCGCTCAGATTCACCATCCTGCCAAGCTATTGCAGTGACCTGCAGAGCGTGATGTCATTTCATTCAAATCGGGTTATGTTTTAGGTTTTTATGGCATGTGCAAATATGTATCTAATAAGCCAAAAGTTTATGTGCTTCCCTTTCTAGATCCAAATCCCTCAGGTGCATGCGAGACTGTACATGTAAGCTTTTATTTTACAGTAGGATAGCTAACATGCAGCAACATGAGCTAGACCGACTACATTACTTCAGTATTGGTCTTTTAGTGAGTAAAGGTAAATAAAGTTGGACCACATCTCACAAAATCCCTCCAATATTTGTTGACACACAAAATCCAAGTGTCCATGGGACAGGGAGGAGTGGATCTGTATTTCCTTTGTATTTCAGGCACATATAACAGCCAGTACATGGTGGTGGACCTGAGCAGGATTTCTCTGAGTAAAAGCATCAGGGATGGAGCTCTGACTGTTGTAGAGCAGATTCCCGGCAAAGTCATGCACTCCGATCAGACTCGGGCGTTACGCAGAGGTAAGAAACCACCTGTATCTGTGTGATTACTGCTGTTGTTGATTTCTGAGTGACCTCCCCCTACAGTGTGCTCCATTTAACAGGTTATTGGCCGTCATACAATATACCATTTCATGCTGAAATCTACAACCTGAGTGGGTACAGTGTGATGTGGAAAAGATACGGGGAAGACTTCTCCTATGATCTCTGTCCCCGAGCTAAAATCCTCCGCAGGGATCAGGCCAAGGTGTCCGACCTCAGCTCCCTCAAACGCATGATGAGATACAACAGTAGGTGAAACAACGGGGTTATTGTTCCTCGTGCTGTATGTCCGCTCTGGAGCTCAAAGCACTTCACAGAAAACACAAATAGCCCAGGATATTTTTGTTCCCGTCAAAGTGAAAGCAGCATGACTAAACGTCAGACTGCTTCTGTTTCAGACTACAAGAAAGATCCCTACTCAAAGGGCCATCCCTGCAAAACCATCTGCTGCCGCAACGACCTCAGACCAAGGAGGCCACGGCCAGGGGGCTGCTACGACACTAAGGTCAGAGGACAGCAGCACATTAGGCCAGAATCAGGTCTGAGATCTGTTACGCGTGTCACAGTGTGAGGATAAAAACAAAATACAAAATACAGCATGTGTTTTGGTTGTGTTTTTGTCTGCCGATATAACCTTTGGTTAATGAGTCACCGCTGTCACATGCCCTTTAAATTCCCTGTTTTTTTTTTAAAGATCCAGTTTTTCTCTTTACTCCTTTTGTTATTTGTTTAACTATTTCAGTTACACTCTCAACATTTAATTACACTTTACTGTTTCCAGTATATGTTGTGTTTGTTTAGAAAGACTCTGTAGATTTGCAACTTACTGTAAGAGCCAGGGCTTCAGGCAAAGTGGTGCTTTAAGCTAAATGTTAATGTCAGTGAGCTAATTAGCCTTCAAGTTAGACTGTATACATAAGATGGAAGTAGCCTTGAGTCTGGAAAAACCTCACATTCTTTTTAATGACCAGCAGGAGTTAATGGTTTATATGTTATGAATATGTTTATGGTCTCAGTGCTAGGTATGTGTTGTTTTTAATAGAGCAAGATGTTGATTCTCTACATTAGAGTAAAACAGGGAGTATATCAGGGTGTGTTTCAGGGCGTGTCTAACCTGTGATTGACAAGTTGCTACCACAGAATTGAGCGTTGCCCTCAAATTCTCAGTTTGATCTGCCCATCAGCTGTTCTGTATTTGTTTGTAATAAAAAACTGCAGAGTGAGCTCATCCAGTAAGAACCTTTTTTTTTTTTAAACCAATCATTTTTTACTTGCTAAAGCTAGCATTCATTTTTATATCACAGTGAATTACAAACCTTGCACCTTGTTAATCAGTCTAGGACAACCGAAATGCACAAATCAGTGAGTATATCTTTTTATTAGACTACTGTCTGTGATCCACAGTGCTAATAATAATAAAATAAAACCGATATGTAAATCTAGTGTCCAAATATAGATGCCCCAAACAAGATATGCCACCAGGTGATATTAGTCATATCACCTGGTGGTATTAGAATAAAGGCCAGGTTATCACCTCTAGCATTTGTGAATGTGTGTGCAAACACTGTTGCTAATCTGTCTGTTAGATATTTCCTAGATTAAGTGAAAAAATATATTTGCTGCTGGCAAAATATGAAAACACTCTCCAAAGTTAATAAGATTCATTCACATTAATTACGTGTAGATTTCTGTTCAGTTCAGTTTAAGTTAAATTGTGCAGTGGTTGAAGCCAGTATTTCAAATGAAGCAACAAGATTTGATTAGAAGCATTAAATTACCTTTCTTTCACATGTTCCTGTTCCCTCCTCATTTCTGTGTCATAGGTGACGGACTACCAGATGGCGCTCCAGCTGGTCGCCGAGGCAATAAATGGCCCCACAACCCAGGGGGGTCTGCGCCCATTTTCATGGCTGTCCTTTAACTTCACGATTCATCAGGGACTCCCCCACACGTACAACTTTCCCTTTATCACCATGAGGCCCATGCTGGACAAGCCATAAGAGCACAGAGCTGGAAGATGCCATGCGTCCACGTGCAGCTGTGTTCAAATTCACAAATCCTGCGTCACAACACTGTTGGTGCAGCTAAACAGAGAGTAAAAAACTTGATTATTTTGCCAACATTGGTGTTTTTTTTATTAATAATTTAATAATCCATTTTAAAAACAAGCAACAACTAAAAATGATCAAAATGATGTATACTGAACTAGATGCCACTAGATGCAGTGAGGTGTTTGTGATGTAGTGTTGTGTTGGTCTTATTTCACAGCATCTATCTATTAGTGACAGAGTACTCTGAACTGGCATAAGGATTGTGGGCTTATTTGCGCTATTTTAACACTCTGTGTAAAGTTTCCACAAACGTTTGGATTTAAACCATCAGGAAAATCCTGTTCATTTTATATTTATTATAATTACAGTATATTTGTTTTTGAGTTCAATTCTATGCAGTATCTACTCAGGTTTGCACATTGTTGAAGGAAATTAGCTAAGTTTGCATAAATATTAGCTATACTAAATTAAATTATAACCTGTGGTGCATTTTGTCTATATAAACAGAAATAAAATTCGCAAAAACTGTTTTTGTGCAAAATATGAAAGGAAAATATGTTATTTTCAAAATAAAATATTCACAAAAGGTTCACGTTTCTGATCTGGTTGACAAAAAAGAGAAAAATACTCAGTTATGATAATTACATTTGACTGCCATGTATAGTATCTATGGGAAAATTAATAAACTCAAGTAACAAATTTAAGCAACATTTGACTGCATAACAAATAGGATTTCTCAAGTACTCTTACCTACTTGTCAGTTCCTAATGTGTTTTTACCACTAGACTGAAAGTCTCTAAGGGAAGGTTAAATTCATCACTAAATTAGTGTAAGATGACAAAAGCGAAGTATAAACCTAGACAACCTAAACAGTTTTTTGTTGTTGTTGTTTTTTGCCTTGAGAAAATTTAACATTTTTAAAACTTGATTAGAAAAGATTATTTTCTTCTGTAGCGGCCATTACAGCTTTTACTTTGAAAGTGTCTCTGGGACATAGTGTGGTTAACTTCCTGTAACTTAACCAGCTTGCTTTGAGTGGGCACTCTGGGGGCGGAGCATGCTCGGTTGGATAGCTGAGAGAAAAAGCCGAGGCGACAGTCCGGGGTCCACCGCGCTCGTAACTGGTCTGTGTCCAACTGCTTTTTTTCCTAAATGGCAACGACGGCAGAGGACCAGCGGGAACCGGCGGACGCCGCTGCACTGTCGACACACCACGGCTGCCACCACCACAACAACAGCAACAACAACAACAACAATAACAACAAAGACAGCGAGGCAGGAGAGAGCGCGACCTCTGCCACCGCCAGCTCGACAGAATCCGGCGGGACGGCGTCGCAGAGCATCGGTAACGGCTCGGTTATCAACCCTAACGGGGGGAACAACGGGAAGTGGGTTCGGCTCAACGTTGGCGGCACGGTGTTCCTCACGACGCGGCAGACGCTCCTCAAGGAGCAAACTTCGTTCCTGTACCGGCTGTGCCAGCAGCAGGACCTGCATTCGGACACGGTAAGCCCCGCGAGGACGCTTTAACCCCCGCTGAACGGTGCTTCGCTCCGGGCGAAACATAACTTTGTCACAGCAGCGGGTGAGCTGGAACTGCACCTCCTCCACTTAATGTCTTTGTGATGGTTTCAACGTCATGTGAGCATTTAAGTTTGATAGTTACTTTGTCTCAGACGCTATTATTCTGGGTACTGGCAAGTGACATTGTGCCATATATCAGATTTCTATGAAAACAAATGTGGTGACAGTACATTACAATAGACGTTGCACACCATTCGTGTTGTGGCACGCAATTGTATTTGTTAAGAACAGAGACACTCGTGCGGTTTTTGATCTCTTGATAACACTCCTGCTATCTGTAGCGGCTTGAAGTTAACAGCAGCTTAGATCGTTGAGGCATCTGTTACCACACGATTGGTTCGATTTATCTTAACAGGCTTACTGCTTTGGTCTAAAATGGCGATTATTTTCTATAAAATGCGTGTGCATCTGTTTCCATAAAGTACGGAATTGTATCCCATGATATCACTCCAACATGAGTACTGATTTCCCTAAAACTTGCATCTCTGTCCTCTCCCGGAAATGCACTCCTGCAGCTCCAAATAGGCATGGAGCAGCCCACTAACCAGGAGATATACGTGCAGTCTGAAGCACTTCCACTCTCCTGCTTTTCTTCATGTGAATGTTGCTTGGGTCAGATGGATGAACACGTGCCTCCTCTTCTGCAGGAAGCCACACAGTTGGTAGCTGTACAGCTGGCATCTTATGGGGAGGGCAAGAGAGAGGGAGAGTCTGGCTGTCACATGTAGAAAGGACTTGAAAGACTCATGAATGATGCAGATTTCTATTATGCTGCATGGACTTTGATATGCATGAGTATGACAAAGGGTGGGGGTGGGGGGTCCTCCTCGTGAACCACAGCCCACTGTAAACTGATACAATGCTGCAGGCAGGTGAATACCTCCATGTTGCCAAAATTTCAGCTTTTCTGGAGAAAATAGGAGGGGGTGAGGAGTTGTCTGATCAGTGGTGTGTAATTTTATACTACAGTGCATTAGGTAGCACAGCAGAGAGCTGGCAGGAAATGAAGCAGGTGGTAACGATTAATAAAAGACCTTGACTGAACACAAACCTGTGATGATACAATTACATGGTGAATGTATTAAACTCATGGGCCAGCAGAGCACTTCAGAGATATTAATTAGTTATTCAAATTAGCAATTTAAAAGTAGGGTTGCAAATATTCAGTTAATCGGCTGACAGATCGATAAGCGTTTGTTTGGTTTTTCTTGTTGCAAGTACCTTGTCACCACATCGCCATAGACTATAGGAAACTGCATAGGTTCTTTCTCACTTTTTAAATGATTTGATGTTTAATTGTGTAGGTCAATCTGTAAATCAATAATTTGTTGTAGCACTCCTTGAATTTTTATTTATTTATTTTGTGAACCAATACATACAATTTCAGACAAATTACAACAATCCTGGGGCTAAAAATATATATTTTTTAATATATTCTTAGATTAGTCATTAAGGGTCATTGCTGACTTCGTGCTTAGTTTTGATTCATCAAAAAAATACCCTCCTTGCGGCTCTTTTGGGTGATAGCAGATTGCTACAATTGCTGATAGTTTTTATGGAAGTTGCTGATTTGTCTGCAGACCCTCGCTAATTAACCACTGAGTAGCTGCTGTGAGCAACCATTCATCAGCCAGCTGGGGAATTTTCCCTCAGTAACCTACTATACCAGACCGTAACCGGGGATTGCCAACTGGTGTCTAAGCCTATGTAACCGGTTTTAACCCCCATTGCAGCTGTGGGGCACCTGCAAGCCATTATGCAATCCGCCTTCTGCCCAGCTTCTCCTTTCATGCCGTATCAGACTAAATGTGTATTTAGCGGGGTTTTACCAGCTCTGTTCTGTGCTGAGGTCTTGCTGGTCTTCTTGCCTCCAGCTTTCCATGTATGCACATGGCGGAAGGGCAGAGCCATGCTATCAAATACAAATTACTGCAGCTGGAAGTGGCGATCTCCTTTTGATTATAGTGGTCCCGACTGAATTGACTTTTTAGTCAAGAACAGCAGTGGACCAAAATGGAAAGAAATTCACCCTTCTAAAAGTACATGTTGAGAACATTGTGCACCTGCCAGTCAATTCCTGACCTTTAGAAAGGTTTATTTTAAGATTTTTTTTCCTCTTTTCTTTTTTTGTGACTGTTACAGGAAAAACAGGAAATGCGGGAGAGCAGGGGAATTTTGGGCTGGTGTTTGAATCTTTAGTGGCTGCTCATAGTGTACGACTACATGTGGTATTCACCTCAATCCCAAACTGTGACACAAATACTAAACCAGCGGGGAAAACGGCATGCTTAGGATTAGAATTGAGCCTCCCTTTAAGATCAAGATGTGGCTTGATGATTTGCCACATCGCTTATGCTGTTATTATCATTATTATTATTATTATTTTTATTATTACACGTGCAGTCACTGAAGCAGGTTACAAACTGAATATGCGACAGATCCAGTAATAACAGTTGCAGAGGATTGAGTGGGATTGTGGTGCGCAGCAGTGATGACTGTTCCCCTGCTGCACCTCTGGGCGCTATGGAAAGAATATTCCTGTGTGACCTTCAGCTGTGACCTGACAGGAGCTTTCTCTGCGCTGCCTGATGACACGCATGTAATCTCTCTTTGTGTGTCTCACAAATATTCAGACGCAAACCAACACCCTCCTTCCTCCTCATTATTTTCTACCTCCCCGTGTTATTTTCTCGTCCTCTCGGCGTTCTCGCTCTTGGTAGTTGACTTGCTCTGTTTTGCATTCATGCTTTTTTTTTTTTATTGTTATTTTTTATTTTTGCTCGTGCCCTGTAATTTATGCATTGTATCACAAACTCCTGAATCTCAAACCACGGAGAAGAATACTTAAGTAAACTTCTTTTTCTTCTGATTGCTACCCATTTGCTATCAGCTCAAAAACAGGAACTGAGCTGTCAGTGAGACTCTGAATCCTCAGTAAACTGGGAGTTGGGAGCAAGAGGAGCACGGAGGCGTAACGATCTGAGTCATTGTTTAATGTTTATACAGCAAAACATACTGCTCTATAGATGGACTTCACAGAGAGATGTGTTTCGGGGTATTATAAAGGCTTTGCCAGATCCGAGAAACGTATCATCTGTTGTCTGTTCTGAGTCCTTGTTTACTTAATCCATTATGTAAGTTAATACTGCAGCGATAACAAGAAATGTTTTTGTTTTATACCCAGGAACTCTTCATTTTCAAAGTCCGGAAAGAAACTGTAATTCCTGGAAGATTAAGGGCTCAACTCTAGTAGCCTAAAAATAAAAAAGAGTTTGAGTAACCAGTAATTATTTGTGCTATTATTCCCAGAATTAAATGCAGGACAAATTAACGGACCTTGTGAATCAGTAATGCACTGATCTTAACAGCTAACTGCATGAAAGAGGGAGCAGATTTGGTGCACAGTTGGTCTGAAAATATCTGGCTCAATTTAGCCTCTAAAACAAAATCTGCGTCTTTCTTTTTAAAGGAAGTGTTTAACAGTGAGTGCGCTTTGTTCCTCTCAGCTTGTCAAACTTCTTAAGATGTGAAAGTTGATATTGGAGACCAAACAAACAGACACTGCCTGCTAAAACTAGGTCACATCATCTCATCAGCTGACTGCAAATATCACACTTCTACAGTTTGGAGCAACACAGGGTATCCTTCGAGCGCTGCCTCACCATTTTTTTGTGTGTGTCAGCATACTCTGTTAACTGGCCGACATCAAGCTGAAACGAGCCACCCCCGAGTTAGTTACCACACAGAACATTGTAAATCCAAATCCAAATTCCAAACTTCAGCCTGTGTTTCTTTTGCTCAGGAGAGGAGCTGATTTTTAGGTGCTGGACAATCCTCCCACCCCTCCCTCTCAGACGTTTGCATGTCTGCACTTAGGAGTTCCTGTCTGTCCTTTTTTTTTTTTTTTTTAAACCTCCACATAGACGCTTACAATCTGTGTCCATACAACTGTTCTAATGAGATTATTGGCACTTAAAATGCTCTACCTCCTCACCCAACCAAACCCAGGGCTCCCCTCCTTTATCCGTGTGGATGATCTCGCACCATCCCAAGCCAATTACACCATGGATGACTGGTTGTGGGCCATAACAACACAGCCAGGTTCTGTGGTTTAGGGATTATTTGCACGTACGCATGAAATTTTTTGTTAATTAAGTTTTTAACTTTAATTGTCCACAAAACCCATCTCATCCCACAGTGTCAACACAGCCTCCAAAAATGCTAGAGGCAAGGTTTTTGCTTCAGAGTTGTTTAAACTTGTAAATTTGAAAATGCACAAATTGAAGGCTGAGTAACACAGCAAGAGGTTGTTTTTTTTTTTTTAACCATATCCCATGGCAGGATTTCACAACTTTCTTTGCTATTCCTGTTTCCTTAAACTTATTTGTATAATTAGATTGATACATATACAGGTAAAATAAGTCAGAGCTACAGGATGGGGCAGTGTTTTACATGCTTACAAATGTGTAGTTGCTGTTTGGGAAAGTTTGCAAAAGAAAGGCACATGCGACCAAGCTTATTTCATGCCTCCCACACGAAAAGTGTCACTGGCACTTGAGAAGTTAGTAGTTTAGCTAGGCCATCTTTGATCCCACAGACCATAAATTAGGTTGATCCGTAATTAGAAATCACACTTATTTCTAGAGTTTTATCACAACTCCTGCCCCCGTTCATATCAGAATTTCATAGACAGGCTAAAAATGAATGCAATCTCTTATTTTCACCAAGACTGAGGATTACTAATAGTAATAATAATACTTAGTAATACTTAATAATTTCAACTGCACAGATATTATAGCAGCAATACAAGGAGTACAGTGTAGAAAAAGAAACTGGACTTGCTGTGAGACTCTGTATGCCAGCATATACTGAGATGCACTGATAGCCTGGCATACCTGATAAATGAATTAGGTCACAATTTGTTGGAAAAATAAACCTTTCAGTATTTTTAACACTGAGATACAGGTAGGAGTAGGGATGGGTATCGTTTAGGTTTTATCCGATACCGGTGCCAACCCGGTACTTTTGAAATGGTGCCGGTGCTTAAATGGTGCTGAACCAGTGCTTAAAGAATGGAGAACACAAACTTTGTCCAAAAACCTCTCATTTTTAGCTGTTTGTTTGTTTTTGTAAAAAGATAACAATGTTAGCCTTTTCTGTTGATACAATATACCTCCTTTGGTATGAACTGGCGCTTAAACTTTGGAAAACACAAACTTTGTCCTAAAACCTCTCATGTTTAGCTGTTTTTTGTTTTTTGTTTTTGTACCTGGGCCCGCCTACTATCCTTGGAAAGGTAAAATGATTGGCTAGAATCCAAAGTGTATGACATCTCAAGAGAAAAAAAAAAAGCACTGAAATCTGGTTACTACCGTTTATGTCAGAACCGACCAGTACCCATCCCTAGTTAGGAGGTAATTGTTGTGCGCATGTTTTAAAAGGCGAATGGGGTTTTGTTTGATTATAGGCGATGGGCTACTGGACGTCCTTACCGCTACAGGGAAGTGTTATAGAGTCGCATCCTATTTCCCTGAACAAATGTTGTGTAAACCATTAACTCACCTAAATGTCATATCTGTTGATTCCCTCCCTTTGAGTCTGTTGGACTTCTCACAATAATGAAACAGAGAAAGTGACCTCTCATAAAAAAGGGCATTTTTAAAATTTTGTTATTTCTGTACTTTATTCATACTCATTTTAGCTCAGTGTGAGAGTCCCTGCTATTGTTTCTGCTGCGATCCTCTGCTTACTGTTTCACTGTGTGTAACATGGTGAAACTAACGCACACAGAGTGGAGCAGAACATGAGGTGAAGTAAAGAGAAACTCATTCTAGTTTTTCATAATGCGTTATGCAACTGTAATAAACAATTGCTATAAACGCTTAAGACATAAGGATCGAATGTCTGAAAGCTAAACTAAAATGCCTGTTTTGCTCCACCAATGAAAAATAGCGCACCCAGGCAATTCAGTGTAATTTACATTAGCATGGACTGATAGTCATGACTGGATTTATTTTGCTTGTTTGGTTCTTATGTACACAACGTTTTTGGTTGTAAATGAAGTGCAAAGGGAAATGTGCTAATTTGTTTTTCTCTGAGGTGCTGGTGCTTTAGTTTGGCATCCAGTCAGTAGATAGAGAGAGAGATCACCTGTATAGTAAGAGTAATAATACTAAAAATCAACCAATAGCAGATGGAGAAAGACAGCAAGACTAAAGTGATGGCTGTGACACAATTCAGAAAGCTCTCCCCTCGTGTTGTTATGGCCACACTGTCAAGTCAAGTCACGTCGATGAGGCGTCAGTTTGTCCTCCACTGCAGCTCTGCTCATTTAGGATGTCGAGTGTGTCTGTATGTACCTATGTTTATGCCCGGAGCTGCAGTCTCAGCTTTTTCACGCTCTAATCACTGTTTTTCAGTACAAACGCATACTCTCCTAACATGCACTCAGTTTATACACGGTGCCTCTTGGTCTTCAACTCTGATCTCTGCTTTCTTGCTCACACACACAGATGTGTAAAGCCCATATGTCTTATTCATCCATGTCTGTGACAGTGTCCACCTGTTTCTTTGAACCTTCTTTAATACAAAGAAATTTCCTTTACCTCCTATTTGTTTTTTTTTTTCATAGCATTTTTTTAATCTTTTGTCCTCTACTGATCTTTTGTTGTCCTCCTACCCCCCTGTTTTCATCTAATTCATCCTCACCTAGCTATCCTTCCATCCTACAGTGTGCTCTGAGGAGTACACTGGTGTTTACACTCCTCACACTCCGTTTTCAGCAAATGCTGCTATAACAGAGCTAGAGCTTAACCAGCAGTGCTGCTGTTTCTGAGGGTTTTTTGTTTGTAGTAGTAGCTGGAACAATACTGCTGACCATATAACTTACTCTTATAGTGGGCTGTGTTGTGCATGTGCATGCAGAACACGCAAATAAAAGTGCTAACATCCATCTGCACAAGATGTTGCTACAGGCCAAGATTGTTACTGCTTGAGCAGGCAGTCAGAAAAAGAATCAGTCATGTGACTGGAGCATGTTCTCATTATCTAGCTGGATATCTTCCTGCTCATTGACTTACTGCATTAACTGTCCTCTCAGTCTATATATGGAGACACAGAAAAGCTCTGTATATAGCACCAGCCAAATGCTGGTATTTGGTTAAATCTGTAGAAAAGCTAACTCTGATGCACTCTCTCTTATCAAGAGATAATGGTTTGTTTTTTGGGCTGAGGAATTCGGCATTTGAAAATCATATAATTTCCAACAAGTCCCGCCCCTTTCCCCCCTAACTTATATGCCTTTGCCTGTATCTCCTGTTGGTATGTTTTTGAACTCCTCCAGCAATGGCTCTTTTATGAACTCGACTCTAAAGGGCGATGTGATTCATTATGGAGAAGAGCACAGGCAGGATGAGCGTATATGTGTAGGGATAGGAGTCATGACATAACAACCAGGCAAGCTTGTCACATGTAGCCTGGAGGTGCAAGTGAAGTAGGCTGTTGACACACATGATCACACAGTTTACGCTGACTTCCAGTAACCAGTAGGTTTTTTTGCTTTTTGTTCCCATGTAAAAATAGCTGTTGTTACGAGAGTAAATCTGAATTCAGTTTTCAATCTCAGGCTAAACACACAGAGTGGAGCGCATAGTGGAACAGACACGCACACACGAAGTGAAACCAAGAGAAGAGGTGAATAAAGAAAGTAGCACAAGCGTGAACGGTAGTAAAACACAAGCAACAAACAGAAGAGTGACTGCAGACAGTTCTCGAGCAACATGTCACCATCTACATTGCTTCTGATAGAATCACATGCACAAATGCAAAATAAAAACTCCACACTTTATAACATGAGGAAATGTGTTATGAAGGCTGTAAAAATGCAGTAATGGTATAATGGACTGTCCTCTGTCTGTCTCTGACTCTTTTCTGTAACAGGATGAGACTGGCGCTTATGTAATTGATAGGGATCCTACCTACTTTGGCCCCATCCTCAACTACTTGCGGCATGGCAAACTGGTCTACAACAAGGAGCTCGCTGAAGAAGGTCTGCATGATTGTCTTATTTGCTTGCCAGTAGAAATAAGAATAATACTAGCATGTTTGTTGCAGTATGATGCAATTTTCCCCTGATGCCTTTCTTTTGCTTTTTGAATTTGTGCACTTTATATGAAGATTTGGTATGTCTGAAGAATGTATAAGTCTTCTACTCAGGTAGCTAAAATCAGCTAATGAATAATTAAGAAACAGTTGACAGTAATAGTTAACAGATGGCCAGGACTAATAATCAATAGTAGACTGATGTGGTTAAATATATGTTCTATAAAGGACAAAAGTAGAATTAAAAATTGTTAGCTTAAAGGAGTATACAGTGGTTGAAATATGAATGATGTTTAGCTGAATATTAAACAATAATATTTAAAGAATATTCTGTTTACTTGGACTGCGTGCAGCTGAGGTCATCTGGCGTGGAAATGTTGCACTACAGTGTCACACAGCAGCTGAGTTGAGTGTTTCTTCTGTGACCAGGTGTCCTGGAGGAGGCCGAATTTTACAACATCACCCCGCTCATCAAACTGATTAAAGAGAGGATCGTAGAGAGAGACTCCAAAGCCACACAGGTAAACGCACAACCTGTCAACAGTGAGTCACTGAGCTTCCAACTATAAAACGCAGTATATCACATTTATGTTGATTGTATTATTACTCTTGAAACATATAATATTTAGCTGTTCTGACATGTCCTGTGCTGAATATTGCAGTATTGTTTAGAGTCATAGGATATAGACGTTTGAGCGTTTCAGTGCTTTAGCCTTTATTAATGATTTTGTTCCCCCAGGTGCTTCTACAAAGAGGCCACTGCTGTACATCAGCCTTCTCTCTTCTTTCTTTGCTTTTCTCGGGATGGTTGGACTCACTCTTATATAATCCTTCTGCCCTCTCGAACATACTCCCACTCTCCCCTTATCCTACTGTTCTTTACTGGACTCACTGCTCGTGTTTGCCTAACGTGGTTAAATATTGTGCAGAAAGATGAAAATAGTGGTGCTGGCTTTTAAACTGCCCAAATAGGATTTGGTAATCCAGAGCGTTGAATGTTATGCAATATGAAATGACTGCACCTTATTGGAAAATTCATAGAATTCAATCTAGCAGTGTCGGTATTTACTTCCCTTTTTGTATCTCTGGAAATGGTTGCACCTTCCTTTTCATTCATTTCCTGCATCGTCATCTCTTTCCTTTTATACCAGCAGGTGCCCCCCAAGCATGTCTACCGAGTTTTGCAGTGCCAGGAGGAGGAGCTGACCCAGATGGTCTCCACGATGTCGGACGGCTGGAAGTTTGAGCAGGTCAGCGTGCGCGCCTGCAGAAAGCCCCGCACCGGACTGCTCTGGACTGTGGGTTGGACTCACGCTGCTGCTGACCCTTTAACCGTGACCCTTGGTCTAACCCCCGGTCCTGACCCGAGCCTTGCTGTTTGCATTCCCAATCTGAACTTTCCATTAAATCCTATATTATGCCTTAGTCTAGTTCTTGATTTGCTGGCCTAATGTTACAGTGACACTAGAGAAAACGGTGGTTGGAGACAGCAGCACATGCAAAATAATTACATCCATGTGCCATGAACTGGCAATCTTGTGGAGTTTGAAATGGTTGCTTGGAAGCTGGGGACCAGGTCTCCAAATACTTCCTTCGAAGTCAACCTCCAATCAGTCTGCTGGGAATTTGTGATTGAATAGGGTGAAGTTGGCAATTATGTATCATCCGTTTGTGATAATATGGCAAATAACTGTGACAAATCAGTGGAAATCACAAATTTGTGTCCAACTCCTGCAAAGCTATTGCTGTGCATACAGAAATCCACAATAAATAGAAATTCATAGTAACTACTTGCATTTAGAGTCTAACCAGAACCACACAGATTAGAAAAGAAATTCAGAAGTTCTTCCATAAATGGAAGCGTAATTGCTCCAGGACGAGAGTTTAACTGCAGGATGACAGGCACTCAGCAACATCGCATTAATGTAGGAATAACCTAATTACATCAAGTTTAGTTAAGTCCCCGTCTGGCAAATAGACTCATCAGAACTAAGTTGCACTCATCAGTTCAGACCGACAGACTGATTGTAATGTTTTGGCAATCTGTCTGCCTTTTATAAATTACACAGCAGTTATTTGCAGACATCTGAGCGCGATTGCAGTCGGTCCGTGTCGGACCACGACTATTTAAAGACACCTATGGGGACCAGACGACGCTTAGTCCCGACACCTACTTACATTTGGTTGCTGAATTTGATGCAGTCACTGGGCAACCTTTTTTGTCGCCTATTTGAAAGGAGGTTGCCATTTAATTTGTACTCTGGCGTGACTGAGCCATTAAACAGCCCCTTTAATCTAGTGAGTCCGTGTGAGTTAGTCCCAGAACCTGTAATCTTAAAGAAATCGTAAACTTTTATAGTTTTAAAATTATGATACTGATTTTGGAGAACCAGTTCTGTCAAATAAACACGCCTTCTTGTCTGTTGTAATGTCAGTCTGTTATTGGCCACATCTCCAGAGACGACCTGTTAATATGTTTAATAATTCTAGACTTCATTGCGTTAAACTGGCCAGCCTTTACAACGCTGTAGGCTAAAAATCGCACACAGACCCTGTGTCCCTCCCCCACTCCTCTGCTTTAGCACTTGGCTCCCCTGCATGCTGCACAGCTATGATTTTCATATATTTTTCAGCAGAGCTGACCCGCAGTTGTTTTGCTGTTTCCACAAGTACACAGCGCTTGAATCTACTGCTGCGTCCTCCCCCGTCCCCCAGCCATGCATGAGCAAAAGCAACCTTCCTTAGCTGTAGTATGGGATCTCCACTTTCTGTCTCCTGTGCTGGAAGTCCCCCATGTTACTCACTGTGTGTCTTTGTCTCTGTCCCTCTCTGCTCTGTATTTCTCTCTGCATCTGCGTCTCTTTCTTTCTAGATGGTAAACATCGGCTCGTCGTACAGCTATGGAACAGAGGATCAGGCTGAATTCCTGTGTGTCGTATCAAAGGAGCTCCACACGGCCGGATCTGGGCTGGGAACAGAGCAGAGTCACAAAACCAAGGTGAGTCTCGATATTTTGCATGAACGAAACAAGTATATTTCAAAATACACTATGGGGAGAAGCTGCTAAGCTGTGTGTTGGCTGTGTTCGTATGTGTGTATTTCTGCTTTGTTGCGGGATGTGTGAAAGAGTAGAGGTCTCTCGACTCATTAAAGGTGATATGAGTGTGCTTTGATCCTGCGCCTCTCCACTCAAAGCTCCAAATGTCACTCCCCTCAAAATGTCATTCACAAACACATTCACTCCATCATTCACACAGCTCTGCCTTTCATTCCTGCAGTTCTCAATCATTACTGTATTGGTTCTTCCTCCTTCATGTGGATATATTAATATATATCTGTGTCTGTTTTTTACCTCTCAGCCTCTCACTGTCCACTCACTGACACTCATCCATGTGCTCATTTTTGTCATTTTTCTGTCGCGTTTTTCTTTTCTTTTCCCTTTTTGTATTTTCTCCTCCTTCCTTCATGCTGAATGAAGCCCACAGAGATGCAGGAGGAGGAAGCGGCGAAGGAGGAGGAGGAGGAGGAGGAGGAGGAAGAGGGGGGGAGAGATACTACACCAAATGAGTGGCTTAGAGAATGAGGGAGTCATGTTTCTTTGTTCCAAAGAGATGCCTGACTGGGTGAGGAACTGTGCAAAAGATGTGCTAGTGGGTAGATGTAGTGGATTTTAGTGTGTGTGTGTCTATATGTCTGTGATGTCTATGAGAAATATAGACGAGGTTTCATGGCACAGCATTGAGTATGGCCTTAAAGTTGCCTTTCTGTTTCAGTCTGAAACTCTTTCTTC
Organism: Neolamprologus multifasciatus; assembly: GCF_963576455.1. Taxonomy (NCBI): domain Eukaryota; kingdom Metazoa; phylum Chordata; class Actinopteri; order Cichliformes; family Cichlidae; genus Neolamprologus; species Neolamprologus multifasciatus. The sequence continues at coordinate 21,862,464 of NC_140446.1, read as the reverse complement.
ATTGAGTCAGTCCCATGTTAAAATTACCAAATGTAGTTGTGCATTTGGTCAAAGTGAATGTTGCATTTAGATTACTGGTTGAAAACTGTAAGGTTGCAATGATTGTAACACATTAAAAAAAAAAACATGGGCAAAATATAACACATGCATAATCGCTAATCATGATTTGGACCATAAACAACAAAAATAAACTCTTACTTTGACTAGGATGGAGGCCTTGTGCTCATAACCAACATGAGCACAGGACCAATTAACTTGTATTATATTTTTAGGATAATTATAAGTTATGTACACCATTGCACAATTGCTATTGGTCCTATATTTACAAATATGCTTGTTATACCAGCATGCAAAATGTGCTCTTAAAGTAACATGCCAGTAGTGTCCCTGCAGCTAACGACAAGAACGAAGCGATTTCCTCTTTATCTGCCAGTTTACCCCTTAACTGTAAAAAGGCTGATTTTTCGAATTAATACTAGGGCTGTGCGATATGACCAAAATCTCATATCCCGATATAAAACATCTATCGTCCGATAACAATATAAATCACAAAAATTTAACATTTTCTGTAAATTCTGTGAATCTCAGGTAGCTGAAGTGTTTCCAGCTGGGCGTCGTGGATCTGGAGTAGAGTGTTTTACCGATGTATGAAACGACACGTTTTTAGACATAAGTTGTAACAGCTGCCGTTTTCTTTGCAGCGTGCTGCAGGGAAAAGCCTGTTCTAACGTTTGAGTCTAAGGTTTATTTTTTTAGCACCTGACGGCTCTTTTTTGCTTCTCATCGGTAAATACTCTGCATACTATTTCACGTGATTCAGTTTATTTTGAAAAGTCTCAACAGGATCTTGAGCTTTATTGTGAAAGGTTTATGTGGAAAATAAACAAGCGGACACGTGATGGTTTTACCATCGTTATTGCTAATGACAATGCATAAAAACAGGCGCTTGTCCGTCGGTAGTGTGGTTATATTAAATATAAGAGAAAGAGAGAACTTTAAGAAATTAATATAGCCGCTACAGTGACCATCAAAACGATGAAAAAATATTGCCGTAAACAGTTTATTTTGCAACACCACAAAACAAACGATAGCGTAAAATGAAACGATAGACGTTTTTATATCGTCATATCGTTATATCGAACAGCCCTAATTAATACTAGTAAATATGTCAGATGAGTTCGAATCTCAGTGAGGTCGGGGTCAGAGGTCAAGTTTTTTGAAAATCTTGTGAACACAATAACTCACGAAGGTAGTCCCCTAGGATTTGGTGTAGCACTGTGTCAGTATTTTTTAATTCATGCACTGATGTTTTGTGTATAACATTTAAAATAACCAGTATTATTATAATAATTATTATTATTATTAGTTTATGTGTTAGCACTCGATCACCAATCACAGTGGTTAGCTGGTTAGCTGACACAAATATGACCAGTTCTTGTTCAGAGTAAAAAAAACAGCTGTGATCAAGATACCAAGATCATCTTTTATATATAGTTATTTGTCACTGTGATTAAATGGAAAACAGATATCGAAAAAATGCATGTGTGTGAGAGAATGTGATGAATTTTGCTAATTGGCGCTTGGTTGGAAATGTCACTTTCTCCACACAGCCACATGTATCGATTGAGAGCTGCGTCTCTATGGGCTCTCATTGTCAATGCTGTGACATGGAATATCTCTGACCTTTCAGTGCAGCAATAGTCTTCAGATGTCCTTCCCAGTCTGTGCACATACATATACAGTGTCGGTGTAAAGTCACACACATGTGTAATTAACATTTGCGCAATGCACAATTTAAAATTCAGTAAATATCAAAGCAGAAAACACTTGTATATAGTAAGTAGCGAAGATGGCTGTGTTTGTTTTGTTGTTGTTTCCAGTCATTATGCGTGATAGTTAAGTCACTTATTCTCAGTTGCTCAACATATTCATCATCATTGCCATCATTGCAGCCAAAACCATAGCTTAGATTGTTTGCAGTGACTGTAGATTTTATGTCTGCACTTTTCCAATCTCTAATGTCTGTTTTTGTTTTGTCGCTTTGTCTTTCATTTTGCAGCTTTTTCAAATCCACGGGTCCCGGATGTAGAAATCACGAGAATTTATTTTTCCTATGCTTGTCATGTTCTGTACATGGCATTTGTGTGTTTTTGTCCGTGGACAGTCATCGCAATACGTAGCATTGTTGCCACTTCATTGACAAAATGCTGGTTAGTATTAGCAAACGTCCAAAAATGTCTAATATCACTGTTAACGCAATGGAGCAATACCATCTTAAAAAAAAAAGAAAAAAGTGAAATCACCTTAATTTACAGACATGCTCATGTGTTGTGTCTGTGCAAATGTTATATTGCCAAGGGCAGTAGTGCAGCTTAGTAAATCATGACCAAAGAGCCATATTAGATCTGGCTGAACCAAGGTGCTGATTCTTAATATGACAGGAGAGAATTGGCCTCGTCTTGGTTAACCTGTGAGGAGCTGTCCCATCTGTGCTGCACAGGATTTGCATCATTATATTTCCTAATGAAGCAGCTATCCCAGTGATTTATGCAATTGTTGCCCAGTCTTTGACCACCGACTCTGCTGAAGTCCTGACAGTATTTCATAGTTGGGTACGAGGTTTTCTCATGACAAAAAAATCACATTGGTTGTGAAGAAAACCTGCCAGCAGCTGCTGGACCCCACAGAGCAAAAGTGTGTTAAATCACCCATATCAGCCTTATTTAGAGATGACTTCAAGCGTACTCAAGTAATTAAATCTTCACGAGCTCAACTCAAAATCCACTAATTTGTTGCTCTCAGTCATTCAGGAGGGTGTGTGTTTGTGTGTTAGCATAGCCACTTCTTGGTTTGGACTGTGTAACTGAAGTAGGTCAAAAATGTGCTTGTGGGGACAATTTTACACTTTCTGGACATTACAAAGGTGCACACGCTGCACTGGTGAAAACACAAACTGCTCTACATTGTCGCCCACAGACACACACACACACATGCATGCGTATACACATATATCCCTTGTTTGTGCTGATGCATACCTGTATCACCTTGCACAACAGCAGTGTTGCTTCGGTCTGTTGCCATGGCTGGGATCCAGTTCCTGCTTTGGTCTCAACAGACTTAGAGATGTTGGTGTAGTCAGGAAAGGCTTAAAAAGCAGGCATGGAGGAGGAAGGGGGCAAGGATGAGTCTGGTGTACCACAGCTTTGTAATATTAGTGATCATATCCTGTTTTTGTTCCAATAAAAGCCCCACAGCAGGCAGATCTGCTGCAGTGCAGGTGTATGACTGAAAATAAAATGTCAAAGAAAGCCACGTGACTTTTAACAACCTCTGCTGTGAACATGCAAGAACCACACCATAGATCACATTTGAACTCATGCACGAGACTGTGGCCAATTTCCTTATAGCTCTAGGCATCACTCTGCAAATACACCACTCACATTTGGTGTTTATTAAACTTCAGGAGGTGCACTTAGTGAATGTTAGGGTGAAACCAAAAGGGTTCTACATTAGTTATAAAACAGCAGGTTTTTAAAGCATGTAGATAAGAATTTAGAGTAGGTCTGCTATAGTCCAACATCACGCTGTAGCTTATAAGAAAACACTTTCTTGAACAGATGCTAACATTAAAATGCAACTCAGCACTTCTTGGATGCATAAATAAGTACATTTGTGGAGTAAGTTATTGGTCTGTTTTCAGCCTGAAATTAAGATTTGGTGCGCTTCTCAGATTTAACGCAAGCCCAGAGGGATTATTTCTGCCTCTGAGACTACAGCAGCCGTGTTAAGCATCGTCTGCCTGCAGCTTTAGTTTCACCTCCTGCTGTTTAGCTCCTGCAGCACACCTACTGACCAGCAACGCACAGCCAACAAGTGTGCAGGGGTCACAAATTTGAGACAATCGAGAATTTTTTTTTTCCTCTATCTCCAAACATTTTTGATAATAAAATCAATTTAACATAAAAAAAAATAAATGGGATGTAAATACAATATTCCATGTTTGTTTTCCATTTATAGCACTGATCAGAAAACATATCCTCAACTGTGGGATCCTCCCGATCCCTAATTAGGAGGATTAGCAGAACACGGTAAATGTTAAATGTGTAGTTAGCCTGCAGTTACTGCGTACGATACTCATAACAGTGATGTTGACAGAACAGAGAAGACCAAACGATTTTTATTTCTACTGCTTTTTTTTTTTCTCTTCTCTTTGTGGCTTTTAACTCGGATCATTCAGTGCCTTGAGTTCAAGCAGCAAAACAGACATGTCAGCATGATCGTAGCTGTTATTCCATGCGTTTTTAAGTGGCTGCTTTTAATATTTTACAGTAGATGGTTTACAATCTCACTTTTTGTTTTTACTGTAATTGTCTTCTCGTGCATTTACTGAGGTGTTCCTGTAGAGATAAAGAGTAAGTGTGCACACCAAACAGCTGCATGCATGAGGTGAAGCCGGTTTAAGATGTTTTGTATAAAAAAGCACCACCTTTTTTTTTTAAATTGTTTTGTAAGTTTTGATGTCTAATTTATTCTTAGACTTTCTTTTTGAATATTACATTGTAAGAATTTGGCCATTTGATTTTAGATGCGTGGGGGGGTGCTTTTGCTCGTTTCTACTTGAAGAATAGCGTTTCTGTTTGACTGTCCTGACTATCTCAAACAGCACATACTGTATAATCAGCAGGTTTACTGATTCCAAGTTTTTCGTCATGGTTCACTTAAATGTATAAACCTCCATTTGCATGTCCTGTTACAGTACCTTGTTTGTTTTTTGCTTGATCCTCACTTCATTTTTGCTGTACAATTAGTACTTAATGTATAAACGCAGCAGAGCTCTTTCATTAGCCTGTGCAAAAAAAAAACAAAAAAAACCCAACATCTGTCATCATCAAGTCGGGATAGAAAAACATTTCTCTCTGATGCTGGAGATTCTTTCATCTGCTGTCCGTAGAGCCACTTTACTGTCTGTGAACATGAAACGGATCCATGTGTGACGCATGAATCGTACGGGCTTCAGGAATCAGTGTTCGGATAGTTTCAAAACTGGACTTCATGAGGTCCTGAACATATGACATCTTCAACAGAGTGAAAGGAAAATGTACTTTTTTTTTTTTTTTTTTTAATTTAATGTAAATGAATGTCAGCATTGTCAACAAAAATAAACATTTGGTTTAAGGTACAAAGTCTTTGTTTTGTTTTTTGCCCTGATGACAATGAGCCCACTGTGCACTGCTTTCTATACCAGCGGTCCATAACCCCCGGGCCCACCGGTCCACGAGCGAGAGTTGAGGCTCAGGAGTGAAATTGATGGTTTTCAGGGTTTTTATCGTTAACTCGGTTTCCCTGGGCCGCATTTGTAGACCGATTAAGTCGCTGTAACCGATTAAGTCACAGCGACACGCCGAAGGCGGTCCAAATTCGTTGACTCTCCGAATGCAGCCGACAAATGCGTCCTCCTCTTCACCTAATTTGAAGGATGTGTCGGGTGTGTCCTTCGTGGCCCACCATATCCCAGAGTTCATAGCGCGGCCCAGCCAAACTCCAGTTTCTGGCAGTGGCGGCCGCTAAGTTTTAAAATTATTCTTATTAATCTTTCTGAGTCACAAAATAAACTTTTAACATATTTGCAGGCGAGAATGTGGGGGTGTGTAAACTTCAAATATCTGCTCGGTTTATCAAGATATCGCATATTTGCAAAAGTGCTTCGACGTTTTCGGAGACGTCTGCTACCCACCAGCTTGATAGCTAGCCGAGAGCTCGAGGATCACTAGAGCCGCCGAGAATGGCACAACTCCCGGCACATCATTTTCAGATCACCGCGGGCTTTCGCTACTCAGGTTAAACGTAATAAAAAAATTCACTTAGACAACCTAAAAATGTTATTGTTTGGCTTTTTTCAGTGTTTTATTTGTTCGCGAGTAAATCGGTTTGGCTGAGATTAAAGTTATTAGATTAGATTAGATAAGATAAAGCTTTATTAATCCCCTGGGTGGGTTCCTCCGTGGTTTTCGCGCAGGTGAATAAACGTCAAACAGAAACCTGATTAAACAGACATATGTGACGGTCGAGAATTTACGTCAGTGTCCTGTTATATTTTAGATAGCAAGGAGCAGACGGCTGAGTTTAATAAACTCCACCGACACAGCAGTGACGCTAATCTGAAGGCTAGACCGTCCAATTTCACAGCCGTTTACTTCCGGCCTAACCGACCTCCTGAGGACCCGACCCACATTGACCGCGAAGGCCGGGTCCTCAGGAGGATGCAGCCCAAGAATTTGGACACGACTGATGTTACTCTGTTGCGGCACATTTCAGGAGGACGCTGCTGATAAAGTTACACAATGACTTCGCTTTTATTATTGTATTTACAAAATACCACAATTTTTGTCTTGGTCGTATCATTTTATTTTGTTGTATTTATCTGCAACACCTTAAAGGCCGGTCCGAGAAAATACTGGCTGACATTAAACCGGTCCGTGGCGCAAAAAAGGTTGGGGACCGCTGCTTTATACAATAACAAAGGCACTCTTTCAAGGGCCTGCAGTGCAGCATCTTCCTCCCTGAGCTTCCTCAATACAGCCTCCTCTGCATGACATACAGATGCATACAGAGTCAAAAACTGGCCGTCATTTGGTTAAAGTAATAAATGCAGAGGAGTTGTGACTTTTATAAGCATTGTCTATAGATTTTTATGGGACCTATAATTTACTTACTGGCTGACAAATGTGGAAACAAATACACATTAAGCGCTGTACATAAATAGAATAACCCAGTTTTAACCTAAGCAGCAGAAACAATCAATGAACATTAATGACAAAAACAACAGTATATTTTACAAATGCATTAACCGTATTACTGTAGTTCTAAAACCTTTTCCAAACTGTACAATGCACAAAAAGGGCGAACCTGCATTTCTGTCTGCGCAAACGGCCTCTTCTGTTCTTATCGTGTTCCTGTGTTTTGTTAGTTGAACAGGCCATTAGCAACATCTGCACTGGCATGCGAGGGTGCTGCGGCTGGCTCATTCCATAGTAAGTGAATCAAATCCAAAAGCGCTGCCACCTGACCACATGAGCATCAGCTGTGTTTGGGTTTGTTTGTTTTTTGCGATATAACTGGTGCTGAAATTTTGTGCTTTTATTTATTTATTTATTTATTTATTCTTTATTTTTCCAAGTGTCTTTGACCCCTCATAACTTCAGTTTGGGTTTCCACACTATTTTATATATGTATGTAGATCAATTTCCGAACCATATTATTACACATTCACAGGTGTAAAAATACAGATGTAGCAAAAAATAATTTTGGCATAAAAGGAAAAAGAGCTAGAAGCTGAGCCTGGAATCAAAATTTGGATAAAAATGAATCCTTAAATATGCTAAATCTTGTTTTAGCAGAGTACCTAACCTTCAAAGTTGGCCTAAAATCCCCTTTTTGACCATTTTTCTTTTGACGGAGGATAACAAAAAACCCCAAACTGGTTATAGAAAAAAATCTGCACTGAACAAATCTAAAGTTTTGGCTTTCAGCTATGACACTTGAGTAGGTAAAAATAACATCAATTACATAGTACAAAGTTTCCACCCGCCCTTTCCAACCACCCAAAATGATGGCAGGAAATAATGCGTGAATATTTGAGGTCTTTAGACGCAGGACTTTTAATTCCTCATTTTTCCATGCTTGAGTTCCTGCTCTATATGCAATAACAGGCAAATATTTACAGCATGCTCTACAGGAAGGTACTGAGTGTGTTATCCACAGTGGCTAGATGCAGGTACTCGGGAAGGCTGCTCTCAGACTCGACCTCTGACCCCTGGTCGCTGGTGTCCTCCTTGCTCTGACATGGTAGCAGCTTCTTCCTTCGCACGGAACCTCGCGAGCGACGCTCCAAACACGTCAAGATCATGTGGGCGAGGTCCTGCTGGAGCCGCTGGACGTTTTCTCTGGAAGAGAAAGCACCATGTTGAACGAGTGAGTCTCAGATGCGGAGGTGCATGTGAAAGGATTTTATCTCTTTTTTTGCTCACGTTGTGGGTGGAGTAGGACGATCGTAGTCTTCACCAGTTTCACCTGTCAACCAGTAAGTTGTTTCTGTGCCTTTACCCTAAAAAAACCCCACATATTCATCACAGTCACTGGCATCAGTGTCGCAGTGAAGATTTTTGTCACTGTATCTCAATTTAATTTGGCTGACATGCTGCTACATTGAATGAAGAGACCAACCTTTACCTTCAAGTATGTTTCCCCTCTCATCTCATACTCAAACTTGCAGTTTGTTCTCTCCAGGATATCTATGGTAGGCTGACTGACATGGATCCGCAGGGCTGTGAGATAAAAAGAAAGACAACAGAGCTTGGCTGTGGTCACTTTATTTAATTAGGCTGACTGCTGGCTTCTATAATTGCGCTAGAGTAATGTACGGGAAGTCATTCATGTAAAATAACGAGAACAAAGGAAGCGGCTGGAGAAAATGTCAGTGTAAATCAGTTTGTTCATTACATGTGTCCACTCACGGTGTCCTGTAGATTCCATACGAGATGCTGTGTTGACCGTGTCTCCGAATAAACAATATCTGGGCATCTTTATTCCCACGACGCCCGCCGCACAGGGACCTGAACCCACAAACAACCAGGAGACAGAATTAGTGTAAAGATCAGCAGGAGGTGAATTGCTTTGCCAAAATGACTAGTTTAAAAAATGAAAAACAAAGAAGAAGAGACCTGAGTGTACACCGATTCGTATCCACACAGGAATACCAGGAAGATGCCGGAGCTGGAAGGTGCCCATGAATGCCAAGATGTCCAGCGCCATGCGGCAAATATCCACTGCGTGCCTGTTCCCGTTTCTCCTTGGAAGACCAGAAGCAACCATGTAGGCATCCCCTATTGTCTCCACCTGAGGATAGTAAAGGAAACCATGATGTTCGTGCTCATTGCCAGGTGCCTGAATCTCTTCGGTTTCATCAATGCCAATACCTTGTACACATCGTGGTGGTCGACGATGCTGTCAAACCCCTTGTAGATGTCGTTAAGCATGTCCACAACTTCCATCGGCGTGCTGTACTGGCACAGAGTGGTGAAGCCAACTATGTCACTGAAATATATTGTAACTTCATCGTACAGCTCTGGCTCCACAGCGCCGGTCTCCTTCAGGCTTTTAACCACCAGGCTTTTAACCACAGAGAGAAACAGATAATAAAGAAAATAAATTTTTTCCATTGAGATTTCATTCTGATTTTGAGTTTGCTAAACCAAAGCCCCCCAAGTTTCCCCAACAGTTCATCCATCCATTTCATCCATGTATCCTTTATTTTTAAATAACTATCCTTTTTAAACAGTTAAATAATGCTACTTGTTACAACCATTTAACTGTTAATTTACACTAACGTTTTGATCATTAATTAACACTAATTATTTCAATTATTTACTCATAATTAAGGTAACATTTCTAACCATTTAAAGTGACAAATGTATGCTAATTTATTAACTATTTAAACATTAATTTGTGTTAGCTTTTTAAAAACTATTTAGCTTTTAATTAATAGGGTTACTATTAGACCAGTGCATTTATTAGTCAGTTACTAGCCATTCATTAATGCTAATTTTTAACATAAGATCAGATAAGATAACTTCCATTAGTCTGACTGTTTTTTTACAAGTGGACAGTGCAAAGTTACAGAAGCAAAAATTAAGAAAAAACACTGGAATAGGATAAGATAATAAGAATAAGATACTGTACACAATAGAATAGAATACAATACTATATACAACAGAATAAAATGCAATGTTGACAGCTACAGGTACCTTGGTGTTTATCTGAACAATAAACTGGACTGGACTCATAATTAGGGATGGGTACCGGTGTCCGGTGCCATGATGGCACCGGTTCTGACATAAACGGTAGTAACCAGACCGAAAAGCAGCGCACATTTCGGTGCTTCATTTCGGTGCTTTTTTTTCCTGAGCTGTGACACACTTTGAATTCTAGCCAATCATTTTACGTTTCCGAGGATAGTAGGCGGGCCCCGGTACGTACGTACTTTTAGAGCAGAGCTACAGATTAAAAATGCCCAAGGCGAAGCAGTCAAAAGTCTGGCTGTACTTCACAGCAAAATATGCAAACTCAGCAGCCTGCAACAAGTGCTTTAAGCTGATACTGTGATACTGTCAAAGGAGGTAACACCTCAAATCCGATGAAACACCTGGCGACGCATAGCGGTTTTTTTTAAAGCAGAAAAATGCGCCGTATTTGATAGCTTGCTGCGAGACCTCACACCGAGCACATCTCCTGCGGGTGTGGTGGTGACGGATGATGATGGCAGCAGCAGCCGTTCTTCTCTGCGTGAGTAGCTTCATGATGTTCGTGTGTAATTTACGTTCAGTAGGCTAACCACGTTATTACATTAATGTATGTAAGGTGAACTAGCAAACATCATCATAGCTACATGCGGCTGTCTTCTTGTTTGATGGCAGATACTCCCTTCACCCTGGCCAAAAAGGCTAAAATGACTAAAGAAAAAGTGGAAAACAGTTAAACATGAGGTTTTTGGACAAAGTTTGTTTTTGTTTAAGCACTGCTTCCAGCCAAGAGTGATGCCATATATGCCCTATAGCTGCAGAAAAGGCTAACATTGTTATCTTTTTACAAAAAAACAGCTGAACATGAGAGGTTTTTGGACCAATTTTGTGTTCTCCATTCTTTAAGCACCGGTTTGAGCACCGTTTAAGCACCGGCACCGTTTCAAAAGTACCAGTTTGGCACCGGTATCGGATAAAACCTAAACGATACCCATCCCTACTCATAATTCAGATGCCCTCTACAGGACAGGTCAGAGCAGGCTGTACCTGCTGCGGAGTCTCGGGTCTTCTGGAGTGAAGGGCCCACTCCAGAAGACCTTCTATGACTCTGTGGTGGCCTCAGCCATCTTTTACAGTGTGGTCTGCTGGGGTGGCAGCATCTCTGCCGGGGACAGGAAGAGACTGAACAGGCTGATCCGCAGGGCCAGCTCTGTTCTAGGATGCCCTCTGGACCCAGTGGAGGTGGTGAGTGACAGGACAACGGTGGCTAAGCTGTCATCTCCCACCCCATGCAGGAGACTCTGAAAACATTATTTAACCACTAATTTACCTATTTAAAATATTTAATCCAGTAGTTTATGCTAACTTTTAAAACGCTTTAACCGTCAGTTTACAAAAATTATTTTAACAATTCAGCCAAATAATTTAAAGTAACCTTTGTAGTCATTTATTGTCATTAATTTATGCTAGCTTTTTAAACTATATACTGTAACTACTAACTTATCTATTTCAACTATTTAATCCAATAGTTTATGCTGTTTAAACTCAAATTTATATTCACTTTTAAAAATTATATAACTATAAATGTATACTACCCATTAAAAATATTCAATCCAACAATTTATGCTTAGCTGAACTTTTACAGCCACTTAGCAGGTTTAGCATATTTCTTCTTCAAATTTTGACTTGTTTTTGGAGGCATAGTACATACACGGCCAATCACATTTACACCTAATTTAGAATCACCAATAAACTTAACATGGATGTCTTTGAACTCTGAGAAGAAACCAAGCAACGTAGAGAAAACCAACGTAGGCAAGGGGTGACCTTGCTTTAAGGTGACAGTGCTAACCACTGAAACTCAGTGCTGAAATAAAACTAATTCTCTAACAGTGCATGAATGATTTAGTATCTATGTCCTTATTGTTCTAAGTGTCTAATGATGTGCATTTCTTCTTTAAGTGTAAACAAACCCAGGCAGCAGCATAAAGTTAAGATTGTCAGCTCGATCCCTCTCAGCTTTGTAAAGAGCCGTTCTCTCTTCCACCAGGTACTCCAGGTTTCTGGAATACATCTGCAGCCGTCTGATCATGTTATCCAAGTAGCTCTCATTTTCCTGATTATGGATTTTACTGGAGTGATGAAGAGGAGAAGAAAAGGGATATGAGGAGGGAGATATATTTAGAAATCTGTAATCCGTTTCCCAGAAACTATAAAGGCTACACCAGGACATGCACACTGATAGCTGAAAACAGCAATAACATAAAGAGAGCATTATTACCTGATGATTTTCCCCAGATAAATTTCCACTTTCTTAAAGTCAGGTCTTTTTTCTGGGTCCTCATCCCAGCAGCTTTTTATCAACGCGTACACCTTACAGGAGGAAAGAACAATTTGAACACAATACAGACGAAACAGATACTGAAAATAAAATCAAGCTGGCACATGAATGAAAAAAAAAACCTCTAATTCTTTCTCTGAAGCCGTCTCAAAGTTAAGATCAGGTCTGAAGTAGGATGACATGAGCCTGGACAGTTTTTCTGTTGAGAAACACACAGAGACGCAGATGGCATTGTAGTGTAGCTCCGGATCAAACAGGTCTTCTTTCTTTCACTGTGAACTTGGTGGTGCAGAGATGATCATTTGCAAACAAAATGACTGTAACTGTCACGTGTTGTATTTGAGTGTTGGAAACCTGATCGGTCGGAGCAGGATTCAGTGTAGAAGGTGTTCTTCCTGAGAACAATCTCTTGCGCAATGATGGCAAAACTGTAGACGTCTCCTTTCTGAGACGTGCCCTCGTTCCTCAGATGCTCCGGAGCTGTCCACAAGTCTGACAGGATGATGTGGAGACAGACAAACGTTAGCAGGTAAAGAAGATAACAAAAAGATATTTCAGGAGGATTTTTGATTGCGGCGTCACCTTGGAAGGGGCTAAGAAAAGCATTGCAGCCAAAGTCTGTGATCTTCACCACCATGCGGTTGTCCACCACACAGTTGGTGGATTTGAGGCGACCGTGAACCTGAATGTCACTGGCATGGAGGTAAGACATGCCCTGCACAGAGGATTCAGAGCAACATTACACCTTCCACTGGTGGAAGTAATGAGATTTATGGAAAATCAAAGAGGCGGTGAGTAATCTGGTGTTTAATGACCTCTGCTGGCAGCCAGAGGCAAGTGCAACAGCAGCTCCCATAACACAGGTCTGCAGAAACAATTTATTTTTTCAGTCGCATGGGATATTTTTGGTAAATGTTATGTTTTTTAGGGTGCTGAATCCTCAATTTCCCTCCATTACATACAGTTTGCTTTTGCAAAACATGAGGAATTTACATTAAACTAAAAACATGAGTTAAGAAAACCTGACAAAATTGAATTCAGTGAGTAAAAATCTATGAGAAACAGTCAAAAAATCCAATGCACCTTTTGGTTGCAGACCTGTGTAATCCTGCTCTTCATTTAAACCCGTGGTTCTTAACCTGGGTTCGATCGAACCCTAGGGGTTCGGTGAGTCGGTCTCAGGGGTTCGGCAGAGCCTCCGCTATGACATGCATGGCTCATTTTGTGCACCAGTAAAAAACATATGTATGTCTTGAATTTGAAAAAAATCATATTTTATTTTTCACTAAAGAGGGGTTCAGTGAATGCGCATATGAAACTAGTGGGGTTCGGTACCTCCAACAAGGTTAAGAACCACTGATTTAAACCAAACCTTTTTAATAATTTTAAGCCAGAAAAAAATACTTATATAAAAGCTTACTGTGCCTTCACAGGGTCTGACTTATCAAACAACAAGCTTAGAACAAAAACCCCCACCAACACTTAAATGTTACATTTTAAATGTTTAATCATTTAATTATTAACTAGTGGGATAATATTGAGTCTTTCTGGTAAGTTGCCAAGTTGTTTATCGCACTGTGACATCAATCAAACTGATCAAACTTTAGAGGCACAGTCTTTTAATGGCTTTGTTTTGATCACAGTTGTTACAGATAAGGAGGCCTCTTCACTATATGTACTTCTTATTGAAACTATAAATCCATTTTCTTTATACTTGTCCATCCTTCAGCTCACAGTGACAACATGACTTGTTTGTTATGTGTAGATACAACACTGGTTCATCTCTTGAGTCAGGAGCCTTTTTTATGCTTGCATAGTCTACTGGACTAAAAATGAGTGAAAAAGCAGCCAATGTTTAAATAAAAACTTTAAAAGATTTTCAGAAAGCCTGCAAAACTATTGCTTAAGAGTCGTTTGAACAAAGCAACAAAATCTGGCTCCTTGGAAGCGAACTATGAAGACATGAGGGGACTTTTGCACAGCGCTGTGTAATCCTAGCAGTCATATTACACTCAGTTTGTCCGTTTGGCTTTTGATAGAACTTCTAAAGTTTTAGTAAACGATTATTACTCACGTGAAATAAGTGTCAGGATTGAGCGAACCTTCCTTTCTTTTTGATGATGATGTTCTGGGTTCAGTTTATTATACGGTAACAGGTGACGTGAGCCCATTGCAGTTTACATCAGGTACAAAAGTTTATTACCAGTTATTCAGGGATCTTTTATGTCACACTGCATGAATGGAGAGTAATATTGACTAACACTAAGTTTCATAACCCTTTTTCAGTTATGTATTAAGACAGATTGCTACTAACTATGTCAAGCTCTCAGTACAAAAACCGATCCTGTCATTCATTGCATTGTCCTCTGTAATGAGTTCTGGTGTTTAGTGAATGCTGCTGCTTTATGGCAGACACACGTGACCGTTTTTCCACTCAGGGCGGCGAGTCACAAGTCAATCTACACTTGTGTGGTCTCTTATCATGCCACACACAAGTTTGATAATTGTTCTGCTCACGGGCAAAGTCGAGCACTTCTCTCTCACCTTGGCGATGTCGTACATGACAGAGATCTTGAACTCCCAGTCCATGAAGGTCTCCTCTGGGTATGAAATCTTGTCATTCAGCACATACTTGAAAAAGAAAAAGACACCCCAGTTCTGCATTAATACACTTTTATTCTTCACACTTCTTGACGGCTGTGTTTAAACTGAGACCTGAAGATGGATTTAAATTGAAAGTTTTGCTATACGTACCCTGAGGGAGCCTCGCTCGCCATACTCAAACACGCCAAAGACACCGTGATCTAACTTGACTGTGCCGTAAAACTTTGTGAGGTTGTTGTAGTCGATGTGCAATAGCTGCAGCGGGGGGGGGGGCAAACATGTGGAGTGCAAACATGAGAGTTTGGATAAACATTAACAAAGAGGGCTGGCAATAAAAGGATTTCAGTGTGATAAGACGTCTTACCGCATTGAGCTCCCTTTTCTGGGTTTTATCAAAGTTCCCATCCGAGTTCTTCAGCTCCTTCAAGATCACAATCTGAAAGAAATATTGCGGAAGCACCAACCAGATTACATCTGCTAACTCACTTTCATCAGTGCAAAAGCACTAGATGCTGACTGATTTGGAAAACACTGCAGGATGCTGTCCATCTACCTTCTTATCGTAGAGCGCACAGCGGATCTTGAACTTCTTTTTCTTCTTACTTTCAATCTAATGGGGGTTAGAGGAAGGTCGCTGTCACAGCATTCTTAAAGCTGACTTGATTGAGGTGTTTACACCTCACTTACATTAAGGGAGATGACGTTGATGTCATCATTTTCCATCAGCGCGATGAGATCAGAGTTCATGTGGGACCAGCGCTTCCTGAGCAGTCGATCTCTTCTGTTCTGTCTATGCGGGAAAGAAAAAACTGCATCAGGGGATTATCGGTAAAGGTTGGTTGCACGAAAAGCATCTGACTCCTATGTTTATAAAAGGCAGCTTTCAATTTTAATTTCATGTCATGAGTCCATGTTTTAGAGAGTGTAATAGAGCTATAACCTGTACAGTACATACAGACTTTCAGATTATTTTTCATGTAACCTGAAAGTCCGTATATACACAGCGCTAAAAGATAATTGTCGCACCTTTTAATCAGAGTGTAGCATCAAGCCAGTTACACGTCTGGGACACTAATCTGGTCAGTTTAGAGGAGGTTAGTTCAGTTTCAGGTGGAGGTCGCTGACATTTTCTTCCCTCTTCATCTTTTCTGATGGTTTTTTCACTACTTTTGCATTTTTCTGGGGTCAGTGTCACTCCTGGTGGCATGAGGTGATACCTTGACCCTACAGAGGCTCCACGGGTAGTCCAACTCCTCCATGTTGGCACATTAATACGTGCCATTTACAAAAGGTTTGCTGTGTCTTCCGGGACAGTCTCAAGAGCACAGAGGAGATTTCAGGACACAGACAGTTACTCTGGACAGGCTTGGAGAAGATCTTTAACCCATCAGCAGGACCACTATCTGCTTTTTTGTGCAAGATGAGAACTGTCAAAGCTCCAGCAGGACACTAGTGTTAATGTCAGACAATCAGAACAGACTTCATGAAGCTGGTTTGAGGGCCCAGTGTGTTCCAGTGGGCCCTGTGCTCACTGCCCAGCACTGTGGAGCCTAATTCACATTTCCACAGAATACCAAAACAGGCAGGTCCACCACTGGAGCCTTGTGCATTGCACAGATGAGAGCAGGTTCATTTGAGCACATGTGACAGAAGTGAAAGGGTTTGGAGAACCAGTGGAGAATGCAATGCTGTCTGTAACATCCTTCAGCATGACTGGTTTGGTGGTGGGTCAGTGATGCACTGGGGAGGCATAAACATAGAGGGACGCAGAGATGTCTACAGACAACGGCACCCTGACTGGCATCGGGTATCAGGATGAAATCTTCCTCTGAATACACAGCAATGCCCGTCCTTATATGCTGAGAGTATGCAGGAAGTTTCTGGACGATGATACCGATGTCTGGCCTCCACACTTGCCTGACACCTTTGGGACTTTCAGTTTCAGCCCATCTGAAGCTGTCAGGTTGCACCTCAGACTGTCCAGGAGCTCAGTGACACCCAGGTCCAGATCTGGGAGTAGATCCCCCAGGACACCATCCATTATCTCATCAGGAGCATGTTGTAAAGTGGCCTAGCCTGCTGCTTCTTTTCTTCAATTTGATTTTTGGGGTGTCTTTGAATTCAGCCCTTTGCAGGTTGATCATTACATTTCCATTACATTTTGGGGCACTTTTTCACTCCCCATCAATGTGGATATCCACTGTGATTTTATTTATTTTCATTAAAAGATGTCGTGTTTTCAAAGTTTTCCTGCAATTTTTGGAGCAGTGTATCTACCGTACTACTATATATGCCATTATATGATGGGGCCAAAAACATTTATGTAAATTCATGACCTTTTGCAGAGAATGCAAACATTTAATTGAAATCTGCCACACACTTAATAACTCCCTGTTATTCTCATGTTCTATGTGCTACGGCATACCTGTAGAAAATAAAGGCGATCGTGGCCACTACGACCACAGTAACAGCCAACACAATCACAATGACATCGTGAATCGCAGGGCCTGCAGTAATAAAGACAAAAAAGCTTCTGACACACAGAGGACAAAAGATAAACATGGGCCGAGCGTTCAAGTGCCATAATATTTAAGCTTATCTCAGATAGGGCTGTGAGGAGGTCATCTACAGGAAACAAAAGAAGAACTGAGCCATAAAACCACTTCATATAAAACATGCAAAAGTTGATGCACGTGGAGCAGTTTGTGGTTGCTATAACTTTTCCTCCTGTTCATGCCCACCATTAATGCTTATTAAATGAAAACAGGGACACAGAGAGGTGCTTAAACCACAGCTGAAGCCTTACATATAATTCACCGGAACCTTGGATTAGTGCAAGTCTTTGAAAACGACCTGACTGAGCGGATGCAAACTGATCAGGCCTTGTTGTGGAGATCTAAATCATTATGGTGGACATGCCTTCTTTCTAGAGGACAAAAAAGGAAGTTCTCTTAACACAAATCTTTAAAATATTAAGGTTAAGACATATTTTGAGGTTGTGCCCACTGAACTCAAAGATATAGCTAAACGTGTGTATGTGTGTATGTGTGTGTGTGTGTGTGTCTTTCGATGTACCGCTGTCTGGCGTGTTATTGGGAAGTCTTTTCCCCCAGATGAACTTAGGAGCCTCCTCCACCACTGTGGTTTCATTGCGCTCCGTGTCAAATGTGAATAAAATATCGTACTGGGTGTGACACAAGAGGGGAGGAAAAAAACCAAAAGACACATTTTAGCATCAAACCAAAAGCAAGAGATACAGCACAGTAAGGTTTTAGTTTGAAAGTTTTCTTCATGTATTCACTGCTAAATGTCAAAAAAGAAAACAGGAGAAAAAGATACCTTGTTGTCAGTAGTGGTGTAGATGATTGAGAAAGCCACGTCTCTGTCCCCGTACTCGTCCAGCGTATAATTCCCAGCAATCCCTGAGCAGAATCACACAAACGTTTTTAAACTTCTGTTCACTTCATTTCACCGTATGTGTCAGCTGTAAACCTTTAATGCGTCTCTCAGTCAAACTTGCACTCTTTGTTTCAATGAAAACACAAAGAAGTGATAGCAGTTGACAGCCTCCATCCGTTCGACCTCACAGTAGCCACGTCTGCTCTGAGATCAGCTCATTAGTGTTTTGGTGGATGGCGTTTTCCCACTTTTCACAAGCTAATTTTAGCATTTATTGCTGTTTTGCTCAGTATGCTTAACTGCAACTATCTGCAGCCGTCAAAAAAGTATTAAATGCTAACTTGTGTAAATTCTTGTGTATTTGCTAATACACATACTTGCTTGTATGCAAGCACTTCCCCTTCCTCGCTGTTATCTTCCACCTGCCTTACCAGTAAATTTGGTGTTTCTGAAGTAATTTACATTCACATATTCCATCCCGTGAAGCTGAGACTGATTTTGTTTAGAAATTGTTCTCATCACTTGGCCAATAAAGAGCACTGCGTCATGGTACGCGGCCATGTAGTCGTTCATCTGCAGAGGAACAGACAGAGACAGATGGTTGGAACTACTTTCTCAGTATAGCCCTTAGATTTGAGTGAAGGAGCTCTAAGATGCATCCTTCACTGCACAGGTGATGAATTATTTTATATATTTTATACTCAATGTAGACTTTATTTAATGATATTTCATTGAACATTTATTATTAACTCTTCCGAGGTATTGTGTTGTTAATCCCTTATTTTCCCTTAAAACCCTACAAGTTGATTATTCAGAGTGAGCGGAACAAAAACAGCCAATCAGAGCGAACCTTTTTTGTATTTGCTACAGCAGCACTGCAAAGAGACAAGTTGTGTATTTCTGGTTTGCTCACCGTGTTGTTGTCTTTAAGGTTTGGGTTGATTCTGTAGCTTCGGGTGTTCGGCATAGTGAGCACCAACACGTTCTTCATTTCTGGCAGCGACGATGTGTTGGTGTAGTATACATCACTGTGTAGAGGAATCAGCAGAGGTCTGATGAAAAATTCTACATGTGCAAAAATTTCCTTCAGTTTCATTCAGTTATTATATATTATTCTATTATATTCAGTGATTTAGCTGCATTTGATTGCTTAGTTACTCATTTCTACTCTATACACACTGTAGGAGCCATATAAGTTGTTCCTTTTTGACTATGTGGGTTGGTTTAAATGGACTCACTGTATTGGTGCACCTGATGTTGATGAGCAGAAAGGTAGGGTGAGCATGAGGCAAAACTTTCTGTTGACCGCAGCTTGAGCGCAGCTTGAATGATTTGGATGTATTTTAACTGGAACTTGATGGTTTTTGTATATTTGTGCACTAATTGATGCCATAGACCAAGTTGTAATTTGGCATAGTAGTTAGTGCAGTTATTGGTGAGTTGCAGTTATTTGTTTGTGCAGTCTGTGCATTTGTCTAATAGTTAATCCCAGGCACTGATTTGTATATTGGACAGTTGCATGTGGAATAAAAGGAGCAAATGGTACAGAAGTGTATTTTATGTGTTCATTGTTGCGCGTCATCTGTGTCCTCATGTTTAGCCTGCCGCGGCCATAGGTTGGAGGAGCCGCAACACACACAGTTTACTTGGTATAGATCTTTGCTTACCATGCTTTACCAACTTTTATTGGTATAAAGATAGATATTATCATTCAATAATAAAACTGTTGAAAACTCAATAGATTTAGCCTAGTTTGTGCTAAGTTAGCCACTTAGCTTAGCAAGTTTTGTCCAATTTTTAAAAAATCTTTCTTCCAGAAATTGAATTAGGCTTACTACTTCTGCTGTGTGCTTTTGACAAAAAACATCAAGTGTTTAGTCAGGGCATCAAGTACACTGGATCCCAAAGGAGCTTTAGCCTGACCATAACCGCTACCTCTGCAAGCCATTTTGCAACCCAGCTCCATCCCAACTTTCAGTTTTCATGGTGACTCAATGTCATGTTTGTTGCCGCTGCCACTGATGCCCTCCCTGCTTTGCTGCTCCTATCCCCTCCTGAGGCTTTTTAACTGTGTCCATTGGACGAGCAGTCATAGATGATGGAAATAATATTACGTTGGCTCAAGCTGTCCTGATTGAATTTTTTATTTCATCTATGTCTGCTTCTTCACTTCTTCCCACACTTAGTCTCATCTTATGACGACACACAGTAACTGCCTCCATGAAATCACTCAATCAGTCAGTCACTACTTTACAATCTCCAGGTACCCATTCACCAGTTAGAAAAGTACTGATTGTGAATCACTGCTGTGGGGTTAGAGAAAAAGAAAACAAGTGGAATAAAGAGGAACAGAGGTGAAATGATTCAACAGCACTAACCTGTAAAGATCAATGAGGATGAAGGCGATATCACTGCTGTCCGCAGCCTTAGAGCCGTTTTTAATTTCCACTAGGTCCATTGGTGATCCACACATGATGAACACTGCAGCGGAGAAGTATTTGTAACAGAACAGTCTTTCAGTTACTTTTTTCTTCTGTTTTTTTGCCTAGTTGGCCTTGGGACTCAAATACATACTTGATTTCCATTTAAATTACTTCTTCAACCTTGAAACCAAAGTTAATACCAAAACCTAAAGCCATCAAGCATAGTCTGATATTGTTGATGTTTTTTTTAATTCACCCTTCGTAATGTGGCAGAAAAATATGCAGCAGGAAGTTCAAAGAAAAGCTATTATGGCCCTCGAGCTAGCTCTCCTTCTGAAATAGAAAATTCAGAGTCTCCCTCATGATGACAGCGTTAACAAACTCAATAGTTGAATTAAATGTGCTTTGTAGACCCTGGCCCTGGGCTCTCTTAGGAAAATAGCATCCTAGCTGTCTGTGTGTGTTGTCCCAGCAAACTGAACGCCATTGTTATGTCTCGCTGTGAAAACAGAGAGGTTTTCGATCTTGTTTGAGAAAAATACATCAAATTCTTACAGTTGCATGTCCTGTTGGGTAATGTAAGCACGCTGTGCAGCTCTGTGGGACTGCGTAGAGGCATTATTGAAATATTTAAGGCAAGCGGTTCCACCGTCGCTTCAATTGCACTTACATACCTGAAGATGAAAATTAATATAATGCATAATTTAAATTAAAAACATTTTATTACATTTAAAAATGTAACTAGAATATAATTAAAAATATCATTTATCAGATTTTGTAATAGCTCACAACAGATGAGTCTCTCCTTAAAGATGGGTTACTCACCAAAGGCATTGCTCTGTGGAGTTCGTTGTTTTATAAATATACGCTGCCTGCCATGAAGGTTTGAGCTCATTGTTTTCTTCCCAGAAGTGGGTGACAAAGTCATTGATCTTGCGTGCAGGTGGCAGGAGTCGCTGCAAGTTGAAGGTGTAGTCGCACGAACGACCAAAGCTTCCCGCTGAGATAATGGGTCTACTTAGACTCATGCCGGCTTCCTTACTGGAAGAAGAGAATAAAAAAGAGAGGGAGACAATGGTATCGACTAATTATGATAAACGGGGGAACAATAAGCATAGTGCATCACAGGCAAAACCTGTTTGGAAATCTGAAGTGTCTTTTTCAAACTTATTGGCAGAATCATGTCCTTGGAAAATTCAGAACTTACTCAACTATTGGGAAAGTAGCATAGGTGCACGTGGGTCCAAGCACAGCACATCCCAGATTTCCTGATTCCTGCAAAAATAAAAACATATACAGCGAATAATTCACAGAATTTTAAATAAATTTTGCCTGATCTTTAAACTCCTGAGACCCAAACTCTTGTTTTCTTTCAGGTTCTTGGAAATCGACCTGTTTTCCTTATACTAGAAATGGTTTGTGGAAAAATGTTCTCCCTGTGGGACAGCAGGTTTATTTTACTATATAACATAATAAAGTCATCAGGGTGTAACAAAGTCTAAAATATTTTTATTACAACACCTGCTCAGATGAAATCGCAAATGATGCAACATATCCAAAAGCCTTGTAACTTGAACATTTTACATGCTCCATACTCCAAACTTGAAGCATGCACCAAGGCAAAACAAACAAACAAGCAAACATCTGTTTACTACACTACTCAGAAAACTCAATACGCCATAGAACTGTGCAAAATGTCAGGTGTGGTGCATAATAAGACATTACTTGGAATTTATATTGGACCTTATCATGTAAAAGACTTTGTGTTAAACTGAGACCCAAGCCCTGCTTGTACAAGTGCCTTCAGCAGGAATACCTTGAAGTTTTCTGTATGATTTTGTCATCATTTTATCTCTAAAATCATTCTTATGCAATTTTGGGCCTTTGCGGCACTTTGATCCTTTCATTTCACAGCAATTATGTTGTAGATTTGCCACTGTGCTTTGATTATTGTTGCATGAACCATTTTGAACCTGTTGGATAGATGGCCTCACATCTTAAAAGGAATTCATGGTCAACTCAGTGACTGCAACGATCCTAGATCCTGTGGATGCAAAACAAGCCCCAAACAGAACCCCTCCACCACGGTGTTTGACAGTTAGCATGAGGCTATTGTGCTAATAAGGTGTGTTTGGTTGTAGCTCTTGGGTTTTTTGCAGTTTCTCTGAGCATTGCACGGTCTGGGCTTTGCTGGAACATCTACTCCTGGCATTGTCTTAATCCTGGCATTACCTGAATGCTCCAGACCAGCAAACTGTTAAAACCTCTGCTGAGGTGTTCGCACTTACTGATGATAAGTTAATCAAGTGCATTTGAATCAAACATCATCCTCTTTTCTACTTGTGTCTTGTTCATGGCCGTGGAGTGTTTTTCAGAGATTTATCTCATTAAATTCTATAATTTGCAAATATTTCTAAAGTAAAATGCATGCTCTTTTTCCTAAGCACGAGGTGGAAACACCCAGGCCTTCTTCTATTAGCTATCCAACTGCTACTCTGCAACCTGTTCTTCTCAAAGCCAGTTGAGAGAATTTCTTCCATATGTCAAATCTCCTCCTAGCTGGACATTAAAAACCTCACCTAGGAGGCATTCAAGAGGGGTCCATGTCAGATGCCCTCAATGTGCCTGTATGTTTGGGTTTCGCCCAGTGGACAAGAGGATTGCTCTCAAGTCGGGGGACGGGTCCTGACCGTCATTTGCACTTATGCACCGAATGCATAAGGGGGGGAAGAAGATGGCCCAGCTTTCATTGTTCACATTCTTATGTTGCATGCTAATAACAGTTAAACTTGGAGGGCTGAAGGCTGGGAAATGGCCTGCAAAGGGTATTCATAAGTCTTGGCTAGGTAGAGAGTTGAACTGTCAAGCAACTACGTAGTGGTACAGTAAAGGTACGCTGGGAGCATCGGGCAGAGGCCCCTAGGCAGAAGCTCGACCTCTGGAAAAGCTTAGAAAATATTTTGAGGGTGCGGGGTGACACATATTCTGAACCTCCTTAGCTGAGGCAGTTGCAAGGGGCTGTGGCCTTAAGGTGTCCCGTGCCTGCCATGGGGGCAAACTCGAGCAGGAGTCGACTCAAGCTTGGCTGTCGTGTGGGACTTCGGCAGTAGACAGCAAATACCAGCAGGCCAAGCAAGGCATGTCTTTGACAGTAGTTGAAGGAAAACTGGGGTGTTCAGAAAGGAAGTGAAATAATAGTTTTCGTTGGCTTAGCAGTGATTCTGTTAAGTTTTTACAGAGATTTACTGAGACTGGCATAGTCTTATTTTGATTTGTGGTCTTGCACAAAAAAGGTGTCTATGGCATTAATGAGGAGAGCAGGTCTACGAACTAAAAAGTGCATACAACCCATAAATGAATGTACTGTGGAAGTAAGATCTCAGGTTTACACAAGCTCATGTATATGTGCATCCAACATGCTGATTTTTTTTACATTTTTAATATAAAACTGTAGCTACTTACCGTCAGGTTGTTTAGCTCTGCAACTGCTTCACATGAACTGCTCCGGCAGCCTTGGTGCCAGTATAAGGTTGTGTCAAACCCACTGAAATTTGCGGTTAGGTTAAAAGGCACAGCTGGATCTTGGGTGTGTGGACAGAAAGAAAGTTCCAGATGTTAGTTTTGACTTTCTCTCCATTTTGAACTGCAGTGTGTATGTGGATATTAGATTTGTTTTAAAGAGAAATAAAATGTGTGTGTGTGTGTGTCTGTGTGAGTGTGTGTGTGTGTGTGTGTGCCTGTGTGGAGGAAGTAGGCCCTGAATTCTACCATATATGTAAAATCTATTAATTTGGGGAAGTTTACACTCCACAACAGTAAAAGACACAGAACCATGTAAGCTTAAATAGCTAGCTACAGCTGAAAAATCACAGTTGCTAATAAAAAAAAAAAGCACCAACAAATTTCAGCTGGCAAACAAGACAACTACTTTTGATTACCTGTGTCATAAACTGGGACATTCTGTTTAAGTTTTACTGATAATGTTTAGAAATAAACCCGTACAGGGCTTTCCTAACAGCCACTTAATAAAAACTTCGCTAGATAAAAAATTCCTGCTAGCCAAAAAAACCCAAAAAACTTTTATGTTTAATTATCTTAAATAATAGGTGTCGATAGCAAATACTTTTTGCATAATGGCATCATTGCAGACTGTGGGTGAGTCAAAACTAACACCAAACTGTACTGTTGTCATGTTGACCAAAAGTCAGGCTAAACTGGTATAAGATCGGTAGCCTAGCTTAGTAGAACAAGTGTTTTATGCTAGTAAGCTAATAAGCATTGCAGGTAGCTTCCTTGTAATTAATAGGATAACTATCTTTAATCTGCTAGTTTATGAAACTAACTACAGAATATCTGTTAACAGTAGCAGCTTTACTTTTCTTGTATACTTTCTTAGTCTTTAATAGTGAAATCCCTGAATAATTCCTAAAACAGCTTTAAAATTGTTACTTTTGGGAAAAGCAACATGAAAATCTGAAAATAGGAACAGTATGCAAAGCAGTAAATATAAATTAACAATAATAGTCAGTGACATATGTGTTAAATTATCAATATCTATAAACATGAGTGTACCAATATACATACTGTATAGAGAGTGCTGTTGCACTAGAGATCAAAATGTCTGATTTTGTGCAGATTTGTCATGTGGTTTGTTTGTTTGTTTTAGTTTTTAATTTCATTACCCTGGGCAGCATTAATGGCTGAATCTTTCTCTATGGCCTTCAGTATTTCTCCTTCCACATACTGGAGGCTCCAGGGAGAGTCCTCATCATCCAACAGTATAACGTTGATTGTAATCCCACTCCCACATTGTCCAACACCAGGACACGATGCCACAAGAATTCCAAAGATGAACAAACACAGTAACCAGCTTCCCGAGCCCATTCTCAGCTCCGAGTGAGTGCTTCTGTTTTTTAGCCGTTAAAGAGAGTCCATGATATCCACCGATCCTGAATCCAGTTCAGTAAAGTCACCAAAACACTCGGAAAACTCTTAACTTATGATCGCCTTGATTAAAGCTTTGCCTGATCCACCGAGGCTTTGCTGAAAAAAATAAATCCTGTGCGAAAGTCTTCTCCTCTTTCAGCTTTCCTCTAAGCGCTACTCACCTGTTCTTTCTATGTCACCATGTTAATATACAACCTTTAAAGACACAGACGCAGGCCATATAACCTTGTCAGCGCCGTGTCATGGCCTGCATAAATTAAAACTTAAAGCAAACACGCAATTATTATATATATAATTTAATGGAGAATCGTACCATGAAATTGTTTTGTGCAGAAATATAGTTCAATTGGCAAAAAGAAAAACAGCCCAGAGAAAAAAAAAAGATTAAACCTTGAGATATCTTAATTTAAGCAAAGGATAAGGCGTCAATGGCCACGTGGGACACTTTTATCAGTAAAGTTAAAGCTATAAAACTTATAAAAATGTAGTCCAATATTTATTCTTCCTTCATCTTCTAAAGCTTTCCAGTTGAGCCAGATTGGAGTCTTTGCCAGCCCAGTTCTGCCCTTGGCTTTATATTTGACAGACTTTTTTTTTGAAGGGTTTTTTCTTAATCAAGGTAATATTTCTGTAATCATCCACTTTAGCAGTCTTCTGTGGTCTTTCAACTCTTCTGGCATAGCTGTACTGGCCAGTGCATTCCTTATTTTGTGTTGATTTGTCCTCTACTACAGTTTTTGTTATTTCGCTGACAGGTTTGTTGAGGTTTTCCAGAATAATGATGCCCCTTTTATCTTATTAACTTGTCATGAAATAATTAGAGAACAGACCTCGCCTGGCTTTGTAACTCCAGGTCAATGAATTGTCCAATTAATTTTTAGCCTCTGAAAATTTAGGACAATATATATCCCTTCAGTTAATGTCAAAATTGTAATTTTTTAAAACCCCTTGAATTACAGCTGGAGGTCTTTACTTCACTCACAGCTTGACTATTTAAAATCCTCCTTTTGGGAAAAAATAAAGTGGCAGAAAGCAAATCCTGTTCTGTAAAATATCATGATGCAGATTTGGGTTTACCTGTACATGAAAACTCATATGTTGACTGGTAAAATTCATCATTTAAATTAAGAGAAACCACCAGCATGGAGATAGACAAATAAAGACAAATTGCCGAAAATGACATTAAGAATGAAAAGAGGCTATAATGATGGAAAAATAAAAGTCACAGCTGAGAAAAAAACCTCATGTAGTTCTTACGCAACAACAGGCATTCGTGTCTACGTGCCACAGACAGAGAGCCAAACGCACAGCTCATAAACGTCTGATTCACTCCTGTCTGGAAAGGACGGCAAAGAAAGGAGTAGAAAAAGAGAAGATCAAAGGTTGTTCAGGCCGTAAAACCAATACCAGATAAGATGGGTTGGCTGTGAAACCACACATACGCTGATGATTCAGTTCACCGGTGACAACTATAAACTGAGAGTCCCCTGTCTCAGTTAGCACTACCTCTTCACCTTAATTAACATGAATACACACAGTCAGTTAACTCTCATGTTTAATGGTCTGAGCAGCTCCACAGTAACACGCACAGTCAAAACGATCAGCATGTGAACAAAAAAACCCACCTTTTTACCTCCTTTCAACATAAACACAAAGATTAGTTCCGACCTGACCTTGGCAGTAACGTTTGATAATGGTAATAATATAGTAATAAACTAATTATTAGCGATGCAATAACTATGTTATTCTTTTACATTTAGGTTTTCTCCACAACTACAAGCTGTAAGCAGCAGAGGAAAATTCTGGGATCATTGACAAAGTTAATTTTATTTTTAATTTCATTGAAACAGTTCCTGTTTTATATCCAGGCATCTTCACTGATTTTGTTTGGTTGTTGATTTCACAGCTCATGATTCATGTTATGATCTGCTGTTTGGCCCTAATCACAGTAATCAGATGTGGCGCTGCTGAATTCCCATAAAACCGCTCTCTGCTGGATGACATGTGGCTGCAGTGTTCAGGATTTAAAGACAGTTCAGTGTAAACGTCACATTTGAACTAAACAAACATAGTACTTATGAATCTGACCAAAGTCCTTTTCTTTCTGCTGCTCATTTCCTGCCTGCATTTTTAAAAAATCTATTTTACTGATTTTTCTTCATAACTGGAGCATCTTCTGCTTCACTCACTTTCAGCTTCATCCCAAAGTACTACTCTATATTTACTGGGCGTATTCACAGATGCTTTTCACATGTTCTACACTGCGCTAATGCTGAATAACTGCTAACTTAAGTGTAGTATGTGTTTTAGATGTCTCACAACTTTGTTTCTCATCGTTTCTCCCTCCCTGTTGTTGTCTAACAGATGAACTTTCTTGTCATTGTTGATTTGGATGGAAGCCCAAAAGCATCGATAACTAATTACAGGTTATCTCTGTGGTGTTGCTTGATCAGTGATCAACTCTGACTTGGTGCATGTAGTCAAGTATTGCACTTGTGTTGTGTTCTTGTCCTTGCGCATTTCTATTTTATGATTTTATTATATTTTATGGAAGCATTTGTGATCAGGATACTGATGAAACCCACTAATTAAATAACAGCCACCTCAGTAATGTGGAACTATGAAAACTTCAGATTAGCTTTTAATGCAATGTTATAACAGTAAAATGATGCTCAGCTGGTACTAAGGGCCCCAAGCTTTGCCAAGAAAATACCACCAGCATGAACCACAGATACAAAACAGGGTGGATCTATGTTGTCATGTTGTTTATACTAAATTTTGAAAATGTCCAGAGAAGATTTTGTCTCTCTTCTGTTGTCCAGTGTCAGTGAAATTGTAGACTCAGTTTCCTATTCTTAGGTGACAGGAGCGTTCTTCAGCAGCTGTAGCCCATCTGTAGCACTCTGGCTATTCTCCTCCAGTCACATCAACAAGGTATTTTCAGCCAGAGAACTGCTGCTCATGGATGTTTTCTCTTTTTCAGTCTCTATAAATGCTGCAAATGCTGGTCGTCTGTCCAGCACGTCTGGGACAAAGAACAAGCCACATTCAGAGTCACTGAAATCACCTTCTTCCTCATTCTGCTGGGTCAGCAGCTTATATTGACCACATCTGCATGCTCAAAGGCACTAATCACTGCTCCCACGTGATTGCCCAATTACATATTTGCAGTAACGAGCAGTTGAAAGTGACCAATCGTGGTAAATAGAAGTCTGCTGTCTGTTTCAGATCCAATATCTCCTGTTTTTCCCATTTTTGTGGGTTTGTGTGACGTTTCAACCCACTTACTTTGTTTTTTGCTCCGTGACTTTCACGTTCTGGACATTTTCCAGTCTGGTTTCCACAAATTGCACTCCACTGAAACCGCTTTACTTAAAGTGTCTAGTCACATTCTGATGGCAGCAGACTCTGGAGAGTACACCGTGATCACAGCATCATGATAAATAGGCTGAAGGACTTGTTCAGGATTACTGGTGTTGTTTTAAAATGGTTTATGTCGTATCTATCTGAGAGATCTTTTACTGTCATCTAAGAAACATTTCTAACTCAGACTACTGATGTCAAAGGCAGAACTTGAGATGATTATTCATGCTTTTATCTCTTCTCGTTTGGATTATTGTAACGGTCTTTTTACTTGTCTCAACAAATCAGCTCTGAATCGCCTTCAGACTACAGAATGCCGTGGCAAGACTTATAACTGGAACAAACAAGAGTTTTGGCTTCTCTTCATTGGTTGCCAGTAAATTTTAGGGTTCATTTTAAAATTTTAGTTGTAACTTTTAGAGCTCTGCACGGTGAAACCTCATGCTTCATCCCAAGGTCAGAGGTTACTATTGGTCCCACGTACTAGGTTCAAAACGCGTGGATCGGGCTTTTCAGGCACTGGCACCTAGGCTGTGGAACTCCCTGCCGTTGTCTTTACACTGTCTAGACTTCATTGACTCCTTTAAAAAGCAGCTGAAGACATTTTTATACAAACAAGCTTTTAACTTCTTTTTTTCCCCCACTGTTTTATGTTATTTTATTTGTATTTCTGGTTTTATTGTGAAGCACTTTGTGATTTTTATCTGTGAAATGTGATTTATAAATAAATTATACTTACTTACTTACATCTACCACACACAGCTATGTAATGAACCAGGAGATTATTTCTGCTGGGACGCCCTCTAATGGGCAGGATATGGACATAAAACAAGCACAACACAAATTATGAAGCAGCACCAGTAAGGGATGGAGAAACTTACAACAACAACAACTTTTGTGAATACCATTGTAAGTTTTATTGAAATTTTTTCTTAACAACAAAAGACAGGTGTCACAGTGATTTAACAAAAATAAAAGTGCTCGCCAACACAAACTCTTTTCTCCCACAGTAAAGAAACTACACAGATATAGTGTGCTACAACGATGTTAAGTCACACTTGCGGCCCAAAAAAACCCCCAATAAATAAATAATAATTAAACAAAGAAGAATCAAAGATGCATAGGATATCTGACAATACCTCTGTGAAGGCTCCGACTGTGTTACTGCATGATGAATTAACACATTCTACATGAAGATTACGACAAACCGTAGAGAACATGCTGACTTCCAAAACAAACAAAACTTGCTTGTCATTTCGAACGCCACACAGTTATATTAAAAATTAGACAAAGATTACATAGAAATTAGAAACTTGTGTTAAGAAAAGGGTTTTTTTTCCCTCTCGTTAACGACATAGACCATAGCAAAGGGATCTTGACAGGGTAGTATCATAAGAGTGAGGTGTGCAGTGTTTTTCAAACAAGCTTAGTTTTGCACAAGTACTTGAAAATGCAGCTTTTAATTACCAAACGCCTGATGTTCTCCTAGTTACAAATGAAAATAAATAGGTCAATAAATAAATTTGCTGCTCTTTTTTTTGTTTTGTTTTGTTTTTTTTCTACAGTCATTTGCCGTGAGATGTGAGATTTTCTACAGTAAATTCTCAAATGCTCAACCTGCCATCTAAATTTTAAAAAACAATCAACACATTCTCCTCAGCTTGACCCTCCAGGAGGCCTTGAGAGAATGATTTCAAGAAATAGTTCAACATTTACTGAAATTTGCTTTTCTACTCACATGCTGAGAGCTCCATAAAAAGATCAGCACGGCTCTCATAGCTGTGCTCCGTACATACATACATATACATAAACACAAAATGTAAGGAAATTTGTGTTTGGTTGATTATTTCTTTGTTGTAACAATGCAAAAAAAATCTTAAACACTTAGAAATCCTGTTTATTTCCCTTTTAATGACACTACATTTGTACATTTATGGGTTGAGCAGCAGAGTTGAGTTTCCTGTGTTCGGTTCATCCACATGCTACTAAATTGTTAATGTCTTTTTTCTTCAGACTTCAATCATCCAATCCAACATACAACACCAAGCAAAAGTCAATAGCAGAATAAACTGTTTGGTATTGGCAGAGAAGATTTGGCAAATTTTACATGGGCGCAAGCCACATACTCACTCTGCTGCTCAACCCACGAAAGCATTGTCCTTATAAATGTGGTACGATATAAGGGGAAATAAGCAGACTTTCCGCTGGTATGAGATTTATTGTCAAGAAGCATTGTTACAATAAAGAAACGATAATCAAACAGAAATGATTTTACTTTTTGTGCTAAGTTTATATAATCAGGTAGCAGCTGGTTAGCTTAGCCTAAAGTTTTAGGATAATTGAAATAAATGCCAGGCTACCTCTTTTCCCTTTTTCTGGTCTTAATGCTATGCTAGGCTATGCTAGGCTATGCTGTGGCTGCTTGCTATATTTTCATATTTATCACACATAAATTATCAGCTAAAGTAGAAAATATAATGTGGAAAATATATTTTCATTGCTGTTAGGCTAACTGTTATCACATTCTTTTAGTTTAATGATTACAGAGGTCATAAAGTAAACATCACTTCACTTATTACTGCTAACAATGGTCACTGAATTTGAGCAGAAATCCAGACTTTTAATGAAGCATAGGAATAGCTATAGAATAGAATAGCTATGTAACAAATGGTTTAACTGGTGATTCAATGTTAGGCTCTAATGATCCATTTTCAGTACTGCAGTGTCTGAAGCTATTATTAGCTGTAATGAAGCTGAAACCACTCTCTCACTTTGTGGAACACAGCTGCAGGTGATCCTGTGCCCGATAAGGATGCAAGTATTTGATATAGTTCGACAAAGAGTCCTAAAAATATTCCTGTGCACATATTAGGCTACATTTGCTGGCAAGCCTTTGTAAACATAAGCACATTAACAATCTTTTGCACTCTCCACTGTTTCTGGATCAGTGTTGGTGCTAAACAGTGGAAAAAGCCTGATGTTTAGAGTTTGTATTGTGTGCGGAAAGCTTAGTTTAAACTTTTTTTTCTATAAAAGAGAAACTCAGAAGCTTGCTTTTTTGTGTTTTCTATATTTCAAATAAGATTCATTCCAGCAGCATGAGACTGAAAGTTAAAGCATTTGTCACACGCCAGAAACGTGAGAGTAGGAAACCCTGACATGAAGGAGAAATCAGTCCTATAATCTGTAAGGCAAATAACTGTTTCCCAAAGTGTTAAACTATTTCTTTAAGATCATTGACGTCACCTGATGACCCACAAAGTGAGAACTGCTGACGTTAATCTCAATCATCCTCCTTACACGTGCTTTATAACACCCACATCGAAGCTAGCTGCATCTGTGCTCGAGCACAACTACAGATGATCACTCCATCCTCTGCCCGTTCCTTCACCCTCTGACCATTTCCTCCACCAACCCCAAACCCTCTGGCCTGTTTTTTCAGCAGCAGGCCCACATGCCCACTGTCTACCACAAAAACTTTAGACCGTCATAGGAGCTGGCTACAATAATACTGGATTTCTACACTTGCAAATAGAAAAAATACTGTAGCGCTACAATATTTAGAAGGAAACATCTTCCTAACACGTGAAACTTCTCACAGCACTTGAGGCCGAAATGCATTAAGAGCGAATTGCAAATATGGAAAAGTTACTAGTGAACGTATACTCATGGTTCCCATTTGGGAAAAGTAAACAACCTGGAAAATCTTGGCATTTTTTAAGTGTTTTTTCCTTTGAATCTCTCTTCTTCTTCCTCCTCTGCGGTAGTAAACATAGACATTATGGCTAAAATGAATGTTTCAGTCTGACTTTTTTAATGAACCTTGGCAGTGGTGGCACAGTGTGAATATGTAAAATTGGAAGTACACACATACATCCTCTGAGCTGCTCCCAAAAACTCAGAGTGCGCGTCTGTATGGTTGAACTGTTTCATTAGCTCAAAATGCATTTCGGCCCCTAGTACATCTTTATCCAACTCATTAAAGACACTTCCTTTACAACCACTTATTTCCCAACTAAAATATATTCCCTACCCCAAAGTAAAATGGCTAGCACCAAACCCTGAACCCCTTTAACCCCCTCAACAGAAATATTCAAACACAAATGATCAAATCATGGCCTCCAAATAAAAACATTCAAACACATACATTCAAAGCTTAACTCCCAACCCTAACTTTTATATCTAGAAGTTCACTTTCTGTACCACTATCACCTCAGGCCAGCGCTTGCCCACCGCACACCGAGCTCGAATCCCTCTGCCCCAGACCTGATCCTACCGTTTCCCTTACCAAAACATAAAATCTGAAATTAAGTCTAAACCCCTCTTCGCCTTTGCAGATCTGAGACTTAAATCCCTGGCCTAGGAGCTGATGATCTGACCTGACCAGGTCTCATGCTTTGTGCCTGGATTCAGGTGGGTGATCACCACGTCGACAGCCTGAATCTTCTGGTTCTTGGGAGGGATGGGGCACACTTTGTACGTAACTTCGTCTCCTTCCATAGGCACGTACTCTCCCTCAATGCTGTTCAGGAAACAGAGACCATATAAAAGAAAAAGTAAAAACAAAGCATTTTTTCACATTTTTGCAGAGTGCTTTCTTTAAATCAAGCAACTAAAATCAAGGTCTGTGGACTTGTTTTCACGCCGACCAAGCTGCTACATTCATGCACAACAGCCAATGAGAATTGAGTTTGAGAAATACTTCTGGTAGATTAACAAACAATGATCAGATTTCATTCAAATTTCTCCACCACTGATCTCCACCAAACCTGGAGGACTCTACCTGTGCTATATAGATTGTATATAAAAGATGATCACAGCAACCATGACACCATCCTTTGATTTGAAAAATGGTATTCCAACTGCTGTTAATATAAACGTGAATTTGAGATGTTAAATGTTCAAATTCAGACTAACTTACTTGTCATTATTGACCCTTGAACCAAGTATTTAAGGTTAGACCCTGATTGATTTAATGGCAGTTGGATATTATAAGTGGATGCTGGCCAGTCTTGATTTATTTGTATCAGTGTTTACAAAGAAATTTATTTATTTAAAATAATTTATTACACCTTTTGTTATGAAGAATAAAAAGTGAAAAAGAGACAAAAGATAAACCCTTAAGTGAGTGCTGATGTGATGTTCTATAGTTTGTCCACTAGAGGCCACTCTACAATTTCCTGATCTGAGTAGAGATGGGCAGAGTGTAAATAAGTAAATAAATAACTACATATAACAAATGTTAGAGAATTCTGTTTCTGTTTTGTGAGTCTGAACGAAAAAAAACAAACAATATCGGAATATCAGATTTCTTTAATTCACCATATGTCTGTCTTAAAAATCGTACATTTCTGGGGCTCTACTTCTGGTGCACATAGCTACGTCTACTTTATTATCTTGTTTACGCTAATAGGGAACATAATTTATTAAAAAAAGGAACGTATGGCTTTACCAAATAAGTCCTGAAGGTGGCAATTATGAATATAAACTTATCAGAAAAGTGTTTATTAGGTCATAAATTAAATGAGTTAGGTTAACATCTTATTTACAGTCAGATGTGTTTTTACAGCCGGAGAAGTCTCCCTCTGCTGGCCATTAGAAAGAATGCAGGCTTAAACCATTTTCAATCCCAGAGGCTATGTCCATCTTTTATATGCAGTGTACAATTGCCATCTACTTCACAGCTGACTCCAATCATTAAAAAAATACATAAAAAAAAAAAAAGATAAATTACACAGTCAAAAAATAAATACTGTAAAGTCTTAGTAATTTCTGTGTAACCCACATTTACTTGCTGCTGATCTGTGCATGTTAAATAGATTGCACTGTGAATCCAAAGACAACTTTGATATCAGGACATTTCAGTGCGGCCACTCACTCAGAGATGTGGACAAAGATGTCCTCTCCTCCGTGTGAAGGCCGTATGAATCCATGACCCTGAGACCTGGAGAAGTTTTTACACACCCCTTTAAATACAGGACCTGATTTAGCTCGCACTGTCCTGTAGAGGATGAGAGAGAGAAGAAAAAAGAGACAGTGCATTTTAAATAAACAACATAATTATTTTACAAAAGCATTAGTTTAAAAAAAAAAAAACAGAGAGAGAGCACCAATAGCGCTATTTGTACTCACGCTGAGTATGTGCGAGTGCGTTTAGTAGGCAGTGGGCTAGGCAGCTCGCCGGGCTGTGGTGGTTTCCTCTCCTTCTCCCAAACCCGGCTGCCCTCCCTCAGGAAGGGAAAGGAGAGCTGCAAGGGAGTGCGCGGAGAAGTCAGGGGCAGTGGGGGGACTGTCGGCAAAGAGGGGTCAGGGTCTGACATCGTGACTTGTTAGAGTCTGGGTTTTCTTTTGCTCTCTTTTTGGGTTTCCTCCAGCGGTTTGCAAAGAAAGAGAAGGAGGAGGGTTCACACCTCCTGCATGGCACAAGCGTTGGTGAGGGAGAGGAGGCTTTTCAGAGGAGAGCTCTTACAGGTGAAGGAGTGGAGCAAACCCTAAAGTGAAGGAACAAGACAAAGGGTTAATGCCAGAAAGAGAATATGGCTTTGTCATTGGCACAAAGGTGAGGAATAAAAGTCACAACCAACAGAGAAACCCAGTATGTCCAAATACGCACAATGCTTTCTTTTGGCTAGTGTTGCTACAAATACAGCTCAGTTTAATTTATATGGTGTCATTATGTGCCTGTTTTTCTTAAATTTAACTATAAACATCATGACCCCAATAACAATTTAGAAAATGCATAAACATCAGCATACATTCATTGTTGTATAGCATCTCGAAACTCAGTGACTCTAAAATTGTTTGATAAACTGAAAAGGCTTAGTATTCCTTCAGGCTATGGAAAACAAACATCACCTCTTAAACCAATAAAGCCTAAAGGTCCCATTAGGAAGTAAATATCAAACCAATTATTAACCAATCAATCCATATTATTAAAGTGCTGCACTCTACCGGACTGACATCCATTACAGGATTGGTCTGCATTCAAACGACGAGCTGCTTCATTTCAGAGCTGACCCAACTGCCATTTCAAAGCCAGTTGGGTCAGATGATGAATGCCATATTAGCAAGACAGAGGTTAAACACCTAACGCTAAAACCTGGTTTATCAAACAAACGCAGATGCGGGCGGGTGTGTTACTGGGACCATCAGCAAGCACCTCCCAGTGAATCACTGAGGCTTGCAGGCTGAATGTTTGACAAAGACTGATGAGACACATGTGTGCCAGACTGAATACCACAGGCTCCATCCAATATCACCCTTTCTGTTTCTTCCTCTCAGTCTAAATATAGTCATGTGTAGTGGGATTGACGCCATCTTTGAACTAGACCACAGGATCCTGAGGCAGAGGTTAACAACTGGGCTGCTGTATTACAATGAATACAAGATTCAGAAATATCAATAGAAGCTACAGGAGAAGCTAATGTTGCTGGCATTTTTGAGACCATCTTTATTCTTCACACTCTGAACTCTCCTAGGCAGCTTCAGGAATAGTTCTCCAGGTTTCTTGAAAGACAGTCAAAGCTCTTATTTCATTTAAAATGGTATTCCCTAAGTTGCCTGTTATATGTAGATACGACACTGGTTCAAAGTCCAAAGAAAACTTTTGAAAGACCTTCAGAAATCCTCGAGAACTATTGCTCACAAGCATAAAATAGTACTTTTGCAGTACTGGGGTGAAAGTCTTGGCATATATCAACATCTATGTAAAAAGAGAGAAAATTGAACAAGTGGAGGACAAAAGAAGAGTGACAGTACTCCCACACCTGAGGCAACTAATTACCTCTGTTTAATATATAGTTCGCTGAAAACTCAGCAAGGCTTCCATCCTCTTTGATGCTGATGATATGACACCGTGTCACCGGTTGGTAAGCCCCGACCAAGTAATTGGGAAATAGACAATATATGTAGTGAAATATGAAATGGTTATATCAGAAATTTTATCACCAAACGAGCTTTAAAGATGATTTGAAAAAGCCAAATTGTGCCTAAGAGTAGCTCTAAAGGTTCGTGCTGGTTTCTGTGAATAATAAAGGATTTCAAGTCCACAGCATCCTCACAGCAGTGCTTCTGATCTCTGACTTTCTAAAGAAAAACACTGCAAATGGCTGCTGAGCGAGGGCTCTGCTGGGGATCCTGTTGGATAGACAGAGCTGATGCAGTGATGGTGACGAACACACGCATCTGTCATCACGGCGGCACAGAGGACAGGACTGATGGCATGACTGATGGATGACAAAGCATAAAAATGTAGCCTGAATAATTCAGAAACTTGACAGGCACAGCTTCCTCTGTCATTAGTCTATATATTAGGCTGAGAGTAGGCCACTAAAATGGATTTGTCTAATGAGTCTGCA
This sequence comes from Neolamprologus multifasciatus, assembly GCF_963576455.1. NCBI lineage: Eukaryota > Metazoa > Chordata > Actinopteri > Cichliformes > Cichlidae > Neolamprologus > Neolamprologus multifasciatus. Next base: position 21,825,233 of record NC_140446.1, on the reverse strand, counting down.
CTGTCAGAGCAAACATTTTAACCAGGAGGGGTGAAGGCTGATCTAGAGGAAGGAAGGGGGCTACAAAAGCTCCGAGGAGACAGACAAAAGGCCAAAAAGAAAGCACCTCCCTGCCTGTGAAACTGTGGCCGTCTGTGGTCCTCTGCATCAGTATGGGACACACGTCAGCTCCCCTCTACACACACACACATACACAGAGCCTGTCTTTAAACTTTACATCATCCTTTTAAAGAGATAAACCGCCCAAATGATTTTATGGTATCATTTGTGTGTCTGAGGAGTCTGAATAATTCAGCAGCAAATAAGCGCCCTTCAGGCGGCTTGTTTCCAGAACATTCTCACACAGCGGCAGCCTGAGACAAGAAGGCGAAAGGATGCTCCACTAACGGCGAGAAAAACCTCACACCTAACATACACTAACACGCAGAGGAAGAACAGATTAAGAAGAAGACTATATTAAATGTTAGCTCTGGGTTAGAAAGCAGAGATTTAAACACAACACTGCCAGAAACCGCCGCCGTCGGCCGGACGCAAAGAAGAGGAGGGCTGGATGCGTAAATCACTCCATCAGCCAGATCGATCCAACGATTACTTACTGTAAAAGCGCCGATCAGCTGTCAGGTCAACACGTCCCCGTCCTTTAATGTGGCGTAACACAATTATGAAGTTAAATCTGCGGGGACATGTGGCGGATAAGTCAGTGGATCTTGGTATGGACGCGGCGCACACGGGTGGGATGGGAGGAGGAGAGAAAAAAAGCAGCAGCAAATGAAAAGGAGGCAGCAGAGATGGGGCGGGGGTGCAGGAGGTGGGGGGGGGGCTGGTGGTGAAAACAACGGCTTCCCTATCCTACACCACACTCTTTGTTCTCTGCGCGGAGGGAAGCGTGTTTTTTAATGTTTTAGCAGTCTCGGGTCCTTTAATAGTGTGAGACACGATGGTTTTATATGAGTCACAGGCCTGTGCTTGAGTGTCCTTTGAAATTAAAAGTCATGTCAGCTTTGATTTAATAATAAGACACAATTTCATTAGTGGTCATGGGCACCTCTTTGACAGCTTTCCATCAAAAGCTAGTTTAACTGGAGCGCTTGGCTCGCATGTCTCAGATGACTGAAAGCTATCCTGTGTCTGATAACAAGACATGTGTTTAGACCTTCCCCTCATTCATTCTTTGCAATAATTTGTGTCTTGTTTACTCTCCTGTGCTCTTCTTTTCCCCTCTCACTCCTCAACCTTCCAGAGGTCTCTTCCTCTTAAGAAAAGGGGGTTCTTCTTCCCCACAGTCGCCAGTCACTTGCTTAAAAAAGGCTTGCTGGGGTTCTCTCTTATATTGCGCAGCTGCACCTGCAAACGATTCTTTTTGTTAACTGTACGACCCAAATTCATTAAAGCATTGGAGTTTGCACTTTAATATTAAATTATGGATGAAATTTGGTCATTATTAAAGCTCCCTTCACTCCAAATCATTTACTACAGCAGCTGTTCTTTATTACATAGAGAACCATTGACAATGTTGAATCTACACTTCTTTTTCTTATATTACAATATCTCAGGAATTAAATATGTATTTAAATTTCTTTACAGCTGCAGCCTGTATTTTTGCAGTTACACATCTTCACTGTCTCGTAACTAACAAATTCCTCCCTGAAAATCGTTTCCGGGCCTTTATAGCCATCCCGTGTTTCTGTGACATTTCAGAACTGACACTTTGTTTAAAATAGCTGCAAACATTTTTTTTCAACTGATTGGCTTAGAGGAAAAGGACCAGAGGATTTATTTAAAAAAATAAAAAATGAGGTTACCATAGTGTTAGTTGTGTGTAAAAATATGTCACATTCCCACCAGATCCACACCCATCTGACTACACCACTATTTACAGATATTTTTTTAACCTTAGGAATCCAAAGGTCTTCAATCAATCCAGAATATCAGAAATCAAAGACCAACCTCGCTTTCTGTAGTCTGTTTATTTCCAAATGTGTGAAATATATTGCGAGGATGTTTTTTTAAAACATTTATGAAGAGGGAGAAAACAAGAAATCAGCTCATATGAAGTCACATCACTAGAACAGGCAAATAAGTGAGATCTGTGAATTTTTATTGTTTGTACAACTCACTGCATTTCTATAATACAGAAAAGATCATTTGTGAGGAAGAGAACACAGAAAGCACACTAAAGCGGACATTTGATATACACTGGTTTAGAATCGGGAGGGGGTTAAATCCTTCACCTGATGTGAGCTTCATCGGGTACCAGGAAGTTTGGAAAAGCATTAGACTCTGTTGTGTGGAGGTTTCAGAGGGACCTTTAATTAAACTGACACCCTCAAAGATCACTGGTCTGGGTTTCTTATGAGAGTCCTCATTAACATATTTTTTAAAACTCTGATTGGTTACAATTATTTTAAGCATTTCCCCAACCATGCCATCGTATTTATTGGTGGAGTAAAAAATTAACAACAAAAAAAAAGAAGCAAACCAAAGCCCTCCAAAAAAACAAAATTAAACCAAAAACCTGACGATATAGTTTGAAGAGGTCCAAGTTAACCCTGTGCTTTTATGGAGGTGCAGGTAAGTCTGCAGAAAAAATAAATAAGTAACACATAAATAACTGGGAGTGGGTCGGCTGAAGTGCTTGATCTTGTAAAGACACAAGGACTGATTCGGAACAGTTTAGGGATATTAGCAAGGAAAGAAAAAAAAAAAAAAAGAGTGCAAGTCACTGTATCCACGAGCAGCATTAAAGCATGTGGTTTGTTGTTTTTGTTTGTTTTTTTAAATACAGCACGAAATGTCTTTTGGGTCTTAAAATGAATATGTACCGTAATGAAGTACAACCAGACAAAGGACCCCCTCTCACAGTTAGATACACAATAATCTGATGTTCAGTGCGACCCACATGTTGCAGCTAAGCTAAGTTTCCCAGAATGCCCTAGATCAAATTCCTAGATAAACGAAAATGATATCAAACTTGGTGTTAAAGTGGGCATTTATATGAAGATGCTAGACCTGCTACGCAGCAAACCACATCCTCGTGGCCACCAGGGGGCAGACGAGCTAAACTTCAGGGGGAATAAATGTGTGCATATGGCTTAACAACATTTGGATTTTTGACCTACACTAAATGGACTAAATGGGCTTAGACATGCAATGCACGGCAGCTTTTAGCTGTTTAGGGTGAACTTTGGAATAACACTGGGACAATTTGGATGAAGCCAAACATTGCCATGCAGAGGTCAACACAATCCTAAAGCAATAAGGTGATTGCCCTCTACACTGCAAACGCACTAGCAGAGCATCAGCTTGCAGCATATTATGTCACAGATTAGTGTGTCAAAGTGTGCGAGTGTGTCCCTCGTTTTTTTGTTATAACAGAATCTCTAACCGGTTATCAATGATTCACTGAAATATGGCTGCTTACAATAACTCTGTACTGATGAATTTAATTTTAACATCGGAGCAAACTGTTCCACGGTGAACATTAGCTTCACACTTGGCTCTACGTTTAACTCTTACAGGCATACAGACACATTAAATCAGCCAGAACTGTAAGATAATGCTGACGATGAAATAATCATTATACTTTATCCTCCTTATTCTTCACAATCCTCACCAGGGTTCCCCCCCTCTGACAATCATCTTCGTCATTCTCAATGCTGCATCTCTTTCATCCTGTTGAGGGCGGAGCCCGCCTGGAACCATTGGATCTGTGTCTCGTTGAAGCTGTGGTTGAGCTGCAGGGTCTCCTCAGTGCCGTCGCTGTGTTTTAAGACTGCGGTCAGAGGCTGCCAAGGATGGGAAAAAAGAAAAAAGAAGACATGATTGTTAACAAGAATATCAGTCGTGTTTCATGACTGCTTTTTCAGTATTTCTTCACCCGCTCACCTTTCCTGGAGCGAAGCTTTTAAGTCCTCTGATGGAGATCTTGTCGTCGGGGCGGATCTTGTCATAGTCTGATGGGTTGTTGAAGGTCAGGGGGAGCAGGCCCTGCTTCTTGAGATTTGTTTCTGAGGATATGACAAAATCAGGTTGAGTTGCGAATTAAGCGAAGCTACTATCTACGATTCCTCTGCTCATCTCATGTTTATGCAGTACCGTGGATTCTGGCGAAGCTCTTGACAATTATAGCTCTCCCTCCCAGATGCCTGGGCTCCAGTGCAGCATGCTCTCGGCTCGAGCCCTCACCGTAGTTGTCGTCACCAACCACAACCCAGGAAATGCCGTTGGCCTTCACGCAACGTGACAGAAAGCATGTCAGAAGAGATTTCTGGTTTTAAATGAGACTCAGTGATTCCTTCTGGTCTTTACCTTGTAGTGACGGGCTACGTCAGGGACTCCTCCATACTCTCCTGTCAGGTGATTCTTGATCTTGTTTACAGCATCGTTCTCACTGTTGACCGCACCGATCAGCATGTTGTTGGAAATGTTATCGAGGTGACCGCGGAACTTCAGCCAAGGTCCTGCGGCGCTGATGTGATCTGTGGTGCATTTTCCCTTCACCTGCACAGACAGACAGACCCCAGTGTATAAACATTTTGACTTGAGGGCCAAATCTGACAGACCAATGCCCTTTCAGGACCCTCACCTTGATGAGGACCTGCATGTTCTCCAGATCGTTTCTGTGCCACTTGTCAAAGGGCTCCAACAGCTGCAGGCGGTTGCTCTGAGGGTTGACGTCCACCTTGAGGCTGCTGCCGTCAGCAGGAGGGTGCTGGTAGGTGTCCTGGCCAGGGTCAAAGTCCCTGGATGGGAGTTCATCTCCATTTGGGGGCTCCAGCTTGAACTTCTCCCCGCTTGGGGTTGTAAGGTAATCTGTCTCAGGGTTGAAGTTTAATGTGCCAGCGATGGCGAGAGCAGTGACGATCTGATGGACGAGAGGAGAGGGGAAGGTTTAAGCTGTGAAAAGGAGGCTTGTGTGTAGTGTGGGCTGATTTGCAGTGGGTTTACCTCGGGGGAGGTAACGAACGCGTGCGTTGCGGGGTTAGCGTCGTTCCTGGCAGTGAAGTTTCTGTTGTAGGAGGTGACGATGGTGTTCTTCTCTCCCTTTTTCACATCGCGCCTGAAACAAAAAGATTGTACTTTTCCAAGTCAAGGCTCCACAGAGCAACAGCCACTCTAAAACCAAAGCCCACCGAACAGGAAGACAGAATGTCTTTAGCTAGCTAAAAAAAAAAAAAAAAGCAGTGTTTTAATATGTTAAGATTTGTGCTGTCAGCGTTAATCTCGTTAAAATGACGTTAATGCCATAATTGCATTAACGCAGCAAATCTCATTTAGCGAGTTAGTGCGGATCGCCCTGTGCGTGGAGCTGGACGGCACTAACACATTAACGAGCTAACCGCGCTAACGCGTTGACGCCGTGCAGCCCCACGCACGGGGCGATCCGCGCTAACTCGCTAACAGAGATTTGCTGCGTTAATGCAATTATGGCATTAACGTCCTTTTAACGAAATTAACGCTAACGGCACTAGTTAAGACACTTTTTTTTTTTCGGTATGCAGTCAAAGCAGTCAAACACTTTGAGACAGAGCATCTACCTGTCCCACTGTCCAATGCAGGGTCCACATGCATTTGCAAGGACCACACCTCCGACATCTCCAAGGATCTTTGACTGCAGGAAAACAAAAACAAACAAAAAAAAGGGTTAAATTTAGACTGCTTTAGACTGTTGTTACTGTAATGAAAGTGCAACTCTCTGCTGCTTCCGTGTGCCGACACTCACATATCCATCTCTCTCAATGGTGGCACGAATCTGCTCTGAGCCGGGGGTGACTGTGAACTGTGCTTTACACTTCAGGCCTTTGTCCAAAGCCTGTTTGGCCACAGAGGCGGCGCGACCCATGTCCTCATAGCTGGAGTTAGTGCAGCTGCCGATCAGACCTTTAAAAAGAAAAAAGAAAAAAGCAGCAACTTTATAACTTCATCCACTGGAAAAAAACCCAATTCAAAACATGCACGTCTCCTTCTAAATAAGCAGGCACCTAAATGTAGCTTTATGTAACTGCTAAAGGAGCTCTGTAATTGTAATCTGAGCTCTGTAATTAGAAGTCCATAATCACATGAAGTACAAACAAAGCCCTGAAGCTTATTCATCAGTGGAGAATTACGTACCAACTTTCACCTCAAGCGGCCAGCCGTTCTTTTGAGCCGCCGCACCGACTTCAGACACTGGGTGAGCCAGGTCAGGAGTGAACGGTCCATTAATGTGGGGCTTCAGCTACACAAACAAACAGCACAATGCTGAATGGACCACACAAACTTCATCATTACGGGCGTGTATGTATCTCTCACTTGCACTCTTCTGATTTATTACAGTCATGATCAGTTGTGTTGGTGCAGAAGGTATTTAGAGATATACTGAAAAGCTGTGACAGCACTCTGGGATATTACAGTCTTATAGTACCTCTGGAGCAGAAAAATGACAACAAAGCAGACCCTTCTGTGATAATGGAACTTGACAGTAATACAAAAAAACAACATGTCTGAAAACTGTATTAAGCCTAAGAGGGTCAATTATTAAGCCTGTGGCCTCTTTGAGTGATGGGTAGGTGCCAACTAGGTCACCATTATCTACTAGGCTTCAAATCAGCTAATACGAGTCAACAGTGTGTTTAGTGTCCAACATCACGATGGTCAAACTTCTTTAAATACATACAATTTACTGGGTGAAGTCACAGTGGCTATAGCCATCTTTTACATACATTCTGTCTCGACTTAAAACGGGACGCACCTCGTCCAGATTGAGCTCGATGATCTGGTCATACTCGCAGCCTTGATCCGGTACCAACAAATCCGAGTATTCATCAGCCACAGCGGCGATCTCTGAGAACAGACACGTGGAGATGGAATCAATGAGTAGAGTTTAAAATGACACAACTCTGCAGGTCTCCATCACTCTCTAGGTGATTATGAATGTATTATAAAGGACGCCAACACATCAGCTGTGACCTCAGCACACACCTGCACGTCCAGTCTTCTCCAGGTAGGTCTTCATGCGGTGATTGTAAGGAAACACGGAGGTTGTTGCCCCGATTTCTGCTCCCATGTTGCAAATAGTGGCCATTCCTGCACACACAGACAGGCTGTAGTTAAGCAAGTCATTCCGATCCTGCCGTTTCTTGGTGTTTGGTACAGGAAGTTGTACTGTATGAACACTTTCAAGCTCATAAGCTTTTGATTACTAACCCGTGCAGGAAATGGAGTCGACTCCTGGTCCATGGTACTCTATGATGGCTCCAGTGCCTCCCTTTACAGTCAGGATGCCGGCCACCTTCAAGATGACATCCTTAGGAGACGTCCAGCCGGACAGGGTGCCTGTCAGCTTCACGCCAATCACCTTAGAGGAAGACACAGAACGTTAATGAAATGACAAAAAAAGAGGAAAAGAAAGAGCAAGATGAACTTTGCAATCTGCTAACCTTGGGACACTTGAGCTCCCAGGGGATTCCCGCCATGACATCTACGGCGTCAGCTCCACCCACTCCAATGCAGATGCTACCAAGCCCACCACCGTTTGGCGTGTGGGAATCTGTGCCAATAAGCATTACTCCTGGATAGGCATAGTTCTCTAGGATGATCTGTTAATACACGAAAAGCATTGTTATAGCCCAATAATCACAGCTGTCATAGTCTGACTGAAGCTCTGTTTACACGTTTAGTAAAAAATACCTGATGGATAATTCCAGAGCCAGGTTTCCAGAAGCCAACGCCATATTTTGCCCCAGCACTGGACAGGAAGTTGTAAACCTCGTGATTCACGTCCTATGAAGAGAGTCACGTCTACAGCTCAGTTTCAAGTTATATTTTAATGAGAAGAAGTCGCCACAGTGTGGAAATGGCTTACCTTTGCTCTGGCTAAATCCTCGGGTCCTCCAATCTGAGCCTCAATCAAGTGATCGCAGTGGATGGTGGAAGGCACAGCCACTTTTGGCAGCCCGCTGCTGATGAACTGGAGCATCGCCATCTGGGCAGTAGCATCCTGCATGGCCACGCGGTCAGGACGCAGGCGCAGGTAGGTGCGGCCGCGATCGATCTCCTGGTTGTGGGGGTCATCGAGGTGACCATATACAATCTTCTCTGACAGGGTGAGGGGACGGTTGAGCCTGGAGAAAAAATAAATAAATAAAAATATTTGGGAGATTGTAAGATCCAACAGAAGAAGATTCAGTGAGGAAAATGTAATGAGTAGATGCGTGACAGAACTACAATCTCCAAAATCACAGATAACACATTTAAAAAAAGGGACCTGGAGGGAGGATTGTGTGGTTGATGATAACAAATGGTACTACAACTATGACGAGAAACTGTGTTAAAGGGAAAACAAACACTACGGTCCAAGCATTCAAACAGATAAGCCGAGTGTTGCAGGAAACATTGATGTGTGCCAGAGCAAATACAGAGCAGATCAGGGTAGTGCTGACCTTTTTCGCACAATGTCAATGTTGGACTGGAGCTTCTCGTAGCTGATGAAGGAAGTGGGCTCAAAGCGGCTCATGGACACTTTGGCCTTCGCTCTGTACGCTGTGGAGATGTGCAGGCGCCGTGCACCGTGGCCCAGGGCCAGCTGGAGACAGTACCGTCATAAAAACAAACAGTGTTAGCAGAACAACAAAGCAGAGAATGACCATTCCTCGACACAAATCTGGATTTACTTGAGTGTAAATATTTTTAGCACTTTGGTCGTCTTTTGAAAATCATTGTGAGGCACAGCTGGAAGAGCGGGATTAGTAACAGCTAAACTCAAAACCATCCAGAATGGGAAGTTAACTTAGGAATGCTATTTTGCTCCCAGTTCTCAAGTGTCACATGTGAGAGTTACCGCCCCTCCCCAGAAGACTTGCCAAAAATACTTTGTCAACCTTTGGAAAGAGTGTCAAAACATTAGAAGCTCTTTAATGTGAGTACAGTAATTCAATAAAACCATAAAATGCGTGTGAGAGACTTGATTTACAAGGAGCAGCAAAGAACCTGTGTTAAAAGTGCCTTTGAGCAGGGCGCTAAACCCATATACTCACTCCAGAAAGACTAAGCCTCTCCACATGGAGCACTTGTGTGGCTGTAATCTCAAACTTGATTGTTGAAAGATGGATATTAATAAAAGGGAAGTGAGACGCTGGTGATCTTCTGTTACACCTTACTGCTGAGAAGCAGCCATCAAAGTTATCAATTAATCAGTAAATGTATACTTTACAAATCTAATCGTAGGTTAAAGCTCCAAATCAAAGTCAGCGAGGGGCTCGGACTGCCTCTTTGCCAACAGTGAGTGTTTATTATTGCTTCTCTCTCGGTTTAAGCCGCATGTGACTTCTAATAAACGTCAGTGACCGTTCAATGCGGGTTCATATAATGGGAGTTTTGACACCTGTTGGTGTCTTAGGCCAACAAGAAAACCTGCGGTTGATATATTATTAGGGACCCTAGAGCTCGTCCAAAATAGGGAGAAATATTTTTTTAGAGGGCTAAGCTGAGCTGCTTTATAGAGAGAAGAGGCTTTTTCCTGGTAACGCTTACAAACAAGCCGTCTTTGTTAAGTCTACTTGTACTGTCATGAACTTTAACACACTAGCTGAAGCCCGTATAGTCTGAGTGTCAAAATGCGTCTGTGTGCCAGGCAGGGTGTGGTAATACATGCAGTATTACACACATCACTCGGCTTTAAAGCTAACTGAATAAATATGTTTGCTTTGGGCCTAGAATATGTTCTATTATTTCATATCTACTTCCCTGTCTTGCAGGCTGCTTCTCTCTGCGTATGCGGGGAGCTCTAACCTTGCGGTTAACCTTGCTGTTAAAACCAAAACTTGTCAATAACAGCCGAGCCATCCACGGTCATTAGACAGCTCCGAACAGCCACTGTAACTCCCGGTAAACGGAGTCACTATAGTCGTGATTTATTAAGCCTGAGTCAAACTAGCTAGATGCGTTCAGAGCAGCCGGGACACGATGACCTGGACAACTAAGCAGCGCTAGTGTCTCAGCTTATCTCTCCACTTTAGCCTCTCTTGGTGCTTGAACTGGGTCAGCACAGCATTCAGTCAGATTTATTAAGTCTCATAAAGAAGGTGGCATCCGCCTCGGCTGGACAAATGCGATGAAATTAGTCAATTTGTCTCTTACCTGGAGCCGAGCGACCGTGAGACAGTAAGTTGCCATTTTGTTCACTGACAAAGATGTGAGGGTCGGTGATGACGTAACACAATTGTAAGGCGGCCTTCTTCTTCTTCTTCTTCTTTGGGGTTTAACGGCAGCTGTGACACGAAGCGTGCTGCCGCTTAGTGGAGAAAAAAACAAACGCTTCTTCCTTCTTCTTCTTCTTCTTCGTCTTCTTCTTCTTCTTCTTCTTCTTCTTTGTGTTTAACGACGGTTGGCAACCAACGTAAAGGAGCATTACCGCCTCCTACTGTTCCGGAGTGTGGGTCAATCTGTATCCAAAAAAATAAAATAACTTGGCGTTTTACTACCCTTGTCGCACAGTGTTGCCTTGAAGCAACAAACCAATATCTGTTTGGGGGGGGGGGGGGGGGGGGGGGGGTGTCAAATTTTATGATTGATATATTATTAGGGACCCTAGAGCTCCCCCAAAATAGGGAGAAAAATATTTTTTTCCCCAAAAATTAAAAAGTCATGCAGTAGAGGGCTAAGCTGTGCTGCTTTATAGAGAGAAGAGGCTTTTTCCTGGTAACTCTTACAAACAAGCCGTCTTTGTTAAGTCTACTTGTACTGTCATGAACTAAACACACTAGCTGAAGCCAGGCAGGATGTGGACACAAACGCACGACTTGAGACAGAACATCAGCTCAATGGACAGCTTTAATGCTCCACTTTCAGAAAGACAAAAATACAAGGAGTGGCTGATCAGGAGCAAAAAAAAAAAAAAATAGAAATCTCAAGGAACCGTGAAATAAGGAAACACACAACCATCCAGGGAGGGCATGACAAAGGACAAACGGGAGACTGACACAATAAAAACACATCAGGTAACGGGAAACACAACTGCATCTAATGAGGAAAAGAAGACAGGGAAGGTAAAACAAAATACCAAATGCACTGGACAAAAGTTGCCAAAATGAAACAGGAAATAACTCAAATCGGGCAACATCACCGACAGAGGCTTGACAACACACAGGGAACAGCGGGGCCCGTGGTAAACTGAAGTAACAGTAACTGAAACAAAAGCACAAAGCAGGAAAAACACAACGACTAAGAAACAACTTGATGATAACGAAACAAAGAACATCCTTCTGAATTCACATGACTGCTTCAGTAAGGGTGAACCTTTTTTTCACCTGATTGCGTATTAGATCATGGACTCGGGTGGTGCTCCCAATCTCAGCAGCTGGGCAAGAAGGTGGACGGCGGATGGCATAAGCTGGGTCGTGACTGGACTGAAATGTCGACTCAGGTAGAGGATGAGGATGATGTGGGTATAGAGGACTGAACGGAGGTAGGAAAGGACGAGGACGAGGTAGTAAGTGGGGAGAGGATGAAAATTTGGTTGGAATGCCAAATTAGAAACGGGCGATAGCAGAAGATCAGATGAAGGGAATGCTGTAGTTCGGAAGAAGATAGTAAGAGAGGAATTCAAAATAATACTGAAGTTTAGGAAGGAGGATGAGAATATGCAGTTAAGTCCAAGTGCAGCATCGAGGGAACTGAAAAAGAAGATGTCCAACAAGCAAGAATCCTAAGAGACAGGAACTTGTTGATAGCAGGTAAGAGGGAGGTATAAACATGTGGTAAAAAGGATGCTTGTCAGAGAGAATAAAACAACAAGAGGGTAAAAACAGGGATTCCAGTGGATGAGAATCTTGAAAAACTAGCATTCAAGGTCTGGAAGGGAGTCGAGTTAAAAGACTATTAAGAACAGTCAGTGGGGAAAGAGTTGATAGCTTGTCAGTGATGTTGAAGTTTCAGAAAAAGTCAAAATAGGATGCATGTGTTTTACAGATAGGCCATATATCCATCCCTCTCTTAGATGCTACAAATGTCAGAGATATGGGCATATAGCAGCAGTATGCAGATGACAGCAAAGGCGTCCTAGGTGTGGGGACAACCATAGGTATGACATAGTTGGTCAGTAGCCAATGGTCTGCTATTAATCACTGCCATGACTTCATACAGGAATGTCCTTAGAGAGGAGCAGTCAAGTTGTTTGGCTCATTGTTCAAGGGCTGATGTGAGTACACTTTGCAAATGATAATTTTTCTTTCCCAGACACAACTCATATGACTACGTGCTGGGGTGTTGATGAGAAACTCGCCGACCAGTTTTCGAAGTTTTGCTTGATGTCTTTCTTTAAATTCTTCAGTAAATCATTGCTCGTGCTGACATAGTTTGTGCCTCGATTGCATCTTATCTGGAGAACTGTACCTCTGATGGCTATGAATGCATGTAAGGAGTTGATGAGGGAATCTGGAGAGAAATGGTCAAGCATGTCAAGATGCGCTGCTCTGGAGCACATGCAGGTGATTAGCAAGCCATAATGCTTTAAGGCAGTGTTGGAAAATAATGGTTGCCACACGAAATATTGATATTTTGGGGACAGTTTGGACATTTTCACCTAGGTGTGTACTCACTTTTGTTGCCAGCGGTTTAGATGTTAATGACTGTATGTTGAGTTATTTTGAGGCGACAGCAAATTTACACTGTTATAAGAGCTGTACACTGACTACTTTACATGGCATCAATGTGTCATATCTTCAATTTTTTCGATCGTGGCTCAAGAGTTGGCAGTTCGTCTTGTAATCGGGAGGTTTCCGGTTCGAGCCCCGGCTTGGACAGTCTCGGTTGTTGTGTCCTTGAGCAAGACACTTCACCTGTTGCCTACTGGTGGTGGTCAGAGGGTCCGGTGGCGCCAGTGTCCGGCAGCCTCGCCTCTGTGAGTGTGCCCCAGGGCACCTGTTGCTACAATGTAGCTTGCGATCACCAGTGTGTGGATGTGTGTGTGTGAATGGGTGGATGACTGAATGTAGTGTAAAGCGCTTCCGGGTCCTTAGGGACCAAGTAAAGCGCTATACAAATACAGGCCATTTACCATTTACCATATTTTCCCATAAAAAGATCACCCCACAATGGAAACAATTAAACCTTGTTGGCAGAAGGAGGTGAAGGAGTCAAAGAGTTTTGGATGGACAGCAACCCGGAAAACAATAGAAATCCAAATAGATCAAATTAATATTAGGCTGCTAAAGGAGATCAAGTTGTATTAGCAAAGCTGAAATGAAGAGCACGATAAAACAGATAATGTGGGAAATAGGGCAAAAAGCTGTGGGAGGAGGAGAGGACAGGGAGATGGTTTTATTCTATTCAAAGGAAAACAAGAAACATGAGAAGCACGGGGAGGACCAGGAGAGAGGAGACAATAATATCTTGATTCAGATTTGGCCACACTGGATTAAACAGTACACTGTTCATTATAGGGCAATGTCAAACAGGGACATGTAATCGCAGTGGAATAAATTAAACCAAAATCAAAATTATCAGGAAGAAAGAACAAAACTGATTCAAAATCTGGGGGGGATTAAGCTAGATATAAAGGATTTATTGCAAAGGAATTCTAGATGTGAACGTTTTATGGCTTTGTTTCAGTTTCTAAAAGAAACTCATTTGTGTGAAAGGATATGAGGATATATATATCCTGTAGTATTTATTTATTTTATTTATTTTCCGATTATTTGATATGAGCGAATTCCGGCCCACACTCCAAGCCAGTTGGTGGCGGTAATGCACCACATCGTTGTTTGCCAACCGCCAAAAAACGACAAAGAAGAAGAACCAGCTGCTGCAGCAGCAGAAGAAGAAGAAAAAGAAAGAGAAGCGCTTTACCTACGTAAATCGAAGATGGCTAAACATCATCCAGATTTGATCTTCTGTCGAAAACAAGCTGGTGTTGGTAAGTTTGGACTCATTTTACGTTTCAGTATTCGGCACAGTGGATTTTGCTGCAGCCTGGAAGTCCCTTGTTGTTTCGTAGGTCATAACGTTAGCATCCATGCTAACATGGCGTGGATTTCTTTGAAAATGTGTTAGCCTGGAAGTGTCTGCAGGTCTGTGGGCTCTGGTGGCTAGAAGGGTATCGTAACTAGAAGAAAGTGGGGTTTGTTTTTTGTGTGAACTCCTGTCACATTGACTGACTTTGTTTCGTTTCTGTCCCGCAGCAATCGGGAGACTCTGCGAGAAATGTAAGTTTTATCTGTGAGGAATATCTGGAACAACTAACGGCATGTATTTTAAACTAGTGTTAAAGTCCGTTTATGTCATATTTTTCTTTCTTTTTCTTAACTTCAAGTTTAATCACCTAATTTTATTTTTATAACCACGTTCATAACAATCAGTATTTAATCTGAATGTGTTTTTTATTTATTACACCAGTAATATTTCCTTTTTTAATGTATGTTTATTGAAATTTTTTGATATAAAAAAAGACACAAAAACAAAACACGCCCCCCCCCCCCAAAAAAAACCCAAAACAAAACAAAAAAAACAACCCAAAAAACAATAAAACAAAACAACAAGAAGGGCAAAAACACACAAATAATGCAAAAGCTTACACTGCAACACAAAAATACTACTTCAACACTGGCAATAAACAGAAATAAAACGCTAAGGTGGTAGACTGAATTATTTGCGATTGATCAAAGAGAACTTTGTTTTAATACATGATCTAAAAATGGCTGCCACACAACAAAGAAATTACTAAGTTTGTCCGCTGATGTGTGCCTAATCCTCTCCATGTGCAATAGAGCAGTCAGTTCTATTAGCCACATTTTGAATTGAGGTACAATATCCGACTTCCAGAGAGTCAAGATAATTTTCTTAGCAATTACTATTCCGAACAAAACTGTAGTTTGTGCAGCAGAGCTGAGGTGTAAAAGGGAAAAGGAAGATCCAAACAATGCAGTTATTGAGTCCGGCTCTAATGTGCAATTGTAGATATCAGAAAAACATTTAAAAATGTCCAACCAATAGTTATGCATCTCCAAAAGTTGATTCTGTTCATCTGGACGTAGCGTTTTCTGGGAGAAACGTTTCGTCACTCATCCAAGTGACTTCTTCAGTCTCAGCTTACTGCAGGTTTCCCCAATCTTATAAACAGTACATTTGCATAATGACTGAAACCAGCCCACTGAAGGAACAATGGGCTGGATTGTCGGATTAATAGAAGGAAAAATCCTATGCAGTTTAGTTTTTGAGTAATGAAGTCTGTGAATTACTTTGAATTGAATTAACTGAAGCCTTGCATTTATAGAGCAAGAATGGATCTTAGACTCCTCTCCCACACCTCATCTCCAATTTGCAAACCAAGCTCTTCCTCCCATGCCATCTTCAAAAAGTCCAATTTAAAATTTAAATACTCTGAAAAAGCTTTCACAAAACCAGAAACCAACTTTTTAGAATCCAGGTAACTCAGAAGGAGTGTAAAAAGTGACCCCTCTTCCGAAAGAGATGGAAAATTAAGGATACTCTGACGAACATAGTTTCTTATCTGTAAATAATGAAAAAAATGTGACGCAGGGCGAGAGAACTTGTTCTGCAACTGAGTAAATGATGCAAATTGCCTGTATAAGTCTTTGAGAGTAATAATACCTTTCTGTGTCCAGACCTCAAAAGAGGCGTCTAAACACGAGGGTGGAAATGCATGATTACAATATATTGGTGTATGGATCGAAGTGTCTGGTAGAGCACAACCTTTTTTGATCTGACTAAACATTTTAACGCAGTTCGAAACTATAAAATTATTGATCTTGGTTCGCTGATTAGAGGACGAAGAAAGAAGAGCAGGGAGGGAACTATTCTCAACCCCACCACTCTCTATGACCACCCAGGGGGTGTATCGGCAGACATGACCTTTTTGTACTTTGTACTTTTGAAAATAAGTCAGAGTATAGATGTTAATCTCTAGTTTTAATCATTAATTTTATTGCTGTTGTTTTATTTGTAAACTCTACAGTCAACATAGTCACTATATCTGTAAATTCTTATTGTCTCAGCTATTTAGTCCAAAAAATAAATAAAATGCACAAACAAGTCTAAACTCAAATTCCTCCAGTATAAGTTTAAACCTTTTTCCTCTCTTCTCTGTCCAGGCGATGGAAAGTGTGTCATCTGTGATTCCTACGTCAGACCCTGCACACTGGTGCGTATTTGCGATGAGTGTAACTACGGCTCCTATCAGGGGCGCTGCGTCATATGTGGGGGGCCTGGTGTGTCCGACGCCTACTACTGCAAAGAATGCACCATCCAGGAGAAAGATGTGAGTTTCCCGCTCCTCTCTTCACTTTGACACTGGATACTGAAGCAGCAAAATATCCAAGAGACTTGTTATTTAAGATAAAAAATGTCTTTCTCTTCTCTCTCCAGCGAGATGGATGTCCTAAGATCGTAAACCTGGGCAGCTCCAAAACAGATCTGTTCTATGAACGAAAGAAGTACGGCTTCAAGAAGAGGTGAACGCGACCACGATGACCCAGTGCAACGTTTAGTCTTTCAGATTTTCTTTAAAACTCACAAAAAAACTTTTGATTTGTCAATAAAACTCAATTTTGTACTTTTTTTCTATGACTGCTTTGTTAGCGTTCAAGGTTTTTAAATAATCAGTGAACACGTCACAAAAATGGGCAAATAAAGAGCTGGAAAGACCTGAGCTGTTACCATTAATGGTATAAATACTCCCACTTTCTGTGGACTGCTGAATACAGGGGCAAGAGCCAAAATGAAATAACATTTTCAGTGTAAAAAATAATGGGTTTTTTTTAACATAAATCTGTTTTTAGTAATCATTTAAAAAGGTACAGAGGGGTGGCGAGTAAAAGAACCCCCTTTAACCCTTGACCCCTTTCAGTTAGGGGCTTCAGTCTCTCTCTTATATTGTGGTTTGGGTCCATGTACAGCTGAGGAGTATTAGTTACCTTACATGAAAGCATTGATTGCGATGATTTCCTGTTTCTTATACTCTGATTATGCGTGAATACATGAAACTCCACTAAACACATCTGTTTAAAAAAAACACTCTTTATAGGAAACGCCACAAAATTTAAAGAGTCGCTGAAACCAATACAAGATGTCAAGCCTGTTAAAAACCAAATAAGAAAATATCTATTTTTTAACAATGGTGATCGGCTCTTCGGTAGAATTAAATTTTATTCATACAGCGCCAAATCACAACAACAGTTGCCCTATAGTGTGAGGTAAACACTGTACAATAGCGCCAGCCATCAGATGACCCCATATGAGCTAGCACTTAGCAACAGTGGGAAGAAAAAACTCCCTTTTAACAGGAAGAAACCTCCAGTTTCAGCTGTGGGTGAGGGAAGGAAAAAAGACAAAGGAATCAATCTGACATACTGCAGTAATATGTGAGATACTGAACATGTTTACTGACATTTCCTGTAGTTTCTCTCAGCAGCACCACCTGGGTTGCTTTAGGACGGGATGGGAATTCCAGGCCTCGAGGGCCGGTGTCCTGCAGGTTTTAGATGTGTCCTTGATTGAACACAGCTGACTTAAATGGCTAAACTACCTCCTCAGCATGTCCTGAAGTTCTCCAGAGGCCTGGTAATGAACTAATCATTTGATTTAAATGTGTTAACCCAGGGTAATATCTAAAACCTGCAGGACACCAACCCTTGAGGCCTGGAGTTCCTGACCCCTGTTTTAGAACATCCAACTCCTCAAACTACTCTGAGATAAGCAGATTCGTTTAGAGGCTCAGTGCGTCACTTTTTCAACAATAGCTTTAAATCTGTCAAGAATCAGAATAGTCATTGTCATTCACTCAAATCCATTGATGACCAAAAAAAATCCAGTGAACTTTGGTCACTAATGTGCCCCCTGTTCCTGAGGTATGGCCTTAAATAACATCAAGGAAACTGGATTTTAATTATTTGATCTTAAGAAAATTGTGTGAACCCTTATAATTTATACAAAGTTGTGTTTTATGAGGTCCAGATGATTTTTGAACACCAAGCAGTTCATTCTTGGGTTCAAGTAAACGTTTGTACCAATGTTGAAACTTGTCCTTCCAGGTTTTCCTCAGATCCTGCAGTCATTACAATAAGATGGCATAAAAAGAAACAAGAGACTCAAAGAGTTCGGTCAACAAGGCTTTAATCTTACATAATGTAAATACAAGACAAAAGATTGCCACACTCAAAGATGTTTCTTTACAAAGATGTAACCAGAAAGGTTTTAAAAAAAAAAAACCCACACAACAAAGTTAGCTAAATGACCTGTTCCTGAGAAGCTGCAACAACCATTGCAACAACAAAAAGCTTGGAGTGAAACAATTTTCTGTCGGTCTGGAATATTTACACAAAAATCCTACTTGTAGTTGTACTTCACAAAAATGCACACGCCCATTCATTAAGAAGAAGCTGTTTTTTAAAAAATGAAAAAAAAAAAATTGTAACAACACAATGTTCACTTTTATTTAGGTTACAAAGTGAGAACAGTTATAGATGTGGAAGCCCTGCAGCAAAAGAGAAATAAACCGCTTTCCCTTTTTTGTCAAAAGTGGACAGCAAAGTAACCGGTGGGTAAGTCACAGATGTAGATTGGATGCAAAGTTAACTGTACACTGGCAGACTGCTCGCTGCATTGAAATGGCTTTAGACGTAGAAAACACTCAAAGGGTTTAAAGAGGCGTCCCACAACAGTCTGTGTTACGGAGACTGAAGAGGCGCTCTGTGTGATTCGACAGAAAACCTGTAATACGGAAGCAGGTGTAAATGGTAAATAAAGATTCTTCAAAAACTCAAATAGCACTGTATGTATGGTCTATGATGCTAAATACATTTTTACTGTATTACATTAGCCTGAGTTATTTACAGTGCATGCATCAGTAGACTCTACACAGACACTTCTGAAGTGTTGCTGACAGAAAATGGACGAGTCCACATCGACAACCCGCAGAGAGGCAACAACTCTGAGGGACACAGCACGAGGGCGACAAGCACAGAAACAGGGAGGACTAAGCGTTTATGTACAGCTCTGAGCCGCCGCTAGTAGAAAGCTCATACATGAAGAAAAGTGAACATGGCTGCTTTTTTGTTTGTTTTTACCTGCCAAGTCACAGAAATCCCCTGAAGAAGCTTTTAGGTTATTGGAAATGTCACAGTCAAAGAAAGAAGTCTTTGTGGTTAAAGAAAAACCCAACTCGTTGCACAATCTCTTATATTATGATATAAAACTGCTGCAAGCAGCCTGCAAAGCCCAATAAGGAAGCCGTGTAGCCTAAACCATTACATGTGCCACCTAAAAAACAAAACCAAACCTACTGTATGTAAAAATCAAAGCCCGAACATCACAAACAATCTCATCTCAGCATCGGTCGTACAAAACATGATAAAAAAATGACACCTCAGAAGCGAGGTGCACCAAAGAAGCACTTGAATATCCTCACACACCCCTCTCACTTGCACAGATGCTAAATATAATAATAATGATGATTTTTAAAAAAAATTGATATCTTAACATGCTATGACATCTCGCTGGCAGCATCGGCCCTCACACAGGCTCGTCTGTTCTTCATCCTCTTCTTCCACGTAACAACCAAAGGATTTATTTATTCATTAGGAAAAATAAATTAATAAATCAACTGTTGTCTATTCGTCATCTGGCACCGCTCTTAAAAGAGAAGAGAACAAGGATGAATGACAATGGAAGGAAGGGGGGAGAAGAGAGGCCAGTATTAAGCAACTGGCAGCTCTGAAGGCTGGTGTGTGGACTACCAAGAAGTTATTGTAAAGTAGAATATCCAACATGAGTGAGGCTTTAGGCTCCGCTCCCTTTACCTTCTTAGGTACCACATGGAAGGAAAGCCTCTGCTGTTTTACTCATTCTCACATTATTGTGACTCAAATGTAAGCAGGTTTGTTCACCAAATACACTCACAATTATTCAAATCAACCCCCCTGACGGACTTTCATCACAGTGTAGGCTATACAGGGGTCTCATTCTCCCCCTCTCTTCCAGCTAAGGCCATCCCTCTCTTCAGCGGTACGGTAGGTTTGTATCCGGTCACATGGCAAAAGATCAGGTCTTAAAAATATCTATCTTTCTAAATATTGACACTGTCAGGTTTGCATGTCCTTTTGTGTATTCGCATGTGTGTTTTCCTCGTCCCTTACAGTGGTCCGTATTTGTTTTCATATCGCCCCACAACGTTCTTGTAGCGGCCGCATTCCTTCCGCAGCTCTGCCACCTCCGTCCGCAGCGCCGTGTTCTCACGCTCCAGGAACGCAGCTCGGACAGTGATCTGGTTCTCCTTCAGCCTGCGGGCGTCGCGGGAACGTTTAGCCGCCACGTTGTTCTTCTTCCTCCTCTGCCAGTATTTCTCATCCTGGAGGAGTAAAACAGGAAAGAAACAGCTTGCTTACTGCGTGTTCTTTATTCTAATCAGCGCACTTTAACCTAAATCTCACCCATGTTTGCCTAATCCTGCAAATATGGCTGACAGCCAAGCTCCTTTGTCCCTGTAAACAAAACCAGCATTCTTCTCGAGGAGCAGGAAGCAGAGAAAAAAACTGATTACAAGATTCAACATCGCTGAGTCATGGTGAGTTGCAGAACTCAATAGCAGATCCTTTTTCAAACCTCCAACACTGATGAAATTCCAAACCGCACAAAAATAAATAGAAAGTTGTTGTTTTTTTAAACATTTCCTGTTTATTTCAGGCAGTGACTGTAAATGTTTTCTAGCATTCCCGCCTTCAAAAATAAATAACATTTTTTAAAACAAGCTCACATGCCCCTTTCATTTTTATCAGTTATTAACAGTAATCCCAAATTACCCCGATACATGCAAGTTGAGAGCGTGTATATTAGACACAGCATGGAATAAAGCGATGAGTGAATGATTAGAAAGTTGACATATAATTGCCAGTCTTATATATGCCGATATATTATTTAACAGCAGTCTAAGAGATGACAGAGCATCAGCAATGTTTCTAGTGTGATTATACAACCCTACACGTTTGAGCTCCAACTGTCTTGCTGTTTTACTGATTTGCCACGAGGCACATAAACACAATGAAGCAGCCTGCTAGACTGAAAGTGCATTTTTTTGTGGCTTTCCTCATCCAGTTGCCAGCATACCTTCTGTTCGTTGGGTACAAACACCTTCTTGGCCTTCTTAATCATAGGCTGTGGCTTGAGATCATCTTCAGAGAACTTGTGTTTGCGCGGGTCAAACAGTTCGCCCCCGGGCACGCTCGACAGGACCAAATCTGTAGGATCTGGCTCGTAGTTGACCTCAACCTCAATTTCTTCAGGGCTGATGGGCTCAGGAGTCACCCTGTCCTTGTCAGTGGTCACCTCTGAGCACACAGATAAGAAACAACAACAGAAATATGAGACACCAACTGTAAAGTCTGCCATCTCCAGTATGCGGCTGCACCAGCTTCTATTTCTGCTGTCCCGCCAGAATAGTTACCACCCACAGCTTGTTTCTGGATTAGGTGACATTGTTAGATCACACCATATCCTGTTTCGCTAACATAGTGACACAACCAAATATGAAATATAAGCATGCATTATTACCTCTATTTAGGACAATTCAAGCAGGGATTTTATACTTCTTATACAATTATACTTATCTTCAAACTCTGTATTTTTATCCTTAGATTTTGTTAGAGTAGCTTTGCATGAATCACAGTTCAAACTAAGCCTTATCTTCTGTAAGCAACTTCCTTCTGGCCCCCATAAACACTCTGCTCTCTCTGACATCATACAGAGCCAAGAGGAGCCTCACCTGTAACAACTTCACAGGTGATGTCAGAATCACTCTTTGTGATGATCACCACTTCCTCCTGACTGTTGTCCAGCTCCTGAATGGGCAGCAGAGTCAATGGAGACACTAGCTTGGTGATCTTTGTCTGCGCAGAGGACGTAGCCTTTTGGTTCTCCGTCTTCATGGCGCCTCCTTCTGACGTGCCCTTTAAGGAGTTCTCCTCTGGTGACGTGGGAATGCCATTCTCCATGAGGAACTCCTCCAGGTCCATGTACTCCAGGTGGAAGCTCTCACCATCATAGGGGATGGTTTTCTCCCAGATAGCTGGGGTCAGAGCGGCCGAAGGACCCATGTCACTCCCTCCTCCACCCAGGTCACCGGTGTCTCCAAGACACAGCTTTTCCTTGTCGTTGTCTGAAACAGGAAAGATACACATTAATATACACACAGACACACACATATGGAGTTTTCAAAAATATTATATTATATATATTTTGCTTTGACATAGAAAACATGGCTTTATAATGTATTCAGTGCTGAGAAAGATCTTTTCTTCTCTCTGTTTCTACCCCAAACTATCCAGTGTGTTACAGTAAAATCTCCTCCCACTATCATCTGTCACTGTTCTGTAGAAAACTATTTTAAGGACCCTGACACCACTACATCCAGTATATAGTAGCAGCAACAGTGAACACCATTTAAGATGACTATGATTCAGTTATGCGGTTTTTAAACTGAAGGACTCATACCCACAGTGAACTTTTAACAGGGGAAAGAGTGCCTCCTGTTAACAACAGCAAAATAATTGCATTTAAACTCAGGGGCGTGTCTAGAAAAGTCTGGATGCTGAGCAGAGTCGGACCCAGGAGAAAAGAGGAGGCCTTTCTAGGGTACATAGCGACTGCAGCTAGCGCTGCAAAATTAATATTCCCTCAGAGTTGTTAGCACACGCAGCGACAACCGTATACAGGCTGCTACACTGTTATGATAAGAAGACTGTTTTTAATTATTATTTTATTATTCGCCAGCCTCTTTATTCGGGTGAACTCGTTTTAGAGCCGACATTCGCCTCTTCCTCTTCGTCAGCTCTGCGCTTACCGTCGTCTCCGTCCAGTATATTCGGCGGAGGCATTTCCATTATTTTCTTCAAAACCAGCGGGAATGAACTCGGGGCCCCAGCGGCAGTCTCCACCGTGAGAAGTGGCTCTCCAGACATTTTTTATAATTCTTTTTTATTGTCTCTTTATTATTCAAAGTTCACCGCGGAGCAAGTGCAAAAAAAAAGATGCAAACACGGCGGGTTAGCTCGTTAGCTTGATAACGCCAGCTCCTCAGCCCGCTGAACCGCCGTCACAGACTGCTTCAAAATCCACTCAAACGAATTTTATCCGTGATAGCATCCACGAGAGCTTCCCTAACCCACTTCCTCGGTAACTGTGACAGTCGAAAGGTTTGGTTTTTTGTGTTTAGAACAAACCGCGCCTCCTCGTGAAAAAACCTCCTGCTGGCTTTGTGTTGATTGGCCGGCTGAGTCTGACCTCATGAATATTAATATCACAGCGCGAGGGGGCGTGTTCCTGAAAACTATCTGCGCTCTCAATTGTTGACCGAGTTATATACATGTTCACCTAAATAAGATATAAAAACTATTGCTACACGTATTTTAACCGAGTTTTCCCACCCTTATTCGGTTATTTAGCTTTCTTTCCAGTTCTTTTAATGTTATCGGATCACGTAAAAACAGACAGCGAGGGTTTATAGCACATTTTCTAAATTTAGAACTATAATAACTATAACCATCTAACCCAAATCAGATATTAATCAGAAATATTCGAATATTATATTAATTGATATACTCTGACAGAAAAACCAAAAAGAAGAAAAAACTGCAGAAAAAGTGGGACAAACAGCTCGGACAATGTCCTGACTAGCAAATCCTGCCCAGCTCACATGCAAACACACGTGCCGCTCTTACATATCGCCCGGTTTCGTCCAATGACGCCGCGATGTGTCTCTGTGGCTCACACGCAGGCGTGAGCAAGAAGGGCGGCGCTGCAGTGCCAAAGTGTTATTGGGCTGAGGAGCAGCACCTTGAGGTTTAGTTGGTGTGGGCTATGCTGCTGCAGCTAAGCAGAAGACCCAGGGGCAAAGATGTGCATGTCTGTGCTGTGCCGCAGAAAGCTTAATCACGATCGTGGTCGCTGATAACTGTCCCACATCGCCTTTAAGCAATAAACAACTTTTTTCTCCTGGTGAAAAAAATGGTGGTAAAAAATAAATAAATTCATTCAGAACAATAATCTGAATGATGTAGAGATTGAAGCAAATCATATCCTGCGGAGAAAGAAAGAGGATTTCACTCATGGAAAACAAACTGAGCGCGCTTGGACACAAAACAGGATGTGCGTTCATTTGATTTCATCATAAACACGGTTAAAATCTACATCCTGTTTTCTTATGCAAAAAGGCATTTAAATAGACACATGTTATTGCCCTCCAAAGTGTGCACTAACATGAAGTATTCAGTAAGGCACCCTGTAAAAGGCAGCTACATGCATGCTTTCCTCACACAAGGCACAGTTTTATTGTCTTTAGTGGGAGAGGGAGTTTTTCCCTGTGTTTGTGTCACAGCGATAAAAACAAATACAATCCCCCAATGTCATCTGCTATAGGTGGTCACACTGAACTTTGTCCCACTTATTATATATGACACTTAACCACAATGATAAACTATTAGCTGCATTAACAAGTAGAACTAAAATCTTGTCTGTGCAAAATTAGGGAAACAAATTAGGAAAGTATCTGTTTGTGGTCTGTACAGCTCCATGTGATTTTAGACTACAGTCCAAAATAATAAGTGTGTGTACAGAGTTTGCATTGGAGGTGCTGGACAAGACCCTATAAGAAACGACTTTATTTGACCTTCATGTCATGTCCTCATGTAGACAACTCCTACAACTTCCTAATCTAAAACATACCCCAGCTAAGAGTGGGAGAGAATAAAAGCATCTTTGCAGTCCTCGCATCAAAATCTTTGGCTTTGGAGCAACACACACCAAGACGAATGTGAGATCTGATCCATCCTGATCATTTGCGTCTGTCTCATGGTACACACGAGTTCTATTTATGATCAGTATGTACGACAGGCAGTGCACGCCTGAACGTTATTATAAATGTCATCATGAAATTTCTACCTCCATATAATGATCTGTTTTATACTGACCCTTAGTGCAGTCCTTCGCCATCCTCACGCTGCCCCTCTGGTCATGTTAAATATTAGAATACACTATTGTAACAGTGTATATGGGACAGAAAGTTTGAAAAGAATAAAAGGCCCAGCTAAAAGTTTGAGGATTTCAAAAATATAGCAATAAACCAAGGCTCAATTAATTTACACACAGCATCAATAATACCTGTGCATAAACCAAAATGCTCTCTTTCGGTCTTTCAACACTTGGCGGAAGAATTTTCGAGCATGAAAGACATCAAAATTTTACTGGTAAGTCACACGTGAGTTTACAAAGAAGAAAAAGAAAAAAAAACGTGAGCTGACCGAGCATGCCGCCTGCCATGAAAGCAGTAAATCACTATCAAAGGTATTTTAAAGAAGGACCAAAGCCCCTCTAGCAAGGAACAGCTGGAGAGTGGCTCATTCCCTGACCTTGATGGTGGGGAGGATTTAGTCTCTGATCAAAACTAAAGGTGGAAAATTTGGAGTTCCTGAATCTCTCTAATGAAAGGTGCTCTGACTTGAGCTGCATTAAACTACTTAATTAGACACAGAGCAGCAGAGTACTCTCGCCTGCTGTAAATTTACCACTTGCTCTCTCATGGTCTGCAAAGACCGAACACCATTTTCTTCTACTTATCCAGTTCAGGGAGCTTGAGGTTGGGCTGCAGACTATCTCAGTTGTCACAGGACAACAGGCAGCCTACTTGACAACCATTCACGCCACATTTATTACCTATGGACAAGTTAGAGTCAACTGTCAACTAACTACTCATTCATCATGCTGCATAAAGGGGCAGTTCACCCAAAAATTACATTTTAAAGCACTTGGAGCCATAACCTAATCTAACTTCTCTCCTACAACAACAAGTCAAACATACTGTGCAGCACAGCAACAACAACAACAACAAAAGGACTGCTTTTGCTTCACGAGTCATGTTAGTACTGTGATGGACCCATTTAAAAACTCAGCCTGAGTGACTACTGTGCAGTCCTGTTAAAGTGGCAGATTTAGTCTCAATTTGAAGATATTATATCTCTGTGATCACTTACACGGAATGAAAACAGAGTAATTGCGTCGACCTGATCTGATTTGCAGGTCGATCTGAGTCTGCTTACTGGAGCTTTCAGTCAAAAAAGGCGTTGTTACTAATCCGTTACAACCACGAATGACAGCATTTTTATTAGCCTGCAACGCGATGTTGATGATCATTAAAAACAGCAGGTGTTTAGCTTTATCAACATATCTCCTCTTTACCACCGCAATGAAAGGATCAGTACCTGCTTTGTATGTGTTAGAGTATCGTTTTTTAAATTATAAGTGTCTATTTAGTAATATAGTCCACATTTTCTGTTAAATTCCTCCAACTTTTAGCTTCTAAATCCAGCCAAGGAGAAGCTCCTTGCTGTCTCATGCGGCTCAGCTGACGAGGATTACGCAACAAATACACAGTTTGCGCAAAAGTTCCCGAATTTCCTCAAAATCAGTTTGTCGCTTCAGATAAACGATCTACGTGGTAAATCTGTCTCTTAATTTTTGGAATTCTAACTTAACCAGAACCACGTTTGGCTGTCACTTACCATTGTCATCAAAGTTTGGAAGAGCGAACGGATGCTCAAGAAGAGCCTTAAAAATCTCTGGGATTTCAGTGGTCATGTTTTCTCCTGTGAAAGTGCACAATCCTGGAGGGGCGGGCAGTGCTTGAACGGGTGTGAGCGCTCCCGAAAAGCGTCGGGAAATATTAGAACTTAGGCAGGTCTCACACTCTGAACTCGGCCGAAATTACTTAACGCGGCCCGCCCACTCCAGCTCCGCGCAGCCAATCGGCAGCGAGCACTCCCACGCAATCGACGGAAAGAACGCCCATTGGCCATACCTTATGCTAATCACAGCGCTGCCAGCCAATCCTGGGCCGCACCTGTGTTACCTAAAGTTAAAAAAAAAACGTGACCCATAGCGACCCGTTACATTATAAGTCGGGTACACACGGAATATAAAACTGGTTTTAACGCCTACATGCTCCCCACGACTGAAGAAACTTTAGTAAGATGTGAGTTCGGTGTTTTTTGTTTTTAAAACATGGCGTATATTATCATAGAGTAACTCGCTTAGGGTCACCGTGTGGGGAAGTCCTAAATTTAAGCTAACCCGCATTTACGTTCCAGTTATATGTCTGGAATAGCAATTATGTAAAGTATAGGCCTTGTAATGCTCGTTTATACACACGTTTTACACCAACTAAGACAGAAACAGTCCAATGGGTGTCAAATATAAGCTCCAGGGGCACGCCTCAGACCTCAGTGTGGCCCGCTGCAGCTTTGGTAAATGTGAGTGGAGGGGTTAAGTATTGGATTTTAACTGTATTCTGCGAAAGCTGTAGCTTCCCACGGTCCCACGGTTTATAGCACACCAGAGAAAATGAGTAATAGATTTTTAAAAAATGTCAGAAAAGTTTTTTCCCGTTTTTTTCAGCATCTACTCTATAACTTTATTATTGTTACTTTTTCTATAATTTACACATTTATTACTTAGATCAAGTCTAAAGAGTGCTGTGGACATATCTTTCATTTACTAGAGCAGGATCTCTTTATTATGCAGAAAAAGAGAGATGCTGTTGAAATTAAATCTCAGGAATTAAGTGTGTAGTTTTCTATCTTCTTTACTTTCACTGGTCCGACCAATTTAAGATCAAAATGAGCTGCATGCGGCTCAGTGTAAAATGAGTTTGACACCCCTGTATTATACTAATTATGAACTTTTATGGAGTCTATTCATGCAGTTTATGTTTGCTGAGAGAAATGTCTAAATTAAAGGGCAGAGGAGAGTCTCCATTTAACTTTCACTGTGGCTCCAAAGTGCATCTAAGGCCTCAGACTGAAGAGCAGGCTCTGCAAAGGGTGTTTTGTAAGATCTCTGCCAGTCACGTGTGGGACTCGTTAAACTCTGAGCGTGGCACAGTCAGACCGGTTTGTAATAAATCCTGTCACCGTTAAGTTTCAGCGTTTCACATTTTGACTGCCACCAATCATACTCATGGATTAATGTCAGGGTGCTTAATTTTAAGGAATAGAATCCACTGGGTTTTGTTTTTTCTAAAAGTTTATTAAATGCTTTCAAGAGATTTGGTCCACATGTGTGATCATCAACTTCCAACCAGGGAGGAGAAAAGAGAAAAAGTCAAGAGGGGAAAAAAAAATAACAACAAAATGTTGTTTTTTAAAAAGAAAAACATACAAAACAAACAAATAAACAGAGGCCTTGTTTTTTCCACTTCTTGCATCCCTGGTTTCCTCATTCGAAGTTGCAGAAAACAATAACCCAAAAAAAAAAAAAAATTCTAACCTTTTGAAAACTGATTCGTTCAGTCTTTTGTAGCTGTGTAGGTGTGTGTTGGTGCTGCCAAACACATGACACAAACTTCATCGGAGGGTGGGGGAGCCGGAGTGGCAAAGAGGCAACAGGGGATAGTAGGTCACTTGAATATTTCTTTTTGGAGCAGCAACTGGGCAGCGTGTAACGTCATCTCACTTCGGCAAGATGCATTAAAGTGAAGTGATTGGATCAGGGCACTTTATCATAACACACAACTTTGAAGTCAGGTGACATTCAGAAGAAGCATGCCTGTGTGAGCAACAAAATTCATTATTTGACCCCCTTTGCTTTAAGAGGGGGGTAGAGAAAAGTAATTTCTTCCACATATGCGCGAGCAAATCTGTCTGTTTTATCAGATGCTTTGGCACCAGAATCCGTCACACGCTCGATAAGGTTGTGTCATGATTTGTCGGCTTTTAAATGGCACGCACACAACAAGCAGCCCAGACATTTGCTTCTTTGTTTCCCCGACCTCTCTCACAAACACTAGGGAGAGGAGCCTCACCTCAAATGATTTGCTCTCTTATTTAAACAGCAAAAATCTAAATCCAGATCGACAAATTTTAGTCTATGTTGGCCAAATGGGATTTAAAAAAACCTCAAATTATATTTTCTTTGGGTGAGCGCCACTCTCCTTTATAGCCTGTCCCATTTAACTCTCAAAAGCAAGATGAGAACACATTTCTGACCACAGCACACTTTTCAACAGCCACGGAAAAAAAGACAGCCCATCATCTCTTATTCAGATTACCTTATAAGGGTGTCTAAGTATTATAATAGGTATCAAGTATCATATACTGTATATAGTAAGGAGGGTTATACAATAGGGGTATGTTATCATCTTATAGGTGAAGTATATTGAATAAGGCGCTATACGGGAGTATATAAGCCTCTGTGTATGCGGTCGTTTCCAGATCTGTCCTTGCCCGGTGAATCAGCTCAACCAGAGGCAACGCAAAGGCAGTGAGCAGTGAGTTCTGCTGGTAGGATCAAACTGAGACACTGCAAGAAGGAAAGACATTACAGTATATATACTTTAATCATCAACTATCTAGTTTTACCCTTTGGTCCTACCAGAAGATCTCAGATATAGCACTCATTTACAAGTCTACAGCTGTTGGCAGCTGATAAATGAAATCTACCAGAATCTTTGTTTTCTGCTCACTGCCTTCACCCCCAAACCGAGCTGTGCACTAGCAGCATACACAGATGCATATTATATTCATACATGGATACATATATAAAGAGAGAGTTATACATTGCAATTAACATACATATATCAATAGCATATAGAAGAGAAATCGAAATAGCAGTCATTATAGTCATCATATTCATCATAATACTAGGAGCAGTAGTAATACGATCCCTCAAAGAAGCTAATAAGAGGGCTGTTCCAGACAAGGCCTGATCTGCTGCCACGCGACCTGCCAGACTGACGTGCGAGCTGCGTTTTTGGTCAGCTCGTTCAGTGGTCAGCAACATCAGAAAACTCATGTAAAGTAAGTATCCTGTGGTTTGATGCTCTTGTCCTCTTAACCACAGCGTTCTCCCGTACTAGCAGAGTGTACAACTGGAAAATTACAGCATCCTGCAAATCCAGTTTACGCTGTTCTGGTTGCGGAAAAAAATAATAATAACGTCAACTTGACTGACTTGTTTGACTTCTAGCCCTCTGCTCTAAGTGCAAATATTTAACCCTCTCGGTGATCCATCTCTCCACATTCAGCCACTTGTATCTAACCCTGTCTGGATCAACCCACACTGAAGGAAAACTTTTCAAAAATAAAAAGAATCTTTAAAAAAAAAAAAAAATTCACTATAGTCATCTAGTTCAGCGATACATGTCATATAGCAATACCTCAATAACAAGAAGTTCTATGTAATCAATACAGGTTTCCAGGTTATATATTTATTAAGCTTAACTGCTAAGTTATCAATTATTATTAGTAGTATAGCATTATTTGTAAATATGTATAATATGTATGTATCTGAATATAGACATACCTTCATCGTGTCTATCCACATTAAAGGCTAGAATAAGATGGCAACAGATATCCTGCCTGTGTGTGTGTGTGTCACATGTGGTGCTGTTTATAGGCACAATATGTGGTGTGAATTCTTTCCCCGTCTCAAGCTAGCATGTTTCCCCCCGGCGGGCTATCGTTAGCTATCGGGAACAGATACATTTGGACTCGTATGAGGAACACCGGTCTCCATCTGAAGGATGTGGGAGTGCAACTGGTTTGTGATGAACTCAGCTGGACTGAAGGAATGCCCACTTGCCTTTGCATTCAAATGTTCTCAAACAATACAACTTTAAACTAGAAAAATATAGTTTCAATCATCCTTATTATATCTTTATGTTTAAGTTATTATTCATCTGGATGTCATTCTTTCATCTTGAACAACTACAAAGCTATTTTTTCCCTTCTTACAACTCAAATATTCAGCACAGGCAACATTTTCACTTTGCTTCAGTCCAAGTGAGATCATTACTTTTAAACAGCCACCCTCAGTCTGATCCATTACAGAAGGGCAACTCCAGCTGGGATTGTGAAATGCTGCAGTCACTTCTCATTAGCTCTCCAACACCAGCTTCACCCATCTGTCAGCTGCATGCCAGTACAGTATTTTATGATGAATATAGCCTCGAGAAATCTTAGCCATCAGCCTTGTGTACTTTAATCAAGCGGTTTGATCAACTATGTTGTGAAAGCATAATTTTACCTCCCTCTTTTGTCAGCCTGAGAGAAAATGACATTCAAGTTGACTCTCTGTGGGCAGCAGGTATAAGGTTACCAAGTAAGAATGTGTCTGTGCTCATCCCACTCAGGAATCGTTGGTATGATAACACAACCAGCTACTAAGGGGCCTTTTCTCTATAAAAGAGGGGCGAGAACTGTAATTAAACCGTTTTTGGGAAATAAACTTACATACATTCCACCACAGCAACATGTTACATGACTAATCTTCTCTTTATGAAGGCCCATGCAGGCATTACATTCATAGCTTCTACCAATATGGCAGACAATAGAACAAGGAACTGTGTAACTCTCCTTGGAAAACAAAAATGTTGCTCAGAAATCAATTGAATTTATTCTGATCTTCTCACTATATTCCCACAAAGGAAGAAGAGCAGGATTTGGTTGTTGCAGAGCTTAGCGAGGCATGTCCACCAGGAGCCTCTTTCTCCAATGCTTTACAGTTTCTTCACTTTTGATAGCCATTACAGCACTGAGAGCATTTGCCCGCTGGAATGGCGAGCATTTCCTGGGTTTCTGAACTATCAGCGAGAAAAATGTTAGAGCTGCGACCAGCGCGCTCACCCAAGAACTGCTCCAGTGCAACAAGGATTTGGAAAAACAAAGAAACAACCAAAACAATGGATTCTGGTGGACAGAGCTGCTGCATGAAAACACTTGGGAACACTTACTTTAGTCAAAACAAAAAAAGTTGTCTCTGGAATTTCTGGGAACCTAAAGGAGTCATATTCTGACTGCAGCACGATGGGAAAACAAAAGGCTTATGTCCCGCACTGTATTTACAAAGCTTGAATTGGCTCCTGTGATTTGTGTGTAAAATGTTTGTGTGAGGGTGGGTTCAATTGTTTTTCATGTCAATTTGCTTTCTCGCTGCTGTCGAGATGTTAGAGAAGGTCAGACTGGTAAGATGACAGACTGTTCGGTTGTAGCTGGTGTGGCATGCCCATCTCTCTGATGCAGTTCGGCGGCGATTGGCTGCTTCTATTCAACACAGCTTCGCCTAAAGGTCGTCCCCGTCCGATAACTGCCGGCCTCCCTGAAATGACGCAAACCATCTGTTGTGTCACATGCCAACAAGCTGCACAGATGTGGCGCTTGATGCTGGCTCCAAACAGTCCCGACAGACTTTAACATTAAAAACCAACAGTAAGCACTAAGTTGTAGAAATGTGGCATGAGCATTAGCTGATGACTAATAATAATAATATAATAGCCCTTTTTCACTAGTATCTGCTTAGATTGACTCTGTTTTGGCCGTTTCCATTACAAGTACGACATAATGTGTGTGGCTTGTTATAGCTGAATAGGTACTAAAAAAAGTACACGGTACCAGGTACTGCCACCTAATGGAAAATCCTAAAATCTAAAACTCTACTGTCAAAATGTGGAGACCAGAAGCCAAATGTTTTTGCCTTTCATATACAGTCTGTTGTTGCAATCTGCTCATCATCATATTTTGCTCAGTGGAGATTTAAGAATAGGAAAATAAGCAAGGTTTGACCTCGGATATTGACGTCTTTTTAAACACTCACCATGGCTTCTGTGTAATCTGCTGTTATGGTGACCTGCTTGTCTTCTGGGGGCGGGGTCACAGCAGAGTTATCTGAGCGTCTGCTCTGATTGGTGAGCTGCAGCCACAGTTCATACATCTGCTGCATGTCTCTCACTAAAAGGATCAAGGGAAGACAGAAAATTAAGATAATATCAGTAACCTTGAAGATGGTCATCAAAAACAGTCAGTGCAAATTGAATACAAAAAAGAAAAGAATTAGAGGCTTTTATAGTGGCTGCAGTTGAGGGCAAAGGGACAGTGGATATGAGAGCATGATAAGAAAATTACAAACAGATCCAGTTAAACAAAGCCCGTTTTCACTAATGTAGTATTTTTCCCAAACTAAGTGGAAAATAGTGTCTGTTTTTTTAGCATTATCTTTATAATAGTGACTACAGATAAACCTGTTTGCTTTGTTTTCATGAAAAGTGCATCTTGCATATAAATATCCATTACATTCATTTAAAAAAGGAAAAGAATGAGAAGATCCAGCCATTTAGGGTCTGGACAGTCTGCCTTGGCTAATTACGCTCAAGAGCAGTGTGACGCAAAACAAAATGCTGGTATCAAAGAGTCTACAATCAGAGGAGAGTGAACCAGTTTGGCCTGCATGGGAGCCATATTGTATTCTTACTGTAGATTTTTTTTTTTAAATCTACAGTAAGAATACAGTAATGTGTTTGTTGCAGCTCTTTGACTGGTTTCAACAAGTTAAATAAAATGTGTGTGAAATCCGTGACTCCTTTAATACTGCTGTACACACAAACACCGGCCATAATGTTAATGTTACTGTGTAGAGTGGGTCGTGCTGGGGCCTGGACTTTGGTAGCACTCTTGATGTGAATACATAAGTATGAGTTTTTCCCCTCATTCAGATCTTGCTTATCATGAATTTACCGATACTACAATCTCATTTTCTGGAAAAGTTGACACCTTGTGTAAAATATAAATAGTGTAATGACCTTTTTTTTTTTTTTTTAACTATTTTTGAATAAATAAGGTGTTTGCCGGACAACAGGCTTGATCTGCACGTCATAGTTTTCTATATAGAAACTGAATTGTAGATAAAAGTAATGAGAACAGACATATTCATAACTTTTTCAAGAGGTCACAAGGTTTGTGAGGAGATCACAATTCATCGTATTGTCAAGTGAGTCAGTCAAGTGTATGAAATGTTTACGCTTCCATGTTTCTTCTTGTTTTGTTACAGTGGGATGAACTCAAAACAACAAACAAACAAACAGAAGTTAATGGAGTTATACCTCCTTTAGATAAGTAACCTAATTCCATAATCCAAACAATTTTGGAAACCTGACTGCATTGTACTGCACATTTAGGGTCTTACATTCAGACGATCTAATAAAACAAAATTCAAGGACCTGCAGAAGTCTAGTTCTCAGAAGCAGCATGGGGGTGGAAATGTTATGGTTTGAGGTTCGTCAGCAGCCGCAGGGAATTAGATGGCTGCAGTTATTGAATAAACAACAAATTCTACATCATATCAAAGAGCGCTTGAAGATAATGTGAGGTCTGAATGTTGGATATCTCATTACAACAGTAACTAACCCACCATGGCTCAATAAGGGACGCTGGTGGATAAGGGAATAAGCCCAAATTTAAATCCCATGCAAATGAAGTCATTTTGCATAATATAGTCTTAGTAGTATTGTCATTGTTGTGTGCAGCTAAAGGCTGCGATACTTCTTTTTAGAGTGAAGGGTGCACTTTTCCCAACACAACAATAGTGTTTTTATTGGATAAAGAACCTAATCCTTAAAGGGATTAAATGTTTATTTATCCCAGTCTGAATTTGACTTTTTCACATGACAAACTCCAACCTGAATCAGCAATCACTTAATCCACATATGAAAGTGTAAGGTGGAGATCATACACTGCTGCCTTTGTATATTTATAAGCTCTTAATGGCCTGATCTCAGTACAGTTGTCCTAGGCTGAACCAGAAGCTTACAGCTGTTGTTTTTCATGTACGTCCAGACGTCCCTCTCCTCAAGACTGTGGGCAAAAGAGCAGTTCCCAATATAGTGGCACTTCTTCTGCTTCATCACGTGCACGCACATCTGGGTGAAATATGTAAAGCAAAGATTCAAGTGTGTGAGTTACAAAAACGGCTGTGCCCCGAGGCAAAACCAGTCAGCTGGATTCTACATGTGAGAGGTGGAGGGGCAGAAAGAGGGCGGAGTAAACATGAACTGAAGAGGAAAGAAAAACAGAGGAACTCACGTCATATTGCTGTGGATAGGTGCGGGAGAAGGGAAGAGGCCGAACAACAACCCACTTCTTCTTCTCAAATGACTTTACCAGCAACACGCGGCGTTCTTTCGTCCAGCTGAAGAAACAGAGAGCAAACATGGGAGCCTTAAAGATACCGTGACATAAGGTCATCAAACTTGTTAGACCACCTGAGAAAACAGTCAGCACGTGTGCATGTGTGAATGGGGCCTCACCTGTGCCGTGCCTTGGCAGTACAGTACTTGAGGTTCTTGTCCGGCTCGTTGACCTGACCTTCTCTCCAGCACTGGCCGCACACAAACTTCATTTTCAGGTTGAGGGGGCGACCTCTTCCTGCTCCTAACCCCCCCACTGGGCTCACACCACTGCCACCTATGCAATCTCCTACTCCTACTCCCACTCCACCACCGCCACCCATTCCCCCAAGCCCTCCTACAGGAACACTGCTGCTTGGATGGGGTATATGGATGGGCTGAAACAAAACAAATTAATTCATTAAATATGAGAAAACAGAGGAATCAATTCCTGCATTACCCATAGAAAGCTACAAAATGCACAAACTTAAAGACATTTATCCAATTTTGGGTCTAACCAGGAGTCTTAGACATTGTACACATTGGAAGAGAAAGTGAATGATATTCCACGTCGTTAAGTGACTTCGGACAAAATACGCATTGGTGACAAAAACTGGGCGAAACCCAAGAAAAACTTTTCTCAACTTCCAGGCAAGCAACTGAAGTGATTACCAATGAGAGGGAAGAATACCACTGAATAACATAGTAGTAAATACATTACTGGGTCACGTAGGCAACCAGACCCTGGAGTATCTGCAATAGACCAGCTGTCAAATTCAAAGCAATGTGCAACGGGAAAATCACTTCTAGAGCGTATGAGTGACAAATTAAAGCACCAGTTCTAACCACCAAATGCAACAGTTTCTTGTGCCCAGTTTTAGATAAATTAAATTAAATAAATATTAAATAAAATCACTACTGGTAGCATGAGGCGATATCTGGATCCTACAGAAATTGCACAGGTGGTCCAACTCCTTCAGGATAGCACATCATCATTGGCAGAAAGTTTGCCGTTTCTCCCAGCACAGTCTGAAGAGCATAGAGGAGTTTCCAAGAAGCAGGCAGTTACAGTGGGAGAGCTGGACAGGGCCATAGAAGCTCCTTGACCCATCACTAGGACCGGCATCTGCTCTTTTGTGCAAGAAGGAACAGGACGAAAACTGTCAGAGCTACAAAATGACCGACAAGAGGACTCTGGTGTAAATATCTTTCACCAAACAATCAGCACATGTCCCAAACATGAAAGGGTCTGGAGAAGCAGTGGAGAAGATTACCCTCCCTGTATCATCGTTTAGAATCGATCGGCCACGTTCTCTGTAAGTGTCTGGTTGGATGCCTGTGCACATCCATTATGTACCTAATGTACAGGATGTTATTTAAATGACCACAACTTTTTAAAAGAAACATTTTTTTGGTGGGTTAGTGATGGTCTGAGGAGACATATCCATGAAGAAACACACAGAACTCAACAGAATTCAGGTATCAGGATGAATTCCTTGGATTCACTTTCAGACCCTACCCTGGTGCAGTTTCTTCGTCTGAACTAAATCCAAGCGGACATGTCTGAGATATTATGTTTCGGTCCAACTCACACTGCCAGCCTGAACTTTAGACTCTGCAGAGGAGCTCACGGATGCCCTCGCCCATCATCCATCTTCTCATTAGGAGCATGCCCCTACAGTGTCTGCATGTATCAAATGATGTGGCATTGTTTAATTCCTAACACATTACCCAGTGCATATCAGCGTAGATATCCAACAGGATTTTTTTTCCCCCATTAAGATCTGACATGGTTTCAAAGTGTTCCTCTAATTTTTTTTTACCATGTATTTAAAGACATTTAAAACTTTTTAAGGACTGTGATCACCCAAAATGTATCCAAATGTCTCAGGGGCTTTTACCGCCTCACCTTCTGCTGCTTCTGTGCATTCTGCTCCAGTCGTTGCCAGTGCCTCTTGGACTCTTGCACCATCTCTTCATGGGTGATACCTACAGGAAATGTTTGTCACAGCTCAGTGAAAGCATCTTTATTTGATGCTCAGTTAATAACTGCTGGTTAGTGCTGATTGTCATTGTGTTTACAACAGCTGCTTTTCCATAACATTCAAATATGTCAGACATTTGTCAAGAGTGAGCGCTATTATTAATGACTGTTTACTGGATTACATTTAATATCTTGAACAAATTAAAATTGCAGCTAAGTCTGGTTTCTACCTACCTGTGTCCTGCTGCAGAACCCAGCATTTGAGCTCTATGACAGAGTGCGCAAAGGAGCAACTGTCCTCACGCTGGCAGCCATAGCGAACCTCATGCCGACAAATATCAAACTGGCAGAGAGGGTGAAGAGGACGCACCTTACTGTATCGCACATTGGCTGACCTAACCACATGCACCAGGCACCTGCAGGAGAAAGCAAGATTAAAGCACATGATGACACACTTTTCTGTCTCTTTTCTGTACAGTGACCAGCTTTCACCACTTAAAGAAAAAAATCAATCAGAATTTTATTAGAAAAAGCTAAACTGATTAGAAAACCAGTTACTTCAGCAAAGTGAAGACACGGTAAACCTGTTACACTCACTTGTTATCGTCAAACGGGTGTCGAGCTGTGAGATTTGAACAGACCGCCAAGTTTTCTTTGCTGCGTTTGCTGATGATGCGAGGTTTACTGTCAAAGCATTCCTGTTAAGAAAGAAATTTAAGCCAGACGAGTGAAGATCCATTTCCACTTTTCCAAACGCCAAAGAATCTAAAGAGGAAATGTGTAGCAAACTGTGGCCTGACCTCACAGAGGAACATGAACATGCCCATGTGGAGCTGCAGAAGTCTGGTGACACTCAGTGCCCGCCTCTCCGTGCTGCCCAGAGGATCAAACAGCAGCTCTCGACTCAGAGCGCCTTTCCTCTCCTGAGTCCACACATCGATCTCTTCCTGACAGTACGCAAACGTGCAGTTCTCCCCATACTGGCACTCCTGACGCTCCTGTACCTCTGTGGGACCAGGCAGAGAGAGAATACTCAACAGAATATAGATGTAATGGTGATCAAATGTGTATCTGATAGATTACATATTCCCGCGTTAACTCCCCACGGGAAACATACCCTTACAGAGTACAAAAGCCCCCAGGAAATTGTTCCGTGCAGGCCGGGGCCGAATCCTCTTCCAGGTGGGGTCTTCTGAATTTTTGAGACGACACAGCAGCACATCTCTTTTACAGCGATGTGCTGCCTCTGGCTGATACTTATAGTCCATCACTCGTGGACCTGAGTAAGAGGAAGAAATAGTTAGATACTGATTATTTCAAAAAGAGCAATAAGTGGTTTTCTGTTAACATTTTGTCAGCAACTAAGTTAAAAATTCCCCAAGAAATGTCCAGCAATTCATACATTAGACACAGTGATGCTGCAACACCCTACTGTGAACATTCAGAAAATTCAGGACAAAGGACAGCATGTCAAAGGCTGGTAATGCAAACCTATTCTGCTGTAACAAGCATGACAGGCCTGCCGAAACTCGTGTGTGGCAGCCAGAGGATTCCTGGAGAGCAGAGACAGGTTGGTTCCCGCTGGACCATTCTGAAAAAGAAGAGCAGAAAGAGATGTGATATAAAAGAAAGACTATGTAAATAAACAACTAAAAAAATAAAAGGGATTTCTTGTAACAGATATGTGTGTTTTGCTTACTGCATGTGCACTGTGGTTGCGCATTCCAGGAATGAAGCTGTGACACAATCGTCCCCCTGGAGAACACAGACACAAGGACACTGATGTCAGACTTCACATTGTATTGTTGCTGACTCACACCGTCTGCTGATGATGCATATCTCAGGTAAAAGCCAGCTCCCTAGAAACTGTGCTCTGGCAGATAAGCAACTTAAAATCAGTGTACTGGGTCAAACTTAATTAATGTGCATCCTATTGGTGTGGGGTAATAACGTCTATACTGTACTTAAATCACAGTTGGCATGCTTATCGACACGCTTTCATTCCTGCAGCTGCACTTAAGTGCAAACCGTCAGATCCTAAACTGCATAAGCATCCTTATGCACATAAGCATTCCATGTGCAATTTATTTTAAACCCTTAAATGCTCTTTCTTCACAAAAGTTTTTTACTTAGATCAACATGTGTTGTCAAGCAGCAAACCATTCATGAAAACTTTCCCTTTCTGCTCACCAGGGAGAGTGTACTCTGACAATGAGTCGAGTCCACCAGCGGCGACTCCTGCCTTCCCTTCTCCTTCCATAGACGTCGTGGAAAAGCCTCCCAGTGCGTCCTGCGCCTGGGTGGAGCCCTGGTCCCGCAGCGACGAGTAAGATTCCAGAGGAGGCATGTCGCTGATCGAGGAGCTAAAAAAGGCTTGGGAAAGCTGGGCTGAGGGGGCTGGAAGGCTGGGTGAGTAAGGAGGCCGGAGACCAACTGCTGTGTTGGGCAGGTTTGTGGGAATAGCACCCACTGGAGTCTGGAGGAGACACAGGAATATGCCGAGTTTAGATCATTCCTGGTGAAATAAAAGGGTTAGAAATACTGTCCAGTTTAGTGACTGTGCCGAGTGATATTGTTTGTTCCTGCACTCACCTCACTGACTTTCTTGGGGATGGATTCTAACAAGCTGTCTAGCTCATCCTTAATGACACTACTGCTGCATTCATCCATGTGCTCTGACACCGGGACCGAGTACTGCATGGGAGGCACCTGGCTGCTGGGGCTCTCTGAGAGGTCAGTGCATGAGGTTACCACAGTGGTCGTTGGGTCATCGCTGACTGGAATAGGAGTAGCCAAAGGAGCGGGGATGCACTGTGCGCTGGAGATGTCTGCTGGGGAGGAGGAATAAGAACATAACTGTCAGAAACAAGTGGGGCTGGGGATGAGTAGGTAAGTTCAACATGTGGCAGCCTGACATACCTGGTGCAATGTCACCCAGAGATTCAATTCCA
The DNA here is from genome assembly GCF_963576455.1 of Neolamprologus multifasciatus. NCBI lineage: Eukaryota > Metazoa > Chordata > Actinopteri > Cichliformes > Cichlidae > Neolamprologus > Neolamprologus multifasciatus. The sequence goes on along the minus strand of NC_140446.1, from coordinate 21,785,332 downwards.
TTGGAGGACATCTAAAGAAAGGAGGAACCCATCAGGCTCTCACTCAGCCGCTTCATTATATTACAAACTTTACACAGTGACAGCAGCACCTACCTCTCCAGTGGGTGTGGAAGTCTCTCCATGACTGTCACCTTCAGTGGCCGTAGACTCCGTTTGTGGGCTGACGTAGGCCTTACGACCCTTTAGTCCCAGTTTGTTGGCTAGATCCTGAGCCAAATCACTCACCTGTCTGTCCTGGAAGATTAATTATTAAAAAAAAAATTATGCTCAGAATAGGTAAAAAACCATGAAGTTATCATATCAGTAGCACAATATTCACACAGTATTCCATTCCGCTTCAAAATTAAATGATAAGTCTTTGTTTTAAGTGGTGGCATACATTTGGTGCTGTGAGGAGACATTTGGTTCCACATGTGTAAGCCTCTCTGAGTTGTCCCATCTCCCTCAGACAGAGCGCTTTGCGGTACAGAGCCCTGCGACTTCCTTCTGACACACACAGTGCGCTGTCACAGTCCTGAACGCCGCGATCGTACTCCCTCTGAGTCAGAAAAACACAGGAAAAGTTATAACCTATACCTCCACCAAAGGTGATTTAATAAGGAACAATTACATGTAATGATAATTCTACACCAATCTTGAAACTTGTATCTACAGGTTTACTTGAGACTTCACTCTCTACAGATTTCGAGTCTTCCACATGAACACATCTTTAAGTACTTTGGGAGGTAACACATCCATCCCACTCTTTCTCACCATCTGGTAGTAGGCAGCAGCCCTGTTGACGTAGAGGCTCTCGAGCAGCTCATGGGGGATGACGAGAGCCTCAGCCTGGGCATAGCGAGCAACACTGATCCCCTCTCCATACTGCTGGGTTGCTTGATGCCAGTCTCCATCCCGAAAACAAGAATTCCCTTCATCCAGCAAGTTACACACCAACTGAGTGAGAAATGCCTGAAAGGAATGTGTAAGAAGTGGGTAAAATGATTGAATAAGCATTGAAATGAGGAGACATAAACAAAACAAAACAAAAAAAAGACAGGCAATATTAGACAGAAAGAAAAGTAAAGGAATGTGGAATAAGAAGAGGAATGCGTAACAGATTGAGGACAAAATTAAAAAATGTCTGAACTCAAGTTTACACCTTGGCCTGGGTAAAATTAGAACAAAATGTGGCTACTGTCATGTGGCAGTCTGCGTGTAAATATTACATAAACAAAATGGTGATAATGAAGCTCCAAAAAAAGCATAAACCAGATCAACACATACCTCATAACTCTCTGGCTCTGGGAAAGGCAATGAAGACCTATGGATAGGAAAGGAGAGGTGTCAAACATCTACACATGCAAAATTTATATACTTTGGTATGAAATCACTGGTGGTCTCCAGATATTTCTCTCTTACTGGATAAAGCTCATGGCCTTCTGAATCTCCTCTCTTCGTTTCTGCCGTTCAGGATCCATATCCTAAATGTGAAGACAAGATTGACTTGCACCTATTTTTGTTTGTTTTTTTTCTGAACAACAGTGTTTACAGCTTTGACAGCGGCAGCCTAAGCATCGCTCTCTGCTACACATCTGTGTCCCGTCCTACGCCAAGGCCTGGCACTACAACAAGCTAGACAAACAGCGGGGTCAGCTCACGGTGAAGCCTGTCATAATTGATGTTAGTGGGGTGAACATTTAGCGTAACCGGGGAATGAGACTCTACGCAAGAAATAACATTAATCGACGTACAAACTGCGGACATTCTTTAAAGGGAGGCATTTAAACGCCCCGTAGATGTTTTCAACGACAACCAAAACAATGTTGGGACTGTGATGAGGATAGCTAACGTTAGCGTGTCATGTGAACGTGTTTCTCAGCTCGTACTGAATGCTGCACCATCAGATAAGAATATATATATATAAGACATGCAGCTTGAGTCGGGTCAGCTACTAATGCAGTTAACGCAAAACCACTACATGAGTGTTTCTACCGATAGTTGGAATTAGCCAGTGGACGAAACTAGCTAATTCGGCTACATGCTAATCACTGTAACTTAGCCGTAGTAAAGAGGATAAAAAACAAAGGGAGCTTTGAAAACTGTTTAATTCCTATAGAAGTCACTCGCATCGTACAGTCTCGTTTAGCTAGTTAAGGTGACACATATAAAGGGGCATTGGACGAAAGCAGAGTTACCTAGCTACCGGGTAAGTTAGCTGACTTCATTTACTAGTGGAGCTAAAGCTAACAGCTAAACCCAGTCCAGACAGGCAACTCACCGAGTTCAGTTGCTGCGCTTTTCAAAATCACAGATACCTTCACGCAGCGTTGGCGATAACGATGAGAAAAAGCAGCCAATTATCAATACATAACCTTGCGCATATTTTTACGTTTAGTGTTCCTGTCATTGGTGTGTGGACGGAGCGCGACTTTTCCAGCTATTGCTACGGCTGCTGGTAGATACAACTCAACTACTGGCTACCGCTGCTAGCTGTTATGGCCAGTGCAGTATGGCAACAAGTATCCAGACACAAGAGACCTATGACCGCAGGAGGGCAGCAAAAACTGTGTGTTGGTAAATTACTACCGTTCCCCTACGATGTTATGTGCAGAAGTCTTGAACCACCCCTTATATATTTGCATTCCCTTCCAGGAGCTAGATCTTCTTGTAACGAGTGATCAGTGATCCTTCATTCACTGCTTTATCACTCATTTCCAGTTCAGTCCTTGTAGCTGATCATTTTCAGAGGAACACTATATTTGTTGGTTAACCCATTTAACACTGACCTATGAATCATTCAAGCGTACTAAAGGCAACAAACTCAAGAGAAGAGTTAAATTTGTCAACACGTAACAGACAATGTAGCAAAGAACCTATTTTAAATTGTACCTTTAGTTACTTTGTTGCTAGCTGAATACGACATATAACTTGTTCTCATTTCTCTAGAGAATTTCTTCTTATTTACTCTTTAAAGAGATAAGAGTAGGTCAGGACTTTTGCATACTACTGTATATAGTTCATGTACCCGGACTTCCTCATTATTAATATTTTAATTTATTAATTACGTGAAGAAAAAAAAACTTTAGTCTTTATTTACAATTCATTAATAATAATAAGTTGTGCATCTAACAAATTAAGTAAAATGCTACAAATCAAGAAACACAGAAGGAATACAGGGCTTTTCCTCTGATATGGGTGACCTGATTGGGTTGGACCAAATATAAAGAATTATATACTTCAAATTAATAAACACATATAGTCATACATAACATACATATATTATTTTTTTTAAAATATATATTATTTTTTAATTTCAATACATTTTGGTCTCATGGGCTATTTTGTCCAGCATGAGGTCATGCTCGTGACGTCATCACAGCTCATTAAAGGGTTCACCTAGACATTTGGAGTCATTATTTTTGTTTTCTACAGAGAAGCAGTTCTTAGCTGTCTCACAAAGCAACCCTATTAGTTATAACGTGAATGAGTCAGGACACCAGCCAATTCCAAAGCCTGTCCTGTGAGTTTTTGAACTTATTTGTAGAAACAAAGAATATTTTCAGCTATTGTTTACTCTTTCAAATATTGAATTACCTTTAATCTTTAACAAGCGTGTTTCCACCACTTGGAAAATAAAAATTGCCTCACCAACTCAATTTTTGTGCCAATGTTGGAATTTTGATATAATAACCTGAACGTTTGACTCGTGGAAGGCTTTTTTTCATTGGTAAAAAATAATCGTCCTTTACTGGTTTAGGCATAGAGAAGAAAAGACAACGCTCAAACTCAAGCCGAGGCCTAAAACGGCAGAGACAAGAGGAAAACAGCAGATGGCGATAATACTCAGACGCTGACAAAATCCACGAAGAAGGAAAAAATCCTGGCGGCGTGACGTCACGGCATTTAGCAACCGGCGCGCGGAAGAAGCGGCGTGTTGTCGCTTTATTTACCATTTCCCATTTCCCATTTTCCCATTTGGTAAGCTTCTCTTGTTTGAAAAGTCGTCTGAGTTTTGAAGACAGCCGTGTGTCTCATAGAGAAGATGATTTTCCTCAAACAGACAGAAAAAAACGCTCAGTTTAGTTTAGTTTAGTCAGCGTTTATCTTGTTGCGCACTACTACTAGTTAGCACAGAACAGCTAAATAGCTAACTTGGTTGTTGACAGTATTTTTTGACATTTCTGTAACGCTGAATGTTCTTAACTCTTACTGAACAGCATTTGGCTTTTTTGTGTCTGTGCTTGTATTTATTCTTATTTATGTTGCTGGATAAGCTTATAAAATGTGTCACTTTTCCCTTCTCCGTAATTTGTGGATGTTTCTAGAGTCACTATGGCTTCAGATGACATTGCTCAGCTGGCTGATGCTCTCTCTAAGACACATGTTGGTGATGGAGAGTTGAGCTACAAAGGCCTTGGACTGAAGCTTGACAATGCAGAATCGGGTGAGAATATGTAGCTCTATTTATTATTATGTTTTGCTGTTATTTCCTTGTGTGTGCTGTAGACATGAAGGTGATCCTTGTTGACTGCTTAAATCTGACAAATTGATCCCTGTGCTTTCAGCGGAGCAGCTGGCCCAAGACATCAAGCAGTACCAGGGTTTGAGAGCTCTACGCCTAGAAGGAAACACTCTGGGAGTTGAGGCTGCCCAAGCCATTGCAAAGGCTCTGGAGAACAAAGACATGCTTCAGGTGCTTTCATAGTTCACCATTTCCCATCACAGTAAAGCATCATTTATCATTAGGATTTGATTGTTAGTAAAAAAAAAAACTTTTCAGATTATTTGTCTTAGTAATCTAATATTTCAAGTGCGTTTCAAACTACAACGATTTTTGCTTAGTTGAAATATTTCATCAAAATTCTTCCATCTTGAATATACAATACTGTGACATTCCAACAGTATTTATACTTTACACTCTCCTGCAGTGTGATACATTCTGTTAACTGTTCCCATTTTTGTTGTCTTTCAGAGATGCTACTGGAGTGACATGTTCACTGGAAGACTACGCTCTGAAATCCCACCAGCCCTGGTGAGAAGCCACTGAGTTACACCCCCAATAAAAGGAAGAATCCATCCTCTTACATACTGTTGAACTGTTAAATATTCCTTTCATGCATGAATTATGAAAACCTCAATCAGGGTTTTTTAGTATTTTTATTCATCTTTAGGCATGAAAAAAAAAACCATGTACTTTTCAAAGAGTTTTTTTTTTTTACATGTCATTGCAATGTGTCACTGGTGGAAGGGTATGAAGTGACACATCAGTGTCCAACGTAGTGGTGGTTTATGTGCAATCAGCACTGACACAAATACAAGAAAACAGCCTTTGAATAGCTGTCCACTGTAGTGACCACTATGCGTGAAAGGGATATCACATCAGTTTTCTGTGTATGAATGCTGATGTTCTTTTACACTTACTGAAATGTTCTTGTTTTCATACATGCACAATCTAATGTGCTTTATACTGTTTTGTATTTTTGTCTATTCTTGTGCTTCAGAGGTCCATGGGGAGTGCAATAATGAGTGCAGGGGCCAGGCTGACTGAGCTGGACCTGAGTGATAACGCTTTTGGGCCAGATGGTGTCAAAGGAATCGAGCAGCTGCTTAAGAGCCCCTCCTGCCACACCTTGAGGGAGCTAAAGCTCAACAATTGTGGTATGGGGATTGGTGGAGGAAAGGTGAGCTCTTAAACAGCTTTGTCAAATAATATATAGACAAAGACACATTTATTTGTGTTAGTTTTGTAGCTTTAGTACATCTCCACAGTGCATTTTAAATTGAACAATTAAGATTTGTGTTTTCAGCAGATTTTTTTTAAAACTCATTATAAATCTCTCAAAATTGAGACTATGTATAAAAAGAGGCAGAGGCACAAATTATGTACGTAAATGTAGGCTTTTTAATGTAGTTAACAGATTTTTAAAAATGTAACATTGTGTATTTGCATTATAGTTCCAACAGCATGCGTGTTTGTATGTTTAATATAGATCTTGGCTGAAGCCCTGATTGAGTGCCACAGACAGTCATCGTCTCTTGGAGCTCCACTTAGACTAAGAGTGTTTATAGCAGGGAGGAACCGCCTGGAAAATGAAGGAGCTAGCGCCTTGGCTAAGGCCTTTCAGGTACAAAATACTCCCACCTTGTTCAGTTTTACATTACCGTAAATGTGACGTATAGTAAATGTAATGATATTATGGACTTTTGATTTGGGAGGAACAAAGACCATTTCTGTTTCATGATGCACTTTCTTCCTTGCTTTCACATCAGCTGATGGGCAGCCTTGAAGAGATTCACATGCCTCAGAATGGAATAAACTACTCAGGTGTGATGGCGTTAGCTTCAGCCATTCGACATAACCCAGAGCTTCGAGTCCTCAACCTCAATGACAACACTTTCACCAAGAAGGGCTCGCTGCCCATGGCACAGGCAAGTTCCATATTTTTTTCAGCAACTTTCTTTAAGCAGAGAGGACCTTTATCTGGTGTTTGACTGTGTCCCCGAATTCACTTGGCCTTATAGGCTCTGAGGCATCTCAGGAACATCCAAGTGATCAATTTTGGTGACTGTCTGGTCCGTTCTGAGGGAGCTGTCGCCCTCGCTGCAGTCCTGAGAGAAGGACTGCCAATCCTCAAGGTCAGTGTACGATCGCTGCTCAGGACTTGGTTTCCCTTTGTGTCTCCTACATCTCACAGTGCTCTCTTGGAACTTTTTTCCAGGAGCTTAATCTGTCATTTGGTGAGATCACTGAAGCAGCAGCACTAGTGGTGGCTCAGGCTGTTGCAGACAAAGCTGATCTGGAGAAATTGGATCTGAACGGTATGCACATTGACCATGAAATGGGTCTTTATGTGTTTGGAGAAAGAAGGTCCAGGTTGATTGAACAATGCTGCAGAAATGTTAAATAAAAAGACATTTTTAGTTTGCAAAGTCTGAAACTGGTTTTGTTTGTGGCTGATAGGTAACTGTCTCGGAGAGGAGGGCTGTGAGGCTTTGAGAGAGGCTATGGAGAACATGAACAAAGGAGATGTACTCGAGTCACTCAGGTAATGCAGGCTTTAAAAATCCATAATCATTTTCAGTGTTTAACTGCACAAACATGCAAACAATAGATTTAAAACTTTCACTGCTACAGTGATGATGAGGGAGATGAGGATGATGAAGATGACAGTGGAAACGATGATGATGATGACGACGACAACAACGATGATGATGATGTCAGTGATGACTGCAATGAAGAGAATAAAGAGGGCAGTGAAATCGCAAAGGAAAACGGCATAACAACAAATGGAAATAGTCCTGTTTCGCCTAACAGTCCTGTAAGTTGAAGCTTTATTAGACGAACAGTTGCTTTCATGTGATTGTTGATCAGTTAGTTACTTCACATAAACTGGGAAATGAAGAGTTTTCAGTGATGTCTCTTATGTTCGTCCACAGGTGGAGATCACGTCGTTCCTCAGCTGCCCCTCTGCAGAACGGCTTCTCCAGCTGGGAGAGTTGAGGACACACCTTCAGCAAGAGGTTACATGTTTTTAAGTAGTCAGCAAAGTGTTTGTAGCATGTTGGTGTTGGCGTGTTTTACTTTGCTGGAATGGGTTTAACCTGTTGCTGTCTTCTCACCAGGTCGATGCATCTGAGCCACAGAAAGCTGCTGATGTCATTCTGAAAATCGGTTCCCTATACAGTGAAGATCCCGAGACCAAGACCGCTGTTCTGGATACTATCGGTGAATAGTCACACTTACATTAGACTGATTCTGCTCCTCATTAGTCCCACATTTACAGGATTCAAAGTTCAAAATAATCCTTATTTGTCTTATACTGGGCCTTGGTGCCACCTCTCAGTTCATCAAAAACAAGCTCCTCTTAATTTAAGCCAACTTTCTTCTGATTGGCTGCCCCTCACAAACAAAAGGATTAAACAGCAGGTGGAGCTTTTCTGCTCACAGCTACAGCTGTGTGTCTGAGATGACCATGCCCACTGACTGCATAAAGAGCCAAAAGTAGGAAAACTGAAGTCTGAGCTTTTAACATACAAGGATCATCAGCACAGACACTGCCGTCATTATTTGAAACTTTTAATATGAGCAGGCACTATTTGAACAGTTTATATATGACTAATTAATGAGAACAACCAAATTTGGTCCTCTGTCACTTTTTATAGTCAAACATTGAAATGCAACACAGCACACCCTTTTCAAAGCTTTGGCATGCAGAGATTCCTCAAATATAATTGCACTGAGTGGGCTGCTTATTAGTGAGGACGTCAAGGTGCAGTTTCTCTCTTGTGCTGTCCTCTTTTTCACGTGGATAGCTTCTATTCTCTGAGATTCTGACATGCAGTGTGTCACTGTGCTCCACAGATGCAATGTTGAAGAAGCTCCTCTCTGGCTCCACCCTCCAATCATACTGCTTCCTCTCCACACTGCTGGTCATGATGGGACTACTCAAGGTAAAACTTCGCTGCAGTGCTTCCTATTATGTAACTCTTCACAAGAAACTATAAACGGAATATCAGTCATTTACATGCACAGAGTAGGTTCGGCAGGGCTCCAAATCTGCTGGCAGAGATTAGACATCCAAATATTTAAGGAACTTCAGCGATCCATAATTCTGTTATATCTCAAAATTTATCTTAAGAGAGCCATAGTACTTGATATTTACTAGTAATGTGTGATTGATCCAATACCGAGTAAATACAAGGCCAGTATTGATGATGCTGATACTTTTAACCTGTAAAGGCAGCTTGTGTGGGGAGAGCAGTGTGTCATGAGTTCTGAGATCAATAATCATCAATCTGCAAATTATGAACACATTTAATGACCACTAAATCACTGTGAATACAACAAAACACACCTTTCAGCTGTTTATGTATTTTAAAACTGGGATTTTTGGAGACCTGGACTTTAAATGTGTCTGTCTCTAAAGCAGTTTGGGTTAACTTTTGTTGTTTAAATGTTATATAGGTTATAAATCAAACAGATGTGACAGTCAACACAAAAAGGTTCAGACATTTTTCATTAAGCATGTTTGAAGTATATTTTTTTATATTTTATTATTACTGGGAAAAAGTAATAATAACATGAAGAGGGTTTTATACTGAACCTGGTGGTTAAAGTATTGATCCAGTACCAATACCAGCATTGGTATTGCTACTATCTATATATGGGTCAGTCCATCCACTGTTCATACCCAAAAGATTTGTATTTATTATTTTAACATATTCACATAATTCCTATTAAAAAGCTGATCTTTGCTCTGGAATGTTTTAAGGCAAATCTGTAATGGCCAGGTTGTAAGTTGTTTTTAAATGTGGTGAGCCTTTTCTTTATTGTTTTTACTTCCAGGGAGAGGGGAAGACAAAAACGGCTTTGCTGGTCCCGGGTCAGCTGCTATGTTTGGAACATGCTGTCCAGCAGGAATACTTCCCTAAGCATGACGCCTCACTGCTTCACATCTTCCTGTCCAGGTAGAACAGTCTTTCATCACCTCGACTTAGTTGAACTTTGTATTTCTATTTAAATGTGTGTTGGCCTGTTGCATGAGTGGGACCGCAGCCTCATACGTGCACGTTTTTGTTTGACTCTTTAGGAACGGTGGGGTTCTCAAGTCATGCGGCAGCGCCAGAGAGAGGCTGAGCTCTGCTTTGGAGAGGAGGTGCCAGGATTAACACTGAGCTAACCAACACAGGGGCACACTCTGCACTCACATTCAGTTTTTCACCTTTGAAAAACAAGCAGGGATGGTTTTTTGGGGGGGGTTTCTAGTCAAAGGCCAAGTCCAACCACTGATTTCTGCTCCTGACATTCATATTTTATGAAGGCTTCACAGAGACTGTCCAAGAATGTCTTAATTTTTATTTTTCTACTTGTGCTTGTGACTTATATTTTTATAGAAAATAGATACAAATGCTTTAAAAAAGAAAAAAAGTTCACATCAATCAGACTTGAGTTTAATGTGTTTAAAATGATTAATGACTGTAACCTGAAGTGAAGCAAACATCCTACATTTAGTAATTAATAGAGTTAAAATTTACAAATTTAAAAAAAAAAAAGACACAAAAAGGAATTTATTTCAGAAACATGCTTTTATATCTGTGGAAATCTCTGGTTTAACATATCATCAGTGTTTCTGAAATAAATTGAGAAATTTGTAGAAGAGATCCCACCAGTGTGGCAGGCGCTGATACAACTACTGATTTTTGTAAAAACCTGGTTCAGGAGTGCTAAGACAGAAATTGTGATGCCAACATTATTATAATCTATAAGTAAAATAAATAAAAAGGTGTCATTTTGATATGTATTTGAATAAATTCTTTAAAGGGAAAGAAGAGCAACGTTAGGGAGAGTTTGTTTACTCATAGCTATCATTGTGCTGCTCATAGGGACCAACCCATACTGCAGGATCATCATGATCAGGGACCAGAATCACTTTTATTTGCAGTTTCTTATATGACTTTATGTTGCACAACGTCCTGTGTATTACCTCATATAGCTCTGTGTGTTGGTGGTATTATGAGAATGGAATATTGCATTTAGATCACCTGTTTGATTGTGCATCTATTCCTTGAGGATAACTTTGGTTTACCTTATTGGTAATTTGTACCAAATGTTCTGTCTTAAATATAGTTCATCTAACAAACCTGACACCCTCTTTGTTTGTCTGAGTGTTTTCACAGTCATGTCTGCAACAGCCGCCTTTGAACTCATTCTAAGAAAATTAATGTTTTGGGGGGGGTTTGAGTGGTAATGTTTATTAGTATCGGTCCTCGGATAGCATCCATGTTGAATAAAACAGGTGAGATGAATAATGGAGCATCGCATCAAAACACAAAGAATTAAACTTAAGGAATATAATCTGCCCAGTTAGGAAGCAGAAACTGTTATGAGTGTAGTTTACCTGCTTTGGTGTAAATAAAAGTGACAACAGGTGCATGGGACAGGCAACAGAATAAACCCCCCTCTCACAGATCATTGATCTTATCCCTCCTGACTGATTCTTGCCACTACTGCATGAGACTGTCCCTGCATCGCACTGAGGCTTCACAGAAAGTCCAACTCCAGGATGACATATCCATAGGTGCTATCACAAGAAGGCACAGACTAAAGTGTGGAGGAGAGATGAGGAGCCCTGGGTAGGGCTGTAGAATAGCATCAACCCAGCATCAGGACCAGTAGCTGCTCATCTGTATGAGAAGTAACAGCCCATAATACCATCTAGCATGACCAGTGTGGCAGTGGGGTAGAGATGGTCTGTGTAGGCATATCCTTGAAGAGAACACAGACCTCGACTTGGTATCCTGACTGCTGTAGGTACCAGAATGAAATCCTCAGACCCAATGTGGGTGGAGAATAATTCCCAGCCTCATGTGACCAGTGTTTTTATGGTGTTCCTGAACAACAAAGTCAGCAATGCCATTGACTGATCCTCAAAGACCTCTGGGACATTATGGATCACTGCACCTGACACCAAATTACACAAACTCACCTGATCCAGGTCTGGTTAATCTGAGATAATCTGAGATCTCACAGATCCATTGTAACCAAAGCAGGAGAAAGGGATTCGTAATCATTTATGGCTTCTGATTTTAACTGTTACACTGTGATCAGAGTTCTTACATAATTTTAATGTATTTTTTAATGTCACTTTCATTTTTAGTGGTGCATATGAAAGTTAGACTTTAGTGTTGGCTCTGAGGTGACTGATTCTCCTCACTTTGGGCTGAACTAGTCCTTTAATAAACTCTGAGGCGCAGTGAGCAGACTGCAGCAGAGGGGTTGGAGGTGGAGGTAGCCAAGGAGCAGACGTGAAAGAAGGGGATAGACGGAGTTTGTTTTGGATGGGGCGACAAGCAGGGGAAGAGCGGCGGAGTTCGTGACTGAGGGACCAGTAGCGCTCTGCAGCTGGACGGAACCGCCACGGTGAGTTTGTGCGTAAAGGGGATTCTTATCATTGAATGTCCGGGTTTAAAAGTAATACACACATTCAAACGATCGTAATGGTGTCCGGGAAACTCTTAAACAGGCCGGAACGGTTAATACCCGATGCTCAGGTATTTAGTCCTGTATTTTGTTTTGCGTCAAAAAATGAAAGTATCGTCTTTTAATAGCGAACCTTAATATTTTTTTGTAATAAGCACTTGACTTGAACAAATGTAACCTGATATCTACACAAATCATATTCAGATTTTTTGTAATGATCGTAGTTTAGGCTAAATCAGTGTCTCAGGGCTGTACAGTGTCTGCTATGTCGCACTGCCCGGTGGACAGGCGTGTGTTCAGGGGAGACTCATTTTGGCACAGCCCCGGCAGAGAAAGACAGTGCGCCTTTGTGCACGGCCGGTGCGGCTGCTCCTCCGCGGTTTGGACCTGTTGATCCCGGGGGAACGAAGACAAACAGCCCGAACTGAGGACATTCCTTCCTCTCTAGTTTCTGGGCCTCTTTCTGTTCAGGTGGTTGCTCGAAGAAAATATGACGTGAATAAATATGAAACTAGCAGTTTTATTCTTTTAAACGTGTGGTACAGCTTCGTTTCCCTGCTGCTTGAGATGACACCAAGTATTTTCAACCTTTTATATGACTTCAAGTGCACATAGCAAATAAGTTCATGAATTTGCCGTTTGTGTTGTGCAGTCAATGGTTTCTTTAAGGTCACAGTTTTAACAGAAAAAAAAAAATAGCCATAGCATACTGCACGTGTCCACATTTCCAGAGTCCAAACTGTAGAGTGTGGAGCTCTGAAGCTTTTCAAGTCCGTTCCTGTGGATCAGCACTGTTGATCCAACATGGGAATGTGGTTTTAAGGCATTCCAGTGAAGACTACGGCAGACCAATCTGACCAAATGGCATTAATCCCCAAAAGTGCAGAAGGATTTTTTTTTTAAATTACCTTCAGCTTTGGAAAGGGAAAAATAACTGAATGACACACAGCTTTTTCTTACGGTGTCCGAATTCAGTGATAATAACATTTTTTTTAAAAGCTTCTTCTGAGAACGACATTCCTTATGATTCTACTAACCAAGGACAATTTCCAACCTTTTTGCAGGTTAAAAGACTTATTCTTAGTTTAATGAGAATCTATTACAATGACATCTCTTGCATCAATAACACGTTGATGCAAATCTGTCAATAAAAATGTGCTTAAAGTAGCAAGTGTAAAAAAACAAAACAAAATACCTCTAAAAGAAGTTGCCCCTGTAACTGATATATTAGTACATTAATACAATTTTATCCAAATGCATAGAAATTAATGTTGAAGCTGCCAAAATGAACAGAAAACTGGAAAGCTGTATGCATGAATAAATTTTCTATTACGGTACATCACCGCTAAAAAAAAACAAAAAAACCCAAAAACGAATCAGCGGTAATTTGTTGGCGTACGTGCACCTTAAACATTTAGCATTGCAGTTTGACATGTTATGTGGCCAAACTAAAAGAGTGAATCAGGGTTTTCCCTACAGATGGACCGCCCCGTTACCTTTTGGATTCTGCTGATCAGCCCGCTGGTCTTCTGCGTCCCTGCAGTCCAAGCAGCAAAATGCCCACAGGAGTGTTTCTGTGACCAAATCCAACTCACTGTGACCTGTGTCAACAAGAACCTGACCCAGGTTCCTCCTGCTGTTGATGAGGTATCTATAAACATATACACTTACTGGTCAGTTTGTTAGGTACACCTTGCTAGCACCAGGTCGTATCTGCTCAGATTCAACAAGGTCCTAAAACATTCCTCACAGATTTTGGTCCATATTAGGATGATAGCATCACACAGCTGCTGCACATTTGTCTGCTGCACATCTAAAAGGTCTAGATGGAAATTATTAGCAACAATACTCAGGTAAGCTGTGGTGTTTAAACAATCCTCAAAAATTGGGTTGTTTAAACAATTCTCTGTTGAACAGGTGTTTATTTCCTAAACTTCCCAAGCTGTAGTACCTTTTAAATACTTATTATTACCCTCTAATATATAATCTCTTTTCCTCATAGATAACAGTGAAACTGGACCTTCGAGGTAATGACATACAGGAACTCCCCACTGGGGCTTTCATGCACACCCCCTACCTGACTCACCTGTCGCTGCAGCGCTGTAACATCCACAAGGTGAAGGAGGGGGCGTTCCGTGGCCTCGGTCGCCTGGTCTTCCTCAACCTTGCCAACAACAACATTGAGATCCTCTACCAGGTATTCTTAGACTTAAACCACATATATCCCATTATCATTTTAAGTGGTTTTTAAAAAATAAAAATTAACTTCAAGAAGTCTACCCAACCCTTCTCAGTGCAGTCCTTTGTTTTTTTATGATTCTAGGAGTCATTTGATGGTTTGTCCTCGCTAAAGCAGCTTATTATTGACCGTAATCGTGTGGAAGAGATCCAGCCTGGAGCGTTCTCTCAGCTGGGCTTCCTCAACCTGCTCTCCCTCTCACACAATCAGCTGGTTTACATCCCTAATATGGCATTCCAGGTACCCACACTAAACCGTCTGTACAAAATACTTCGAAATGGAAAATTTCAAATATTTTAAAGAGATGCACGTCTTGTTGGAGCCTTAAATAAAATGCCAGCTTCCTTTGCTTTCAGGGCCTGCAGAATATCAAGTGGCTTCGTCTTAGTTACAACTTTCTAAACTACCTGGACACCGAAGCCTTTGCCGGACTGTTCACACTAACTCGTCTCAGCCTGGATCACAACGAGTTACAGTTTTTCCCCACTGAGACCATGACCAGGTGAAGTGAGAGGCACCATCGCTCAGCATTGGAGCTAAACAGGAATCTCACACTGGATGTAAATCTAGACAAAAACTAAAATCCAATGTGACAATTATGACATCATAATTAACAGCAAAGTACAGGCCCGCTGGGTACTTTACACACACTAGAGAAAAGCTTAAGAAAGCTTCTTCTGGCATTCTCGACTTCTGAAGCTGAAAAAATGTCACATCTCTCTCTTTTTAATCATTGTTTACCAATAATTAAAAGAGTCCAATTTGTATCACTTAAAAAAAATAGAGAATAGAATTGGAAAGGTCTCCAAAGACTCCACCCCACACTTTGAAAAGCACTGTCAAAGACTGTACATTAAAGATGGACATAGCCACTGTGAATCACAGTGGGCCTCAACCTTTGATATTTTAGGCATTGCAACGTTGGTTTGTTTCTACTGGATGTGATAATCAATAGGTTGAACTGACTGAAAAACACCGCATGAGTTGTCAGTCACAAGGTGGCCACACCCTAAAGCAATGGTTCCCATTCTTTATCCAATGTTCCCCAATAGTCTTGTCAGAGTCAAAAAAGCACTTTCCTTCACTCTTCAACAGATTCTGTGTTCGTGAGTTCAAATGAACTCCCATTCCTTGATTTGTGTTAGCTAACTGTTTCAGTTGTACATAACAATTAACTTACTTCTTTCAAAATGGTAAGCTAATAGTTATGCACCGCCTTGAGCGGACATTCTTGGACCCGCCTCCAAATTGTAACTTTTAGGGGCTTTTTGGGGAACGTTCCCTGAAGGTTACTGTTTGTTAGGTTTAAGCTACGGATCAGTAAAGTAGTCAATTCCTTTGCTTTAGATAACAAGTTCAAATGATTACCTGTTATGTTTTTGCTGTTCTGTTAATGACAACATGTTTACAGAATGTTAAGCTGCTTATCCATACCAGTAGCCATTAATTTATCGGTTACATTTCTAAGTTAGTTAAATTTGTTTGTTTTGTTTCTTTAACTGTTTGACCATTATGTATAAATTAATATTATCTTCTGCAGTGCAGACCATTGACTCATTAGGAAAGCGTTTTTAGGGAGAGATATGTAGAGTCTCCCCCCTGCTGGCCATTACAAAGGATGCAGATTTAAGGTTGTTAGGCCTCAAAGGTGAAGCCTAGTGGGTTCACTCTTCAATATAACAGGGTCTATCCATCATTTATGTGCTATCTATTAACATTTATAAGTTAAGCTGGTTGATATTGCAATTTTTTTTTTAATTAGGCTCTCCTATTTCTAGATAGAGAAGAAAATAGAAAATCCTTAGGTTTTAAATAAAGTGATAAGTTGTGTGATATTAATCAGTAGAAAGAACAAAAGGGATTCCATGTTTTGTCAAATCCCTCTCTCACACACAGCATAGTCCCTTGTCTGACCAAACTTCAACACAATGGACAGAAAGTCATTTGTTAAACTCAGAAACCTGATGTCTGTGTTGACAAAGAGTAATAAGAGTAATAATCATTGTTCTTATTTCCTGCCTTGTTCTTTTCTGCATCCAGGCTGCCAGAGGTGACTCGTCTCGATCTCAGCTACAACCCCATGACGTACCTGGGGGAGGAGGCTGTGTCCATGCCCAAGCTGACCCACCTCTTCCTGGACCACATGTCCCTGCAGGACCTGGTGAACACAGCTGTTTCAAAATCCCCCAACCTCATCCACCTGGACATCAGCAATAACCAGCTGCGTGTCATCCAGCCCTTCGCCGAAGGCTCGCCAAAGCTGTCCCGTCTAAACCTGGCCGGTAATCCAATCCTCTGCAACTGTTACCTGCGTCCACTCAGGTACGGCGAGTTTTTGTTGCTCTTGTCCTGACAGCTTCAGGAAACCTCAGGGAAGTGATCAGCACTTTGTTCTTCTTTTCTTTTTTCCCCTATTCTGCAGAGAGTGGGCTATCTATATCAAAGTGAAGCTGATGGGGACTTGTGGAGGGCCATCCCATCTTTCAGGTGAGAGCCTGGATGCTGTCTACCCTTCTGAGCTGAGATGCCAGAGTCAGGAAGACATCATAAAAGAGGAAGAAGCAGCCAGGATCATGCCACGACCCACTGAAGAACCGAACAAGGTCAAGTGTCCTGCCAACTGTGTCTGTGAGGTGAGTGTCACTACTTTTTTGTATATTTATATTTGATTTAATGCCTACCATATTTTCCAAGCTGACTTTAACCTCTTTACCTGTGTTTGCCAATGATAGTAGGATGTAGTTGAACACATTGAGGAATACGCTGGATTCTTGATTAGGTTAGAAAATCAATGCCACCTTTAAGTCTGTAAAACTAGCGGTTGATTTGCCTTTTTTCCATGTTTGTGTTTTTAATCTACCAGTTAACAGCCCTCAAGTTCATTGATGGAAAAAGGGCTTTTTGCAGGAGGTCTCCTCTCTCCAGGAACTCACTCTGCAGGTGGGGGAGATATACAGTGGCTTGCAAAAGTATTCGTCCCCCTTGAACTTTTCTACATTCTGTCACATTACAGCCTCAAACATGAATCAATTTTATTGGAATTCCACGTGAAAGACCAATACAAAGTGGTGTACACGTGAGAAGTGGAACGCAATTACAGCTGCCAGTCTTTTAGGGTATGTCTCTACCAGCTTTGCACATCTAGAGACTGAAATTCTTGCCCATTCTTCTTTGCAAAACAGCTCCAGCTCAGTCAGATTAGATGGACAGCGTTTGTGAACAGCAGTTTTCAGATCTTGCCACAGATTCTCGATTGGATTTAGATCTGGGCTTTGACTGGGCCATCCTAACACATGAATATGTTTTGTTTTAAACCATTCCATTGTTGCCCTGGCTTCATGTGTAGGGTCGTTGTCCTGCTGGAAGGTGAACCTCCGCCCCAGTCTCAAGTCTTTTGCAGACTCCAAGAGGTTTTCTTCCAAGACTGCCCTGTATTTGGCTCCATCCATCTTCCCATCAACTCTGACCAGCTTCCCTGTCCCTGCTGAAGAGAAGCACCCCCAGAGCATGATGCTGCCACCACCATATTTGACAGTGGGGATGGTGTGTTCAGAGTGCGTTAGCGTTTTGCATTTTGGCCACAAAGTTCCATTTTGGTCTCATCTGACCAGAGCACCTTCTTCCACATGTTTGCTGTGTCCCCCACATGGCTTGTGGCAAACTGCCAACTGGACTTCTTATGGTTTTCTGTTAACAATGACTTTCTTCTTGCCACTCTTCCATAAAGGCCAACTTTGTGCAGTGCACGACTAATAGTTGTCCTATGGACAGATTCCCCCACCTGAGCTGTAGATCTCTGCAGCTCGTCCAGAGTCACCATGGGCCTCTCGGCTGCATTTCTGATCAGCGCTGATCATCGGCCTGTGAGTTTAGGTGGACGGCCTTGTCTTGGTAGGTTTACAGTTGTGCCATACTCCTTCCATTTCTGAATGATTGCTTGAACAGTGCTCCGTGGGATGTTCAAGGCTTGGGAAATCTTTTTGTAGCCCAAGCCTGCTTTAAATTTCTCAATAACTTTATCCCTGACCTGTCTGGTGTGTTCTTTGGACTTCATGGTGTTGTTGCTCCCAATATTCTCTTAGACAACCTCTGAAGCCGTCACAGAGCAGCTGTATTTGTACTGACATTAGATTACACACAGATGCACTCTATTTAGTCATTAGCACTCATCAGGCAATGTCTATGAGCAACTGACTGCACTCAGACCAGACCAAAGGGGGCTGAATAATTACGCACACCCCACTTTGCAGTTATTTATTTGTAAAAAATGTTTGGAATCATGTATGATTTTCGTTCCACTTCCCACATGTACACCACTTTGTGTTGGTCTTTCACGTGGAATTCCAATAAAATTGATTCATGTTTGTGGCTGTAATGTGACAAAATGTGGAAAAGTTCAAGGGGGCCGAATACTTTTGCAAGCCACTGTAGGAGAGGTGGAGGAAGAACTCAGCCTGGGTGTCTATTGTCTTGTGTAGTCTGGAAGATGAGTGGATGACGGGGTGGGTACAGTTTTCTTTGTGGTAGGGTCGGGTGGGCTGTCCCGGGCTCTGTGGGGCCCGGGACAGCCCACCCGACCCTGTCCCGGGCCGGGTGGGGGGTGATAGGCCTTCATACCTTGGAGGCCTATCTCCCCCCACCACTCCCCCTGTCAGTGGCAGACGCCCTCAGACATTGGTGCGTTGGTGGTTCTTGGTGTCCGGGGATGGGCGTCCAGGTACGCACCGGCTAACTACTGGTGGCTGCTTGTCGGGGCCTGGAGCCTGGGGCTCAGTCACTCTGGCGCAGCTGGCTGCTGGCGGAGCTCACGGGCACGTCACTGCAACACCCCCTGGCCTCTGCTCCGTGGCTGCTGAGTGACTCCTCATCTAGGGCTCTCCTCAGCTCTTTCTGGGACAGTGGCGCGGCTGCCCCTCTGTTGGTCTTCCTTGGTCTCTTGTGTTCTGAGGGCCTCTGGATGTCTGGAGCCTGGATCTCCTCCATACCTGCTTCATGCCCAGGAGGACATGTGGCTCCCCACACCCTCTAGCAGATCATTACATGAAGGAACCTTTTGAATACAAGCGCGTCCATGCTCACAGGTGCACACACGGGTGCTCACACACACAAACTACACCCTTTTTGGCTCCTACCTCAAATCACACTGTGCGCTGTCGATCTTACGTGCTGCACAATAATATTCAATATTTAGTATTTACTGTTAGATTATCGAGATGTTGTTTATTATATTGCTCTTTTTTTGCTTGTTTTCTCTTTTTTCTTTCTCAACAGGTGATCCAGGTGATTGATATATGTATTTTTTGTCTGTTTGTTTTGTTGGTTTTTGTTTTTTGCCCTTTATCACCGTTCCTCTTCCCCGCTGTTTTTCTTTCCCTACCTCTCTTTCTTTCTCCCCTTTCTTTCCCCCAATCATGTTAGCTCCGTGTGTAGCAGGTGAAAATAAAATAAAATTTTACTTTGGCTATTAATTTAAGCTAAGATGGTTCTTTGCTGGCTGAAGCTTCAAATTTAACACACATCAGAATGAATCGGTCCTTCTAACTCTTAAGAGTTTTGTTTTTGATCAGGAAACAACACTTTTAAAATCCAAGTTACTGTTCTGATTGTAGTTAATCTTTTTATATTAATTTAAGAAGCTGGAAAGTTTCATACATACACACTTTCATAGCGTCATGAGAGGGAAGTGCAAGGTTGAAGTGCTGATGAGCTCTACATTTCCTTTACCTACCTGTCTACAGGCAGAGACACACCACTCTTCATGTGAGAACCGTGGTCACACTAAAGTGCCTCGCGGTTTCTCTGCCAGCACACGTCTCCTGGACCTGCGTGGCAACAACTTCCACTACATTCCCAGCAACAGCTTCCCCGGTGTCGCCCAGGTCGTGTCCTTGCACCTGCAGCGCTGCAAAATTGTGGATGTAGAGGGAGGGGCTTTCAGCGGGATGAAGGGACTGATATACCTGTACCTGTCTGAGAATGAGCTTACCTCCCTGAGCCCAGATGCCTTTAAAGGTCTTTCACTGGCAATGTTACATTTAGAGTAGATGTTCAGACAAGATCCAAACTCACTTGCTTTTTTCTTTAAGGTCTCCCTAAGCTGACTTACCTCCATTTGGAAAAGAACCGCTTTACCAGCTTCCCCAAAGGTGTCTTCAAACTGGTGCCCAGTCTGCTTGCACTTCATCTGGAGAACAACTCCATCACTAAGCTGGAGCCAGGTATCATGACGGGGGCTGAGGGTTTGAGAGCTCTCTATCTCACCGGGAATGCCATTGTGCATGTGTCGCCCAGGGCTCTTTACCAGGCAAATGACTTGGACATGCTTCACCTGGGAGGAAATAAGCTCAAGGAGGTGCCCACTGAGGCACTGAGCAAGGCTGGGAATCTCCGAGACCTCAGGCTGTCTGGAAATTCAATTCGTTGGATCGGATCGAATGCTTTCAAACCTCTGGGGAGGTCACTTAAAGAGCTGTACCTCAATAACATGGGACTGGAGAAGGTGAGCGGGCTTTGTGCACTCTACAAACATTTTCATATGTAATGTAGATTTTTTTCAAACCGATGTGATTGCTTTTGCTGCAGATGTCGCAGAGCGCCCTGGCAGGACTGGGTCCTGGGTTGAGGAGTCTTTTCTTGGAGGGCAACCAGCTGGAGGAGGTCCCTGACTTCCACCCACTCACCGCTTTGGAGGTCATCAATCTCGCTGACAATCCTCTAATGTGTGACTGCCCCCTACTGCCACTGCGCATGTAAGACAGCTGCAAGTCAATAATGTAGTTAAATAGGACTGGGGTTTGGACGGTGAGAGATTCTAGTATGCGAAAATGTGTGAATGTTGGTCATTATGGGAACAAAACCATTTCCAAAGACGCATCTTTATCTGTTAAGATTAGCTTTAAGGTTCAAATATTATACCGTTTGGCTCAATAACATTAAATAACTAACAATAGTAACTAATTTGGATCTTTTCTTTTTATCTAGGTGGATTGAGAAAGTTAACCTGAAGGTGCGAGCCACCTGTGCCAATCCACCTGAATTGCGGGGTCGGAGGGTCAAGGATGTCCACGGGTTCAAAGCCTGCCCTGGTGGAGAGAGTCTTCCCTCTGCCCCTGCTGTCACCTCAAAGCCAGCAAAGGCCCCCAAGGCAACCAAACCCAAACCGATGCACCTGAGCGGCCATCGGCAGGTCAAGATGCTCAAGGTCAAATCCAAAATTCGAGGGAGTCCAAACACAAAACAGGGTGCAGCAAAGAAAGCTGCTGAACGCACAAAGAGACGCAGCATGCCCTGAAGCTCCCGCCTTTCGGCGTTGCATCCATTCTGGCGTTCTGTGCTGACGTTTTAAAGTCAGGGCTTCAATGCAAACATCAGCACAGCGCAGAACCAAAGTTTTGAGGTTAAACACTGAACTGAACTGTCCCAGCTGCAGGAGTCAGGCTTTTTTCACACTAATCATTCTTGTTGTCTTAGCACAATGTTGAACAACAGTATAAATTCTTTGTACGGTTGCATCAGTAAGCTATATCATGTTGGGCTTTAACTTTTATCACATTAAAGCGCTACAGTCAGGTATTTGCACAGTACTAGTAGTTTTGCCACAGTACATTTTCAATCAAGCAATTAAGATTTAAACTTTGATTTAAGGAGTTTATGTTAAAATTGTAAAAATTAACTGGACAAACTAACGTCATTTTTAATATAAGGATTGTTTTTAGTACTTGGATGAATATATGTAGCATTTGGCTGATTCTGAACAGAGTATGGGCCTGTATACTCCACATATCACATGACAGAAGATGACCACTGACATCTTCTGTCAGTGGTCATGTCATCAATAAACACTAGCGAATGCCGCCTGGTTTCCACTGGCAGCCACGTTCATGCCCATACCATCACACTGCCTCCACTATGTTTGACACAGGATGTATTCTTCAGATCATGAGCTATTTCTCTAATTCTCCATACTCTCCCCTTCCGATCATTCTGGTACAAGTTAATCTGTCATATTATGCATATGCACTCTTCTCCAGCACAGTCTAATCCAGGGGTGTCAAACTCCAGGCCTTGAAAGCTGGTGTCCTGCAGGTTTTAGATGTATCCTTGATCCAAGACAGCTGATTCAAATGGCTAAATTACTTCCTCAATGTGTCTTGAAGTTCTCCAGAAGCCTGGTAATGAACTAATTATTGGATTCAGGTGTGTTGACCCAGGGTGAGATCTAAAACCTGCAGGACACCGGCCCTCAAGGCCTGGAGTTCCCCACCCCTGGTCTAATCTGTTCTTGCTTTAGACAGATTATTTGGACAGCACTTTGTATTTTTATTCGTGAGGATATCTGTTGATGGTAGAAGGATTCTTGGCCATGTTAGATGTTATAAAGTAGCTTTTCCTAACCAGTGAAAGAATTCTCCAATTCTCCTTCAGGTATCTTTCGGTGTTGCTGAGCTGGCCATCAAATACATTGTTTTTAGGAATGTACCCAATTGTTGTTTTGGCCTTTTATATTTAATAGTACATGTATGATGGAAAATAGGAAAAAAAGAAAGCATTGCTTTGCTGAGCCTGCAGTTGAGGCTAGTTAACCTTCACTGTAGGCTCACAACATACTCAAAGTTGAAAATCATCAAATCACATTTAGATAATATATTTTTAAAAATACTTCAATTGACTGTATATTTACAAAAGGCTCTATCTGGATATAAAACATTAAAAAAAAACTGGTCTGAGATCATTACCAGGAAGACTTTCAGTCAAAATCTTTTTGATAAAGTCTTTTTATTTATTTGTTTAATTCTTTTTTCATTTGAGTGATTCAGCTATATTGGTTCTTTTATTCTCTATGATTCATCCATGGTACTGTCGTCTTCTTGGCTCAACTCCTCTTTGTCCATTCTTTCATTTTCACTCTGATCAGTGTTGCTATCACCGGTACACCGTCCTTCAAGTGATGCATCGTCTTCGGCCACGTCTTTAGTTTTACTTTGCTCCGTCTTCTCCTGTTCTACATTATCCAAGCTGCTTTGCCCTCCCTCTTCTTGTTTGATTATGCACACAGAGTCTTGCTGAAAGTTGTCCGGTGGCCTAATGGGGGTCTCCGTTTCCATTTCCTCCACTTTCACCTTCACTGCAACGACTATTAAGACAATTAAGTCAGCAAATTTACCAAAATGGGCAACTAGCATGCAAATGAGGAAAAAGTGACTCATTTGAGAATTGTCTCTTACTCTCCTGCTCCTCTGGCTCAGTCTTGGGCTGGATGAGTGGCACTTTTGGAGGAGTGCTTTGAGGACTTTCGGTGTGTTGATCAGCACCGTCTTGAGCTTGGTCCTGAGAAAGCCTCTTTTTTGTGTGCTTCTTTTCTACAAAAAGCAAAGAAAAGGAGATCATTCTCATGTGTCAAGTAAGACATTACCGATACAAGACTACATATACTTTTCTGAATAAAACCTACTCTTTCTCCCGAAAGAAAAGCGCCGGCATTTCTTGTTCCGCACCAGCTGCTTTTCAATTAAGTCAGCTAGAAAACAGAATGAAACACCAGTCACTTTGTTTCACACTCAGAAACATCTATGCATCACTCATCAACCAGTCACTTCTGTCTGTGACAGTTTAAGGCTGGAGCTTAGTGAGTGTAGTGAACTGTTGCTGTATTTATAATCAAAATTGAAGTGTAAATGCGCTTAAAGAGCGCCTTTTACGCTAATTTCCAGATTTTCAGACTATTGTTGTTGTACACCACTAGAGGAGTTAGCGTTATTCATAGCCCAAAATAGCTTTGGCGCAGATGTGTCGAGGATATGTGCTTTCGCTGACATCACACAGATCCCAGATGAGAAAAAACTGAAATGCAGCATTTAGAGGCGTCTCAAGCCAAGCGTTTGGCTCATGGGGATGACCTCATCATACTCTGACCTTATCTATTGAAACCGTGGCCATTAATCCCCTTTAATCAGAACGCCTCGGTACTCTTGCATTAACCCACATCACTTCAGTGCTCTACATGTTGTTTCAAAACAGTGTTACAGTCCGCTGTATTTACCGACTCCAGGAGGTGACTGGAGCTGGTAGCCCATGAGCTCACACCAGCCAACTGGGTAGATGTCTGGAGACTGGTGGTCAACCCACTGGTCAAACTCATCCTCCCAGCCGTCAAAGTGGATGAGGAGAAGGCGGCCGACACAACGCTTCACGGTGGCCACGCACACGAGCCGTGGCTCCATCAGGTCCACGGCCTCCAGCTTCTTGTTGGGGGAGAAGCCGTGACCTGGGTAGTCCTGAAAGAAGTGTCATATTTATTAGTGTTTTTACATCAATAGATACATTTGAAAAGAAGCCATCCTGTCCTATTAATTCAACTTATAAAACATGTGATAGCAAGGTCATCCTACAACATCTTACAGCATTAAACAGTCTCACGGGCGCAGCTTTTGCTTTGGTCTCCTCCAGGTACTTTTCCCAGGTGAAGGTCTGAGCATCGTAACCTGCCAGGAAATGCATAAAGCGACAGGAAATATATGGTGAAGCTTTTCAGCGCCAGCAGACAAGTTAACCTGCAAACTAAGAAACAGAAAAAACATACCTGGAGGTACAGTGAGAGGGATATTGTTCTTTTTACAGAAGTTAATTGGAAGAATGGCGTGAGAGGAAGCATGGTAACAAAACCAGTCTGAGCCATTGTTTGATATGGTGCCATCAATGCCCACCATCAGGTACCCATCAAACAACACCTGGGAAAAAAGGGGAGTAGAGTCAGAGAGAGGAAAACCAGCGGTAGAGATACAATCTCTACAATCCAGCTGTTAGGTGGAGGAACACACCAACAAGAACCTGGAGCGGGTGGAGAACTGGCTTTTGTAATGCTATGCTGAGCACAACAAGGCTTCAGCAAGACGTACCAGCTGCAGACCAAGATGAAATCAACTCAAACAGTCCTCTCTCAAGGCGGTTTCTATTTTATGGTAAAGACCCTAAAATAATACAGAGAAAACCCCAACTATCAGGAAAGAAGACACGCTGTGGAAGATTAATAATTAAATGCAAAGCGGTGTATAAACACAGTGCACGTATGAAGGAGTTAATCCACATGATGAGAGACCCACTAAAGAAGCAGCTGATTATACTGCTGAGTTTACAGAAGATACCCCTGCCATTAGCTCATTTATGAGCGGGTTACAGTTACAAGGGGATCTAAATCTCTGGGAAACACCAAACCTAGGTGACAGGTGATGAATCCCAAACACACATAAACAAAGTCAATAACAGCTACCTCACCTTGTGTACTGTGGCCACACAGATACTTCCCAAGTTGAGTGGGTCAATGGCCTCCAGCTTCATTCCTTCTTCGAAGAAAGTTCCCTCCATGTAGGTGAACCTCGGCTGAGGACAGTACATTACATTCATGTGAAACAGTGAAGAGGTAACGATGATGATTACTTCAGCTATTTTTGAGTTCTGACTCAAACAATCCGCAGCTTTTGGACTTTGGGGGTAAAGCATGGAGAAATAAAAAATAAATACATTTAATGAATCCTATGATTTTCTAAACTACACCACAATCAAGTGCAGATTTACTGCCAACCTTATAGTACACTTATACCTTTGGAATAAAATAATTCAAAAAGGAAGAAAGAAATGATTAGATCCATTAACTGAAATCAGGCTATGACTTACGTCAGTGTTCATATACTTCCTTACCTTTTTAAAGAGCATGAACGTACTGTCAGAATTGCCCCTCAGACCACTGGAAGACTCCAGATTGTTTGCTATAAAAATAAGAAGGTTTCATATTTTAATCTACAACAAATCTAAGAGGAAAAAGCAAAGTAATCTTCTATCACCAGCACAGTACATGTTACATTTCAGAAAACAGAAATCTTTAAAATCATGTATTTAGTTCAACATCTGTGCAGTTTCATGTCATAAAAACTTTCACTGTGATTACAAATAAAATTATCCACACTGCCAGTGTTATGCTGAGGTCCAGTATCCTTTTCTAAAGTCCGAGTGTGTCTCCAAATATTTCTTTCCCCTTAAAGTTGATTAGTCCTGTTCATATTAACTACAGTGCAGGTCGATGGAGTGTTGTTTTTACTGCTGACTGCTTGGTTTCCTACATCAAAGTTAATTCCCTTTTGCAAGTTTTTGTTCTGTACCCCACATCTTCAGCTCCAGTGGGGAACCCGTTTTCATACTTACCAGGCGCTTTGATGTCATGACCCACTTTTTTGGACCAGCCTATCGGATGCAGGAGGGGACTCCATATGTGACACCAGAAATCTGAGATGATGTTCTCAGGGGTGTCACTTTGGTCCGCGTGCACCAGGCGTACACGGCCACCGATGTTGGTGTCTACGATGGCCACACGTGTCCGGCTCACGTATTTGGAGTCCACCACCTCCACGCGCATGCCCGCCCTGAAAGAGTTCTTCATGCTTTCTGCAAGCTGGAACAAAGAAAAGCGGGAGTGTGGCAGAAAGTTGCTGATTATGTGCTTAATTCAGTGACTTCTATTTCATTTAATCCATTACACTCTTTATAAGTATGACATGCAGGGCAATTCATAACATCAGTCAGTACCTTCAGGTAGAACTCAACAGGCAGAGTGTGGGCCCCCACCAACCTCTTCATCAGATACTCCTTCCAGTCTGGGATGTCCTGCTTCAGATCTACAGACAATCTCTTTGTGGTTTATTCCCCTCTTATTTGTCATATTACATGTTACATAAACATTTTAGTCATAGTGTGTGGTCTCAGGACTTCTTCTGTCAAACTGCATTCTCCTTTTCTGCTCCATCTCACAGGACTTATAGCTCTCTCAATTTCACTTGCAGACTTTAAAAAGAGTACAAATGACCTTGTTAAATCATCACTGGGAACTTTTTCCTATGACTGTGTACACATTAAAGAATCTTTATTTTTGTTATTTTATTGCTATTTTACTGGTTTTTATTGTTGTAATTTTAATGTGTTTGTCAGAAACAGGTCCCTTTTGTAAATGTGACATTGGGACTACCTGTATAAATAAAGGTTAAATAAAAAAAAATAAAAGTATGACATACAAACAACACATTTAACCTGAAACCGTATAAAAGATAAGATCAATTTCTAGTTGTTAACAACAGAAAATGACACATTTGTCACTTTTTATTACTTTAGATTTTTAGGATGTTTTCTGCTGCTCTTTTAAGTTTTATATCATCCTCCATTTACATTTCTCTGTCTTTTATCTTCTGTTAAGCTACAGGCAACACATCTTTCTTCCATTTTATCTGTACTTTATATTAGGGTTGTGCGATATGACCAAAATCTCATATCCTGATATAAGACATCTATCGTCCTGATAACGATATAAATCACAAAAATGTAACATTTTCTGTAAATTCTGTGAATCTCGGGCAGCTCGTCTTGCGGGAAGTGTTTCCAGCTGCGCGTCATGTAGCTGGAGTCGAGTGTTTTAACCGATGCATGAAACGATACATTTTTAGACATAAGTTGTAAAGGCCGCCGTTTTCTTTGTGAGTATTTATTACACGGCGTGCTGCGGGGAAAAGCCTGTTCTAACATTTGAGTCTAAGATTTATTTTTTAGCACCTGGCAGCTCTTTTTTTAATTCTCATCCGTAAATAATCTGCTCTTTCACGTGATTCAGTTTATTTTGAAAAGTCTCAACAAGATCTTGAGCTCGTTGTTGCTAACCATAACGCATAAAAACAGGCGCTTGTCCGTCTGTAGTGTGGTTATATAAAATATAAGAGAAAGAGAGAACTTTTAGAAATTAATATAGCCACTACAGTGACCATCAAAACGATGAAAAAATATTGCTGTAAACAGTTTATTTTGCGACACCACAAAACAAACGATAGCGTAAAATGAAACGATAGACGTTTTTATATCGTCATCCGATATATATCGTTATATCGAACAGCCCTACTTTATAGTTTATTTATCTTTTGATCTGCTAGTAGAAAAGTGCATTACAAAGACTTCTCTTCTTCTTACTGAGAGGATTGCCTTTGTATTTAATTTCTTGCCCACTTGCTGCATCGGTTATTTGTTGTCTTGATTTTGCGATATCACCTTAACTCCAAATTGAACCAGTGAAAGTACTCAGACAGAAGCTCTTGTCTGTTAGAGTCATTCATATATTCTCTAATCACAGAGCTGATGATCAGCATTCATTTGTCTGGTCAATGACCACTAGTTCACATGATCACTTCAGATAACTCGCTCACCTGCTCTTATTCTTTTGAGGATTTAAAGAATAAACAAAAACACCTTCACCAAGGTCAACCAATACTGGATGAAGCAGTTGACTTAGGACCAACCAGAGCATAGGCGCCATTTTTAAAAGCAAACTGAATGTGAATCCTAACCTTGTGGGGGTACCAGCAGCTTGCTGGTCATTGCGCACCATCCGATCGGGTTGAGCTCTCCTGAAACGAGGCTGCACCAGAAATCATGGCTGCTGTCATGCTCAAAGCCCTCGTATCTCAACAGGGCTTTGTATCCTGCAGACAAGAAAGGACGAGAGTAACCTGCCAATGTTGCTACTTTACCAAAATATATTTCACTGTGTGGAAGTTAACATCCTGAACTGTTCCAGGCAAAAAATTCTAACTGCTAACCTGGATGAGTTTATGAGACAGATGAGTGAACGACCAAACAGAATCGAGCTCACGCCAAGATCAAACTAATTGGCAGTAATAACTGACCCAACTTAGCCTGTTAATGCATAACTTTTACAAATAGCATATCACATTTGGATGCATCTGATGTACCAGCGTCAGATGTTTTCTGCAGACTCCGGCTGTTTCATCAGAGGAGAACAGCTATGTTAGACAAATACAGATAGAAACACCATTTGTTGAGGCACTTTTCACTCTGGTACAAACCATATTGATACCAATTTATTCCCGGTCTTTGGTACAAATCTGTAGACAAAACTAAATTTCAATGGTCACTGAGACTTAAAATCTGCATGAACAGATTCACTAGTCTGATCTGTTTGGCAGCTTTACCCCAACATGCCTCAACAAAGCCTGGTTCATCACATGTTCTCTTAGCTTGCACAAAATTTCATAACATTAAGGGTTCATTTACGATCAATTCTGATTGGAACAGAGCACCAAACAAATGCTCCAGTGATTTAAATGATAGATTCAGTCATCTGAGCAAAAAGGTAAGCTGCTATCACAGTGTTAAACCTGAAATGTGCGCTATATGAGTGCAACAACATAAACGGTTCACACATTTACTGCCGTAAAGAAGATGATGATCTCTTGGGGGGGTCAGTGCAACATTTGGTATTACAAAAATCTACCAAAAGACTTCTTTTTAAGATTTTTAAGTGCTCCAGATATCGTCTCCAGTCTCATAGCACAATTTCTTCTGGTTATGAATATGCTGCACTTTATATTCAGCACCATGAGAAGTACAGCAAACCAAGTTTTAAGCTTTGCAAGAGGCAAGATGCATTAAGATTTGGGTCTAGCCAAGAGCCAAATAAAATTCACTAATGAAAAATAAGAAAATAAATGTAACATTAATATATAAAAATGATCTGTGGTTCATTGGGCTGTTAACTGTTGGCAGAAAGATGCACACACCTGCAATCTGGATAACTGTAGCAATCCAGTAGACTTTACTGGGGAGGATGGCATTCGTGTTCAGCACCTCCACTTTCATCCCCACGGTGATGTCATCCCACTGGGCACAAAGGGGAGCCTGTAGGGGGTGAAGCCAGAAAATTCCTTATGGATCATCTGTGTGAAGCATTTTATGTACTCCCATCTTATTTTCCAGCATTTTCAATAGAAACTCCATTTTCTATTGTTTTCTTCTGCTGATGACGGCATGAAAACAGCAATATAATCCTAATAAGCCATTTGAGTTTCCCTTTATTTGATTATTAAGTCAGTTCCCTTAACTGTTAACATCGATGGTAGAACGAGGTTTCCACAAAGGTTAAGAACAATCTGTCGCTATGACGATAAAATGTATACATTTCTTAGCTGTAAGTCTTTGTAAAAACTGCAGAACAGACTCACGTGTCTGAAGCAGGAGACAGATGCAGCCAGAGACGTTTCTCTCTCCAAGTATGTGGTCCAGTCAAAAGAAGCAACAGCAGCTACGCAATGGAAGGAGACACAGAAAATAATTCTCTTTAAGCCACCTTTTTTCTGACTGGCTGCCCCTCGTAAACAGAAGGTGGTTGCCAATGTTGCATCTTGTGTCGGTTCACCAAATTGGAAATCACATGAAATGTGCCGATTGCAGCAGGTTAAGTTAAAAAAAATTATTTCATGCAAACAAGCGTGCTCGGTGACTTTACCATCAACTCCGGTGGCTGCTGGAGGAGCTTTGTTCACTTTATTCAGCACTGTAGCTTTTTTTGTTGGGGGCCTTCCCTAAAGAAGCAAAGAGGGGGAAAAGATATATTTCTCAGAGCCTCTTATATCCATACAGTTGGCATAAACCGTGAGAGAGCATGAGTCACAATCAGATAAAAAAAAACACTCTCTGCCTGCGCTATGCCTGTAATGGCACGCAGAGGTGCTGTCTGTCAGCAAAACTATGTAAAGATTAATTTCATGAGGTTTGGACAAGGATCACCTTTTGTAAAAACTCAAAACTTCGTACAGGCCTTTACAGAGGATCTGCTCTCCAGGTACCCTTCTCTTCGTCAGTATGAAAGTGAAGACAAGGCTATGCAGCAGCTTTTGGTAGGTCAAACCCGTTGAATGGGACATAATGGTCATTTCCAGTTCTGTATTTTTAATTATTTGGCATCACTAGAGTGGTAATTAAAGAATTCCTTGTTTATCTTATTCTAGGGCCTTTGCACATTCATTGTCTAAAAAAAACAACCAACCTCTCTTCTTAACAACAACTTCTTTAAAGCCACTTTTCTCTGATTGGTTGCCCTTTACAAACAGAAGGTTTGAACGATATGTGGGTGTGGCATCTTCTGCATCATACAGAGCCAAGAGAAGAAAAACAACGTCCGAAAACGAGGGCCTTAAGCCTGGGCTGAGAACCCTGGCATGTGGGGTTTCAGTACAAATGTCCTGCCTCACCTGTCTCTGCAGCCATACATTTGTAGGGTGGTCTTCCTCTGAATAGTGGGCATGTGTGAACTGCGTGGGGACGGCGGTGGGTTTGAGAAGCCGGCCCCGGCGGCTCGGTAGGTTCTGCACGTCGTAGTAGTCGTCCGGCTGAAAATGCTTCTGGCACACGAAGAGTTTGCCGAGGACGTAACGGGGGGTCTTTGGGTCCATGTTCAGGGTAAAGAGCCATTGTCTCAGCTTCTCCGGGTCGCTGAGTGGAAACCGATGAAAGACTATGTTTGGCCTTTTTATGGTTAAGCAGGTATCGACGCAACACTTGTGAACCATTTCAGTTTTTAGGAAACAGGTCTGTACCGAGTTAGGAAAGACGACGTAAGGCCAGGACACAGGCTCACGCGTCCCCGCAGAGGTATTTAAGTCCAGCGCGGTCTTCTTCTTCTTCTACTTGTTATTTTTCTGCAGCGCTCGCAGGTAAACAGCCTTTTTTGCAAATACTGCCACCTTGTGTTCAATATTACTAACTATGGTGAAATAAATTTGCTGAAAAATGCCTTAAAATTACATGTAATACTTTGCAGGCATCTACTCAGGTCTGTAAAGATGTACAAGATATTTTTGAATGGTTTTTTATTTCGCTTTGAGTTTTGTTTTAGTTAGCTTCCAGAGTGCTACCGTGGTCAGCACTGGCGTCCTGGGTTCAAATCCACCTTTCTGTGAGGTTTCCATGTCCTCGCTGGGCTCTTCAAGCACTCTGACAGCCAAAGACACACACATTAGGTTGACTGGTAATTCTAAATTAGCCGTAGGCATGAATGGTTGTCTATATTGCTGTGTTGGACCTGTGATAAAAAGGTGACCTGTCCAGGGTATAACCCTGCCACTCACCCTATGCCACCTGGGATAGGTTCAATCCCCCTGTGACTCTGAACTGGATAAAGGGTTGACAAAATAGATGCAAAACAGCCCTACTACGCTTCTGAAAAATACACTGTACCTTAAGCTGACTGCTTTATTCATGGTTTACCTTTTATAATTAGGATTTTCTGATACGCAACATGTATAATTAAATTAAAATAAATTATTATTTGGTGGAGAAACCTTTTTTGGCAGGTACAGTGGTAAGATGTTTCTTGAAGTGGGTCATCAGGCTTGGACACATCCCAGGAGAGATGTTG
The DNA here is from genome assembly GCF_963576455.1 of Neolamprologus multifasciatus. Lineage (NCBI taxonomy): Eukaryota > Metazoa > Chordata > Actinopteri > Cichliformes > Cichlidae > Neolamprologus > Neolamprologus multifasciatus. Next base: position 21,752,890 of record NC_140446.1, on the reverse strand, counting down.
GACCACTCCTCTTTATAGAAACTTTCTTAATCCTTTAGGTTTCTTGGCTGCTGCTTGGTAATTCTAAGCTTCAGCTCCCTTCACAGATTTTCACAGGGCCGAGGTCTGAAGACTCGCTAGGGAACTCCATGGCCTTAATGTGCTTCTTCTTTAGCCACTCCTTTGTTGCCGGGGGTTTTGGTCACTGTCATGCTGGCAAACCCATCTTCAGTGTTCTGTCTGAGAGAAGGAGGTTCACATCCAAGACCTTACGGTACATGCCCCCATCTATTGCTGACTCAATGCAGTGAAGTCGCCCTGTATTCCTTGCAGAAAACCAGGCCCAAAGCACAACACATCCACTTCAGTGCTTGACTGCGGGGATGGTGTGACCATTCATTTCTTTGGAAATGAACCAACTCACAAATTCAGCAGGGGATCAGATAACTATTTTCCCCACTATAGACGCAGAGCCAAAATCCCAATTTAAATTTTTTTTTTTTCATACTTTCAGCTTTTAAAACGAGTGATTTTTTTGCAATTGATTTCAGTAATTTTCAATAATTCATAGATTTGTGACATAGAAAGTAGCGTGCTGAAGCCGTTCATGGATTCACTACAGGACTTTAGATAATTCTATGGTTTTTGAAACAAATTAAAGCAATCCCACACCTGTCTGAGCTGCTGAGCAACACACTCACGAATGGAAAAACTAGTACATCTCTTTGCCCAATCCGGTGACACTGACTGTGTCAAACTCCCAAGATGGATTATTGAATAAGGCAAGGCAGCTAATTCAAACTGCCCCTCTGGTGGTCCCCAGTGTTCAAAAAGACATAAATAAATAGATTAGAAAAAGTCAAACTCTTTCTGACCTGCAGACGTGCTAGAATGGATGACTTCTTAGAGTTTGATGAATAAGAACGAGAGCAGGATGTACTGCAGAAGCGCTTAGTCTTTGAATAGAAGTTGTTGATATTCCCGGTTGTTCCACACATCTCACAAACCACTGTGGAAAAAAAAAAAGCAATCAAAAAAAAGTTTTTGCTTAATGTAAAACATTATAAATAATAGTGCAGGTGCACCTCACCTGGTCGCTCGTTTAGCGCCTTTAACCCTCCTCCTGTCAGATGTCGTTCTTTACCTATTACATTAGTATCCTCACGCTCTATGGGTGCCATTTCATTGAATCCAGCCTATGAAGGAAAAAAACAAACATCCAACCTGTAAACAGTAGGTGTAAGCCCCCCCCCAACAGTCCAAAATAATTGCTACTCACACTAATAGTTTGCTCTCTTGGTTCAGCTGAAATGGTCCTGTGTTGGATAGAAGGCAGGCAGCCACTGCAGCCCACGCCATTGCAGGAAGGACAGTGCGGACGGACAAACACTGTAGGAGCAGCTCCCGGCCTCAGCTTCAGAGGCCCCGCTGCCAGTCTGGGTTCAAAGTACTCCTTGCCAAAATGCTCATTGCAAAGGTAAGAATTGGGTGTGGCAACCCACTGCATGCGGGTGCGCTGGACCTGCTTCTCCCATTTCCGAAACTCTTCAGGGTCCTTGGGGAATTTAAACAGGGTTACGCCATCTTCGGTAGTTTTTCCACATCCATAAGCCACGCAGTGGTAAGGCATCCTCGGAGCTTACACCATGAGCGCCTTTCATGGATCCTTTCTTCTTCTCAGTTGTGCCGCTTTGTTCTCTGAGCTGTGCAAAGAAAATAAATAATTGTATCTTCCAACCGGAAGTTGGTTTTCTAATTTTCACACACAACCATCTCTAGGGTTTACGGAGAATGGTCCAAACAAGACGAAATATCCAGTGACCAGCAGTTCTCTAGGTAAAAATTCCTCTCTGACCCCAGGGGTCAAAGAAAAATTCCCAGAGTGCTATAACCTGGGAATTTTGCAACCAAGGTATGCTGACCATCACTAAGATGGCACAACCTATCGCTGCTGACCATTTCCACCCCACTGAACAAAGTGTACACATCCTATGGTCACCGCTTCCAGCAGGATTACAAACCATGTCACAAAACTCAAATCACCTTAAACTGGTTTCTTGAACATGACAATGGGTTCACTGTACTCAAATGGCCTCTGTAATCACAAACCTGCAGTAACTGTGTGGCGCCATCATGTCAATATGGAACAAAATCTCTGATAAATGTTTCCAGCATTATGAAGAATAAAGGCATTTCTGACGGCAAAAGAGGGTCTAACCCACTACTAGCAAGGTGTACCTAACAAAGTGGCCGGAGAGTGTGTATTGGCTCTATTTGCCTGATTATGATATTCTCTACATTGAAAACCCTACATTAAAATGACAGGAAGCTTCGCATTTTATTTTATCTGTAATGTCGACATAATGTTTAACAAACACAAGACAGTGAAACATGACAAACAGAAGTTTGTCTTGAAAAGGCGGCCCTTTCATCGTCGTTATTATTATTTCTGATATCGCCGTTAAAGCACAGTTACAGCTGACTGCTTCATAAGTTGAGTCAAAACGTAAACAATGTAACTACTGTACACCAAAGCTAAGTGATAACAATGCTAAAAGTACTTGTGTGCAGTTATGAAGCTGCACTTTGCTCGTCATGACTTCAAACGTGTACTTACAGGAAGTTAGTGACTGCTGGCACTCAGTAAAATGTCTCTTAGGTGCACAAACTGATTTGGGTATCAAATGTTAATGTATCTTCATAGCTGCCCAGTACTGTAATGTGGTCGCTCACATTTTAGCGTCATCTACTTACGCGTGTGCAAGGAATTCTGGGAGTTGATGTTTTTACTGCAATTGGGAAAAAGTCGCGCTCCTAGTCACAAATAAGTCATTTTACAGGCATTCAGGTGTTTGTACGCTGGAAAAAAATAGCCTTCTGTCGGTCTATGAAAAAGAAGTTTGCGGACACCTTGCTATTCAATTATTATTAATCTTAGGCCTTTGCACAGTGTAGAAAAATAAATAAATAAACATAACCAATAATGAGGCAAATACAAACAAATATCAAGTGAAATATGTTTTGTAATTTAGATTACCGCTGCTGGCGTCAGCACTGACAACAAATGGCAGTATCTCTATGAGGCAGTCATTTTTGTTGTCTCTTAACATGCGAGATTTGTTATGCTCCCCTGCAACTCCTAATGGCTTTGCAGTGGCAGTGTAGCAGACTTTGGGCGTTGCCCGGGCTTAATTGCTAGTTATCGGCATCACCTGACAAGGTGTGGATAAAGGCAGACTTCACGAAGGATGCTGTAATGCTCTCCTGCTTGCAAGTTTCAGCTTTGAATGTGTAATGATTTTAAAAAAATCCCTGTGTTTCTGAAAAACAAACAAACAAAAAACTCTGGTGCCAGTCTTGATTTTGTGTTGAGTTAGTATTGCTGGGACATAACAGCTTAAAAGTTGATTGGTGAAATTCCTTGACTTCGAGTTGTGTTGCTCCTAAGTAGTGCTGATAGACAGCAAAAAGTTTTTTTTTTTGTCTACTGTACTTAGCCATATTTTTGCAAGAACTGCTTAACTAACTAAAGAGAAATGCTGGTCAGCACCTTAGAATCGAGGATCCATCTGTGTTTCTCAGAGCTGAAACATCTCATCATCAGCTTTTTGGAGAAGCACCCTCAGAATCATTCCCCGCAGTGACTGCTCCAAAAGCAACCACTGCTAAACTAAATCAATAAGAAAAATACAACTCAGAGGAATGGATATTAGACCTTTGTCTTCATGAGAAGAAGAGTAGAGTAAGTGATGGTATTCACATGTGTGGTTCCCAAAAGGAATACGGAGGAAGAAGCGGGATCGTGCGGTGCACCTTTACTGGTGACACCTTTTAATTAAGGAAAACTAGTGTGAAGCAAACTGAGACAATGCCAAGAATGTGTCGTTTCTATTAAAGTCATCTAGTTTGAATATATATTAAAATATATAATATATAGCATTTATATATATTAAAAATACAAATATTACTATTAAAGAGTGACACACATTTACTTCAATCATAATAAACACACAAACAAAATCAAATATATAATGTTTTGTTTCCTGATCTCGACACTGTCTTCATCAAATGTGTTCAGTTAGGGATGTCTTGACGAACAAGATACTTTGGCAGTTACAGGTACAGCTGCTCTGACACTGATGCTAGATTTAAGTTTTGGGAGGCTTGGAAATATTTAAAATTTCAAATGAAAATTAAAATTACACGGTGGCACGGTGGTTAGCACTGTTGCCGCACAGTAAGAAGGTCCTGAGTTCAATTCTACCATCAGGCCGGGGTCTTTCTGTGTGGAGTCTGCGTGTTCTCCCCGTGTTTGCGTGGGTTCCCTCCGGGTACTCCGGCCTCCTCCCACCGTCCAAAGACATGCAGCTTGTGGGGATAGGTTAATTGGACAATCCAAATTGCCACTAGGTGTGAATGTGCGAGTGAATGTGAGTGTGAATGGTTGTCTGTCCCTGTGTGTTGGCCCTGCGACAGACTGGCGACCTGTCCAGGGTGTACCCCGCCTCTCACCCTATGACAGCTGGGATAGACTCCAGCGCCCCCACGACCCTGAAAAGGATAAGCGGAAGCGAATGGATGGATATTAAAATTATTTAAATTAATTCGCTTGTATTTACTTATAATTTTGACAGCTGGGAAGTTTTGTTAGACCACATTAAAGCAAAGTCATGTTAAAAAATAAAGTTTGCTTAGGAATGTATGCAGTCCTGTGAAAAACTAAGTATACCGATACTGCTAATGCAGAAATTAACAGGATAAGTAGCAGTTAGGTTTTGCTAATCAACTTCTCAGAAGTGGATGTTGCAGCAAAAAAACAGAGAAACTGCAAAAAATCCCAAGAGCCTCAACAGGCCTCATTTAGCATGCTAAATTATAAAGTTTGTCACAGTACAATTAGAAAAGGCCTGAAAATTACTGTGTATGGCTTATTTGGAAGGATTGCTTACTCTCTAAAAACACATGGCAGCAAGGGTTAGGTTTGCAAAGTTGCATCTGACCAAACCACACAACTCCTGGGACAATGTCTTTGGAACAGACAAGACCAAAATAGAGATATTTGGTCATAATGCACAGCACCATGTTTGACCAAAACTAATCTCAGCATATCAGCACAAACACCTCACACCAGCTGTCAAACATGAGGTGATGATTTAGGCTTATTTTGCAGCCACCAGGACCTGGGCACCTCACAATCACTGAGTCAACCATGAACTCCTCAGTGTACCAAAGTATTCTAGAGTCAAACGTGCTTGGCTTGGCTCAAATCGGGTCATGTAACATCACAACGATCCCAAGCACTCCAGCAAATCTACAACAAGAATCAAAGTATTGGAGTGACCGAGTCAAAGGCAAGACTTCAGCCTGACTGTTGCAGAGCAAGTGAGAGAAGAGTGAGCCAAAAATGATTCTGTAACAATGTGAGAAACTGACAAAGTCATACAGAAAACGAGCATTTCATGTTATTGCTGCTAAAGGTGGCTTTACAAACTGCTGAATGATGGGATGCACTTAATTTGGGAAAATGTTCTATTTCACAAAGGACTGTTTGAGAAAAGAATAAAATTAAATACTTGGAGCAAAGATTTAGAAACGGACATTGCAGCAGAGGACTGAAAATTGTGTTGCAACTCAAACAGTGAATTCACACCTCAGATTAACACACTGTAACTGGTAAATGCAAACATCTATGTAAGTCTTGCAGAGTCTAACCACAATAAAATGACTAAATGCACAAAGACCAAATGTTACACTCTGGATTAGACAAATGATGCCACACCTTCTAGAAGAAAGAACAAACACAAGGAGGTATGAGCAATATCTGAAAAGGTTGAGGGAGCTTTCTTGAGCTTTGTGATCGGTATGTAAGGAAATCAAATGTACTTTGTTGTTAAATTACTGTTAAAGAACAAAGAAATCATTAAAAAGTGCAACATTCTGTAATTTTCTTAACAGCTACTAAATTTTCTATAGTTGGTGTCATCTGCTGAGCGGCATGTCACTGGGGAAGGACACAATGCAAGTCGTGCAGTGTGTTGACAGTTTTATTTTGGAACAGGATGGTTTGGAAGCTACATCTAAAATAAGACCAGTGAATTTGCTGACCCTGTGACCTGATCGGGCTAATGAACGATTTGTTTATACTTGATACCAACTGAATGTAATTGGAGGAAAATTTTGGACTTTATTTACTTTTCCAAAGAATATTAAACAAGATCTAATCAAGTTTTGGTGCACTAATGTAAGTATACTCAAATTGCCGCTAAGACTTGGTACTTTACCGTACTGTAGTGCCTGTTGTTTTGCTTCATATTCCACGTGCAATATTATAATCTTTTAATCCCAAAGAAAATTTAGGTAATTAAATGTGTAAGATAGCTAACATTAACAGATGGTGATGCCACTAGTTTTGCAGTTATATGAAAAATGATAGAATGACCAAACTTGGAGAATATTCATCAGATTTTTGTTGTTGTCGTTTTGCTTTGGGGGCTTTTTAGCAAACAGGCAAACCACAGATCTCAAACTAAACTATTTTTTAATAGCTGAACATACTGACTACATTCTGTAACTTGCTTTTTCTTACTTTTTACCTATCATATATGTATACTGCATATTTTGAAAGAACTTTTCTTTTCTTTGCATGGCCACATAGCAAAGAAACAAAGATGACTATGATTCTGATCGAACAAACTTAAAATGGCACATTCTGGAATTGAAGAAGAACATTTCAGCTATCAGAACATCTGGCTTACTGTTACCCACACTCTGAGAAAACGCAGGTGTGGTAAAAGTGCATTTCTTTCTTAGTGTGTGCAATTACCAAACACTAGTCATTACTGGACCCCAAAGGTAAGCTAAAACTACTTCCTGAATATGGAATAAATGCAGTATTTTTCACCCCTTTTCATATTATTCTTTTTCATAATTATGTGAACCTTTTTGAGGTACAAAAAAGATGGTAAGTGGCTTGGTCCTTATGTAGCACTCTAAGTGCTTTATACAGACCTCATTCACTGCAGCACTTTTTTTTGCACCTAAGTGTTTTCTAGCAAACATTCACACACATTCATGCTGTGATGAACGAATCACAGAGCACCTTTGGGTTCAGTATCTTGCCCGAGAGTACCTAGGTATGCAGGCTGGAGACTGGAGCAGCCAGGGATCGACTCACCAACCTTCCATTTAGTAGATGACCAGCTGAGCAATATATAAAGCATAAACCATATAAAGTCTCCAGGTTTACAAAGTACATCTTTACACCATTTCTTCAAGGCATAGCATTATGAAACTATCTATGCTTAGTAAGACTGAAAAAGAAATTAGGAAAAGTTGTAATTTTGCTCTTAGATTTTAAGGACTGGCTTTTTCTTAAGCTGTTTGGAAAGCCTTCAATGCATTATGACAAGTTTCATTGGACAGTCTGTTGCATCAGCATGATGGTGCAGTGGTTAGAGGAGTTGCCTCACAGGAAGAAGGTTTTGGTTTCAAAGCCAAACCTTCCTGGAGCTTTTCTACTCCCTGAGGCTGCTGTTTTTTTGTTTTGTTTTCATCAAAGAGATTTAAAGATCCATCCTATGTTAACTACTGTTTCTAAACATATTATAAACAAAAAAGAAATATCTCATCAACTGATATTAAAGACTGGTTCATGTGTATTGTTCATCCTTAGCTCATTGACAAACCATTCTAAGCAGGCCTGGATAGGCAGGGGACCTTGTTAACACTTATCTGTTAGTCTTTAATCTTGTTATTTGATGTTCTATTTGGTTGCCATAGTTGGTTGTTGTTACTTTTAATTTTTGTAATTATTTCTGCCTGCATTTGAGTCTTCAATTTAGATTATAAATGAATACCACAACCAACAAAATGAAGCCTTTGGACAGCAGCAAGTGGCTCTTTCCTTCTTAAAGGTGACTATTGATCTTAAGCCATAGCTCACTCCTGAGTATGGGCCAGTTTTCAGGGAAACTCCTCTGGACATGTAAACCATAAAAACCAAAAGTGTCACCAGTAAAGTTGTACCACACCTTCCTAGTTCCTCCTTAACTTTGGTCCTTCCTGCTAGCTGGTTGTAGGCTTGCTGCGCAACCAGGTGATCACCCACTTGCTACAACGGCTGCCACATGTTTTCCAGAGCCCACTTCCTCTAGCTCTTCAAAAGGGAAGCATGGTCCTTGCTAATTCCCTTTCTCCTTATCACTGTAGCGGCCCAACCTTTCAACCTAGTCACCACCACTCTGTGCAACCAGAGTCATCCTGCCTGGCCAGCTTGAATACACACACTACATTGCCAAAAGAATTTCCTTGTCTGCCTTCACATGCATATGAACTTGAGTGACATCTCATTCCTAATCCGTGGCATTTAATGTGATATTGGCACAACCTTTGCAGCTATAATAACTTCAACTCTTCTGGGAAGACATTCCACAAGAGTGTGTTTATGGGAATTTGTGAACATTCTTGCAGAAAGCACATACATTTGTGAAGTCAGACACTGATGTTCGACAAAAGGCCTGGCTTGCAGTCTATGCTCTAATTCATCCCAACGTTGTTCTGTCGAGTTGTAGTCAGGATCCTGTGCTTGCTAGTCAAGTTCTTCCACACCAGACTAGCTCATCCATGTCTTTATTGGCCTTCCTTGGTGCACTGGTGTGCTGTGATGTTGGGACAGGAAGGAGTCATCCCAAAAATGCTCCCACATGGTTGTCCAAAATAACTTGGTGTGTTGAAGCATTAACAATAATTTTCAGTGGGACTAAGGGGCTGAGCCCGGTTTCTGAAAAACAACCCCACACCATAATCCCCCTCCACCAAACTTTGGATGTGGCACTGTACAGTCCCACAAGTACCTTTCTCCTGACATTCACCAAACCCAGACTCGTCCATCTGATTGCCAGACAGAGAAGCTTGATTTGTCGCTCCATTAAACACGTCTCCACTGCTCTAAAGTTCTGTGGCAGCATGCTTTACACCATCAGATTAAACGCTTTGCATTGTGCTTTGTGATGTAAGGCTTGGAAATGGAGACCCATTCCATGAAGCTCTCTAAGGGCTGTTCTTGTGCTAATCTGAAGGCCACATGAAATTTGGAGGTGTGTAGTGACTGACTCTGCAAAAAGTTGGGGACCTCTGTGCACTTGGCTTTTCAGCATCCACCGACCCCACTCTGTGATTTTACGAACCCTACTACTTTGCCACTGACTTGCTGTCATTCCAATCACTTACTCTTTGTTATAATACCACTAACGGTCAACTGTGGAGTAGTGAGGACATTTTATGACTGGACTTGTTGCACAGGTTTCATCCTATCATGGTACCACACTGGAATTCACTGAGGTTTTCTGAGAGCAACCCATTCTTTCACAAGTATTTATAGAAGCAGTCTGTGTGCCTAGGTGCTGGATATTTTGTTTTATTTTATTTTATTTTTATTTTATTTTATTTATTCATTTTTTACACGTGGAAGTGATTGGAACACCTTATTTCAATGATTTCCATGGGTGAGTGAATACTTTTGGTAATACAGTATAGCTTCATTTGACTCTTTGTTGTGACATATGTATATGTTCCTGTATGTTTCCCTGTGTGCTCACATACTGTCATTATGTTTAGTTTCCCTTCACAAATGGACTTTGGATTCTTTGGACTTTTATAACAGCCTTGCAATTGAATGTTTGCTTTGTATATTTCTGTCTGCAATTGGAATATGCATCTGAGTCCTCAATCTGTGTCACGGTGTACAAGGTGGACTCACGCGCTGGACTCCGGGGATTGATGCACACAAGGGAATTTATTAATGAACAATGTCCAATGAGTGTATATACAAAAGGTGCGGGGCAGTGCTATCTACAAAAGGTGAGAGGGGCAGGGCTCCGGGGGAAATCCAGGTGAACACTCTCGTCTCTCTCCAAACAATCCAAACACGAATCCACTCGAACACTCAGGGAACACCAGGGAAAAGAGTTGAGAGGGTCTGCATACAAAGAAACGCTCGTTAGATTCCAAACACACAACTACATGGAAAAACATTTGCTAGACGCTCGACTTTCACTGACGCGATTCTCACAACAATCCAGCGAAGAACAGCCGTTGCTTCCTGGCTTACATGCCATCCACACTGATGAGGCACAGGTGTTTCCTCCTCCGAGGGCGTGAACCCATAATGAGTTCTGCCCTGGCGAGAGAGAGAGAGAGAGAGAGAGAGAAACAGCTGATCAGCGACCATGCCGTGACAATCTGAAAGATTAGGACAAAGGATTTTGTTAGGTGCTGGACGGAAAACTTTGAGGATCTCTTCAATCCCACTGACACACCTACCGTAGAGGAAGCAGAGTCTGTGGATGAGGAGGATGACTCGGCCATCTTTGTGGTAGTTAACCACACAACAGAGAGTTTTTTAACTCGGGTGGGTGAAATTCACCCTGAGTCCCTACGGGCTCTGGAGGGAAAATCATGCAGAAGTTATAGAAATTTCCCTTGGATTGGCAAATTGGGGTCGTGGTCCCTTTTTCCAAGAAATGGAGCCAGAAGCTCATCCTCCATGGGAAGGCCTATTCTTTCGCATGGAGAAAGGTTCTCCACAGACTACCCTGCAGAGGAGAGTCTGCCCATTAGTCAAATGTTAGATTTAGGAGACAATGTGGTTTTTGTCCTGTTCATGTAAGTATGGACAAACTCTTTATTCCCTAAAGGATATTATCGGATGCATGACATTTTGCCCAACAAGTCTACATGTCTGTTGTGGACTTACAGAAGAAATTCCATTGTGTCCCTTGGAAGCTCCTATGAAGGGTGCTTCAGGAGTGTGGTATATTAGTCCCATTGCTCCAGTCCCTGCACAATAGCTGTGAAAGTTTGGTTTGGTTTGCACTTTGTTTGCCCTTTGTCCCCAATTCTGTTCATAAATTTTATGGTCAGAATTTCTAGATGTAGGCAATAGGCAGAGGGTGTTGCTTTTGCTGGTCTCGGGATCTGGTCTCTGGTTTTTGCAGATGATATGGTTTTGCTGTCTTCATTAAACAAGGATCTCCAGCTTACACTGAAGGGCAGTTTGCAGCAGAGTGTGATGTGACTGGGATAAGACTCATCACCTCCAAGTATTAGGCTATGTTTCTCAGCCAGAAAATGGGGGAAAGCCCACTTTGGATTGGGAATGAGTTGCTGACCCAACTAGTGTTGTTCATGAGTGAGTGAAGAAAGGGACAGAACACTGACAGATGGATTGGTGCAGCATCTGCAGTGTTTCAGATGTTGTATGTGTCTGTTGTAGTAAAGAGAGAGCTGAGTGTGAAAGTGAAGCTGTCTATTTACTGGCAAATCTATATTTCTATCTTGTGGGTAATGACCAAAAGAATAAGATTGCAGATAGAAATAAGCTTTCTCTGAATGGTGTTTGTGCTCTTTCTTAGAAATAGGGTCGATGAGTCATTCAAGAGGGACTCGGCGTATAAACACAATACTCCTCCTAATCAAAAGGAGCAAGTTGATGTGGTTTGTGCATCAAACTAAGATACTGTCTGGATACCTCCCAGGTGAGGTGCCCAACAGGGAGGAGTCCTCAGAGGAGGCCCACAAGGAGAACTCAGGACACGGTGGAAACATTACATCTACTGACCGGCTTGGGAATCCTAACCTGGGGATTCTAGCTTGGTAATGCTTCAGTGTCCCCACATAATTGTACTTTAGCCTTAGTTTTAATTACTTTGCCTCGTTATCCCTATTTTCCCTATTAGCCAACTACAGAGGGGGGTGTAGATATTCCTGGCTAGGTTTCTTGCCCACTGAATCCCTGGATAAGTGAATGTGGAAAAGTACATTTTATTACAGAATAATATTACTGCTACTACCCAGCCAAGCTTGACCTCAAATTTGGCAGCACGTAGCACGAGGGCTAAAATGAATTTGACACCACTGCGTTAGAGGCTTCCTCACAAGAGACAAGTTGTTGTACCCTAAAGTTACATTATGATATTTTACAGTGGCTTGCAAAAGTTTTCGGCCCCCTTGAACTTTCCCACATTTTGTCACATTACAGCCACAAACACGAATCAGTTTTATTGGAATTCCACGTGAAAGACCAATACAAAGTGGTGTACATGTGAGAAGTGGAACGAAAATCATAAATGATTCCAAACATTTTTTACAAATAAATAACTGCAAAGTGGGGTGTGCGTAATTATTCAGCCCCCTTTGGTCTGAGTGCAGTCAGTTGCCCATAGACATTGCCTGATGAGTGCTAATGACTAAATAGAGTGCATCTGTGTGTAATCTAATGTCAGTACAAATACAGCTGCTCTGTGACAGCTTCAGAGGTTGTCTAAGAGAATATTGGGAGCAACAACACCATGAAGTCCAAAGAACACACCAGACAGGTCAGGGATAAAGTTATTGAGAAATTTAATGCAGGCTTAGGCTACAAAAAGATTTCCCAAGCCTTGAACATCCCACGGAGCACTTTTCAAGCGATCATTCAGAAATGGAAGTAGTATGGCACAACTGTAAACCTACCAAGACAAGGCCGTCCACCTGAACTCACAGGCCGAACAAGGAGAGCGCTGATTAGAAATGCAGTCAAGAGGCCCATGGTGACTCTGGACGAGCTGCAGAGATCTACAGCTCAGGTGGGGGAATCTGTCCATAGGACAACTATTAGTCGTGCACTGCACAAAGTTGCCCTTTATGGAAGAGTGGCAAGAAGAAAGTCATTGTTAACAGAAAACCATAAGAAGTCCCGTCTTGATGCATTCTCAATCATCCAGGAAAGTAAAACTCCAAAAGTTGGTTCTGTTCATCTGGACGTAGCGTTTTGTGGGAGAAACATTTCGTCACTCATCCAAGTGACTTCTTCAGTCTCAGCTGACTGCAGGTTTCCCCAAATCTTATAAACAGTGCATTTGCATAATGACTGAAACCAGCTCATTGAAGGAACAATGGGCTGGGAGGTCAGTTCCTTAATCATAATTATGCAAATTCTCATGACCATTGATCAACAACCACTGACCAAAACCCACTGATGAAAGACCACTGATCAATGGCTGCAATCACAGCATTGTAAGATGGCGAAAGATGTTCTTGATCTTCTTGATGTGATGTTCTTCTGCCTCCCTGGCCGCTGTGTCAGTGGGGATGGTGTTCGCTCTGTGTTGTAGCGTCCTGATGACACCCAGTTTGTGCTCCAGTGGATGATGAGAGTCAAACCTTAGATACTGATCCGTATGTGTAGGTTTACAGTATACGTCAGCTTTTAGATGTCCCCCATTACTGATGGAAATCTCACAGTCTACGAAGGCTAACCTGCCACTTTTTATATCCTCCCTGGTGAATTTGATGTGTCGGTCCACCGAGTTAATGTGATCCGTGAAATGTAGTACATCCTAAGATTTGATTTTCACCCAGGTGTCATCCACATATCTGAACCAATGGCTTGGTGGTGTTCCAGGGTAGGATAGCAAAGCCCTCTTTTCCACTTCTTCCATGTACAAATTGGCCACGATGGGTGAAACTGGGGAGCCCATGGCACACCCATGTTTCTGCCTGTAGAACTGACCCTTGTATGTGAAGTAGGTGGAATGAAGACACAGTTCCAAAAGCAAACACACTTGGTCGATGCTGAGAGTGGTCCTGTTGCTGAGGTTGGGGTCATCCTGTAATCTCTTACGGACTACCTCCAACGCTTCCGTGACTGGGATGCAAGTGAAGAGAGATGTTTGGGGAAACCTGCAGTCAGCTGAGACTGATTAAGTCACTTGGATGAATGACGAAACGTTTCTCCCACAAAACGCTACGTCCAGATGAACAGAATCAACTTCTGGAGACATAAGAAGTCCCGTTTGCAGTTTACCACAAGCCATGTGGGGGACACAGCAAACATGTGAAGAAGGTGCTCTGGTCAGATGAGACCAAAATGGAACTTTTTGGCCAAAATGCAAAACGCTATGTGTGGCGGAAAACTAACACTGCACATCACTCTGAACACACCATCCCCACTGTCAAATATGGTGGTGGCAGCATCATGCTCTGGGGGTGCTTCTCTTCAGCAGGGACAGGGAAGCTGGTCAGAGTTGATGGGAAGATGGATGGAGCCAAATATAGGGCAATCTTGGAAGAAAACCTCTTGGAGTCTGCAAAAGACTTAAGACTGGTGTGGAGGTTCAGCTTCCAGCAGGACAACGACCCTAAACATAAAGCCAGGGCAACAATGGAATGGTTTAAAACAAAACACATCCATGTGTTAGGTTGGTCCAGTCAAAGTCCAGATCTAAATCCAATCGAGAATCTGTGGCAAGATCTGAAAACTGCTGTTCACAAACGCTGTCCATCTAATATGACTGAGCTGGAGCTGTTTTGCAAAGAATGGGCAAGGATTTCAGTCTCTAGATGTGCAAAGCTGGTAGAGACATACCCTAAAAGATTGGCAGCTGTAATTGCAGCAGAAGGTGGTTCTACAAAGTATTGACTCAGGGGGCTGAATAATTACGCACACCCCACTTTGCAGTTATTTATTTGTAAAAAAATGTTTGGAATCATGTATGATTTTTGTTCCACTTCTCACGTGTACACCACTTTGTATTGGTCTTTCACGTGGAATTCCAATAAAATTGATTCACGTTTGTGGCTGTAATGTGACAAAATGTGGAAAAGTTCAAGGGGGCCAAATACTTTTGCAAGCCACTGTATTCTCTGGAAGAGCACAGCATTGTATAAAGTATTGCTTGAGAGGTGATTGATTGATTGTTGTAATGAAAAACTTAAAGAATCAGTATATGCTGAAATACTTGTTAGAGAATGCATCACCAAAAGGCCCAGATTAAATAAGTTTAAAAAGGGCATTTCTTTAGTGTGTTCATCTTTACTCCAGATCAAGCTGTAAAACCTTTACCAGCAGCTAACAGTAAGTTATTCTAGCACAGATCATGTAATTTATAAAAGTAAACTGATTCTGTGTTTCAGAAACACATGTGAAAATTCACATTGTTGGATATAATGGAGCAGTAACTAAATAAAGTGACCTTTGATTAAACTCATTGCATGTGTGTACCATTACTGTACAGATTTAATGGAACATGCTCATAAACATATTGCAAATGTTAGACAGTAAATTTTGTGCAGTTTTACATCTTTGAATACTTTTACACAGAGAGAAGTTTGAGGGGAAACACCAGGGGGACTGGAAACTAACATGTTAAAACAATCACTGTTCAAACAGGTTCTTTCTTTTCAGTGACATATTTATAAATGTTACTGAAAAGAAAGAACCTGTAGATTGGTTTTGGACAGTTTACCTGGCCTGAAGTGGAGAGTCTGGTGACAAGCTTTTAATGCTTTTCTCAGTGAAACTGGCTTTGGAGCAACCCTGCAGAGTTGCACCATCATCTTGGGAAGATTACAAATTTTTGTGGTGTCTCACTGAAAGTTTAGCTATAAATAAAACATTATGTATTAAAATTAGAAAATAATCAGGCTCAGCCAAACCTTTCCACAGAATACAGAGTTTAAGGTTCATGAATCAACTGTCTGCTAAATTCCAAGTTATTGCACTATTTTGTTCTTTAAAGCTTCCACTTACAAAATGTTTTAAAACATAAGTTCCCCTTCTTTAACACAGTTCAAAATGAATCTTTGCAACTATAAACCTCAGAAACAGAAGATCACGTTCATCTTGCTGCATAGATGAATCATAACGAACTTTGAGGGTTTTTGGGTCTTTATATGCATAGATAATACGCATTATATTTTGTCAACCATTGCACTTGAATATTTTCAGTTTTATTTTTTTAATTTGCATCCCCGCATCCTCACCCGCTGCCACCAGCAGCACCACCGTCACTTCGCAGGCAAACGAGGCTTTTCTGCCCGACATTATCTTCATCCAGACTCCGCTGGAAAGGAAGCTGAAATGACGGATGCGATCATGGGAGAGGTAGCAGGGGATAGTTTATTTACATCGGAAGAGGCTCTGTAAGTTTAGAGGGAAGCCGATGCGTGTGTCTCCCTCTACTTTCACGGACCCCCTCCTCCTCCGCTGGCAGAAATTTATAAAGAACAAAAAATCTGACGAGGGAGGGAGGGGGGTTGATATACGCCGAGGCTGAAATCGAGAGGCGAACCCAGGGAAAGAGGAGTAATTCGTACCCGTGACTTTCCCCCTCTTAGTCCCCCAAAAGGAGGGGGAAAAGTCGCAATATTGGAAACGGAAAGGAATGAGGTTCTAAAGGTGTGAAAACGACTGCAATTGTGGATACTTTATATATTTTTATTTCGAAAAAATATGGCCGAGAACGTTCTGGACTCTGGCCCGCCTTCAGCCAAGAGGCCTAAACTCTCCTCTCCGGCACTTTCCGCGTCCGCCAGCGATGGAAACGGTAAGTACTGGCTCAGGTTGTAATTTGGTTTGGTGTTATTCGTTGAGTTTTTTGTTTTTGAACGGCTCGTGGTTACTTAAAAGAGGAGGGAAACGCGGGATTACGCTTCTGTTTTTGTCGTAGCTTGCTAATGTTAGCGTGCTAGTAGTGAGTGTGTGTACGTGAAGAAACGCTCCCCGTCTAGCTCGCATGCTAACAGCCATTTTAGCCGGAGGTAGCTACTAGCCATTCAGCTAGCGCTAGGCTAGTCCACTTGAACGCGGATCCTGTCCTGACGGTCCCGTGTCTAATGACTACTTTAGCCGGGCTGTTTGTAACCCCATTGCCAGTCAAACTTACGATGAAGTTTCTTGGTGTCATAGAGTTGTCTTAAATTGACAGCCATGTATACGTACTGCTATTCTGTACTCGAGTTTTTAGGCTGCTAGGGTTTAAAACAACCTTGTTTTGCCCCATCATAACTCGGACCCTTTCTTAACTACCGTAAGCCATCGTTAATGATGTTAGCGAAGACAGAGGTTGCAGACGGTGGTGCTGCTAGCCTGGTGAGAGCTAAATTTAGGCCCACGGGTCCGACTGATTGTTAAGCTCAAACTGCCATTGTTGGTACGTTTTTTTTTCCTGCGTGTGTGTGTGGATGGCGTGTGGCAGCAGCTGGAATAGTGGCCCGAGAACGAAACGGTGGAGCATGGACACAGCGCCATGCCTAACCACCGAGCTGCTAACCAGAAAGCCCAGTTAGTGACCGAATACTACTACACGCACGAAATATTCACCCAGATTTCATCACTTAGACATTCACTCAGTCGTTACACCAAAGCCAGCTGCGTCTCTGCCCGCCTGCTCGGCAATAAGAGATACCATTACAGTTAAATTAGTCAGGCACTGCACACATTTCCGTCACCTTGCAAAGTATATATTGATGACAGACGCATTACTGCCAAAAGATAAACACGATCTGAGGATGTAATTAACTGCACTCAAAATTATTCTTCGTGTCACTGCCATGAAGTGTGGTTGTTGCCGAAAGATGCTTCCCGTTGATGTCTCCAGTTGTCTTTAAATCGTAGCATTAATTGAACTGCAGATTATTTTCATGGATGGTAGGTCTATTTGAAAAAGCATTTGGTCTACAAAACAACAAGAAATAGTAAAGGTGCTACCTAAATACCTTAGTTAGTTCAGATAGCTCCCAAAACCCAAACTTTAACATTTACAGCAATGCAATACTTAAAACAAACAAACAAACAAACAAAAAAACCTGTTACTCAAATGTTATAGCACTGAACCAGTGAACCCGTTGCATTTGTATTTTAAATAAGGGTTAAGTAATTATTTGTCTAATACTTCTGCTTCCTGAGGGGAAAAAGTTAAGTGTGGACAGAATAAAAGCATGTTTCAAATGTTTGTGAACTGCAGTGAATTTATGTTTAACTTAGTTATGTTTAATTGCTGACTGCCACATTTCTTTGTAATGTGTCAGATACCTAACTGATTGTAATGTGTATGTTACACATTACTTGGTAATGTGTAGCATAAAAATTGTGTTTGACTGAACGGAATATAGCCTGCTAAAGCTTGGATTGCTGTTCGCACTAGAAAGAATTTATCCCCTGTCCCTGTGTTACCAATTTTTGTGGCCTTACTTTGATGAAATAGTCCATTTGTCAGCCTGTCTGTGCAACACTTTGAATGTCTTTACTGATCAGAGACTCTTTCTTTAAACTTGGGTAGTAAGGTTAGTTTTAAATCACACATCACACTGTTGGTTTACTGTTTTTGCTTGGATACAAAGCATGCCACTAAAAACTTATCTGTCTCTGCAGATAGTAGATAGTACAGTAGATACTACAGATTTTTTTTCTCTCTCTTGACTATAAGTGGTGGTTATTATTGTCCCTCGCTTTGCTTCATTCAGCATTGTTGGTCATTGTTGGTTAGCTGCTATACTTTGTCATGCCATTTTCTCTTTTACAAAATGTGTTAGACTCACAAGATGCATAGTGTGTCAAATGAATATCGTCCTACTCGTGTCACAGCTGATCACACTTTTGGTCATGTCATATGGAGGGAAAAATGCTTGGACAACACTGTTTTTATTTTATTCATCATATAAGTTTGTCATGTTGCCCACCTCTAAATCATTTACTGGTTCGGTGCTCAGTGTTGTTGCATTGGGTAGTATGTTTTAAATTTCTGATGTGAGAAAACTGGTCATGCATGATCAGCTTTCATCAATTTTTGATGTCAAGCAAGTGATCACATTTTCACTTGGTCATGCTTAAATATGATGGATTATACCAGCTTAACATAGCTGTGGTCCCTGTTGTCCTCCTCCTCGCTCTTTCTCTGCTTTTTTTGCCTTCCTGAACTTGCCTTTCTTCATTTCAGATTTCGGATCTCTTTTTGAATTGGAGCACGACCTCCCAGATGAGCTCATCAGCTCCAATGAACCAGGTCTGGTCAATGGCGGGGACCCTAACCAGCTGCACACCACTCTAGGAGGAGGACCAGCATTGTTGGGTCCTGGAGGCGGTGGTGGAGGGGCAGGAGGATTGGGTCTTGGGCTTGGTCATGGTCCTGGGGGAGTTGGTGGAGGGCAGGATGCAGTGGCCAAGCATAAACAGCTGTCAGAGCTTTTGCGTGCAGGGGCAACACCCTCAACTCAGCCGGGGCACCAAGGAGCCATGGGTAGCCCAGGAGGCCCCGCTGCCATGGGGCAGCACTTAGCGAACATGAAGGCGTCCCCTGGTCAGGGGCCTCAGCAGATGATGGGCCAAGGACAACACCTTTCCCCTCAGCAGCAGGCCAACATGATGCAGCAGCAGAGTGCTGCAGGTGGAATGATCAGAACCCTGATGGGAGCACAACAGAAAGGCAGTAATGGACAGCAGCAGCCAGGCATGATTGGGAACCAGGTGATTAATGGCTCTCCAAGGATGGGCTTTGGCAATCAGGGGATGGTCGGTGGCAGCAACCTTTTGGCTGAGACCCTACAGCAGCCGGGAGCTGGGGGCCAGGCTGGGATAAGAGGCCAGCAGCCTGGAGCAATGAACAAGGTAGGCAGTGCTTCAGTTACAGACTTATAGATTTTATTTTTTTTTTTTTTTAAAGGAAAAAAAATCTATATTTGCAAGAAGCTTGCAAATGCAAAATAGTGGAAATTAAGCCTTGCACACACTTAGTCTTATTTGCCTTAATAGTAATTTGTTCATCTGTGAGGTAATTTTCTAAATAAGACTGAATTTTCTTCAGCCTTACAATTTCAAAACTTAAGAATTTAAGCAGGCATAGATGTATAATTATGAAAGGCGTTTTTTCATTGTTAACGAAGTTCTATTTAGAGACACTTAAAGACAGTTAAGACATAATGTTTAGGTGCACAAGAAATTCTCAAATCCTGTTTTTATTTCTTAGAATTTCTTCTTCTTTGCTGCGGACTTCAGTTTGTTCTCAGATGGTTAAAGGTTCATGGTTGTATTTGTTTATTTTAACAAACGTAAGTAGTGCACTTGGGTTTGTTTTTTTGAGTCCATCTGTGTGATTGACAGTCCCACAGGAGTGATGGTAAAATGTTGTAGCTGCAGGTACTGGTGATGAAGACGATTCACTGTGGTAGAGCTACTGATGGTTGTTTTTTACCCAATCAAATGCAATGAGTGGGATTCCTGGTTAGGAATAGGTTAAAGAAAAAACTCAGATGAGCTTGTGTTGGCCTCCTCAGTGTGGAGGGAGAAAAGAGAATCGCATCAGAATTGCTGTTGCATTCTCTCCTACTGTGAATTGCTGTTTTCGTTTGTTTCAGGTCGTATTCTAATGATGTGGTTAAAACATGTTCTATCTCCACTACTGTGAGATTTCATTGACTTAGTTGCTCCTTTTTAACTTTCGGTCTTATGAAGTTCATGGTTTGAGGAAATATCCACAAATCCAGTTTATTTAACAACTGAGACTTGGGTTCTTGAGACTTGATTACACTATAAGATTATTTGGTAAAATAAGAGCATAATGTGCTGGCATGTATAGAGCTCAGATGCTCAAGGCATCCTCATATCAGTGACATGCAGTTTAACAAAAAGAAGGCATAGAATAATTTTAAGTCTTGTTTTATCCTTGTCTTCATTATTGACAAAAATTAAAATAACTTGTATTTTCATTTGCTAGATGGGGATGATGGGGAATCCAGGGGGGCCCTTTGGAGGCCCATATGGAAGTCAAGGAAATCAAGGTCTGGGAGGCGCAGGGCTGGGCCCTCAGCTCCAGAACAAAGGTTCTATGGCTAATAGCATGGCCCAGTTCAATGTGGACAAGAAGAACCAGCCCATGCAAGGAATGGGCGCCATGGTAAGGAAGAGATGATCAAGAGAATGTTTCCAATAAATAAGTTGTATTCTGATCCGTGTTATGAATTAGTAGATTACTATAAACTCTAGGACAGTACCAGATACTGATGCTGGTTGATAGCCAGTAATGATGAAAATGTTTTCTGTTATTTTATTTTTTATCAAATTGTATCAGTGAATCAGAAGATCTTCATTTAAAAAAACCCAAAACAAACAACTTGCATGTTTAAAATATTTTAGTTCTCCATCATACTGGTTGTGAGCGTTTAGCAAAAATTGATGTGAAAGAGTCAGACAATACAGATATCTGTCAAATCTATCATTTAATCTCCCAACACAATCAGAAACTAGATTACCTCTTCATGTCCTGTCATTTGACTTGAGCACTCAGTACTCTAGTATTGCTGTAAACACCATCCTTTTATTTCATCCTCCACCTCCTCTTCCATTTTTGCTCCCTCTAATCTTCTGCCTTCTCTTTATTCTGTTTCTTTTCTCTTATTTCCTCCGTCTCACCTTGTCTTGTTGTCGCCCACTTTCTTTCCAGGGCACACAGCAGTCACAGACAGGTGTGGGTGGTCCCACAGGTGCACCTGTGGGAGGAGCCCCCGGGATGGTGCCGGGCGCTCAAGCAGTTGGTACCCAGGTTTCTGCAGCATCCGCTGCAGCTGGAGCACCGCCCACAGCCGACCCTGAAAAACGCAAGCTAATCCAGCAGCAACTGGTACTCCTGCTACATGCACACAAGTGCCAGCGGCGGGAGCAGGCCAATGGTGAAGTCTGGCAGTGCAACCTGCCCCACTGCCGGACTATGAAGAATGTCCTCAACCATATGACTCACTGCCAGGCTGGGAAGTCCTGTCAGGGTAAGTAGAAGGATGCTGCATCCTCCTGGAAACACTGGATAAAATAATCCCTTCTGTAGCTGTCAAGATGGCAACGTTCCTCGTAATGAAAGTATATCTCACCTATTAAAATGGTTTAGTGCTTAAGCACATGAAGCTTAATTTTATTATGCTATCTGATTTTTGAGAGTAGTACTAGAAAAAAGAAAAAAAAACAGCCCCCCTCCCCCCCTCCTTCTCTAATACACCTCCATTTCCCAACTCCTGATTCCATATCTGTTTTGCCTCGTTGACCAACAGTTGCTCACTGTGCATCATCGAGGCAGATCATCTCCCACTGGAAGAATTGCACGCGACATGATTGTCCTGTCTGCCTGCCGCTGAAGAATGCTGGGGACAAGAGGAACACGCAGTGTGAGTGTCTGTATCCGACCAAACAAAAGAATATACCTTACTTCATACCATTGGATAAATTTTTTAGATACTGTGCTGTTATCATTATTAATATATTTACACATTTATATTGTGTAAATATATTAATAATGACAAAGTTTGATGTTCAGAATCAGAATACTTTATTAATCCCGAAGGAAATTAGGGGTTAACGTTCTAATGCTGATAATGTAAGTATGATTTTGTACTGGGTTTGAAATGACAGCGTTGTTTTGAATATACTAGTCAGTATTATATTATAGCACCAAAATAGAATAATTTTTGCTGAATTTTGTATAAGTATTCAGTAAATGATTTTTTTTTTTTTTTTAAATTCCAAGCTGATTTTATTTATTCATAACCTTTGTTTTTTGTGTTCTTACAGCTCTACTTGCAGGGGCTGCTACAGGACTAGGCAGCTCACTTGGTACAATCCCTGGTAGCCAACCAAGTGCTCCCAATCTCAATCAGCCGAGCCAGATTGATCCCAGCTCTATAGAAAGGGCCTATGCTGCTCTGGGTCTCACCTACCAAGGGAACCAAATCCAGGCTCAGACTTCCCAGCCTAACATGCCCAACCAAGGCCTTCAAGGGCAGGCTGGTGTGAGGCCTCTGAACCCAATGGGTGAGTTTAGTTTATTTTCAGTAAAAAGACATTGTCTGAATTGTCTGCTCTTTTACAGCTTAATGCTAAGCATTTCTTTTTTTCAATGCCCGCAAGCGGTTAGGACCTTCAGCTTTCAGAATGAGTGAATTGTATACTTAAAGTGGCTTTTCAAAAGCTGTTTATTGCTGGTGGGAGCTATGAAGATAGCTATATAAAATTGTTTGTCAGATGTCTCCAAGAAAAATAATCATCTCAAGAATATGTTCCATGCTATGTAGCTAATCCTAACCCCTGGACATGTTGAAAAACATGTCCAGGCAAAAGCTTGTCCATTGTGTCCTATTGTTAGGATGACACTGAGAATAAACATATATAATTTCCTTTCTTTTCTATGCGGTGTAGGTGTGAATCCTATGGGAGTGAATGGAGGTGTGGGTGCTTCCCCTCAGAGCCAGCAAGCTAGTCTGCTGCAAGATACAATGATGCATCTTAATATGAACAACCAGGGGTAAGAACAAACACAAAGGCTGTATTGTATTTATTTATTTTTTTAAAGATTTGGTCAGTTCTACATGAGTTTAGGACATTTATTTTATGAAGCCATTTAAAGGATTCACTCGGTCTTTTCTAGCCTGAATGATGCTGGTGGGGTCGGTTCCATGCCCACAGCAGCCCCTCCCTCCGCCACAGGCATGAGGAAAAGCTGGCATGAGGACATCACACAGGATCTACGAAATCATTTGGTACACAAGCTGTAAGTATTAAAGAGAAAAGCTGCATTATTTATTTAGTTTTGGACTGCACATAGGATCACAATTAGCATTGCTGTGCGAATACATAAAAAAAAAAGGGGGGGGGGCCTTGTTTTTTTTGGTTTTTTTTAAGTTCCATTCATCTGCCTGGATATAAAAATTTAGGTGTCATGTATTTCTGTAGTCATAAATAGAAAACATACTGGTGGATTATCATATTAAATATGGTGAATGTTTCAGAAATAGATGGAGGATTATCTGCTTGGTTTCATCAAGTTTTTTTTCTTCCTTTTTTTCTGGGATCTGAATGATGCCATCGAGACTGGATATCCATGTCATGTTCATCTCAGACACATACCTCTGTCCGCGCTGTAGTTAAAAACTACACAATTTTCACCATTTTTTTCCTTCATCCTGTTTTCTGTCCTCCTCTTTACTTGTCCCTCCACAGTGTTCAGGCCATCTTTCCGACTCCAGATCCCGCTGCCCTCAAGGACCGTCGAATGGAGAACCTGGTGGCTTATGCCCGAAAAGTTGAGGGTGACATGTATGAATCGGCTAACAGCAGAGTAAGTTGCTCTTTCCACTTGAGAAATCAGTGGTGTCGGCGTTTCAGTATCCATGTCAGTCATTGTGCTGTCATTACTTGTTCATTAAATTTATAGCAGCAGGTGAACCCTTGTCTTTTTTTAACTTGTCTTTTTCCCCAAGATGAAAGAGAGCCACAGATTTGGTATTACTTGAGTTTCAAAATACTTCTATAATTTTCAAAAGAATTTATATTTTTGTGTCCTTTCTGTGTTCAAATTCTTGTTTTCTAATGTCCTTACTCTCTTGTTCTCTTTTGACAGGCTGAGTATTATCATTTGCTGGCAGAGAAGATCTACAAGATCCAGAAGGAATTGGAAGAGAAGAGGAGGACCCGACTACAGAAGCAAGGTGTGAACATTGGACCTGCTGGCATGGGACAGCCCCCTACTGGGCTGCCTCCAAGTGAGTGAACCTGTTGGGGGCAGGGAAGAAATGAAATGTTTTAGTGTTTGTTCAAAGTCTTCTGCTCATGCTTGGTGAACACATAGCAGTTTAACTTCCTCCTTCTCCTGCCCTATCTTTACAGACGGTCCCCTAACTGACCCGGTAATGGTGCGACCAGCAGGACCAAATCAGATGAACAGAACGCAAGGCCCAGGTAAAACATCTGTAGTTGCAGGCACATCATTTTATGGTGGCATTGAAGCTTACACTGATTTTTATTTTTTTATTCATTTATTTATTTTCTATTTATTTTTTATTTATGTTTTACCAAATGTTAACTTGGAGCCAAATGGGCTGAGTGTAATGCCGTGATTAATCTCCGCTGTGGACATAGACAGCTGGAGTAGCTGCACGTCTCTAATATCTGCTGTCGTGCTCACTCTGATGACGAAGGCTTTAGAGTTGAGTGTCTTTGCCCTCATGTTGACACAGCCCCCCCGAGTGTTGATTACTTTGAAAAATAAAATCCATGTAAAATATGTTTATGTTGTATATCACAAATTCTGTGTTTTGTCAGGTATGAATCAGTTTAACCAAATGGGAATACAGTCTATGGGCCAGAGGTCAACACCTCCTCTACCCTTGGGACCATCTGGCAACCAGGTGAGTACACACAGTGTTTCAGATATTATTTATTTATTTATTGTTTTTGCCACACAATAAAGAATTCCCTAACTGAATACTTTCATGATAATGTTATTGTAGAAGGACACAGTTTAAAGAGCGGGGCAAATAAAATGAGTAGCTGTTAATTTTTTTTATTTTATAACAAACTTCTAAGAAAATATAAAGTTGTTTGGTTTTTTTGAAGACCAGTGCTCTTTTTTTTTTTTTTATTTATTTTTTTTTTTTATTTAAAAACTTCAGATGGGAATGGTTGGACCCAGGGTGGGGCAGCCCAATGTTAACCAGCTGCCAGCCCCGTATATGTCCCAGGGACAATTTCCTGGCTCAGGACCTGGAGTTGGAGCTCAGTCTGGGATGACACCACCTGGGGGACCAGGAGGTATGGTGCAGGTAAGAGGGCTCGCACTTCTTTTTGATGTTGCTTAGAAACCCCGATTGTACCTGTAGCAATTCATATTTAGGTCTTTAATAAGGACAGTCCTTCCTTTCTTCTTTTCTTTTCTCTTTCATTTTTTCCCCCTCCAACTCAAATATAAACTCTGTTGTTAATGTGTTGGGTGTGAGGAGGAGAATTGTAAAGAGTACTGTGCAGGTCATCGTGTTCTGTAATTACACACTACACTAACCATTAGTTATACATGTAAATCTAGGGATGCACCAACCCTTTGGATCAGATATATTTCCAGTTGTAACTTGGTTCATTTCTATGTTGTTCTGTGTTATTCTGTCATATACCAGTAGAAGTACATATAGCTTAGAGGAAGCTAACAGGAAGAGGCCTGTACATTTTACTCAACCACATACTGTGGTCAAGTGAGTTGACATGATTGAAAAGCTCCAACAATCCTTTCCCTGCGTCTGTGTTTATTTCTCTCTTGGTTGTTGGGAAGCTTTTGCTGTACTTAGAGTAATAAAAGTGTTGTCGCCAATTTGATTAATATTGACTTCAATTGTCTCTTGCTAGCTCCACTCTACATGAGAGGTGTGTATATGTGTGTGCACTTGCTGTGAGTCAAGGGAAGGCGAAATTAGTGCGAGTGTAAATAATAACAGTATAAAGTAACCTAATGATGTTCACGTTGAGGTGAAAGTGTAATTTTTAAGCCCACCGGAGCAGGCACCATTTTTAAATCCCAGTAGAATTGAAACCACATAAGATAGCGCAATAATGTTTTTTTGGGGGTTTTTTTGCATATGAAACTGGATGAGTTGTACTTACATAACATGCATTCAGATTGTCCCAGGTCATGGTTTCCTTCCACAAATGGCTTTGCAAAAATCGCGTAAAAAGCGCTGGCAATGACAAAAACATTATAATCCAGAAACACGCTTTGCCGATCTTCATAGCACTTCCTACGTTGGACTAAACGTCAGTGCTAACTATCGCATGTCCGCCATTACTTGCAAAAACTGGAAGTGACGTAATTTTTAATAGGAAACATAGTTTTTACTCTACATGGCCTTTCAAATGTTTACTGGTGTTTTTACTTTGTTTTTATGTGCGGTTTCTGGAATGCATATAAATTAAATTGCACTATTGGAAATAGTTAATTTGATGCACATTGTGTTTTTTTTTTGTTTTGTTTTTTTTGTGTTTTTTTTTGGTAATTGTGCACAACAGTATTTAATTTTGTTTTTCCTGCAGTTTACAAACACTAGTGCATCTTAAAAGTGAAACTATGAAGACACTCAAATTTCCTATGGTTGAAAACTATTTCATGCAACTTTCTTGCATTTAGCTTTGAGGGATATACCTCTGAAGCTTCTGTAACTAGAACTCGGGTCAGCTTTGCACGGGTCAGCTTTGCACGCCTCAACATGGTTTTTAGGGTTTTCCATTAGGTCATAGTACCTGGTACCAGGTACTTTTTAGTAGCTACTCGACTGTGGGTTCCAAGGCAAACCAAAAATGTCATGGCAACAGACTGCATACTACCGATTGACTAGTCAGTGACACTCGATGAGTCGTGAGAGCGTCTCCTTTATTAAAATGAAAACTGCCAATTTTGAAAACTGGCATGGAGGGAAATGGCTGCACAGAAACAACACTGTTGTCCCCGAGTCTGACGAAAAGTCACAAACCAAGAGCAGGTATACCATTGCCATTACATCCACCTTTGTTTTGGTGTTTGTGTTGCATATAAATGACAGCACAGGACATTTGACCATGTTCCTAAATGACCCTACACGCATTTGGTGGTACTTGAATGTTATGGAAAACGAGTCGTGCTGCCTCGAGTTGCGTCAAGCCGACCCGATTGAAGTAGATGCTAGTGGGAAAATGAGTAATCTAAATATACATTAATTAATGTGTAATTATGTCTTACAACTAATTGATTTTCGTAAACTATATATTAATGCATTAAAAAATACATAGGAGTGCCCACTGGTTTGTAGAAGCCGTCATATTTCCCTACCATATTTGAATGCAGTGGCTAGAAGGACATCTTGCTTCCGACTAATCATGTGTCACGATTGGCTAGAGACCAGCCACATACGTAGTATGTCAAAGGTAGATGAGAAAAGAACAAGTAGTACAAGAACAAGTCATGTCGGAGGGGCATTTAAATTAGGGCTGGGCGATATGGCCTAAAATCCGTATCACGGTATAGTTTGAAGCATGTGTGGTAACGATATATATCACGATATATTCTTTTCTTCTGTATAACGTATTTTACATGCTATAAGGCACACTTAAAATCCTTTAATTTTCTCAAAAATCGACAGTGCGCCTTATGTATGAATTTTGGTTGTGCTTACTGACCTCAAACAGATTTTATGTGGTACACAGCGCGCAGAAATCTGTCAAAAAATGTTTTAGTACAACTTTGATAAGCTATGAAGGCGCACCGCTTGATGGATTGCCGGAGCATTACGGCTGCCGTAGTCAGGAGCCTTTTGGAGTAATCTGGGTCCAAAACGCCGTCTGCTTCAGGTCCCACTGTGACATCACTGAGAGTTAAAAACTGTCTAAATTCTTTCATCATTAATAAAATGATCAGCGTTGCTGCTCTACCAGGTGTAACAATTAAGTTTAACATCCAGGCATCCATGAAAACAGAATTGAATAAATTCAACGGAGTTAGAAGTTAGCAGGAAGTCAGCTCGCTAGTTTCCACCTAAACATGATATAGCATGTTCTGACTGAGAGATTTCTGAAAAAATCAAAACGTACTGCTCTGCTATCACTTCCAACATAAATGAAGACAGAAAACTAAACAGCAGTGACGTTTGTAGGGTTACTGAAGTTGGACTAGCTGTTATATAATGATGTGCTACGTGATCGCTAGCAAAACAGCTATGTTAGCATAATATTCGCACAGTGAAGCTGAAGGATGAACGCTAACACTTTTCCACTTATTAAAAGTTAACGTGAGGGATTCTGGTGGTCAGGGACAAATGCAATCACATGGCAGGATGCTATAAACGGACCAAACTTCAGTCAGGAGAACAACTGAGATAATCCATCCACAATACAAGGATAGTCATTAATATACTGCAACAACACGGGAATAGAACAGTTGCAAGAGAATTCAGCATTAATGAATCAATGGTACGGAAGTGGAGGAAGCTCAGTTTTTGGCTTTCCCCAGGGGCGATCGTGGCTCAAGAGTTGGGAGTTCGCCTTGTAACCGGAAGGTTGCCGGTTCGAGCTCCGGCTTGGACAGTCTCGGTCGTTGTGTCCTTGGGCAAGACACTTCACCTGTTGCCTACTGGTGGTGGTCAGAGGGCCCGGTGGCGCCAGTGTCCGGCAGCCTCGCCTCTGTCAGTGCGCCCCAGGGTGGCTGTGGCTACAATGTAGCTTGCCATCACCAGTGTGTGAATGTGTGTGTGAATGGGTGGATGACTGGATATGTAAAGCGCTTTGGGGTCCTTAGGGACTAGTAAAGCGCTATATAAATACAGGCCATTTACCATATTCCAAAAGTGCTTCGTCTCTTTGCTATTACTGTTGGCATAATTTGCAGATGATGTTGTTTGCAGCTGCTGCAATGCTTTCAATTCAAAACAGGTGCAGATTGATGACACCATCAACATGCGCTATCGCGGTAGAATGGTATAGTCAAAATCTCTACCGTTGGCCAAATTTATATCGTTTATATCGTTTATTTATATCATATACAGTTTATACCGCCCACCTCTGATTTAAATTTTTTTCTGAAGGAGAAGACACTAGATATGTATTTTCATACAAAGGCTTTCTCCAGTTGTAAGACATAACCTTCACCAACAAAGGAACGAAAATGCCACTGATATCTTCACAAAATGTTATCTTCTTTCTTAACATCTTAAGCTTCATCTCCTGAACTGAAGTCAGGTCTCTGACACAGGAAAACATGCATAAACATGCTTATTTATTCCAGATATCGTCACAGTAATTAATGTCAGCAGATTAGACACATGACCCTCCCATCTCAGAACAGCTGACAAGGAGCCAGCTAAACAACGTCGACAGCTGGTTATACGCTAACATTGTGACAGCTAATGTGGACTGTCAAGTAATTGAGTCCAAGAATGTTAGTGAAACTGTCTTTTGAGTGGATCTAAAGCCAGCTAACAGATGCTAAAACAGCAGCGCTTATCAGCAGTTCAACTTGCCCTCATTAATTCATCTCAGCATCAATGAGACATGAAGTGTAAAGTCATAGTGAGTGGGCGTTTTTATTGTTTTTGATCTCTTGGCTAATTTAAACATGTTTTACCTGAAGGAGCCACTGTAGCTAGTGCACTTGAATTCGAGGGGGTGTTAACTCAAATCTGCAATCCAGTCTACTGACATCTAACAGTGAAATTTATGCACACTGTAACTTTAAAGTAACATAAGCACTAATACTCTGTACTGGCAGATATATAAACCGGATTGGTGAATCCACATTTAAAATGTAGCAAACTAAAATTTAATTCCTGGATCATCAGATAGAACTGCAATATTCTGGGTTAATATAAAACTTTATGCGGTAAAATGTAAACGTAGAAGATGAGTAACCTATTCATTCTTGCCATCCTCGGGCAGTATTGTTACAATTTCCCTATAGCGTGATGTTAAGAAACATGGATAGAATATAAAGGATCCTGATGTGATCTCATTACATACATTCTTAGGTTACCCAAAGAACAACATTTTCTGTCTCTTAACCAACTCTACCTCTGTCGTCAGACGCAGATGGGCACTCCTCCCCCCCTCTCAGTTGCGAGTCCTCTAGCACAGCCGGGTTCAGCTGGCACTCCCAGTGGGGTCCCTCCAGTAGGGCCAATGGGGCCTCAAAGCGTGGGTGGTGGAGGTCCCAACTCAGCTGTCGGAGCCCCTGCCTCATCAATGACTCCATCTAACACAAACCAGCAACCCAACTCCAACCCTCATTTGGGGGCCATGCGTGGCAGCTCACCCTCTCCTGCTCACAGCCGATCACCTACTCCCCACCAGACGCCCCCCAGGCTTGCTGGGTCGCAGACGCCACAACCACACACCCCTAATGCATCACATTTGGTGCCACCCCCAGCTCCTCAGCAGAACCAGCTTGGTCAGGGTCCTGGCTCCAACAAGCCCCTCCAGCAGCAACACATGGGGCCTGCTGGTTCAACCACTCCATCTCATCCTGGAATGGCCTCCAGTTCAACACCACATGGCAGTCAGCTGCCACGTACTCCGGTCAGTGTCCCTTTTTTTAAAAACTGGCATTTATTTTTAATTCTTGAGTTAGAAACTTTGAAAAAAAAATTTTTTTTAAATCAGGTGTTTTAAGTTTGAAAAGTTTTAGACAACAATAAAATACTTTAAAGAGAAAATACTTTATAAATAATAGCACAAATATCTGAATCAGATCATCATCATGATATCAGTGATTTGCTGTGGGCATGCTTTGCCTCAAAGGTAAATTTACACAGTTCATCAAAGTTCTTTACAGATTTGATGCTCCAAGCAACTGCCAGAAGGATTAAGCGATGTCGCATTGCCCTTTCTGTTAATGCAACACCAAACTATGAGCAGTTTGTTCAGTTTTACTTGCATGTTCCCCTGTCGTGCATCACTTGCATATTTACTACTTGTATGCATCTAATTTGTGCATCTCTCTTCAGTTATCCCAGAAGGGCTCGTTCCCAGCCGACAGTCAGGCCCCGACCCCAGCTTCTGTCAGCAGTCTAGACACCTCGTCCCAGCAACCGGCGTCAGACACTTCAGCCACCAATGTGGACACGAAGATGGAGGTCAAACATCAGGATGAGGAGGACGAGAGCGATGCCGGGAGCTGCTCCAAAGGAGGGAAACTCGGCAACCTCAAAATGGAGGAAAAACCTGTGAAATCCGAACTTAAAAAAGAAGAGTGTTCTGGAGAAGGCGGTAAAGGAGTTCCTATGGAAACGTCGACTACAACACAGGGGTCAGGAGTAAAGACGGAAGACAGAAAACCGGAGGTGAAGAAAGAGGTGAAGAAAGAGGTGAAAGATGAAGAGGAGAACTCGGAGGCAGTCGTGTCGCAGGCCCCAGTGAAAAAGAAGAGTAAGTCAAAAATAAATTTTTACCAGCTGTTTTACACCTGCTGAAAATGAATCATGTTTTGTTAATCCTTTCATCTCACTCTGCCCTCTAATCTCCATCATTCTTACAGTCTTCAAACCGGAGGAGCTTCGTCAGGCCCTGATGCCCACGCTTGAATCTCTCTACAGACAAGATCCAGAGTCTCTGCCCTTCAGAATGCCTGTTGATCCTCAACTGCTCTGCATACCTGTATGTAACCCTGCTGAGGTTTAGATTATTTATACTTGCTCAGTTTCACATTTGCAAAAAAGTTGAACTTTTTATCTGCATTTTAACTCGTACAGATTTTAGTAGAGGGCTTAACTGCTCTGCTTTGACGTTGTGATGTTCTAGGATTACTTTGACATTGTGAAGAACCCAATGGACTTATCAACCATCAAGCGAAAGCTAGACACAGGTTAGTATGTGCTGCTGTATTTATGGAAACGTAGTAGACCACAACAAAAAAGCATGGATTTTGGGGTGTTAGAAGTTGATGTGTTAAGAAGGGAGGACTAAAAGTGTAAAAGTTTTTTGATTTCTAGATTGGAAAGTCATCATGGTTTGCGTGTGTTGGTTTAAGGTCAGTACCAGGAGCCCTGGCAGTACGTGGAAGACATCTGGCTGATGTTCAACAATGCCTGGCTGTACAATCGCAAAACCTCACGAGTCTACAAGTACTGCTCCAAGCTGGCTGAGGTTTTCGAACAGGAGATCGACCCTGTGATGCAGAGTCTTGGCTACTGTTGTGGGAGGAAGGTGAGACAAAGTGTGGAATAACTGGCTGAATGGATGAGGTGGAATAGGAGTGGGTTCAGGTCACTCTTAAATTGGCAACAGCACTGCATAGGTTAGAGTTGTTCAACAGAGTTCGATAATAGTTTGAGAGTCATTTATATGTTCGGCAAGTATTGTGCATGTAAGTGGAAACACAAGCAATCTGCCAGAAAATCTAGTGAAAGTGCATTACATAGACAGACAAATGTCCCAAATGTTTTGTATAGCAGCCCAGAGCTCACACGATTATTAAAAAAATAAATAAAACAACTATTGGTTATTAAACTAACCCTTATTTTAATAAGCTAATTTAGTTTAGCTAAGTGTTCCTAAATGGCTCTTTCTCATCTGAGCGGTTGTAAAGAAATTTGCAGTATGTATGCGGATAAAAAAACAAAAACAAAGCATTATTAATGCACTGGATTGATATCGCGTTCCCAAATTGTAGGACGTCACTTACACTGCTCAAGTTAAGGTGCTAAGTTGGTAACAACACCAAAGGTGAAGAATCCCAATCCTGACACGGTGTGAAGACCTGAGTGCACGTTTGCATTGGTTCAAATTATCCCGGCCAATTAACTCATCAAAGTATTTACAAATGAACTTGAACCAGAGTCTAAGTAAACCAGGGCTTAGTGTATCTGGCTAAATATTAAGGAGTGATGCCGATATAGTCTTACACTTTTATACTTTATAGAGGTTTTGTTTCAACACGTGAACCAATCCATGGAGTCCAAAACTATTACGGTTTTATAAAACGCAGGTTGAAGATGTGTGTTTGAATTCCTTGACCATGTTTCAGACCTGAAAACAGAAGCAAGTGAAGTGGGTTCATAGCTAAAATTGGCCTTGAGCATGCCACTGCGATATCACATTTCAGCTCTCATTAGACTCTGCTATTTTTGGTTTTGCAGACAAATAACAAAACTGATTGCCCCTCTATTATTAAAAGCTGGCTTGAAGGTTTAGCACAGTGTGACAAATCGAAGTAGAACTTGACTTAATCAGTAAAGTTTTTTTCTCAGATAAAATAAAAACCTAAATAGAACTTGGGAAATGTTGTCTCCTGTGAGTTTTTTTTCAGGTTCAGGTTTTGTTTCTGGTTCCTCAAGTCAAGTACAAACATTTTTCTTGAAATTGTGTATAAATCTTTGCCACTGTCACAGTGTGATTAAACTGAAGGTCAGTTTTAAGAAGTGCTTAGAGTTGATAATAGTACTGTTGTGTGGTGTGGGGTTGTTAACTCGGGCAGCTGTCCCAGCAAGAGTGCGGGGGTGTGGTGCAATTTAACGTTGCACTTGACTGAAGTAGCGCTATCCAGCAGCTTCAATGCTAATCATATGACATAGATGGAATAGCTGCCTAGATGGAGCTCCCCACATACAGGTCGAGGGACATAAAAGTAAGACTCCGGGAGTTTATTTCATTACTTTTATAAGTATCGTAGGCTATACCAGCGAGAGGGCACTGATGAGTTTGCCTCATTCACATGATGCTGAGTGGCTAAAGATTCAGTTGTTGATGGTCAAGAGGTTAACAAGTTGTTTATCATTTTTCTTTGCTTCTCTCCATCAGCTGGAGTTCTCTCCTCAGACGTTGTGCTGCTATGGAAAGCAGTTGTGTACTATCCCCCGAGACGCTGCATACTTCAGCTACCAGAACAGGTATGGGGGGAGAAGGGAAGAGCAATAAAGAAATGAAGGGTAATAGGAAGAATGGATAGTAAAAGAGGAAGGGATTGTAGAAGAGAGCCATTAAGAAGAGTTTAAGCAGTGGGCCAGTATTCAGAGAATATGAGGTAAATGCCAAATAATTATCTGATTAATTTTGTTTCCCTAAACACTTCCCTTCACTTCATGTTCTCCTTTTTTTTTTTTTTTAATTAAATATTTCCATGTGGTGCCTAATGCACTGGCATTTTAACAGTCAGTCCTCTGATCACATTCTTTAAGAAGTGTGTGTGTGTGTGAGAGAGATTTTTTAAAGAAAGCTTAGAATATTTAAACACCAGTGCAAAGCAGACAAGGCTAATGGCCGGACCTCATACCACAGGCTGTACCCAGGAGAGTCTACACCAAGTCTGTATGGTTTACCGAAAATACATAAACAGGGTGCACCTTTAAGACCGATTGTCTGCATGATCAACTCTGTCACCTATAACATCTCCAAGTTTCTGGCTTCGATCCTCAAGCTGGTGGGCAGCTCTGAATACCACATCCAGAACACTTTGGATTTTGTTGAGAAGGTGAGAGATATCATTATGGAGGCAGATGAAACCATGGTCTCGTACGACGTTACATCTCTCTTCACTTGCATCCCAGTCACGGAAGCGTTGGAGGTAGTCCGTAAGAGATTACAGGATGACACCAACCTCAGCAACAGGACCACTCTCAGCATCGACCAAGTGTGTTTGCTTTTGGAACTGTGTCTTCATTCCACCTACTTCACATACAAGGGTCAGTTCTACAGGCAGAAACATGCGTGTGCCATGGGCTCCCCAGTTTCACCCATCGTGGCCAATTTGTACATGGAAGAAGTGGAAAAGAGGGCTTTGCTATCCTACCCTGGAACACCACCAAGCCATTGGTTCAGATATGTGGATGACACCTGGGTGAAAATCAAATCTCAGGATGTACCACAATTCACGGATCACATTAACTCGGTGGACCGACACATCAAATTCACCAGAGAGGATATGAAAAGTGGCAGGTTAGCCTTCTTAGACTGTGAGATTTCCATCAGTAATGGGGGACATCTAAAAGCTGACGTGTACCGCAAACCTACACATACAGATCAGTATCTAAGGTTTGACTCTGGGGTGGCTGTAGCTCAGGTGGTAGAGCAGGTCATCTACTGATCGGAAGGTTGGTGGTTCGATTCCTGGCTTCCCCTAGTCTGCATGCCAAATATCCTTGGGCAAGATACTAACCCCAAATTGCTCTCCGATGCGTCCATCGGAGTATGAATGTGTGTGAATGTCAGTTAGTTAGAAAGCACCTAGGAAAAATGTGCTTGTGTGAATGGGTGAATGCACAAGTTGTATAAAGCGCTTTGAGTGCTCAGAAGAGTAGAAAAGCGCTATATAAGAACCAGTCCATTTACCATTTACCATTTACTCTCATCATCCACTGGAGCACAAACTGGGTGTCATCAGGACGCTACAACACAGAGCGAACACCATCCCCACTGACACAGCGGCCAGGGAGGCAGAAGAACATCACATCAAGAAGGCCCTGAGTAAATGTGGTTATCCCAGCTGGACTTTTGTCAAAGCTGGAAAGGCGCCTAAAGAAAGCTCCAGCCGATCCAGGAGAGAAGGACAACCACTGCCCAAGCGAAAACCTGTAGTGATCAATAAGTGATAGTACAATAGTGATAGTGTCAGGAGTATCGGAGCAGTTGAAACACATTTTTTCTAAACACCGGGTCTCTGTGGTTTTTAAACCCCAAAACAAACAGAGTAACATAGTGTACGCTGTTAAGTGCCAGGAGGATTGCCAGGATTTATACATCGGGGAAACCAAACAACCTTTGGCGAAGCGGATGGCACAACACAGAAGAGCCACCTCGTCAGGCCAGGACTCTGCAGTCTATTTACAGCTACAGGCCAGTGGACACTCTTTCAATGATGAGGATGTACACATCCTGGACAGGGAAGAACGCTGGTTTGAGCGCGGAGTCAAGGAGGCCATTTACGTGAAAAGGGAAAGACCACCTCTGAATCGAGGTCGGGGCCTAAGGGTACATCTTTCACCATCTTACAATGCTGTGATTGCAGCCATTCCCCAACTCTCTGTGAACGGGACTCATGGCCATTGATCATTGGTCTTTCATCAGTGGGTTTTGGTCAGTGGTTGTTGATCAGTGGTCATGAGAATTTGCATAATTATGATTAAGGAACTGACCTCCCAGCCCATTGTTCCTTCAGTGGGCTGGTTTCAGTCATTATGCAAATGTGCTGTTTATAAGATTTGGGGAAACCTGCAGTCAGCTGAGACTGAAGAAGTCACTTGGATGAGTGATGAAACGTTTCTCCCACAAAACGCTACGAACAGATGAACAGATTCAACTTTTGGAGATTTAAACACCAGTGTTTTCCGCAGTACTAGATTTTATCTGTGTGGTAGCGAGGCAGGCAACCCATGAACAACTGCAAACGAACACTCCCTCGCTTCCTAAAATGGTTAATAAAGAAATATCATTTATATTTTATGACAATGATCAAAGGCTTAATCATCTGCCTTCCTTAGTAAGTTCTCTACCCAGTGGATGGACTCCTGCTTTGTCACCTTTGACTGCAGGTGCCAAATTTTTTTATTTTTTTTTCCTACAGCATAGCGAGACATAGCTCTCCACCCTGCTGCAGGTTCTGGTTAGGGTGGCTCTCCACAACCAATCAAAACTGGCATCACAGGCTGTAGTCAGAGACTGTCGAGTAAAGTCTGTTCCACCAAAGGACAAGGGACTTGTGAAGGATATTGAGGACCAGCCTACTTGTAGTTGGCAGTGACAGACTTTTCAAAATAACTGTGGTGGATTGGTTACTAGTAAATCAATAATGTTAAATGTAATTAACATTATCGATAGTAAATCAAGTAAAAATAATGGGTGACTCGCCAAAGTAAAATGTAACTGTGGGGAAACGATGCTAACGCAAACTGAAGTAGGAAGAAACTGGACAATAAATGCCACACTTTCAAAATCTTCCTTTGATCATTTTAAAAAATTATTTCTATTATTATCATCGTCATCATCATTATTAAGTCCAGTCATGCAAACTTTAGAGGAATGTGAAAGGACCGACTTTAAAATGAACTTCCTGAATGAACAGCTGAGCAGTTGTCTGTGCTTGTTCATTATCTGTTGAGTGTTTGTATTACGTCCTGTGCCACAGCTTCCTGCTCCCATTTAGCTCCTGTTGATTCTGCTCCTGCTCTGTTAGCTGTGGTGGTTGTTGTTGTTGCTGTTGTTGCTCATCCTCTCATGTCCAAATTGCTAATCTGTGCTTTGCCTCGGCTCTCTGCTGTGTGTTGTCCTGGATGTTTGTCTCGTCTTGTTGCCATACGACTTGTCTGTCTCCCCTCCCCAAATGATTGTGATATCAACATTGGCTTGCATTTGCCTTGCCCCACCATGTACCACCAACCCCCTCCACCTCATTTCCTCACCCCTTACAATCATGACTGGCTGTTGCGGTGACGACTTCCCTGCTGTCCTGCGTTCCTCCTTCCTGCACTTCCTGCTTGCTTGGCTTGTGGCACCCTGCCTTGCCCATGTCCTATACCATTTGGTGACTGCCCTCCCATGCGCTGTCTGTGGTTGACTGTGCTGTGGGGAACGGTGTAGTTCACCAAAATTTGGGCTTCTTGCTAACAGGTACCACTACTGTGAAAAGTGTTTCAACGAGATCCAGGGAGAGACCGTTTCTCTGGGTGACGACCCCACCCAGCCACAGACGTGAGTATTGGTTAATAAAATGTGCTTTTTGAACTTAAATGTCACCTTTCAGCATGCTAGATGCTTTTTAATGCTTTCCAGTTAATCTCTTGTGTGAGTCTACACTGTTCATTTCTATTATAGGAAAAAAAGAAACTGCAATAGGTGTGCTTAAATCATATTTCATGGTGTAAACTTTACCAGCAAAGCCATGGGATGTAGACTTCACACCTAATATTTGATTTAGCAGATTTTAATACGTCAACGAGAAAAGAAAATTAACATTTCTGTATTCCACTCAAATCTAATCAAAATTAATTTCCTCAGCATGGCCCTGAAAGAGATTTTATTAAGTGTTTTGCAATAATTTATTTTCAATTTCACCCTGCTACAGTTTTACAGTATCCCTCTTTGTTGGTTTTAGATCAATAAGCAAGGATCAGTTTGAGAAGAAGAAGAACGACACACTGGACCCTGAGCTGTAAGTCTGCCTTTTGTCATGGGCAAATTTAATTTTTGTGGTGGGGTGAAGAGATTTGGTCTAAGCTGTGTCCTCCCCTCTGTCCCTGTGGTCAGGTTTGTTGAATGTATGGATTGTGGTCGGAAGATGCATCAGATATGCGTCTTGCACAATGAAACAATCTGGCCAGAAGGGTAAATAGCCTTTTTGTTTCCATTTGTTTGATTTCTGTGAAAGTCCAGCTGGTGTTTGGTAAAAACCTGATTTTGGTTTTTATCCATCTTGTTTCTGTTTCATAGTTTTGTATGTGATGGCTGCTTAAAGAAGTCGAATAAGGCGAGGAAGGAAAACAAGTATTCTGCCAAAAGTAAGTGGACATTTGTGAGCTCACTTTTGTTATTGTGCAGCTTTTAGTGTTTCACACAGATCAGTTTGTCGTTGGTGCAATGGGGGTGTATATGCATATAATTATACCCGAATTAACTTTGGCTATATGTTGCTCATACATTTGACCAAACTCTGACAGAAAATAATAATTACAGCTAAAGTTTGTGTTGGCTTTCCTCCAGCTTGATGTCTTTCCCTGCAGTTGTTCAGAGTGTGTTAGACGTACACTTACCAACAGAAGTTTTTATATTTGTCATTTCGTGCTGGCTGTTTTATACAGTTGTTGACTAACTTAACTGTCCCACAGGGTTGCCCCAAACGAAGTTGGGGGTTTTTCTGGAGCAAAGGGTGAACGACTTCTTAAAGCGACAGGCCCACCCAGAGTCTGGAGAGGTCTTCATTCGTGTTGTTCATGTATCTGATAAAGTCGTGGAGGTCAAACCAGGCATGAAGTCCAGGTACAACACTCTTCATCCAGAGCTGGAGCTAGGTTTTACCTACATCAGCTCTTGTTTGTCAACTAGATCAAGGCGTTTTGGGAATTCAAGTTGAAATCTTGCGTCTGGTAAAACCTGCAACATTTCATTATTTGAGATAAAGAAAGGTGTCAGTGTTTATTTGTGAATTAATTTTTCGATTTACTGAATTGTAAAGAATGGAGTAATGGATAGTTAAAGCTATAAATGCTTTTAAAACAAAAGATTTTGCCTTTAATTTAAAATTTCCTGAATAAAATAGTGTTGAAATGGAAGCTAACAGTGATTAAGCTAATAATTATGATGAAATAAATGCAATCTAGCTATCAGCTTGTTGCAGACGTCTGTGAGTATAGGCTTTCAACATTATTCACAGCTCCTGTATTAACTCGTGCTTTTGTCTCCAGATTTGTGGACAGCGGCGAGATGTCCGAGTCATTCCCATACAGGACTAAAGCCCTTTTTGCATTCGAGGACATTGATGGAGCAGACGTCTGTTTCTTTGGTATGCATGTTCAGGAGTATGGATCTGACTGCCCTCAGCCCAACCAGAGGTAAAGATATCACCATATTGTTAAACTTTTACCAAGTACTTTGTGTTTTTCTATGTTGGAATCATTTAAAATGCAGTTTCAGCAGTTTTGACACAATGGTTTTTTAAAAGTTACATTTTTTTTATTCATCCACTCAGGCGAGTGTACATCTCCTACCTGGATAGCGTACACTTCTTTCGGCCGCGCTGTCTAAGAACAGCAGTTTACCATGAAATACTCATTGGCTACTTGGAGTACGTGAAGAAATTGGGGTGAGTGCTGCTACAAGACAAAACATTTATTTTATTTACACAAATTCTTATAAGAAGTTGTTATTTTGATATAGTTTAATTTGTCCAGTAGGTGTTTGATTTGTGTTCTCTTGTTTGAACTCGTAGCTACACCACCGGCCACATCTGGGCCTGCCCACCTAGCGAAGGCGACGACTACATCTTCCACTGTCACCCTGCAGATCAGAAGATCCCGAAGCCCAAACGCCTTCAGGAGTGGTACAAGAAAATGCTGGATAAAGCTGTGGCAGAACGGATAGTGCATGACTACAAGGTAAAGAGGCATTCTTTGACCTCTGGAGGGTTTAGAACAGGAGTAAAGATAAACTTTATTATATAATACATGCGTATTAACAATACTGTCTGTTTACCCCAAAAGGATATATTCAAGCAGGCGACAGAAGATCGTTTGACCAGTGCCAAGGAATTGCCTTACTTTGAGGGGGACTTTTGGCCTAATGTGCTGGAGGAGAGCATCAAGGAGCTGGAGCAGGAGGAGGAGGAGAGGAAAAGGGAGGAGAACAGCACTTCCAATGAGAGTGTTGATGTAAGAATTAACGACTCAATGTAGTTCTTGAATCTAAATGCACTGATTGAAAGAGGGGTGAATAAGGGTTAGCGTTGCAAACGGCAGTTTCTCATCAGTGTGATTGTTTTGTTTTAAACCACAATTCTTTTTAATTTTTTTAATTTTTTGGTGCAGGACACAAAAGGAGACAGCAAAAATGCAAAGAAGAAGAACAACAAAAAGACTAGTAAGAACAAGAGCAGCCTGAGCCGAGCCAATAAGAAGAAGCCTGGGATGCCTAATGTGTCCAATGACCTATCACAGAAACTCTATGCCACTATGGAAAAACACAAAGAGGTATGTGGGGTGGGGGATTTTGAGGTTTTGCCATTTTTGGGGGGTGAGCTGCTGGCAAAAACTTGAAACTGTTTTAAAGACTACGTTTCATCTGATCTCCTCTCTTTTCCTCTCCTAGGTGTTCTTTGTGATTCGGCTGATTGCAGGCCCAATGGCAAATGCCTTGCCCCCTATTGCTGACCCAGATCCCCTGATGGCATGTGACCTCATGGATGGTCGTGATGCTTTCCTGACACTGGCCCGAGACAAGCACCTTGAATTCAGCTCGCTGAGGAGGTCCATGTGGAGCTCAACGTGCATGTTGGTGGAGTTGCACAACCAAAGCCAGGACCGCTTCGTTTACACGTGCAATGAGTGCAAACACCACGTGGAGACTCGCTTCCACTGTACTGTTTGTGAGGTGAGTTGGAAAGAGAAGTGAGGTGTGTTTGGTTTGTCTGATTTGTCCCAGGACAAATTATTAATTATTAATTAATTGTTGATTATTAATTAATAATTAATTATTATTATTGTAATTGTTCAAAAACTTCCAAGTTACATTTCTAACTGTTTCTATTGTCATCTGTTTTAGGATTACGACCTCTGCATCACATGCTACAACACTAAGGGACATGAGCACAAGATGGAGAAGTTAGGCCTCGGCTTGGATGATGAGAGCAGCAATCAGTCTGCCGCTGCCACTCAGAGTCCCGGAGATTCCCGTCGCCTCAGCATCCAGCGCTGTATCCAGTCGCTCGTCCACGCATGCCAGTGCCGAAATGCCAATTGCTCTCTGCCGTCCTGCCAGAAGATGAAACGTGTCGTTCAGCACACAAAAGGATGCAAGAGAAAAACCAACGGTGGCTGCCCCATCTGCAAGCAGCTTATCGCATTGTGTTGTTATCATGCTAAGCACTGTCAGGAAAACAAGTGCCCAGTCCCCTTCTGTCTAAATATCAAGCACAAGCTTCGCCAGCAGCAGCTGCAGCACAGGCTTCAGCAAGCTCAGATGCTGAGAAGGAGAATGGCCAGCATGCAGAGAGTGGGCCAGCCCGCTGCAGGAGGAGCACCTGGGGGAAATGGACAACCCTCTCCTGGAGCCAACAATGGAGCTACTGGTCCTGGTACCCCTACATCGGGAACGCAGCCCCCTACCCCACAGACACCTACCCAGGGTAACATGTCTGCACCTTCTCAGCAGCAGGGGGTTGGGATGGGTGGTATGGGAACTCCAGGTGAGCAACAGCAAGGTGGTGGCATTCCCCCTCAACACCATCTCCACCAGTTTCCGTCAGCAGGCGGAGGGGGGATGATGAATTCTCCT
This sequence comes from Neolamprologus multifasciatus, assembly GCF_963576455.1. Classification (NCBI taxonomy): domain Eukaryota; kingdom Metazoa; phylum Chordata; class Actinopteri; order Cichliformes; family Cichlidae; genus Neolamprologus; species Neolamprologus multifasciatus. The sequence continues at coordinate 21,710,862 of NC_140446.1, read as the reverse complement.
CAGCAGCAGATGGTACCTCAGCTTCAGCAGCAGCCACCAAATCTCCAGCAGCTCCAGCAGCAGCAGCAGCAGCAGCAACATCCTGGTAGTTTGCCTCCATACAACCCCAGACCAGCTGGAGTCCCTCCTCTTCATCAGCCCCTTGGGAAACCTGGAATGGGTCCAGCAACCCCTCCTCAGCAACAACCACCACCCAATCAAGGCCAGGGGTCCATGGGTGTCCAAGGCCAGCAGCAAGGGCCACCCCTAGCTGCTGTAGAGACGGCACTAAAAATCCAGCGCCTGGCAGAGACCCAGAGACAGATGGCTCATGCCCAAGCACACATGCGTGGCTTGGGACAGGGGGGCATGATACCTCCACATCCTCACCATCAGAACAACCAGGCCCAGATGAGAATGCCCCACATTGGGGCCCAGGGCATGCCGCTCCAGGCTCAGGGAGTTGATGGAAGGACTATGTTAGATCCACAGCAACCAGGAACGCTAGCAGGGATGCAACAGGGTGGTCCTCCGTCACAATTGCCGCCTCAAGTTCAGCAGCAGGTCCAGCCAGGTGGACAGCTTCAGCCAACAAACCAGCAGTGGGGTGCTGGGGGACCAACCATGAACCAACAACAACGGCCAAACATGATGGGTCATATGACACCACAGCAGCAGACAGCAGTTCCCCAACCACAGCAACAAATGCTGAATCAGCAGCAGCCTCAACCAGGAAACCGAGGGTTGATGCAGGCAATTGGAGGAGCAGGGGGGGTACCTGCTTCATTAGTAGCTGGATCGGGGAACTTGCCTCAGGCAGCACTACAAGATCTCCTGCGAGCGCTACGCTCCCCAAGCTCAGTCTTGCAACAGCAGCAAGTCCTCAACATCCTTCGTTCCAACCCAACACTCATGGCTGCTTTTATTCGGCAGAGAGCAGCCAGGTATCAAGGTGCTCAGGGTGGCCCTGGAGGAGCAGGCGGGCCTCCGCAAGGAGGTCCTGGAGGTGTGCGTTTCCAAGGAGCTGCTGGAGGTCTGCCTGGTATAGGAGCGCCTGGAGCCAACCAGCTTGCCAACATGGATGGACAACAGCAGGTTAATGTGAACCAGTCAGGCCAGCCAGGGATGAACATACCTCAGGGTGGAGTAGGGGGAGGAAATATGCCCACCATGGCTCAGCTTCAGCAGTTACAGCAGCGCCCGATGTTGCCAGGAAACTTACAGCAACAACAGCAAATGGCCACTTTGCAGCAGCAGCAGCAGCAGCAACAACAACAGCAGCAGCCACAGGGAGCAATGCAACCAGGTCAGCAAGGGAACATGGCCAATATGACACCACAGTTCAGAGAGATGTTTTTGAGAAGACTGCAGCAACAACAACAGCAACAAATGGGGAACCACGGCCAGTTCCAGCAGCCTCAAGGACTCCAGCAGCAGCAACAAGGCCAGCAAAGCTTCATGCAGCCTGGCCAGGGACAGCCAGGGATAACCCCATCTTCTCAACCCCAACCTGGGGGTGGTGTAGGGGTTCCCCAGCAGCAAGGACCACCACCAGGTGGGCCAGGACAGCTAGGCCAGCAAGGCTACCAGATGTCACAAGTAGCTGCAGTGCTCCAGCACAGGCTGATGCAGCAGCAGCAGCAGCAGCAGCAAAATCAAATGGGTGGTCTTCAAGGCCAAGATGGAGGCCCTGGAGGACCTCCACTCCAGCCTGGACAAGGTGGATCAGGGCCAGGGCAACAACCGCAGAGTGGTGCAGGTGGTGGCCCTCCAATGCCACAGACGTCCCAAGCCATGCTTGCCCAAAATATCCAGCAGAGGCTCCTGCAGCAGCAGCAACAGCAGCACCTTGGAGGGGGTTCTCCAGCCCACCATAGCAGTCCTATGAGTCCCCAGCAGCAGATGGCCCAGTCCCCCCATCACCACCTACAGGGACAAGGAGGACTCGGTCCAGCTGGATCGCTCAGCAGTCAGGTCCGGTCCCCTCAGCCCTCACCAAGGCCACAGTCGCAGCCTCCACGCTCCAGCCCGTCCCCACGCATGCAGCCTTCCTCCCAGCCTCAGCCCTCACCTCACCGCATCTCCCCTCAGACCCAGAGTGGGTCGCCCCACCCAGGGCATCTCGGTCAACATTACTCCAACATGGCACCACCCCAACCTCCACAACCCCAGCAACAGCAGCCAGGTAGTTCTGTAGATCCTAGTCAGTACAATTCGGACCAGAACTCTATTATGTCTCAGCTGAGTGGGATGACGGGGATGCACGGTGGACAGGGGGGGCAGTCAGACATGTTGGGTGGGAACAACAACAGCGGCGGCAGCAACAACAACAACAACCAGGAGCTGGGAACGAACATTAACCACAACCTGATGTAGCCTTGACTCTGTACTGTCTCTCTCCGTCGTGATGCTCTGATCTGTTGCCCCAAATGACAAACTGCCATGAAAGGAGAGCGGGGCAGCTTTGGGGTTTTAGAAGTTTTTATTTTTTATTTAAATATTTTTCTGATGTATAAATATGAACTGAAAGCTTCCTTCCTATGGGAGATGCAACATCAATCTTAGAAGTCAATAATTGAATAAATTAAAACAATGGTAAGTTATTGCTGTTAATAAATATCTATATATTTTTGCCAATTGTGTACAAAAAAGGTGGAAGGTCAGTGTTTCAGGTTGAAGATATTACTTCTTTAAGTATATGACAATATTTTTGGGGACTGAGAATTTTTGCCTTTTTATGAATATTTTTAAGATTTCAAATGTTGCTAAAAATGAGAGTTGACATGATGTACTTTTTTTTTTTTTAATCCTTTATTTTTTCTCCTCAAATACCCATCATGATTGTATCTATTTTGCAGAGTACGTTTATTTTATTTCTATATTATTATAATTATTATTATTTCGTGCCCTCGGCGATTCGTTAATCAGGCATCAACATATCTTCCGTTACCCAACCCTTCTTCTGGACACACAAACGTAGATTTTTTCCAGTGACTGCAGCGATTCAGAAGTATATTTATTGGGTTTGTAGGTGGTTAGGAAGGTGTGTTCAATGCAGTTTGATTTTTTTTTTACATTTTTTGACAGCTATCCCAGGTTTGTCTTCGTCAGGGTTTCTATAATTTGAATTAAACCGTAAGATCTTTTGGGTTTTTTTCCTTATGGGGCCGCCTCTTCGCACTTCTCCTGTGAATGTGCACACTTTCTTCATCCTAACTTCTCCTGCTCCACAACCTGCGTACTATATACCTGTATTATAGCTGTTGAAGCTCGCTGATGATTTAAAAAAAGAAAAAAGAAAAGAGGTTGTGTGTACATATATTACAGCTGCATTTATGAACAGTAACCTGGAGAAGAGGTCGCTAAAATCCCGCCTTTATCCCGAACCCCAACGGTTTTCCTTACATCCTTATCCTCCCCCCATCCCACACCCTCACGACTGCCTCTCAGCCACAAGGTTTAATTCACTGTTAGTACTGTACAAATTAAGAAATGGTGGACTTGGATACTGTTTTTGTTTGTTTGTTTTTTCTTTTGTAATGAAAGTGAAAGATGTAAAATAAGTGTACATACTTTAAAATCTTATGAGCAGAGACATTTTCTGCTGTTGTTTCCTCTTGTTTGATTGAATATTTGCTTGTATGTGTTTGGAAAAAAAAGTGCTCCTGAGCTACTGTACAGTATTGTTTTGTTTTGTTTTCTATAATGTACAGTATGGGGTGTAGTCGGTCACAAGCACCAATGCGCCTTTTTCTGTGTAAGGTTTTAGGGAGGCTATAGCAACCGAGTCGCACACCTAAACAATCTCAGCAGTTAAGACAGGGAACCTGTACGACGATGAGCCGAAGCTGGGGTCGGTTAGAGGTGTGACTTAAGAGTTCAAATTTGGTCATTTAGCTTTTTATGGAGAGGACTGAAGACACAATATTCACATGCTCACTATTTTTCTTAAAGGTCGGGCTTGCTGGGTATGGGGAAGGGAATGCATCAGAAACCAGGTGGCAATATATCTTGAGACTTATTTTATAAGAAAAAAAAAAAACAAGGAAAAACTGTCTTTTATAAATAGATATATTATTTAATTTTATTTTTTGGAAATAAAACTTGAAGCTACAGGAATTAATAGATAAAACATGCTTTGTTTTTGTATTAAAGATGTTATGGTGATGCAAAAAGAACCTGCAGACAGTCTTTCAGTTCGCCTGGGGAGGCCTTGGAGTATATTATACCATCCTTTTTTTTTCTTTTCTTTTTGGTTGTTTTGAAGAAATGTTTCATGTACATGAATATAGTTGTAAACATACTGAATCACTGTACAAACTGATGGCAACTGAACAAATAGTTTTGTTTTTATCATTTCTTTTTCCTAAAGAGACTGGAAGTAAGACTATTTAAATATTTGTTTAGTATTCAAATGGAATCTTTGACCACTCTCTTCTCTTCTCTTTTTTGTTCTTGTTAACAGTTTTGGTGCTTGCTGAGAGAAAGCAAAAATAACTGTTGCTCCATTTTCATTAGTTTCTTTTAAGTTATTTCGGTGGTCTGATTGTTTTTGTTTTTGCCAATAAATTAATTGTACAATAAAGTATGTTTGTACCATTGGGAAAAAATACTTTTTTTTTCTCTGTCAGTTATTAATGACAATATGATGCATCTGCGCATCAGTCAGAAGCCTGTGCCATTTGAAGATGGACAGTAAATAAGTCTAAAAAATTCCATATTTAAGTGATGAAGAGGTTTAAAGGGTTTTTGCCACTGAAAATTGTTTTGGAGGGGACGAGTTTGTTCAGCTCTAGCATTTTAGAAGGAAGTTGTGTCAGCATGTTTTCTGTTAAAAGATCAGATATTGTCAGATATTTTTCAAACTCTCAAATACGTGTATATAATCCTTAAAATTTACTATATCTTGTACTAAATGCCAAACTGGAGTTCTTGAATTGTCATTTGAAGCTGCCTTCAAAAAAACTATTCTGTCCGAGTTTTAAGCCTGAGATTTGTTTTTTCCAAGTTCCTTCCTTACAGACCACAACTGTGTAGGTAAGAATAATGTATTTACTTATGTTTTAAAGTTAAGCATCTTAGGGGAATGACTGTTTTTAATGGCTTTTTTATCACAGTGCTGTGCAAAGTGATGCAAATGCATCAGCTGTTCCAAGTTCTCCAGTAAGGAGTTTTGTTTTTACTAGCCTAAATTAGCATCACAGGAAGTTCAAATAAAATGCAGTAAATTAAAGATGCAATTTGCTAATTAAGCTGTCTAAACTGTGCTAAGATTAGCTGATAAATCTCCAGCTTTACCCTCTCAATCAAATATGGACTTGCATACCTAAAAAAACAAAAACAAATATGGAGATGGAAAAAATGCTAAACCTGAGCTTTCATCATCATTCTCCACAAACCAACAATGGACTGATGGCTGCATCCATCATTTATATACAGTCAATGGTCTAAATATGTGAAAACTATCAAGTCAAAGAAACAAAGTTTAAACTTGAAATCTGCTTTTAAAAAACCTCTGCGTTATTATTTTTTGAACGTCCCCCAACGTTATTCCTAAACATGGCATTAGAGATATCACAGACTGTCTGCAGTAGAAAAGTACAACCATTTAAGTCAATGTAATATGACTATAAATTAAGTACAACAATTTAGGTTTTTCTAAGAAAAGAATAGGACATATAAATATGTATTTAATGGTACACTGAGTAAAATTTCACCACTAGATAGCAGTAGATTGCAGTCACGTGAACTCTGTTCTGCCAATTCAAGTAGGTAATCCCAGCTGCACCTGCAGTGAGTCTACGCTGTCAGTCTGCTGTGTATATTTACTCTGGAACAGGCTGTAAACCTTTGTGAAATGAGTCCAATACAATATGTCTTTCTTTAGTCTTTTCACTTGTTAGCTGAAGGGGAGCCATTCTCAGATGATAAAATATAAAACTTCATATCTTGAGTCTGAAGTTGCAGACACATTAAAATTTGCCTCTACGGCACATAAATGAGTTTTCTTCTCTTACGTTAATTGCTTAATAAGCCACAAACAAAAAAAGCAATTACACAGAACAGCGATGTCCATCTCAGCCACTGTATTCAACACGGCGGCTTCCACAAACCAGCAGCTGCTCCTAAGTCTAAGTTTATGAGAATGCCTCAACTTGTTGGAAGATGGAATTAAGCACGAATTAATCTATATTTATTTTTACTCAAACTCTAAAAACGACTGACTGTACCTTTAAGTAAATTAAATTTCTCTTCTCCGTAGGTCTTGTAACTTGTGTCCATTACCTTAAGAAGGCTTAAGTTGAGAAATGCTTTAAGATCTATTTGTGCCTTTTACATGCAAGCCATGGAGGCTTTCTGAAAGAGCTTTACCTCATATTCAGTTCTTCAGTTCACTTAAAGTGACGCCACATGTCGACCCACTGTAGATCTGTTATAACCTTTAGACACAAAACTGCACCTGGAAAAAGTCACTCGTCTCACTGTAAATAATCAAGAGGCTGACTTCAAATGATATTAAATATGAGCAACATTTATTTTAGTAGTACCATAGAAATAGTTTATACACGATGACACTTCATAGACCGGAGCATGTAATCTGTAGGGTTACATCACAATAAAGTGCAAGGTTCTTCGCTCAGTGGTGGACGAAAGCAGCGCGAGCAACCACGTCAGGCAACGTCAAATCCAAGGTGCTTTTTACGTCATGTCAGCAACACTGAAGTATGGCATGAGCTCGGTGGTTATCACAAACTGTATAAAAAACTATCCTTGTTGGTCATCGAAGTGACAAATACACCCTCAAAGAATAAATATACATTCAGGTCACTGTAGAAAAATAACCACCAAAAAATACACGTTTCCTCTCCGGCTTCCTCCCCGCGTCGCCTTGTTTTTCAAGTCTTAGTAACATCATTGAAGGATGGTGAAATCCAGACATACAGAAACAAAAAAAAACAACAACAACCAAACAAAAAACTGGGACGGGAAAGGTGTGTTAATGTGTGTGTGTGTAAAAGGGAAATATTAGCCCTAAAAGCTCCACAGACAAAAGAAAAAAAGGCAACATCAGGCACTTCCATTCCCTGCAGCTCGTTGTCACACAGAGACAGTTTAAAGATCATGAGAGGCTGACCCATCAATCCTCAGTGTGATATAAACAACATGTGGACCAATGCGATGCCTCTGTGGGAGATTCCATAGATGTGACACATCACATCGGCTCCTGCGTCCCCAGTGGAAGACTGTGGAGTCAGACTGACCTGCTGGGTCCAGAGTTAGGCTTTACTTCTTAGTTTGCAATACTGATCATTCAGTGTCGCTCCCTGATAACTCAAACCTTCCACTTTTGATTAACACATCGCAATCATTTGTCAAGGTTTCCATTTATTTGAGCCGCTGGCTGCTCAGATGTCGTGGAATTGATCATTTTGAACGTTGATATCTTTAATCGTTTTTAATATCATCTAAATGATTTGGATTTCTGTGATTTTCATCTCTCGGTGTTCTGAAACCTTTTTAGCAGAACTGAAGCGAGGTGGTGTTTTAAAGTTTAGTTTAAAGTCATGTATGAACTGCAAAAACTCAACTTTTTCAGGCAACATTAGAAGAAATGTTCATGGAAATGCAGACGAAAGAAGGAATCTCTAAGCAAAACCCGGTGATGAAACTAATGTAAAATAATAAGCCAAACCTACTCGGGTGACCAGAAGCCCCTCCTTATGTGGGACCGTGCAGCACTTTGATTCCTTGTCCAATCTATGCAATGATACAAACAGAACTACTGGAATAAGAGAGACATAAAAAAGAAGAATACAGGAGTATATAAAGCCCATCACATCATAGCATAAGAACAAACTTGAGCTTTCTTTTTCAGTAGTGTATTTACTTACTGGGAGAGTTGGAACATGGACAATTTATTGTATTTTTATTTTGTGGTTGGATATGAACGTTTCAGACTACCTCTCAGCATCGCTGACGTGTCCCTCACATTCAGTTTCTTGGGATCTGGTCACCCTAGCTATAGGTTAGCCTGGTCCAAAATGACCTTTTACTCATAATTCCTGTGAATATATCATGTTACAGATACTTATGTTATGAGATAACCAGTTATAGGTTGCTAGAGATCAGTTGGCGGCCCCTCAGACACCACCGGTCCCTCTGGAAAAGTGTGCATTCTTCTACGCACATTACTTTGGGTTCCTATTGGTCTTTAGGCCGGTGTGACTGGGGATTTATACAGTTTGGAAAAGTGTTTTATAAAGCCTGTTACAGCTTCCAACATAAGAGACTCTACGTGTAGTTACACCGTTTCAAATTTTAAAGTATAAGACTCTCCCAGTTTTACATGTTAATGTCCACGTTAGTCCCTCTTTGTTTTCAGAGCCATTTGTTTAAAACTGAAAGGTTTTCCTGCATTACTAAATGACATTATCACTGGCTAAGAGCCAGTGATAATGTCAGTAACCCATCATCCTGTTGGATGATGGGTTACTAATATTATCTGTTTTATTAGCTGAAAAGCACATTTTCTGAAAGTTGTGCTGGAACGCTACACGGTTGACAAAACTAGCGGAGAGTCTTGTTTGGTAATTGACTTAATGAGGCATTTCCAGTTTTAAAAGAATCGCATTAATGGATAAGGACAGTGCAAATGATATGATTAAAAGGGACTGAATATTGGTGCGAAACATCAGCTGGTAGCAGCTTTAAAACTTTGCCTTTGAAACTCTACCCATCAGTCTTTGCAAAGAGAGCCTCCCGGTGGACACACAAACCTCTATGATGCTAATACAGTGCAATTCCTTAATACATTCTCTCATTTCGTTTCTCATTTTGGTACAAATTTGTCACTTGTATGGTGGGCTATATGTGCGGAGATGAAGAGCTAGTTGAACAGAGAAGACTACACCGTCTTTATATCGCTATAGTAACTGTACTGGAGGAGAAAGGCATGCAGGCGGATCAAATCTTCTCTCGGAGGATTTTGAAACGCATACAAGACTAAAGCCACGTGTTGTACAGCAGTAACAGTCTATGAGTTTACAGGTTACAGGTACAGCACTGTGTGTTAGTATGGGTCTGACACCTAAGCCCACCTCACTGAGTATGTACAAAATGTTTGAGTCCAGTCAGGCTGGCTTAGTGTGGCTCCGTTTACATGCACAGAGAACTCCTCCCTTCTCTTCCTCACATGTTTACTAATGTAGCCTGTGTGCTTCACTGACCAGGAGAGCTGTGCCAGTGGGAGCAGAGGCTCCTGGTAGGGATACCCAGGTTGAACAGGTCAAAGGGTAGAGGCCAGACAAATTTGAACCACCTCCAAAGCTAACATGTCTAAAGCAAAAAAAACAAGCCAACTATTACACAAACACAAATGGCCAACTCAGATCACGCTGGTGGGGAGTTGTCAGTGGATTTTGCTCGTCATGGGGCAAATGGGCTTAGAGAAAAAAGAAGATCTAATGTAAGGTCAAACATTTAGCCAAGAAATTTGCTCAGGCGCTAATGAAAAGTGCAATATCAAAGGAATTGGCTGTTTGACTTTCCAGTTTTGTGCTACTTTAAACTGTGAAACTACTACATATACTTCATCGCTGGAGTTCAAAAATAAAGACTCTGCATGAAAGGTAAGACCCTCTCGATTCACAGTGTTCAGTCATAACTTGAGATCCACGTAAAGTACGGAGCTCTGTGTTTCCATCACTAAAACCATGGAATTGCCTGCGGGAGCGCTACTTTGCTTGTTTTCCATCATTGTCTAAATGCCTCCGGGATGAACATTTATGCAATTTCAAACAGTTACAGGGATTTTAAATCCACATGGGTCAATAATTTGGACATTTGGGACATCAAAGAGAAGAAATACTTCATTCTCAAAGCAACTAAGTTTTTGGTTTCAGGTAGCCATAACCAATCTCAGTTTAAATGACCCACCACTGACAGCTTGGATGGATTGGTGTGATCTGGCCGCTCTGCTTACTTTATGCAGCGCGCACTTAACAACCGAACCTGGTAAACTAACGAAGCAGGTGACTTTTTAAATGGTTTGTCGTGGCAGAAATGTGTTTTGCATCTTTATTATACCTTGGGGTAACAAAGAAAACCCCTATCCACTACTGTGCGACTGTAGTTGTGTTTCTTTGAAAGACATCTCTAGAGGAGAGCTTTACTTTGGACATCTATGCATTAAGCAATGCCAACAATACAAGTAAACTCTGAGCCATTTTACCTCCACACATTTCCAGCTGTTTGATTCCAGATGTCTGGACATTCTTCACATTTGATCTGTCAGTGTTTCTGACTGTACCTTGGTCATAATTAGTTGAAATACTTAATGTGTCCCAGTCTTTGCTCCAGTGGCAAAGGAAAGAACAGATACCAAAATGATTTTGCCAGTATTCAATGCCTTCACAGATATCCAGCACTGTCTTTTCATCACGTTTGTGTTGGACCTGTGTTTGGATAACCTCATCTCTCTCTGTGGAGATGTAGCTTTCCATGTTTTTCTGTCGTCTTGGTTGTCATAAAAAAATGAAAATTCACTTAGAAAAATGGAGCAGAGCAAGATTTTTGCAGTTGTCCACATGAAGTGCCACGTGGACTTCTTCTGTGGCTGATCCACTTATTTAATGCATGAGAATGCTACGCAAGTTGTATGGTGGCCATTCTTTAAGTTTTGGTCAGAAGGTCCTTACTGTGGCCATCACTTTATTTGCTAAATTTGGGTTAGTAAGCCTCTCATTGTACTGGAACCACAACAAAATAACTTCCCTTCAGGATTTACTCAAGTTCTAAATCCTGTTCTTAATATAAACATTGATGTAATGCTCTTCTTATTCAAGGCAACTCAGTCTGATTGTAGGAAAAGTGTCAAGAACAATGAAAATAACACTTTACCTGGAGATCAGCTTATATTCAGGTGACTCTGTGCATGTAAATGTACCACTCAGAAAGTTGGGAGAGGCTGGCAATGAGACAAGCAGAGAGAGAGTGAAAACGCCTACTGTGGCACCTTTTACCCACTGTGTCGGTGCCTCCAGCTCCCTCTCGCCATGCCTCCACTGCTAACCTGCCAACCCCATTTCCAGCATTCAGACTTTCAGGCCCCAGTCTCTGAAGAAGCCTTTGGCCACTCTTGACTCTCGGAAAGTCACTGTGAGGGAGTTCAGGGTGATGTCTGTGACAGTTATTTCTCCCGGACATATGACGGGTCTCCAGATATTTTCTGATGTGGCGCCCTCGTCTGGTCCCGTGGAGCTCCAGCCGTCTGTCCTCTCATGTCCTGGTTGAGGCAGGGACACAGAGGGAGAAAGGCAGAAGGTGAAAAGTGTACATTTACACTAAGACAACTACTGCATCAAGGCTGCCACTCGTGTTCTGAGTTAGCTTGCCTTGACTGATCTGTTTTGATGCATGTTATAAACTGACAGAGTGCACGTGGCTGCTTAGACCACTCCCTGTTACTGAACTAGGAGAGGAGGCAATCCCTGTTAAATTCAATTCAAATAGCACCAAATCACAACAAGAGTCACCTCAAGGTGCTTTATATTGTCAGGTACAGACCTTACAATAATACAGAGCACCCCATCAATCACACAATCTCCTTTGACCAAGCACTTGGCGAAAGTGGGAAAGAAAAACTCCCTTTTCACAGAAAGGGGAAAAGGTGAGGGTAGAAAGAAGACAGTTTTTGGAGAGACGACAAAAGACACAAGAGAGATTAATAATAACTAATGATCACTAATTACTATAATAACTAATGACTCATAGCGAGTAAATGACAAATCAATCATCCCAAACCATCTCTCTTTATCGGGGCAAAACAATATTTATCAAACATAAACAATTTATCCATCCAGTTTCTTCCACTTATTCAAGCTTGGATCAGGGTTGCAGCAGGATAAACAGGGTATTCCAGATGTCTTTTCCCCCTATTGTTTTCCACTTCGCTGTGGGGTTTTAAAGATACTCTCTCCAGCGAGTTCTGGGTCTACCCTGTGTATGTGTTATTGCAGCTGGGTGGGGAGGAGCCCAGGAGATAGCCTGAGTAGATGTGTGAAAATTTGTAACACAAACAATCGTGCATTCACAGACTTACACTGTGGCCTGGACACCCTTCTGGATAACACTAGCATTAAGAGAACAGCATGATAGTCTGCTGACAGCTGGGAGATGCTCTGTCACTACAGTACATTTACAGAACAGAGAGATGGAGGATGAAGAAAAAAGACTAGAGTTACACTAGAAGTGCTGAAAGGTGGTGTAGCCCATCTTCCAGCCTATGATGGGTGGGAGAGGTGACCTTGATATGGATCAGCAGAAGAAAATGGACGGATGGTATCTCATATTGAAAAACAACTGCACGTGGATGGGACTTATCGTTGATCAGAAGGACAGCAAGGTAGAAACAACAGGAACTGCAACAACAGACATGTATAGTAAGTGATTCTCAGCCACCCAGAGGTGTAAACGTGAGTGTGTGGTTGCTCTTCTCTCTGTGTTAGTCACTTGATTGATGGGCTTAAGCCCCTCTCCCCCTGACTCGGGTCTTTGCACTCCAAACAGCAGAACAAGCTACTTAAAACCTTAGAAAAGGACTAGTCAGTGAGGGTTGATTGGGACAAAAACAACCCGGTGTCAATGCTTGTATCAAGTTAATGTAGTCAGTTAATTAAAAAAAGCAATAACAAAGATAGACAAGTCATTCTTTTTATCTATTAAATACAGTTGCTTGTTTATTAACTGGCCCCTGACCTCCTGTCATTTCATGAGAGCATCCCAGAGGCAAACGCAGCTCTGAATAAACTGCTGCCTTAGATTTAGAAGCAAACTGAGACTATACTCCACCCTTTGCAGGATTTGCTCCTCAGTCGGCTCAGTATGAGCTCAGTATGAGGGACTTTTAATATTTTTGGTGGGATGCCCAGTGACAAAGAGAGTCAAGTAAATGTGGCGCGTGATGCTGATTAGAGTCCACTGGCTGACCAAGTGACACACATACCATTTAAAATGCCATTGCTCTCCTTTGCTGTGTTCTTCTGAGTCTCCTCTTGCTCCTCCTCCCTGTCCTCATCATCTTCCATGCTGTTCTCTTCCTCTTCCTCGTCCTCCTCCTCCTCCTCTTCGTCTTCCTCTCCATGCTCTTCCCAGTTCTCGTGTCTTGGACTTGGAGGGTTTGAGTTAAAGCATCTGAACTCCTTCCTCCTCAGTCTGTGTTGTGATTCCTGTCTGTACGGCTGATGGTCATCCTCGGGGAGCAGAGAGCGTGTCAGAGACAGACGCAGGCGCGGTGCAGGTTTTTCGGGAATCTTGTGAGCGCTGCGGAGATCCATGGTGTAGACAGTATTCTGAATCAAGATCAAACAGAAAAAGAAAAAAGAGTAACATCATTGTCAGGCCCCAATGAGAGAAACACAGTTTGAATTTTATATATATATATATAATTTTTAATCAAATTCCAAACTTTACCTGCAGAAGGATTCTTTTGGATTTGGATCCTTTCTTTCTGGGACCCAGAGCTCGTTCTCTCTGTTCTCTGGAAAAACCAAGCAGACCTTTGTCAGACAGGAAAAGCATCCAAGCCAAATTGTGCGCTATGACTCGGGGTCAGAAAGTCTGAAAAGAGCTGTACTATAATATTGGGAAGCTTTGAGGTACTACAACCACTCAAACTACACCATGTGTGCCATCATACATAGGGACACTGTGCATTAACAACAACACAACTGTTGCTCACCACCGAACAACTTGGCCCCTCCCTAATTAATTCAAGCTGAAAGGATGCGATTGTGACATTTTGGAATCACTGCAGACGCACAAATGTAAATGGTCAGAGAGGGGCTAAAAATAGTCTTCCAGTGTTGCCCAAGGAGACTACCTACATGCTTTACTTCAATATTCGTCCAAAAATTATATAAAAAAATATATATGTGTGTGTGTGTGTTGTTTAGCAATTCTCCTTTCAGAAATCACCAACATGTATATGATTATAGAACCAGGTACCAATTTAGAGGTTATACAAACAAATAAGAAGAAATCTTGTCTTATTTCAAATGTCATAGTTAAATGCAAATTTCTGTCTATGTTTTTATATGTGCTTTTTGATGATTTATAATGATTTGTAAATCCAAATAACTGAATTCTACATGTGTATAAAATCAAGCCCCTCGGCATGCAGACTGCTTTTACAAACATTGAAAGAAAGGGTCGCTCTCAGGGACTCAGTGAATTCCAGGATCGTACTGTGATAGGATGAAACCTGTCCAACGAGTCCAGTCGTGGAATTTTCTTGCTATTAAATGTTCCACAGTCAACTGTTAGTGTTATTATAACAAAGTGGAAGCGACTGGAGGAAACGATGACAACTCAGGCAAGAAAAATCAGCAGTGCGGTAGCAGTGCGGTCAGCAGATGCTGAGGCACATACTGCGCAGAGATCACCTACTTTCTGCAGAGTCAGTCGCTACAGACCTCTAAACTTCATGTGGCCTTTAGATGAGCTCAAGAACAGTGTGTAGAGAGCTTCATGGAATGGTTTTCCAGGGTCAAGCAGCTACATCCAAGCCTTACATCACCAAGCCCAATGCAAAGCGTTGAATAAGGATGTGTAAAGCACGCTGCCACTGGACTCTAGAGCAGCCCAGACCTTTGCATCTCTAAATCCCACTTCTCTGTCTAGTAAACCAACGGACAAGTCTGGGTTTGGTGACTGCCTGGAGATCAGTACTTTGTGCATTGTGCCAAGTGACAACGTCCAGGCCTTCTCATCCAGCATCATTGTCTGATCTCACAAATGCCTTTCTGGAAGAATTATCAAAAAATTCCTATAAACACGCTCCTAAACCTTGTGGAAAGCCATCCCAGAAGATCTGAAGCTGTTGAAGCTACAGAAGGTGGGCAAACATCATATTAAAGCCTATAGATTAATAATGGGATGTGAGTCAAGTTTATATGTGCGTGAAGGCAGATGAACAAATACTTTTGGCAATATAGTAAAACTGCTGGATTATCAGATTCAGAGTGTATGCAACGGCCAACTTGACCTCATTCAATTGCAGACAGATACCAGACTTATAACACTCCCTCCAAGGGGAAACCCTAAAAATATAATATAATATATATATATATATATATATATATATATATATATATATATATATATATATATATATATATATATGCACACATTTATAAACAAAAATTAGACTCTGCGTGTCAGTTTGTGTTAAATAAAGGAGCAAAGTATAAAGGTGAAAAAATGAATGACAAATGGTGGCTGAAGGCAGCCTTACTTCTCTTCGTAGGCCTGAACCAAGCGCCGGTCCAGAATGTGTTCCTCAGGTTCCCAAGTGCTGTACCTGTAGGAGGATACAAAACATATATAAAAGCTTTCTTCATTTTTCAATGACCTCCATAAATAATTTATTATTATAATCATTTAGGTAATTAAAATCAGTCTGTTGATTCATTTAAAAACAAGGCCAAAGAAGTGCTGACACAGTGTCTTTATTGTATTTCTAAATCAGAAAAACAAACTTTAGTTAAAATAAATTCTTGCCTTGGTGTAACTTTTCAAAACTGCATTACTATATTTTTTAGTATGTTGATATTTACAACATTAAAACCACCGACAGCTTAAGTGAAAAACACTGATCGTCTGCATACAATAAAAAGTTCTTCTTGGAACCCTTAGATTTTAACATTCATGTGGATGTTACCTGACACGTACCACCCACGTAAATATTGCTCCATGATAACTACACTCCCTGATGATAGCGGCTTACCCCGGGAGAATAATGCGCCCGTGCACACTGCAAAAATTGCTCAGGAATGACTCGAGGAACACAACAAAGATCCCAAAGTGTTAACCCGACCTCCATGCTCCCAAGATCTCAATACAATCGAACAAGAGGACCTACCCTACAACCCAAACAGGGCCCAAAGAAGGACACTCCCAGAGATCCTGTGTCCATGCCCCAATGGGTGGCAGCACTAAGTGGACCTACAGAGTATCAGGCAGGTGGTTTTAATGTTGTCGTGGGTCAGAGTATACACAACCCCATTCCCACAAAGTCAATACACAAAAAAATCCCATTTAAAACCTGTATTTAAGTTGAAATAAAACAAGGACGACATATTGAATGTTTAATTGATCGAGAGGTTTTTATTATTATAAAAACCAATTCTCATTTTAAATTCATGCATGGTGTCAGTAACATATTTCAATAAAAGCTGGATCATAAGGATGAGCACCACTGTGTTCTTTTAACAACACTAACTGTTTAGGGACTGAGAAACACCCACTGTTGCTTGATATATAACTCCTTCCTCTTGCTTTTTAATATGTCTCTATAACTCTTTAATAATGATGGCTCTTTATTAGAAACTGATTCTGCTGTAATACATGTTAAAACAGTTTGCTACTCTCTTCTACAATAAAACAGCCCTTCCCTGAAGAAGTAGTGGTCTGGATGGTAGTATACATAGATTGCTCCAAAATCTATAGTATGGTTCAGCATTAATGGTGCCTTAGCAGAAGTGCAGATTAACTGTGCCACTGTACATCTTGTTGTGCTCATAACAAACCAAACAGTTCCTCTACCCTTTAGCCTGGAGGACACAGCATCCATAATTTCAAGAAAGAATTTTAAATTCTGCCTTATCAGACCGTAAAACAAATTTTCCCTTTGCCTCAGTCCATCCAAAGTGAGTTTACGTCTAGAGAAAGTGACAGTTTGAAGATTTTTACAATAAGACTGTGTCAATCTTTAATCCAGAGCTATCTAAGAGCCTGATAACTATGGTCATTTAATACAGGTTCTCCCCTGCATAGCTTTTCTCTGAATACCATCCATCCATTCTCTTCTGCTTATCCTTGTCAGGGTCGTAGGGGGTGGAGCCTATCCCAGGTACCATAGAGCAAGAGGGAGGGTACACCCTGGACAGGTCGCCAGTCCGTCACAGGGTTAACACATAGAGAGAGAGACAATCATTCCCACCTATGGACACTTTAGAATCATTAATTAACCTAACCCCACTAACTGCATTCTTAGGAAGGCAGAGTACCCAGGGAGAACATGCAAACTCCACACAGGAAGGCCCGAGCCAGATGGTAGCCTGGTGGAATGGAACTCAGGACCTTCTTGCTGTGAGGCTACAGTGCTAATCACCACGCCACACCATATGTGATGAAATCCTCTAAGGTTACGTTCACACTGCAGGTCTTAATGCTCAATTCCGATTTTTTTATCAAATACGATTTTTTTGTCTGCTCGTTCACACTACAAATAAAATGCGACAGCAAACGCGCTCTAGTGTGAACGCTCAAAGCGGCCCGCATGCGCAAAAGAAGATGTCACACACAACGCGCTCTGTTTAGACCCAGAGCAAAGAGTATTGTTTGACTGATGGCCCTTAATATAAAGACTTCAGACTTTACGTTTCCCAATTTTTGCTTTAAGTTATTTTGTTATTTACATAATAATGTAGATAACCTAATAATTATCCTTATTGCTGTTTTAGAGAGGAGCGGTGCTTCAAAGGATAGTTGCAGATTGCTGTCAGAATCTGCCGATTATACAGTACAAATAAAATGTTCACGTTTCTCCAACGTTGTCTTCCCAACAGTTTCACCGGATGGCCAGGAAGCGTTCGCGATGTCTTCTCGGGCGCTTCTCCGGTGCTGATAATTGGCGTCTGTCTTGTGTCAGTGACGTAAAAGACGGATTTAATGCGACCTGACCGTTCACACAGCAGTCGCTTTCTGAAACATCGGATATGTATCGGATTCAGTACCACATACAAAAGTGACCCAGATCGGATTTGAAAATATCGGATTTGATGCGCTTTCGCCTGCAGTGTGAACGTAGCCTAATTCTATGCAATTTTGCTCTATGGCTACCCAGCTCTATCTGTCCATGAAGCCAGATAACACACACCAATTAGTTAAACTGCAGGAATGTCTTAAAGACATAAAGACCTGGATGGCTGCTAACTTTCTGCTTCTTAATTCAGATAAAACTGAGGTTATTGTACTCGGCGCTGAAAAGCTTAGAAATATGGTATCTAACCAGATTCTTACTCTGGATGGCATTACCTTGGCCTCCAGTAACACTGTGAGGAACCTTGGAGTCATTTTTGACCAGGATATGTCCTTCAACGCACATATTAAACAAATATGTAAGACTGCGTTCTTCCATTTGCGCAACATCTCTAAAGTTAGAAATATCCTGTCTCAGAGTGACGCTGAAAAACTAGTTCGTGCATTTATTACTTCAGGCTGGACTACTGTAATTCATTATTATCAGGATGTCCAAAAAACTCACTGAAAAGCCTTCAGCTAATCCAAAATGCTGCAGCAAGAGTACTGACAGGGACTAGAAAGAGAGAGCAGATTTCTCCTGTTTTGGCTTCCCTTCATTGGCTTCCTGTTAAATCCAGAATTGAATTCAAAATCCTGCTCCTCACATACAAGGTCTTAAATAATCAGGCCCCATCTTATCTTAATGACCTTGTAGTACCATATCACCCTATTAGAGCACTTCGCTCTCGCTCTGCAGGCCTACTTGTTCTTCCTAGAGTATTTAAAAGTAGAATGGGAGGGAGAGCCTTCAGTTTTCAGGCCCCTCTTCTGTGGAACCAGCTTCCAGTTTGGATTCGGGAGACAGACACTATCTCTACTTTTAAGATTAGGCTTAAAACTTTCCTTTTTGCTAAAGCATATAGTTAGGGCTGGACCAGGTGACCCTGAATCCTCCCTTAGTTATGCTGCAATAGACGTAGGCTGCCGGGGGATTCCCATGATGCATTGAGTTTTTCCTTTCCAGTCACCTTTCTCACTCACTATGTATTACAGTTTTTCTCCATTGGTTTGGCTCATTTCTTTAAACAGAAATTACATTCTCAAAACTCTAAGATCATTTGGCAAAACACTCTTACAGTTTAGCACAACACTATAGCTCACCTGCAAAAGCTCATATCTCTTCCAAAACTGTTCACTCAGGTTTCAATCTAAACCCCTTTCTCATTTAAACAGTCAGTGTCTCCAAAATGGCAAAGATCCTTCTCAATAGCTTTGGCTCATTTCTCGACACAGATCGGACATTCTCATCATTCTTGGTACTTTTGTCAAAATAAACCTGGATGGTTGATCACAACAACATGGTCCACCTGCAAAAGCTCATATCTCCCCTAAAACAGTTCACTCATGTGTCAAAACTACATTTCTTTCTAATCTGAATAGCCAGTGCCCCCAAAATGCATCGTCCCATTGGCATTGTGTGAGTACTGCCATACAAAATGTTTAGATGTTTTGTCATTATGGCAGAGGACCAACAGTATACAACAGAAAAGAGTAGCCATCGAGGTTTGACATCACAGATTGCACTCACACTACCAAGGAAATGATAACCATTTTTTATTCACACGCAAAGAAAGTTTCATACATATGTAAAAAGAAAATGTACATTACAGTAGTAAATTGTATGAACACAAAATCAAAAAACAAGGACTTATTCAGTGGTCGCTGTACTCATTCTCATGCTGCACAGTGACTGGAATACTTCTCTAAACTGTATAAATTATGTAATTCCATAGTTTACAGTAATTTGTTCAATATATTTCTTGTCATATTTAGTATCAAAACATTCCACTAGTCCTCTCCACCTGCTAGTATAGACCTACCACTGTAGGCAGATGCACACAAAATCTCTACAGTAAGTTATACATTTTTTGCCTCACGCACAGTGCCCTGTCCTATACAACATATAATTCCATCATAGATTACATAGAGTACATACCTGTTTTCCCTGCGAAAGGTTTGGATAATGGAGGAGACTGTAGAGCGAAGCACATTAGGCTGCACTCGACGACCTGCCTCTGCCATTGTGAGGCCATGGTTTATGACATGGTCTATAATTGTGGCCCGAATTTCATTTGGGACAGCACAGTGTCTTCGTGCTCCTCTGCCTCCTCTTTCCCCTATTCCTCTCAGTCCTCCTCTTCTTCTTCTTCTTCCTCCTCTTCCTTGAGGAAGAACTTCCCCTTGTCCGTTTGCTTGGCCTTGTCTATCCATGTTCAGAGATCGGTCAAGCTCTATATATCTGTGTTTGGCAGCACACAATCATGGAACACACCTGTGTGTGACACCTAGTTTCACCTGACTGTCAATGACTGTCATCAGTTTATCAAATATTCAAAGAAATTCATATATGGTATTCATGGTATTATGTTCTTGACCAATTTTGACAATTGAACAGACGGTTGTGCATGCGAGTACTTATACAATGAAATCATGCTGACATGTTTTGGAGAGAATGATCATTAGACTGAGAATCAACTAATCAGTTTAGATCTACAAGATCTATTCATTTGGAAAATGTGCTAAATGTGGGCTAACTGTATAACTGTAGGCTACTTGTACTTGATCATTTGCAAAGATGCACTGAGACAATTGAGACATGTACTAAGGCATTTGCCATTTGATATAATGAATGAGAAATGCCATTCTGTTGTGAACATTTGCCAAGAGGTTTGGAGGTTTGTCCATGTTATTTTGAGAATGTAATTTCTGTTTCAAGAAATGAGCCAAACCAATGGAGAAAAACTGTAATAGACCTCTCTGCATTGAATCATATCTGTTATTAACCTCTGTCTCTCTTCCACAGCATGTCTTTTATCCTGTCTTCCTTCTCTCACCCCAACCGGTTGCAGCAGATGGCCGCCCCTCCCTGAGCCTGGTTCTGCCGGAGGTTTCTTCCTGTTAAAAGGGAGTTTTTCCTTCCCACTGTCGCCAAAGTGCTTGCTCATAGGGGGTCATATGATTGTTGGGTTTTTCTCTGTATCTATGAAGCGCCTTGTGGCGACTTTTGTTGTGATTTGGCGCTATATAAATAAAATTGAATTGAATTGAACAAACATTCTTACAGTGTCAAACTGCCAAAGCACAGACCTCGCCTATAGAATGTCCTATTATCCAATCATACTGCTACTGTACATTAACTGATTTGTCATGAGATCATCCTGTTTTTGTTGTCCCTGTTTCAACTTTTCTGAAAGATGCATCTTGCATCCAATGGAAAATGGGCATGTTTTTCAACAAATTATTACATTTCTAATTTCACAACATCTCATGCATTGTTTATATACTTTTAAAAAGATAAATATGATTGATCGCAATTTTGAACAGTGTGTTTATGTGGAGAGTAAGTCTTGGTCCAACTGGCATTTCTTCATATTTTGCTAGGAAAATGAGAAACAGGTGCTGGAAATTATTGTAACATGTGCAACAATGCACAGAAATTCAGTCTGTAATCAAAATCTCAGTTTGCACACTTAACAAGCCATAAGCTCCATATAATATGACCAACTTTATTCCATATATATTCTGAAGTCTTTTAGGCATGCTTTCTTGTAATGTTTTAAACTTTAGGAATAGCTCTCCGGGCTTCTTGAAGGATACTCCAAAGCTCTTCTTTGGATGCTAGTTGTGTTTTACCTTCAGAAAGCCGAAGGACTACTGTTCAAAACCACTTTCAAAAAGTTACAGGCAAAACTGGGTCTTGTTAAGTACAATTTAAAAAAAAAAAAAGAAAAAATGAGGGGTGGCTCAAGACTTTTGCAGACCACTCTGTGAGTCACATTCAGTTCCATTTCATGTTATCCATCTTATTCTTCTAATCTACATACTCACTTTGGAGGCCATCCTTTCCACTTCAGCAGATACTCCACATTCCCCTGTGGAGACAAAGTTTCAGAGCAGCTTCAAATATAGAGTAGTTTGTTTTTTCCCCCCTGTTTTGAACTGTTTAAGTTATTGAAGAAACAAATTACAAGCAAAAACAAAACAAAACAAACAAACAGGCACAGAGTCATATCTGAAAAAAGTGATACCTATTGGAAACTAATGTGTCTTTTCTGCTCCTCTCATCTCTTTTTCCTCCACTCACAGTGGATCTTGTGACCTACTGTGAGCACCTTCACCTCCAGGTTTGGAACCACTGCCAAGCACAATGAAATCAGCCCACCAACAATTACCTCATCTCTCAGATGCACAATGTCTCATTTTGATGCAACTTAAGGGAGTGCATCGCTATTCTGTGCAGCATTTTCACATTTAAACTGATTTAACTGCCTGGATGTGATATCGCGGGGCGAGGCAGTTAGATTTGATGGTATCAGGTTGTTCAGGTCAAAATGTCAAACTCATAAAGGTTGTAACTGTCAGGGCTCTGTGTGCAGGCGGATGGAGAGGATCCAAATGCGAGACTCGGACACTGAATACAACTCAAAACCTCAGCTTTATTGCTGGCATGAAGACAAAACATGAAGCAAACACTGAGCACAGGAAAACACTGGGGTAATATACACAGGGTGGTAATCAGGGAATGGGCAACAGGAGGGAGACACAGCTGGGAGAAATTGGACTAACGAGACAGGGGAGCAGTAAAACTGAACACACTCACATGAGACACAGACCTTCACAATAAAACAGGAAACCAGAAACCACTAAACAAAGACGCAGACAGAATATAACACATGCAACTCAAACAATACATGAAACAACAAATCCTTAAACACGGATAAACAGAAATATGGAACTCTAATGATAATAATCATCATAGCATCAGAGAAACAAAACAATCATTCAAAAATAAACCAAAACATAAGAACTCAAAATGCTGGGTCGAACCTGACCCAGAACCGTGACAGTACTCCCCCTCCAAGGGTTGGCTCCTGACAGCCCTAAACAAATAAAAGAAGAAAAAACAGAGCACCAGACCAGGGCGGGTGGAGGGGGTCCAGGAAGGAGGGTCCAAAACAAAAAACAAGGAGCACAAGAGTCCAAGAACACAGGAAAACCGATCAAAACCAAAACCAAACTAGAGCTCAACTGGAGTCCATGAAAAGTTCAGAGGGTCGACTCGGAGGTCGACAGCCAAAACGGTTCAGGGGACCGACCGTGCGGACAGCAGCGGCGGTGACGCAAATGAAGCAAATTCGGGGGCCGGCCACGCGGAATGCAGTGGTGGCGACAAAGTGGGTCCGGAGGCCAACCGCGAAGCCAGCGGTGGCGACGAACTGTCTCAGGAGGCCGGCTGCGAAGCCAGCGGTGGCGACAAACTCTCTCCGGGGGCCGGCCTCGACGGCCATAACGCACGACTAGAGGCCTGGAAAGCGGCCGGCAAAGGCGTGGTGGAATAGGTCGAGCTGGATCCGATGACGGTGTGGCAACCGCGGGACCAGACGTGGACGGGACCAGACGTGGACGGGACCAGACGTGGACGGGACCAGACGTGGACGGGACCAGACGTGGACGAGGCCACAGAGGCAGGACCAGACGTGGACGAGGCCACAGAGGCAGGACCAGACGTGGATGAGGCCGACGTGGATGAGGCCACAGAGGCTGGACCGGGCGGTGTAGAAGTCGCAGGGGATGATACAGCAGGTGACGGCTGAACAGACTTCCCCGGACCGTCAGCAGACATGAGGATGTGCTGGCTGGGTCCTCCAGGACCCCCAGCAGACGAAGCGTGGTGCTGGACGGGCTCCTCGGGCCCTCCAGCCAACGAAGCAGGAAGCTGGCTGGGTTCTCCTGAACCCCCAGCTGACGAGACTTGAGGCTGGATGGGCTCCTTGGGCCCGAGAAAAACTGCTGGACGGGCTCACCTGAGCCTCTAGCGGACACAGGAACAGGTGCTGGTACCAGCTGAACACCAGCCCCTCCCACCCAAGGAACTGAAATGGGTGGAGGGGAACGCTGGGCTCGAGCTACCCTGGGAGCAGGAACAGGAGGAGCGAGAAGCTCAGGAACAGCCTCAAAAAGCACAATATTGCCAAGTGGGTCTGGGCATATAGTCTTTGCAGAGTGGGCAACCTCAGACACATCCAACAGGGATACAGAACAGTCCCTAGGAGGAGTCACAGTCTTAATAGATTGTAGAGAGGGGCAACTAGAGTCCTTAAATGTCCTTGGGGAGAAGACAGCCTCTTCCTTCAGAGAGCCTAAGTTAGAGCCTGCAATCTCCGTCCCTACCAACTGCCTGTGCCCTTGCTGAAAAGCTGGCTTAGAAACATTGACCACCTCCCTTTCAGCTGACTTGAAAACAGAACTTGCAGCCTTGCAGAAATTTCACAGCAGTCCAAAAATTTCTCCCCCCAGATTCAAGTAAAGTAGTCTTAGTCATTTTAACACTGGGTTCAGATTGTGCAGAATGAAAACCGGTTCTTAAATCCTCAGAGCAGGAGTTCACAGGGTTAACAAAACGCAGACTACCTCTAAGTTAGCAGATTTAGATTCACTTGCATGGCAGGTAGCCTTCAGGGTCTTAGGGGTGGATTTATTGTTCGTTACATTCATGAGTTCAGGAGGAGCATGAGAAAAACAGTCTTTGTTGCTCACCACTGCTGACTGTCCAGAGGAAGCGGAGCGACGCCTGCGTAAGCGTCGCTCACTCTGGGAGGAGGGAGGTAAGCCAGACTGCAAATCCTCTTGCAGACCGGACCGAAAGTCTTTTGGTGGGCCGGGCTGGGACGAAGAAGCGGGAAGTTTGTGTAGCTCCGAACGTGGAAGTCCCAAAAACAAAGCAAAGGATTGCAGTGGAGTAAGCCCAGTGTCTTCCACCACATAATCCTTCTTTCACCGCTGCTTGCCCCGCCTGCAGGGCCTGAATTCCGAGAGCAGCGGCGGAGTGGCACCAGAAATCTGAGGAGCTGCTGCCTTTGAGAGAGAGCGCTTGCCCCCTCGCATCCCTGACGGAACAACTGATGGAACGGCGGTAGCCATTGCGGTTTGGAAGCTGTGGGGCACACCAAGAGCCAAACGAGACCCATCGAAGGGTGACTCGTGCTCCCAGGCACACCTAGCCTCCTGCCTCTCCCTCTCCTTGAGGAAGGTAGAAACTGCGGGTCGCCGATACCACACGGAGTCCGCTGGATCCATTACTGGTCGTGTCGTTCTGCCAGGGCTCTGTGTGCAGGCGGATGGAGAGGAGGATCCAAATGCAAGACTTGGACACTGAATACAACTCAAAACCTCAGCTTTATTGCTGGCATGAAGACAAAATATGAAGTGAATACTGAGAACAGAAACACACAGACATAATCTGATGGTACGACGCGACACTGGGGTAATATACACAGGGTGGTAATCAGGGAATGGGCAACAGGAGGGAGACACAGCTGGGAGAAATTGGACTAACGAGACAGGGGAGCAGTAGAACTGAACACACTCACATGAGACACAGACCTTCAAAATAAAACAGGAAACAAGAAACCACTAAACAAAGACGCAGACAGAGAGGCAGACAGAATATAACACATGCAACTCAAACAATACATGAAACAACAAATCCTTAAACACGGATAAACAGAAACATGGAACTCTAATAATAATAATCATCATAGCATCAGAGAAACAAAACAATCATTCAAAAATAAACCAAAACATAAGAACTCAAAAGGCTGGGTCGAACCTGACCCAGAACCGTGACAGTATCTTTTCCATCAGTGACTTGGATTTCATTGAAATGTGCAGTTTGCTACAACTAGAGGTGGTTTCTTTCTTTGTGGTACATAGTAAGTTAGTCTCTTTTAAGCTTTTATGTGTGAAACTATATAAACAGCATTAGAAATCCTAAATGTAACACATTATACAAGCATATCACATGAAAACACAGTAACACAGTAGTATGACTACAAATCTGAAATGGAACAAATCAAACTTTAAATTAGTTTATTTAATGATTATCTATTTCAGGCCTCGTCGCCTTCTTGTTAAATGTGCAAGAAGATGTTGCCATGATGTCATCAGAAGATATCTATAATTAACACAATTCAAAATGTATTGTATTTTCCACATACTAGCTAATCTACTCAGATTAGTCATCCTCTGTGACATCATCCAATAATAACTTCCAGGCTCTCAACGGTATTCTCAGTCGGTGAAATCACCGCTTTTCCCCGACTTCATTTTAATCACCAGTTACACATACACAAAAGAAGACTGTATGATTAAAAGCACCTCATATGTTTGACTGTAATAAATACATTTATTAGCTATCATTTCTGAACCTTGTAATAAGATCACATAAATATTAGAGCCAACATAGAATTTAAAGACTGATACTGATATTTGATGTTTTAAAAATCTGATATATTGGCTAACATATCAACATACGACTACTATACTAATACTACAATATACTACACAAGAAATGACTTTAATGTTAGTAGTTATTTATGAATACAGTTTAAAAATAATCTTGTTTTATTGTCACAACAAGTTGGGGATTATACATGTGCTGCCCGCCTGATGCACTCAGATCCACTGGTTGCTGGTTGTTGTTATGATGTTGCAGAGAACTCTGTTGGACAAACTATGCAACATTAACAGTTTTACATTTTTATTTCTTGACTGCTATAAATGCTGATTCTGACATATCAGCAAATCGCTAATTTCAGCTGATGTATGAGCAGGGGCTCTAAAAAATATTATGCATGTAAATATTACATACTCACTGTATTGAAAATGTATTTTGTTGCTAAAATGCAAAGAGCAATTCCCTTTTAGATTCCTCTGTGAACTCTGGCATCCTCAAATCTCAAAACAAAAAAGTAGTTTTACTCTGTAAAGCCTGTGTTTAAGCTCAGCATCACAAAATTTATACAGAACACCAGTTAGTTATATAAATTCATATTAATGCCCATTACAAAACTACATATGAAAGTTCACATTACTCTACCCACCATTTAATAAAACTCTTTGTACTTAATATTATGGGTTGCGTAAGACTTGGGAAACAAGTATGTAAGTGGATCTTTAGCATTGTATTTATATTCTGTACATTAGTTATTGACACTGGTGGAAACCAGTAGTTTCAGCCCCCCCCCCCCCCCCCCCCCCTGCGAGTAAACAAAGGCGTAGCGCCTGCACATGTCAATACAACACGGTAACTTAGACCCAAACACAATTAGCGTGCAAATGGGCCCAAAGGCAGAGTATTTTGGGGTTGATAGCGCGTCCTCCTTCAACCCTTATAAGCCAAACACCTGACACTTTAAGCTGTAGTACAGGAACAACAGTCCCCGTGTCAAATTAAAGGGACATCCTCCGCTCACCTGCTCCTTCAATACACTCCGCAATTAGATAACCAGCTTAGAAACGCTGCTCTCCTCGTTTAATCTCCAAAGCTTTCATTAGCATCTTTAAAGTAGCATTCTGGTTCACCAAAAGAAAAAAAAAGCGTGTCTCCTTAAAGTGCTAAGAGCTAGAGAGGCTGATAATTTGGCCGCATTTTGTTTTTTACACGCTTACCTTTCTAACTCTTTTCTTGACGATTGATTCCACTGCAAACACTTGCTCTCCGATCGCTGACAGCTCCATCTCTTCGCACGCCGCCGTCCGCTGGCTTTTAACTGTCAAAGTAACGTCCCTCTCCCCGACAAACTAAGCTAACGTTAACTGCGTATGACAGCCCTCCCTCGGATACGTCTTCTTCCACGCGTGTCTCCTTCGGCTGCCTCGTTTTCCTGAAAGTTTAAAGGCCCATTTATCCAGAGCGACTTCCTTTTACTGGCTCTTTCCATGCGTCCAGTGACTTTACAAAATCTGCGACACATCTGCACACCGCTTCGCGCGCGCCCGCTCTGGCCCAAAGCGCGTTTCCGGCGCGCGCCACCAGCTTCCCCATCATCCTTATTATGCAGCGTGTATACGGATACCAAAGACGGTGATAGTACTTTCCTCCTCTGCTTCCCTTAAAGCAGCAGCACCGTAGTAGTCATTCTTTTATTATAATATTTATGATATAATATCGTTAT
This sequence comes from Neolamprologus multifasciatus, assembly GCF_963576455.1. Taxonomy (NCBI): domain Eukaryota; kingdom Metazoa; phylum Chordata; class Actinopteri; order Cichliformes; family Cichlidae; genus Neolamprologus; species Neolamprologus multifasciatus. The sequence goes on along the minus strand of NC_140446.1, from coordinate 21,683,065 downwards.
TACATGTATGGAAGCTGCTCATTTTTAAGTATGCACTTAAAGTAAGCCTTTGAAAGCCAGCTTTCAAAGGGTTAGTACCTGAGGTGTAGAGAAATAAACGAACATTAGCTTGGCATTTCTTGAATCTGTAATTTTATTGTGACATATCTGATCACAGAATTATGACGTTGATCTTGGTGAGAGGGTCATTTTAGTGTTTGGTGGAACAACTCAGTTGTCTAACGTGTAAATAGGGGGCCCAACCAAACTTTGCTTTTATGCAGGTCTGGGCTTGTAAAGCAAATGTTTAATGTTTAACTGTAAACCTTCATGTTGGAGAGGAGGTAGGGATACAGCTGTCATATGCAGTTATCATTTTTTTAAACAACATTATTAGTGCATCTCAGAAAATTAGAATATTGTAAAAATGTTTGTTATGTCCCCACATTTAGTTCAAAAAGGCAAACTTTCATTTATTATATATGCATTACATGTAAGGTGAAATATATTAAGTCTTTTCTCTGTTATAATTTATATTATTGTGTTTTTTGACTCACAAAAATCTTTTGAGTTTGATGAGTCCGCCAGTATCAATACTGTTTCTAGTTCAGCACATGCAACCACTGTTCAGTAGCTCAGCGATCTTCCCCAATCATGAGGAAGACTGCTGACTTGACAGTTGTCCAGAGCCACAGAAGGTCATTGCTGCATAGACTGTCTGTAGGAAAAAGTGGACAAGCAAAAAGGATGACCAGTCTTCAGATGATTGTGCGTTAGAAGAGCTTTGCAATCAGTGGACTGTAGCTGGTGTTAGTGCATTAGGAGGCACCACAAGCAGACATCTTTAGGAATAGCGGGGAACAGTCACACACTAATTTTTTGCACTACATTTTGAAATTAAGGCCGTAGAGCACACAAGTCACATACAACTCACTTTGATCTTAAGTGCGATGGCGCAGTGACATTACAGGATAAATGTGTAAAATTACAGAAAGAGTTTGGGTAGTTTATTGCCCAGGCTGTCCTGTTTTTTTTTTTAAAATCATGAATTCACAGAAATGTTTCTTCTGTGAATTATTTTACTGTGGACTCACAGAAAATAAATAAATAAATGAAAAATTTAAAAAAAAAACTTACATGATTTAATTTAATAATTTGGTGTAGTATTAATGGTATTTATTTTGGGTGGTGGTGAGGTCTTTACCAATAGGAAAAGCTTTCAAACTAAAAGTTCAAAAACTATCCTCCACTTAATGTTTTCCAAAGTCTTTGCTGGGCTGATCCTGCTCCCTGGGCCTTATAGTTGTTTGGAGGAAGAGTGGGAGAGGCACAGAATCCAGTGGGAAGTTTCCACGGTCTGTGATGATGCTGATGTTGTTGGTGGCTGGCCCACTGTGTGTTATGAAGTCCAAAGTCAACACAATCATCTTCATGGTTCCATCTGCTGACATGCTTTATGGAAACAGGAAGCAGATCTCCTTTTCCAGTAGGACTTAGCATCTACCTCCAGTGCCAGAACTGCTACCGAATGTTGAACATCTTATTGTGCTTCATTGGCCAGCCAGCTCACCGGACCTGAACCCTGTAGAGAATTCATCTACAGGGTTCAGTTAGTGTTAAGAGGAACATGACAAACACATGATTAAAAATACAGATGATCTGAAGGCTGCTGTCAAAGCCACCTGGGCTTCAATAACACCTCAGCAGAGCCACGATGCACTAATGCAGCAGTTCTTGGTAAAGGAGTCCAAACAAAAAACTGAGTATAAGTGAACAAACTTTTCAAGAGAAAAATAGTCTGAAAAACTGGATTTCTGATTTTCATGAGCTTACATGAAGATCATCAAGTTGGAGGGAAAAAAGGTTTGAAATCTTTCACTTGAAGTATGATGAATATATAAGGTATGAAGGCTTACATTCTTTGACGCACCCCAATTTCCCTGTGAAATGAACAAATGTTCTAAAGAGCAACATGTCACTGTAAAAGTGAGACATACTTTCCACACACTCACTGAGGCCCAGAATAGCAACATTATAATCTACATGTAACCCAACAATGACCCTTTGAAAGCAAATACACCCACACACCAGCTTATACATAAAGTGCCAATATAAGCATTTTATTTCTATTGAAAAGAAAATTACAGTGACAATCAGGGTCCTTTAATAGGAAGGGCTAAATGGATTGTCATGGCAAAAAAAAAGAAGAAGAAGAAAAAGGCAAATGCTGAGTGCAAATGTGCCACACTAGTCATGACGTGATTGGGCTGAAAACTCTCCACAAATTACTGACGATTGCTCGGCTTGGATATAACGAGGCGGTGATGGCCAACAGCCTGCGCTGGAGTCACTCTAAAATAAGACATGCACCATTAAAATAAAGTAATCTTTTTTCCTATAAAAGTAATTTCAAATGTTTGAATAGAACATAAAGTCCTTGGCGGCAAAACTGAAAATATCATTTCAGATTAGTTTCTTTGCGTAGTGGATTTCTCGTCGGTGCTTTGGAATTAACCTCCTGCAGTGGCGCCAAACTGCACAGCCCCCCTGTCAATATTTCAGAGCAACGTATATCTATATGTTTCTTTCAATGTAAACAAGTTAAGGCCAATATTGTCGTCAACAGACAATACATTTATAGTAGCAAACAGTTTTAACAGTTGATAAATACGAAAGCTACAACAGCAGAATCTCTCATTAGGCTCATTACACTACAATTTCCCACAGCACGCGTAAAGGCTGGAAATTTGGGACACTTTCCGACTTACACTTTCTTTACCTGACACCTCCTACAGATCTTCAAGCTTTTTTTTTAAGTTTCATTTCCCCTAAGCCACCAACAAAATCTTCCACAGATTGAAACTTCACGCAACAGAAGCAGCTGCGTAAGACTTGGTGGGACAATCGTTGACATTCTCTCAGAGCTGTATTTTGGCAATGTTTGGCAGGATATTTATGAGAGGATACAGAGAATCTCTGCATAGGCTGAGCTCCAATGCTACTGAGGACTGCTGTGGTGGGGACACTCACAAGCCAAAGCAAGAGGTAGGGTGGGGGCTACAGTGGGTTGATAACTGTTGTGTCATCTGCGTGAAAGATCACTTTGAAGACGTTTAACAAATGTTGGTGGCTCTGAGTAGAAGTCGGTGATGGAGGGAAACAAAATTATTTCCTCATATGCATGATCTCTCGTTAACTGGCGTACAGAGCCCGACTGGTATCTGACACCTATTACAGATATCTCAGTATCAGTATATAAATGCCATCTGATATGTGCAGTAACCTTTGTTTTTTTAAATATTACTGTTTCTTTAAGGAAAATAATGGAGAAAGGGATGTGTCGGGCAATTACAGCGACATTACAGAGTTTTACACGCTCCCATTCTTTTGCCTTTAATACAATGCCATATTGCACCTCAGCAGATCTGAATTAACAACAAAAGCAATTCCTCCTCTAATTTGACACATGTATTTATATGCTGTATATGTATATGTAGAATACATATACATAAAAAAACGCAACCCATCAGGAACAAATCGGCCTCTAAAAAATATGGTAACGTTTTTTCATTTTGTAATATGGAACAGCCTTTGCTGGTACACTTTTATCTATCCTTTAGACTTACATTTGAAATGTCACACTAAATTGATTATTATATGCTGATGTAAAAGAATCCCGCTAAAGGTAAACACCACCTTTTCGGATATGCAGACTTAACTCTAACTTTGGGAGCAGCCAGGTTAAAGATACAAACTAAAACTAACTTATATAAATGTGATTTGGTTTTTTTTTAGGGAAACTGGACAAACTGAAGGTTGATGACTCTTGTGCTGACCAGTGTTTAAGATAAATTAAAGCTGGACCCATTTTGATTGATGATTGATTTAAAAGGAAAAAACAGTCATGGGGCATTGGCTTCTTAATCAAGGCATGCCATAAGAAGTTTGAGACTTCAGAAAAACTGGATAGGTGATGATGGTATGCCTCGCTTGACTGAAAATTAGGCAAACATCCACTAGAGGGTCTACTTGGCCAGGGTGCTGTTGCATTGCTTTGTTGCCATATAAAAGTGTTGTGTTGGCAGAGCCTCCGCAGCAAAGGCTCTGTCTGTGCCAGAAATGTTCGGGAGGTGTTGAAGTATACAAAGTTGGCAACGTGATCACTCACCGATTCTTACCAGTGACGTGAAAAAGACAGAGATGGAGTCACGCTGAGGCAACGAAGGGCACGCTTTGGTGAAAGTGATACGGACAAAGAGGAAGAGAGCTTTACAACACGAAGGGAGGGACACAAACACAAAGACACATCAGTGAACGTCATGACGGAAGCGGGGAGGATCACTGAAGGAGACAGGCACATGAACATAGCATTTTTCATAAAGCCTGAACTCGAATGACTTTGGAAACTAGAAAAGTAAAAAGGGAAAAAAACAAAAGCAAAAGATCAAAACTGACATTGAAAATATGCATCAATATAAAAAAATCCACAAGAATAGCAGAAACAGGATAACACTTCAGAAGTCTTAGCTGTGTCGTGAGAAAGAGCTGTGATTCTTTGATTCTCCCTGTATGTAAAGTGTTTGCTTCCTTCATTGCATTGTATCTCGCCAGATAATTGTCCAGCAATGGCTGTGTAAACAAAACCTCCAAAAAAGGTGTGTGTGTGTGTGTGTGTCGTAGATATATATCTGCAAGTGTGCATCAAAGGGGTTTGGCTGAGCACAACAATGCTAGTTCCTCTTCCGTTTATTCTGCGATTGGACTGCTGGCCCAGTTAGAGCTGTGGTAGGCTGGTTAAACCCTTAGCCATCAGATCGCCATGTCTGGTGTGCCTCCACTTCCTCTGAGACGACTAGCAGGAGTTCACAGTTCTTCCCTCGTAGCTGCTGGTGGAGAAACTTCCTGAGAATGTGATAAAAATCAAACAAAGAATTACATTTTTTTAAATTAAAGTGAAAGTGATTAAAGTGAAACAACAACAACAAAATTAACAAGGTGTACGCTGATGTAAAGCTTCAATTAATAATTTTTTAGCCCAGCAGAACAAGTTGTAAACCACAAACTGGAGATGTAGCGACAGACCAGCATTTTTGGCCCTAACCAGTGACCCGCCAGTCAGCTTCACATACACTACCGTGAAAGGTTTAGAACACCCCAATTTTTCCAGTTATTTATTGTAATTCAAGTTGTTCAAGTTCAGTGAATAGCTTGAAATGAACTGCCAGAGGTTAAAAAAAGTTATTAAAGCAGCCAACAAGGGAAACTTGTTTGGTTAAATATATAATATATATATGAATATTTGTTATGATATATACTAGGGCTGTGCGATATGACCAAAATCTCATATCCCGATATAAGACATCTATCGTCCCGATTACGATATAAATCACAAAAATGTAACATTTTCTGTAAATTTTGTGAATCTCGGGCAGCTCGACTTGCGTGAAGTGTTTCCAGCTGGGCGTCGTGTACCTGGAGTCGAGTGTTTTAACCGATGCATGAAACTATACATTTTTAGACATAAGTTGTAACGGCCGCCGTTTTCTTTGTGAGTATTTATTAGACGGCGTGCTGCGGGGAAAAGCCTGTTCTAACGTTTGAGTCTAAGGTTTACTTTTTTGGCACCTGGCGGCTCTTTTTTTGCTTCTCATCCGTAAATAATCTGCTCTTTCACGTGATTCAGTTTATTTTGAAAAGTATCAACAGGATCTTGAGCTTTATTGTGAAAGGTTTATGTGGAAAATAAACAAGCAGACACGTGACGTGATGGTTTTACCGTCATTGTTGCTAATGTCAACGCATAAATACAGGCGCTTGTCCGTCTTTAGTGTGGTTATATTAAATATAAGAGAAAGAGAGAACTTTAAGAAATTAATATAGCCACTACAGTGACCATCAAAACGATGAAAAAATATTGCCGTAAACAGTTTTGCGACACCACGAAATAAACTGATAGCGTAAAATTAAACGATAGATGTTTTTATATCGTCATCCGGTATAACAGCCCTAATATATACATATCAATAACATATCAAATATATCAGGTAAAAGTGGGTGTACAACAACCCATTTTAAGTTATTTATTAGTTAATTATTTGTACCTCTTCTTAGTAGCAGGGCTCTTTATTTTTATTGCTTAGGGGAGAGAAGATACTGCAACACGTGCACCAGGTATAGCAGAATGGTTCGGTTTGTCCCCAGTATTCTTCTGACCACTACTCATGCTAGGGCCTTCATCTGGGTTGGAATTTTCTCCAGGATGCAGGTCAGATTGACTATGTTTTCTTTTAAAATATTTATCTATTGCTATTACACGCTGCATTATCTCACATGACTATTATGTAATTTCTTCTTTATCTTCTTCTGTTTTACTGGCAGTTGGCAGCCCATTTAATTAGAGCAGGACGTTGTACTGCCCTCTAGTGGAAGAGAATGAACCTGTTCTGCCCGTTATTCACACCGATCATTAGAGTACTAATCAGGTGGAACCAGATTATCTTCCACAGCACACCTGATCATTTCTTGCGGCACACAGTGGTTGGGAAACACTGGTCTACAAGACACAGCCCTCTGCCCTGACCTCTGTCTACACTTTCTGATTAGTTTATAATCTCACTCATTCATTTCAGGACATATGTAATAAAACATTAAGACTATATGGTAAAGTTAGGTCATTCTAAGTAGCATGAGGTTTTATCACTATAATAGATGGCTAGAACATTTTTGTGGATCAACATGGCTGTCTTGGGCCTTTACAGATCCTTGAGTCATCTAGAATCGTTATGAGGTACATTTCGTCATGAGATGATGAGCTTGATGGTCCGTGCGGCTGTCCACGTGCCTCTACCGTCCACAGATTTTACATTACAATGCAATAACTATGCATGCACCCCAGGCAGCCGACTTCAAAGAACTACAACAGGAATAACTACTCAGCTGTCCATGTACATGCAGAGCACCATCAAGGCTTCACACTTACTTCTAACATGGAGCTAACTGTACATTTCTCAGCTAGATCTTCTCCACTAGCACATCTACTAGTTTTTAAAACTTTATGACAAGAAAAGTATAAAACAACACAGCTGCTGCTGCTACACATGCACACACTCCCCATCCCTCTCACCTGAGCTCATCCGGATTGCCAATTGGTTGAGGGCTACGTAGCTTGGAGTCCAAGTTGTAGTAGACTCCTCCCACCTCTCTGACGCCTATCCAGTGCTGGCGCTTAAGCGGCAACCGGAGGGGCCCCCAGCGCAGATTGGACGGTACGTTCAGGATGAAGCCCTCCACGTTGGACAGTTCAATATTGCCAACATCCCTAAAAAATATATATATTTTTAATAATAACAACAACAACAACAACAATAATAATAGTAACACTAATAATACATATATATTACATGACTATTTGAAAATATTTGTATTAACTTTTTTTAAAGATTATTTTTTTGGCCTTTATTGGATAGAGACAGTGCAGATTGAAAGGAAAGTGGGGCTTGAGAGAGGGGAAGACAAAGGGCTGCGGGTCGGACTCGAACCCGGGCCTACTGCTCTCCAGCCATACAGCATTTTTGTTACCTGTCATTATTTGGGCTTGCATTTACTTAAGCAAAATATATATATATATTTTTTTTACATTGAAACTTTCAGCTACGTTCAGATAAAATGCACTTACAAGTGTAGTCACAACACAAAGGTCAATTCTAAGTCAGGAAGTCCAGAAAAAAAACCCTGTGATAAACCATCCACAGTAACAATCACAAGCAAAGCTATTCAGCTATGTACAGGACATCGCAAGAGACTGCGTAGAATACCAGAGAGAAGCATTCTTGCAGCCAGAAGTTTAAACAAACCAGGGAGGCATATTCATTTTCAAATGAAACAAACAGGTTACATGACATACATGCTTACGGCACTTCAAAGCACTCTTGATTTTGTCAGTTCCCATTGATGACTGTAACGAACACCGTGTAACTCACCTGCACTGACCTTTGTGCAGTTTGTGTAGCGACATGTGTTGCAAACTTTGCATCTGTCAAAATTCAAAACTGTCATTAACTGGCAAACAAAGACTGAAGTGGAGACTGTGAAGTTTTAGTGCTTGAATGCCTGCCACACCTACGCTCCAGTATCAGAGCACACTTCTAAACACAGTTGACTGTACACTGATGATAATACTACACGAGGACAACGATCAACCAGATTTAATAAAAACTCAGAGTTTGTGGGTTTTCTGCTCCAGAAAGAGAGCTAACTTAAACTCTGGGTCTATTATTGGAGTAACAGACTCTGAGACCGCTGGCAGGTTTTCTTCAACAAACTCTGAGCACATACTGAAATGTATTAATTTTAGAAGTTTACAAACATTATAATCCCACTGATATGTTAGCTTAGTACTTGTTCTATTTAACCTGAGTGCTTATATAATTGATCTTTTCATCTGTGATTCTGTGGACAATAAGTCATCTCTGAGGCTGTCTGGTCAGGGTTCTCGATGAGGGACATTCACATTTCTGGATTAAAACGAAGGCTCTGCGTTTTCTTTACCCAATGCTGGTACCTTTTTTTTCATTACACATGCTGAACTGCTGGAAAAAAACGCAAGAGTTTTTTTTAAACCTGCTCTGTGGATCAGGGCACCAGATTTCCTTGTCTTATCAATCACTTGTCCTCTCATAAGTGACCTTATTATTTTGCTCCCTTCCAAAAATAAATGATATTTATAAATACTCCAGTTGTGGGTTGGAGCTTTTAAGCACACTTTTTTCACCGTGGTCCAAATACTTAAAAATATCTTGGCTGCAAGTGTTTACCGCATCAAAAATCCCCTGTGAGTAGAGTTATAAAAACAGCCTCAGGTCACAGGAACTTCATAAACATAACCAAAGAATAAAAAGAAGTCATGTCTTCTCTTGTCGAGAAATCCAAAATGAGAGAGCGTTTAAGTGCTAGTCCATTCATCGCGTTGTTTTCTCGCCTCAGTCTCCGGTTAACATGCCAGCAACCGAATGTTTACAACATGCAAGCATGTAAAGCCTTAGTTACATGCAAAAAAGGGGTGAATCTCCACTGTGTTATGCCAAACAACAACAACAGCACGCATCTGCAGAGCTCAAAAAGAGAAAAACAGGAATGGGTTTTATCGATATAGCAAGTCTGTGTTTGGTGCTGCTGTCAATAGTCATGTAAGACTGATAATGAAGGAAGCAGGAATGCTGATAAAACTGACTCTTAAACTTTATCAACCACAGGAAGCACTGACTAATCACAGGGATCACTCAGGACCCTGCTGATGAGGTGGTTGAGGTGCAGATGAAAACAAGGGGTGCCTCCTTTTTAGTATTGACAATATATGTGCACTCTAGCGAGATAAGAGAGGAACAAGTGTAAACAAGTACAGATAAGCAACAATAGACTGATTGCTTTTCTTTGGTTTGGGTTTCCTCAGCCTAACATTGACTATTTTGGGAAACAATCAGGGGTAGAAGTCATGAGGCAAATTGCAGTTACAACGTAAGCAAATGGAAATAAATCTATTAAATCAATACTTCTACTAGATTAAATATCCATTTATCCATGCTAAGGCTTCTTTTGTTGCTACTCCTACATACCTTCTTTTATCCCACCAAACTGCCTCAAACCCTCGGGTCTGCAGGGCTGCCATAATGACATTGACGTCATAGTTCCCGTTTCCCAGCACGCTCTTCTTGTGAGGCGTCACCATAGTGCTGGGAGAGAGCCTGCAACAAGTTGACAAAACGGATCGTCCACAGATCACTTAGTCAGATTGTATTTACGAAACGTTTTATGCACACCTTAACACTTTTAATCCACATACTGTCTCACCTCTGGTAGATCTCCTGCAGGGTGTCCCGGCTGAAGGCTGTCCCATCCTGGAAGACGTTATTGAGTGCGTGCAGGGCACACAGCTCCCGCCGCTGCTTTTCGTGATAAATGGCCGGAGGCACCAAAGAAGCTTGGGGAGGAGCTGGCGAGGTGAGTGAAGAAGAGGACGATGAGAGATCTTGCTGCTGAGTTTCCCTGGGATCCCTGGACCTCTTCTCCTCTGCTCCCACCACCGCCTCCCCTCCTCCTCCCCCTCCACTTCCTCCACCACCTTTCTGTTTGCTGACCTTCCAGGGCATGCACCCCAGCTCCTGCAGGCTGCCTCGCCCCTTCCCCTTCCACTCACCGGCTGGATACGGAGCACTTCCCATCCCTGGATGTTCACCACCGCCAGCGCTGTCGCCGCCCCCACCTCCACCGGTACCTCCTTCAGCTCCACAACTACTAATGTCAGGACACTACATGAACATCATGACAACCATTTGCGTGATAACCTCTCAGCCACTTGGAAGAGAGGAGCTTGTATCTGGAGGGAGGGTAAATGAGACCTGTGGCTCTCAAACGCCGCGACCTTCTTTCTGTCTCTTTCCCACTAAAGGACAGATGTGCAGAAAGATCGCTATGAGTGACCAAGTATAACCAGCAAAGATACTCTAGATGCTCCAAAATGACAGACTAGTCCTCCAACAGCACAGCGGTGTCATCAATCATAGTGCCGTCACTCTTTGCGTTTTCCACTTCCTCCATCCTCTATGTGCTGACAGCTCTTTCCATCTAAAGCCTATAGCTTAGCAAGTCTTTCCATCCTCCAAGACTTGCTGACGGCAAAGCTACAGTTCCACAGGAACAGAGGAGTCACACACTGTGGAGAAAAATACAGTCAATAAGCAACTGAAATGCAAAAAATAAACACACTGTATTAAAAAGGAAAGGAAGGTCACGTGTTTTTCCTCATAATTTAGCTATTACACATAATAACACAAGTCCCCAAATCACACCTCGGATATGGTTGGTTAAAGAACAGCTGCCAAATCGGCCTAAACAACACTGTGAAGCACCACTGAATACGCTGTTACATTATTTAGAGCTTCAGTTGGTCAGCAGAGCTCAAATGAAGGGAAGGTAAACATTTCGAGCAGCTTTGAACTGGATAGAGGAAGCAAGCTGTTCACTGAGCTAGCAACATTTGACAAGAGCTACACGTTAATGTGAAGCTTACACAGCATTAAGGAGACATAGCAAATATATTCCCCTAATAGCAGGAAAAGAAGGTTTTAATCCGTGTTAGCAGATATCTGGCGTTGTTCTTACTGCTGCTCTACGTGACTCCGTGTCTCCAGCAAACACAACCACAACGCCTCCTTTTATGATTTATAACTTCATTTTCTCTCGCCGACCACTTCCCCGCCCGTTACCTGCCGCTGGTGTCACAGCTGGGCTGCCGTAAACCGGTCTAAAACGCGAGTCTCCTCTGTCCTTTTCCCCCTAAAGGGTGCTCAGACCTTTGTCTTTGCCACTTTTTTCCTGTTGTGGCTCTCTCCTGTCTCTTTCTCCGTCCGTGCAGTCGCGGACATGCGCAGTAGCGCCTCCCTGGCTCCATATTGCTGTCACCGCCTGCGTCAGTAGACTGGAGCAGATCCTCCCCTGAGACTGCCAAAGCCTACCTTTCCCACTTTGTTCTCACCTGTAGTGCGCTTTTCATCACATGACTGCTGCACAAAGGGTTTAAATACGTATAAAAATATGTTTTACCATAAGAAACATCACCTGCTGTCTTCTTAAAGCAGTTCCAACTCTTAAACTTTACTTCATGAATGGGTCATACAAATGAGGACTGCTTTAGCCTCCTTTAGCTTATTGTTTAGCTTTGTCGTTTTTGATGTAGTCTCACAACATAAAATTTGCCAGTCTGTAAATACTTAAGCTGCTTAAAAGTTAGATATTTTCCACTTGGTGGGAACTTAAAAAGAAAAAAAAAGTCTATTTCAGTCAAACAAACTAATGCCATATGCCTATGTCCATGTTCACTGGTTGAGCAAATTAATAGGACGGCTAAGTTTGAAATTTGTTTTTGGTACAAAATCTTCCCAAGAGGTTGATTCTGTTCATCTGGACGTAGCAAAACTGGAGAAACGTCTCAGCTGACTGCAGTTTCCCCCAACCTTATAAACAGTACCTTTTCACAATGACTGCAACTAGCACCACTGAATGAACAATGGGCTGTGAGGTCAGTTCCTTGATCACTGGCTGGGGAAAACTTGCAGTCAGCTGAGACTGAAGAAGTAAAATGAATGAGCGACGAAACGTTTCTCACACTGAAAGTGCTGTCCAGATGAACAGAATCAACTTTTTGGGAATTCCTTACCTGGATGATCAAGCATGCATCAAGATGTTACAAAAACTTGATAAAAAGCATAATAATATCCAAATTGCAGTGTTGGATTTCAAATGAAGTGAATGTTTTCACATTATGAGAAGCAGATATCCGTTTAAACCCATAATCATTAATATGTTGGGGAGCTCAAGTTGCACAATATGTGCAACAAATTAACAGGAAACAATTGATGTGAAACACAACACTGAAGCAGTCTTAACATGATGGCCTTCTTGTGTTGTCCTTCATTAAAGAAAAGTGAGAGAACTGTCTCACCCCTTTATTTATTTTACTGACATTTAAAGGGACACGGGAGTTTTCTCTCTTAATTTAGCATTTCGATTTGAAGCTACTCTTTCGCAGTCACCACCAAGCACCAGGCGTCAAACCAACATTTTGACGTTAAACACATACCAGTTGAACTCTACCTCAAAAAAACCCCACCAAAGGACGCCCTCTCTAAAGTAAAAGCAGCGCAGACAGTGTGTTGCATTGTCACAGGAATTTGCATAGTCAGTTGGTGAAGCAGAGGACACCTTAATATATATATTTTCATGCTTCCTCCTGATTTGCATATAAGCTGCTGGAATTGCAGCTCACACTACACCCATTAGAAAGCTGATCAGTTCATTTGTATATTTGCTTATCACCGAGAATAGCCAATAAACACAGTTTTCACTTTATACGTGTTGTTTTGTTACTCTTTATAGAATTTTATCAGAATTTTTACAGAATTTTATCATCTGTTCCTCTGATAATGTAATGATAAAGCAGAGGGCAATCCGTTAAGTTTGTGCTGAAGGAAGAGTGAAATGATGTGTGAAGGAGAAACCCTGAGTTAAACAAAGTTTTTTTGTGATAAAATGTTTATTGTGTTTAGACAAATGTAAAAATATAATAAAAGAGTTATGAGGGAAAAAAGAAAGAAGGGGGAGAGGAACAGACAGAGAGGCACTGAGTACAATAAAGACTTCAAATTTTACGCAACATCTTCTTCAGCTTTGTGGGTTCGGGCTGTGGACAGTTCAAGATGAGCAACATCCATGAAAATGAGCAACCACTGCTGCCAAGGGAGCAACTGAAGCTTCCTCCGTGTGGAAATCAACTTTGTAGCAGCTATTAAACCAGCTAAAAACACACTTCTCTGAGCCTCATGCACTCTTAATTGACACAAACCCCTAAAATTGAAAAAAAAAATGGGGAAATGGAACTGAAATATGTTATAAAGTAGAAAGATTTTCTTTAAACATTTCCAAAACGTGGACACTCCAGGACTTTCCCATACCATGTCATAAAAGGTGGGTTGGCAAAGTCAGCCTTAAGTTTCATACTATAAAATCTTTGTGAAGTCATATATGTCCTATGTACAAAATAAAGAAATGTATTTGTTGATTATTAGGGTTCCTGGAGGACTGTTTAACGATGTCCCAAACACCGTCTCAGTAAAATTAGTGCTGAGGTCCTAAATATCTGTGCACCATAATGAATCCACTGGCAATGGAAGGTTTGTTCCTTTTGAATTTAATTTGGAAACTCTATGACCGTACCAAATGAAGTCTGGCGACGCAGATCAGGTGTCTATGTTGTGAATTTGTAATGGTAATATATTGAGTTCTTCACCTGTAAATACAGACCTCATTGTCTGCTGGGTGAATGACTTGGCATTTACTGTAAAAGTCAGTTTCGAATGTCTGTTTTCGAATTTGCATGTGTACTGTGGAATAACATTTGTGCTTCTCCTCTTGCTTTTTAGCTTTGTTGATTTTTGTATTCAGAGAGGATATGAAAATGAGAAATGCTACAGAGCAAAGAGCAAACAAATTTCCAAGAAGTGTGTACGTGTTATACAGTTTTAAAAGAAATACATACAAATAAATGTAGACTTACAATAGGCGAAGGTTAAGAACTTGAACCTGAGGCACAGGTAAAAATGAAAGACTGAGAAATGTTCAAGAGCAACATTTGTTTAACTTACCGGTATCAAATCACATCTTAAGTGTGATTTCATAGCAATATTAACACCGTCACTCTCCGTCAGTGATTTAATTGGAATGTTTACGTTTTCTTTTCTCTCTTCTCGTTTTTTTTTTTTTTTTTTTTTTTTCCTCTCTTTTCCCCCTCTTGTTTTTATGCTGCTCACCCTCGTCCTTGGTTTCTTTCTTTATTTCTTTCACTGCTTCGATCACCTGCTTCCACACTCTTCCACAAACAACATCATTTATTTCGACACTTACTCACTGCACGATCACGCACAGTCATGCGCTCAACGGCAGCACATTTACATCAGTCAGACAGCGCACACAGACCTACAGGATACACACACTTAAGCCAAGCATACTCATATTAGTAAATATGCAAACACATAGTCAGACTCGGGGAGCATCTCGCCACACATTTTTTCTCTCTCTCCCTCTCCTTATTTATGAACAAGTGATATATTCTCTCCACCTGTCTAAGCGACACACACAGAGTACACCCCTAGTTATGCACAGACATCTATGGGTGCACTAAGATTCGTTACATGGAATGTAAATGGAGCTGGCTCCAGAGAAAAGAGGTTAAAAATATTTAACCAACTCAAAAAACTACAGGCAGATGTTGTCCTTTTACAAGAGACCCACAGACCTCTTAGAGGTTCGAATGAACTTAAAACACCTGAGTTTCCTAATGTGTTCTCAGCCTGTTATAATTCTAGACAAAGGGGAGTAGCAATTTTAATTCATAAAAAAATTAATTTCACAGTACTCGATACAGTTATAGATCCAGAGGGCAGATTCTTAATCATTAAACTATCTATACTTGATAAAAATCTATGTATTGTAAGTGTATATGGTCCAAATGTTGATGATCCCTCATTCTTTCACGGTTTTTTCAGTGCACTCTCTGAACACTTAGATGGCACACTTGTGCTTGGAGGCGACCTCAACCTTGGACTGAATGAAGAAATGGATAGGCTCAATACAGCAGGAACTCAGCGTAATTGGCAGTCCACAAATATAATCAAACAGTATATGAGCGACTTTGGTCTTTGCGATGCATGGCGCTCCCTTCACCCCACCAGTAAGGAATATACTTTTTTCTCACATGTTTATCACTCCTACTCTCGTCTGGATTATTTTTTGGTCAGCAGCTCACTGCTGAGCGACATTTCAGACATTGAGATTCATCCTATAGCTGTCAGCGATCATGCTCCTGTATCTCTAACACTAATGCACAAGAATAATACTATGCCAAGTAAAAACTGGAGATTTAATACATCACTGCTTAATGATGAAGACTTTATTAAATATTTTAAAAAAGAGTGGACTTCATATTTAGACTTTAATGACACTCCCGGAACATCAGCTTCTGTTTTATGGGAAGCAGGGAAAGCTGTGATGAGAGGTAAAATAATTTCTTTCTCATCACATAAAAAGAAAAAAGAAAACAAAAATATTCAGGAATTAGAAAAAAACATCAAATCACTAGAAGAAGCCTACGCGTCCCACCAAGATCAGGAAACATTGAACAAAATACGCAAAACAAAACTAGAATTAAATGAGATAATTGATAGAAAAACAAAATTCTTAGTACAAAGACTACGCTTACAAAATTATGAACATAGTAATAAATCCGGTAAATTTCTAGCAAACCAGTTAAAAATAAATAAAGAAAAAACAACTATATGTGCTGTTCAAGATTCATCTGGGAACACAATATATGAACCGAAACAAATAAACAACATTTTCAGGGATTTCTATAAAACGTTGTATTCACCACAAATAAACCCATCTAAAAAGGAAATTGATCAATTTTTAGACAACATAACTCTCCCAAAATTATTAGAATCTCAAGCAATGGCACTGGATTCGCCACTGACATCAGGTGAACTCCAGGAAGCCCTGATAAATATGTCCAATAATAAGGCTCCAGGTCCAGACGGCTTTCCTGCAGAATTCTACAAAGAATTCTGGAAGATTCTAGCACCAGTTTTTTACAGAACGTTGTTAGAAATCAAAGAAAAGGGCAGACTTCCATCAAATATGAATTCTGCAAACATTAATCTCCTGCTAAAACCAGGCAAAGACCCTGTATATCCCTCAAGCTATCGTCCAATATCCCTTATTAATGTAGACCTCAAAATAATCTGCAAAGCTCTCTCGAAGAGACTAGAGAAAATAACCCCCCTCTTAATTCATCCTGACCAAACTGGTTTCATAAAAGGTAGGCACTCATCAACAAATACACGTAGATTACTTAATTTGATAGACTACTCATACAGTAAAAACCTTGAAACTACAATATTTTCCTTAGATGCAGAAAAAGCGTTTGACAGAGTTAACTGGAAATTTCTATTTGCAACTTTACACAAATTTGGTTTTGGATCTTCTTTCATCAACTGGTTAAAAATATTATATAATTCCCCAACAGCTTGTGTCAGAACAAATGACCAGACATCCTCCAGCTTATGTCTCCTGAGGGGCACCAGGCAGGGATGCCCACTCTCCCCTTCACTGTTTGCAATTTTTATCGAACCACTAGCAGCAGCAATTAGACAGAATTCAGCAATTAAGGGCATAAAATGCAAGAACGTAGAACATAAAATCAGCCTTTATGCTGATGATGTGTTACTCTTTCTCCAAAATTCACAAACCAATATCACTGGGGTGATTGAATTGATAAACTCTTTTGCAAGAATATCAGATTACTCAATTAACTGGTCAAAATCTACAGTCCTTCCTATTAATTGCTGCTTCCATAATTCCTCTTCTACTCCACTGCAATCGGGAAATATAAAATATTTAGGTATTAATATTTCTCCCAAGCTTGCAGATCTAACTAAATTAAACCATACCCCACTTTTAAAGAAAGTAGAAGGTGATCTGGCTAGATGGAAATGTCTACCCATATCACTCATGGGAAGGGTTGCTGCTATAAAAATGATGGTATTACCAAAAATAAATTATTTATTCTCAATGATCCCAACTAAACCGCCGCAAGATTGGTTCAGATCTCTAGATTCATATATGTCCAAATTCCTTTGGAAAAATAAGCCCCCACGTATAAGCTTAAAAACACTACAAAAGACCAAGGATAAAGGAGGATTAGAACTACCTAACTTTCAGCACTACTTCTTAGCCAACAGGCTTCAGTTTATCTCAGGATGGCTAAAACATACCCTCTTAGATGAACCTTGGCTAGATGTAGAACAAGCACTTTGCAATAATCTAGAGATTTCAGATCTACCATTTATCAGCTCAAACATCCAACGACATGAATGCTTCAAAAGCATCAACATCAGCTCTTCTCTGACAGCATGGTGGGAGTTTCTGAAGTTGACAGAGTCTTCATTAATCCCATGCAAACGTACACCTATCTGGAACAACCCTGACATATTACAAAACAATAATATGATAAACTTTTCAGATTGGAATGGTAAAGGAATCAAATATGTAGAACATATACTAGAAGGAACAGAATTTATTTCATTTGACAGACTAGTTACACAATATGGGATCAACAAGAAAAGATTTTTAGAATATCAACAAATTAAATCCATAATAAAAAAGAAATTTAAACTGGGTCAAGTTGAACTACAAACACCACCAAGTGTGGTTCAATTTTTTACTCTTAAAACCCCCAAATTACTATCCAAAATATACAGAATGCTTTCTAAAACAGATGAATCAATATCACTTCCTATTGCAAAATGGGAAGCGGATTTATCAGTTAACTTAGACCAAAACTTCTGGTCTCAGATTTGCTTAAAAACCTTTCATCTAATCAGAAATCCCAGTCTTCAATTAATTCAATACAAAATACTACATAGAGTGCACTATACAGGTCATCGGATGTTCAAGATGGGCTTTGCATCTACCAACAACTGCTCACACTGCCAAACCAATTCACCGGACAATTATATCCACGCTCTTTGGTTCTGTCCACCAGTTCAGAAGTTTTGGCGCGAGATATGTGAAGACTTATCAAAGTGTCTGAAATGTAACATTCCAACTTCCCCCTTAGTGTGTTTGTTGGGCAGCTTAGATAATGTCACTTCAGAAAAGAATATAGCCCATATGGTTTTCACTGCTCTATGCATAGCCAAGAAAACAGTCCTCATGAACTGGAAAAATAAAAACAATCTTAATTCTAACCAATATAGAAATTATCTATTAGATTACATTAGTCTTGATACAGCCTCTGCCACCACATCAGATCAATCGCTCTGGGCTCCTCTGATCAGCTCCATCACCTAGTGGGGGTGGGGGGTCATATTTTGGTCTCGCCTTCACTGTTGTGATTGGTGTGGGGGTAGGGTCAGGCTTGGGGCGTCGGGGGGTTCCCCAGGAGCATCTTCCTTGGGGGGCTCAACCCGGGGTAGCGGTCATGGCCAATTAGGGGCTCTGTTGGCTCTTAGGTGACGGCTTCCTCGTGGCTACGTGCAGCGGGGCTAGGGGAGGGTCTGTGCTGACGGACGGGGGTTACTGACCTGGTAGCCTGGCTGCCCCTGGGTGGGTCCGGGACGGGCGTGAGGTTCTGGGGGCGCTCCGGCTCTGGCCTGGGGCCCTGGCCGGGCCTCGGGGACCTGGGTCCTGGTTGGTGTGTTGCCGGGGTTGTGGGCCGGTGGGTATATGGGGGCCCGCCACTGGCGCAGGGTGCCGCCGGTGCGCCGAGCCAGCTGGGGGGCTCTTCAACTGGTGGGGGGGGGGGTTGTCACATCTTGCAGGGGCTTTCCTCTCTCAGGAACTCTCTCTGCAAGAGGGGGAGATACAGGAGAGGTGGAGGAAGATCTCAGCCTGGGCGTCTATTGTCTTATGTAGTCTGGAAGATGAGTGGATGATGGGGTGGGTGCAGTTTTCTCTGTTGTGGGGTTGAGTGGACTGCCCCGGGCTCTGTGGGGCCGGGCGGCGCCGCTGCGCTGGGCCCCGGTTCGGATGGGCCTGGGCCCCCCTTCCCTGGTGGGTCGCGGAGTATGGGGGTGCCTACTGGGGTCAGCGGGGGAGCTGGCCCCAGGGAGGGGTCACTTGCTCCTCCCTTCCTTCCCTCCCCATCTCCAGCTGCCTCCCTCTTCCCGCTCCACCACAACCACCCACACATGCAGGGCCTTGGAGTGGGGGTGTGTCACCAGGGTGCAGAGGAGGTAACCCCCCCCCCCTCTGTCCCCTTCTGGCTGCCTCTGCCTCAATTTTATCCCGCAACTTAGACATTCACATTACTCACATTCTCATTACACATAAATATAGGATCTTGGGGGTGGGCACGCTACACGGAATCCCAATTACCATCAGGGTGTACACCTCACCCCCGGCGTCGTTGCCCACCTCTCAATTTTAAATACACGTAGACATTGAGGGCTAGCAGGAGGGACTATGCGCTTACCTGCTGCTCTCTGGCAGGTAGCTCCATGCCCTCCTGGGTTTTAAACGCACCTTAGAACACACATACATCAACACTACAATGAGCGGGTGGAGGGAGGTTAGGAGTCTTCTCTCACCCTCGTTCTCTGCTTTCTGCTGGAGCAGGGGGGCTAGGAGGAGGAGTTGGCCGTCCGACTGGGGTCCGGAGTGTGGGGCCTCCCTGCTGCTGCGGAGTCGGGGCGGTCTGCTTCTCCCCACTGCAGGGAAAAGGGTAACACAACCTGGGTCTGGGTGCAGTTCCCCCCTCCAGGGGCAAGGGTACCTAGACCCGGTTCGTAGAGTACGCTTGGGGAGTGTGATTGTGTGTACAGCGTCTCTTTATGTCTGTCTCCACGTTGGTTGAGTGTGGAGTAAGTGCATATGAGAGCATGAGGGTGGGAATGGATGTTTGTATCTGTGTGTGCCTGTATGTCTGTGTCTGTATGTCAGGTTGGGTATCAGATGCCACCTCTCTGAGGACAGCTCAGGCCCTCCAAGGTTTGGAGGCCTATCTCCCCCCACCACTTCCCCTGCCGGGGGCGGACTCCCTCAGACGTCGGTGCGTTGGTGGTTCTTTGTGTCCGGGGGTGGGCGTCCGGGTACACACCGGCTCACTCCTTGGCGGCTGCTTATCGGGGCCTGGAGCCTGGGGCTCGCTTGGGCCACTTCGGAGGTGGGGTGCCCCCGGCCTCTCGGCCTGGGGCTCGGTCACTCAGGCACAGCTGGCTGCCGGCGGAGCTCACGGGCACGTCACTGCAGCCCCCCCTGGCTTCTGCTCCGTGGCTGCTGGGTGACCCCTCATCTGGGACTCTCCTCAGCTCTTTCTGGGACAGTGGCGCGGCTGCCCCTCTGTTGGTCTTCCTTGGTCTCTTGTGTTCTGGGGGCCTCTGGATGTCTGGGGTTTTGATCTCCTCCATACCTGCTTCATGCCCTGGAGGACGGGGCAGTGGCCCCCCACACCCTCTAGCAGATCATTACATGAGGGAACCTTTTAAGAAAACAAGCGCGTCCATGCTCACAGGTGTACACACGGGTGATCACACACACAAACTACACCCTTTTTGGCTCCTACCTCAATGCACACTGTGCTGTCGATCTTACGTGCTGCACAATAATGTTTAATATTTAGTATTTACTGTCATATTCCCATATATCATTGTGATGTGGTTTATTGTATTACTCTCGTTTTCTTCTGCTTGTTTTCTTTTTTCTTTCTCAACAGGTGATCCAGGTGATCGATATATGTATTTTTTTTTTTTTTTTTTTTTTTTTTCTTCTGCTTATTCTGTTGGTTTTTGTTTTTTGCCCTTCTCCCCCGTCCCTCTTCTCAACTGTTTTTCTTCCCCTCTTTCTTTCTCCCTTTTCTTTCCCCCAGTCAAGTCTGTCCCGTATTCAGCAAGTGAAAATAAAATAAAGAATAAAAGGTGAATCAAATGGACCATTACGGCAAAGCTGGGATGGTCAATTTGGTAAAGAAAATCCGTTGGGCATCTTTCTTCGCCTTTAGACAATAATTCTGATGGCAAAAGAACCAAACGGGACAGGCAAAAAAAAAAAAAAAAAAAAAAAAAAAAAAAAAAAGAGAAATGTTCAAGAGAAGGAGGGAGGCAGAGGAAGCGGCAGCCTCCTCTGCTCTTCAGTTGCCCAAACACTTCTTATTCTTGTGAATCCAGCTCCACAAACCTTAACTGTCATCTTTCTCTTTCTTGTTCATCTCGTTTTCTTTATATTCTTTCTTTTTATTACTATGCATTCTTTTATCTTTTTTCTCCTTGTGCTCCACCTCCATCTGTTCTATCGCCATTATTTTGAAAACCCTGGAGCATTTTTTTTTTGGGATGTTCTTTCTTAAGCAGCATTCCTGCAGCTCTTGATTCTTCTGCTCCAGGTTTTCCTTCTCCTTTTCAATTACTTCTTCTCATGCTCACGTTCTTTCTACCGTACGTTCCCATCTTCATATTTTTGCTGCAGTTCCTTATACTTTTCTCTCACTTCTTTATTCAGATGCAGTTCTTTTTTTGTGTGTGTGTGTGTCCCGTTTGGATCTTTAGCCATCAGAATTGTTGTCTTAAGGCCAAGAAAGATGCCAAGCAGATTTATTTTACCAAGTGGATCATCATGGCCTTGCCATATTGGTCCATTTGATTGACCTTTATTATAATTATGTATTTATTTTATTTTCGGGACAGACATGACTGGGGGATAGGACAGGGAGAAATAGGACAGGGATAGGACAGGGAGAAAGAATGAAAGAAAAAGAGGGAGAGAAAGAAAACCAGAGGGGAGAAGAGACGGTGAGAAAGGGGGGAAGAAAGAAAAACAAAACACCTGGATCACCTGTATGGAGAAAAAACCCCAGAAGAGAAAGCAAACAAAAAAAGAGCAACATAATAAATACAGCACCATCACAATAAACTAGCTAGCAGTAGATAACAGTAGATACTAAATATTAAACGATATTGTGCAGCACGCAAGATAGACAGCGCACAATGTGCTTTGAGGCAGCAGCCAAGAAAGGTGTAGTCCGCGTCTGTGAACACCCGTGTGTACAACTGTGTGCACACCTATGTGGATCAGCATGCTTGTATTCCAAAGGTTTCTCCATGTAACGATCTGCTAGGGAGTGTGGGGAGCCATAGCCCCGTCCCCCAGGGCATGAAGCAGGTATGGAGGAGATCCAGGCCCCAGACATCCAGAGGCCCCAGAGTACGAGGACCTGAGGAGGACCACCAAAAGGGGGGGAACTGTGCCACCCTCCTGGGAAGAGCTGAGTAGAGCCCCAAACGAGAGGTCACTCAGCAGTTACGGAGCAGAGGCCAGAGGGGGTTGCAGTGGCGTGCCCGTGGGCTCTGCTGGCAGCCAGCTGTGCCAGAGAGGACCAAGGTTCAGGCCCAGAGGCCAGAGGTCTGAGGGCACCCCACCCCCCGGAAGGGGCCCAGCCACCAGGAGTGAGCCACCAGGAGTGAGCCGGTACATACATGAGCGCCCAGCCCCAGTCGACCACCAACACACCAACGTCTGAGGGCATCAGCCACCGGCAGGGAGTGTGGTGAGGGGAGATAGGCCTCCATACTTGAGATGTACCTTGAGATATACCTGAGATGAACCCAGACAGGTTGAGTCTAAGACCCAACCTGACATATAAGCACAGACGAACAGGCGTACGCAGACACAAACGTGCATTCCCACCCCCATATACACAACCAAATACTCGGC
The DNA here is from genome assembly GCF_963576455.1 of Neolamprologus multifasciatus. NCBI lineage: Eukaryota > Metazoa > Chordata > Actinopteri > Cichliformes > Cichlidae > Neolamprologus > Neolamprologus multifasciatus. The sequence continues at coordinate 21,660,274 of NC_140446.1, read as the reverse complement.
ACTCACCCGACGTATAGACAGACACAAATAGACACTGCACAGACAGTCACACTCCCCAAACATACTATATCCCAGGTCCAGGTACCCCCGCCCCCAGAGGGGCAAGCCGCACCTAGACCCAGGAGATGTAACCCTTCTCTCTGGAGTGGAGGCAAGCGGACCACCTCCTTATCTGCAGTAGCAGGAAGGCCCCGTCAGATGCAGTTCTTCTATCTGCCAGAAGTTTTTGGACTAACACATTCACGGTCTTCATCCTTTGCTTTAACAAATCCCTTTCTGTGTTTTATATGTATGCTTTGGATCACTATCTGCTTGGCCGAATGGCAGCATTTGGCAGAAAGTATTTTGGAAGACATCCAGGTAAATATTTCCATGTGCTGCATAGGTGATGAAGCGGACGACACATTGACAGACAGCAACAACATGCTGCAATCTAAAGCCCAAGGACAGGACTATCACATTTAAAATTGACACTGGTGCTGATATGACTGTCATTCCTGACCATGTATTCAATGATGAGTTCACAGATGTAAAACCAGCTCTTTAGAAAGAAAGGATGCCCATACTTGTACAAGGTTTTATACCACAGGGCATGCTAGGGTTCACAAACCTAACACTACAGAAAGGAGAGAAACCAATATTTGTGATCAGTAACCTGCACTCTCCTGCTCAGGGCTAGTGGGCTCAGCTAGTCGCTAGTGGCTAACAGCCCCAAGTCATGAAAATGTATCAGGATGGATGACCAGAGAGCAGATCATTAAAGCTTGGTAAAGCTGCACTGTGCAGATGCCTCCTTTATTGTGCACGATAGCCTCTATTTAAAAAGGGCATAATTGGTCATTCCTGCAGCTTTAAGAAACAGTGTCCTCAGCAGGCTACATGAGGGGAAGCTAAATGCATGCAAAACATGCATGTGAGCCAAAATGAGCCATTGCTCCCAACAAATCTACTGGAGAGACCCAGGTGAGGGCAGACCTGTTTCCAATCAAAGGGAAAATGTACTTGCAGCTAGTGGACTGTTGAAATGATATGCTGAAATGGCCAACCTCCACCACATAAAGTTTCCTGATGTCACTGTCCATCTGAAATCCATGTTCGTATGTGACGAGGTGCCTGAGATCTTAAGGACTGGCAATGGCCCACAGTTCTCAGCGGATAATATGCCAAACTTTGCTGATACATACAGTTTCAAACATGTGATCAGCAGTGCACAGTACCCACAAACCAGCGGGGAGGCTAAACAGGCTGTTCAAAAAGACCAGATCAGTACTTCTGCATATCTTGTCGTCCCACTTAAAAATGTGTTTTAGCCCAGCTCAACGTTTGATTTGGTGCCAGCTTGGTTACACTGTGCTGACCCAGCAGTGCTTCCCGAAAGCGCAGCGGTCACTGTAAAGGAGAAAGAGAGAATGAATTCACATCAGAGATTCTTCAACAGGCATCACTGTGTGCAGGAGTTCAGTTATCCCGCCACGTGGGAACAGGCGTGGTTGAACTGCACTCTAGTTCCTTCCCTACAAAAACCAACACCCGGAACTTTTCCAAATAGCCCCACAGCCATAACCAAGTCAGGCAGAGCAGTTTTGAAACCACAGGACTGGACTGAACTTGTAGACAACTGCACAAACAAGAGTTTATCCTTAGTTTGAAAGACAGAAATCAGTGGGAAAGCTACAGCATTATGATTAAACTTGGGCTGTTGTTGGGCTGTTGGGGTAAAAAGTTTGTTATCGTCAAAAGAAACAAAAGAACAAAGCAGCGTTCAAGTTAAGAATCTGTTCAACAGTAACCAAATCCAAAGTCAAATATTTTATGTTCTCCTTAAAAAGGGAGCTGGTGAGATGTTAGTTATGTAAGGAGGCCCAGAGGATTTTGGGTAACGTTGTTTTTGTTGCAGTAGGGGGCTCCAGTTCTAGTAGCCTCACATTGCAGGAATTAAGGGAGCCTTATACAGTGAAAACCTATAAAATATAAACTCAAGACTCTGAATCAACTTCATATATTATGTCTGCTTCATTTGTCATGAAATAACAGAACAGTCCTCACCTTTCCATGAAACTGAAGTAATTGTCGTCCAATTACCTATGAACCTCTGAATGTCAATACACACTGAAGGTAAAGTGGAAGAATTTAAAATCCATCTGGGGTCCCTGACTGAAGGGTGTCTCCTGGCCGGGTGGGTACCTAAAGAACAACCTGACTGATCCTGCCAGCAGCATGTGCTTGTCTCTGTTTAAGTAAATGTGGTGATTACAGTAAAACTGTGAATGGTGCATGAAATCACTTATGGTTCCTTTGATTGCTCAGCCATTATTTGAATAACAATGGCAATCCGAGGGCTAATAAGTATAAAGTTTAAAGGAAAGCTAGATAGAAACCCAGACTTAGAAATCTAAGTGCACCAAACAGAAAATCTGGGGCTATGTATAAAAATTGACCTTAGATTATTTTTTTTTTTGGTTTGCAGAAAAATCTTTACCATAAAATAAAACACTGATTACTCTACAAATATAAATCCAAATAATCTGAATCAATAACTACATTACACACATCCATAAATACTTTTTTTTATTTACTTTTACCTAAATGCATCTCTGTTTGTCTTTCAAAGTAAGAATTAGCATGTCAGTTTGGCTTTCTTTATTAAAAATCACATAAAACATACTTTATTGGATTAATTATATTACAAAGAAAAAAGACTGTAGTATTGCAAACATCAGACCGAAGTGAAAATCACATAGAAAAACGCGCTTCTTTATTTTGGAGACATATACTGTAATACCTGTAGCTCCGTGTGTCCTGAAGTACACGCAGTTGAACACTAGAGGGAGACAGAGACTGCGCATGTGTGACAGAAACAGTTCTCAGAAGTGCAAACACATTCTCCACTTCAAGTTAAACAGCATACCTATTTTTGTGGCGAGGGCAGTGTTTTACAGGGATATGCGGGCAAAGCTCCGCTCTTATTTCTCCTGTTACCGAAGCGGGCTGAACCCGTGGGAACGGCGCAGCGAAGGAAGTGAGTCTCTGCGTCCCACGCAGAGGAGGGTTTTCCGGTTAAAGTTTCCTTTGTGATTCGGGGGTGGCGCTGTGATGCCAAAGGCGTTTATCCTCACAGACACAACACACAAGTGGCGAACATTATGAGTAAGCATAAAAATACGAATTCATGGTTCGGAGCAGCAGCTTAATTTCTATTCAGCGAGAGTAACAGCCTGGCAGATAACTGATCGTAGGCGTTGGCACTTAGGAGTGATGTTGTTATGGCATGCTAACGGTTGCTAGCTAACTTGGGGTGTCTGTGTCTGCAGTCAGCAGGGGAGCCGAAGAGTTTTCAGCTGAAGCCGGTGTCAGCGTTAAATACTTTATTATTGTAGTTGATAGCGTTTCACGTTCAGTATGGTGCGTGTGTCCGCTTTTCTATAGCAGCCCGACTTTGGCTCGCGTATTGAATGTTTAGGTTCACTCCCACCCAGACAGGCTAACAATAGCTTAGCATGCCTGTGTGTTTTGGACAGTGACAGCTGCGGGCTGCGGCCCCATGACATCTGTGGAAAGGCCTCCTGAAACGTGGATTTCTTTAGCCCATCTTATCAGTTGTCATGAGTCTTGTACTGTTGTAGATCTTTTTTCTCTTCTTTTTTTTCCTGCACATGCCCTGGTTACTGTGATACAGCTGCTCAGCATCATAGTACGTACAAGTAGTGGATCAGAAGAGCAAAGGGGTATAACAGACTATTTGTACTGAAGCTTTGTTCTTATTTTGCTTTACAGGACCGTTCAAAGCTCTGTCCTCCTGAAATGGGAAAACCCCCCTTCCAGATTTTGTAACACAGGTAAGCAACAAGCCTTGTTCACATCTGGCCTAGTTTATGATAAGCCAGGTTGCAACCACATCCTTTTACCTGTTTGCTGGGGAACTGAAAAGCTCTTGTAATTCTTGGTAGCTGGTTTCCTGTGACTGATGGTGAAACAGCCCTGGCTGTCAGGACGTGTGTGCCTGGCAGTGTGTACCAGTGTAATGATGATGCATATCTGAAAGGCTAGTGTGGGCGTGTAGGGAGGAATGCTTCCAGTGTGTTTCAACATTTGAATGTACTATTCAGCAGAATAGCACATTATGCATGTTTGAACAGCAGCTGTTTGTTGGGGAAAGTAGGGATGAGGCAACTGTGAAGATCTGTCGTATTCATTTGTGATTTGGAGGTTAATTTAATGTGTGACACTTGATATTTAGGTCACTGGCTGTTATTGTATTAAGCTAGCTTTTGTGTGAGGCCTCGACAAAAGCTGCAGACATAACGCCTCGCAGTTTTTCTCACCTGTTGTCGAGGAGATAGGCATCTCAGAGTGGTGTGCTGAGACAAAGATCACACATCAGATTGAAGAAGCAAGTGCATGCATTATCTTGCGTGTCTCATCATGTTGGCTTACGCTGTTATTGAGCTCATGCAGATACAGCACTAAATAATTTCTTTATACAATTACAATACAATACAAGATTTAGTCTCAATTATTGAGTTAATGTTATTTTAACACCATTGTCAAGGTTTTCTGAGCCTTTCTAAACCCGTTTTCGGATTTGTTTTCTCTGGGTGAGCAGTCAGGCTGTCTAGCTAGACTAGTTTTGGCTGTTGTCATCTGTAAAACGATTACAAATCTCTTGCGTGATCAGGTCAAAAAATCATTGTTAAATATCAGGTGATTTTGACAGCTGGACAGAATGGTGAAAAAAATGCTTATGCAGTTTGATTTCTGTCTGTAACATGTATACGCACTGATACAGGGTTATTTGGACCAGCTATATAATTTGTTTAAATAATTGTCATCTTATTAAATCATATTAAATTATAATATTTTGCTAATTTTTAGCTGTGTTTTATTAGGTCCGTCATTGACTAGTAATGAGAGAATCTGGTTTATAATTTGTAAAAGCGGGTTGTGTTAGCCTCGTGATAGACTGGTGACCTGTTTCTCACACTTTCACAGCTGGGTTAGACCCTAAAATTGGATGGATGGATGCTCTGCATAAGGTGCAGATACTTACTGAGTAAAAGCCTTGTGCCAGATAAATGACTGAACAATATGTTTAGTTGTTTCTTTAGAGGATCTCTTGTCCATTTGTTGAACCCCCGACTCTACCATCTTGGACAGTAGCTGCCAACGTGAACCCGCTCGTATTCTCAGATGGATAAAAAGTAAATTAAAGTCAGTTTGTGAGGAAACTCAGCCCCACAGATGAGAGAAGACTGATTTTCAATCCAGTTTTAACAACTCAAAATTATTAGTATTTTCCATAAAAAGTAACACTATTCACCTACATTCTGATAGGTTCACATATTTTTTTTATCTCTCTGTTTTAATTGACATAAAAATAGCATTTGATAGAACACAAATGTTATCTAAATGTTTTATGTCTGTTGCGATCAAACGTGCAGTGATCCAGTGAGATCAAGAGAAACTTTAGTGTCGTGCGGTTAGTGTGTCGCTATTCAGACGTGTGAGCTTGTGTTTGATTGTGAGAGAAAGAGAGGAGCAGCATCTCAGACAACACTGCCTCATTGTTTGCAGCCCCGCTGTGCAGTAATGACAGAATCCCCATCAGAACCCCACAGCTAGAAAACACATATTTGCAGAGAGAGCCTTTGTAAACAACCATTAGCGAGTAGCTGTCAAAAGTTACCGGGCCTGCTCAGTCCAGAGGAGTGCTTGAGAAAGGAACCAGTTACACTGGGCTTGTGCCAGCAAATCAGGAAAATCTCTTCCATAACATGGGTTTGAATGGTTTGACTATTCACAGGAAGGTTAGCCTTCAGGCTTCGCTTCTTCACACGCTTAACCAGTTTGTGTTATAAATGTACCTGCCAGTCAGAAAGCAACAGCGATTTTAAGAATTTTTTTTGCCCCCAACCATTACGCCAATGAAGTGTTAATCGCATCAAGAACACATTTTACACAATTGCACCTGTTGCATCACTTTCACACTGTGATGGCTTATTGGGGCTTTTTTTTTTTGTAAACACAGCAATAATCACCTAAGAACCAGAAATGGAGTAAAGTTATTCAAAAGTCAGTGACATGTACGACTTTTGGCTTATTACGGAGCAGTTTAATGCTCTATGTGTTTGTGCTTTGCATAAAATTTCCATGGAAACATTAGAAGATATCCATGCTAATAATATGATAATGAATTGCATTTATATAGTGACACTTGTCACTAAAGCCAAGTAGCCTAAGCTAAACTGAACGCTTTTGTTGCTAAAAACAGGTTTAGCTTGTTTAAACCTGCACATTAGTTTAGGTTACATTTGCATTATTCCCATTGCTCATTACAGGTTTACAGGGAGTGGGCAGCCTCAGATAGGGAAGTGTCTCCTGAACTCTTTGTCTCGAGGCTCCATTTAGTCCAAATTGACTATATGGAAGCATTTAAGTTTTTTATACACTTCCTCAACTCAACGTTCAACTTTACTTTAACTCTTCCCATGGAGGGACTTTGTCTCTCTGCAAGTGCAAGGCAACACACAGCTAGACAGGCACTTTTTTTTCTTTAATAGCTTCCTTTATGAGATACCTCGAGCTCTGATGGCGACTCATTACACGGGCTAAATGTATGGAAATCGTGCTGAGGTTGTTAAGAAGTAAAGAACAAAACAAAACATAAGCTGCCTTTTTAGAACAGCGGCCACAGCAACAGTTGTAAAAGTTGAAACATGCAAATTCTTCCGCGATGGCTGATTTAATCCCTGGTCTACAGTCCAGCATTCTTTCTCTTTCCCAAGTTATTTGTGTATGAAAGAGACAGACAGTCAGACTGAACGGTTTCTGGGACTAGGACTCAGGTTCCTGGAACTATGTTTTTCAGACTTGTCAAAGCCTGTGAACATGTCTGGAGTATTGTTTTGTTTTTATAGCGTGGCATAGTTGAGGGTTCCTCTAACTACATAAAGGACAAGCTGACACTGGAATTTCTTAAATCCAATTCTTAGTAATTCATTAATAGATCTGTTTTTAATGGGGAAATGAATTGCAATTGGAAGAATGGAGGTCACTGCGGCTTCAGCAATTAGACCAAGGGAATATTATCCATATTGCAACAGCGCTTCATAGTCAGTATAGCTCAGAAAAGTACAAACTGACTCAGTTATGAGCCACACTTTGATTTGTTTATTCATTTCCTGTGTAGACATGCTGCAAAAAAATGAAAAAAATAGATGTGTGTGTATATATAATCCTGTTTGGTCAATTCCTAAATAAAAACTGCATACATATGCATTAGTTGCATTAATCACTGTCCCTTTATATGGAGCTTTCAACTCTGTGTCCTCTGATTATTTCACGAGACATAACACTTTCTCTTTCTCTTTTGAAAAAACGATTCCAGGTCTTTCTGTCACCTTGGCATCGATGGACTCACAGAAAGGGGAGGAGCCAAATCCTGGCAGTATGGAAGTTGCCAGTGTGCCAGGCTCGGCCTCGAGCCCCCAGAGCGACGCCGTGACCAGCGAGCTTCAGGAGCTCTCCCTTCAGCCTGCTCCCAATCTGCTGCCTATACAGGAGCGCAAGAACGGTGAGACAGTGACGCGCATGACCTTTGTGTTTTTCAGCCACCACCGCTTCAGTTGGATGCTAGGTTTTGGATAGGTGTTAAAGAAACCACAGCAGACATCTGTCACGTGGCACAAATACATCCAAAGCTACGACTGTTATTTTAATTAGACGTTTTTACACATAAGAGCTTGCTCTCCAAAACGATAAAGAAGTTAAAAAGGTTCTAAAATCCAGTTTTTATGAATTAATACCATTTTACCATTCACGGTGCCAGGATGTTTGATTAAATCACACACTAAGTATTTTCTCACAGCTGCATGTAAACAGAGTTAAATGTGATTCAGACCTGTAAGATTGTGGTTTATACACGTCAGTTTCTCTTCATAAACTTACCTCTGCCTGCTCTTTCTGTGCTACAGCCCTGCAGTTTCTGAAACGCCAATTAGTGACATAGTCGATGGATAGTGTTGCTTTGATAGAGTGCAAGATTAAATTTTAGCGAACAGACCCACCTGACCCCCCCCAGTCATATTGCAGCCACTGCGTCTAACAACTTTTCTGGTGGAAAAACCTGGTATAAACACTGTCTAGCTACACTTCCTTTGAGCATGTCACACCAGGTTTGCTTCAGTAATTGGGTCTTTCTGTGAAAATTCACACTTATGTGCTTTTCAACATGTATGTTTTCTGCTCATTTTTAATGAAGTAGTATTCTGCCCTACTGCCTGACTCTTGGCTCTCACCACGAGTTTTTGTAAAGCAGTTTTAAAAACACTTTGTCCCTCTGTCATCTTGTAGCGTCACACTGTTTGTTTGGGGTTTTCTGCCATTAGATGTTTGCCATTATATACATTACTATTATGTCATAATGAATAAGTGTTGTATTTACAGTTATCCCTGTTGGCTTTTCAGAAATGTCCTTTTTCTAGGATGATGTGTAAGAAACGCTTAACAGCAGCACTCTTGCTTCTGCCCCAAGTTAAGATTTTGTCGAACACTTCTCATGCCTAATAGAAGTGAACATAAAATCCTCCAAGCAAAGAAAAGGTGTGCTTGGGGAATATGTTACGTAAGTTGAGGACACGTGAAAGGTGTGGAAAGCACTTGTCTGGGAGGCAGAAGTTAAATGTCAGATGCGCCTGTACTTCTTGTTCATTAGTCAGTAGAGAGATTAGCTCACCATCCAGGGCGTCTAAAGGCAAGCGAGAGACTGAGATTTAAGTTCTGACGTGGTACTACGTGTATGTAAAAGACTGTGTGCACTGAACTCTCCAGAAAGAAGGGAGTGAAGAAGCTTCTGTGCCTAATTGGCTTGCTCCTCAGCTTTGACCTCCCGCTGCAGTAGATTAGAGTGTGCTGCATGTTTGCTCTGTGGAGTTAACACTCTGTAGACCCTTTTTATGTCTGGAATTAGGATAGAGCTTGGAGTACTTTGTTCTTCTGAGTTACTTGAGCATCTTCCTTTAGTCACCGTGGAAAGGTTACGTTTGCTGGATTAATGTCTTTGATTTGTTTAAGGTCATAATGCTAAATTACAAGTGAAGCAGTGCTTAGTGGCATAGTGTCAAGAAAATGCTTGGTAGCTAAGAGAGCAGAACTTGAGCTGTTTCCAAAAAGGTATAAGTAAAATTTTTCTAGTGAATGTCTTTAAAAACGTATTCGTTTGTTACAGTTTCAGAAGTAACCAGAAAATACTTAGCAAAAGTCAAAGTTTGTTAAAACATTTTTGTAGCTAAGAGTCATCGAGTCCTTCTCCCTTTTCATCCATTCTTTCTGCAAAGGGCTTCTGTTCTCTCTTGACCCATCTTGTATGCAGTGCTATTTATGTCCATAGTCCTCAGTGGACTATGAGGGAAATGGCAAAACCTTTAGCTTGCACCTCTTGAAATAGTCTATTGTGGATTTTACTTTGTAAGCGAAGACATGCAGCTGGTCATCTGGTAGGGAGTACGCCTAGACTAGCTGGTGTTTTTTAACCATAAAGTGGGCTTGTGCTCTTGTGGAGGGCAGAATGGAAGCTATGGGGAGAGTTGAAGCCAACTCATCTGAGATCTTGTGGAAGCAAAGGCGGCTGTAGTCAAACACCTTGTTATGCCTTTTAGAAAGATTTTGCTGACCAAAGACTCATTTTCTGTCATCTTGGCTTGAGCTGAACTACGCTGTGAGTAAGGTTGAACTTATAGGGATGGCTGTGAGCGCAGTGCTATAAAAGGAAGGAGGAAGTATCTAATTTATAATGCAAAACAAAATGAAAGCTATCGGCTGATTGCACAGCGCTACCTTTGCTCATAGAGCCCCACAAAAAATCTATTTCAGCTTCATCAGTCCACAACATTTGTTTCCAGAATGTATTAGAAGGTCAGTCAAACACACTCACACATGCACATGTATCTTGCCATATCAGAATTGTCAGCCATATTGGCCATTGTTCCCAGCTGGGCGTTGGTCACCCATTTACTTGGAGGGAAAGTTAGTTGACTTGGTGTTGATTTGTATGGAGATGAAGGTTAGGCAAGGTTGGATCAGTCAATGATTTATAAATCACCAGTGGGAGAGAACAATGCACAATAACACATACAATAAAAATCCGAGTTACAAAGTACAATGGAAAACAGTTAAGGCAGTAGACGGCTAACTTTTAGAGTGCACTGAAAGCAATAAGATAAGAAACTTCGTGTTTCTTGAACATTATTTCAAATATGTTTATGTCGTTACGGAAGTATTTAAGAGTGACTCTGTGGCTGCTTGTCCCAACACCCTGTTTACTTCACCGTCTCACAGCCTCAGGCCATCACTCCCTTATTTAAACAACCCCTGCTCTTCTTGGCCTTCTCCTTACACTTCAGTGTGGCAGCCAGGAGCAGACATGTTGCTGCAGACACCCCTGCAGCTTATCTAGATGCCTTTACAGCACTGCGTGTGATTGCATGCACATTTCTGCACATGTGTTGCAGTGGAAGCGCAGAACCTGCATTGGGAAGGTTATCAAAGCGTTATCTCTGATACCAGGTTGTGCAGTATGCTAACTGTACTGGATGAAGGCTGGGACATTTGTTGTTAAACACGCCGTAGAGATTGGGGGCATGTTTTTCAGGATGGTCAGGTCTGTATACATTAATGCTTATGCAAGAGAGAAGAATAGGTCTGTTTTTAAGGTGGAAGGCTGATATAAACCAAGACTAGTCTTGAAAGCATTTTACATTTCCTGCCTTCCAGGTTGCAAACTTGTCTCTGAGGTTTTCTGTGCCAAAAAAACCTGGTTATGCTATGATAATGGAAGTGAGATCATTTGAAACTTTGAGCTGGAGAAACTTGCTTGAGTGTGGGCTGCGAGAGCAACATGAGAAGGAGGATGGGGATGTCGTAAAGAGCGGGGGGAAGAAGGGAGGTCATGTCTGAAATGGCTGTATTGCATAATTTCCCAGAGAGGGAACAGAAGGATAGTGAGGAAAGTGGAAAGGAAGAGAAGAGGGGGTGTGTCACTTGGACTTGAGGAGGTGAGGCTTGGAATCGGCTTGTTTTTATTCTTGTTTTAGAGTGCAGAGGAGTGACCAAAAGTTTCCCTTTTCTTTTTAAGAAGAGCTTAAAACTCATTCACGGAACAGTGTATGGGTGGATCTTGTTCTTATCCAAGGAGCAATAAGACACAGACGCACAGACCTACACACACCCTTTTTGTTGGGGCGTGCATGCACTTGTAGTTCAGAGAAAGGGACTGTGAGGTGGAGTACCTGTGGAGTACTTTGCTGTGGCTTTTCTGCTGTCTGACTTCTCCTCAGACTCCTGCGTTTTCTCAAATGAACAACGCTGGCTGTCTTTGGAATATGAATCCATAATCTTGCCAGGAAGGTGAAGTCTCCCTTCAGCATGGTGCAGAGGGATATGACTATCCAGTCAGGTAAAGCCCATTTGAGTCTCTAGTCCTCGTGCATTTTGTTTTAAACTTAAGGTCCATCTTAAGGTAGACCAAACTTTCAATTGTTTCCTTAAGGTGAAATACATGTGAAATCTTTAATCGTGCAAAGTGCCACCTTAGCTTTTAGCTGCAACGCTGCAACCTTTTGAATATATATAATCATGTGTATGCAGTACATGTGTGTAAATTAGATCCGCAGGGCACAGAAACTAGGCGGGGCTGTGAGGCCAGGTTTGTAGAGTGTGTCCTAAGTGGAAGTTAGGGAGTGAGGGAGCTGTGCAGGTTGGAAGATGTAGTTAAGGGCAGGAGGAAGGCTATCCGTCACTTAGCAGCTGTGAGCTGTCCAGCCAGGGCAGCAGTTCTGCCCGAGGAGTGACTGCAGGCAGTGGGCCAGGATCCGGGCAAACTTGGAGAGTCAGAGGTTAGCTGAGGGAGGAGGGATAGAGGTATATGTCGGGCTCACTGACGGAGACTGAGGCTGGGGGGAAATTAGGTTAGAGGCGTCACAGATTTTGCTCTCGATTTAAGCAGAAATGACCTGCTCAGTCAGAACAGATTGTTCCAGATCACAATGTAAACTACGTCTACTGCCACTCAGAGTAGAAAGTGGTTTTTAAATGATAAATGGAATGAGACCGTGTCAGCGCTGTCTGCAGCTGACAGCTGATTGAAGAAGCAATATACCTGCAACTACTAGATGCTGCAATGTTTGCTATGAATTTAAAACCTGCAGAATGTTCTGTTACAGGCACAGAGGCGAGTTCAAACTGTCTGATCCAGAAAAAGCCTCCATGTTTTTAAATAACCTCTTGTACTTTCTGGTCACTTAAACCGTTTTGACCTTCAGGACTTGACTGCAAATGACCCCTTTACAAACTAGAGGTAGTTGCAGACTAAGAGAGGTTGACTGCTAAAACATGGTCACGAAAAGGGTGAAATGTAAGAGTGGAGCTGATAGCCTCCTGCTGAAATTCCATGAAGTGAGATTTTGGATTTGCATCCCTGTGTCATTCAGACTTGTAAACAAAGACAGATAAATATCACATGCTTCTTCATCTTCAACACATGACGGGCTATAGATTACATCGGGATGTAGGACAAGGGTCTCGTTTGCATGAGGCTGAAACGATCAGTGTGAAAAATTAAAAATGTGAATATAATGTGATCCCTGCACAGCCAGACACTCATGCTTTTGGGTAGTAGTTAAGATATGTATCATTGCTGAGGCTAGCCTAGCCCAGCAGTGATTCAAGGGAGGCTGCTGGTACTGTTATGTAACCTACTGGGATGCTGCCAGCAGCAGAGACCCCAGATCATTCTGTCAAGCTGAGAGTAGGAGTGAAAGGAGAGGGAAGAATAGGATGGAGGGACTGATAGATGGTGAGAAAGCGAAGGAATAAACGTGGAGAGAAAGAAGAAGAAATGCAGAAAGAACTGAATATTCCAAAAGGTAGAAAAAATATAAAAATTAAAGAGAGGAGGGATGGAAGGAAAAGTTGTTTTACTCTTATCCCTGCAAACAGCTGCAACCGACACAATCCAGCTGCATGTCTTCTTTATTTTATAACAGTAATTCTTTCATGGCATTAGGTATTCTCCATAATTCCCAAAAAATCATTAACACACATGAAATGATACAACATAATTGCAACAACACGCTTTTGGTCATATTTTCACTGGACATGCTTCATATCTTTATGCATTTGAGGATAGATAGATCTATGCACATTGGAGTTTATGAAACTGCAGCACAAATCTGTGCTTCCTAGCAACACGGCAAAACAGATTGAGTCCAAACAACGGGACACCAAATGTCGTAGCTTTTGGTGAATGTAAACAGCATCCAGTCTAATAAACACACAGGCAGGAGAATATTTATGCAACACAGGCAAGTCCTGCAAGAAGCTTAGATCTTAAGTGTGTCCAGCACACCACGCACACACCCACAGGCTACCCGTGACTCACCCTCACCCTCACTCACTCACACACACACACACACACACACACACACACACACACACACACACACACACACACACACACACACACACTTTTCACAACTGGTGTCACTGTCAGAATCTGGACATGCTCTTCTGGGAATTGGTAGGCTTCCATTTTTTCATTAAAAAAATGTTTTTTGACTGTGTGTCCTGAGAGCATGGTATTTGAACAAGCACAGACACACACATACATGTTTGATTTACAATCCTGCAAATTCCTGTTAGATAATGAGAAGTGTGAGAGCATATCCAAAAAAACCTCACTCAGATCTGTTGCCTAAAGCTGAAGAAAAACACTTCGCAGGTCTGCTCGTAGCAACAAGAACACAATGCTTGCACACCCACAGGTACAAGCCCACTCATGTAGCTCAGTGATCTTTAAAGACACACAAGCACACATCTTGCAACGTGCAATTCAGTTTCAAAGCTGACAGATGGACACACATTTACCCCAGCTAATATCAGTTTTTTATCACTTGAATGCAACATGCTGTGTACAACATGAAACCTTTTGATATTCTGCTTCACAAACACGGTTATGCTGCGGTGTGTATTTTGAGCACAGCTACAGCACACATTTGCACATTTATAATTGGTGCTGTGAGTAGCAAGACAGAACATGAAGGCAATAGAGTGCTTTATTAATGAGAATGTGTGCTGCCTTCACATTACTGCAGTAGTTGTGCATTGTATGGCAGGGGTATTGGTAATCATGTATTGGAATAATACTATATTACTAACATGGTACCAAACATACTAAACCCAATGTTATCCACTTAAAAACTGGAAGTGTAAAATATGGAAACGAGGTAATCCCAGTGCAATGGGAAATAAACTGACTGGCTATTTTATTTATGCAATAATAACTCTGCCATAGACTGGCAACCTGGCCAGGCTGTACCTCCCCTCTTGCCCTGTGGCAGGTGGAACAGGCACCAGCCTGTCATCGTATACTGGGTAAGCGGTTAAGAGGATGAATGAGTGGATGGACCGTGACAGTCAATCTTGCTGTTTTTCAACGCAGCAACAGATTCCTAATTTATTTTATCTTTACATCTTTCTTTTCTTTTCTTTTCTTTTCTTTTCTTTTCTTTTCTTTTCTTTTCTTTACGAACTACCACAAAATGGCCTTTTTAAAAAAAAAAAAAGTATTGAATACATTCAGTAAACTGGATGTGAATTAATTAGAAAATAACAATGGAAAACTACTAAACGATGCACTGATTTCAATTTTTATAAGAAAAATCTGGCCTGACAATTCAGTTCTTGGCCTGTTCAAATTTTTCTTTCTAGGAGTTTTAATAAAAGAAAAAGGTTATTTATCTGCAAATTCATTTTAATTTAAAATCAATCTGAAAAGAATTGCATGCGTCACACTTTAACATGTTTTACATGTCTTTGTCTCTGTAATTACACTTCCTAATATGCTAGATGGCAATGTGGTTACTATGCTGTGTTTAGGTTCTTCTTGTATGCAAACAGAGTTGAATGAACCCAGCAGTTCATGCAGAATTAGGAGTAATACATTATATCTTTGCTAAAATGACTGCAATGCAAAGAAGAGACAAGATTTTTGAACAATTTGAGTTTACTCACGACAGACTGAGGAAACTGCTCATGCTACACTGTTAAATTATTGCCTGTTGTGCTAGCATCAGCATTATAAGGCAGTCTGACAGAATT
This sequence comes from Neolamprologus multifasciatus, assembly GCF_963576455.1. Classification (NCBI taxonomy): domain Eukaryota; kingdom Metazoa; phylum Chordata; class Actinopteri; order Cichliformes; family Cichlidae; genus Neolamprologus; species Neolamprologus multifasciatus. Next base: position 21,645,124 of record NC_140446.1, on the reverse strand, counting down.
ATAGCCAAACCAATGTGAAAAAAATGTATTATTACCAAACAGAATATGTTGGGTTTTTGGGGTTTTTTGTTTTTTTTTGCGAAGGTAAAAGTCAAGTTGGAGTGGAATTGGCACAGAATTGCATAGATTTGAGGCTGACTGGCCCGACACCAATCATGGCCAGTCAGCTGAAAACTGGCAGATTCTGTTCATCAATCAATTGATCAGTGAATCTCTAAAATTATGCTCAGGTTGTGTAGTCCCTCACTTAGAGTTCCAGGCAAGTGCAAAACAAAAAAAAGAAACTGTGAGAGTGAAAACAAACAAAGAAGACAAGGCGAGCACGTAGCTTAGGTCACATTTTCCTCTAATCTATTACATCTACTACTTCCTGAACAAAGACAATCTGTTAACCAGCTGCAAGCAGGAGAAATAATTATGATTTTAAACAATAATTTCTGTCCTACTTGCTACACTTGGATGGAATTGCACATGTACAGATAAATATCTGGACAGTTGCATTGTGTTTTTCAGCCTTTTTATGGTCACCTTCATTTGCATCCACATCTCCTAAGACCTTATATCTAGAGTTGCAATGATCTTGCATGCATCTTTTATCAATTGACCTTTTTGAGCCTCTGAAAGTCTGCGCTTCAATCATGCCTTGATTGCTTGATTTAAAATTCACTGTAGTGGTGTACAGAGGTATAAGACAAAAACTGTGTCATGTTTCAAAACCTCCTGCAGCTAACTGAAGGTTTAAGCTCTTGCTGTCACAGGTGCAAGCTGTGGGAACAAGTAGGCCCACAAACAGAAGACATGTGCTCTATGATCATCACCAACCCAGTGTGCTCTGGTGTTTCTGAATAATAGAAGACCTATTAGCCTGTGACTCACCTGCCAACACCAAATGTGGCGCACTTAGTGTTCGCTGATGAATGTAACAGAGGTCACCGTGAACAGGCAGGACTCCTGTTTCATCAGGATGACTCAGACACGAGTCACAAGAATCAAAAATCAGGGCTGTAGGCTAGGATGTGCCTAGCATACATTATTAAAGCTATATGTGAAACACACAAAGAAGAACCACCAACATTTGTCATAACAAATGACAAATCTTAAGTATTTTCTCCCTGACATGTCACCTCTTTGGCTAAATAAACTGGAAAATTGTTTTAAGTTCCAGTAAGTGTGAGAACAGAGTTGTCTTTCTGCACAAACAAGAATATCTGTTGGCAATGCTCGATAACATCAAACCTTTCACCAATCTGCAGAGATTGGGAAACTCTCGTAGAGGTTATGTCACATCTCAAGCATTCCTACACTCGACTAAAAACAAAGCTGTGTGTGGCTGGATTGAATTTCTTGAGTTTGTTCTAGACTTTACAAAGTCATTTGAGGTTTCTGCATTTTGACACATTTCTTTCTTGCAGGTTTATATGCTTTTGTGTTATGTCTTTTGCTTTTGCAATGAACGCAAACCACATTTAAAGTTTTGTGTGTCTGTTTAGTCCCTGTGTAAAAAATCTGCCTTGTAATAGAACATGAAAGATCTTTTTAATCAGCATCGCGACACATCTGCAAATATGTCATGTGACTAATGATGAGTTTTCTTGAAAGCAAAGGTAGAAGAATGGGTAGCACTAGCAGCTAGCTGTCTATGAAGCTCAATCGTTTTGTACGCTTGGATCTGCACCTGCCTGTCACTTAAACTCTTGTAATAAATAGAAACCTGTGTCCCCAAAGGTCTGTGTCTAATAAAAACTCTGCTGAAGCAAATTAAGAGCCAGGCTTTTATTAGATGTTATATACAGTAACAGAAAAAGGAGAGGAGAGGATGAAGCAGAAAGAGCCCTATAAAACTCTAAAGAGCACCTGAAGGAAAGAGACTTGTAAGAATACAATCAGTAAGTATTAAAAAGACTTTCTCAAGCCAGAAAAAAAAATCTCTATCAGATGCTTCTGTGCTGTAATGTGCACTCAGTCCAACAGTTTTTTAAATTTGTGTCCACTCTGTCTTTGTTTGCTGACGGCCTGCCCAGGAGTTTGTTGTTGTACATCTGAAGGAAGAAAAAAAGTTGTTTCCTCTGCAACTAGGGCAGGAGGTTAGGGGGTTTGCTACAATAAAAATTATTTTCAGATGTTGGAGTTATGTAACAGTGTTACGAAGCTGTCATCCCAGCACTGGGAGCTCCCTTTCTGCTGCTCTTGCTCTCTGTTTTTCCCTCTGTTTCTCTGAAAGTCTCATTTTGCTGAACACGACCTAAACCCCCACCCCCCGTTCTCCTCCTTACCCAGTCGTTTCTGTTTTACAATAAAAGTTCACAGAACCAGATGCTAACAGCTGCCAGCTGGCTTGTGGGTCTTTCGGTGCTTGCACACTTATAGATGCTTCTGTTTCCTTCAACAGTATACAATAAGAGCTCGTTTAGACTACTTTTCATTGACATGATGTGACAGAGTGAGGGGTGCTGCTGCAAGCTGGTCAACAAAAGAACCTTTGACTGCGTTTAAAAGGAGTGGGCTTAATTAGTTCCGCTGCTTTTAAAAGCAGAATTAATTTTCTCTTTCGGCCATCTGATGAATAATCATGTGGGGAAATCAAATCAAATAAAGTAGTAGTAGTTAAAATAGGCAGGACTTCAAACCTCTGAGCTCCTTAAGCATATGTGAAAAGTCAAAGCTACCAAACCAGCCTGTAAAGATGTAGCTCAGTAGTACAGACTAGTTATGACTTGCTCCAGCTGTGACATTTGAGGATTATCGGCGGTATTTCAGGTAGATCATATTGAGGTTATATCTGATTAGGATCTGGGAAAGGTTTGTGCTTATTTTTATTATTCTATTTGAACTTGTGCTAATTGAACCAATTAGTATTCCGTGCATTTGGATATCTGACTGTAGCACTTTGCAGTAGAAATAGCCAAATAAGTACGTTGCAAAGTATAACCTGTCTTTGAAGTTTTGTTACCTCTGACAGCTGAGAAAAGCACAAAACTTGATTCCTCTTTGGAGTGAAGCTGAAGTTCAGCAGTAGGTCAGTCAGGGATTATGCATCTGATAAACCCGGGACTTCTACTGTTCCCTCATCCCCAAACATGTAAAGAGCTGCCTTTTCCTGTGAGTTTGCTACTTTAATTACAACTATAAAGCAAAGTAAATGATTAAGTTCAGTCTTGTGCTGCATTTTGTGGTTTGTTCAAAATTCCACGTCTTTTCCTAATGATTACGCACATGGCTACAATGGCTAAAAGTCTCCTCGGTTCAGGATGACGCTGAGTAATCCCCTGCCTGATGTCAGTGAGTCCCAGGAAACAGTGCTGGTAAATTCCACAGAAGAGCGAGTGGGTGGGGGGAGACCAGGAAGTAAAAAGGAAAAAAATTGTTGCCTGTTTTCCTTGCTGGAATGTTAATGGCTGGTCTGACCTACGGTGGCCTGTCACTTGGCCTGGTTTGTTTCTTGGCAGCTCGGGTTTTGTTGAGTTCATCTGTTTAGTGCATTCTTTGTCCATCTGTAAACTTGCCTTTGACTAGAAAGGCATCAATTCAAACATTCGGACATCGTGAAAAGATACAAGTGAGGAGTTTTGTCTGGCTCAGTGCTGATGATGTTATGCAAGTTTAAATTTACTTGTGGTGCGTCTAGTTTTTATATAACATTGTAAATCCTTTTGCACTGGACAAACTATTTGATGTGTGTTTGGTGTAAAATGTTGCCTAAATAAAACACTCTGAAGTTAAAAGCAAGCTTAAACAGTGGTGGTCAGGTAGTGAATAAACATGCCAAAACATTCTAGTTAATCCAGTTGACGGCAAATTTGTAAGGTGAGGTCTTTGCCACTTTGTGGAAGAGGTGCTAGTTCCCAAGGATGTATTTATTCAGTCAGAATTCATGAACTCTTATTCGATAATTAACATACTTGGAATCTCGTTGCCTAAAATGATTGCTTTGAAGACCAGGACCAGATCTGCAATCGCCCAGTCAGTTACTGTCTTCAAAGTGATTTTGAGGCATCAAGGCAGTGATAAGATGGCAATAAAATAGAGTCAGTCTGCTATCAGTTTGTGATTAATCAACAAGGAGACACAAATCCCTTCTGGATTGTGTCATGAAGGGAATTTTGAATAAAAAGGCTGCTGCAGTGCTAGCCACTGTGATCAGACTGAAATCAGCTATTTCTATTTAATTAAAAAAGACTTAAAAATACCACAGAGCGGCGGTGTACCGAACGAAAAACACCATGGTGGACAAAGAATAGCGGAAACAGACACGTGTCTTTAAACAAAGGAAGTCCCAGATATATGAATTACCACTTATAGTTTGAACTTTCAAATAAAAATTGAAATCAGGCTTTGAGATCAGAATTGAAGTAGCAGGCTTCAACATTAAACACTCAAGAGTTCAACATTATATTCTTCTTTTAACCTTTAGACCAGATTATCCACTCCTACTAGATAACGTGTTTTCAGGTTTTCCCTCCATTAATTTATGGACGTCTCTGACTAACTGTGAGACCTTCAAGTCATTCTGTCTTCTTCACAAAATGCGTCTCTTTTTCTATTATAAAGTCACAGAAATGTTTTTAGTGAAGGATAAAGGAAAATACCCAAGGCCAAATAACTTCAGTGGAAAGTACTGACGCCCAACAACACCCATCAGGTCAAAGGTTGTAGAGTCCAATACTTTACTCGAGCAGCGGTACAGTTTGGACACAGTTTAAGCTTTCACCTCTCTTTGGAATCAGACCCTTTGGAGTTTGCAGTGCTTTGGTGGTTTTTTGTGTAGTTATAGAGATCCTAGTATCAACTAATTCAAAGTAATTCTAAAGAAGATCATAACTTATCTATTAGTGTGGGTTACTGGTTGCTACATAATCCTATTTAGTGGGGTAAATCCTGGGAAACTGTGAAACGTGCCTTCCACACACTGTGGTCAAGCTGATTTAAAACCATAAAATATTTGCCTGCATTACTGGCTCGCTCAGTACTGTTATTACAGGGGAATCGCTGCCCCTGAGGTTTTTAGTTATGTGAAATATACAGCTGGCTGGACTGTAGAGGCTGAAAGCTGGTTACGAATAGTTGAAATGTTAATGTAACGAAGGATTTATGATTTTGAGCTGTGGAGGTGTAAATAAGCCAATATGTGTTTAGCATGCTGTGTCGGTTTGTGATGTGTGCAGTGCTGAGATTCAGCCTACACAGCCATGTCCTAATCCCAGCGTGTGCTGTCTTTTCTGTGTTTCCTGCCCAGACTGTGAATCATAACAGCAGGTGGACTTTAATCTCACACTCATAACACACAGTAATTGTAGTCACCAGACAGGGTTTGTCTAAGGTGTTGTCTGTGTTTTCAGGTGCACTGCTGCCCTGTGTGATATCAGTGTAGTATGCTGTTCATTTCAAATTTGGTGTTTAAACCGGCTGCGGTTGAAGCCTCTCTGTGCTGAATGTATGGTAAAGTCTTCTTTTGTATCATAAAAAACTGATTTAGTTCAAGGAAATGGGGCTTAAAGTTTTCTTGTATGTGTTTGGAGCTAGAGATGTGCATGCCTGTCTCAGAGTAACCTTACCCTGCGAGTGCACAGGTGATACCAAGCTGTATTTAGCCCCCTTATGGCCAGCTGGCCCTGCTATTTAAAACAGATTGAGGGGGAAGGGTGACTGTGGCCGTGGCCGGCGTTTACCGTCAGCAGACAGTAGTGCTGAACTTCAGAAGAATCTGAACATTTTAAGACCAGGTTAGGACGCATTGGATAAGTCGCTGGTCGCACCAGACCAATTAGACTGTTGTTGCTTTTCTAAAATGTTTTTTCCAGTATGAGTGCAGATTTGTGTTCGCTGTCTTCCCTGAAGGGCAAACCGTTTGGAAAATCTTTCAGAATTTCGTTTGTGATTGGGTATCAAATCAGCCACTCTAAAAGTCAGCCTGTGACTCATCCTGGTATCAGATTTACTCAAGCATCTTTGGCAAAGGTCGTTTATGGTGCACGGAATCATTTCTACCTGTCTAATAAAAACTGTCCATAGCTTGTCTGAGTCATTGTTTTGTTTAGCCAGACGAAGTTTTTATGAGCCGATCTTCCGTGTTGTTGCTTTGATTTTGATCAGCTTGCTGTGTTTGGGTTGAACAGCGAGCAGGTTTTCATGTTGGAGCCCCCCTGAGCTTGTAACTGTGAATGAATGGCAACAGCTGAGCAGGAAAACTTTATCAGCAGCCCTCACTGTGTGTGTGTGTGTGCGCGCGTCTCCCTGCATGTGTGTGAGATTCAGGAGGAGCTGCAATCAGAGCAGTCTCACTGGGGAATCTCTCTGCTGAGCTCACTGCTGTCCTCCCTTCCTCAGCCGCTGGCCTCTTTTCAGTTTCCTCCCTTTAGCTCTCTTGTTCTTTCTATCCACGACTCGTCCTGTGGATTTCTTTACCCCGGCTCATTGGGAAACTGCAGAACTGCGCTGTCGTGACTCGCCGGCTGTCACTGCAAGGAAAGTAGAGCACAGGAGGCAGGAGAGAGAGAGCAAAGCTGAGACAGCCCAATCGATTTCTTTGATACAGAGAAGAAGCACCGGGATAGAAGGGCAACGGCGGTAGCTGTGCTTTTCTTTGTCATTTTGGTTTAAAAGGAGATATCTGTTAACTTGGAACGGAGTCTTCTGAAGCATTTGAATCACATCTTTCCCTTGAGAAGAGAGGACAGCTTTTGACACGTCAAGGGTGCCCTTCTTCAGGGATACGGTCAAATCTGGGACTTGGGAGGAAATCTACTTTAAACCGTGGTGTTCAATGTTTACCTAATAATCAATCCCTATTCTGAATGATAATGCTGGACACCAACCATTGCCTGTCCTTTGAACCCTCCTCCCTGGACTCTCCTCCAATGGGGGATGACATGGAGAAGGCAGGACTGAAGATGGATCATGACAGACTTGTCTATCACAGCTTGAAAGAAGGTGGGCAATCTAGAGTCGGATCTGGAGATCTGTGTTGTGTTTTTGTTCCTGAGTTCACTGTACATTTTCAAAACAGGGCTTTATGGCCTAATATAAATAGCTAATGGGGTGTTGCTAAAGATAAGTGATAGAGTTTACTGGCTTGTGTAAGATGGAAGGAAGTTGAAGAGGTTTTAGGTTCTTTCTGATAAACCCTTCCAATAGAGCAGACTTGACCACTGTGAATTCAGGAAGTGCTGACATCCGGGCCTGTGACGTCGGGCTAACTTTGCTCATTTCTTCAAGGTTAAAGCTTCCAAATAATATTTCAACTTAAAAGGTCAAGTTAATGTTTAAAATTAGTCAGTGCTCACCCCAAAAAATCATGCATATGTTTAAAGAAAGAAATGTGTTGACGTGCGTTCACTCACAAACAGCTTTCCCTAGTGTAGTTTGAATTTGGGAATAGTGTAACTGTGGTGGAAATTTACAAATGTCACATAAATGCTCCACACATTCATAAAGGTACAGACTTCAAAGGAAGACAGCTATGAAGACACTCTGAGTGTGTGCGCACGTTTATGTCTGTTCAAAAAGTGTGTCTATAACAGGCAGATTGTGGGTTGTAGTTTGCTCTAGAGCCACGCCTCCAAACTCAATGAGCGAGCAACACATTTGTCACAGGAAACCAAAAGCATAAATAAATAACATAAATAATAAATAAATATAACACGTCCAGGTGCCGTTGTGAGTCTCAGCTTGGGTTTTAGACCAACAGTGCAATGAAATGGCTTTTGTTATTTTTTTATAATATTGAAAAGATTGTTTAAGTCCTAGAGTCTAGGTTTTAGGGTTTACGTTTAAAAAAAAATAGATTAAACAAAAGCTTTATAGGATAAGAGGTAGAGTGAGGGTTCAGCACTTATTTGTGATGCTAAAACGTGGAATTAATTAACCTGAGAATGTGTTAATGTGAATGTGAGAGCCAAAAAACATGGCTTTGTGTGGATGTGTGCCCTCCGTACTGCACACGGATTAGGGCAAGTAACTCGAAGGGAAACTCCAGTAACAGATTTTAGCCTAAATATGAGATCTCCACATCCCAATATTGGAAGTTTGAAGTGGATCGTAGAAATGGAGATGCATGCACCTTACTTCACCTACAGTGCAAGTTTCAGCTTTTATCTTTTTACAGTAGTGTTTTATTTCTAAAGTATTTCAGGATGTATTAAATATGACTGTGTGACACTTGTTGCCACTGTGCATGTTTGAGATTTAGATGTGGTGTGCAAAAGGCTCAAAAAAACATGGCGTTCCAAAAAAATGAAGTCATCCAACACTGACATACTATCAAAAATTAGCCTAATTTGGTATGGTCCGTGCAACAGTAAAAAGGCTTCACTTTGTTTATAACCAGCGTTACGAGCATGGACCAGAGTCTCAGATGACTGGCTGCAGATGAAACAAAACATTCCTGTGAGGTTAGAATGACTGAAGATGGATGGAGTCTAGAGAAAAGCAAAGGGATTAAAAAAAAAGCCATCAGTTAAAGATTATTAATCCTGGTGTGCTTTTTGCTTACTCTGAAGTATGAGTGACACAAACTGCAAAAGCTGCAAAAGCCATTATCCGTCTGTTCTCACTTGAACTTTAAGGATGATTAGTATTCACCGCACCTCTCCGTGTTGTCATCCTGCTTCTCGGCACAGTGCAGCAGAGAAAAGGCAGCGGGAGTGAGTCCAAGGTGTGAATGGCCTTAACCTTGCATTGTTTCTGCCCTTTTAGTTCTCTAGCTTCTTTCCACTCTCACTGATGTGCGAAACATTCGCTGCGGTCATGCTCTGCGTTCGCCTCTCCGTTCAGCACATGCAATTGAACGGTGCTACCGTGCGAAAGATGAGAACATCTTTCCCGATTAAAAAACATTTCCAAAGCCAGTGCCAAGCGTAACGTCTGTTCAAAGCGTCTGCAGGGCTCGTCTTTAGGTGGGTATGTGGCACACGCTCTGTGGGCCTGAAGCCTTTTGCCTTCATGTGTGTCACTTGGGTTGGTGCGCGCAGGCTTAGTCGTGCCAAGCCAGGGGTCTTTGGGGACAGTGACGAACTCAGACATGTTTAATCAGATCTACTGACACATGAGCACAGCAGGCTTAGCCCAGTTGGCCACCAGCATCCCAATTCATCCTCGTTCTTCTTCTAATGTGACTTTTTACCTGTACAGCCTACTTTTAGACAATTATGATGACTTGAAACCGATCTGATCTTGACATTTAGGAAATAAAAGCTCTATAAGTTCAGGTAAAGATTTCATTATTGGTGATTTGTTGTAAAGTTAAGCTTGTGATAGGTTTAAAGAAAGCCATGACTTTAGTTGCCGGGGAGAAAAAGTGTTTTGTTTTGGGGGGTTTTATGTACACCCACACAGAGATCTTAGAAATAACAAATCAATGTGCAAATCATAGTGTTAGTTCTCTGACGTTTGCAACGACGAGTTTAATCAAAAGATCGAACAAGCGAATTGTCTTCAAATAAGCCACCTGCTGTCATTTCCTCTGCTTAATCTAAAATCTTCAAACGCTTGCATCTCTGCCGTCTTCCTCTTTCTCCCTTGTCTTTCTTTGCTCTAACTTTTTATGAGTGTAGTAGCAAGCTTTGGCTGTGGCCTAGTATCCCAATAAAACTGTCCTGCCTTTTCATCCATTTTCTTAAATTAACCAGAATGGCCTTCAAACCTGATTTGAGTCCCAGAGCATGTCCTGGTCGCAAAACACAAAGACACATCCCTCCTCTTTTTTCCCAAGCAGTAATCTGCTTACAGTTAACAAAACATCACTATCCTTGTTGGTTATGTTTTTGTCCACTGTCTTATCTTATTATAAGTTCTTGCTGCAGTGCATGTAACCATAGTCACAGTCGTAGTGCAAAAGTTTTCATTTGTCTTTCTGGCACCCATTTAAAGTTTGTTTTGTGGTTAATCCAGAACAAACAGTTCACAGCCTCCAAGTGGTTTTTGTCTGTCTGTTATACTCCTGTCTTTGTTGCTATGCTGCAAGCAAGCAGTATTTATTTGTGTAGGACTAGAGTCACAAAGTGCTGTACAAAACACATGACAGTTTAGTTCAGCAGACAAAAACTAGGATTAAAAGCACTGCAACATTAGGAAAAGTGGAATTAAAGTAGATACAAAATGAGAAGAAAAGTTAAGAAAGAAGACAAAATAACAGGCAGTGGCGCAAACATGATTATTTTATGCACATGAATCTACAATTTCAGCGCTGCTACATTTTTCGCGCCATGATTGTCTGCCAGAGACTTCTGCAATGTTGGGTTTGGAGGTTTATTGATAGCTGACGCTTTTTTATTATTATAGGCAACTATTATAGTACAGTGTTGCAACTGTACTGAGCTCATCAGCTTGGTGTTTAGGGTGGACAGGAAAGAGAGGGCGGGAGAAAACTGGAGTATCCTGGGGGAGGGATAGAAGATGTGGAGGGGATTATGGATAGAGGGAAAGTGTAAGAGTCTCTTTCTAAGAATAAACCTTCCTTCCCTGGAAGCCCCGTGTGGCATGGCATCTAATGCCGCATGGCACGGTCAGTCTGTATCAGTGTGTGTCTGTGTGTGCACGTTCCTTTATTGAAAGTGTTTTCCTGTGCGTTTGCTACTGAGACAAAATGAGTGCTGCCAGCTGCTGTACAGGCAAGACCATATAGATCGACTCGCCTAAGTGTGTTTAGGCGTGCGTGTTTATAATGTTAAATGTCAAATGGCAAGTTATTGCTTCTAGAGAGGAGTCTGATACTTTCAGACTTGGAGCATACACACTGCAGAGGGGAGCCGGGATCGGCAGCAAGAATTTGGAGCCAAAGAATGACATTTAGTTGCACAGGCTCTGACATTAATTCATGGCTCTTGCAGCATTCCCGTCTAGGCGATGATTCCTTGTCATAATACAGAGGCAGCACCGCAGCAGCAACAGCTATATCGTGAGCTAGACAGAGTAGCAGTGATGTCACTTTGTTGGCGAGGAAGAACAGGTGCTGCTTGACTGAAGTAGCAAACACAACCCTAGCTAGAAATGCTTGGGAATCTTCTGTGGTTTGCACCAAACTGTATATACACACACACACGCAAATAGATACGTAGCCCTTCAGTAAAGATTGCTGGGACAACTTGAGCAGGAGCGTCAGCTAAATGTTTACATCAGTAGTGAAGTTACTTGGTATAACAACATACTGCTTCCTCTTCTGATACTGTTAATATCTTGGAAATAAAAGATAAACAATGAGATGGAAAGACATCATGCACTGTCTCTTACTTACTTACTTACAAGCTAAAAAAAATCATTACACACAAGTGTCTGCAGCCATTCTGTGTGTCTTTTTTCATGGGTGGTATGTTTGTGTGATGTGATGGTTGACTAAATAGTTCAGGTCACTTCCCTAAATTGCTGTCGTGTTGCAACGAAGCCATCATGACAGTGATGATGAAATGCTGTGTACTTGTGATCTTGCAGGTGTCTATATGTAATTGTTAGTTTGTTATATTTGTGTCTTTGCTTTGTTTAAACGATAGCCAGCTCATTTCTAATTTATTATCCGGTTACAATGATGACGCCAGACTTTGTGGGCTCGTTAAAACTTAAAAAAAAAAAGTATCAGGATGAGGAGGACTGTGCCACACAGCACTCAACAACTGACATTTTATTTGTTTAGAAATGTCAGACATAGTCCAACTCTTTCTGTCCAGCTTTGTGTTCCTTACAGTTCTCCCCCACCCCGCCGCTCCATTATGTAACAAGAGCTTCCTGTTTTGAAATGACGATGCAATCGGCCCATTTGAAAAGGAAAAAGGAAAAAAAAAGTAATTTAGCTTCAAATCGGAGCTTTTATTTTTTCATTTCTTTTAATTTTTTCGTTAATTTCTTATAGCAGCATTATGCCTTAGTGTTCTGTCTCTCTCACTCTTTGATGGATGTTTGCTGCTTTTTCACACATCTGTGCTCAGAAACAGGAAGTGTGTCTACACACACACACACACCTTGTACCCGCCTCCTTTGTAACTTCAAAAAAAAAAAAAGATGCATGCGAGGCAGGGAGACTGGAGAATGAACCGGTTGCCACAGAGTAAAGGTCCTCGTCGTGTCAGTCATATATGTTCCTTTATGTGCTTATTTACCTAAATATTGTGGATCTGTTGCTGATTGTAAGGCTTTACGGGCACAGAGGTTCACCGCTGCAGTTTCTTAATCTCCCCGGCCGTCACTGACTGTCTTCTCTTCTTTCTCCTCTTACCTCCTGTGTCTCCATGCAGTCCTCCAGCTCAAACTTCAGCAGAGACGCACACGAGAGGAGCTGGTCAGCCAAGGGATCATGCCACGTAAGTCTGCTGAGTGTGTTTTACTTGCTTTTTTTCTTTTTTTTAAGCTCATGAACCAAAGTATATATCGTCAATGTACAGTAGTCTGACTTTAAGTGTGCTTTGAGACGCTCAACTGATAGAGTTTTACCCAAAGAAAGCACTTCTTTATTGTCTGGAACAGACAGTATCATCTCGTTTTTAGAAACTCGAGCAGAAAACAGGAGCTTTGGCTGTGAGCTGAGGTCAAACTGCTAACCCTTTCCTGTTTCAGGATTACACACCAAATCTTAAACAGTCACACACTAACAAAGTCGCTACCTGATGCTAGACGCTAAACGATACTCACGTATTTTTGGAATGTCGTTTAATTCACATCCCGCTGACACATATTGGTTCTCAACAACAGAACCTGGATATGTTGGTAAATAGCGTCTGTCAGTCTGTGCCATATATGCTGTCATATGATGGGTTGCATAGTGAAGGTCTGGAATGTCGTTTCTTGTTTTTTGCTGAAAATGTCGTCTCTTATCGGCATTATCAGTATGAGTATGTGTGTTCTGCAAGTGTCATATTTAGCTGTATCTTTGCAGCACTTTGTGTTATCAAATAGGGCAGCTTCCTCTTTATGTCTATCCACTTCCTGTTTCAGGGTTCCTCACATCACAAGAGTCAGAAATATAGTTTTAAAAGTTTCCCTCCGTTTCTGTGTAGAACCGAAAGCACTCTGCTTTTTCGTTTTTCCAAGAAGACTTTTGGTTTGAATTAAAAGTGTGCAAGCGAGTGTTCGCCCTCATACTGTAGACGTGGTAGCCAACATTCATTCTAACTGAGTAGATTTTCAAATGGAGACTAAATACCTGTTAGATTGCCCAATAGGCCTGTTCAGACATACAAACTTTGACGTGCAGATTATGATAGCTGTGTGTTAAGAAGGGTATCAGGGAAACAAGTAACTGTGAATGGATGGTAACATGTGGCACAGCTGTTGTCATATTTTGTTTTTGACAAAAGCAGATGCGATTGAAAAGATACACCATGCAAGCTGCTGTCAGCCTGCAGTGCTGCACATTCGGTTTACATAACAGTTTAAGTGTTAGATACATAAGAGTACCATAAAGTGATGACTGAGGGTTTGTTTTGGTGGGCAGCATGGAGCCTTCCAGTGAACCATTTAAGTAGTGTAGTAAATCGCTCTGTGTCCTCTTTTCTGCAACAGGCCTCGTGCCAGATTGTTGCAGATTTAGGATTTCGCTTAAATGAGATTTTAGATTGCTCCCAAGTCGATGACTTTGTTGACTACAGAAATCCTCTTTTAAATTGTTTCTCCGAGATGCAGAAAGATGGGGCAAAGGTTGTCCAGGCATCAGGTCCGCTGTCGTGTTATAGTTCAGTAAAGATCATATGAACCGTTCTCTTCACTTCTCACTTCATCTTCGATCGATTTTCACGGTAACTGTATCTTGTTGACAGGAACAAACTTTGCCAAGTAGTTCCACATTGCTCCACACCCTGAACACTTTCCAGCAAAGAAAAAATAGTCTTTATATTTATTAATGACTCTGTAATTACTGTTATTTGCTGGATTTTTGAAACATAAAAAAACAAAATCTGAAAATTTCACTTACAATGTCACCACATGGTTTGTTTTAGTCAACATAGAACCTTCAAAGGTGACATAAATGATCAGGTGTTTTCTGTCACTTCTCTAATTCTTACATTTAAATGTCCTTTGTGCTGTGTTTTCTGGTACTAAAAAAAGACTTTTATGTCTGAGTGCTGAGGTAGGGTCAGTTCCTCCTGTGGTATCAAATCGTCTCACTGGTTTTGCAACTGAAGGTGGTGTGAATGAATAACTTTCCACTTTCAAACACTTTGGTGAGGTTCCTGAACACAGACCTTGACTGTCCAGCTGTGAGCAAAAGTCAGTTAATCGTCATTTAAGAATGCCAACAAATCTATAGTTTTGTAGCATTAACATATTTTGTTGCTCCGCTGTATGAAAAACTGGGCTATGTGTGAAGAAACCACCAATGTTTTTATAGTGAAACTGTAGCTAATGGGGTCAGGGAGGTTGTGGTGTTTCACAGGGGAAAGTTCTGAACAGTGTTATGTGCCCAGCTATAAGAATAGGCTTGAAAATGCTGTTTTTGAGCCGAATGTTTTCACTTCCTCCTGGCATGTTCAAATAACTTTTTAGTGTTTTCTTCCCCATGAAGTTTCGGTTTAAAAGTGCTTCAGGAGCAACATCGTGAAAGAAGAACTGTTGATCCAGTAGCTCGTTTTGGGAGTTTAATTTGCACCTTGTTCTATTAGTGTGTGCGTGTTTTGGTGTTTCCAATTCTTTTAATGTTTGAGTATAGGTTACATATGCAATGATCATTTACACATCATAAAAAACTAGCTGCTTTGGGTCTTTTCTCTTTCCGTTTAAGCCATATTTCTTTTGATTGGCTGCCTCTTGCAAATAGAAGGTTTAAACTGCAAGGGTTACGTGAAACTGGGACTGGTGGGGACGGCCGCACCAATAAGCACCAATGACAGAAGGGCTCACAGGCCAACAGACTCGTTGTCCATTCTTTTATGCATTTGGTGAACAAGGTCATAACCTAACATTTATTTCCCAATGAATGCCAGTAAGAGTCTGATATGATTAAAATAAAACCAGCCCAGCCTTCCCTTGCCCATACGCAAGGAAATGTTTTCATTGAACATCATATTAAAGCAATTAATCTGTGTTTAAGTAGTTTATGGGCCCGGTTTGTCCTTGTGGTGTTATTATTGTGATCCAGACCACTCGTTGGTCATATTACAACTGGTATTCTTTGAACGCCAGGGGTTGTGACACAAGGAATGCTTCCGACCCCCACCCAGTCATCTGTGGTGCACATACAGTTGACGCCCAGCTGTAGCCAGAATGTCCTATCTCAAACACCCTTGGCAGGGATTTCACCAACTCTTGACCAATCAGACGATCGCTGTCTTACATCATTATAACTGCCGCTGTCCTCTGAATATACTTCCCCAAAAACGGAGCGGGCATCTCCCCTGTCTGTTTAGCTTTTCTAAAACCTCGACTTTATATTTGTGGTTAAAAAGAGTTTGATGTCTAGCGCTTTGTTTTTTGGATAGAAATGATCTTCTAGGCTCAAAAAAATCTGTGATGGGAGATGGACTGTAAAACTTTTTGTTTCCTTGCACTGGACCTTTCTGCAAACTGAATAATTATAAAAGTGTAAGATAAAATGCAAAATATATGATGCTTTGGACTCATTTTTCATGTTGACCACCTCTTTCACCTCAAAGGTAATACAGATTTTTTTTCTTTTTACACAATTTTAGCCAGCTGAAATTGCTTTTATGCATTTCTCTCTTACAAAAATACTGCATAGACGTTCACTCCCCCACCCCATACACTGGTCATGGCTGAGCAATGAAGTGATGAATCTAGACTTTCGCTGGGTGTGCTGCACTCTATTCATCAGCCTCTCTTCTGCTGCTCGCTCCTTTTTAAAGAGCCCTTCCAGACTCTGTTCATCAAGAATTGATGTCCCTCAGCTACAGTCCATCTGCCAGACTTATTGCAGATAGTTTGACCTCTGAAATGCAGTTTCTTTAGACTTACCTTTTGTCATGGAAAAACTTAGAATGCACCACAATCTGCAGCACGTTTCTGTGTAAAATACCAATAAAAGTATAATGAAGCTGGGCTATATGTAACCTGTAATCTTTATAAGTGTTTGTATTCCCTTTTTAACACTGTGTAATTCTAAATAACAGATCAAGACAAAGCCGAATGTGTCCAAAAGTGTCTAACGTCAGTTCAAAGTATGAGAAAGAACATTTGGAAACTTTGGAATTCGTGGAAAACTCTTGCTGAATAATGAACAGTGTGTTCTCATTTAGGTTAATGAAACTGCTGAGTGAATGTTTGGTACAGTTTGCGCTCATGGTTTTAGTCATATTGTTCCATTAAATCAAGCTCATCTAAACTACTTCACTACCACTGACCACATCGCGACACTTCCTGCAGCTGCCTTGGTGTTTGAGTTGCAATGAGAATAAACGTAACACGACTGATGTGAAAGGCCGAGGAAACGCTGGCAGTAACGGTTTTCTCGGTGATAACTGAGGTGGATGTGCACCACACTCAGCAGCAGAGGCTGATCTGCCTACTGAGTTGTCATCAGAGTGTGTGGTTTAGAATAGCACTCCTGACCTTCTCTGCCAGAAGCCACTTCTGCTTTGAGTCTGTCTTTGACTGTAGCCGTACAGGTTCTTACATTTTTGCTTGCTGAAAGGAGCATCACGACTTCCTTCACAGTCGGTCTGAACTGCATTAATCTTGGCTTTTTGTTTCTCCTCCTGTTCCCCCTCCCTCTCCATGCAGCACTGAAGAGCCCAGCAGCCTTTCACGAACAGCGGAGGAGTCTAGAGCGAGCAAGGGTGAGAGCCATAAGAACAATGAGTCTCCTGCAGTCTCAGTGGATTTTCTTCAGAGAGGCAAAAAACAAACGAACAAAAAAACCCCACAAGAACCTAACAAATTGAAAGCTTGGACGCCACGGATACAGATTGGTTGTAGTTGGGTTATCGTACAGATCATTTCTGGTTAGTTGACGTTTCTGCAAAATTGTTGTGAGCTGCAGAGCCAGGAAATGATGAAAACAAGTGACTTCACAGTTTAATCAGAGTGACATGGAAACAAAAGCGTATATTAAACTGACAGAATAATATTTTATGGTGTTGTATCAATTTGGAGTTCATGTGATTTTGGCATCTTGTTTTCTTCCCAGACTGAGGACTACCTAAAGAGGAAGATCCGGAGTCGTCCTGAGCGCTCCGAGCTGGTCAGGATGCACATTCTGGAGGGTGTGTGTTTTTCATTTGTTTTTTTAATCAGCAAGTGCCAGTGTTGTCAAAAAGTCACATTTTAAGCTTTGTAAAATACCTAGACAAAAACAGAACCAAATCTTTATGAAGAGGTTAATGTATAGTTCCTCCTTCATATTTCTGCTTGAAGCAATTCCGTGTTTTTTGAGGGTACTGCTTCTGCATCTTAAAACTCGGTAGCTCGGTTCAGGCGCTGTGAAAACTCTTTTATAAAATGTGTTTCGGCATGTTGTCTTCATGAGGCAAGGTGCTTATCTTCACATTTTCACATTCATTTTAATATATGTGTTTGTGGTTTAAAGTGTTGTGTTTGTTATGATTTTTTTGAAGCAGCTGGTTTGACTGTTGGTTTAGTTTCTTTTAAATTAGGTTGAAGTCAAATCGAGGAAGTGTTAAAATAGGCTAAAACCTGCTGTTACGTATTTAACAGATCCACAGAGGATTATATGTGTGTGAATCACTTGATAAATAAATGCACATGTATCCATAACGGCCTGCTGTGCCCTCTGCAGAGACGTCGGCAGAGCCGTCTCTGCAGGCTAAGCAGCTGCAGCTGAAGAGAGCACGACTGGCCGACGACCTCAATGACAAAATCTCTCACAGACCGGGTCCCATCGAGCTGGTCCACAAGAACATCCTGTCTGTTAACTGCCATCTGCAGCACTCACTCCCAGGTAATAACACACACCTCATCAGCGTTCACGTGTACACGTCTCAGCTCGGGAAAAGAAAATGTCTTCATTGATGGCCTTACTCTTTCTTTCTAATGTAATCACAAGTTTAAGTCGTTGGGAAGGTTAGATTGAACCTGCGATCAACGTCGTCAACGTTATCGTCGTTTCACCTGTGTTTCATCTGCTGCACCTTCCCGTGTGTGAGAACGTGCACCCGCAGTTAAACTGAGAGCAGGAAAAGGAAAAGCTGGCGTGACCTTAAATGACAGTAAAGCACAGTAACGACTCACACTGAGATGAAGTGAAAATGAGTGAAAATAAATGAGATTTGTATAAAAGTCTCTTTCTGAGGAATAATCACTGGTGCAGGATTGGTGCTCATTATCAGTAGATGCTTAAAGTCCCGAAATACACAAGTTTTACAAATAAATGCCTGAAAAAATAAATCTTATCTCACGATAACGATCGTACTGTATGCATTTATTTATGTCTGCATGCAGGCTAGCATCTCCACACAACATCGTCACACGTACAGCGATCATTAAGATCTGTATTTTAGTTTTTTAAACTGCTCATTCTTTATATGTCTTTATTATTTCATCATCTTGCTGGTAATACAATGTTACAATCTGTGTTTGTAAAAATTTGAACCTCTGATGAAATTTTGTCGGACTCGCCTGGAAAAATGAAATGAAGAATTAGAAAAGGTGCCGCAGGCTATTGTTTAAAAGAAAAATTGTGCAATCTTGTATATTTATGACACTTGGTTCCGAGATTTATACACACACACACACACACACTTTTGCACAACGTTGCACAACACTCACAAGCGTACCTGCAGGAATTAGCAAGACTTGTAAATACAGGACAGTGGACAGGTTATGGTGAATTCAGGCTGAGCCTCAGGCGTGTTATGAATACAAGTTCAAACACGTCCCCTTCCACTGTTCGCGGTGCTATTGTACCTGTGACTTGGTGTGCAGTTGCGCCACCTCTACAATTGGATTTCCGTTCAGACTGAACACCTGAGCAGTTACACCATTCACGTATTTACAGTCAGGCCAGTGTGTAAACAAAACAAGCAGCTCTGAAACAGAAGTGACTCAAAAGCTTTGTTTGGACACGGCGCTGTTTTGAAACATGAGACACGCGGTGTTGTAACTTCTCTAAAATTGCTTAGTGCCGATTGCTAAAGAGCGGCGACTAACTATAGAGAAACTTTATTTGACTGTTAAAATTGCAGGGGAAGCTGGGAATTAAGCTGTCCTTTCCTGTGTTTCCCAGCGGCTCTGGAAATTCCAGACAACACCAACCCCGCTTTCGCACCGCTGAACCGCTACACCAGCAGACGCCACCATTAAATTGCGGTTTCATTAAATGTGTGAACGTTTGTGCACTGTCACAGATTCTCCAAAGGGAAACGGAGGAGAGAGCTCATCTTTGGACGAAGACAGCAGCGATGCTCTGTCGCCTGACCAGCTAACCAATCAGGACTCTCCCCTGAGCGCTGTCCCTCAGGTCTCCCCCTCAGACGTGCTCACCCAGAACGGAGACCTCTCCCCCACACAGGTATTACTGAGGTGGAACAGAAAGAACTGGACAGAGCAGTTAGTGAAACAAAAGCAAGTGTTTTTCAGCAGGATCATGCAATTAACCACAGTGATATCATCTCACCAGTTTCTCACACAGCCTCCTGCTCCACCTCCACCACCACCTCCGCCGCCCCCTCCCTTGTTGAATGGGTCCGCTTCGTCCCCTCTACCTAAAATGACAAACGGGACAACGGTGACCTCGGGATCCTCCCGCCATTCTGCTGGACAGGTCAAGGTGCGCCGATCGTTCTTTCAGACGGCTCTCGCTCGAACTTCCTGTTGATTTTCATGACTTAAAAATAATTCTGACCTTAATCTCTATTTATGGGAACGCTGTAGCTCACCAAAACCCCCTCCTCATCTCTTCATTTCCTTCCTCGTCTCTCCCCCCCCCCCCCCCCCCCCCCCCCATTTCTCATGGTTCTCTGACTGCAGTCTCAGGCCAAGACGACTTCAGACCGCCCTCCACAGAGATCTAAGAAAGCAAAGGACAGCAAACCAAAGGTCAGAGGTCTTTGTTTTGCTTTCATTTTAACACACACACCGGCACATGATTTATGGCCAATTTTAAATTACGACCAGTCACCGGGTAAAGGCTGTTTTTTGATGACATCTTGTCTGCAGTAAAGATTTTACGACTTCAAATTGTGTTTGTCTGGCTTGCTGCTCCCACAGCTGAGGGACAAATATTAAAAGTTACTCCTTAGATTCGAAAGAGCCAATAAAAGTCTTCTTTGTGGTTTTTGCGTCGTCTCTATTAAATCATAGAGCAGGGGCTTCTCTCTAACCTCAGTGCTTTGTTCTGACATTTTACAATCATACTGAGGAGAAATGCTTGTAAAAGAGGAAGAGATACCATTTTATGAAGCCACAATGGCCTCAGCACATCAGAAATATATACTTGCCTTTCTTAACTGGAAGTGCGTTAGCTTTTACTTCAGTTAAGTTTTTATTAGTATGCATCGTTTGCCCTACATGTACAGAATGCCCATGCACTTGACACGTGTCTGTCTGTTAAACATTCCCTTCCTGTCGCGTGAAGGTGAAGAAGCTGAAGTACCATCAGTACATCCCCCCCGACCAGAAGGCTGACAAGGAGCGTCCGCCTCAGATGGATTCATCGTATGCGAAGCTGCTCCAGCAGCAGCAGCTCTTCCTGCAGCTGCAGATTCTCAGTCAGCAGCAGCAGCACTACAACTACCACACCATCCTGCCCGCCCCTCCCAAGTGAGTGTCGAACCACTTTTGCGTATGTGTGCGTATGGAAGCGAGGATGAGTAATTGCTGTGGGGTTTGTTTTTTTTTGCTGAGAGTCAACAAGTTCAACACCCTTATTTTTTTTCCTGCATTAAGCTAGTAGTTGCAGTGTAGCTTTACAGTATTTTTTTTTCCTTTTTACTTTGAGTATACTTTACAGTTAATATAAAACTTTCATGTTTCATTTTAAAATTCTAGAAAACTTATTTAGAAATTTACAAGTTTTATCTTTAGAGCTGATCTCTCATCATAATTTCCCCCGTGGTCTGCCGGAGAAAAAAACATGCTCGATAATCTATATTACAACTTTGTTGTTTGTCTTCCTTCAGGCCACAAACGGAGCAGCTTCCCACAACCAACGCTGGCCCTTCCCCCTCCCGTACCGTTCACACAACAACCACCACAGCTTCCTCGAGTCAAACGGGGACGGCCCGTCACAGCCAAACCGCAGTGGGAGGAGCCAAACCAGCTACTCTGCCAGCCAACCTGGATGAGTTCAAAGTAATTAAATCAGGACCCAAAAACAAACTTATGAGATCATTACTGCGCACAGTGTTGTGGCTCATTTTGTTGGGTAATTCAAATCAAAGATCTAAGTTTGTACTCAGCAAAACGGCCCCAAACGACAACAGCATTGATCCTGCCCATTCTAAAATAGAGCTCTGATTTTGGTCCTTTCTCAAAGGGGAATCTGTGAAAGTCTGCAGCAGTCTAAGCTGTAAGGATTAGATCTGCGCAGACACCCCTCATATGGTGGTGGACTCTACAGACGTGTAGATGTTCTTATACTTTCTTCATGTATTGTTTGTGCTTTGTCATAACTGCAAAGCCAAATTAAGAAAGATAGTTAAACTCACTTGGCCAGAGAATAAAAGACGTGATCATTAGACAGTTATTGTGGCGCACTGAGCCACAAGCCAACAAAGTTATGTTTTAAGGCTCTTTCTTTACCCCTTGAAACCTTACTAAGAGTAACCCTTGAAACTCTTCTCTGCCCTGAGTGCTTTCTATCATATTTCAATCCTGCTTATAGAACAAAATCACCTGGTTTGCATTCAAAGTTAGTGAGTGTCGTCTCTGTCTGTGCGGGAGAATGCTGGAAACTATTCAGATGGTAATCAAATCACGTCTTTGTTAATATTTACTGAGGTGTCAAAACTCATTATTAAGGGTACAAGGGAGTTGTCTTTTTTGGGTGAAAGAGTTGAGCTCTTTATCTTTGCTTTTACTCCTGATTTGCATGCAGTTCTGTGTGTGTGAATGGTTTACACACACTCATTATTGTTTTGGCTTTAAAATAATGTGTCATTTTATTTGGGTGTCATTTTAAAGAGTCACTTGTCTGAATTTGTCCGAGGCGACCTTTTACATGGCTTTTTTTATCAGTACATCACCACCTACGCACCCTTTAAAGGTCCAGCTGCATAAAGTTCCTTTGAGCTGAGCGTTTTAAATTTGAGTCTATTCTCACTTTGAGTCAGTGTTTGTTTTATGAAAACCACTTTTGTTTCCATCTTCCAGGTTGCTGAGCTGAAACAAGAACTGAAATTGCGGGGTTTGACCGTCTCAGGCACCAAGAATGACCTAATTGAGAGGCTCCGTAACTACCAAGAACAAAATGGGGGAACCGCAACTGTTTCGAAGAATGGCCTTTTGCAGTCCGGCTTGCAGGGCACGACCTCAGCTGCTAGCATCACCACATCTTCTCCCACCACAACTTCCACCTCTGACCACCAGTCAGTAGAGGGTGGGTTTAAGTTGTCTCTGTCCTCACTGGCTCAGGCGGTTCCAGGGCGGGTGATGCGGTTTGGCAGCACCAGCTCGAGCCCTCCGGTGTCGCCGACTCCGTCGGAGAGGTCGTTAGCTGGAATGAGTCCAGATGAGACCAGCTGCAATGGAGACATGTTTGGAGAAATGGTGAAATTTATGTTTCATTTGTTATTGTTAGAAGCACTTTGTCATTTTTGTGTCTGCCCAGACATTTTCCTAACATCCTCTCTTTTTTTTATGTGTGTGTGTCCTTCAGGTGAGCTCTCCGCTGACCCAGCTCACCTTGCACCCCTCTCCTCAGCACCCAGCAAATGTCTCTCCACTCGCAGTCAAAGATGAGATCCAGAGCTCTTGCAGTCTGTCCAGGTCCTCACCTGCATCTGTCCAAACCCCCGAGCCCGGAGCAGCCATGGACACGTCATCTATGGATAAAGACCAGATGCTCCAGGAGAAGGACAAACAGATCGAGGAGCTCACCAGGATGCTGAGGCAAAAGCAGAGGCTGGTGGAGACTCTCAGGTCCCAGCTGGAGCAAGGCAAGATGGCAGGTGGGATAGTGGTCAAGAGGGAAGGGAGCGATAAGAGCAAAACATCCCCCGAGGTTAAGCTCCAAACTCTAATAAAAGCCTCAGCCATTCAGCCCCCTACGCTCCCTAATGGCATCGTGTTGAAGGTCAAAAAGGAGGTGGAGCCAGAGGAAGGAATGGAGGGAGTAACAGAAGAGGCTCTGTCAAAGAAGCAGGTCCCGACGATGCAGTATTCCCAGGAGACTCTGCTCAGGCTGCAGCAGATTCAGCAGCTGCAGCTCCAACGGTCTGATCAACAAAAACAGCAACCACAACCGAAACAGCAACAAAGTCAGGCGCAGCCGACGAAGGCCGCAGAACCCAAACCGAATCCTCAAAAACAGCATCACCAAAAGAAAGAGGCTCAACTCCTGATCCACCAGCAGCAGCAGCTGCAGCAGCTCATCTTCCAGCAGACCCAACAGAAACAGCTCCAGGCTCAGCAGAAGATAACGCAGCAGAAACTGGCCCAGCAGAAGCAAGTACAGCAAAACCAGCTCAAGCAAACCCAAGGGCAGCAGCAGGCTCAGCAGAAGAACCAGGTTCAGCTAAAGCAGGTTCAGCTGCAGATCCAAAACCAGACGGTGACAAGTCAGAAACCCGCACTGAGCCAAACTCAGCAGAGGAAGCAGCTGAAAGCTCAGCAGAGGCAGCAGCAGAAACAGCAGACATCAGCAGCCTCAACACAACAGGTAATACTGTGAACTTCAAAGACTGAAAGCACACACGCTGCAGTCTTTACGATGACTATATAGCATATAATAAAATGCTAACGCAACTTTTCTGTTTCCAGGTGACTCCAGTCATCATCAAGCAACAGAATGGCACACCAGTGCACACTCAGGCCATCTCATTAGACCTCCTTAAGGCCAACGGCACACCTACACTGGTGACAGACACCAACGGGAACCACTACCTAATCGCTCTCACCAGTCACACCACAGATGGACAGAATGGAGTGTCCTCATTGGCCAAAACCAACGGACGCATCACACTGCAGGTACAGGGAACATGGTATTCTCATGATAATGATAATAGTGCTAAGTGTTTCCCTCTAAATTAGACTATTTGTACATTATACAAAAATAATGAATATATACTGTGTAGCAAATAATTTGTTGCACCTTCAGTCAGTATTTTGAACAGCAGCGAGTAAACTTAGCCCTACAATTACTCTGCAGCCTTTGTGCGTTTGTTGTTGTGGCATGTGTAACCGTTCTCCACCTGCTGTGGGTTTTCTTAAGATTCCTTGTCTTAGCTCGTAGAGCTTCCTGAGCAGAACAAGAGCGACTGTCACCAGCTGTAACCTACAACAGCAGTGTCTTTTTGACGATGTTAGTTCAGTTTTGTCAAAACTCTGAGTGAGTTGCTCATCACAAATTGCTTTGAACCTGACAGCTGGTCACTAGGGTATATTTACTAATTTAGGAAGTTTATCTCATGTTGCCGGTGGGGTGTTTTTGTTTTCTTTTGTCCCCATCCACCGTCACCTGAAGTTGCCAAATGTCATTGACTTACTGTAGTATTTCAACCTTTACTGTCCATGGATGAAAAAATTATAAAATAAAAAATATACTTCTGTAGGATAGGGTTAGTTTTGCATGTACTGTTTATATATGGGAAGCACATAATATTAAATGGTTTGACAGAATATGAATGTTTGCGTACTTGTAACGTTTCAGAGATTGAATTCAACTCCAAGTAAACTGCCCAGCACCGACAGCCAATCAAAATGTCAGGCAGAGGCCGAGCCTGTGAGCCAACCAAGCAAAAAGGTACAGCAAAAACTCTTTCTCAGTAAAACATGTAAGCATGGTATAGATTGTAACTTTCACAACATTTTTACTTAACTTTTTTCTTCATTTCATTTGTATTGTTGTAGGGTCTTAACCTTAGAGGATATAAAGCGCCCTCAGGCAACTGTTACTGTGGGTTGGCGCTATGTAAATACACGTTGAATTGATCTCTGTTTACTAATTTATTCCTGAAGACAACAATAGCAACAGATTCGTACCACAAGGTGTCGCCACTGAGACACTGTAAAATCATCCAAGTGAGATTGTGGACTAACAAATGTTAAAAAACAGCATCTTATCCCAGAATAAGACTTGCATGATTAACATATGCAAGTGCGCCTTCCGTTCTAAACGTGCCACTCTTTGCCCGTAGGGACAAAAAGCGGGGCTGCACTTAGACGCCAACGGTGATCCACAACCCAGCCAGCCCGTCACCGCTCCACCCAACCTGCAGCCTTTCTTTGATGACATTTCAGACAACGAAAGCCAAAACAACTTAATGTCATCTCTCAAGGTAACGCCAGCAGCAGCACCTCCTCCTCCTCCTCTCCCTCCTCTGCTTCCAGGCAGAGTTACCTTCAGCATGTCATCTCTAATGGTGGTCCTGCTCTCTCCACATGTTCATTAAATTTGTCTTCTTGTTTCTTCTCTTTTCTCATTTCATCACTTCATGGCACCACGCTGACAGAGACAGGAGGTGTGTCCGCCTTACGACCGACACACGCTGTTCACCCCTCCCTCTCCTAAACCCAACACCTCCCTTTCTTCTCAGCGCTTCAGAGTATGTCCTCCAGCATGTCTTGTCTTTCCACCTGCCTTGCAGTATTGACCTTTCTCCCTGTCTCGACTCCTTTTTTCCATCTTCTCACTTTTTTGGTCTCTAATGTTTTTAGCAGAGGAGTGGCAGTGGTGTTGGGTTTGTTA
Organism: Neolamprologus multifasciatus; assembly: GCF_963576455.1. NCBI lineage: Eukaryota > Metazoa > Chordata > Actinopteri > Cichliformes > Cichlidae > Neolamprologus > Neolamprologus multifasciatus. The sequence continues at coordinate 21,619,389 of NC_140446.1, read as the reverse complement.
GGACGTAGTGGTAGATTAGATCAGTGTCATCCTGTCAGACCCAATTATCTAAAAGAAATCGTCCCTGCAACATTCCAGTGAAGAGCACCTGCTGCTGTTTTTTGTGTTAAATAACTACATGATACCTCACTGTTGCTAGGGCCAAGTAATAATATTCTTTAGCCAATGTGAAAGATTTTGCATCTACACCTGACCGGTTATTCACTGACCTAATTAAACTGAAACTGTAAGAGAAAAATAGCCCATGATTTCATTTTTTGGAGTTTGTTACAGTATAGAAAGCAGTGTTGTGTTTACACGATGGCTAATGAATACTGTGTTTCTGTTCGACAGCCCGAGAATGGCCTGAACAGCCAGCAGATGGACGACCTATTTGACATCCTGCTCAAAAGTGGAGGTAATGATGAGATCTCAGTTTAATGTGAGAGAGACATCACAGGTCGGTACGTCTTGATGACCTTTATTTCTCTGTCCTCCCCCAGAAATCCCCGGCTTCAAGGCCAACCCGGACCCTTCCCTCCCCCCTCTCCACTCTGACCCACCTTCTCCATCCACTGCCCCATCCCCCCTCCACCTGTCTCCTCCCACCCCCACGGAGGCCTTCATCTCCCCCAAGTCTACGGTGGGAGAGCCCTGCTCAGGCAGCGGGCGTCTGGAGGACTTCTTGGAGAGCACGACGGGCACCCCACTGCTGGGCATAGAGTCCGACGGTGGCCTGGCGCTGATCGACGACCTCCACAGCCAGATGCTGAGCACGCCCAGCATCCTGGACCACCCCCCCTCCCCCATGGACACATCCGACCTGGGCTTCTCCCCGCATTCTGCGGGGCTGGACTTTGGCGACCCCAACCTGGATAGCATGGACTGGTTGGACATGGTAGGGAGCGCAAGTGGAGGTAGCGAGGGCAATAGAGGAGAGCGAGGAGGTGGAGACGGAGGGACGAGTTTAGCTCCGTTGGCGCCACACACTCCACAAAGCGTGTTCTCAGCCGACTTTCTGGACAATACGGACCTGCAGCTGCACTGGTAGCCACGTCTGTAGCACCTCACACAGATGAACACATGGTCGCTCACACTGTGTACAGGCGCCGTCTTTATTTCATGCACATACTCTATGCTGTCTCTACCACTGCGGGGGGTGTCTGGCACATGCACGCGCACACACTCACTCTCACACATTTACTCAGTTTGTCTTGTCTTTCACTGGCTGTTGCTGTATGCAAGGTGAGGTGGTGTTAAATTCATTGAAATTACTTGGTGGACCTGAAGTGGACTTGTAAAGATTTTAACTCTACAGGGAACCAAAACGGATAAAATCCCATTTCCCATGTCCTGACCTGCATTAAAGCCAGGTTTAAGTAAACCAGCCGAAAGTTGCAGGTCGCTTTCAACCCATTTCAACCCTCAGTAAACAGCTGGACAGATCAGAGGCGAGAAGGGACTGTCCGTGATGTTTTCCTGGGCTCCTAGAGATAGCAGTGTGTGTCAGTGCCTCCTAAACTTTGCACTTATGCTGAATCTGATTGGTTTAAAGGGTGGGTGTTTAGGTCAACAGCTGAGTGAAAGCCACCTAATGTTACAATGGTCAGCTGAGCCACTGATTGTTTTTGTTTTTTTTAAAAAAAGAAAAAAGGCAGCTGCTTGTGGCCTCACCATGCCAACCTAAACCCCACCCACACTAGTCAAAGATACAACCTTCATTGGTTGAGAGTTGCTGTTGAAATGAACCTTATCAGTGGCAACAGTTTGAATTGAAGCCTCATTGGAGGTTGCGTATAATTGGTAACATTATGGTAGACCACTATGTATTGCTGTATATCGGGTGTATATTACAATTTGTCCATATGACTATTTTTCTTTGCTGGTTGCTTTAGAGTCAAGCTAGCTGGCTTGGGGACAGAGGGGGAGGGCGGGGCTTCCAAGAGAACTTGGACCTTGTCATTTTTTTAAAGAAAAAAAAGATTAAAAAAATAAACATACCATTAAAAAAACCTCTAAAGATGTGTTTCTTTTTCCTTTTGATTTTTCACATTAACAGATACACTTATTTCATCTCAGCTTTGTGATTTAAGTAAGCCTGCTAATGAAATTAAAGCCACAAGAGGGCGATGTTGCTCAAGGAATAAAGAAAGCAGCTGGAACAGGAGGGTATTTTCCAGAAATTTGCTTACCCTTGTATTTTTTATTTTTTGTAGTGCTAAACGACACCTGAGCACATTTACCAGTTCTTTGTTTGGTGCTGAAAGACACGTTCAACTGGATTTTTTGAGTGCTACTTAAAACCTCACTTTACAACGTAAGGGTTTTGTGTGCTAGTTGTCACAAATTTCAAGCTGCATTTCCCCCACAGCTGCTTCTGAATGAAAACACACCCCTGCCTAAACGGATCAACAACTAGGCTTCTCTCAACCACCTGAAAAGTTTACTTTTGATCATCTCGGGCAATTTATTTTGAAGGAACACTATAGATCATTTCTGTGGGACAGCCGGCAGGTTTTTGAATCTTTAAATATGTTTCAGAGTACATGAGAAAAGCCCAGCATCAGCTGTTTAATAAAGGCTTCAACTGTGGCATGTATGGATCTGCAGACCAAAAAGTAATGGTGTAAAATTATCGGCATTAATAAAAAGCCACTAGATTACAGTGTAATTTTGACAAATACGTTTTGTCACTTATACAAATACTCTGGGTCAGACTGTAACAGTTTAAAACCCACAGGTGTTTTAAACTGTACTATATATAAAAAATACATAAAATATTGTATTATGATAGAAAATATATAATACTGCCAAGGCGCTCTATATAATGTGCCTCATTCACCCATTCATATAAGCACTTTGTTCCATGTGTATGCACTTTCTGTCAAAAATTCACACACATTCATATACCGATGGATGCATCAGAGAGCAACTAGGGGTTAGTATCTTGATCAAGGATATTTGGGAGTCTGGAGCATCAATAAGTTGAACCTTCATCATTTCTTTTCTCTTTAACTTCTGCCTCTACCGTCCAGTTTGACTCACTCACTATGAGGGGATCCTTGTCAATGACTCTTAGGAGCTCTTGGGAGATCTCGTCCTCTCTCACACACAGGAACTGCAACACATGCAGATAAACAATGCACAAGATCCAAGCATGAGCCAGCTCAGTGTGCTCTTACAAATTCCTTTCACACTCACACACACAGGTCGCCGCAGCTCCCCAGAGCAGCATCAGTACCATCTCTCTCTCACCCATATACAGACAGAGCAGATAAAAGTCCCGAGGCCATGCCTCTAATTAGCTACAGTGAGCTCTAAAGGGCTACAGCACCACAAGGACTAAAGATCTCTGTATGCCACATCTCTCTGACAGGAGCCTGCCACCCCGCAGCCAGCCATCACACAGGATTTTTAGTCACACATCCTCAGAAAGCCTTTTACCACCAAATTATCATAGCTGGTTCTAACATGCCCAAAACTAAACTTTCACTTTTGAAATAGTTTCAGCTCAGGTTTTATTAGGTACACCTGTTCAACTGCTCCTTAGCATAAATATCTAGTTAACCAATCACGTGACAGAAACTATACATGTAGACATGATCAAGAATATGATGACCTGCTGAAGTTTAAGTGAGCTTAAGTGTAGCATGGTTGCTAGTGTCACATGTGCTGATATACTGCCCCACATAAAAACATCTCTGTGGTTTACAGAAATTTGTCTGAAAAAGAGAAAATGTCCAGAGAGTTCTCTGGGACAAAACGCCTTGTTGATGCCAGAGATCAGACAAGAACGGCCAGACTTCTTCAAGCTGATAAAAACACTTGTTACAACCAAGATATGCAGAAGAGCATCTCTGAAAGCGCAGCACATCAACCATCAAAGGACGTGAGCAGCAGATGACCCCACTAGGTGCCACCTAGTGGCAGCTATAAAAAGAAAACTAAGAACATAACGGTGAGTTCACAGCACTCAAACAACCTCTACAGTCACCACATGTCAGTCCATTAGAGCAGCATTTTCACGTGTTGGAACAGGAAATTTTACATGAGGAACGCGAAAGCTGACAAATCTGCAGCAACTGTGCGATGCTATCATGCAAATATAGACAGAAACCTCTGGAATGTTTCTAGAACCTTGTTTAATCTGTGCCATGAAGTATTAAGGCAGTTCTGACGGTAAAAGGGGGGCTAACCTGATGCTTGCATAGGGTATATACTTGCATAGACAGTATATTTATACTTATATTTGGAGTCTATAACTGACCCCCCGTTATACAGTTGATGAAATTATGTACTGGGAAAACAGCACTATAGAAATCCTGATTTGCATAATCACAGTAGGGGAGACCGGGGATAGTTGTAACATTTTTGACATTTCTGTCTGTAAATTGGAGTTCTTTTAAGGTAGTGGATTCAAAATGTAATGCAAAGTATTTACATGTCTCGGCTATTAAATAGTGCAGCTATTTTCTCTGCAGCACAATTACCCATTGCATGGTATGGTCTCAAACACAAAGAGTGAAATGTTACAATTAACCCCATAGTCTGGGTTAGTTGTAACATATCCTGGGGTGAAATGTAACACAATGAAAAAAGGGTACTAACAAAACATTACCATGTAATCGTTGTTTATTCAACACATGAATGCACTTAGAGCCATTTATGTAGCTATGTGTGTGTGTGACAGAATGCAGAAATCTAGCTTTTGAACATATTCCAACCCCCCGAAAAAAAGACAAATTATGGAATTTTCTGCAACTGAATATTTCATTAATTTTGGTTGGTCTTCCTTGAGTTTGGCCTCATTGGCTCAGTGGGCATTATAACCTACAACTCTTGCATCAATTTTGAATATAACAATGAAGCTGAAAAAATGTAGTTGTTCACCAGCATCGCAATTCCATTACTTTTTATCATGGCTTACCTTGGTGTGGTTTGCAGAGTGCTTCAGAAAGATGAGGAAATCTGTTTCTTGCACCCATCCTGATTTATTTCCATTACCAGTACTTCCTACTGGTCCATCTCTGACACAGTGGTCTGCATAATGTATGTGTGGGAACACAAACAGTGGAGGAATTGTGTTGCCAATGGCATTAACCGCATATACAAAAGCGACCAGTGAACCTCTCTCTGCTGATGTCGTTGCCCCAACTTGTTTAATATAAGTTAAAGTAATAGTGTTTTAAGTTGTAACATCTGCATTATTGTTACAACTGACCCAGACTGTTGCTGTTACAACTGACCCAGACTGTTGCTGTTACAACTGACCCAGACTCCTATAGCCATGAACTAGCTAACATTACAGCCAACGGCTAAAACATTAGCACTAAAGACCTACACAGAATATATCCCCATAGACATACAAATAACATAATTTAAGTTTGATGAGTTTAACTGCAAAGCAGATAATGCTATTAGAAATTGAAATAAAGTAGAAAAACATACTTTTTGGCATACAAATTACTTTTTTTCATGTTAAATTGTCTGTGTTTGACAAAATGTGCTGATTTTTCACATGTGATAGCAGAACTGAATTGGGCATGCACAGGATGAGTCACATCATTTGAAACTTAGCCTTGATTGGAGAAATTGGAAGTGTTACAACTGACCCACGTTACAACTATCCCCGGTCTCCCCTATCACAAAAAGGATGTCTGTGTTTCTGTGTGGTGGTGTCGCCTGTCATTACTCAGAACAAGGATTTTATTTTCCAGGCGCTTCATGATGATGATGACTTAACATGAAGATTGCCTCTGAAGCGTCCCAGTGCTGCTTTATAACATCACGCTGAGCCACAAAATTACAGAAAACCAAATTACGACACACGTAATGTTGAACCGATCGTGTGTTTCAAACACTTTTCTTTCATTTTTTCATTGTTCCCCTGTCTTCACTTGTTTTCGTGTGAAGCTGGATGATGTGAGAGGAGCAGTCAGGTTTGGGTGGATCCTGCTGCGAATGCAGAGCCTTTGATAGCAGAAGATGTGAGGGCTGACATTTGGGTGGGCAGGGGGAGACGGAGAGGGGATCAGTGAGGAAAATGGGAGGCAGAAAGGTGCTGAGAGAATAGACACACTGTTTTGTTCTACACCTGCTCATCTGAAGGAAAACAGAGCGTGGAGGCACAAACGACAAGAGAGTGACGCGGTCACAGAGAATGGTTTGCAAACGTTTCAAACTAAAGTCTTCTTTTTGCTGCTTGGTATTATTGCCAAAATATAAATAAATGAATAAAATATCTATTCGATCTGTGGCTTTCTTCCACAACTTGTATCCTATCCTCACCCCCCAACCAGTTGGACCTGATGGATGCCCCTCTGTGAGCCTGGTTCTGCTGGAGGTTTCTTCCTGTGAAAAGGGAGTTCTTCCTTCCCACTGCCGAGTGTTCACTCAAAGGTCATGTGATTGTTGGGGTTTTCTCTTTATTATGTAGGGTCTCTACCTTACAATTTAAAGCGCCTTAAGGTGACTGCTGTTGTGATTTGGCGCTATATAAATAAAACTGAATTAAATTGAATGGATGACAACCTTTTTCAGTGAAGGTCTTGCTTATTTCAGCAAGACAATTCCAAACCTCATCCTTCGTCTTTCATACATGTAGTGCTGAGTCCAAATCTGCCCCTCCCTAAAAAAATAAGAAAGAAAAAGGAGGTTATTGTGTATTACCTGGAAGAAAAAAAAACGTACTGGAAGATATAACATCTACAGGACAAACTGCCAGTGTCGAGGGAGGCAAAACCTTCTCTAATTTTCAGAGAAAATGTAATCTGACATGATGAATTTAGCAGGATCTGACTGCGCTTTGGGAGGGACAGCTGGGCTCACGGTCCACTGGACATCATATAATCGAGGTCGGTGTCTTTTAACATAACCTTGGGACAGCTAAACTGTGTGAGGCAGAGTTATGTAACGCACTCACGATGGCCTGGTTTCGGTTTTTGTCGAACTCCACAGATGTTGGTTTTTACCTTAAAGCATGAATATGAAGGCACGGCCCTCCACTTTCTCCATCATCATCGGACCACAATTAACTTAAGGCTGCCCCCCCCCCCTTTTTTTTTTTAAAAAAAAAAGAAAAGCTTGATATTATAGTCCCGAGAAGCACAGTCACTCCACATTATCAGAACAACACATGCATATATCACAGGTGTCAAATCCGTCTAATATTATATTTCTGTTTTTTAATCACAAACATCAGATCACTGTTTGTTTCAGTGATCTGATGCAGGATCAGTGAATAATGCTCAATGGACACGATGAAAGGGCAATATGAAAGCAAGCTTATTACAATGGAAGCATCAATTAATTGACTGGTTGAGCCCAAACAGCCCTAAGCTCTCAGTTTAATTGGAGGGAAGCGCTCGTTCAGATGCTTGGTGAGAGCGAGATTGCAGAGAAGTAATCAGATTGTACTCGGAGTCACTGGCATTCATTGGGTACAGTAGATCAGCGGTCCCCAACCTTTTTTGCGCCACGAACCAGTTTATGCCCGACAATATTTTCATGGACCGGCCTTTAAGGTGTCGCGGATAAATACAACAAAATAAAACTAGAACCGGTACAGAAAAATTTATTCATAACACACGTGAAAAGACCAAGGAAAACCGAGTAAAAACCGATAACAAAATAACGCTAAAAACCGATAAAAACCCTGAAAACTATACATTTCACACCTGAGCCTCAACTCTCGCGGCCCGGTACCAAACGACTCACCGACCGGTACCGGTCCGAGGCCCGGGGGTTGGGGACCGCTGCAGTAGATAACACAGTGTGAGAAAGTAGACAAAATCACTGATCCGTCAGGCAAGGATTCTGTGATGTTTTTGCATCACAAATCTCACCAGAGCAGGTTTTCAGTTTTCTGTTGTCCAGTTAAGTAGAGTCTGTGCGAACTGTAGCCTCAGTTTGACTCGTAATGTGCTCTTCTGCTGCTGTTGCCCATCTACTTTAAGGTGCTTGATTCAAAGTCACGCTAATCACTTTCTTCAGCACGTTATCATGACCATGTTAACATGTTTTTAGAGCTCTGTTGTCCTGACAGAGAGTTATAAAGTGGCCACTGCAGTAATTTATGCTTGGTGATATGGCTTTTTCTGGGAGCTACTCAGCTTTCCAAAGGCATACACCACTGGTCAAAAGTTTGAAAACAACACAGTTTTTTATCAGAAGTTATGCTTTTAATGTCTCATTGCACTCTGAAATGAAAGCATAGTACAAATACTAAGTAATGGCTTTCTTGCTGCAACTCATCCTGTCAAACCTGTAGCTCGAAGTCTTCTCTTCACAGTTGAAACTGGGACTTGTTTACTACGGACACTATTAAGCTGTTGTCATGTGAACAGCCTCTCTTCCATTGCCTTTTTCTCACCAATTTTGTAGCAGCACACAGTACAGCACTGTTTAGCTGATGCTCGCAAGGATATGGTACCACAATGTGTTCCAACACTGCTTTTATGCAGACAGAGGAGGTTCAAGAAAAGTTTGGAACACCTGTAGGAATTAGTAGCACCAGGTTTCACGGCTTGATCAACCTCTATTGCTGCAGAACAGCTTTAAATTATAATTCTGAAATGTACATTATTTTTCAGTTTGGGGTAACCTTAACTTTTTTTAACCTCTGGCAGTTCACCATCACTTCAAGCTAATGGCAATAGGTCAAAAATGTGAAAACAGCACAAAATGGAGAAGTTGGGTTGCACAGACAACAGCAACCATGTACTGACTGTGGGAGCTTAAAGGACGCAACCTTATGCCCCTCCCATTCAGTCACTAATTCACCATCACATCAACAAAGACCAGCAGCTGGATCATCACACAAACTCAACTTTTGAGTTTGTACTTCTGTGCAATAAACTGCAAAATGTATTAAAATGACAAACATCTGAATCCTGCTATCTGTTGCTTTGGACAGACCTGGAGCACATGGAGTCTCTTTTTTGGATCAAAGCAGTGATGATTGATTAAACAAATACTGTAAAACCAAAGCAGTTTAACTAATTACCAGCTACGAATGTGTGTAAAATCTAATTCTAAATCCAGCTTTTTAAAAGAAACTGTTCTGTGTGTTGGTGGCCTGGGAGTGATACATGCAGCGCAATGACATTCAACCTGAACATCCCAGAGAGGCTCCGGGTGATTAACTGAGAAAAGTGTGTGTGGGGGGGAAACAGAGCGAAGTGTGAGATGTAAATGAGAAGGATGTGCAGATATAGATCTAAATAAAAACAAGGAGCTGCAGTGAGGAGAAAAAGAGAGCAGAGCCAGAAAAATATAAGGGAAGAGCCAGTGGTGACCCCAGAGAGGAGCTACAGTGCTGTTGTTCAGTGTGATTAACTCCAGAGAAAGCAGCCTGCTGGAGGACTTACTGAAATAGCGAGTCCTTGTTAGAGTCAACTACGGCAGCTGCCACTCACCTGCTGCAGTTTAGCATTGCAGATCCACATGACATGACAGTAGCTCACAGTGCCTATAGGAAGCCTGGTGCACTGATTGAACACAGGTAAATGGAAAGGTGATCATGTTTATGTTTAGAATATTGATCTGTCACTAAATTCATCTTCTTTTACGTTATTGCTGAGAAAAAAAACAACACTTTTCTGACAAGCCTGTTTTGCCATTTAAGCTGTACTGCACATGGTGAACCACCAAACATGCAGAAAGATGGCTTTTTTTTTTTTTTTTTTTTTTTAGCAGAGTCTAATTGCAGCAGGTAGTGTGAAGTGTGAATACAAAAAGTGTTCCCTGTTTTACTTTGATAGTCCCTCAGCTTGCGTGTGTTGTGTTCAGTTTTGCTTCTTTTGGTTCATTAGTTGGATTTTGTCAGTGTTGGGGAGTAACAGAATACATGTACCGCCGTAAGTATTTAAAATACAAAATATGAGTAACTGTATTCCGTTACAGTTACCGTATAAAAGGGTGGTATTTAGAATACAGTTACTTTGTTGAAATAAATGGATTACACGGCGGTACTTTCCCGTTTCATATTGTGGCGGGTCAGGACTGTTTGGGTTTTGTTTGACAGCTACGTTCTGTTGTTCCAAGTGGCTATGGTTGCCATGGTTACAGGGTGACGCTCTCTCTCTGCGTGTTTCCTGGGTGAGAGAGCGCCTGTTTGTTGTTGTTGTTGTTGTGCTAAGCTAATAGGCAGAATGCTACAGGCATAGCTCTAAAGAATGTAGCATCATAGGCAGTGTAGTCCGTGCTGCTGGGAGAATGGACTGCCATACACGTTATGTGTCTGTGAGCGAGGGAGGGAGAGAAAGGAAAAGTACGAGCTGTCATTGAGCAAAAACGGGAGCTGGAAGCATGTAAATATAATAATAACCACTGCAGCCAAGAAGAGAGCCTGACGAGCCCAGTTGTAAGTAAGCTATTAAGACTCGACTGTACACCGTGTTCGTGTTTTCCACCGAAAACAATAAGTTCCGTTGGAGCAGCCTTTCAACGCCTCTCTCTGTCTCTCGCTAGCAAAGTTGACCCAGACAACAAAGTAAAGCTAGTTTTCGGCTACGAGCCCAACACGGAACCCACCGTATTAGCCAGAGGTCCCTTTACTACGGTTCAGAGCCGCAGACCTTCAGTAACAGTAATAAATAACAGCAATAGTACATTCATGTAGTTGTAAACAGCATGATAATATATTAAGTAATCCAAAGTATTCAGAATACGTTACTCTCATTGAGTAACGTAACGGAATACGTTACAGAATACATTTTGGGGCATGTATTCTGTATTCTGTAATGGAATACATTTTAAAAGTAACCTTCCCAACTCTGGATTTTGTTCAGCTGTGTTCCTCAGATGTGTCTCCACTATTTAAGTCCTCAGCTTCCCTCTGTTCTTTTTCATGTTGTTGTCAATTCTTCTGTCAATGTTGTGTTTTCTTTTGCCCTGTGTGTTTAGTGTTTCCTGGTTCCATCTGTGACATTATACCATCTAATACAGTAAAAAGACATTTAATTTTTTCCCCCCACGCATTTAGTGGTGAACAGTGGTGAACAGTTCCATCAGTGTTGCAAATTTGGTGACCGATAAGTAAAATTTGGGCAACATACGTGGAACGTAAGATGAAACAAACAGAGAGAATAACACAACATTCACAGGCGATGACGATTCTTTGAAATATATAAATGATAATACGTGTGATGATGTTCTTGCAAAGTTTTTAGTTTGGCACACCCATTAAAGAGAACATAGAGGTGATTGCTTATAGGTTAATGGCAGAGAAAATACATAGTATTAGTTTCAAACCATGAACTGTTTTGTGACCAGTAATTCATTTGCGAAGTTTAAAAAGGATATTATGTTTTTTTTCTATCGATCCTGCAAACACAGTGTGTAAATTATTTATTTACTACAATATTGCATCCACAGTCTGGTGATAATCACATTTGTCTGACAAACAAAACGTCTCCGGTAAACTCAACCTTAAGGATCACAAGCCAGTGGTCTCCTGGCGTGGGACCCAATCTGGAATAAAGTAGGACGAGCATTTACTCACTACAGCGTGACATCACTGTGTCTGTGCATCATATTTATTAAATTTTAATAATATACACATCTGAATAATTATGTCTGATCAGCTTTTTGTCTGCCATTTCCCACTTTACATTTCTTCATAGCTGCAAACTGATTAACTTGCATTAATTTCATGCTCATTCATGATGCAGTTACTCTGAAAAGTCAAATTAGAGGGGGGATTAGTTTAGATCTGCTGTTCAAAAATAGTGTAAAAATAATGTTGTTATCAATGTATTAGTAATCCTTTTGCAAGAGGAAGCCACGTTATTTCACGTATTCTGATATTTTCTTTCACCGTATGTCTCTAAAAGTCTAAAAGTCAAAAAGCCTTCAATGTGCCAGTAACCTCAGTTATAATGATGTCACGTTCCCTTGGAGCATACATATGCATTAATACTTGCTATAAGAAAAAGGGATTTCAGGGCTTTTAAGTTATTCTTGTGTTTAGGAGGTAGCACACCAAAATAACCACTGTGGTGTGTATATGCATGAATCTGACTGGATGCTTCCACTAAGCTAAAAAGTGGCCTTGTATAGTCTTTGACTAAAAAAAATGTGTTTTTACCAACTATTGCTGAGTGGTGTTACGTGGACAGTTTTTAACAGTGTATCTGCAATGATTTAAAACTACTGATCACTCTCGTGGCACGTTAAGTGTTCTCAGATTCAGACAAAATAAACTTGACGACTGTCACATGAAACAGTTTAAGAGGCAGCAAATCTCTGCTGAAGTGTGTGGCGTTTTTAAGGCTCCTGCCTCTTTTTCACACCTCATCACAATGTACTCTGTCACACATATATAGGCTTTGCACTCATCCACTAAGCCATCCCTCATTCTTCTGCTGCATTTTCTCTCATACACAGATTACAGATTTCCTCACATCCCTGCCCCGAGTCTCAGTCGGTCGTGCGTTTCTGTTCCATTTACGTGAGAACATGATTAGATAGTCAGTTTAAGATTGTCATTGGGTTAAGTGATTTAGATGAGTGATGGAGATTAACCCCTGATATTCCCCACACTAAAGAATTTGTACACGCTAGGCAGCAGTTTCATGTCAATTTTTTAAATATGTATTTATTAAACTCTCGATATTAAAACTCTCTACTGCAACTTAGCTTCCACTTCAAATCAGTTCAGATGACAGAAAACAGTGTCTTTTCGACAGACTGACACATGATGCCCGAAGCAAAAAAACAGTTCTAAGCTTGGCTGATGTAATGGGAAGTGCTGACACCTTGACCTTTTCCAGCTACAGCCCAGAAAAGTCCTTAGCTGAGTAGAAATCAATGACTTGACACAATTAATGGACTTTATGTCTCATGCGTTGAGTTGTTTATTGGATTGTAAAATTAAACTCCAGAAAATGTTTGAAAGAAAGTGGGCTCTCTTTTACTTCTAAGATTTTAGACATGATGAAAATGATTTGGCCCATCAATCTATGAAGGGTTAGGTCTTGATTATACTCTGCTGTGATAAAGGTGGTTTTGCAAAGTCCTTAGTATTTCACACTGCCTCTGTATTTTGGATTAAGTTTGGGGAAAAAAGATAACACAATAAATAATTTTAGAATCTGGTAATGACAAGGTGATTTTATTTTAAAATCACATTTGACACATAAAACCTTAGATTTCCAAGATGTGCACTTTTTTTTTTACATGTTGTTATATTGTGTCTACTTTAGAAAACAACAGAAAATCAGCATATAGATCATTTTTAAATTATTACAGTCTATGATAAATGTAGTTAATAAATGTTGCACTGTAACAAATATTACTGCAAAAATTCAGTGGAACATTAATAGGTGCTACATATACTCATCCATGGCCTCCTGAGCTGTTAACAGTTACTGAACTATAAATACTGCATTCTGTTATATAATGGGGTTTTACAGTAAAATGCAAGGGATTGTGTTGTCCTACATTTTATACTGTTTTTATATTATGATCTTTACAAGACAACACAGCTACAAGCTAGTTTTAAAAAAAATATCCTACAATAGAAATGACCCTGATAATAAACGTTGCACGAAAAGTAAGGAAATTTGTATTTGGTTGATTATTTCTTTGTTCTTTGTAACAATGCTTCTTGGCAATAAATATCACACTGTTGGTAAGTTGGTTTATTTCCCCTTAAATGGTGTTACATTTGTAAGGAAAATGAATGTGGCAACCATGAAAAACTTTCCAAATCTTCCTTCCAAACTTTTTTTTTGGTGTTGTTTATTTGATTGGATGATCAAAGTCTGAAGAAGCAAGATATCTATATTTAACAATTTGTTCATTTACCAAACAGGGTCCTTAGTAGCATGTGGAAGAAGAACCATACACAGCCACAATAGCTTGGCACATCCTCCTCATGCTGTTCACCGGCATCGTCACACACTGCTAAGTAGGGGTGCAACAATACTCGTATCGATATTGAACCGTTCGATACAGTGCTTTCGGTTCGGTACACATATGTATCAAACAATATAACATTTTTAATTTATTTTATCAACTTTTCTTCTGACGATGCTGTCTGTGTTGAGAGCTCAGTGGATCTGCGTTCGACTTTTCCGCCTAGGCTGCACTGTGAGTGCAGATCCACTGAGCGCAGTGCAAGCTAGAAAGACAGAAGCTAAACTCGTTGCAACATGGCAACTGCCTCAACGCTAAATTGAACTTCCCACACCCTCATTCAGATCTGGCGTTTGGAACTATTTTGGTCTCATGGACAAAAGTAAAACAGTATGTCGGATGTGCCACGCAATGCTCAATTACATGGGTGGGAACTAGTGCGTTAGCGCAGTTTGCTCGTTAACGTGTTGACGCCGTCCAGCCTCACGCACGGGGCGATCCGCGGTAGCTCGTTAACGGAGGTTTGCCATGTTGTGGTGTTAAAGTCATTTCAACGAGATTACCGCTGACAGCACTAGTGGGAACACAACGAATATGACTGCACGCCGACATCATCCTAGTGCAAAGACAAGTGGAAGCAGACAAAAACAACAAGCACGCATGCTACAAACTTTACCCGAGTCATTTAGACAGCCGTTAGCACATGATTCTCCTTATGGGCACCTGATATGTTTAATATGCTGCTGAGAGTATAGCCCAGAAGAAGCGTATAGTATAGCTTTTATTTTGGAGAGAGCGATTTCTCTGTAATAAACTCTCTTTTCCAAAGATGAGTGATTTCTCGATCAGATAGATTTATTTTTTTATTACTTTGTTGTTTCAGCAACATTAAATTTAAAAACTGTACTTTTGAGTTAAAATATATATTTATAATTTTAATAAATGACAAATTAAAAAGGCATGAACATTTTTTTTGTATCAAAAAAATATCGAACCGTGACAACAAAGTATCGAACCGAACCGTGAATTTTGTGTATTGTTGCACCCCTACTGCTAAGGGATGGTATCCCATTCTTCAACCAGCATTTGTTGCTAAGCAGGCCATTCCATCGTCAGCACTTCCAAATTCTGGAGGTAGTCTGAGATGGAATAGAACAGAATAGCCCTTTATTGTCATTGTACAAGTACAATGAAATTAACAACAAAAAGGTGATTTTATTTACACGAACTTTCTTAAAATGTGATCTCTGGAGGCAATCATCGTCACCTTGTTTTTCCAGTGAGCAACACCAACACATTGCCTCCACGAAAAGCTATTCCAGCAATCAGCCTCTCTGAATCTTCTCCACACCTTGACCCTATAATCCATCTGCTGTAAGGCAGAATCTGGACTCCTCATTGAACATGACTTTCCTCTGCATGTTCACGTTCTAGTACACATGTTGCCAATACGGGCGCATATGGGGCTGAGGGTGAATGACAGTCATGCCAGGCTTCTTGGCAGCCCTATGACACTGTAAAGTGGCAAATATGTTAAAGAGACAGGAGTCACAAAGATTTCTAAGTGCTGACAGTATAAGACAACTTACTGTGGTGTCTTCTTTGGGTGTTCAGTTCGTGCCAGAAGCTCAGGGTTATGAAAAAATGTGTTTCATAAGTTTGAAAGGGCATTTGCATTATCTATGGTTCATTTTTACAAGTATCCTGTTTTATTGTGAAAAGTTTTGTAAGAGGAAGTGAGTGGTGTTTTGATCGGAACCCTGCTCTGAGAGAAGTTGTGATGGAAAATACAAGAAGTTTGTGTTTGTATTGTATTAGTACAAGAAGCATGTATGAACTGGACTATCTGCTTAACAGTCTTTGTCGATTAGCACATTTTGCAAACCGTCTGTGAGAAGCTGGGGGCATTTCTGTTTGAAATCCACGGTCCAGCTACTCACTTTTGTTTTAGCATCAAGAGCCCGTGCCATCCTGGAGATGTCCGCTGATCACTCTGCATTCCTTCACACATAACTGTTCCTGTACAGAAAACATACCCTCCACTCCCTAAAAACATGAGATTACAGAGCCTATACGTGTAGAAGCATTATAAAAACGACATCTAAAATGAGTCAAACTTTGAAAGACATCCCCAACAACCACATTTGATAAATGGAAGGATTCTTATTTAGCACTTTTCTACTCTCCCAGAGCAATCTATACAACATGCCACACTCACTTTCTTCTATGCTTTAAGTGTGTTCTACATAAGCATTTACACACATTCATACTTGGGATTAGTATCTTGCCCAAGGATACTTGGCATGCAGATTGGGATAGCCAGGGCTCAAACCACCAACCTTCCAAATAGCAAGTAGTCTGCATTCCCTCCTGAGCCACAGCCAGCCACTTGCTATTTATTTGGACTATACACAGCACATACACGGAGGTCCTACCAACGTCAATCCAAGACGTTTAGCAGACGTTGAAAAAAAGACATCCCCTGGCAACACAAACCATCGCCTTCTTCTATCCATCATCTTCCGCTTATCCTTGTCAGGGTCTCAGGGGGACTGGAGCCTATCCCAGCTACCATACAGCGAGAGGCAGGGTACACCTTGGACAGGTTGCCAGTCTGTCGTAGGGCTAACACAGAGAGACAGACAGACATGCACTCAACTCACATCTAAAGGCAATTTAGAACGACCAATTAACCTAACCCCACAAATGGCATGTCTTTGGACTGTGGGAGGAAGCTGGAGTACCCGGAGAGAACCCACGCAAACACAGCAAGAACATGCAAATTCCACATAAAAAGGCCCTGGCCAGGTGGTGGAACTGAACTTGGGATCTTCTTGCTGTGAGGCAACAGTGGTAACGTGAGTTACAAAACAACCCCTTCAGTAAACCAAAACTGGGGGTCCAAAAATGACTTATAAAAGACGTCACTCCAGCATCACTTTGCACAGTGAAAAAATACAGTTTATAAGGTTCTCCATCTATATATCAAAAGCCTTGTTCTTGGTGTTTTGCGTAGTTATTTTGATAGGGCTAGAGGTTATGCTACACTTACATGTTATTGTGGCCTGTTGGTGGCCTCTGACAGTCCCATTAGTCTTTGAGTTCTGCATTGCAGAACTGGAAGAATCTGAAAAGCAAACCTTATTTTGTAACTACAGTATTTGAACCCTTATTGTAAAAATGCCTCAACATTTCTGTCTTTGTGTGTACTATGTGAAGTAGACGGACTGGTAAGTATGGCTTAAATATTGTGTTAGTAACATTGCAGAGCATTTACAGTATTTACCCTATTTAAGAAGAATGGCAGCAATTTACTAAACTTTATTTCATGCCCTTCCTTCCAGGTACCTGGGCATTTGCTGATCTATTGCATCCATTTTTTCACCCACCTATCTATTCAGTTTTACCAGCTTTTGTCCATTTGTCTATGTGACATGACTGATATTCTGCGTCAAAGGTGCATGCCACCCACAAATTAAATGCACTTTGTTGGATATACAAACTTAAACAGAATGAACACAGATGTTTATGAATGTGTAAAGTAAAAATGTAGCAAATAATGGTGTTAAAACTATATGAGAGGAGAGAGAAGCAGCGGAGAGAGACGTGAATGCTGTGGGGAAAGAGATTCATTACAATTCCCTCCAGAAATGATGCCAGTAATGGACGCGGCAGCGTCAGGGCTGATTTGTGTCTGTTGAGGAGAGTCGAGGGCTGGGGGCCGAGGCCCTTCAAATTGCTAATCAAAGCAGGCCGTGAAGACTGACAGCTATTCTCACAGGGCGTCTGCACAGAGCTCATTCACTTCTATACGTTTCTGTATGTGCAGTTGTAATAGGCCCAAATGAAGCTGGATATTAGCATCTCCTTTGATTTAGTAAAGGTCACTGCTGACAGGGAGGTCCAGGGGGGTACTGAGGAGAGAGATGTACACAGTACCCTGATTGGACCCAATACTCTCACTCTCTTTGCTGCCCCTGCTTTGTGTCTAAATCATCCAAAAGGAGCCACTGCATCGTTTTATTTTTCTTTTGGACCCTTTGTGCCTTTCCTTTTCAATTAGCATACAGTCTCTTTAAACTGCACGCACTTATCTTTTACATATTTAGTACTTATTTAGCCTCAAGTCTTCCTTTTTACCTTTTGTGAAATTGCTGCTCCTTTGTGTTCATTCCAGACAGCTTTTTACATCTCATCCTTTCTGCATCCCAAAGCACAAAAATCTCCATAACCATCGTTTTTTTTATTATTTTAAAGTCAATAAATAGACAAATCAAATAATAAGAATAAGAATAATAAAAATAATAATGATAATAAAAAATAAGCAGCAATAAAATTCAGAAAAAAATAAAATTTATAGTTGTTTTAAAATGTTTGTTAATATATCTTAGTGAGGGGGGGCCGCAAAGTCTGTTTACAATAACTAAAGCCATTTGTGTGCGTATTGGGGATGTTGTGGTCACGCGGGCCGATTCAGGCCCTGTGGGCTCTGCTGCCCTCTTTGTCTTTGCTTTTTCTAATTGGCCAACTGTGTGGAGCTGAACATTCAGAGAAATGTCACTAATCATTCACCTAGTTGACTCTAATAACTTGGCTCTCTTGCTCTCTCTCTCTCACTGTCCCTCAATAAACACCTTTTTCTGTCTCTTCTGGGATGCTGTTATTTCCATGCTGGAAAACCAGACTTCTGTCTCATCAGAACATAAAATTTCTGAAGATGATGTAACTGAAAAAGACCTTCTGAAATACTGTGATAATCAGAGAATGGTTCACGACCTTAAGGACTGCTGGCTAGATCTGATTAAGTACAAGTCTTTATTTAGATCACTTTGGTTTTCTGAATAATCCCTGCCAAAAATATACCTTATTAGCATGTGACTAACAAACCTCTAACTTTACTCTCAGCGAACATAAAGAAAAAGCCAACTTTGACATTTGGACCTTTTTAAATCCTTTGAGAAGTGTTTCAGTCTAATTTCAAAAGAGTTTACTCTGCATTTAAACTACCAGTCAAAGGTTTGTACACAAATAACTTTCTACACTGAAGAATGTGAGCGGGGTCGTTGATGATTTTGGCTGCCTGTCCACAACCGCAAAGCTCTCCAGAGAGTAGTGCGGTGCTCTGAACGGATAATTGGAGGTGAGCTTCCCTCCCTCCAAGACATCTACAGGAAGCGGTGCCTGAGGAAAGCGGGGAGGATCATCAAGGACTCCAGTCACCCCAGCCATAAACTGTTCAGACTACTTCCATCAGGAAGGAGGTTCTGCAGCATCCGGTCCCGAACCAGCAGACTGAGAGACAGCTTTTTCCATCAGGCCATCAGACTGCTGAACACTTCATAAGACACCTCACCTCCACTACTGGAACTTCAACATTATGCACTACATACTGTACATTAATGCCACTGTTTTGCATTACATATTGTACATATATTTATTAGTCTCAGATTTAGCCATTTTTATATTTTGCTTGTTTTACGTTATTGTATTTTTGCACAACTCTGTTGCTTGTGAAGCTCGCACACAAGAATTTCACTCACATGTACTGTACCAGTGTACCTGCACATGTGATGTGACAATAAAAAGTGATTTGATTTGATTTAGAAAGCGTTGAGGTTGTCAGGGAGGGAGGAGGGGTTGCTGCCCTCCACCTGGATGGTTCTGGGGGCGGTGACCGCAGTATTCACAGAGGCCATGGTTTTGAGGCCCTGCCAGGCTGAGTGGAGGTCCCCTGTGGTAGATGGCCAAATACAACAACAAAAAGAGCATTAAAGTTAGAAAAAGAACACAAAACTGCTCAGCTGACTGGTCGTTCGACCGCACGACCAGCGACCCGGAACCGGAAGCCGTTTTTTTATTTTAGAATAATCAAAGAAGCCACCCTTTGCTTTGTTGACAGCGCTGCAAACCCTTGGCCTTCTTTTAATGAACTTCATGATGTAGTCACCTGAAATGGTTTTCACTTCACAGGTGTGCCTTGTCAGGGTTCATTTGTCGAATTTCTTGCCTTCTTAATGAGGTTAGGACCATCAGTTGTGTTGTGCAGAAGTCAGCTGGCAGCCCTATTTGACAACTGTTAGAATTCATATTATGGCAAGAACCAATGAGGTAAGTAAAGAGAAATGACAGTCCATCATGACTTTAAAAACTGATGGTCAGTCAGTCCGGAAAATTGCTAAAACTGTGAATCTGTACCCAAGTGCAGTCACAAAAACCATCAAACGCTACAACGAAACTGGCATACATGAGGATCACCCGAGGAAAGGAAGACCAAGACTCACCTCTGCTGCTGAGGATAAATTAATCCGAGTCACCAGCCTCAGAAATCGCAAGACCTCAGATTAGAGCCCATATAGACAGAGTCCCAGTAGCAGACACATTTCTACATCAACTGTTCAGAGGAGACTGCGCATCTCAGGCCTTTATGGTCAAATAACTGTTAAGAAATCACTACTAAGGAAAAGCAACAAGTAGAAGAGATTTGTTTGGGCCAAGAAACACAAGGAATGGACATTAGACCAGTGGAAATCCGTGCTTTGGTTTGAGTCCAAATATGAGATCTTTGGTTCCACCCGCCGTGTCTTTGTGCAACACAGAAAAGGTGAATTGATGGTTTCTACATGCATCGTTCCCATCATGAAGCATGGAGGACGAGATGTGATGGTGTTTCTGTGCTTTGCTGGTGACACTGTTGTGGTTTATTCGAAATTATAGGCACACTGAACCAGCATCCTGCAAAGACATGCCATTCCATCCAGTTTGCATTTAGTTGGACCATCATTTATTTTTCAACAGGACAGTGACCCCAAACATACCTCCAGGCTGTGTAAGGGCTCAGGTAACTACATCATGAAGCTCATTGAGCAAAGATGCCAAGAGTGTGCAAAGCAGTAATCAAAGCAAAGGGTGGCTATTTTGAAGAATATGAAATATAAAACATGGTGAGACTTATTTCACACTTTTTTTAAATACTACATAATCAAAAATGTTCATCCAAAGTTTTGATGCCTTCAGTGAGAATCTACAATGTAATTAGTCATGAAAATAAAGTAAAATAATTTTTATGTAGCACATTCATTCGCAAGCAATATGTATGTATGTGTGTGTGTGTGTGTGTATATATATATATATATATATATATATACATATTAGAGATGGCACGATACCACTTTTTTATGTCCGATACCGATATCATAAATTTGGATATTTGCCGATACCGATATGAATCCGATACAGTGTTTTTTAATCAATAAAACTGTTTTTTTAATATCTTGCTGCATTTTGTATAAGTTCATACTCAAGTTTAAATAAACAACAACACTAAAGCTGTTCTGTTATACCTGTATGTAAAAAAACACACTGCACCCGAAATATTTCATAGTTCAGCAACACTGATCAATCTAATAAACTTAAACCTACTCCATCCTTCCTATTCTGGTATTTTAAAGAGTACTTAGCAGAAATATTAAGCAACCTAACTAATAGGGTTGCAAACTCCCAACAAAAGAAAATAGGGAACCACCCCCCACCCTCTTCCTTATGATGCTTAATTGATGTAATCAACTTTAATTTGATGCAGGGTAAAAAAAAAAATGCACAGAAGTAAATTATTTTTCAAGAATAATTAAATAGATTCCACATCTTTCTTCAACAGAATTGCAGAATTCACAGATGGTACCTTCCCAAAGGAAAAAGTACTATAGCTTACTAGGGTATATTACACTTAACAGTTACTATATACAGTAATGGACTTCTATTCATTTTACATCAGATTAAAACTTTGGGTGTAAGATTCAGATAATTATTTATTAAAAGCTCGACATTTTAAATGAGAATAAGAAAGAAAAGTATGTCTTTGTGCCCCCTTTCCCTGTTCATGCCCTATCGGCCCCCCTGGCTAAACTTTGCTAGATCCGCCCCTGCACAGTTACCAGCCGTCAGCTGCTCAGAAAAAGATCCTGGTCTAGAAAGTAATATTAAATAAAGTCTAACAACAGCTTATCAAGCTTAAACGTGCTGCTGTTGTTCAGCCGCTGGTTTCCTCTTTCTGGTGCAAAGTGGTCCAAAAACAAAGAAGAGAGACGGACTCCGACAGAAAAGCCGATCAGCTGATCATTAAGCAGTTTCTCGATTGAAGTAGCAGCAGGAAGGGGAGGGAGAGAGAGGCCGTCGCTCCATATATCGGTTGTTAAGCTTAACATGGGAATGCTTTACAAACATTCAGAGATGAACTTACACTCTTGCTTTACTTCTCTCTGGGATAACTTCCTCAGAGATGAAATGCTGGTTTGGTAGAGAGGCTACAAATACACACAGCCGCTCTATCACTTTACTGCTCCAACCTTATGAGCCGAGTTACTCCGTGTCGCAAGTTTTGTGAGGTGCTTTTTTGATATTTAATGGATCATTACATTTTTAATTTCTCGCCGATATCCGATCCAGTAATTTACATCAGTATCGGACCGATACCGATACGTAATATCGGATCGGTCCATCTCTACTATATATATATATATATATATATATATATATATATATATATATATATATATATATATATACCCAAGAAAGAGGAAGGAGACGAGGAACCATCATGGAAGGACAGGCCCCTGCAGTAGGGGAGACCGGGGATAGTTGTAACGTGGGTCAGTTTTAACACTTCCAATTTCTCCAATCAGGGCTAAGTTTCAAATGATGTGACTCATCCTGTGCATGCCCAACTCAGTTCTGCTATCACATGTGAAAAATCAGCACATTTTGTCAAACACAGACAATTTAACACGAAAAAAAGTCATTTGTATGCCAAAAAGTAAGTTTTTCTATTTTATTTCAATTTCTAATAGCATTATCTGCTTTGCAGTTAAACTCATCAAACTTAAATTATGTTATTTGTATGTCTATGGGGATTAGGGTTGCCAACCGTCCCTTAAAAAACGGAATCGTCCCGTATTTAGAAACAAAAGTACACGTCCCGTATTGAGCTAATAAGGGACGCACTTTGTCCCGTAATACAGTGAGAATCAAAAGTAGTCTATAAGTTTTAATGTAATTAACGCTTTGTTTGAAACCATAATTCCCAGCCCCGCCCCTGCTTTGTGACCAATGAGCTGACAGCACACTTATGACAATTCGAGTATGACAATTCAGATTACCGCTCATCTCATTGGTTGAGGAAAGGTCGCTTGCGGAGAAAATACCGGAAGACAACAGATGACCACAACAAAAAGCATGGCCAACAGGGAAATAAACGCCGACACTGCGGTGCAAGTCTCAGACGACAGTACACCTGAAGCTGGGCAAACACTGTGCGATTTTCAAACTGCACGATTGGCTCGCATGGGTTATAAGTTCGTAGGTCACGATGCAGGATCTCACACTATACCGCCCGATGCTCTGATGCGACCTGAGTCACACTGTGCCTCCATAAAATGAAGGTTATAACAGAAAATCTGTCGCTCGCTCTCCCTCTCTGTCTTTCACTCACACAGACACACACCGCCATCAACTTTGCTAAATTACTAATGACAAACATGATCAGGCAGCTGTGATTGAGCAGCAATGTAAATCCAACTATTTTCACGGTTGTTGTGGTCGTGATAATTTGGTGATGCCACATCGAAAAGGCTCGGATGAGCTTTCCAAAGTTCTACAAGTTGTGCCTCCATCGCTTGTGTCCAGATCACACGCTGCACAGCCGTGCTGCGCCGTCTTTTTCACCGACGTTTACGTGTTTGCGCGTGAGCAGTGTGAGCGGCTGCGGTGACACCCTCACGAGCGATTGATGATCGGGAGCTGGTCGTGAGGTGTTAATCGCTTCTCGTTACCCCACGTATACTACCGCGGTAAAGTGAGCCGTCATTTGTGAGCCGCGGTCAAGCCAGCCGCCTCTTATCCGCCGCATAAATTTCCTTGCGCTTTTACACCAGTCTTTACGGTAGCGCCTTTTCGCTTTATATCCCGATTGAGAGCCTAGACCCGCGCACACGCGCACGCGCGCGCACACATTACGATGGAACAGCCCAATACAGTCAATACAATTATGTCTATTACAAAAATTCATTAAAAATCATCCTTAGTAGTTGAGGTCCAACTTTCAACAGATTCCTTCTCTGGGAAGCCTACTGTACCTGTGTGCCAAGTTTCATCCAGATTTACTGTAGAATTCCTCAGAAATTAAAGGACATTTATATTCAATGCAATACAGTCAATACACTACAATTATGTCTATTACAAAAATTCATTAAAAATCATCCTTAGTAGTTGAGGTCCAACTGTCAACACATCCCTCCTCTGGGACACCTACTGTACCTGTGTGCCAAGTTTCATCCAGATTTACTGTAGAATTCCTCAGAAATTAAAGGAAACTTATATTCAATGCAATACAGTCAATACACTACAATTATGTCAAATTTCAAAAATTCATTAAAAATCATCCTTAGTAGTTGAGGTCCAACTTTCAACAGATTCCTTCTCTGGGAAGCCTACTGTACCTGTGTCCCAAGTTTCATCCAGATTTACTGTAGAATTCCTCAGAAATTAAAGGAAACTTATATTCAATGCAATACATTCAATACACTACAATTATGTCAAATTTCAAAGATTCATTAAAAATCATCCTTAGTAGTTGAGGTCCAACTTTCAACAGATTCCTTCTCTGGGAAGCCTACTGTACCTGTGTGCCAAGTTTCATCCAGATTTACTGTAGAATTCCTCAGAAATTAAAGGGCATTTATATTCAATGCAATACAGTCAATACACTACAATTATGTCTATTACAAAAATTCATTAAAAATCATCCTTAGTAGTTGAGGTCCAACTGTCAACACATCCCTCCTCTGGGACACCTACTGTACCTGTGTGCCAAGTTTCATCCAGATTTACTGTAGAATTCCTCAGAAATTAAAGGAAACTAATATTCAATGCAATACAGTCAATACACTACAATTATGTCAAATTTCAAAAATTCATTAAAAATCATCCTTAGTAGTTGAGGTCCAACTTTCAACAGATTCCTTCTCTGGGAAGCCTACTGTACCTGTGTGCCAAGTTTCATCCAGATTTACTGTAAAATTCCTCAGAAATTAAAGGACATTTATATTCAATGCAATACAGTCAATACACTACAATTATGTCAATTACAAAAATTCATTAAAAATCATCCTTAGTAGTTGAGGTCCAACTTTCAACAGATTCCTTCTCTGGGAAGCCTACTGTACCTGTGTGCCAAGTTTCATCCAGATTTACTGTAAAATTCCTCAGAAATTAAAGGACATTTATATTCAATGCAATACAGTCAATACACTACAATTATGTCTATTACAAAAATTCATTAAAAATCATCCTTAGTAGTTGAGGTCCAACTGTCAACACATCCCTCCTCTGGGACACCTACTGTACCTGTGTGCCAAGTTTCATCCAGATTTACTGTAGAATTCCTCAGAAATTAAAGGAAACTTATATTCAATGCAATACAGTCAATACACTACAATTATGTCAAATTTCAAAAATTCATTAAAAATCATCCTTAGTAGTTGAGGTCCAACTTTCAACAGATTCCTTCTCTGGGAAGCCTACTGTACCTGTGTCCCAAGTTTCATCCAGATTTACTGTCGAATTCCTCAGAAATGAAAGGAAACTTATATTCAATGCAATACAGTCAATACACTACAATTATGTCTATTACAAAAAATCATTAAAAATCATCCTTAGTAGTTGAGGTCCAACTTTCAACACATCCCTCCTCTGGGACACCTACTGTACCTGTGTGCCAAGTTTCATCCAGATTTACTGTAGAATTCCTCAGAAATTAAAGGAAACTTATATTCAATGCAATACAGTCAATACACTACAATTATGTCAAATTTCAAAATTCATTAAAAATCATCCTTAGTAGTTGAGGTCCAACTTTCAACAGATTCCTTCTCTGGGACACCTACTGTACCTGTGTGCCAAGGTTCATCCAGATTTACTGTAAAATTCCTCAGAAATTAAAGGAAACTTATATTCAATGCAATACAGTCAATACACTACAATTATGTCAAATTTCAAAAATTCATTAAAAATCATCCTTAGTAGTTGAGGTCCAACTTTCAACAGATTCCTTCTCTGGGAAGCCTACTGTACCTGTGTCCCAAGTTTCATCCAGATTTACTGTCGAATTCCTCAGAAATTAAAGGGCATTTATATTCAATGCAATACAGTCAATACACTACAATTATGTCTATTACAAAAATTCATTAAAAATCATCCTTAGTAGTTGAGGTCCAACTGTCAACACATCCCTCCTCTGGGACACCTACTGTACCTGTGTGCCAAGTTTCATCCAGATTTACTGTAGAATTCCTCAGAAATTAAAGGAAACTTATATTCAATGCAATACAGTCAATACACTACAATTATGTCAAATTTCAAAAATTCATTAAAAATCATCCTTAGTAGTTGAGGTCCAACTTTCAACAGATTCCTTCTCTGGGAAGCCTACTGTACCTGTGTCCCAAGTTTCATCCAGATTTACTGTCGAATTCCTCAGAAATGAAAGGAAACTTATATTCAATGCAATACAGTCAATACACTACAATTATGTCAAATTTCAAAATTCATTAAAAATCATCCTTAGTAGTTGAGGTCCAACTTTCAACAGATTCCTTCTCTGGGACACCTACTGTACCTGTGTGCCAAGGTTCATCCAGATTTACTGTAAAATTCCTCAGAAATTAAAGGAAACTTATATTCAATGCAATACAGTCAATACACTACAATTATGTCAAATTTCAAAAATTCATTAAAAATCATCCTTAGTAGTTGAGGTCCAACTTTCAACAGATTCCTTCTCTGGGAAGCCTACTGTACCTGTGTCCCAAGTTTCATCCAGATTTACTGTCGAATTCCTCAGAAATTAAAGGAAACTTATATTCAATGCAATACAGTCAATACACTACAATTATGTCTATTACAAAAAATCATTAAAAATCATCCTTAGTAGTTGAGGTCCAACTTTCAACACATCCCTCCTCTGGGACACCTACTGTACCTGTGTGCCAAGTTTCATCCAGATTTACTGTAGAATTCCTCAGAAATTAAAGGAAACTTATATTCAATGCAATACAGTCAATACACTACAATTATGTCAAATTTCAAAATTCATTAAAAATCATCCTTAGTAGTTGAGGTCCAACTTTCAACAGATTCCTTCTCTGGGACACCTACTGTACCTGTGTGCCAAGGTTCATCCAGATTTACTGTAAAATTCCTCAGAAATTAAAGGAAACTTATATTCAATGCAATACAGTCAATACACTACAATTATGTCAAATTTCAAAAATTCATTAAAAATCATCCTTAGTAGTTGAGGTCCAACTTTCAACAGATTCCTTCTCTGGGAAGCCTACTGTACCTGTGTCCCAAGTTTCATCCAGATTTACTGTCGAATTCCTCAGAAATTAAAGGAAACTTATATTCAATGCAATACAGTCAATACACTACAATTATGTCTATTTCAAAAATTCATTAAAAATCATCCTTAGTAGTTGAGGTCCAACTTTCAACAGATTCCTTCTCTGGGACACCTACTGTACCTGTGTGCCAAGTTTCATCCAGATTTACTGTAAGATTCCTCAGAAATTAAAGGACATGTATATTGAATTCAATACACTTACTTAAATATTGCATCATATTCAAAAATTCATTAAAAATCATCCATAATAGTTGATGTCCAACTTTCAACACCGTCTTACTCTGGGCGACCTACGGTATCTCTGGGCCAAGTTACATCTCAATTCACTGTAATCTTTATCAAAAATTGAAAGAACAATTATATGTCAATGCTGGCTGTGTGCCTTTCAAAGTGACACTAAATAACAGAACTCAGGCACATCAGGGAATAATCCAAAAGGCGGATTTATTAAACAAAAACAACATACAAAATATCCCTAACCCATACTACATAACCTAAAAAGAAACAAAGGGACACTTAGAAGCACAAGAAAACAATACTATACTGAAAGGGCAAGAGACACAGCCCAAACATAATCCACAACTAAAACGCCAAAAGAACAAGTCATCCCACATAGCAGACGGGTGTTGCCTGGATCTAGTGTGAAGCCGGCACTGCTGGCTGACTTCTGGCATGGTAAGATGGCACTGTTTATGTGATGGCATGCTACATCTGGCCTGATTGGGTGAATGTGACATGTTGTATAGAGCACTTTGAGTAATATGGGTGAGTAAAAAGGCGCTATATAAGAATCAGTCCATTCACTGTCTGAACAGAGTTTTGTCATGACAGTTTATTTGATTGTCTTCACTGACTCGCTTTGAAATCCAGATTTTAATTTTGGAATATTAAGTGTACTTGTGGTTCCTATAGAATTTTAAGGTTGAACAGGAATCATCTCTCAGGCCTCTCTTCTGTGGATGCAGCTCACATCATTCTGTACAATACGATAATTTTTAATTCTACAACTGTTTATAACCTGCATATTTCACATTTGTGTATAGCTGTATATCTCATATTTCTGTATAGTTTTTTTAATTTCATATTCTGTATAGTTTTTCATGTTTATATCCTGTTCATAGCCTGTACATACTTATAGTTATAGCATATTCATAACATACCTTCATACCGTGTACATTATAACATACCATAATAGACCCATTTCTGTAATATACTTACATACCTATATTATTGCTAATATATATTGTAATATATCTATATCATGGCTAAAGCACTTCTTGATGGATGCAAACTGCATTTCGTTGCCTTGTACCTGTGACATGTGCAATGACAATAAGGTTGAATTCTATTCTATTCTATATTAATTCAGAAGACAAACACCCGTCTCTGCTTTTGAGATTAGCATTAAAACCCTCAGTTTTGACAAATAATACAGTTAGAGTGGATCAGGTGACCCTGAATCTTCCCTTATTTGTGCTGCAATAAGCCTAGGCTCTTGTGGGCTTCCCATCATGTATGAATTTTTTCCTTCTTTGCTCTTTCTGTGTTTATACACCTCTCTGCATTTAATCATTAGTTAGTATGTATCTCTTGCACAGTATGTTGTTCTGTCTCCTTTTCATCAACCTCAGCCAGTCACAGTAGATGGCTGTCTCTCCTTGAGCCTGTTTCTGCCAGATGTCTCTACCTCTTCAAATGGAGTTTTTCCTTCCCACTCACACTAAATGTTAGCTCATATGGGGTACTTAAATTGTTGGGGCTTTCTTTGTATTATTGTTGTGTTTTTAACCAGCAACATAAAGTGTCTTTAGGTGACTGTTGTTGTGGTTTGGTGCTGTATAAATATAATAGAATAGAATCGAATAGAATAATGTACTTCAGACCGGGAGATTGGCAAAATGTATAAATAGGATGGTGATTAGGGGAATTGGAGACAGCTGTGTAACACAGCAGGGATACATTGGGAATAAGAAGACAATGGAAGTAAGACTCAACACAAGAAAGAGACAAGAGGCCACCAAACTAAAACACAGACTAAGACACACGAGCTTGACACAGACAAAACCAGAAACAGACATGAAGACAAGACTGGCTTTAACACTAGAGTGTTTTCACAAGTGTTCCATCCACTTGTGGAATGCTTAAAAAGAACTACACTTAAAAGCAATATGGAACTGAAAACAAAAGAATACATAATGTAAACATATCATCAAATAATCCAGGACTCACAAACAATGATATGATGAACAGAACTATAAAGAACAAAACTGAGAAATGCTTGGTAAACTGACCAAGGACTATGTCATCATGTCAATTTTTTAATATCATAGTTAATGTGTCCTGATTTGTAGATAGTGCCACCTGACAATTACCAGGAAATCCAACTGGGTGACAAGCCAGAGTTGTTTGCCTACACACCCACTGACTAGAAAAAAGGTCCAGGACTCTTCAAGCTGGGATACAGGCATCAAAGACAAAGATGTAACCAGATAGAAAGTCATCAGGAAGGCATTGCCTGTTGTTGCTGCTGCTGTCAGACTTTTTAATTCATCCACTTGTGTCAGACACATATTGAACAGGAATAAACATGACTCACTGCACTCTCTCACTTTGTATGCCACAATGTTTGCTTAGACACCTGTATGCTTATATTGTTTATTATATCCCAGAAACATTAATCTTAAAACTTGTGTTCCTATGTCTATATATAAGTTTATTTTCATATCTCTATATTAATCTATTTATAGCTCCATTCCCTCACTTCATTTTATACAATTGCTTTGTTCCTGCATGAGAGCTATTTAAAATGGTTTCACACAAAGTGCCTCCAGATGAATACAGAGTAGTTTTGGACAGCAGAGGCTGGAGAATGGTATTGCTCTCTGTGTGAAAAATAACTACTTATTTGAAATGAAGATGAATGTATGTTGTCAAGGCAAAAAAAAGATTTTTCTTTTAAACAGTACATTGCATAATGAGAGTTGGCAGTTCGTCTTGTCACCGGAAGGTTGCTGGTTCGAGCCCCAGCTCCCACAGTCTCGGTCGTTGTGTCAGAAAAGCGGCAGAGCTACGCCAGAATGCTCTTTGTGGACTACAGCTCAGCCTTTAATGCAATCATCCCAGACATCCTCTGCTGACCTTCCACCACTCGCCCATTGAGAGCCTACTAACTTACTGCATCCGAGGATGGTACGGCAGCTGCACTAAGGCGGATAGCGAGTCAGTGAAGACAATCAAATATGCTGTCATGACAAAACTCTGTTCAGACAGTGAATGGACTGATTCTTATATAGCGCCTTTTTACTCACCCATATTACTCAAAGTGCTCTATACAACATGTCACATTCACCCAATCAGGCCAGATGTAGCATGCCATCACATAAACAGTGCCATCTTACCATGCCAGAAGTCAGCCAGCAGTGCCGGCTTCACACCAGATCCAGGCAACACCCGTCTGCTATGTGGGATGACTTGTTCTTTTGGCGTTTTAGTTGTGGATTATGTTTGGGCTGTGTCTCTTGCCCTTTCAGTATAGTATTGTTTTCTTGTGCTTCTAAGTGTCCCTTTGTTTCTTTTTAGGTTATGTAGTATGGGTTAGGGATATTTTGTATGTTGTTTTTGTTTAATAAATCCGCCTTTTGGATTATTCCCTGATGTGCCTGAGTTCTGTTATTTAGTGTCACTTTGAAAGGCACACAGCCAGCATTGACATATAATTGTTCTTTCAATTTTTGATAAAGATTACAGTGAATTGAGATGTAACTTGGCCCAGAGATACCGTAGGTCGCCCAGAGTAAGACGGTGTTGAAAGTTGGACATCAACTATTATGGATGATTTTTAATGAATTTTTGAATATGATGCAATATTTAAGTAAGTGTATTGAATTCAATATACATGTCCTTTAATTTCTGAGGAATCTTACAGTAAATCTGGATGAAACTTGGCACACAGGTACAGTAGGTGTCCCAGAGAAGGAATCTGTTGAAAGTTGGACCTCAACTACTAAGGATGATTTTTAATGAATTTTTGAAATAGACATAATTGTAGTGTATTGACTGTATTGCATTGAATATAAGTTTCCTTTAATTTCTGAGGAATTCGACAGTAAATCTGGATGAAACTTGGGACACAGGTACAGTAGGCTTCCCAGAGAAGGAATCTGTTGAAAGTTGGACCTCAACTACTAAGGATGATTTTTAATGAATTTTTGAAATTTGACATAATTGTAGTGTATTGACTGTATTGCATTGAATATAAGTTTCCTTTAATTTCTGAGGAATTTTACAGTAAATCTGGATGAACCTTGGCACACAGGTACAGTAGGTGTCCCAGAGAAGGAATCTGTTGAAAGTTGGACCTCAACTACTAAGGATGATTTTTAATGAATTTTGAAATTTGACATAATTGTAGTGTATTGACTGTATTGCATTGAATATAAGTTTCCTTTAATTTCTGAGGAATTCTACAGTAAATCTGGATGAAACTTGGCACACAGGTACAGTAGGTGTCCCAGAGGAGGGATGTGTTGAAAGTTGGACCTCAACTACTAAGGATGATTTTTAATGATTTTTTGTAATAGACATAATTGTAGTGTATTGACTGTATTGCATTGAATATAAGTTTCCTTTCATTTCTGAGGAATTCGACAGTAAATCTGGATGAAACTTGGGACACAGGTACAGTAGGCTTCCCAGAGAAGGAATCTGTTGAAAGTTGGACCTCAACTACTAAGGATGATTTTTAATGAATTTTTGAAATTTGACATAATTGTAGTGTATTGACTGTATTGCATTGAATATAAGTTTCCTTTAATTTCTGAGGAATTCTACAGTAAATCTGGATGAAACTTGGCACACAGGTACAGTAGGTGTCCCAGAGACGGAATCTGTTGAAAGGTGGACCTCAACTACTAAGGATGATTTTTAATGAATTTTTGAAATTTGACATAATTGTAGTGTATTGACTGTATTGCATTGAATATAAATGTCCTTTAATTTCTGAGGAATTCTACAGTAAATCTGGATGAAACTTGGCACACAGGTACAGTAGGTGTCCCAGAGGAGGGATGTGTTGAAAGTTGGACCTCAACTACTAAGGATGATTTTTAATGAATTTTTGAAATGTACATAATTGTAGTGTATTGACTGTATTGCATTGAATATAAATGTCCTTTAATTTCTGAGGAATTTTACAGTAAATCTGGATGAAACTTGGCACACAGGTACAGTACGTGTCCCAGAGGAGGGATGTGTTGAAAGTTGGACCTCAACTACTAAGGATGATTTTTAATGAATTTTTGAAATTTGACATAATTGTAGTGTATTGACTGTATTGCATTGAATATAAATGTCCTTTATTTTCTGAGGAATTTTACAGTAAATCTGGATGAACCTTGGCACACAGGTACAGTAGGTGTCCCAGAGAAGGAATGTGTTGAAAGTTGAACCTCAACTACTAAGGATGATTTTTAATGAATTTTTGAAATGTACATAATTGTAGTGTATTGACTGTATTGCATTGAATATAAATGTCCTTTAATTTCTGAGGAATTTTACAGTAAATCTGGATGACACTTGGCACACAGGTACAGTAGATGTCCCAGAGGAGGGATGTGTTGAAAGTTGGACCTCAACTACTAAGGATGATTTTTAATGAATTTTTGAAATTTGACATAATTGTAGTGTATTGACTGTATTGCATTGAATATAAATGTCCTTTAATTTCTGAGGAATTCTACAGTAAATCTGGATGAAACTTGGCACACAGGTACAGTAGGTGTCCCAGAGGAGGGATGTGTTGAAAGTTGGACCTCAACTACTAAGGATGATTTTTAATGAATTTTTGAAATTTGACATAATTGTAGTGTATTGACTGTATTGCATTGAATATAAGTTTCCTTTAATTTCTGAGGAATTTTACAGTAAATCTGGATGAAACTTGGCACACAGGTACAGTAGGTGTCCCAGAGGAGGGATGTGTTGAAAGTTGGACCTCAACTACTAAGGATGATTTTTAATGAATTTTTGAAATTTGACATAATTGTAGTGTATTGACTGTATTGCATTGAATATAAATGTCCTTTAATTTCTGAGGAATTCTACAGTAAATCTGGATGAAACTTGGCACACAGGTACAGTAGGTGTCCCAGAGGAGGGATGTGTTGAAAGTTGGACCTCAACTACTAAGGATGATTTTTAATGAATTTTTGAAATGTACATAATTGTAGTGTATTGACTGTACTGCATTGAATATAAATGTCCTTTAATTTCTGAGGAATTTTACAGTAAATCTGGATGAAACTTGGCACACAGGTACAGTAGGTGTCCCAGAGGAGGGATGTGTTGAAAGTTGGACCTCAACTACTAAGGATGATTTTTAATGAATTTTTGAAATTTGACATAATTGTAGTGTATTGACTGTATTGCATTGAATATAAGTTTCCTTTAATTTCTGAGGAATTCTACAGTAAATCTGGATGAAACTTGGCACACAGGTACAGTAGGTGTCCCAGAGGAGGGATGTGTTGAAAGTTGGACCTCAACTACTAAGGATGATTTTTAATGAATTTTTGTAATAGACATAATTGTATTGACTGTATTGGGCTGTTCCATCGTAATGTGTGCGCGCGTGTGCGTGTGCGCGGGTCTAGGCTCTCAATCGGGATATAAAGCGAAAAGGCGCTACCGTAAAGACTGGTGTAAAAGCGCAAGGAAATTTATGCGGCGGATAAGAGGCGGCTGGCTTGACCGCGG
The DNA here is from genome assembly GCF_963576455.1 of Neolamprologus multifasciatus. Taxonomy (NCBI): domain Eukaryota; kingdom Metazoa; phylum Chordata; class Actinopteri; order Cichliformes; family Cichlidae; genus Neolamprologus; species Neolamprologus multifasciatus. The sequence continues at coordinate 21,585,344 of NC_140446.1, read as the reverse complement.
CTCACAAATGACGGCTCACTTTACCGCGGTACGTATACTACACTATGCACGATGAAGGCCAAAATCGGGCCGATCACGACTCAAAAATCGGCTCAAAATGGGCCAAAAATCGCACAGTGTGAGCCAGGCATTAGACCAGCAATGTTTGTGCCTCTCAGAGAAAGAAAAAAAGGCTGCAAAAGTGCAGGGAAGAATGGGAAAAGGAAAACACCTGGCTGGAAAAGTTCACGATAACACCTATAAAGCGCACTGCACTGTGTGCCGGCGCACTTTTTCCATAGGCATGCTTCTAATGGTGGGCACATGAAGAACATGAGGGGCGTGAAAGCTCGGGGAACCCTTAACCAATTTTTGTCTACCAGGCCACGGCAGAACCAGATATGGTAAACACTGGTTTGTTTGTTTTTAAACCCTCTGGTTAAGGTTAAAATGGGCATGTGCAGTGAATATCAGCGCTATGTGGCCAGAAGTGTGATAATATAATTTATTTTGTGTAATAAACAACTGCAAGGATAGATGATTACAACAAATAGATGAGTAATACATAAAAGTAATACATAGATGAATAATGATGATGAGTTATGATGCGTAATCATGGGAACAAGTGGGTTTACAAACGGGAGCAAAAGCTGAAATAATGCCTCTGCTGAAGCCAATTGCACTAAATGCACTAAATGTGCACTGTTACAAGAATATTTTTCTTTCTATTATTTTCTATTAATTTATATAATTTTAAGTTAAGCAGGACAGAGTTCTTTTAAAGAAAGATTTACTTTTATTATCAAAAGTTAAGCATGACAGGCTTCTGTTTAAGAAAGAGACCTGTTTTATTGTGTTAATGTTGTCATTTTGAGCTAAAAATAAATGGCTAAATGATTTTTGTTTCCCATGTGTTGATATCACAAAGGATACGCATCTACTTAAATCAAATTCAAGTCAAATGGTTAAAAAAAATAATTTCACACACAAAAAAGAGCTAAAAAATTCACCACACTGGGAAGGGTGAAGACAACTGGGTCGCCCGGCCCTGGCCACGAGGTGTCCCTTATTTATTTCTCAGGGAGTTGGCAACCCTAATGGGGATATATTCTGTGTAGGTCTTTAGTGCTAATGTTTTAGCCGTTGGCTGTAATGTTAGCTAGTTCATGGCTATAGGAGTCTGGGTCAGTTGTAACAGCAACAGTCTGGGTTAGTTGTAACAATAATGCAGATGTTACAACTTACCACACTATTACTTTAACTTATATTAAACAAGTTGGGGCAAAGACATCAGCAGAGAGAGGTTCACTGGTCGCTTTTGTATATGCGGTTAATGCCATTGGCAACACAATTCCTCCACTGTTTGTGTTCCCACACATACATTATGCAGACCACTGTGTCAGAGATGGACCAGTAGGAAGTATTGGTAGTGGAAATAAATCAGGATGGGTGCAAGAAACAGATTTCCTCATCTTTCTGAAGCACTTTGCTAACCACACCAAGGTAAGCCATGATAAAAAGTAATGGAATTGCGATGCTGGTGCACAACTACATTTTTTCAGCTTCATTGTTATGTTCAAAGTTGGTGCAAGAGTTGTAGGTTATAACGCCCACTGAGCCAATGAGGCCAAACTCAAGGAAGACCAACCAAAATCAATGAAATATTCAGTTGCAGAAAATTCCATAATTTGTCTTTTTTGGGGGGTTGGAATATGTTCAAAAGCTAGATTTCTGCATTCTGTCACACACACACACACACACACACACACACACACACACACACACACACACACACACACACAGCTACATAAATGGCTCTAAGTGCATTCATGTGTTGAATAAACAAAGATTACATGGTAATGTTTTGTTAGTACCCTCATTTCATTGTGTTACATTTCACCCCAGGATATGTTACAACTAACCCAGACTATGGGGTTAATTGTAACATTTCACTCTTTGTGTTTGAGACCATACCATGCAATGGGTAATTGTGCTGCAGAGAAAATAGCTACACTATTTAATAGCCGAGACATGTAAATACTTTGCATTACATTTTGAATCCACTACCTTAAAAGAGCTCCAATTTACAGACAGAAATGTCAAAAATGTTACAACTATCCCCGGTCTCCCCTATGTACCACCGGCAGATAGAGGAGGTGGCTGATATCCAGAAATCCTACCAGTGGCTGGACAAAGCTGGACTGAAAGATAGCACAGAGGCACTAATCATGGCAGCACAGGAACAAGCTCTGAGTACAAGATCCATAGAGGCTGGGGTCTATCACACCAGGCAAGACCCCAGGTGCAGGCTGTGTAAAGATGCCCCAGAGACAATCCAGCACATAACAGCAGGGTGCAAGATGCTAGCAGGCAAGGCATACATGGAACGCCATAACCAAGTGGCCGGCATAGTGTACAGGAACATCTGTGCCGAGTATAACCTGGAAGTCCCGGGGTCAAAATGGGAGATTCCCCCAAGGGTGATGGAGAATGACCGAGCTAAGATCCTGTGGGACTTCCAGATACAGACGGACAAAATGGTGGTGGCTAACCAACCGGACATAGTGGTGGTAGACAAACATGAGAAGACGGCCGTAGTGATCGATGTAGCGGTTCCGAATGACAGCAACATCAGGAAGAAGGAACACGAGAAGCTGGAGAAATACCAAGGGCTCAGAGAAGCGCTCGAGAGGATGTGGAGGGTGAAGGTGACGGTGGTCCCCGTGGTAATCGGAGCACTAGGTGCTATATGAGAGAGAGAGAGAGAGAGAGAGAGAACAAGTGATATTAAAATCAGAATTCTGGGATTAATCTCAGAATTATGACATCCAGGGACATTCAGCTGCTCTGTTCAAATGTTGTTGCAGTATATTAATGACTAACCTCGTATTGTGGATGGATTATCTCAGTTGTTCTCCTGACTGACGTTTGGTCCGTTTACAGCATCCTGCCATGTGATAGCATTTGTCCCTAACCGGCCCTCCCGTTAACTTTTATTGAGTGGAAAAAAAGTTAGCATTCATCCAGGTTCCAAGTATTGCTTCAACATGCAACAAGAAGAAATGAGAGTCAGTAATGAGTAGCTCCACCGTTATTGTTGATCACTTCAAAAATTTGTTGCGGCGTTCTTAATGCCATTGTTTTTATGAGGTGAATGATGTCAGATGGGAGTTCCTAGCAGTGAACCTCATAAGGCTGCTGGTCAGACAGAGTACCTGGCAAGATGCTAAGAGTGAGTGCACACCAGCTCACCCTCATCTTCACCAGAATATTCAACCTCTCACTACATCAGGCAGCCATCCCATCCGGTCTACAATCAGCTACAATCATCCCAGTGCTGAAGAAGTCTCCCATCACTAGCATGAATGAATATCCCCCAGACCTCGACCCCTACCAGTTTGCATATCGTGCGAACAGATACACAGAAGACACCATCGCCATAGCTCTCCACTCTGTGCTGCGCCTCCTGGAGTAGTGGCCAAGTTACATCAGAATACTTTTTGTGGATTACAGCTCAGCTTTCAATATAATCATCCCGGATATCCTCATCACCAAACTGGCCACTCTTGTCCTTCCCCTCTCACATGTGCCTGGATAAAGGACTTTCTCAGTCACCGCCTCTTGCCTATTTGGTGCATAACGAATGAAACATGCAGCAATGTGTCATCTTAAGTTCTCCTATTAAAGTGCCAGACAAAGAATGACCTTATATGGTCTCTGCTGGGTTAATGTATCAGATGCATCAAAGCAAACTGCAACAGATTGACACATTTAAATTATTCTCCAGGCAAACACTATAGAGCCAGAACAAACACTTCCTCACAGAGAGTTTATCTAGCTGAGCTCATTAGAATTCTAAAGCTGTAGCTGTGCTGTTTTACCAAACAGTGATGCGAGCCTTCTGATGCTAATTTGTTCTGGATTATTTTATAAATACTTTCTGATTTTTTTATATCCCATGAATGGACAGTTTTTTACACCTTCATAGTTTAAGAGCTTCAGGTCAATCATATTATTTTAATTGTGATTTATTTCATTTTTGTTTATGTTATTCTTATATGTGCAATACTATCATTCAGTGTATGTACTGTAAAAATATGTCAATGTATCATTCAGGACTTTCACACAAGCCCTGGTGTGGTTGCATGCACTCTATTAGCCAAGATCAATAAGCTTATGTTTGTGATCAATCACCTTCCTGTTTTAAGTTTTTAGTCAGTCTGTTCGCACTAAAGGAGGTGACCTTATAATTGCCTAACCCAAACCCCTTGGAAGTTGAGAATTAGATCTGACTTTTACAACCCAAATCCAAAAAAGTTAGGACTTTGTGTAAAATTAAATGTTTTAAAAATCCAGCAATTTGAAAGTCACACACAACTATATTTTATTCATAATAGAACACATAAAACATAGCAAATTGTTAAACTGTTAATTGCTAATAATAAATCATTTTTAATATAATGGCAGCTACACATCTCAAAAATGTTGGGACCGGTATAACAAAAGGCTGGAAAAGTAAGTGGTGCCAAATAGAAACAACTTGAGGAAAATTTTGCAACTAATTAGTTAATTTCAACAAGTCATTAATGCAACTTAGAGAGGCAGAGTTTCTCAGAAGGAAGGATGAGCAGAGCTTGACCACTCTCTCGAAGCTGAGGAACAATTTCAAAATGAATGTCCCTCAACATGAAGTTGAGAAGACTTTCAATATATCATCATTTACAGTACATAAATATCATCAAAATAACCTATAAACCGTGAGAAATCTCTGTGCGGAAGGGATATATCTGATAATAAATATTAGATATCTGTGATCTTCAAGTCCTTAGGCAGCAATGCATTATAAACAGGTATGATTCTGCCGTGGAAATCTGTGCATGGGTTCAGGAACACTTTCAGAGGACATGTCTCTGAACACAGTTCACTGTGCCACCCAATGCTGGTTAAAGCTAATAAAGAAAACCGATATGTGAGCATGATCCAAAAACAATTCTTCTTCTATCTTTTCTGGAAAGTTGGACTGAGACAGAGTGAGAAACTGTTCTTTGGTCGGACAAAGGAAATTTGAAATTATTCTTCAAGGTAGGCCTTGCATATTTCAGCAACATATTGCTAAATTGCATACTACATTTATTACAACAGCATGGCTCATAGTGGAAGCGTTTGGGTGCTCAAGTGGCCTGCCTGGAGTCCAGAACGTTCACTGTTGAAAACATTTGGCACATCAAAAAGCCAGGATATCTGAGCAGCTAGAATGCTATATCTCTATATAACTATATATATGTAATGTATATACATTTCTATGATAAAACATTAGCGAAACTAATGTTTGCTTTAGCTCCACAACAGCTAAACCCTGTAAAGGTTACCTAACCTTTACAGGGCCTAACATCGTGAAAATGGACTCTCAGATATTATGTATGGAATACTGCAGTGCTATTTATGGAGCCACACTGTAGAAAAAGCCAACTTGTCACAGAAATAAAATTTGATGGCTTGAAAAATCAATGATTGTGGCACAATTCTGGCTAACTCTCTCAAGAACCTTTACTCTTAAGGCTGTGTTGATGCACACACATTTAGATTCAGTTGTTTTAGTCAAACATCAAGATGCACAATCATTTCTCATGCAATTAAAGCTGGAAAGCTAGAAACAAGTACTGGTCACAGAGAGACACACACACACGGACTGACCTATAGCCTGAAACAGAAGACAACAGAAGCACTCTGAGCCTTTGATATGTGCAGACAGACAAGATCGACACAATCAGGGTTGTGGCGACATTGGGGTAGCGGGCAACTCACAGTAGTACTGGCATTCACTGCATATTAAAAAACTATTTATAATATAAGGATTAGCATGTTTAGTGATGACTCTTCAGTTATCCACTTTGTTTTTTCCTGATTAACCCTCTCGAGGCAGGCGTTGCCGATTTGCAACAGTTAAAAACTAACAACCTGATTACCACACATACATATTTTATGAGTTTTACTCAGACGTACCGCTGCAGGACTTGGTTGTGCATTAGCAACTAAAACTTAATTTGAGCCTGAGAGGGTTAAAGCAAAAAAAGATATCCACCATAAAATCAATTCAACCCATCACTGGACTAAGTGACTCAACAGCATATATTGTACATCCATCCATCCATGCATCCATCTATGGTCAGCTAAGATATCTGGAGTAGCTTGTGTTACCAGTGTGTTCCTGCATTGTGTCTGACAATGAAAGGTAAAAGAAAGAAAGACCTCCAAGTCATTAACTTGCCCGCTCCAGCTCCTACAACCAAATGCATTAACGGTGCCTAGAACACATAGAGGCACACACATACTACACATTTACAGCATCTAGCAAAGACAGGCACAATGATGACAATAATTGAAGTAAAAAACACAATCAGAAATATCAGGGTGGCTAAATATACAGTATATGTGTGTTTTACAGTGTTGGAAAAGAAATGACACCAACCTCCCCCACAGGAGAATTGTAGAAAAGGGGAGAGGCCAAAGGGTTACCCAATATTTGCACCAAAGAAGAAGAAGAAGAATGAGGAGGTGCTCTAACTGATAATGAACATAACTACAGGTCTGGAAGTCCTAAAAGTCAGGTATAAAAGGAACGGTTTGGGGTCTAGAACACATTTTGTGTAAGTATAACAATATGTGATTTGTGACCCGGTTACACTTCCCGTGTTGTTGCTTCTTCTCATCTCTTCCCTACATGGAGCTTCAGCGCCAGTTCATTCATTTTTTTCTGTCCAAGTGATAAAAACTGACATCAAACAGTAAAGACAACACTAAAAAATGTGATCCAGAGAATGTTTGCCTTCAAAGTGGTGGATTTACAGTCAGTGTACAAACTACAGACAGCTATAGTAGAGATCAAAGGTATTGAAAGGAGGTTACTGCTGCAGCACTGTATACGTCTGTGTGACTGATTTCTCCTAGCGACTGTCAGCGATCTCAAACAAGCATTTTCCACACATTTTTCTCTGGTGACTAGTGGTTATCAATTGGTCTCTAGGTGTATGTGATTGGGGTATAGAATATTGTATAGTAGTATGGATGTGAATTAAGAGTAACACTTGTCAGTAGAGGCACATACAGCTAAAATGCAAATATTCATAGATTCTGGGAAGTCATCACATTAAATATTCAATACATCTGGGCAATGTTGCTGCATTAAATGAGAGACCTGCAGCCACTTTGCACATCTCTAAATGAACTTTAATTAAACAAGATAATTTAGTATTCAACAACAGCCCTACTGTGTTTTAACTGTATGACACACACACACACACACACACACACACACACACACACATTTTTATATTTCCATTCACTACTTAACAAACGCTAAGAGAGTTCTCATTTTGACCTCAATTTTCCTAAAAGGTTTTACGATAGTAGAAACACCAACTGTGATGCGAGCTGCTTTTGCACTTTTGCACTCGGGATGAAAATGCAGTTGGCACGTATAAGCTATAAACATCTGCAAAGTAGTGATTTTCTGTAACTATATATACATCACTCAGAGAGACATCTGAGCTGTGTTATCGGTGCATGTGTGAGTTCAGGGTGGTTATGGCCTTTGGGAAGAAACTGTTTTTGAGTCTGTGGGTTTTGTGCTGATGCACCTGTAGCGCTTCCCTGAGGGAAGCAGGCTGAACATGTTGAAACCAGGGTGGGAGCTGTCCTTGATGATGTTTGCTGCTCTGCTGAGGCAGCGGGAGGATTAAATGTCCATCAGCCGATGATCTTTTGTGCTGTCTTGACTACACTCTGAAGCCTCGCTCTATCCGCCGTAGTGCAGCTGCCGTACCATACCGTGATGCAATAAGTTAGCAGGCTCTCAATGGACGAGCAGTAGAAGGTTAGGAGCAGGTTGGAGTTCAGCTTGTACTTCCTGAGGACTCTCTGCCTCGTCTCCCTTTGAGATAAGTCCGACTACTGCAGTGTCATCAGCAAACTTGATGATGATATTGTTGTGGGTCGAACTGCAGTCGTGGGTGTAGAGAGAATACAGGAGGGGGCTCAGCACACAGCCCTGTGGGGAGCCGGTGCTCAGTGTGCGAGTCTTACAATCAGGGGCCGGTTTGTGAGAAAGTCCTTTATCCAGGCACATTTGGTTTGGGAAAACCCGAATGCTTTTGTCCACAGTCACATTTCCAATACAGAACTTGATATAGTCCAGTACTGATCCTGTGAAGGTTTCTGGTCCTGGTGTTCAAATATGTCCCAGTCTGTCTGTGTGAAGCAGTCCTGTAGTTTGGAGAGAGCATTTTCAGGCCAGGTTATTGTTTTGATCACTCTTTAAGATCAAAACAATAATGAATAACAATCCAAAAACACAAAACACTGGGACAGTACTGCCTTGTCAAAATTCACTATTTAGTGTAAAAGCGTGCCAGGATTATGCAGAAAGATTAAGGCGGCGCCAGCTGGTCAGCTGAGTGCATAGTCTGGTATTTTAAGTGTCACAGAGCTTTAACTTCACATAGTGATTGATAGTCATCCACAAAGTCTGATGTTATTTTTTGATTACTCATGTTGGGAATGTCTGTCATGAAGCAGCTGTGTGCAGGCAGGAAAGGGAACCAAAAGCAGACTTCACAGAGTCGGAAATGTAAACTCAAAAACATGTTTATTGTTGGCAGGGAAAACTACAACAAACTACACGGGGAAAATATGAACTAAACACACAGATAGGCACACAAAGAAACACAGCCATGGAAGAGGGACAACAAGCAGGGGTCAATAGAGGACTAAAATACATGACGGAGTAATCAGGAAACTGGAGACAGAAGGGAAACACAGCTGGTACTAATGACACAAACGAGATGGGGAACAGAGGCTGAACATAGGGCAGAACTGTCAAAATAAAACAGGAAACAAGAGACAATTAACAAAGATGCACACTAGACACAAAGACGTGGAAACATGACAGACCTAAGAAAGCTGGATCAAAGTAACCCAGAACCATGACAATGATATTCTGAGGATGATGCAAATTTGCAAACAGAGAAATAAAGAAATAATGCCAAATACAACACATTTGATAAGATCTCTTTATCATCAGTGTGAACATGAACAAACTGAACAGCAAATATAGCAAAAATGATTTAAATTAAAACTCATATATGCAAATTATTATTTAGTTCCTTTAAAAAAATGGTCACATGGTTCAATAAAGACTCCAGTTTGAAAAATGAAAAAGAAAATCTGACAATTATTTCATGGTTTGGGCTTTATGGGGTTAATTTATTACATTTTTATGACATAATAGAGGGATGAGAGAGTTTAACACAGTTCCAGTGCAGAGCATGAAACTGATGATGTTGCAGAGAGTTTATAGCCACTGCCAGTTTCCAACACTTGTCCCTGGTTGGGCTTTTACATCCCCAGCACACAAATTAAATTTTACAGTATTCAAAGGTTTTCTTTTCCATCCTGGTTCTCTTTTAAAGCTTCTTGCTTTAAAAGTTTGCTGCTCCCAGCTCGATGACCTGCAAATCACTGTCCCATCGGCGCTATAGTCCTATTCTCACATAACAGGCATCTGAGTTTGGCACCATCATGAGTCTGAAAATGATGAAGAAATGGACTTCATCCAGAAAAGAAAGTCCTTTCTAATCCTCCCCCCTCTCAGTCCTGCATCCTGTACCTGTCACCTCTCTGCTCTCTTGTTCTCAAAACTCTCACCTCTACACCCCCCACCCAACTCCTTACTCTAAAACCTTCTTTCGCTTCCTTTTCTCAGTGTTTCGCCTCTCATCTTCAGCCGGTCGTTTCCCCGCTCCGTATTCCACCTCTCCATTCCCCCTTTCCTTCCTTTCTCTCTCTTTCCTTTCTTTCTTTTCAATCAGCCTCCTCTCCACTGCCCTACATTGACTCTCTTCTTTTCATTCTCTCTCTCGCCCTCTCCCTCTGATATCCAGCACGCAATAGAGTGAGAATCGGAGGAAAATGAGGGAAGCATTGAGTCTGGAATGACAGGACATAAAGAAGGGGATTTTTGGGACAGGCGATTAGCGGGAAGCAAAACAAAAAGCCCCTTGTCAATCTGGCTTATAATTCCATTAAAATCTGTAAATGTGGTAGTTTACTTTGAGAAAAGCTCCTATAATTGGCCTCAGTGGAGGCATGTGAATATGTGTGTGAGTGCGCGTCAAAGCCATACATGCACAGTAAGTGCAAAGGTTTGAGACACATGAACCTTTACATATTTTTCTCATGCATGTGTCCATCAGAGCATATACGAGTGCATGTGCGTGTGCGTGCGTGCGTTTGTGTGTGTGTGTTAGTCTTCAGCGGTGTGTGCCAGTCTCGGCTCCCAGTTTCGGTATTTCCTGCGCAGGTTGGTACTGAAACACAGTACCAGTAGGCAAAGCTAGAGTTGGACCCTCCTGACTCCTGAATCTGACACAAACAGATGCTTACAAGACACACACGCACACACCTACATGCACACACTCGACACAGAAATCCACAAACAAGTGTGTTACCTAAGCCTGCGGCAGGAGAGGAGGGCGGGGAAGAGACATGACAAGACGGATAAGGGATAAGGATGGGGAGGCAGGGTGGGTGGACGACGAGGTGGGGCTTGTGTGTGTGTGTGTGTGTGTGTGGGGGGGTATGATAGGGGCCAAGATTTCAACATATAGTAAACACACACACACAAACATTTGAGTTTTTTTCCTCTCCTCTTCTTTATATTTTCCCCATCTTTCTCCCTCCAGTCCTTTTTCCCTCTGGGAATGATGAGAAATGCAGCTGGATATAGCGCCCCTCTGCCCCCCCCCCCCCCCCCGGGACCCCCCCCACCCCCCACACACACACACACACACACGCTCTCTCCTATCTCTCCTCTCTCACGTCTGGCACTGAGTGGAAGTAAACAGAGGAGGAGATCGCATTTGGTTCCTGAACTGTTTCAGGGCTCGGTGCAACCACCACACACACTCTTTTGATTTCTCTCTCACACATATGGACAAATACACACACACACACACACACAGCGCAAAGGGGATCTTGGCAGTAGAGGAGCCTAAAAGTCATTGACCGCCTTTGTCTGCACAGCGTTTGAAGAAGAGAAGAAGAGCAAGAGGTGATAGAGAGGACTGTAAAGAAGAGTGTAAAGACGGTCAAAGGAGTGCATCGCTTTGGGTTTGTTTAAGTCCTTCAATTAAATCAACGGCTGAAAATGGAGAACACGTGAGGGAAAGAGGAGCAAGGGTAAACTTGGGGCAAAAATGCTGCTGGCTAAAGTTTGTGGATATTTCTAGAGGGATTTCGTTTTTTTGCCCTTGAACTTTGAGGAAGAAACGCACAGGGTCGACGGAGGACTGCGAAGAAGGTGAGAACCCAGTCAATGATTTTCAAGCATGAAATGACTTGCCTATTTAGCTCTTTCAAAACTAAACAAAATTGAACTGTCACTTGCTTTTCTGCATTTTTTTTTATATTTTTGAGAAGTAAGTTGAAAAGTCACCTTAAACTGATTCTCCCAGCTGATTATCGAATAGAATAGAATAGAATAGCCCTTTATTGTCATTGTACATGTACAACAAAATTGTGAGTGCTCTACACCAACTGTGCTGGAATAAAATATTAAATAATAAGACAGCATGAGTAAATAACAAACATGAAAAATATTAATAATCACGAGGAATTTAGGAGGAAGAAACACAATAGAAGAACAGGTTGCAAAGTGCTTGAAAGTAGTATAATGCACTTGGTCTGAGTGGAGTCGGTGTGTGATTAGGACAGGATATTGCATGTTAACAGTGGCAATGGCCCAGGGAAAGATGCTGTTTGTGAGTCTGCAGGTGTGGAACCTGATTGACCTGAGGCGACATCCGGAGTGGCAGCAGGTCAAACAGGTGGTGAGTGGGGTGCAAGGGGTCACCTGTGATGGCCCGGGTTTTACTGAGACAGGACGATCTGGTGATGGGCTCAAGTGATAGCAGAGGGCAGCCAATGGTTTTTTGGGGGGTAGTGTTAATTAGCCTTTGCGTAGCCTTCCTGCTGTGGCCCCTGCATACCAAACACCCAGGGAGTAGGAGAGAGCAGCGAGTGTGTATCACATCGCATTTTATGACAAATGTCTCCGATAGTGACCTATTTAAAAATGTACTCTGCCCTCTTTTCATTATTGATTTCATAAATGTGTCAGATCAATAGATAAGTCATGTGTTTTAACAGGAACATGCTTTGAGATACTTCTGGGAATTTTTTTTAGACTGTGGGGATTTTTTGGTTTGCTTTTCTCAGTAAAACTACTTTTACCTTATTTGATGTCTGTGCTGTTTCTCTGTTGCTAACACTCTGCTTCCCTCCTGTTCAAAGCCTGTAGGTGGGACGTTGGGTTCTCCAGGAAACATGGCAGCCACCAACCCTTTCTCCTGCCCCTTTTTTCTCTCCTTCCTCTTTTTATTCTCTGTTATCCGGCCAGCCTTCACCCAGGGTCCATCAGTTACAGCTGTGGGAGTAACTGAGGATTCACCTACCACATTAACTAACCAGACAACTACCAGCTATACAGAGACCACCCAAAACACTCCTCCAGAGACAGGACTTTCCACTCCCAACAGTGGTGGAGATACAGATGATGAGGATCTCCCTCCTGTGGGTGGGACACGTTGCCAGGGTTACTATGATGTCATGGGTCAGTGGGACCCACCTTTCAACTGTAACGCCGGTGTCTTCCTGTACTGCTGCGGTACCTGCTTCTACCGTTTCTGCTGCCAGTTCCGTCAGCAGCGCTTGGACCAGAGCATCTGCTCCAACTATGACACTCCCATCTGGGCAAACACTGGCAAACCAGTTGCCACCATTACTGAGGGACAGGGAGACCTGGACCGGGACCGCACGCAACTTATCGTGTACATCATCTGTGGGGTGGTGGCCATCATGGTACTGGTGGGCATCTTTACTAAACTGGGCCTGGAGAAGAGCCGTGGGGGAAGCGGAGGAGGAGTAGGAGGGGCAGCACAGGCCGACCTCAGCTCCAGGTGAAGAAGCGTGTGTGTGTGTGTGTGTGAGAGAGAGATGCACGGGTTTTCAAATTTCTAGAAAATGCAACTTTATCCCCTAATTAAAACATACGACAAAATACATGTTTATTCTTTATCGATGGGTCTTTTTTTCTTGTTCTATATGAATATAGATCGTTTGTTGTATTGGAGTAAGCCCAACCACAGACACAGGAGAGGTACTCCTCTCCTTTGGCACTCTGTGCACACCAGCAGGTTAATAACCAAGCAGTAGTCATGAGGGAAAAGGAGGAGGAAGATTATTCGTGAGGATTCATTTTTCCAGCTTACAGAGGTTATTGTTAGATTGCTAATAAATGAAGACAATGTTCCCAGCCCTTATACTTTATACCTAAAAATCCTCTCAAAACACAGACGCATGCAAAAACCATTCTGAAATACAAAACAGTTACAGTCAAGGGTTAACAAAGGCACATTTTGAATATAAGCATTTTTGAATTTAAATGTACATTTGAGCAGGTCACTTCCTCAGACAAATGACACAAACATCCTGAAATTAATAAATGCTGCTTATTTATGGGTTTGCTCTGGCTTACCTTAGCATATTGAGCAGAAAACTCAAAATAGACTAAATGCAGATTTGCATTTATTTATTTCGCAGATTGTTAATTCCAAGATAGCATTTTGTGTCTCCGTGTCAGACTTTGAATTTTTTACTGGAGGCCTTATAATATGTGAATGTGCTCAAATTAATTTTCAAACCCTGGCAGACATGAATGTTAAATACATAATATTAAGTTGTCCAAAATTTTCCACTTGTGGCAATGATGGCAATAATGTATAGGTCAAATGAATAAGGCCCCCATCACACAGACCTTTGAGACTGGTCTGTGACCCCCTGGTAATTACTGGTCTCCAGGCAAAAATATTGGACTCCCCAATTGCTTTGGTTGCTATCAAATTGTTATGGTCACCTGTACTTTGCATGGAACATGTCTGTCTGCAAACACTAGCCAGGTATTCTTCAAGCAGCATAAAACTGAAAAGTGCAACGAAAATCTGCCTTTAAAGGAAACATTGGGATATCTATTAGTATAATACCCCTTTGCCACTGATTTCATCTACAGCATTTAACCATTGGTTGCATAATGCCCAATATGGTGGACGTGAGTCAAGCAATGTGTGTATCACATGATGCGCAAAATCGCTATACTAGGCTAGGCGCTGCTGAAGAAAGTCCATCTGACCATTTGAAACTGAGTCTGACTTATTTATTAGGAGAGTAATATTAGCTATTTGGCAATTTACTGGTATCAACATATATAATGTTATGATGAAAAATGAAAATTTAAAAGTAAAGAAATGGAGAAATGCCCTCCAACTACAAACTTGGGTCATCTGTCCACCAGAGGGCAACTTCCCCACAAGCATCACAACCAGCTGATCTGAGCAGAGTCAGGCAGAGGGTAAGAGAGTAGATAAACAGAACAAATGCACTTGATAAAATTTAAGAAAATGTGTTCATCTTTTTTTTTAAGTAACTAAATACTGTATTTTTAAATCACCAAATATTTTTCCTCAAACATCCAATAGACGATGTAGTCTGAAAAGTTATAATGAGTATGGCATGGGAAATATCTGCACATGAATGAAGATCACTTGCAAATATTACCAAAGCTTAATGACATAAGCGAACATCAACAAAAGTTCCCAAAGAACATTTTAACATTCGTTAACTCATCAGTTTTGAATCTGAATCTACTTAATGACGCATCTCATTATTTAAATGATTACATTTTGTGCAGTAAAAGCACTTTTTATTTCTTGGTTTTTAGAGATGCTGATGTATGATCCTACCGAGGTTTACAGGGATGTGTTTAGATTAGAATTGGCACTGAATGGGGCCTCCATGGATGGCACTACTGAAAATGACAGTTCTCCTGAAAGAGAATAGCACAGGAAGACGCTTGCAATTGCAGAAATACAATGTCAGTATTATTTGAGAGGTGAAATAGCGTAAACAACATCACAACAACACAAAATGGGCACATACAGTGTTAAGCTTTGAGGCAACCACCAATGGGAGTGAAGCGAATTGTTGATTGGCATAACTGGGGGTTGGTAAACGAACATGAGGGTGGAATGTCAAAAATAGTGACCAGCTGTCAGCTACAAAGTAATGTGCTGTGAGCAAATTGCTTTATATGTGGGTGAGGCTTAATTTTCAGTTTAAAGTCAGCTATGGATGTGAACTAGTTTATTTTCACCTGTGTTAACTAAGCTTTGAGCTAGTGCTTCATCAGTGTACACACCTAAAACTTTACATATTTATTCTTGTTTATTCTCTTGTCTATTCTTAGGGTTCATTTATTTGTTTCTTTTTCAGTTTTTCTTTTACACTTCAGCTCTTTGCGTACTGTTTGCTTTTCTTGTAAGCATGAAACAGAGAAAATCAACCAACTTTCTAGTTTTTGAGGGGTTTCTTTTTTGCAGCTAAGCACTTTTAACTTTGTGCGTCTGTGTTAGAATGTCTCATGTGTACAAATGTGTCAGGGTTTTAGAAAGAGCACATGAAGTCACATTTTACACTGTGAATATGATGCTTTTAAACTGAGTTACTGAAACACAACTTAGAGTTTTAGCCTTTCTCCTGATACAAATGCAATCGTGCATACACTCCAGCTGCAGTATAGAGTTAAATACATGGTTCAAAGTTCAGTCTATTCGCCTCAGGAAATCATTACAGCGCAGCATGGGCTCACATCTCTCTGCTTTCATCCTGAACCAACTCTCTAGCTGCCTCTTCTCATTCTTTTCTCCATAGAGTTTGTTCTTCTTATCTCTCCAGGCTTATTGTTTTTGATCTCATTTTCTTGCTTGAAAATCTGTTTCATCACACGCTATTTGTCCCTCTCATCCTGAATTTCTTCACCACAAATCACTTTGTTTTGGTTTGTAAGAGTCCTCTCCTTCAGCCTTCTTCCACATCTCCTCTATTCCTTCTTTACCAGGTCAAATGTCCTTCTATCAACCTCTCTTGCTTTTTATCCCCCCTTTCACTCGAAAGGATAAGAAGTGAAACCAGCAGCTACTTTCAGTCACTCTGATCTTCATGCATTCCTCCCCCCTTTTCCATTTCACTTTGCAAACATCCCATCTCTCCCACATAATTTTTCTCACTTGAATTTTAATTGAGAAGCTAAACGTGAGGACAGCTGCACTGGTGCCACCAAAACCTCCATTGACCATCAGTCGTCTTTGTGTGTCTCCAATTAACTCAAACTGCAAAACTCATTCTGCAGATACCGAACCACTAGGATTAACGTTTTCTGCAGGGTAGCACCTAAACTGAAATAGAAACACTGTGGCTGCATAAACATCCTCCCTCCGTGAGCCCATCTTGACAGATTACTGCTCCCCTTTGAGATTAAACAAATTTCACTGAGATTACAGCTTTACCGTTTTTGGGTTGCTCTGCCTGCTTGCTTGTTTAGTTATTAGCCTGCTGACATAAATCCCTGGTATAAAAGTGTACGTGCAATCCAGGACTTCATATACAGCGCACACACTTCATGAGGTGAGATGCACAAATTCTGCATGCGCTTTAGAGACGGATGTTAGAGCGGCCAACCACGAAGCAGGACTTTTGCAATCTGCACGTGTGCTGTTGCAGCTCTCAAACTCGTGCTGTGCACCTGCTTCCCACCACAGGTTTCTCTTTCTCTTAACATCCTGCAAGCAGAGGGTGATTAGCGGGCTAAAATCCTAACAGTTTTCCCAAATCAGCTTTGAAAGTTAAAATCCAGAGTGATCCTCCTCGCAAACTTCCTTCCCCTCTCCTTCCATGCACACACACACTAAAACCACATTTTGAGTTTGAAAAATGCCTTCAAACTTGTGGGGACCGGGATTTTGTCCCCGTAGCATCGTAAACTTCCAATTTCTGGTCACCACAAAGATATATAAACAAGGACATACACACACACCTTCTAATACCCCTCGACTCGTTCCAGCCGCACAAGGTTCGGGGTATTTGCAAGCCGCACTAATCCCCAGCCAACAATGGAGAGCGCCTTAGGTCACGCGTGTCGTGTTTAATGAAAGGCTTCAACTGGAGCGGGGCCGGTTGTACACCGTAAACAAACACAAATGACCTTCATGATTTTACGTGTACACGCACACACACACTCACACTCGTCTTGATTTATAGTTCAATTAACAACAAGAATAATAGCGGTGGCATTTGGGTTACATGTGCATGGGTCAGATCACCACAGTGAGAGGTCAGAACAGCCATGAGGCGAGATGTGTTGCAACATAGCGTCCAGCTAGCAAAGTGGGAGAAACCTGGAAACAACATGGTGGAGGTCACATGGTTGGGATGGAGGGCTGTGTTTTTGTGCAAGTAAGTACATTAATGAGTGTGTGTGACACAGCGCTCCAGGTGCTCTCAGAGAAGAGACGAAAAGATTGGGTGGATAGAAAAAGCCTCGCCTTCCGAAATCTATTTATATTTTACTAATTTCTAGCAGCTAGCGTGTTTTGAAGACAAGACAGCTGTGACCACTGTTAATTAATCTATGTGTCAAGGCACAACAATACTGACAGGAATTTTTAATTTAACGTATGAGTGACTCTTTGTTGCCAAAGTGATTATAAAATATTCATTTAGTCTTAAATAATAGCGGTGGCCAAAAATGCTAGTTTCGTGATGTCTCTCTGGCGTCATTGATCAGAGATAATGTGTCAAATACAGCACTGCACCTACTCTTGTCCCCAACACACTGCCAAGACTGAAACAATCAGGGGAACAGTCACAAGATACACAGAGTTGTTCATTTAAAGATCCATTCATCAGAGACCCATTTATTCATTCATGTATTTTTGAACTGCTTGTCCAGTTCAGGGTCACAGGGACTGGAACCTTGCCCATCTGACTTCAGGCAAGCGGCTGCGTACACCCTGGACAGACTGCCGCTGCAGGGCTAATACAGAGTGACTGACAGCCATTCATGCTCTCATTCACAATTGTGACCAGTTTATAATCGCTGATTAATGCTTTTCAATATATTTTTTATTGATTTTATAATTGAGCAGCATACAACAATCACCTTCAAAAGAACACAATAGAAGGTGGACGGCACGTCAACAAGGTGGTAATACAGCATACAAAAATTGTAAGACAGAGTACATTTCACTTAAGTTTATCCATCAGGCTAATGACTGGTTGCCAAATCTTATAAAACACACTCTCTCGGTTAGACAAGGTAAACCTGATTTTCTCCAGATGGAGTACACTTCCAAATTGTCTCAACCACATTTCGAAGGTAGGAGGTTTATCAGACTTCCAGCTAAGAAGTATCAACTTTCTAGCCACAAGAGTAGTCATTGACACAACCTGCGTCTCTGTCTTGTCCCTTGCCCAACCTGGTTCAGACACCCCGAATAATGCTGCAAAGGGGGTACATGGGACCTCCCTGCCAATGGCTTTGGTCAGAAAATCAAACAAATGATTCCAAAAAAGCTGTAGTTTTTGGCATTGAAAGAAAAGGTGAGATAAAGTTCCTCGACCACTTGAACACTTAACACAGAGGGCTGAAACGTTCTTATATATTTTTTCCACTTTAGTGGGAGAAAAATGCAACCTATACACAACCTTAAATTGGATCAGACAATGTCTAGCATTTATAGAACTACAATATATATTCTTAATGCACTCTTGCCAAAGATCATCAGTAACATCCACCCCCAGTTCTTCCTGCCACTGCTCCCTAAAAGTATCAGATGAAGGACTGTATATATCTAGTAAGGCCCTGTAAAAGCGAGACACAGCACCTCTAGTGTAGGGCTCAACTGACATGAAGCTGTCAAGCACTGAGTTTTGAGGAATCAAATTGTATTGTGGAATAGATGCTTTGATGAAATGTCTTAACTGTAAAAATCTGAAAAAATGTGAATTAGGAAGATTAAATTTCACCCTCAATTGCTGAAAAGATGGAAAATGTCCATCAATGTAAATATCTTTGAGAGAACAAATCCCTCTTCCCTGCCATGTCACAAATGTGATGTCCTCCAGCCCAGGCCTGAAGGCATGATTGTTACATATTGGAGCATCCAAATACATTTTAGGAGCCTTTACTGTGCCCAATAGTTGGTTCCAGACCTTAATTGAATTTTGAATCACAGGATTTCTGCCATATAGTGTATTCATCACTTTTATCGGGCTATTGAGCAGGGCTGGAAGACAAGTTTGTCTACAAGACAGGTGTTCCATCATCAACCATGAAGGTTGTCCTTCCAAATCAGCACCTGGAGTACACCTTCGCCAAAATGAAAAAATATTTAAGTGTGCAGCCATATAATATAATCGCTGATTAATGCTAACACATGTGCGTGAACAGAGGCAGTACTCAGAGTGAACCCATGTGGGGACAATTGTGCCCCTAAAAGATTGAAAACTTTTTCTGGTGGAGAAACCTCAAACAAAAACCCTTCCTACATCAAAGGACGCTTCTGTTGGAATTCTTTTTCACAACATTATCCTTTCTGTTCTTGAGGTTTCCATCCAGCATCAAAGCTACATCTTTGACTGCTCTGGCATGTCATCTTTATCCGGTGTGTTTTTAAGCCAGCTGCTTTTTTAGTCCTTGCATTACATAACGAAGGACGCCATTGCTTAAATGGTTTGACTGCTCTGCCCTGTATTAATGTCCACAAATAAGTGATACTCAATATAGCATGGGCATATATATGGGTCCATCACCACTCACACAAAGCACATAGAATCACTTTTCTATTAACCCTTTCTCTCGCTTCCAAATAGAAAATATTGGGTCACATTTTGTAGCTCAAGGACACTAGTGACACGTTGATGTAAACTTTTTAAAAATAAAATGTACAGTGGCCCTGAGAGGTCAAACACACGATCTGAGAAAACAGGAAATGCAAAAAGCAGAGAGAAGAAAAACGGAATTTAAAAAAGAAGCAAACAAAAGAAAAAAACTACGCAACGGAAGTGATTTAGGGGACGACTCGCCTCCTATTACCAGTTTCAATTCCCTTTTCATATAAATTAATATATTTTTATTAATATGTAAGTATACATATTTGTTACTAATGTCAGACTGAGTTTCTGTTATTATTGTGACCAACCTGCAGTACTTCAACAGGGGGCTCCAGCTCTAGCTACATGTTCACTATTCAATACTTCTGTTAAATCATGTTATTAACTCACTAAATTACTTCTGCTGTAATTTGTGTGGTTTTGCAGTATTTTTTTCTATTTGCTAGTGTTTTTTTAAGTTACAGTGTGTTTGACCTCTTAGGTCAAGCAGAGGAGCGAGAGAAGAGCTGTACCTCAAGCTATTTTAAAGCCTTGAGATAAGCATTTTGGACACTTCTTTGTTGTTGTTGTTGTTTTTTGGTTTTTAAGCCAGATGTCATAAGGGAGGTGAAGATGTTACTGATAAACTGCTAACTGTAGACTGTGATTGACAAGTTGGTACCTCAGGAACATGCAAAATACCCACACCTTAAAGCATGCCCTGCTTTATCATGGATTCAACTCTAAATGGGATAAAAGTGTACAAAATGAACATTAAGGCATATTAATGAGGACTTGAAATTAGCAATTGAGAACATCTGCTCATCACAAATGTTTTTAATAAGATCCTACAATGAGAGAGAACTCTCTCTGCTCTTTTTACAACCAGAGTTATTGCTCTCTGCTGGCCATTACAAAGAACGCACGTACCTCATGATTTCACTTTTCAGACCCAGAAGTTGCTCCTTATCTTTTATTTGAAATATTTTGGATTAGCAGAAGAAAAGGATGGATGGACAAAAGAGGGGGATGAGATGTGTCTCATACTTTTTAACTGTTTGCCTACTGGTGGTGGTCAGAGGGCCCGGTGGCGCCTGTGTCCGGCAGCCTCGCCTCTGTCAGTGCGCCCCAGGGCAGCTGTGGCTACAATGTAGCTTACCATCGCCAGTGTGTGAATGTGAGTGTGAATGGGTGAATGACTAAATGTAGTGTAAAGCGCTTTGGGGTCCTTAAGGACTAGAAAAGCGCTATACAAATGCAGGCCATTTACCATTTAACTCAATCCAATCAATAGATATTGGCATTTGAAAGTTCCAAACCAAGGAGCATCAGACAGTCTGCATCCACAATGCTGTGCACACCTGAACCAGACCAAACTTGAGGAGATGCCCTTGATTATTAACAGCTCAGCATTAATCCCGGTGAACTGAGAGGTCTCACCAGTGAGAATTTCACATAACTGGACAGAGAAGGGCCAACGAAAAAGATCAAGGATGAACAGAGTCTTAAGGTCATCAGAGTACAACAACCACACCAAATGAAGTTAAATCCCCACTGTGTGGCGTTCTCTTTGCTCTGTGGCTCAGAGTAATGGGAGGTGACAGACAGCGACCTCAACAAACTTTCAACCTTTCACACCAAAAGCCTTTGGAGAATCCTGGCCATCGTTTGGCTGAAAGCGATCTCTAACAGAGCCCTGCTAACCCAGTGTTATAAATAACTCCATCACAAAGACGGCTCTACGCTCAATGGTCAAAAGACACAAGAGAGTGACCCAACAGTACTTTAGCTCACATTTTTGGGCTCCAAATCAAGAAACTAGTAATAACGTTACAGCTATCTGCAGTTTTATAATGTAAATAACAATTTAAACAAGCTTGTCCTCTGAGGGGCTCAACGATATAAGGGATCTCTTTCTTAATTAGCTTTTAATAAAAGGATCTTGATTGGATTCTCTGGAACTGATACTGGAGGTGCTTAATCTGTGAAGGAAAAGCACCCTGAAACCTGCATTCATGAACAGCATCATGGTTCACAGCTTAACAGGTATACTAGAAAAGATAGATGTGAAGTTATCCCTGCAGCCTGCCCCGTACACGGACTGCAGACAGGAAGCAAGTGAAGCCACTACAAGCTGTAAATATCTACTACTACTAAGTTTCCTCCGCTCTCTCCTACACTTCCATAACCCCACCTTCCAAAATTTCTCCTACTTTTTCAGTACCTCCAGGGTTGAGCTGTCACTCTCTATCACCTGTCACCACTGTTTGCGTGAGCATGTCTGCATGCATGCATACTTGCAAACAAATGCGATAAAGTGTGCATATGCATGTGCCTGCGTCATCACTCGTCGCAGTTCCTCCCCAAGTGAAAGAACATATAAGCTGACAGATTCCTGGCTCCATCAGAAGTGACAATTTTCACCCTGCAGCTACTTTACCTTCCTCTCTCCTCCTCCTCCTCACCGCTGCCGGGTTTCACTGGGCCCACACGCACTTAAATGTGGGTCAACGCACACTGACTTAAGGGTTTGGCACTGTGTTGTTTCTG
The DNA here is from genome assembly GCF_963576455.1 of Neolamprologus multifasciatus. Lineage (NCBI taxonomy): Eukaryota > Metazoa > Chordata > Actinopteri > Cichliformes > Cichlidae > Neolamprologus > Neolamprologus multifasciatus. The sequence continues at coordinate 21,562,997 of NC_140446.1, read as the reverse complement.
TGTTTGTGGTCGCCCCCCCTTTTTTTGAGTAAAGGTGCTGGGAATTGAAAATATCAAAGATAGCCATCCTTACATCTCTCATGTCTGGAACAAGACATTTCAAAAAATATTGAGTCGTAACAATGAGAGTTTTGTCTGTTTGTCTGTTAAAGTTTTATTTTATTACATTTGGATCATTTTTTGAAAAATTTGAACTGAAAAGGGTTATGAAGCAGAAATGCTGTCTGTCCATTAGTAAGACTTCCACAGGTTTAATGTTGATAAAGGAACATGTTGAATTTCCTAAATTGAAAGGTGTTCTTGTCCTTATGCATAAGTTGACTGACAGGTAACAGGCCAAAAAGGAGAAGCAGTCAAAAACAATACTGCATGAAGTGTGCTTATCTAGACACTGGCACAGCTTCTTGTAAGTTTTCCTTTGCTTGTTGTTGTTATACTTCAACTTCAATTTCAATAAAATTTGTTACGCCGCGTAAAATGCAACTAAAAATAGAAAGCAATGATATCCAAATCACATAATCTCATATTTTATTCACAATAGAACAGAAAAAGTATCAATGTCATGAAAAATATTGCAACAGGTCAGTAACATGATTGGGTATAAAACAATATCTTAGACAGGCAGCGTGTCAAAGAAAAAACTTACAAACACTCCCACAGTTTGCAGTGCCATCCACTAGGACTGAGGCAAAGTGGAAAGCTGCTCTGTGGTCAGACAAATCGGAATTTGAAATTCTTTGCAGAAAACACAGACATTGCATTCTCCAGACTAAAGCGATGATGACACTTCAGCTTGTTATCAGTGCTCAGTGCAAAAGCACTGAGCACTAAGCAGGACGTACCCACAAGAGGTGGGTAAGTCCTGTAGAATCGCTCAGTGTATTGGTCATTACACACAAAAGCTTAAAGCGCTCTCGTGACTTCCTGATATTCACTTCTAAATGACTGATGTTGCTGTTGGAAAAATATGCTGCCGGAATGGCAACAGAAGGGAACATTCACTTGTAGGAAGCCTGAATGAAGAGTTTTTTGCAGAAAGTCTTAAGTATTCAAGCGGTTCTGTGCCTTCTGTGAAAATCTGTGCTCCTGCATTGAAATATTGTAGAGATGTCTGCAGATACTGACCTGCTTATTGTGCCCTCAGCTTCTCTGATTTGCATATGCACCAGCCTAAGTGGCAGGGGTGCGACCGGATACACTGACAAAAGGAAAACTGACACATCTCCACAGAGCAGTGCTTAATTGTTTTAAAAGTAGTAGGCGGAAAAAAGCAACCAAAAAAAGAAGGTACTCTTGCCTGAAAGGGAAAAAAAAATCATAGACAGTGTAAAGATGGATGTAGCTTTCAGCTTTGGATGTAGGTTTGAAAAGTGCAGAAAGCATGGTAGTGCTGTAAACTTTCATTCTTTTTAATGGGAATGGAGGGGTGACAGCTAAGGTTGCGAGAAGAGCTCTGGTCCAATGTTATAGGTATTTTGTTGCACTGCATGCAGAATTCCAGACTTTAGAAAGTGGTTTTGAACAGAAGACAGGTGTTGAACATGTGCAGAAAAATGAGAGGAAGAAAGACTCAGAGTGGAATGACATCTGTTACAATATCGTTACCATGTGCATGAAGCTTAACCGCTGTCTTCAGGAAAAGGTCAGAGACAAACACTACTCATCAACGGCTAACCTGGTTGGAAGGAATTTTTATCTGTCATTATGTTTATCACTCAGACTCCACAGCTTTTTAGGAAAAGCCGTAAAACCAAAATCACCAAGAGCTTATAAAAATGTTTACATAGTAGATATTTACTGCTTGTAGGTGCAGTGTACAGAAATGGTGTAATGTACTCACTGAGAACATCTTACATTCAATCAGTGCAGTCATACAGCAGAGAGGATTTCACATTTCGAGAGTTACTGTTAATATTTGTTGGAACGACTCACTGTGCACGCTCTAATGTGGGTGACCTGAGAGGACTAATTGATTGTTACAGGACATTAGTGAAGTCTCATTTCACTGTGGCTTTAATGTGATGAGATAGGATGGAAGAACTGATGAGCTCTCCGATCTCAGGCACAATACTTTTATATAATATGTTAAAGGATAATAAGCGCAGTGAGGGTAGAAGCTTACAGAATATATAAGTATAATACACATATAGGTTCCATAAGGTTTCTCCAAGAGTACAGATCAGAAACAATAATTTTCACAGGGAACACTGTTGAGGGAACTTTAATCCAGTGAAAGTAAAAGCTACTCTTCTGAGCTTTGGCCCGCCCTTTCATATCATAGAGACATTGGGAGTCTGGATACTTTTGCATGTTTTTTATTAGCTTTCTAAATGTGAGTTTGTTGGGTAAATACAAAAAGTAGTGTAACAAAGGTGGTTGCCAATCTTCCCAGGAGGTAACAGATCAGAAAGTGCAACCTAAGGTCAGATCCTGCAAACTACAAACTACAAAACCTCTGGAACAATGGCTAAAGTGGGGCGGTCGTGGCTCAATCGGAAGGTTGCCGGTTCAAGCCCCGGCTCCGACAGTCTCGGTCGTTGTGTCCATGGGCAAGACACTTCACCCGTTGCCTGGTGGTGGTCAGAGGGCCAGATTCTATGAAAAGATGTAAACGCAAAACACTGTTCACCCAACAGCCACGTACATGGACATGCAAGTGCTGAAAGTAGACATCTCATAGATTCCGAAACTGCAGGTTTCGTCACTCTCCGACCAAAATTCACTGAACCAAAACCAAAAGAAGACAAAACTACGCGTCATGTTTGAATAACATTGTAATGAATTCCATTCAAATCCCACTTCCTGCACAGTTCTCTCATCAGTGAGCTTTGAGACCAGTTTTCCATCAAAAATCTTTATTTTCTGGGTTATTCGCTTGCTTATTACGCAACAATCTACCGTTCTGTACAGTGTTGTCAGCCGCTGGTTCTCTCTCTCTCTCTCTCTCTCTCCCCCCCCCCCCCCCCAAAGAAAAAATAAATAAATAAATAAATAAATAAATTACCTCTGACAGGAAAGCGTAGTTTCTGCTATTCAATACTTCGGTATTGAATAGCAGAAATTCCAAAATGTCCCTAATTAAACCTCTGTAACTGTTTTTGTAATTATAATTTTACACATTTATTTCTTGAGATTTAAGTCGAAAGAGTCGTGCTGACAGATTTATGTCTTTGTCACAGCAGCTTTTTCTTTATCATGTAGAAAAACAGCTAAATATGTAACTTCTTTACACTGGTAGAAAGGGGAGTTTCACTGGTCTGGCCTGGTTTCAGTGGGCTGTATGTGGCCCGGGATGTAAAATGAATTTGACACTCCTGTTGTAAACCAATAAACAAACATGAAGTCCAAGAGTAGTCACTAGCTGGACTTCAACTGATTCTGGTTCATTAATGAATGTGTTCCTCTTAATGTTCACATCTGGGTTGTTTTTGCAGATACTACAGACTTTTCTTGTCAATCTAGCCCACACTCCAGTATTAACCTCTTAACCAGCGACAAAGACGTCTTCATTATTTAAAGGCACCCACAGAAACTCTCATGAAGCTCAGCCAACGCTCCATAAACACCACATAGCCTGAAGACAGGTGCAGTTTTTGTTGCAGATTAAAAGTCCAAATCAGCAAGTTGTTTGAGCAGCGAGCCAAGAGAAGCGTGCGCAGAGGCCCGAGGCACTGTGTGGTAGTGAGTCACAGAAGGGATGAGGAGCAGAGAGAGGGTGAGGGAGGAAGACAAACAGTATGGTTTGAAGTGGAGGGAAAAGACAAAGAGTCAGATTTAGGACTGAGTTTAGGAAAGGAGGGGGATGAGAGAGAAAGAACGAGACTCAAAGAAAAACAGAATAAAGAAATGAAAGAAGATGAGAGAAAATGATTCAAGACGTTTGGGTTTTTTCCTCGTGTGTCAAATGTTGAGAAATGTTGAGTGAGTTCAGAGTGAGAAACCAAGAATGGAAGACTCATTAATGAGTCTTTTAAGGGTCTTATCAATGTTGGAACTAGTGTGTTTAGTCTTAACCTTAACATTTTAGCTTTCAACATGAAGAACTGAAGATGAGTCGTGTCTGGACTCCGGTGCAAACATTTACAGTTCTGTGCAAAAGCCATGGATCACCCCTCATATCTTTATATTTCACTATGAAGAACTGAAGGAAATAGGTCGAGCGTTTTACAGCGTAGTATGATCACCTTTATTCTTCAACACAGCCAAAATATAATCTAAAATTGGTTCTTTGCTAAGTAGACACAACACTGGTATGTTCCATATGCTGTCTGGAATCATTATCGTGCTAAAATGAAACCAATCATATGCTTTTGGGTAGTAGTGGAAGGTGGATCAACATCAGCTTTGACAGGATCCTCAACACCACTGGCTGAAATTCAGCCCCAAACCATGACAGAGCCTCCACCATGTTTTACAGATGGCTGTAGATGCTCATTGTTGTAGCTCCTTTTATATATTAATGATGATTTGAACTCAAAATTTAAAATTTACATTCATCACTCCATAAGACCTGATTTTCAGTCCAGTTCTTGTGAACTTTCCCCATTTCTTAAGAACATCTTATTGTCAGCCACTCTTCCACAGATACCATTTCTAGTGAAGCTTCAGCAAATATTAGATGAATTAACTGAAGTGTCAGATCTTTGCTGTGGTTTTTTTCTTTCAGAGGCAGGTGACAGTTTTTTTAAGGCCTTCCATTTGTTTTGTCCTCCTTGTCCAATGTTCTCAAACTATTTAAGACACACTGCACATCCCAAGTTTTCAGCTCTGAGAATCCACTTGCTGGTACAAATTTTTTTTTTTAAAAAAGGGATGAAAAATGCAAACAAAGAGAAAAAAGTCCATCTGAAAATAGTCATGTACAGGTCTGGACTGAAAATGAAATTGGAAAAGCAATTCAGGAAGCCTGGAGAACTATTGCTTAAGACCTCTTTGAAAATGACAGGAAGGTCTGGCTTCTTGGAAGCCAATTATAAAGAAATAAGGGGTGACTCAAGACTTTTGCACTGTACTGTAGTTCCAGTTATTCAGTGAAATTATTGTTAAATCATTGTCCACGTGTTTCATCCATATATATTTTGTAGTGGCTTCATCATTCAGCACAATTTCGAGTGCTGGGAGTCAAATGTGGGTCACAAAGACAAGCATGCACTATTTGGGCGATCGTGGCTCAAGAGTTGGGGGTTCGCCTTGTAATCGGAAGGTTGCCGGTTCGAGCCCTGGCTTGGACAGTCTCGGTCGTTGTGTCCTTGGGCAAGACACTTCACCCGTTGCCTGGTGGTGGTCAGAGGGCCCGGTGGCGTCAGTGTCCGGCAGCCTCGCAACACTGTGTCTTGTATACCTGTGTATGTGTGTGTATGAGTGGTCAGTGCGCCCCAGGGCGGCTGTGACTACAATGTAGCTGCCATCACCAGTGTGTGAATGTGTAGATGACTGGTTGTGTAAAGTGCTTTGGGGTCCTTAGGGACTAGTGTCTGTTATCTATAACAGACACTTGTGGGTGATGACAGATGGGATTATATGTACATCAAAAGAGTTTCATTGCAACAACATAGTCCCTGCAGAAGCCACTTTTTGGCATCTGTGTCACGGTTACTCACACACCATCATCACACCTACAGATTATCAGAGAAGTGGCCAAAGGGACATGCTTTTCTAGTCGGTATCTGGGTGTGAACAAGAGGTCCCTGGCAACACTGTGTCTTGTATACCTGTGCATTTATGTGTATGTGTATGTATGAGTGGTGCTGTGGACTTCCTTTTGTAAAGCTTAACTACAACTGTTTTGAGTCAATAGTGGTTGTATTTGGGAAATACACAGGTAGCAGATATGTGTTGGATGAAGGGAAAGTCCCCCAAACTGTGCATAAACATACATCTGTGTGTAAAGTGTACGTGTTTAGACATCTTTCTGAGGACAGAAAATTGGCATGACACTTTACTTTTGGAGACAAACAGTCACTCATAGGGACAAAATGCCTGTCCCCATGAGTTAGGCCTTTATGTCAATCAGATGTCCTCACTAAGATATGAAAACGAGTGTGTGTGTGTGTGTGTGTGTGTGTGTAGGTGTGTGTGTGTGTGTAGGTGTGTGTGTGTGTGTGCGTGTGTGTGTGTGTGTGTGTGCGTGAACACTTGCACTCACACTTGTTTGGAAGCATTTCTTGCACTCAAACTCAAGCCAAGTCTCAATGTGAACATATTGCAAACATGACAAGCAGCAAAAAGGCCGCCAGTCAATACAGCTGGCTGAGATTTAGCCTGAAAATAAAAATATGTTGCTCAGGCTCAATTACATAAGCATATTTCCTACAGTAAATGTAACAAGATGCAAACAGTTAACTTTGTCAGAATACAGGCAGCGGCATCAAATGTCTCCCAATCTGACACAAATCTTTAGCTATATAATGTACATGCAGAGAGACCTGACACAAAGTGGGAAAAATGTTTTTTCCATGGTCATTTGTGCACACATGTACTTAACACTATGTTTGTGGCTTGGTTCAAATTGTTTGTTGGTCACACTTCATAATACAGCCCACAACCAAGTGTGTAATTCCTCTGTAATTAAATGGAATTTCAGTGCATTTTCAATGAAATTACCATGAAATTATTTACCTATAAATACTGCATATGTAATTTTAGGTGGTGTACAATTTCATGGTCATTTTGCAGAAAAACATTATTATATTATATTTCAAAATATTTTTCCACTTACATCGCACATTAAATATTACCATGAAATTACACAATGCTTACAATTACTCATAGTATAATTTGAGTCTCCTTTGCTGTATAATTTCCATAATTTAGGCACCACTTACAATATCATTATTTCTTCTTTTCTGTAAAATACATGAAGTTGTGCAATACACACATTTATTTACGTAAACTTTCCTTTAAATTACTTACGCAGTACTTAAATTTTCTTACAGTATTGCTTGTCTTTGTTTCCTGTAAAAAAAAAAAACCATCGTAATGAAACACAAGCCCCCAGTTTTTATAATCAATATATTTTATTGAGAATTCTGTTATGATTTCATCAGGGTAATTGACTGGATGAGTAGTCAAATTTAAAAGAAAAATAAGCATTTCATTAATAAAATATCACAAAAAAGTCACATACATTTAATATCTATTGTACTCTAACTTGGTTTATCAAATAAAATAAGTTGAGCACCGTTTTTAACCTGTGTGTGTGTGTGTGTGTGTGTGTGTGTGTGTGTGTTGGTCTCCAGGACGCTGACAGACCTGCTGAAACAGCAGGGGAATGAGGTGAGCTCGGTGGAAAATGCCACGGCCAGTCCGCCCAGTGCAGGGAGAGTCAACGGCGTCTCAGCCAGGATGCTGCGCAGCAGGAGTGGTAAGTGCAAAGAAAGATTGTGCACATACAAAAACACATGTAAACACACGTGCACATGTAAAAGGTAATGCAGTAAAAGATTAGTTTACTGCATTACAACAGTACTGTTCCTGTACTATGAAGCAAGATGTCATCTTACCCTGGTAATTTCAGGGTTAAGCCTGAGTTTCCTGTACTATGAAGATAGTTCCCTTGTTACGGAGCATATCGCCGTAACTTATGAGAGGGTATTTTTTAATGCTAGACTCCTGTACAATGTTTTTCCTCTCACACGCACTCATGCCACTGATTTGCTTGCAGCAGCTGTGTTGTTTTTCATCTCTATTTTGTGTTTAATCGCTTCAGATTTTTCTAATAGTAAAGTTTCACGTGTCATGTGAACGTACAGGAAATATCCTGCGTTAACTTATTGAATTGATAACTAGTTTCGGTCTCTAGTGTCATAGGGTGAGAGGCAGGGTACACTCTGGACCGCTTGTCAATCTATTGCAGGCCTATCACAGAGAGACAGACAACAATTCACACTAAATCCTATGAATAATTTAGAATCACCAGTTAACCTAAAAAGCACGTTTGGACTGTGTGAGGAGATATCACATGCATGTTCAAGGAAAACATGGAGACTACACACAGAAAAGCCCCAACCAGCCAGCTGGTTCAAACCAATGTCTGCAGAAAAGTAGTATTTTTCTACAGTCATTGGTTTGAACCAGGAAGCCTCTTGCTCAACAACACCCAGTTGCTTTGAACTTCCTGTTATATTCATAATCCTTCTTTGAGAGATATTTCAATGATATGAAATTGAAACCATTTTTCATACAATCTTATTAAAACTTTCAATTTTTTTAAATCTCTTATTGACCTCAGAATCAGCAAGACTGACCATATTAGATATGAAAGACTTACTGAAAGTGTAGGTACTGGCCAAAACATACAGGGTTGGAGTGGAATTACAAAATTCATCCACCAGCAAAAATGAATGCACAGAATGGAGACTAGCAGGGAGGCAGGTAGGAGAACAAAAAGAGTCACAGAACTAAGAACAATCTGCAGCAGCGGGAGCACATTGGATGCTTTTTGCTTGTTTGTGTCTACAAAACACTTGAAACTGGACTAAAGAAAGTTTATTAGGTTAAAAACCTTTTCAATAAGCAGGGAACTGCCAGTCATCTGTCTTGCAGCTTGAAGCTGATCAAAGCAAATTAGCTACATGCACCACTGTACGCCAACCCCATTGTCAACCTCAAGTTTGGTGAAGTAATGTGTTCCCATCTACTCAGACACTATCGTGACATTTGGTAGGTGATAGGTTTGTAGCATAAACCTATTCGCTGGAACGTTAAGGACAATTTAATTACACAGCAAAGCAAGACACGAGTAGGCAAAGTTCTTCATGTTTCTCATGCACAGAAGAGAACCGGACAAACGCCGTTCCTTCGCTTGACCCCAGTTGCTCTCATCTGCTCCCCCGTAACACTGCTCTTTTATTGAGGTTACATGAATATGCATAGGTGCATTAACATACGACGTATACATACACACAAAGAGTACCTTGCCTGTGCGTTGTGTAAGTGTGTGTGTGTGTGTGTGTGTGTGTGTGTGTGGGGGGGGGGGGGGGGTCAGAGTGTGACCCCATAAACAACTTCCCTAACCCTGCTGGTTTGGAAGTCCAACAGTTCATCTAAACAAAAGGCACTTAGCCTAAAACAGATATAGACATGTTTATCCTACCATAAAACAATAAAGGAAGGTATGCCCTCTCCCATGCTCCCAGAATGTGGGTGTGAATGCCAGAACACTCTGGAATGCGCACAAAGCCTTTGCAGACTATTAAGGATCACACATCCTATCACTACACAATCAATTATACACCTCTAAGCATATATGGTTAAATATTTCTAAGCATAAATGACAATAAACAATATAAATCTATCAGTAGGTTAGCCTGTTTACCGGTAAAACTGAATGTTCTAAACTGCGACGTATTACTGGCACCGGTTGATGAGATGTATTTACAGGATAGGACAAAGTGAAAACAATAAAAGGCAGAACACATGCTTGTTACACGTGTGACTCATGCTCAATATGCATACACATGCACTGTTTAATTAATATGTTAATGTAAGCAGGCCTGAACCCTGAAGGCAGCATGTGCCTTTTTCCTACATTTCCATCCGCAGATACAGCAACGTGGAATTTAAACACCTATTTTAAACATATTTTACTCAGAGCAAACCACCTCTTGTGTGCCTGGATTGTTTCGGTTTGTGCATACCAGTAACTGATGGTGCATGTACATTGATTAGCGATGTGATGGTGTGTACTCTGCATCTGATGGTGTGGAAGGGTGGGAGAGGGTGGGCGTCTCGTATGAGAGACCCTGCAGCTTCTATCTCGCATCTCTCACTGCGTGGAATTTCACACCCCGCTAATGACATGATGCCACATGCAGTATGTGGCAGACACTTTAATCTAGTCATTGATCATATGGACTTGAAAAGGGCAACAAATATGCTGGCTGGAACTAAATCTAAGAGGACGATTGTTGCAGTGTGACTTTTCTCTCTCTCTTTCTGAACGTCTGCTATGAAGCCTTGAGTTGAGCATTTTCACCGTTGCCATTTAGTATTTTGACAGTGAAAGTAACCAGGGAGGTTTTTATAAACTTTCAAAGGTCAAGAGTTGCTGGATTAGGGCCTAAATGCAAAATTCAGGATTCTGAGAGAGGTAGATGAACTAGAAGCATTTTATTAAAAAATGGTAAAAAAAATCCACAGAGTGCAAAGGTCCACAAGCAAAGAAAAAAAAGAATCCAAAATAGGAAAACACCAAGAGGGAAATAGATGCTCTGACAAAGGACAAGGGAATTAGACACAGCTGAGGAGTGAAGCACAGGTGAAGCTAGTTAGGATAACGACACAGCCAAGTAAAACACAGGAGACGATGAAGATAAACTGACAGGAAAACAAGGAAGACAGCAGTAAGAAAACTATTAGTTTTATACAAACAGTAACTGCAAGTAAGATCACTAAAGAAAAGCACAGATGATAATATAATCATGTGAAGAGTCAAAGTCAAGCAGAGAACATTCATCATAAACAGAATTAACAGGTTAACCCCCCTATTGTTTGAGAATATACTTAAAAACAAAATATATTTGTCATTGAATGCTGTTACATTCTATATCTTTATTGTCATTATAAATACATGAAATATAGGGAGATTAGGTGCCTTCCTTACGGTGGCGGTAACACAATTGCATGGGAACACCATCACATGTGTGGCAATATTGCACGTCTTTTACACATGGTGCTAGGTGGTGTATAATGCCCTGATGGCTACTTGCTTTAATGCTCCTGTTATGACTCCTGTTCAGCCAAGTACATTTTTATTAATGTTCTTGGCTTTCCTACGGCAGTGGGACCTGTACGGTTCTTCAAGAGAGGGTAGAGGATAGTCGATGGTTTCCTGGGCAGTCTTAATGATTCACTGGAGTGTTTTTCTCTGTGCTGCTGTGGAGCTGAAAACCACACACAGAGGCAGTAGTAAAGGATGCTCTCAATAGAGTATTGGTAGAAGGACACCCACAGTTTTTGAGAGATGTTATTTTTCCTGATGACACTCAGGAAATAGAGTCTCTGCTGGGTCTTCTTTGCCAGCTCTGCCATGTTCCTGAAATCCACAGTGAGCTCATTGGTCTTAGTTGTGTTCAGGATCAGGTAGTCTGTGCACCATGCTGTCAGTCGCTCTACTTCATCCCTGTAGGCAGACTCATCCCCCCCCCCCCCCCCCCCCAGAAATGAGCCCCAGCAGAGTTGTGTCATCTGCAAATTACATTGCTAAAAGTATGACTCAGCACAGCTTTTTTAAACAACTCCAAAACCAGCACACCCACATCTCACATTTTAGTTTTAACATGTAGGGAACAAAAAAGAATGGTTATGTTTTAACAAGTTCTAGGCCCACTCTTTACCCCCTCAGGAACTCGAAATGCCCATTAGCATGGCCCGACCATCAACCCAACACCCACTTCTATGATGCAGGACCGAAAACAAGAGAATAGTGCACCTAAAATTATTTTACATAATGCTGCATCAATATATCAACTTTGTGTCCGGTTTGCTAGTCAAGTTTGTCTGAAAGCAGCTCAATGGATGTTGGGTTTTTATATTTTCAGTGAGTTGATGGAAGTATAAGAATTGGACAGTGTGGACAGAAACAGGGTAAAAGTGAAAATACAAATGAATTTAGATTTAAAGAAAGGGGAAGAAAGACAAAAAGTTGTTCATTATTCCGTTGATTTTGTACAACAAACATCTGTAGTCACTCAACTATCCCAGTCATTGAATTCAGGTGCTCCAATCGCGTCCATGGCCAAAGGTGGATAAACTCAAGCACCTAGGCATGCAGACTGCATGTGAAAATATTTGTGAAAGAATGGATCATGGTAAAGCGATAGGATGAAACTTGTGCCAGTCCACTGGTGAAATTTCATCACTACTAAATCACGCTTCTCTGTCTAGAAGTCCAATAGATGAGTCTGGGTTTGGTGGTTGCTGGGGGAACGGTTCCAACATGACTACCAGTCTACAAAGCAAGGTCTATAAAGGCAGGTGAATAAGAGTGGAGACTGTAAACCAGGCCTTCTCATCCAACATCAGTGTCTCACTTTACAAATGTGCTTGTGGACGAATGGCCCCAAACTCCCATACACACACTCCGAAACATCACTAATCTTTGTGGAAAGCCATCTTGAAAGAGTGGAAGCTGTTAAAGCTGCAAAGGGTGGACCAACATAATATTAAATCCTATTGATTAATAATGGGATGTCAGTCGAGTTCATATAAGTGTGAAGGCAGATGAATGAATACTTTTAGAAATATAATGTATGTGGATCTCCAAGGTGTTCAGACCTCTTGTGTTCAGATTTTGTTGCTCTTTATTTTACTTCATCTAGACTGTCAGAGGGCATTTCAGGGGCCCATACTGTCCAGGTGTGGGGTTTTTAGTTGTCTCAGTTGTTTTAAAAGAAGGCAACTGGACTTCTTTACGTTCATGAAAACATTTCTACTCTCCATTCAAGAGTCTTTGTCAGGTGTAAAACAGCTGATGCAGAGTCTTAAGTAGGCATTTATCCTCAAGTGGCAACTGTCCCCTTGCAGGCGATCCTGAAAGTCATTGACCTACTATTAATCATTTGAGTCTTCACATTAGCCAAGTTGTGACAAAAAGTGCAGGTGGTTACTATCGCCTGGGCCAAGGTGTGAAACTTCCGTAAGACAGTGCCCCATTCCACCTCTGGCAAGGTGTGAGTGAGGAGTGTGTTTCATATTTATGTACATAGTAGTCATTTTTTCCCACAGGGAGAAAATGTCCAGTGGCTGTTTGAGATAGTCTGAGATATGGACTTTGCCTTAAGACTGCCTTGTCTACCATCTACAAATATATATACAGTGGGGCAAAAAAGTATTTAGTCAGCCACCGATTGTGCAAGTTCCCCCACTTAAAATGATGACAGAGGTCAGTAATTTGCACCAGAGGTACACTTCAACTGTGAGAGACAGAATGTGAAAAAAAAAATCCATGAATTCACATGGTAGGATTTGTAAAGAATTTATTCGTAAATCAGGGTGGAAAATAAGTATTTGGTCACCTCAAACAAGGAAAATCCCTGGCTCTCACAGACCTGTAACGTCTTCTGTAAGAAGCTTTTCTGTCCCCCACTCGTTACCTGTATGAATGGCACCTGTTTGACCTCATCATCTGTATAAAAGACACCTGTCCACAGCCTCAACCAGTCAGACTCCAAACTCCGCCATGGCCAAGACCAAAGAGCTTTCGAAGGACACCAGGAAAAGAATTGTAGACCTGCACCAGACTGGGAAGAGTGAATCTACAATAGGCAAGCAGCTTGGTGTGAAAAAATCAACTGTGGGAGCAATCATCAGAAAATGGAAGACATACAAGACCACTGATAATCTCCCTCGATCTGGGGCTCCACGCAAGATCTCATCCCGTGGGGTCAAAATGATCATGAGAACGGTGAGCAAAGATCCCAGAACCACACGGGGGGACCTGGTGAATGACCTGCAGAGAGCTGGGACCAAAGTAACAAAGGTCACCATCAGTAACACACTACAACGGCAGGGAATCAAATCCCGCAGTGCCAGACGTGTTCCGCTGCTGAAGCCAGTGCATGTCCAGGCCCGTCTGAAGTTTGCCAGAGAGCACATGGATGATACAGCAGAGGATTGGGAGAATGTCATGTGGTCAGATGAAACCAAAGTAGAACTTTTTGGTATAAACTCAACTCGTCGTGTTTGGAGGAAGAAGAATACTGAGTTGCATCCCAAGAACACCATACCTACTGTGAAGCATGGGGGTGGAAACATCATGCTATGGGGCTGTTTTTCTGCCAAGGGGACAGGACGACTGATCCGTGTTAAGGACAGAATGAATGGGGCCAAGTATCGTGAGATTTTGAGCCAAAACCTCCTTCCATCAGTGAGAACTTTGAAGATGAAACGAGGCTGGGTCTTCCAACATGACAATGATCCAAAACACACCGCCCGGGCAACAAAGGAGTGGCTCCGTAAGAAGCATTTGAAAGTCCTGGAGTGGCCTAGCCAGTCTCCAGACCTCAACCCCATAGAAAATCTGTGGCGGGAGTTGAAAGTCCGTGTTGCTCGGCCACAGCCCCAAAACATCACTGGCTCTTGAGAAGATCTGCATGGAGGAATGGGCCAAAATACCAGCTACTGTGTGTGCAAACCTGGTAAAGACCTATAGTAAACGTTTGACCTCTGTTATTGCCAACAAAGGTTATGTTACAAAGTATTGAGTTGTATTTTTGTTATTGACCAAATACTTATTTTCCACCCTGATTTATGAATAAATTCTTTACAAATCCTACCATGTGAATTCATGGATTTTTTTTTTTCACATTCTGTCTCTCACAGTTGAAGTGTACCTCTGGTGCAAATTACTGCCCTCTGTCATCATTTTAAGTGGGGGAACTTGCACAATCGGTGGCTGACTAAATACTTTTTTGCCCCACTGTATGTATATATATATATATATATATATATATATATATATGGTTATAAAATGGTTTTAAGCAAACTCACAGCATGGCATTTAAGGGTCAGTGCACCATGAATCACCTCCCTCTGTCCCAGATATTCATTTGCTCTTTGCTCGTTTCTGAGCTCTTCATCTTCATCTGTTTCAAGGATTTTTTATTTTTTTTAATTTTTTTACTTTTCAGGCTATTTGTACTGAATCTAAACTGACAGACACTGTATGTACATGTATTCACCATCCAAACTGTTCCGTTATTGAGCCACAGGGCAAAGTGGAGCACTGCATAGATTGCTGGGGTAGGAAACAGATGAACATTATTGGTTTTTCCACTGTAGACAAGAAAGCAGACGTGGCTTTGGAAAAAAGTAAAACTCATTACACACAGAGTAATTGAACACATTTGAACTAATTGGAGGGTTGTTGAGAGGACTGCTGCCATTTTCTCTTGTGCTGACATTCACTTAAAAAAGATTGTGGACTTTATTCTTTTATGTGAGAGTGCAGATAGATCCTAAACTATAGCTTATTAGGTAACATGAAAACTAATCTAAATATAGGTTACACAGTACTCTTTTGCTGTGTAACCTATAGCAGGCAGAAAATACCTTTGGGATTGTTGCTGCTGTTGGACCTGGCCTATAGGATGCTGTTAAAAAAGTTTGAAGTATCCACTTGGTTCCACTGAGCACCATAACGAGATGTTCTGCAGATCTGTGATTTTGTGCTCCTTCTTCTTTACAGCCTGTTGCTCTAGTACACAAGCCACAGATTCTAATCTAAAACAGCGGTCCCCATCCTTTTTTCCCCACAGACAGGTTTATGTCCGACAATATTTTCATGGACTGGCCTTTGAGGTGTTACGGACAACAAAATAAAACCACCACCAGTACCAAAAAAAAGAAGATTTATTCATAACACACGGGAAAACACCCAGGGTAACCGATTTAACGATAAAAACGATTTAAAAAAATAACGCTAAAAACCATGAATTTCACACCCGAGCCTCAAATCTCACGGCCCGTTACCAAACGACTCCTGGACCGGTACTGGTCTGTGGCCTGGGGATTGGGGACCACTGATGTAAGAGACACATACAGTGGGGCAAAAAAGTATTTAGTCAGCCACCGATTGTGCAAGTTCCCCCACTTAAAATGATGACAGAGGTCAGTAATTTGCACCAGAGGTACACTTCAACTGTGAGAGACAGAATGTGAAAAAAAAAATCCATGAATTCACATGGTAGGATTTGTAAAGAATTTATTCATAAATCAGGGTGGAAAATAAGTATTTGGTCAATAACAAAAATACAACTCAATACTTTGTAACATAACCTTTGTTGGCAATAACAGAGGTCAAACGTTTACTATAGGTCTTTACCAGGTTTGCACACACAGTAGCTGGTATTTTGGCCCATTCCTCCATGCAGATCTTCTCAAGAGCAGTGATGTTTTGGGGCTGTGGCCGAGCAACACGGACTTTCAACTCCCGCCACAGATTTTCTATGGGGTTGAGGTCTGGAGACTGGCTAGGCCACTCCAGGACTTTCAAATGCTTCTTACGGAGCCACTCCTTTGTTGCCCGGGCGGTGTGTTTTGGATCATTGTCATGTTGGAAGACCCAGCCTCATTTCATCTTCAAAGTTCTCACTGATGGAAGGAGGTTTTGGCTCAAAATCTCACAATACTTGGCCCCATTCATTCTGTCCTTAACACGGATCAGTCGTCCTGTCCCCTTGGCAGAAAAACAGCCCCATAGCATGATGTTTCCACCCCCATGCTTCACAGTAGGTATGGTGTTCTTGGGATGCAACTCAGTATTCTTCTTCCTCCAAACACGACGAGTTGAGTTTATACCAAAAAGTTCTACTTTGGTTTCATCTGACCACATGACATTCTCCCAATCCTCTGCTGTATCATCCATGTGCTCTCTGGCAAACTTCAGACGGGCCTGGACATGCACTGGCTTCAGCAGCGGAACACGTCTGGCACTGCGGGATTTGATTCCCTGCCGTTGTAGTGTGTTACTGATGGTGACCTTTGTTACTTTGGTCCCAGCTCTCTGCAGGTCATTCACCAGGTCCCCCCGTGTGGTTCTGGGATCTTTGCTCACCGTTCTCATGATCATTTTGACCCCACGGGATGAGATCTTGCGTGGAGCCCCAGATCGAGGGAGATTATCAGTGGTCTTGTATGTCTTCCATTTTCTGATGATTGCTCCCACAGTTGATTTTTTCACACCAAGCTGCTTGCCTATTGTAGATTCACTCTTCCCAGTCTGGTGCAGGTCTACAATTCTTTTCCTGGTGTCCTTCGAAAGCTCTTTGGTCTTGGCCATGGCGGAGTTTGGAGTCTGACTGGTTGAGGCTGTGGACAGGTGTCTTTTATACAGATGATGAGGTCAAACAGGTGCCATTCATACAGGTAACGAGTGGGGGACAGAAAAGCTTCTTACAGAAGACGTTACAGGTCTGTGAGAGCCAGGGATTTTCCTTGTTTGAGGTGACCAAATACTTATTTTCCACCCTGATTTACGAATAAATTCTTTACAAATCCTACCATGTGAATTCATGGATTTTTTTTTTCACATTCTGTCTCTCACAGTTGAAGTGTACCTCTGGTGCAAATTACTGACCTCTGTCATCATTTTAAGTGGGGGAACTTGCACAATCGGTGGCTGACTAAATACTTTTTTGCCCCACTGTATTACCACCCTGATGTCACTCATTGAATTCTGGACTCCCACATAAAGCCTTAAGTTTGTTATCCTGGCAGTTGCCATCTGTCCATTGTCTCTAAAATATCATCGTTTACTTACTCCATCATTTATTCCAACTTCTTTGCACTATTGCAAAGATGTCCGGAGCCCAATTCCATGCATGTGTCCAGATACTTTGCCAATCAAGCTGATTCTGATTGTGGTAAAAGTGCACTTGGCCATTAAGCTCTTGGGTAGCAAGCAAACCAATAACTTTCAGCAAGCATATTTTAATATATAAATATTTTTAAATGTGGTTCTGGCAGAGTAACCAGTATGTGTAGGTTAGCTTTTGTCGTCAGACCTGTGTTTAAATTCATGCGCCCACGTTACATTTCATCTGGAAATATGTCACACTACAGAAGCTCTGAATTCTGCTTCACTCTGACTTTATAGGTTAGAAACGTCAAGAAGTCACAAGCCTTTAAAGTCACAAACTTTGAGATGTACATGAACCATCCGTGATGTTAACTGGAGACGGGAGGCAAATATTTGGTCTCTAACAAATATGAGTCATTGCAGATAGAAAGCTTGAAGCAAAAAGCGATGACCTATTTATCAAAGTCGACTGCAGAAGTAGGGTGACCCAGTAACAAATCACTCCAAACACAAATTTCACCTCTTCTCCTCCCACATCTCTTTTTTCCCTGTTACCCCAGCTGTCAGAAGAGTGACTCTGAGTGCTTGTGTCATCCAAAATGTTTTCCTGCCCTCTCAACTCTTCCCTGGGGTCAATTAGAGGCAAACTACTTAATGATCTTAGTACGAATCTGTACTCCCGTGTTCTTGTCATGTTTATTATTCTCACAAAAGGCACGTGTACGCCTGACTCAGCCAGTCGCACAGAGCGAGGGTTATAAAGTAAGTGGATGTGGGAAAAGGTTGTGTTTGTTCACACTGCTTCTATTACACTCAGTGATGATGCACACAGACTTTCACGTTGTATCGTACTGTTATTAGACATTGTACCCACCCTCCTTACTCGCTTTATTCCCAGCACTTATGTCTCCTTATTCTTGCCACTGCAGTTTTGCTGTTCACGGACACACAAAGATGCTCCTGTGTTATCTTGGAGATGAGAGACGCCATGCAATGCACTCTCTCCTTTATCTCTTTCCCCACGGCACATAAGACTCCTTTTATGCATCATTTGTATCATGCCAACGCACACTCAGAGATGCACAAACACGCTCAATGCACAGAAACAGTGTTTCGTGGTCTTGAGCACTCACAATTGCAGGCTGGTGCAAACAGCAGGAAGATGATTGGTGCGTGTGAATGTGTGTATGGAAGTTATTGAGGGAGGGAGAGGGAGAGAAACTGAAGAAGTGTGAATGCATTTGCATTAAAAAGCACTTAAACTTCTTGAAAACTCTAACTGCTTTTAAGTTTGTGACCTTAAAATGAATTTGAAGCTCCTGTTGCTGCATCATTAGCCTTCTAAAACTCTGCTAAATAGTTAGACACTCTGGAAAGTGAAGATATCTGGCAAACTATGAGCCCGTGCTTGTTAATTTATTGATAGCCTAGTATTTTTCATGTTGCGAGAAAAACATATCGTCCTTTTCATCATAAAAAGCTGCAAATCAGAAAATGTCTGTGTTATTAATAATCAATGTCTCGGTTATTTAAATCAGACGAGACTTCATCTGAACCTAAAATGATGGCCAATTACCAGCACCAGTTATTTTACCATTTAAATCAATGTGCTGTTCTCCTCAGCACAGTTTACTGAAGTTACTCTCAAATGCTCTAAAGGGTTTTTTTAAAAAAAAGAAGATTAGCTGAAAACCCCTCAAATCTAAATCTCCAATAGTTTTGGGAAAAATCTAACAAACATTTGCCACCAACGCTATGTTTTTTTGCCCTCTAGGTTTTTTGGGTTTCCTTATTAGGTTCTAAAATGTTCCAAATTGCAAAGCTCTGTAAGCAAAAATACAGACAACAGTTAACATAATGCCTCTAAAGTCATGTGTAAAAGACAATTTTCA
The DNA here is from genome assembly GCF_963576455.1 of Neolamprologus multifasciatus. Lineage (NCBI taxonomy): Eukaryota > Metazoa > Chordata > Actinopteri > Cichliformes > Cichlidae > Neolamprologus > Neolamprologus multifasciatus. The sequence goes on along the minus strand of NC_140446.1, from coordinate 21,543,806 downwards.
CAAGGTTCTATGTAGTCCTGTGTAGAAATAAACCAATAGGAATTAAGAGGGTAAGTAGAACTGAGGTGCTGCTCTGTAGAAGCAGAGGTAGTAGTTCATGCTAAATAACAAAACACTAATCTTTATTTAAGACATCTTGGATGTGCTACCACACAGCAGGCTTATTATTTGACAGATAATTTCATTAAATGGCACCAATACTACAAATGTGGACTGTAGAGAAGTCCAGTGCAGGGACAAACTGCTGGCTACAGTTGCCTGTCTTGGCACTATTGTGTGTCAAAGTGACCTCGGCCCTAAAGTTAAACCTTCACAAAACCCAGCGGGTAAGTTAAAAAAAATCCACCAACTAGAGTTGTTGTGAAAGAGAGCATCAGTTCTTAGAGCAGTGTTGTTCTGTTATGGCAAGCAAGGCAAACAGCACTGCTTGCCCAGTGTAATCTAAATACAGACATCAATTAAAACAAACATGAAGTAATCTCTCTCCTTGCATCTCAAACAGCCATGTGTCTCATGAGCTTCTCTCACTGCCTGCGAGAGAAGTTTCCCATCTTGTTGCCATCGTTGGCTATTGCCTCTGGAAGCAGGCTTGACTAAACTTATAATGTTTATCATTCAAGACAAGCTGCAGAGACAATCTCACTGAGATTATTTATGAGCTGTGTTGTGTGGAACTAAAGCTTTCATTAACAAGTAAACAAGCCCTCCGTCATCCTAACATACACATTTTCTTTTAATAACCACCTTGGCGATGTGTGATGTAGAGCTATTAGAGCGTAGTCTGAAAACGTTTTTTAATAACCTCTTAAGCATGTTAGTGAGGAAAGTCTGGATAATGGAGCGGTATACTGCCATCTCTACTTTCATATAACAGGCAAGCTGAGAAGTTTCAAATGAGCTCCTGTTTGCCTTTCTATAAACTCACCCTATGCCACTGCTTTAAAGACAAAAAAAATTGTGCCAGGCTGTACACATGTTCATTTCTACTGTTAAGTTGGGCATGGGGACGGACTTGGTTTCAGAGCCATGGCCACACCAGGAACTACAGTCTCACGTTTGACTCTATACATTTACCATCAATTTGTAACACAATAATGTTACTTGCCCTTCTCTAAACCGATTCATTAGGTTTAGATCGAAATGAATCAAACCTGTGGAAGTATATCTGGAAATCATGGCAAACAGAAGCCATTTCTACACAAGAACTATGGACAATGTTTGGAGAATCAGGTCGAGACATTGTCTAAAGTTGCCTGTTCTCACATGTAGCACACAACAGAAGGCAATTTTATCTGTGCCAGATGCATTCTTTTACTGGAAATACTTCTGTTTTGGGACAAATGTTCACTGGATGATCATTGGCTAGTCTCACATCTGTACAACACATCACAGGTCCATCACAGTGACCTGGAATAAGGAAGCTAGCATTGCACACATTTAGTGGATCCTATAAATAGGCTCACCATTGGAGGTTGGGTGGCTGTCTGATCAAAACCATTTTACAACCAAATGTTAATCAAGTGTTGAATTAATAGCCAGTGTGTTGTGATCGCTTGGTCATTTATTGGTCCAATAGCTTCATGACAGGAAGATGGAGGTATTGATAATGATGATAACGACGATGATGGCATAAAAAGGACTTTTTTCCCCACTAATCTGGCAAATGCTGGAACATCAGTACCATGAGGTTATTTACTTGTGTCTGTGTGTGTGTGTGTGTGTGTGTGTGTGTGTGTGTGTGTGTGTGTGTGTGTGTGTGGTCTCAGAGTTGTGTTAATGTTGTTACCATAATGACTAACTCTTGACATTTCTCCATCCCGCCGTTTCTGAAAAATGTTCTAATTTATTCGACTAGCACATCCTACCATTTTCTGTAATACTCTCTGTGTCTCTGTCTCTCTCACTAGTGAATAACATTTAAAAGCTATACAGTGTACACATCTGTACCTCTCTCACATGTTTTCTGCTTCCAACACTGTGACACTCTATACAAGCACTATATTCCACCAATTTTGTCTTTCTCTTTCAGATGACCTCATGAAGGATGTTTAGGTATGTGTGTGTCAGAGTGAACATTCGTGTGTATCCATCCATCCCTGGGGCTCACATCAAGTGCACTGGCTGCATCAGTGGACTTCATTATTGCTAATAGCCAGGGATTTACTCGTTTACTCCTAGTTTGTTCCATTGTTCATTAACCTCGGTTCATTTAGCTTTGGACCGACTGCCTGTCAGGGATGGAGCTGTTTCACCCAAAGTCACCAGTCTCAAAGTAAAAGGGCATATTTTTTTGTTTGTTTTTTAAACTCATGTTAATCCTGCATTTACAGTTCTCCTCTGAAGTTTACATGCACTCGTCATGAGAATAAATCACTTATCATTTTGGTGTTTTTTAAAACTGGCTGGTACATCTTAAATATAAAGCTCAATAAGTTTTAAATTTATTTTTGATTTTCTCTAATCTGGGTCCAAAGTATACACGCAGACGCAAATATATACATACCCCTATACTAACATTTGATTAAATGTCCCTTAACAACCTTGACCAGCTGCTTTTGGTAAAAAAAAAAAAAAAAAAAAAAAAAAAGCTTGTGGCATAAATATTAGACCACTCTTTTATGGTTTTCAGGGTTTTTAATCGCTTTTTATCGTTATTTTTTAATCGTTAACTCGGTTTCCTGTGCGTTGTGAATAAATCTTTTTTGGGGAGGGTACTGGTACTGGTTTTATTTTGTTGTACTTATCTGCGACACCTTAAAGGCCGGTCCTTTAAAAATATTGTCGGACATAAACCGGTCCGTGGTGCAAAAAAGGTTGGGGACCGCTGGCTGGAACACCATGGAAATGGTGGAGGAAGAGGCGTAGGGAGATGCTGGTTTGGACATTGCTGCTTAGACTGTTGCCCCATAACATAATGGATGGATGGATGCGTGGATGGATGGATATCTAACATTAAATACAACAATGGACAAGGAAAAATGCTTTTTATAACAAGGGAAAAAGCAATTACTTGGAAATCTATTGCATGTGTTAAAAGTGAGAAAAGCTGGAGGCTAAAACAATAATAAACTCCTCTAAATGAGTGAAATCTCTCCATTATGAAGTTACATTCATCAGCGATTAATGACAGCCCAGCAGCATGCTGTGGCCTGTTGCTTTGGCTGGGTGTGTCATAACCCTTAGGCTGCAGTATCATCCAGCAAGGCCCTCCGTTGGTCAATCAAATGAGTTCACACAAGACACATTCCTTTGCAGTGTACACAAAGAGGTATTTCTCCTTTCTACCCTGCAACTCTCATGATCAAAGATTTTAAAATACAGTAACTTTCCAGAGCTTGAAAATGCTGTTTTGGCATCTGATGAGGTTTTAAATTCACAAATCAACAAATTAAATTTTATTTTTCACAATTATGTAGCTGTCTGTGTTCTGAATGTACATTTATGGTGTAACATCTTTAATGAAGTGCTTACTGGATGAACATGCAATGGGTCTGTACAGAGTCTTTTATGCAATATTGCCTCTGGTGAGGCAAAGGTATATACTGCTGCAGACCATAGAGCGTCCCTATAGCCACAATTCATTATGTTGGTTTAGAAATATTAGTATAATCTGAACTGAAACTGTAAAAACCTTCAGGCAACACACGCAGACCTTTATTATTTCACTTTATATTACTATTAAACAAATCTGTGGGCAAATAATAAAGAAGTTGCCGCATGTACTGTGCTACAGTATAGGCACTTTGCACTGGCAGTGCTTCAAGTTGACAGGCTACTGTAAGGATGTGTCGGCCATTCTTGCTCCCGGCAAATTTGTACTTCACAGTTAAAAAAAGTCGCATGGCCCAAAGCCAAGACTCGTAAATGTATTTAGTGCCTGCATTTGGTAACTGCAGCACAGTTACAATCAATTTAAAACACTAAAAAGCTGAAGTTGTCTGAACGAGACAGGAATATGTTGTGAGACTGTTTTTAAAGGTAAAGCATCCATGTACTTACAACTGACACTTTGTCTATCTCTTACCAGAACAGTACCAGCTGAATAACTCTGCTTATGGACCATTTGGACAAGGGCTTCCACAGCCTCACAGCAACCACAGCACAGTGGGACTGAACAAATACACCTCCCTCAAAGCTGTGGGTAAGTCTGACACAAATACATGCTAAATGATGCTTATTTCAACTGACATTGCAACCTTTACAGTACAAGTTAAGAGTACAGGAGCTGTCAGATGATGAAGGGTCCCTTTACTTCGTGGAAAACAGATTTCATCTTAAAGAGAGGCCCCCCACCATGTTCCCATTTAAGTAACATTAATCATCTAAATGTTACTAAGTGATTGACGTAAACTGGACTTCACAGGAGATTTACTTCCCTATGGTACCACGTCATGCAGACAAGCATGAGCTATTGCAGTGGGGCCTTTGTGTGATTTGATTCAAAGAAACCTCACTGTACAGGAATATTTTAGGAAGATCTGACCCCACAGACCTAGTCATTGCTAAGGACAGAGCTCTATGATATATGGAGTGCAGGTAATACAGATATGATGATTTTTATTTCAACATAAAATGTGTAGCTAGCTTACTCGCATGTACACTAAAAAGTTGCACAGTACTTTACATCTTTTTATTCCATGATTCACTTTATAATCATATAAAGTCTTCCATTCAAATCATTGAACTCAGGTCTTCCAATGACTTGAATGGGCACAGGTGTATAAAATCAATCACCTAGGCATGCTTCTACGAACAAGTAATCGATCGCTCCCAGGAGGTCAGTGAGTTCCGGCATGGTACCATGATAGGATTTCAGCTAATAATATCCAGTCATGACATTTCTTTGCTACTAAATATTCCACAGTAACTCGTTACTGGTATTATGATAAAGTGGAAGCAAATGGGAATGACAGCAATTCAGTCATAAAGTGACAGGCCATGTAAAATCACAGAGCAGTGTCAGCGAATGCTGAGGAGTATAGTGGGCAGAAGTCACCAACTTTCTTCATAGTCAGTCGCCAAGGTCCTCCAAACTTCATGTGGCCAAGCTCAAGAACAGTGCGTTGAGAGCTTCATGGAAGAGGTTTTTGTGGCCGAGCAACTTATGTCACCAAGTGCAATGCCAAGTATTGGATGCAGTGGTGTAAAGCACGCCACTACTGGACTCCGGAGCAGTGCAGACATGGTCACTGGAGTGACAAATCACACTTCTCAGTCTGGAAATCCAATGGATGAGTCTAGGTTTGGCCGTTTGCAGGAGAACGGGACTTGTCTAACTGCACTGTGTCAAGTGTAACGTTTGGTTGAGGAGGTGTGGGGTTGTTTTCAGGAGGAAAGACATTTTGGACAAGTTAGGCTCGGGTCAGCATACCAAGACAGAACACCTTTGGGATGAATTAGAGCGGAGACTGCAAGCCAGACCTTCTCGTCCGACATCAGTTTCTCATCGTACAAATGTGTTTCTGGATGAATGATCAAAAATTCCCATAAACACACTGCTAAACCTTGCTGGAAACATTCCCAGAAGAGTTGCAGTTGTTGTAGCTGCAAAGAGTGTGCATACATCATATTAAACCCTATGGATTACGAATGGAATGTCACTCAAATTCATATGCGTGTTAAGGCAGACAAGTGAATACTTTGGCAATATAGCGCACATACAGTTTCTTAACTTACTGTATAATGTCTAAATTTTATATTGACCTCAAATACAAAATGGGGCGACCGTGGCTCAGGGGGTTGGGAAGCATATCTGCAACTGGAAGGTCGCCGGTTCGATCCCTGGGCTCTCTGTCCTGGTCGTTGTGTCCTTGGGCAAGACACTTTACCCTACCGCCGATGGCGCGATATGGCAGTCTCAGCCGCCAGTCTGCCCCAGGGCAGCTGTGGCTACAACTGTAGCTTGCCTCCACCAGAATGTGAGAGTGAATGAATAGTGGCATTGTAAAGCGCTCTGGGTGCCTTGAAAAGCACCCAAATCCATTATTATCATTAAAATCAAAACAGCCTATATTTGTAAAAGATAGGTTGAAAGTAGTCTGAAGCTAAAGTGTACTACCTCCCTGTGAGTCAAAATAGTTTTCAGTATCACAAATGGGCACATTAATCAACTAAGACAGTTTGCAGAGCGTCTGGTGGCTAGGCCTAAGTCCATGGGGCCTGGCCGGGCACAGCCCAAAAAAGGGACATCAGCACATCTTCCTGCAGGCCCACCACCCGCAGGAGGCACCGTAGGGGTCGGCTGCATTGTGAGCCGGGCGGCGGCCAGGAGCAGAGGTCCTGGCGGACTGATCCCCGGTTACCAAGACTGGCACAAAATGTTTGCAGTTAAAAAATGAGATATTCTAATCCAATAGATTCCTTCATATCAGACTAAGAACACAGTGCTTTAATGATAGACTCTTCTTTTTAGTTGCACCACCTTACCTCACTTTTTTCCACATCTGCAAATCTCTGATTACAAAACTGCAGCTAGATTCTAGCTGCAATCTGGTTATATTATTGTTCTATTCCTACATAAAAGCAAGGTTGCTGAGTTCCTATGTCATCTGCAGTTAAATTGCCGTGCCGCAGCAACTACGACACCAGCTGTGTTGGAACCTCAGATCTGTGAAGTTATTGCTGGACTCTGAATGCAAGGAACTGAATGTGATTTTTCTCTGATTTAAGTTAATCACAGTTAATCGCACCATTTTCAGAAAAATAAATTGGACATAATCGCCCACTTGACCCCATTTAATCAGAAACTCATAGCAGACTGACTCTGACTTATTGCTTTTCTATCACCATTTTGACACCAAAGTCACTTTGAAGACCGCAAATGGTTGCAGACCTGCTCCTCATCTTCAAAGCAATTGCGTTCTGCAGCAACATTTGAATGATACTGTCAGAATGTTAGAAACCTTTCATGTTAGAAACAACATGAAAGGATGGATCCATCCTGCCTTATTTCAGTAGTTCAAACTTCTGCTGGCTGCAAATTGTGTGGGTGATACCATGGTGCTTAATCTTCGCATCATTAAAACAAGAAAGCCTATCCGAGTATTGTTGCTGACTACGTCCATCCATTAATGACCGCAGAGTGCCCACCTTCTCATGGCTGCTTCCAATAGGATAACACATGATGTCACAAAGCTCAAGTCATTTCAAATGGTCTCTTGAACATGACAGTAAGCTCACAAATGGCCTCCATAGCCACCAAATTTAGGATGTAGTGGAACATGAACTGTAAGGTGGTACTATCACCAGACCAAAACCTCTGAGCAATGTTTTCAGCACCTTGTTGAATCTATGACATAAAGAATTCAGGCTGTTCTAAAGGCAAAACAGAGACCACATTTATTCATAGTAGAAGACATCAAATATTACAATTTTTAAACTGAGAAAATATGTCATTTTAGGATAAATATTAGCACATTTTAGAATTTAATGACAGCAACAGTTCTCAAAGAAGTTGGGACAGGGCCGTATTTATTTTAGGGCCGTTATATGCTTGTTGTACATGCTTGTTCATTTGTTACTTATGCATGTAGCACAACCTTTATAGTGGCTGTTAACGCATTTATCTAAATAACTTGCTCTCTCTTCTATGATAACTACTGATATATCACAAGCACAAAACATGTATTTGTCACCTGTCACCTGTCTACCCTCCTGGTATAAGGGCCCCAAGGGGCACCTTAGTCTCCTTATGCCTCAGCTGGCTCTGAAGCTAGTTGCCAGGATATGCTAACATTCGCAGTTAAGATTAAAGGCATAGTGTAATTACATTTTTACTTGTGCTTGTTTTCCATTACAGAAGCAGGGAACTGTTACCATCTGCTCAACAAAATATCAGACTGAATCATGATAGGAGTTCACTTGTTCTCAAAGTTTTTTTTATGCTTTTCTATGAAATAATAAAATAAAATGACATTGTTGAGATTAAATCCATTTGCTTTTGAAAAGAGCGGAAACAACCTTTGTCGGTGTACTCTGATTTTCCAGCAAAAACAATGAAAGCACACTCAGAGACAAGGTTACTGTTCATGTAACCAGGAAGCTAGCGGCGATAACCTCAGTGTTTAGTTTATGCAGTGTGTGCTGATGACACGCGCACACACATGCACAAGCAGAGTCAGACTCAGGGCGAGGGTATTTATAAACCTCCATCGCTGTGTCCCCTCTTCCTGACACACATACCTTTACCTCCATCATCTCCATTGCACTCTTCAGTTTCTCCTGCTCCTCCTGCCCTCCAGTATCTCAAGAAAAGATTAACACCACTAATAGTCACTCACCTCAAGGGCATGCCAGTTGGAAATACTTAAACAACCAGCCTGCCCTTTGATCTTTTTCAGATCCTCTCTTCACCTTCCTCTGACTCCCTCCTTTCCGCTCCTTTAAATGTACTTTTTAAAAGCTTTTACGCATATAAAAAAGGGCATTTTCATGCTAACACGGTTCATTGTGTCATTTTTTTAAATTCTGCCTACAGGAGTTGCATAAAAGCTTTCTGATATATTCAAACAATAGTGACATTGCTGACAGGTTGGAGCCAGGAGGCCAGAAATGCATCATGGATTAACCGTGATTCAGACTTGAGCCCTCCTCCTATGATGACAGATCATGTGTTTGTGAATTGACAGTTAATTTCTTAGCCTGCTTCTGCATGTGACTCAGAACTGCATCAGACTGTGATAAATTGAAAATGATTTCAAAGTGTAAACAAGTTTAAAGAGGCCAAATATAGCATGTTTGCGCTACCGACCCAACTTTTTAACTTCTACTGTAACACTGCACTGTGACAGAGCAAGAAGTGAGCAGAAAGCTATATTTATTAACACTGTGAATGAGTGTACCCAAATTTGGTACATAAATCCCACAGTCTACACACACGTTGCCATTGGTTAAAGGAATAAAATAGAATTAAAAAGAGTAGAGTAATAATAGCCATTTGTGCTTATTTTTTCCTCTAAATAAATTTGGCAACTTTGTATTTGGGAAAAATTCTATAAAGACTAAGATTTGAGGAAAGGTCATTTACTACTTTTATTGTCACATTGCATGTGCAGGTACACTGGTACAGCAGATGCAAAATAGGATATAAGGAGGTCAGCAGTTGGATATTGCGCAAAACAAGTGGCATTTAAGTACAGTATGGAGTGCATAATGTTGAAGTTCTGGTAAGTGACGGTGAGATGTTTACGAAGTGTTCAGCAGTCTGATGGCCTGATGGAAAACGCTGTCTCTCAGTCTGCTGGTTCGGGACTGGATACTGCAGAACCTCCTGCCTGATGGAAGTAGTCTGAACAGTTTATGCTGAATAGTTTATAGAAAATAACAACACTAACAGTCATGTGAAAAGGACTCTATGCAATCCTTTGAAAAATTTAATACAACCTCACTGCTTCCATAGAAATTAAGAAGGTCAGAAGCAGCCAGGTGCTGGTCTTGAGCATTCAGGTGTGTGTTAATATAGTATCCCTCATGCCCTGCATCAGTTTAGTAATCCAATTAGAAAAAGACTGAACAAGCATGGCTTATTTGGTCAGAAACTAAGCCTCTTGTCTCTACACAGAACAAAGCAGCACGACTTAGGTTTGCCAAGTTGCGTCTAAACAAGCCACAAGACGTCTGGAACAGTGTCCTTTGGACAGACAAGACTAAACTGGAAATACTTGGGCAAAATGCACAGCGCCATGATTAGTGACAACCTAGCACAGCATATCAGCCAAACATCAGCCAAACCTTGTCAAGCACGGTGGTAGAGAAGTGTAAAGTTTAAAAATAGAACTAGACCTTTGTTCGTGGTCACATCTGTCTGAAAATAAAAAACAGATTCGACAAGATTAATGTTGGGCTTAAGCTCCGATCTTTCTCGATGCCCATCAAACTGAAAGCCTGGAGGGTGGGGAGACTTCTCGGGTATTTAAAGGTTTTACGGTTATGGTTGTCTTTGTCTCACAGACTGTCTCCACCCTGTCTCTCTGCAGCTGAAACTGCATCTCGGAGCTACTACAAGAGCTTCCCTCTCATGGATTTCTCCCAATACCAGCCTGTAGCCCCGCCTGCCTTCCAGCCTGTGCCCATTCCACCTAAAGAGAAGTCATACATCCATCACCAACCCCTGCCAGCACACCACGACATCCACTCCCCTCTTTCAATCTCCATCCCCCCCAGCCACCTCGAGCAATCACGCCTCTCTAAGACAACCACACACCCGTTTCTCTCCAACTCGGCCTTCAAAGCATGGGAGCCAAACGCCCGGCATGTCCACAGGCAGACCTCCGCCCCAGCGCATACTTCCACCTCTCTGCACAGCTCCACCCGGAGACACAACTACTCAACCCGGAGGCAGCAGAGCACAGAAAATGTCCCAGATCTCTATACTCAACCCTATGGAGGGATGTATGGAGGAACTGGAGGGGGAGCAGGACAGGGGCCACATGTCCAGGGGCCACATGTCCAGGGGCAACATCCATCTCAACCCACTTATTACCACCACACCAGACAGAAGAGCTACTCCACCCACAGTGCAAATGAGGTGACTGTCTAAGCGGCAGAAACTCGGAGTGTGGCCTTCCACCATGTTTAACACAAAAACGAAAATGCTTTGGCGTAAGCCAAAAAGGCCAGAGTTTGGGACAGCTCGTCCAACATGTGGTTAATTAAACAAGGAGTTTCTTTAAGACACGAAAAAATGAAAAGGGGTGTTTTCATAAGAGGAAACAGTCAGGTTCAGGAGGAAAACAGTGCAGAACCACCACTTTGTAGAAAATGGACTGTGCTGGTAAAGGTTATTACCGCATTGAGCAAATGTCTCGTATAATAAATGTTTAGATTTCACCCAAGGATATCTCAAATCCAGTTTCAGGCTTCAATAGGCTGCAAAGCTATAAAAATGTCCAACTACTAAAGATTTTCCACTACAGTGTGCTTCAATTGCGGTTGTACAGGCCATATGGTACGGAGCCCCGCAAGGGACATGGGAGAAAAAAAAAAAAAAGAACATTTGCGAGATCTCGCAAATGTTTTGGCCGCATCCTTTGGAGGCCGCCAGCTCGAAGCCGACCGGGAGGTCGAGTCACGATGTGCCAGGAGTGCGGTGTTCCCCCCGGCTGTAGTGGGCCTCAACCTCCCGTTAGCTTCGAGCTGGTAACAGACGTCTCCGAAAACGCCGGAGCACTTTTGCAAATATGTGATCTCTTGATAAACCGGGCAGATATTTGAAGTTTACACAGCTACATTCACGCCTAAAAATATCTTAAAAGTTTATTTTGTGACCCAGAAAGAGTAATATTAAAACTAACTAGCTGCCGCCATTGTTGGAGACTGGGCCATGCTATGAATTCTGGGGAAGGTTGGGTCACAAAAGATATACTTTTGCGAGATCTTGCAAAAGTTCATCTTAATTTTTTCTCCCATGTCCCTTGCGGGGCTCCGTAATATAGAAACATGGGCAGAACAAAAGAACTACAACATACTACTGCCAGCCACTCTAGAGGAGAGGGCTTGATACTTCGAGTCAAATTAGGCAAAAAGAAACAGTCAGTTTGTATTATTCAAAATAATTCTACCTGAGCACAGGTGAAGCAGGTGATCAGTACATGTGGCTACCAATTTAGCTAGAAAAAAATTATCTAATTCCATTCCAAAGAAATAGTCACAGCTAGCATGCAGCTATTTTGACTCAAATGTAGCTTTCTGTGTACTCTTTTTGTCATTCACCTGCAAATGTCAGACCTCAGGAACATTGGACGTGTTCATGTCATTTAATGGGAACTCTGTCTGTGTTCTCCTACTCACTACCTCCTCCACTTTAAAGGAACTCATTGTAAATGATAATAGTTTGAAAACTTTTTTGAAATTAATGTTATCAAAAGAAACCCAAGAGCTGTTTTACTTTGAGGTGACAGTGCTAGCTACTGCACCTTGCTTCTTCTCCTGAGAAGCACAGGTATGACGCACACTAACGCAGACAGTTAGCCTAGTTTAGCGATAAAAAAAAATTCTTGCTGGGAAATTATCAAACTGATGTTTTTCATCTACATTCAGTATTTATCTGGATTAAACAAATGTATAAAATCTCTGTGGCTAATGGTGTGTTCCATTTGAAGTCAAAAGTTGGAATTTAGGAGTTCCTAATTGGAATTTTCACCCACCCAAGTTAGATTTCCACCTTAGAAAGATGGAATAGCATCACCAACCTCAACTTCATAATCCAAGATGGTTTGAGAGCATGTAAATGTGTAAAATCTATAATTTGATGCTAATGCTAATGCTACACGAATGGCTCTGCCTCTTGCTTGCTTTTGCTTTTATAGCTTTTCTTAATTTACTACAGGGACGTGCTCTACCTGGGAGATCTCTCTTAACTCTGTCATCTGAGGCAAATGGAACGCAGCATTAATAATGAAGCCCATGAGGAAGTTTTGGAAACTGCAGTTCCTCAAATGGCCACTTGAGGTTGGCTCTTAAAAGAAAGTTAATCATTGGCGTTCATGTTTAAAAAAAACCCCAACTTGGGCTGGTGTACAAATGAATTAAAAATAAGTGCTTTTGATGGTGATCCAATTGGAGCTGGCTTAGTTTAAGAGTTTTCTCATTGTGATCTATATAGATATCATCAACCATTCAGTGCGATTGTCGAGGTAAAAGTTCAGGTAATTTTCAGGCCCCACAAGCTTTTGTGTGCATCAAGTTACCTCCTGTTTATCTTGTAAAAACACCTCTTCTATTTTGCAGCTCTCAGTCTACCTCCATGCACAGCTGTTTTCTCCTTGTCCCTTTTTCTCCCACCAATTTTCTGAGATGAAGCGCTTTGTATTCTTCGCCATCAGGCCAAGCATACGGGGACGGCATCCCCGCAGGTCACATTAACTGACGGTGAGGACAATGCCACCATCATGTCAGGTCCCATCAGCCTCCATCGTAGCTAGAGAAAAGAAGAGAAGGGAAGAGCGTAAGAGCCAGAGGCTCAAACTCTTTAGAAAGGAGAGAAAAGGAGGAAAGACAACAGGAAAATAAAAAACAAACACACACTGCTGCATGTTTTCCTTCCTTGGGGGAAGGAGTCAGTGTGGATCTGGTCTCCTACTATTGAACTGTCTGAGGCATAATTCAGAGTGTGCAGATGCCTGTATGTAATTTCTAACCTACAGGCACCATTGCGGGAAAGTTTTCTGAGGCGTTTCCAGCCCTGGAGCGTTAGACATTTCTCATTTCATCTCTGAACCCTGGACAGCAAAGGACACTGTGCAGAGTTGCGGCTGTTGATTTAAACATTCAACAGTTTTTGCATTGCTTCCACTGCACTTGTTGGTGAAGATGTACAACTAGAACACCCTCAGGAGATGTACAATGTACGACACATGTGTCCAGAAATGGTTCCATGAGGTTCGTGAATTGAATTTGTGCTGAAAGAGCCGAGGGGGGAACTTTCCTTTGATTATGTAGCAGCTGAATTAAGAGGCAGGAAAAAAGGTTGCTGTAGGTTAAATTGAGTCAAGACCAACGCATGCAAAACAACACAGCTGCTAAATAAAGACTGCCTAAATATAGCTCTACAGCAACACATAGATGCACTGTTGGTCAAATGCAATTCTGCAGTACGGTATTTTAAACATGAAATCAAGATACTAAACAATAAGAATGTTATATGGTTAATATTTTCTTAAATGAAGGCTCCGTATATGAGTATGGCAAAGAGGTCACAGCACCTTAACAATATGTCATAAGAAGACAGGTGAACAACAAAATCTGACCTATTCTGCCCTTTTGAGCAGACCAAAATTTTAACAACTCTTCCAAATGATCGAGAGGAACATTTTGTTTTGGCCTCTACCCAAAGTAAAGTTTAACACTTTCTCTCCTCTCACCTATATTTGTCTGTCTGTGAAGTTTTGGAGTTGTTTTCCACTGGAACAGCTGCCTGATGGAACAAGCTTGAATATTCCTATTCATATTCCACCTGAACTTCTTAATAAAAAAAACACGAGGTTTAAAATCTTGCCACCAGGCTTATAGAAGTTATCATTTATCCCTGGAGAAATGGAGGCATTCGTAACAGGGGTTTAAACTGTTCATTTGAACCATGTGGAGAAATGTCAGAAATTTTGATAATAGGTAAAAGTACAGTAAATGTATATTTGGTGTCTTTTGTCAGCCAAAATCTGTCATTAATGGGGACCTAGTATCATATTTAAATTTTGGACTTAATCCGACAGCGACCCATAGCTTGAAGCAATCCTCACGTCTTATAATGAGCCTTAGTGCAGCCCCTTGATCCACTGTTCTAACTCCTCTCCCTTTAACCCATCCTCCCAACTTTGTTCTGATTGGTTGCCCCTTGCAAACATAAGGTTGAGCTTCTTTATCCATAGCTGGAGCTATGTGCCTGAAATGACCATAACAGAGACATGTTTAATATAAGTAGCCACCACTGTAACAGTACATGAGTGACAGAAAATAATAAAACACACACAGCAGGTCTCATTTACATTACATTCATTCACAATGATGTCACATTGAGTGAATGGCATTTAGAGCTCTGTGGCTCCTCCAGTGTCAAGAAAACAAAAAAACAGGCAACTCTTTCACCGCACCCTCTCTTGTCTTCATTCCCTTGTATGTAAACACAAGAAGGACACGTCTGTAATTATGCGATTCCCCTCTTCAACAGTGCAGTGTCCTGGGCAGGCATCCGTTTCCCCTCCAAACGGTCGGTGTTGTGGGTTTAAAATGTTGAGAGCTGCTGCTTTTTTCCCCTTAAACAATAGCAGTTTAGTTCTTTGCAGTGAACAAGTGCTTCCGATGTTTGTTTGCTTTCCCCCCGTGGTATGGAAAACTGCATTTTTCTCCACCTGATCTTCTAGTCTGTGCAGATGAAACAAACCGCTTTTTCACGTCTTTGTGATAAATTCTTGACACATTTTGTACATTATTACTCCGTCTTTTGTTGATTTTTGTTTTATGTAGTGCAACCACCATCTGGGAATCATTTGGATTTGATTTATGACTATTGTGTAAATATTTTTATTTATTGGATTTCCTATATATTTTATTTATATAAGGGCTGTATGAACAGAGAGTATTTATTATTAGTAGTAGTATTACTGCTGTCAGGTTTTAACAGAATATTTGACTTTATGTTGGCAGAGTTGGGCAATAGACCGGCCTTTTCACATAAGTGGCAAAACACAGTGGCACAAACGAACTGCAGTACCTCTGTCTAAGCCACGGATTAGGTCTATATGACCAGAAGTGGTGAGAAGGAACTAGATGTGCTTTGGAACATTTGTCTGCATGTTTAAAACTGGAAGAATTAATTTTTGTTGGGTAAAGACTGCCGAGTTTACACCACTTTGGCTCCCTCAGTTACTGCAAGTAATAAAATATAATAGATACAGATGAGGTCAAAGTGTATTGGAGAGAAATACAGTACGTAGTGTTTATGCTGTATGTATCCATACTTCTTACTACAACAGAACAGCTACTTTATACCCAAAATATTCTAGAGATGTTGTTTCTAACAGACTGTTTAGAAGACACTTTTAATGATGAACTATTAAATATTGATATTAAAGAAAAATTTGAGTTTGGTTTGATTGGTTTTCATATGAAATTAATATTAGACTTCTGATCCTCATGGGCATACCACTTCAGACCACTGATAAATTGGCAGCTCTCATTTCATCAGACAAATATTCATTTAGTGAACTTTCTGGAAACTTTTTCTTGGAGCAGCTGGAGTAAAATGTGTTTACTTCAGAGGCAGCAGGTTCAGTACATGTTGAATATTTGAAGCAGCGTCGCTCACACAAATATTTGGTCATTTAAAAACATTTAATAGTCGACCTGCCTGACTGACAAATACAGCTGATGCTGCAGGACTGATCCTGTAGTGCCACCTTGTGGCTGCTTTTTATATTACATGGAACCAGAGCAGTAGCAGTTTTGAGTCCTGGAAACTTGATTTCTGAAGCGAATCACCAATTGCTACTAATGACGTACAGTGCAAAGGTCTGGCGCAGTCTCTTTCCTTTATATTTTGCCAGGAAAATGGAAATAGGTGCAGAAAAACTGTGTTTGTACAATTTTACCGAGATTTGAAAGTTAGTACTTGGTATAAACGCCTTTATTCTTTAACACAAAAGAAGCAAAACATGAAGAATTTAGAAGTGGCTTAAGATGCTTGATAAATACTATAGAACTGAACATTTTAATAAAGAAGTCACCAGAAAAGTCTTCAGAGAATAACAATTTTAATGGAAGATAGTATTTGAAAATGTCACACATTTAATAAAGTGCAGAGTTAAACATTTGCCTTGTGAGGTCTAGATCATCATCAGTGATCACCCCAGTTTAAACAGCCCAGGATACCACCTATGATGGTTTAGATGTCAGACGAACATATATATTAATCATTTTAAGACAAACATTTGTCTAAACCACGTGTGACCCTCTGCTTGTAAGCAAACATCTTTTTTTAAGTACATTTTTCCCCCTCAACAAATTCAGGTTCAATTCAGTGATTTTAGATTCACAATCTGAATAAACTAAAGACCTATTTATATTTGAATAGAAGCAAAATGATGGCCTTTTTGAGACTTGTGCATTAATGATCTACGCATACCCTTTATGTAGGATCAGGATGGTGAAGGAGCAACAGGTTAAACAATATTTAGAGTAAACATGTCCCAAACACAACAATTAAACACAGTTTGCCAAAACAGTGATGGAGGTAAGTGGTTGATACGCATAGTTTTCCTATGCCTGGTTTAATTGTGCAAATATAAACAGTCAAATATGTATAATGTATATGAAACAGTGCGTCTTTATAAACTGAAAAAACTCTAAACCCGACAAAGCAAATGAAAGCTGTAAAGCTGAGTGGTCCTGAATTTAAAAAAAAAATAAATGCATAAAAAAAATATATAATTCCCTGTGTTCATCAGATGTTCCTGGACGAAATGCATAACTTGGAGGTGGCATTCTGAAGATAAAACTTTGGTCAAACGATACTTTTAAAGCCAGACGAGCCGGCAGAACGGGTTTAACCGAGCTGGCATTGAAAGGCATCCTGTTCTAATAACTACAGGAATACAAACAGTAAAAACAAACAAATGAAAGGAATTAAGGCACCAGATTACATTTTTTCTCCCTCTCCACCAAGTTCCATGAAATTCAAGTTAGTAGTTTTTACATTATTGAGATGACGGACAGAAAAAGTGGAAACGATTTCACACCCACACTGAAGAAAAGGCAGAACGCAGCATGGCACGTTAAATAAACAAACTGACCAAAATGTGACAATGGACTAAGGAACAAATACCTCATTTTTGGCATTGGACTCAAATTCAGATTTGGATTTCTGCCAAAACAACTGAACTTAAAGTATCCTGTTACATCCTGGCACTTTGTGCATTTTGATACACATCTAGCAATTTGTTACCAACGTAACACAATCAGAGTCTTTACACCACCATTTTCAACAAGAATATTTTTTGTAATAAAGTACACGCCTTGCCAGTGATCTTTAAATGCCTCTAGGCACTTATTTGAGTAGTTCCTAAACTAATTTTATTTTTAAAAGTCACTATAAAAACTTCACATATAGAGAAATATCAAAGAAAATGTTTCCTTTAATTCCATAAATGTCAGATTTTAACGTAGGAGTCCTTACATGCCATCTCTCTGCCTCACAAGATCTCTGGAGAAAGACACAATAAGGTCTGCTGTCCATGAAAACTATTACAAATTCTCATTATCTGTGTGAATGATTAAAACCGAGACATCCTTTAGACACATTAAAACAGAAAGATTGGAAGGCAAGGCCAGTGCTGGTTATGTGATGATAGTACGATTCATGGATTCTTCATCATTCGATTTTTTTGAGCAGTTATCTAACATCTAACTATAATAAACTTTGTGACAGACTGCCACAATGACAGAGAGACATAATGGAGCACCTCGTGAGAGGATGACAATACCTGTTGAAAACGCCTCTCATAAGTAGCAGTGCATGAGAGGATGAATCCTGCCTCTAAAATGACAACTTTGAATACTAATACTAGGATATGCATGTATAGTGATCCTGCTGACTAGTAATCCGAACTCGGTTCGGATTACGGTTGATCCGTAATCCGAACCGATCCCACTCCATGTTTCGGCACGCACGTGATCCGAAGATTTGAAAAAGAAGAAAAAAGTATGTGTATGGTGCGCGTGGTGGGTCTGTCAAGCGATAGTTATGGCCAGCGCTAGTCCAAGTGGAGGAGCAGAGGAGTTTGCGGTATTTAAGCAGCCCTTTGCTGCCCAGTCCGACTGGGCTAAAGCTATTACAAAAGTTACTGGGGTGTTTAGCTGCAGATGGGAGGCCGTATTCCATTGTGCAAAACAAGGAGTTTAAACTATGATGAACGTGCTTGAGCCACGCTATGATATCCCGTTCGCGTCCACTTTAGTGGCAAGATCGTTCCAAGCATGTATGAGCAGGAAAAGTTTAAAGTTATGGCTGAACTGTCCCAGGCATCTTCTGTTGGCCAACTACTACAAATGGGTGGAGCTCCAGGGCAACGGAAAGCTACGTGACCGTGACAGCTCATTATATCACAGCAGAGTGCGATATAATGAGCGGTATGTATTAATGTAGGGTATACCTTACAATATAAAGCACCTTGAGGCGACAGTTGTGGTGATGTTGCGCTTTATAAATACAATTGAATTGAATTGAGTGGTAGATACAAAGACTATACTGGCCTATATTGAACAATAATATTTTTTTTAATAATTGCGTGGAATGAGTCTTGAGTTGAATGTTTTTAAAAAGGCAAAAAATACTTCAATAAGTAAATGTTAAATTTGTCTTTTTTCTTTTTTTGCTGATCCGAAAATTGATCCGATCCGTCACTTAAAACCGTGATCTGATCCGAACCGTGAGATTTTTGATCCATTGCACCACTACTGCTGACCCAAGAAAACGTAATCTTAAACATGTTAATGTACACAAACAAGTATAAGATCCATTTTTAGTCCCCTGTCCACAGAGTTTAGCACACCTTCACCCCTCGCATACACCTCAGAGTATGTTGAATAACACCATAAAAGTCAATAACAATAAGTGATGGCTAATTAAATATAGAAGTGACTTGCCAGCCACAGGCAGGGATGTTATCAGTTATCTTCTAAAATCCACAACTCGGTCTATCATTGCCCAGCCAGGTTGTTGCCTCCAGGATTTATGACCATGGAATCCAGGAAGGGACGGAGAGCCTGGCCAAATGGTCTGTGAGGAAATACAGCAGAGAGTACAGTTACATTACAAACCAAAGTCTTAGTCAGTTATATCATACAAAAACAGCAAACACTTAATACCACAAGAGTAATCGTTCAAAAGAGACGCAGGATGAAATGATTGTACAGCATACATCTTTAATGTCTTTAAATAACAAGAATTGGGCACTTAAGTTTCCATTTATTTCGGATTTTTCTACAAACGACACCAGGTCAAAATTAAATCACTCACTTAAATCTTTAATAAGTGGAGCTTAATGTTCTACATGTGAAAAGGCCAATAAATGTCTTATTAGTGATCATAGTTGACCAAAAATAGTAGTTTATTTTGGGCAGTATAAAAATACTTTTCTCATTCTCAGTGTTTTGAGTGTTTCTCAACCCAGGTCTCTAATTTTTGACAACTGTACATTCATATTGTAATGGTGTATTTAATACAACATTCAGGGTGCATATAATTCCAAATGCATTTTTCCATTTATATTTATTATCTATAATATAATTGATATTATTATGCATTTTTAGTGTTTTGCCATCAGTATCAGCAGATACTCAATTCGACTGCACAGAATTAAGAAGCTTACGTTGCGAGGATGTCAGATGGAAGGTCTGTGATGTACGATGGGATCTTTCTGCCTGTCAGGAATTGAGCCACTTCACTGCTGAAAGTGTTGCAGTTGTTCTCAAACAAGTTGTAATTGGCACCTCTGCAACAAATGAAGGAGGAAGTCAGAGGAGGGAAGAAGAAGGAGTTCAAAGCGCAGAGAGAGGGAGAGAGAGGGAGAGAGAGGTGCACCACAGGGTGGAGAAAAGCAGGTGAGTAGCAGGAAGTGATGAGACAAACATTTTAAATGCAAAATAATGAGGGGGAAGAACACTATATGTACATTTTAGCTCATTCCTAAAAACGATTATTTAGACTCAAACAGGGCAGTAACGCATGAGCCTTGTTCTGTGCATTCAAGCGATGCACTTAATTTTACTGGTGCTACTTAAAAACAAATAATTTGTAACTGTTTGGTTCAGTTGTATTTTTCCAAAATAACAACAACAATAATCATCTTCTTTTACCTGTACTTGGACTCTCCCAGTGAAGTTAAATACTCCTTAAAAAGGTCTTCAGGCACTTCAGTGGAGCCCATGTCTACTACAGAATCAGGCGGACCCAACAGGGTGCCTCCCTAGGAGACAAACAGATGCACACTTCAGTGACTTGTCACTGAGACTCTGACACAAGTTTCTTGATTTTGTGTCTAGATCAAACGGCTTTAAAGTGCACTGTTTATATGAGAGGATGGTGCTGATTCTTACAGGTGGACAATTGGTGATGCCTGTTGATCCACCAAAGTAGTGCTCTTTCCCGTGGACCACAACACCCGTGTGCCTGTTAGACGCCAATGCATTTGTTTTTTAAACAGTGGTATTAAACTACTTAACTGCAGCTCAGGTGATCAGTGAGAATACTTTTTATAGAACTTTCTTTATGTAAACTCACCATATCCCATCAATATGTCTCCCTGTAAAGAGAAAATAATTTATATTACGATCAACTTTTTCCGCCCTTAGAAAACAACAACTTTCACTTCCGAAGCATCCCACTGAGTCATGACAGAGTTTGTCAGAAACTCACCCAGCATGGAAGCACTCAGCTGACGGGCCATCCCTCTGGACAGGTCATAAACGTAAAGTTTCACTGGATAAGAATCGGTTTGGTCCATGATAACGCAAAACGATTTATTTGAAACGACAATGCGGCTAACCTTCTAGAAAGTTACTTAGTCACTACAGAGTTCCCAGCTAGCTAGCTTCCCGGTGACAAAGAAAAGTTTAATAAACCTCTGGTGGTGGAACTGTGAGAAATAATAAATTCAGGCTACAGGCTGTTTAAAATGCTAGTAATAACTGTAAAGTAAAAAAGTAAATGTAAAACCTAGCTCGAAGTTGCCGGGGGAGTCAAATCCAGTGCTGTGTCACTGTCTATCAACGATAACACTTCTGTCCTATCACGTGAACAGCAGGCTTCCGGCTTTAGGGTAAATAAACCCCGCGTTTTTAAACGGGATTGGCCAATACCTTAGATTGGCAGATAAACTGCCAATAGACGATAAGACATCCAGTAGGCGTTTGAACCGTGCTTGTTCGCGTATCTGAACGCGCCAGTGATTAAAACTAGCCTGGACTTGTGTGCAGAAAGGAGAAGCACACGGCAAGTGACGGAATTCTCTGATGAAAACTGTGTATGTATTTCATTTATGTTGTAAGTTTAGACTATCAATTTTCGTGCCTCATTAGACCCATAACATTGTTACATAGTCGGCTCCTAAATGGAAATGGCACGAAAAGTAGCTAATTACAAGCTAAGCTAGCTAACATTTGCTAGCTAAAGTTAGAAACATAGTTAATTAAACATTAGTAATGCGTTAACGAGACATTAAAACTGTTTTGAAATACCTTGTCGTGTGCATAATAATTATTATCTGGTGAAAGTTGCACCACATGTTTATTTGTAGGAGTACATAGGATGCACTTTTTAAATACGCCACAGAAAAGCCTTCTGCCATTGATACTTTGTTTGAATCTAGTGTTGTAAATGCGGCAGTCTTTTATCCTTGGTTTTCACAGTAAATCCTGAGACGGGACTGAAGGCAGCACCAATGGCAGAGTGGAACGCCTACTACCAAAACGAGGATGAGGAGGGAGAGCAAGAAGAAGGGGAGCAGTCAGGGGGTAAAAGGAAAAACCGCTACTCAACGCTTATTTACACCACTGTGCAAAAGTCTTGAGCCACCACTTATTTGTTTATATTTAGCTTCCTAAGAGCCCCACTTTGTTGTGTTTTGTGCAATAGCTTTCCAGGTTTTATGAAGGTCTTTCAAAGTTTTTCTTTAAACATTGGCTGCTTTCCTCCCCCTTATTAACTCCAGTTCTTGAACCTGGCAATTTTCAGAGGAATGCTTTTAATTGTTAATTCACTTAACACTGACTTATAAATCTTTCAGGTGTGGAAAGGCAACTAACACTAAAAGTTCAGCTGTTCAGAGTTAGGTGAGGCATCATCAATATGGAAGAACGGTCGTAAATCACAGCGGCATAGCTCCATATATTAAACGTCAGGGCTGATATAAAAGCATAAAATACAATACAACGTAGGCAGGTAGAAGTCAAGCCAAGCAAAGGCGCCATCTTCCTGTCACAGTCAGCTGATCCTGTCACAGTCAGCTGATCCTGTCACAGTCAGGAGGTTTGAATGTTCTTCAAGAAGCCTGGAGAACTACTCCTACAGACTACTTAATGAAATGACAAGAAACTTACCTTAGAGAGTTAGGGCTGTGTTGATGAATAAAAGTTGGCATACCAAATATTGACTTTCAAGTTTGTAAAATAGTATAAACTCGCCTTTGTGAGAATACTTGCCTTATATACTGTATTTCCTTGTATCTTTGCACATGTTTCAATAAATGCTGCACCTGGCAAAAAGTCAAGAATTGAGGGGTGGCTCAGGATTTGTTAAATGATACTTTTGCTGTTATCACATTTTATTATCACATTTTAGTTATTAAAATCTACTTCAGCACAAGTAAAATGTTGGCACGTAGCATTGATACAAAAAGTGATACTGAAGTGACAACAGAATCAACCAGGTCTCCATCTTCAATAGGAAACTACAAAATTACAGGGAGAGACAGCTTGGTGTTCTTGGTTGATGCCTCCAAGGAGATGTTCATCAAAGGGGAAGACGGGGAACCCTCCAACTTTGATATGACCATGCAGGTGAGATGGCTGGTTATCTCTTTCTTTTGCTAGTTTTAATTTTATAGTAGTTATTTCGCTCTGCTTCATATAGCAACCTTGTAACAATGATGGTTTGTGTGCTGCTCTTGTAGGTTGTGCGCTCTGTGTACACCAGTAAGATTATCAGTAGCGACAGGGACCTGGTGGCTCTGGTTTTCTACGGCACAGAGCAGAGCAAGAACCCCAGAAACTCATTTAAGCATGTCTATGTGTACCATGATCTCAATGAGCCTGGTAAGCTGCAGCTCTTTCAAACAAACACATAATTACACTTTATTTTGTTATTGTTTTGTTTCAAACACAAATGTAGGCAATCTTCTTATCTGCAGTTCTTTTTCCTCTTTTTTTCTTTATTTTAGACCAAAACTTAAAAAGAGCAGAGCAAAGCTGCAGTCAATATTGGCTCATACTTCCTCAGTAGTTTGTAAACTGCTGAACATATCTTTCTTATACCCTTGTCTGTCTCTTGCTTTGTACAGGTGCAAAGCGAGTCCAGGAGGTAGATGCTCTGCGGGGGGAAAAAGGTGCCAAGCTGGCGGCAGAGACCATAGGCAGTGGAGAGACATCATTAGGAGACGCTCTGTGGTGCTGTGCCAACCTCTACAGTGACATCAAGCTCCGCCTCTCGCACAAGCGGCTTATGATTTTCACGTGCAGGGACGAACCACATGGAGGCGACAGCGTGAAAGACCGACAGGCTCGCACCAAGGCCAGTGATCTCAAGGAGACTGGTGGGTCTAAAAGAAGCTATTCACGCAAGCCCTGTTAACTGTAAATTTTATCACTGCCTGGTAATTAACTTTACCAGCCTTTCGGGTTTCTATCTTCTGCTAATTCTGCAAGTTCACATTATTTTACTGAAGTGTGATGATTTGTTATCATTGGTAATTGTGTATGTGGGCTGTCTTCCCTCGACCCTCTTCTTTTAGGCGTCGTTATTGATTTAATGCACCTGATGAAACCGGGGGGCTTCAACATCTCGCTCTTCTTTTGCGACATTGTAAGTCCACCAGAGGATGAGAGTGAGATGGGGCTGCAGCTGCAGCCTTCTGACAAGCTGGAGGACCTCCAGAAACGGGTGCGGGCCAAAGAGCTGAAGAAAAGAGCCTTGGCAAGGCAAGCGATGGCTTTCTTTGTATCCATAGCGTATTTATTTACCTTTTCCTCTTGGCTGTTCTTTACACTATCTATTCTTTCTGCTGTCTTTAGGTTAAACCTGTGCCTCGGGGAGGGCATAAATGTAGCCGTGGGAATTTATGCAACTGCTGTGGCAGCTCGCAAACCAGGTTCCATCAAACTTTACAGGGAAACCAACGAGCCAGTCCGCAGCAAAACTCGAACCTTCCACACCCAAACTGGCAGTCTGCTGCTGCCCAGTGAGATAAAGAAAGCCCAGGTAATGAAAATCTCGTGATCCCAATCGAAAGCAGTGCTATGTTTATTCCATTATTTGAGTGCTTTTCCTTTTCTTTTTATTTTTTTAAGATTTAACTTACACATGAAAACTCCACTTTATCTGTGTGTGTGTGTTGTGTAGTATTATGGTGGTAAAGAGATTGTGATGGAGAGGGACGAGGTGGATGCCATTAAGAAGTTTGATGACCCTGGATTGTTTCTGATTGGATTCAAACCGATGGAAAAGCTCAAACTGCATCACCATATCCGGCCTGCTGTCTTCCTCTATCCTGAGGAGGATGAGGTGAAAGGTATAACTGTGTGTGCGGTTGTATGTCTGATTTAATTCTAGAAAGGAAGAATAAAACCACAGTGTTGACTCTGGATATTTCTAAATATTTTTTCAAATAAAGGTCATAGTCAACTTAACTTAAGTTTCACTCATCCACACCCTGCATGCAAAGACTCTTTGTTCCAAGAACGCTGAGTTAAAGCTGAGTTATGCTTAGGCTCCCCTGAATTTGAGAAGCATTTGATAAAATAGAATTGATGATGGGTTTAAAGTAAAAGCTTTTATTAAAATGTAAGCAGCTATAAAAATTGTCTGTTCAGTCATAGTAAATGTGGATCTCATTGATACTGAATCGGATATCCTGTGATTTTTATTTATTCATTTATTTATTTATTTATTTTCACTCAAGGCAGTTCATGTCTGTTCTCCGCCTTGCTGAAGAAGTGCAGCGAGAGGAACGTGTTCGCTCTGTGCCGTTTCATCTCCCGCAGAAACTATCCACCTCGGTTTGTTGCCCTATTGCCTCAGAATGAGGAGCTCGACGAGGGGAAAGCACAGATTACACCACCAGGTAATGTGGTGCTGGGGTCAAGATGGCTAATTACATTTAATTATTTTAGCTTCTTTAAGTGGAACTTCAGAGTCTTTACAGCTTTTAGCAAAAATAACTAAATTTTACAGTAATACAGAGAACTCGCAAATACATAAATATTACTGAAACATTTGAACTTAGTTGTGTGTAATTGACTGCAGTGTGACGCGTCTTGTCTGCTCATGACTTTACCAGGTTTCAACGTCATCTACCTGCCATTCGCCGATGATTTTCGGACTCTGGACCCTCCGCAGTTTCCCTTGGCCTCACAAACACAGGTGGACAAGATGAAAGAGATTGTGTCCAAACTCAGGTTCAAATACAGGTAACTCTAGAGCCCCCCTTTTTTTTTTTTTACAGGAAAACTGAGGAGTTATATCAAATTTCATAAAACTAACAACAAGAATTACTCTGGTTTATAGCAGACTCACGCATTTCCTTTTTGTTTTTTGAGTAACCACTAATATTATTTTCACACTCTGTAATGTCATGCAGGAGTGAAGGTTTTGAGAACCCAGTCATCCAGCAGCATTTTAGGAACCTGGAGGCCTTGGCTCTGGATATGATGGCTCCAGAGGAAATTGAGGATCTCATCAGTAAGATGCAGACCTAAACACAGATCCCAGTTTCCTTTTGTGGCTGCTAGAGTAATTCTACTCATCGCGTTCTTTCTCTTCCTCAGTGCCAAAGGTTGACCAAATAGACCAGCGTCTGGGTCCTCTGGTCCAGGAGTTCAAAGATCTGGTCTACCCTGCCTACTACAATCCAGAGAGCAAGCCAGCTGCCAAACGCAAAACAGGTCAGAGCATGAACCATCAGTGAAACTACGTAAAATTATGTGCTAGTATGTGTTGTGAATTACATCCCAAGCAAAATGTTTCCAGGTAGTCAGATTGACTTATTAATAACTTGCATCATTCAGTAGTTCAGGAATTCTGTGATTTGATAAATCTAATTATTCTTTTACTCCATGAACTCGCAGCTGATACTGGAGGTGGAGCTGAGAAGAAGCCCAAAGTAGAGCTAACAGAAGATGAGTTGAAGGCCCACGTGCAGAATGGCACTCTGGCAAAGCTGACCGTGCCCGTTCTAAAGGACGCCTGTAAGCAATTTGGGGTTCGAACCACTGGGACCAAGAAGCAGGAGCTGATGGATGCTTTGATTGCCCGTTTAGGCTCATGAGGAGTCTACACCAGACTTAATCCACAACAGCTTTGCACAAAGTTCTGGTTAATTTTTGAATCTGCTTGAGCAGTCATCATGTATGGTTCCTGTGCTTGTTTTAAACTCGCTACGCGGCCCTCACATGGACCAGACGCTGTGTTTTCCTGTTGGGCTTGATTAGATAAGAACAGCGTGACAGCCCCATTATGTATAAATACTGTTTGAATGTTTAAAAAAGCCTCATTCTGTTGTGATCAAGCACTCACTCTCGTGGTGTTTGAAATGATAAAGAAGTCTAGAAGCATTGGAATACACTGATCTTATAAATACTGTAACTAGCGGTGACACTTGATGGCGTTGCATTTGCATTAATAAACTGTTTTATACTACTCACCTGATTCCTTTTATTTACATAATCACACAGGTTAGTTCACCTTAAGCTGCATTTCTAGTTGTTCATGTTGCACAAAAAAGGGTGTGTCCCAGGTCAAACTGCATGATCAGCATTCCTGGGCCTCGTCAATGATTTGTTTTGCTGCATAACAAAAAGGAAGTACTGTTCCTGATGAGGGCAGGCCTGCGCAGGCTAATACTTGCGCAAAAGCAGGAAGAAGAAATCAGAGTTTTAACCCCATGTGAGTTGTACTGACAGTCTGAAAGCTGATGTCACTCTTGGAGGGCGATTATCTGACTACACATCAGGTAAAAGCTCTTCATGAGCATTTTGCTGTCGATATAGCTCAAAAAGGACTTAACAACATTACGTTATGTTTGGTTTTTCAGCTGTCTTGTAGTCTAGACACCTATTAATCAGATGAGTTTATTCCTCCTTATAACTGAACAGTTAGGAAAATTACATAAACGTTGCAGCGTTTTTCAAGCAGCTTGTTTAACCTGTGTTAGCTCTGAGCAGAAGTTGTGCTGCCTGTTCTTCTTACCTTCACACCAACTACAGCGTTCCCATCTGCTGAGACATGGAGTGTCAGTGTGAGAAAGACACCCCTGAGGATGCAGGTAGGCAAAATATACATAAAAATAAAAATTTACACACAAAAAATGTGATATTGACATGTTTTTTTTAAATTTATTGGTCTTTTTTTTAGTATCATATTCTGATGATGCATCTTTATTGCTGCAAAATGTATGTTACATGTAAAGTGTTGAGTTCAGGCATTGTAGTTTGCGGTCTTTACAGCCAAGTTAAGTCTTAAAAATAAGTGTAAACAATCAAAAACCATGTGACACAGCTTTCTTGGGATCCTTCAGGGGATTTCATTTCTATTTTTTTTCTCTAAATGTGGTTGAAAGGCTAAACTGATGCTAAGCTGTGAACAGCTCTGCACCGCTAATGTCATGTTTGCCTCCCTGCCGTCTCCTTGATAGGCTGGTGGATGAACACCAACAGTGTCCAGATGGGACTTTTTACCGTGGTGGGGTATCTTCTCTACAGGTTCTCACAGAGTCAGTCACACAGCAACACCCACACTTGTACTGTTTAATGACTTTTACTGAGTCTGGAAAATAAATAATGAATCTGTAATAGTGAACTATTTTCAGGTAGTAAACAGATGTTTTTTTTTTCCATTTCTTTTTCTTTTAAACTTCTCCTGTCCAGCACTTTTAGCAATGCAAATGTGGCAAACACCTTTGCATTGCCAAGAGGAGTGCTGTAGACAGTCTATAGGCTCCTCTTGTTGTTTTCTTTTATTTATTTATTTTTTATATCTTTTATTTTAGATCTCACATTATTATCTGAGTGGTTGTCATGCCAGACCTGACAGGGTGTGAGGCCAAGTTATCGAAAGACAGGAGATAAGGGGGGTGGAGGGGGTAATTGCGAGTAACATACCACAAACATACAACACACTAGTCTAAATTTTTAAATCGAATCAATAACCTGTCATCTGAACACTTAAATGATTCAAAATGGGACAGAGACTAGAAAGAGCATATTTCTCCTATACTGGCTTCTCTTTACTGGCTGCCAGTTAAATGCTTAATCAAATTTAAAATCCTTCTCTTCGCATGAAGATCATAAATAATCAGTCCCCGTTCAATTTAATTCAATTCAGTTAAATTCAACTCAACTCAGTTTTATTTATATAGCACCAAATCACAACAGTAATCTCAGGCATTTTCTGACAATAATAGAGAAAACCTCAACAATCAGAACAACCCCTTATGAGCGAGCATTTGGCAACATCAGGGAGGAAAAACTCCCTTTTAACAGGAAGCAACCTCCATCAGAACCAGGCTCAGAGAGGGAGACAGGACAAAAGATACACTGAATCATCTCTTAGTTATGCAGCAATATGCTTAGGATGCTGCAGATTTCCCACGATTCAATGAGTGTTTCGTCTTTAATCAGCTGTTTTCTCTCTCTGTGTTCATACACCACTTGCTCATGTCTACAGTGTGTCTTTTGTCCTGTATCAGCTGACTGAATGTAGAGTTTGATTATAGTAAATCCAAAAGAAACAAATACAAGAGGGCAGTATGGATCCTACAGTTATGGCATATGAATAAATCCATGTTCATTATAGAAAATGAATAAATAAGTCTCCCTGTTATTATCACACTCTGCGATACTCATTCTAGCCACACTTCCCTGCAGCTCTCCCAGCTCTGATTCGATGGCCGATTCGTCTCTTTTGTTCTTTAACTGGTGAGTTTATCTAAGCCAATACATCACTTTGACTTCCAAGTTTCAGGACAAAACCAGCAAAATGAAACTGAGTTAATTCATGCGCACTGATTATTTCTTTTCCCTTCAGGTCTGTCAGCTCTTTGGGGGTGGATAAGTCGGCTTGTGGGAACCCTCCGAGGTATAAAGCACATCCCCCATTTTACCATTTAAAACAAAATCTGTTAAACTGGAGCTGACTTTTTCCACTCCATGTCTCGTGTCTCAGTAATCCAGACCTTGTTTAAGTGGCTGTCTCGGATTTGGCGCTTTTTAGCCAGTAAGTATTTCTCGTATCTTTGTTGGATTTCGTTTTCTCTTCACTGCGTGTTGCAAATAGGCTTTTTCGGAGAGAGCGTAAAAGAAAACGTTTAGAATCTGAGTGGCTATCAGAGGACGTGACCCAGCAGTGCAAGCAGACATGTGACAGCAGTTTAAAATGTGAAGGCATCACAGCTGTTTCTGTGATACATGCGAGTAATTACAACACTAATGTAAATTTCTGTCTGCTTGCTTCATCAGCATTTTCCTCAAGGTTCAAGTGGATCGCTGCTGTCATCAAAGCCATCAACAGTCAGTTTGTTGTCATTTTTATTAGCTATATTTAGCTACATACTCTATATATCAATATGTATTTGTTCATTTTTTGTAGTTTGTTTTTGTGCTTTTATGGGATTTGTCTCACAAAACGATCAATGGTCTCAGAAGCTAGTGGTTTTACAGAATCAACCTTATGAGAGGTTTTCTGGTATGTTTAAGAACTCTCATTCAAAACTCCTTCAGTTTCAGGATATTTCAGGTTCTTGCGCCCTTATAATGCCCATTTTGCATTATAAGGATTATGGAGTGATTCATCTTTCTGAGATATATTTCTTGTTGTACTTGCAAATCTGTTCAGGATCATTATCCTGAGCACAAGGTCCACTTTCAGCTCAGTCTCAGGTTTCAGACAAATGGTCCTACACTATCTCTCAAACTGGCCTAAAGCATTCACTGATGTGACACAAAATTCATTCTTATGTCACTGACTGTATGTAATTGAGGCAACGATGTGCCCTCTTTTCCTGAATCACCATCTTTGGCATGTATTGTATTGTTTTCAGCAGCAAATATTGTTATTCCACACAAGTTCTTACGGCTCTTCTTATAAATTTCCCAACTGAGAAAATGAAAAAAAAATGAAATTTTAGATAATCAGATTGAGCTCTTTTTGATTTAGAATCACAGCTTTACCCCATAAGGCTTTTTTTTATTCTAAAATAATATTGTATTATCTCTGTAGATTCATCCAGAGACGGGTCTTTGAACTCACAGAATGATCAAGTCATTAGCAGCTTGCTGAACCAAATGCTTGATCCCTCTGGCGGCAGCATTCCCAAGAAACCAGGTCTCAGGCTGGTCCTCCTGGGGCTTCCTGGTGGAGGACGGACTTCCTTAGCAGATACTTTAATGAACAACAGTGAGAGAAGCACCAAAAGGGTTCCTCTAAAGGAGAGTACTGTGCAAAGGGCTTTTATAGATGGTAGAGAACTTATAGTAATTCAGAGCCCGGATCTTTTGGGGACGTCACTAGGGAACAAAGAGAGAGCACTGGAAGTTCTGAGGAGTGTCCAGCTTGCCAGTCCCGGACCACATGCCTTTCTACTGGTGATGCGTGCTCCAGGCTTCACCAAGGGGGCTGAGCAGGATGCTGCCCAAGCAGTCCAAGCCACAATGGAACTGTTCGGTGTGGAAGTCAAGAGGTACATTATCCCAGTGCTCACTCATGCAGACCGTCTGGGTCGAAGGAACACTTTAGATCAGCTGCTTGATGCAGATGCTGGAAATCTGAAAAGGGCTGTGGCACTGTGTGGCCAGAGGCCTGAACTGGTGGATAACAGTCCCGACCGCCCTGCAGAGGAAAGAAGTGTTACACGCAGGCAGCTGGTGGAGCGTGTGATGGAGGTAATGGAGCTGAAGGGGCATTTTGTCCACGAGCTACAGAGAAGAGAAGACCACATGAGGGAGGTGCTGCTGGCTGATATGACCTCTGCACTGGCTAAAAGACTGGGATATATGTAGAGAGAGAAGAGAAGAAGAAAGGGAATTATGTGCAACAAGTTGGAAAGATGGTGGAGGTGGAGGTGTTTGCCACTGTTCAGCAGTGGACAGTGGTATGTATTATAGTTTCCAACATACCCTAGATTGTTTAAACATATATTTCATATTCATTTTTATATTCTTAATTAGATTAATCCATCAATTTTTCATCACTTTGTGTTCTCCAGATGGCTGTTTACAGCTACTAAATGCTTAAATGTTTACTGTTTACTTTTCTCAGCAAAGTACTGATTGCTGATTATGTGGCCCAAATATTTAGCTGAATTTGTCTACTGATGCATAAAAGTCACTGTTTGCAGAATTAGCATTTTATAAATGAATATTTTATCAAATTTACTTCTGCTTTTCATTCTTCTTCCATAATTTAAGTGGGGAAAAAAACTGCAAAACCTACAAAAATATATAAAAATTTAAAAGAACTAACTTGTCTGTCACTTATGTGTTATTATAGATAACAAATAAATGTGCTCTTAAATATGATAACATGATAATATGATAACAAATAAATGTACACTTAAATATACTCATGAAACAACAATCACTTAAATTTTTCAAATGTATGGCTGTCAGACAACTGTGATTACCTAGCTTTGATAAGTAAATTTTTCCACAGACTTCTCTTGATAATGTAGCTAAAATGCTGATAACGAATATAAGAATAGTGAAGCAGAGTTAGTTACATCAAGTATTCAATACACTATGTGCTCTTATACTTTCACTCCCAAAAACTACAGTCAGAGTCACCAAGTATGCCAAATGTCCTCTGGCTAAATAAATTCCATTAGTACTAATATTGCTATAGACTCAAAACCACAACAAGAAAAAGTTGTTATAGGATATAACCTATAACCCCTACACCTCGTCTATTTTCAGGTTCCAGATTTATTCCAGATTCAAGTGTATTAAGACGCGTTTTTGACTGTTATAAAAAGTTGAGTGACAGATACAAGTAACTTAAGCTGTATGAAATGATCCTCCTGTTGTTGTAATTACAGCAAATATCTATAGAAATGTTCTATCTGTGATCTTTCCTGATTAGTAATGTTTCTCATATAGCTTTCTACAGACACCAGAAGAACAGTAACAGTACAGTCTGTAAGCACAACACATATCAGAAAGCTGGCTTTACAGCTAGCTAATGTATGACAATAAGTTCACCAGATGGCACACATATTTAGCATCTCTGCCACTCTACAAAACTATGATTTATTTATTCTTCACTATAAATCCCGTTTTCAAGTTTTGCTCCAAATCTAGATAACTCAATCTGTTATAGTAATTAACAGTAATTAATCAATTAAAGTCCGGCATCAGGATGCAAATATGTTACTTACTATCCAAGCATTTAATAATATATGCCAAAAAAAAAAACCCGGTGAATCTCCTTTTTTTTAAATAATGTTTTTATTTTTAGTTTGATTTTCCCTACAATTAACCTCGTTACCGTGTTGCCTCAAGCATCCTCTGCTGGTTACAAAAAGGTTTCAAAAGTTTTCATGCTTCCATAATTTTTACACCTACTGCGATCCACCGGCTACGGCAAGCGACGAGGGTCCATTAAGTTTAAAGCTTTCCGGGTTCACCCCTGTCAACAGTCGCTGGGTGTGCTGCTGCTGCTACGGAGGAGCAACGATGTCGGAGCAGGAGTCTCTGAGGTGCTCCAGTGCCAGAAACCGTGGAGGCGTACAGAGGGTGGAAGGAAAACTGCGAGCCAGCGTAGAAAAGGGGGATTATTACGAAGCACATCAGATGTACAGGACTTTATTTTTTAGGTGAGACTTCGTTTTTACGCTTGTTCATTCGGTTATAATTGCCGTTTGGCTTCGAGGCCTGCCTGTTCCAGATCATTCTGCTGTCAACCTTGCTTTTACACCTGACTGTCTGTGATTGGTCTGCTTTCACAGCGGGCCCACCCACTCTTCGTGATCCTTGTGTTTGTTTGGACGGTCGCGTTTTCCATCTAGTCTCAAAACGGGACTGCTAACTAATGCTAGTTAGCCAGCTATGTGTTTGCTTTTGATGGCTGAAGTGTAGTTAGCTACCCGGACAATGCCTACCACAGATATTCTGCTTTTGTGTGAAACTTGAAAGTCTCTTTATTCGTACATAACCGAATCTAGCGGCTAACGATTTTAGTAACTGCTGAGGTTGCAAAAACTTGTTAGTTGAAGATGTCCGGCTGAGTTAGCCAGTTAGCAACATTCTGCACTGTCGCGGTCTGGACCGCGATGGCTGGACGTGTTATCGCTAGCAAAAGTGTCTTCATTCACAGCCAGTCCATTTAGAGACCTGAATAAGCCTAAGCGTTTGTTGAGTGTTCCAGTTTTTGTCATAAAAGCTCAGTCTTAACTCCCTACTCCAACACTATGAAATCTGAGCTCTATTTAGTGCAATAAAATTATTAGTCAAGGTGCAATACTGCTTAGCTGCTCATTCACTGGTTTTCATGATTGAAGTGTTAACACCTGGAAATAAAGGGAGTCTAAAATATTGTTTTCCTTCATTGATACCTGCTGTGAAAAGAAAAAAAAAAAAGGGAAGCAGGACTGAGCTTGTGTGCCTTGGAAACGGATAGTGTCATCTCTTGTGTAATACTGATACTCTGTCTTGCATCAGGTACATGTCACAGGGGAAACATGCGGAGGCCAGGGAGCTGATGTATAACGGAGCACTGCTCTTCTTCAGCTACAACCAGGTACATGCAGCACTGAGTTTGTTAGAAAGCAAATAATTTTGGCTGTAATAATTGACTTGTTTTGTGTAATTAGAATATTTTATAGTAGATCATTAACCCAAGTTCCAGACAGTTCCGGACGTGTAGATTTAAAAAAAAAAAAAAATTACACTTGCTGTGTTTTGGTTTGCAGCAAAACAGCGCAGCAGATCTGTCCATGCTGGTTCTGGAGGTTTTGGAGAAATCTGAGACAAAAGTTGAAGATGAAATATTAGGTGGGTGCAAGACTTTGTCTTTTAAAGTTCATCTACAAGACTTCTTGTAAATAGTGGTAAATACATTTCTTTCTATTGAAATAAATATTACCAAACTAAAATCACATATAGAATATGTGTAGTTTATCAAACATATCCTGATGATTAACTGCTGCAATAGCTGAACTGTGGATTTGTGCTTCATATAATAAATAATTGTTTGGCCTTGACTACTGTACTGATCAGCTAAAGCTCACTTCTCTATCTGTGTGTATAACTGATCGCAAATGATGCAGTTATAAATCCTCATGATAGTCAAAGAAGTCTGCACAACAGGGCATTTCATTTATATTTCATTTATATTTCTCTGATTTATTTATTTATTTTTTTAAGAATGTCTGGCTAAACTGTTCAGCCAGATGGACCAGAACTCTCCAGAGAGAGTAGCATTTGTTTCCAGAGCCTTGAAATGGTCCACAGGAGGGTCTGGCAAGCTGGGTCATCCAAAACTACACCAGCTGCTTGCTGTCACTTTGTGGAAAGGTAAAAGTTGATCATATTGATTATGTAGCGCAGAGAGTAGAATGTTTTTGAACGTACGTATTAAGATATCAGTAGACACCATCGGTTTACTGATAGTTTGTGAGATATATTGATTATTAACAGTGAACCCATGACTGCAAAGTAATTATTAATACCAGATTACACACTTTGTGAATGGCTGATTGGCTTGATCAATAGAAAACATACAAAATGTTTTGATGCACATACACACTAGATTTAATTGTGGGTGTGTATGATGTCTAGAATACTCAGAGAACACACGCAACACCCTATTCCAAAGAAGTTGGGGCTCTGTGTGAAATGTAAATAAAATCAGAATGCAATAATTCACAAATTACACAAGTACATATTTTATTTACAATAGAACATAGAAAACATATCAACTGTTTAAACTGAGATGAACCATTTTAAGAAAACTATTAGCTCATTTTGAATTTGACGGCAGCAACACATCTCCAACAAGTCTCCTCGAGCTGAGGAGAGCAGTTCTTTGACCCTTGGGAGAAGAATGTTAGCAAAAGGGTCCCATTCTTGTCTTATAGAGATTCCAGCTGCTTTATAGTCCTGACTGTTGCTGAATATTTTCTTCATGAAGCACTAAATGTTTTCAGTTGGTGAGAGTGTAGTGTACTGCAGGCAGGACAGTTCACCACCTACATCTTCTTCTAGTAAGGAGCCATGCTGTTGTAGTAGTAGTAGCTGCAGTTTGGCATTGTCTCACTGAGATATGCAAGGCCTTCGATGTAAAAGACATCCAGATGGGAGCATATGTTGCTCTAAAATCTGTACAGATAGATGAGATATTCAAAGTGTTCACAGCTTTACACTTAAGAACATCATTTTGACATTGTTACACAAGTTGTAGACTGTTTTTTGCAGATTGGTGAAACTCTGCCAACCTTTACATACTTTACTCTGCTTCTCTAAGATGCCCTTTTTAAAACCCAATCATGTTACTGACTGCTTTCCAGTTAGTTTAGAAAATATTCCTCTCACTGTTTCTTTTTGTGCCACTTGCATTTCCAGCCTTTTGTTGCCCCCTTTCCAACATTTTTGTTGAAAAGGGGGCAACAAATGTACTGATCAGCAGTTTAAATGTTTTAAAGACATCCAATGTCTTTAAAACACTTTTGAGACATTTTAGCTGCCATCAAATTCAAAATGAACTAATCTTTTAAAATAATGGTGCATTTTTTTTTCATTTCAAACAATGGATATTCTATTTTAAATCAAAGGAGTTTGTGGGTTTATGAAATCCCTGAATTTTGTTTTTATTTATATTATACACAGTGTTTCAACTTTTTGAAACTGGGTTTAAAATTCAATAGCTTTGTATGTGTTAAAACATAGTGTCATATCACAAGGTCAGAGTGTGTCCTTATTCTAGAAACACAGGGCATTTGCTCCTTGTATCAGTCCGTCTTGACTAATTATGCTCGCATGACATCTTCTGTGTATAATGACATCCTGTTTTGTGTGTTTCCTGGTAACGTTGTTTTGTTTTGCTTGCTACATCATTACTGTCCTGATGTTGCCCTCTTGGAAATTAAGATGTTGTTGTATTTTTCTTTTAAATCGTCAGAGCAAAACTACAGTGAGTCTCGTTATCACTTCCTGCATTCCTCTGACGGGGAGGGCTGTGCACACATGTTGGTGGAGTATTCAGCATCACGAGGCTTCCGCAGTGAGGTTGACATGTTTGTGGCGCAGGCCGTCCTACAGTAAGTGAACTGTCACCTTGTCTATTCTCGGATGCAAAATTAGGAAAGGGGGAGGGAGCTAAATTTAGCTGTGTGGTTGTTGTTTTTTTGTTTGTTTTTTGGAAAGCTGAGTTTGATTTCATTAGCTAAACACCGGCCTGATCAATGCCAGATCTGTTTGATCAAGACATCACTTAAATAGAACCTGTCTGACAAAGTGAAGCAGGCTAAAAGATCTCAACATGCAGTGATCTACAGAAACTCAAGAACAGCTAAGAAACAAAGTTGACAGTTATCAGCGTGGAAAGGCTTGGATAGTCATTTCTAAGGCTTTGGGACTCCAGTGAGCCAGTCAGAGCCATTATCGATAAATGGAGAAAACTTGCAACAGTAGTGAACCTTCCTAGGAGTGGCTAGCCTACCCAAATCAGAGA
This sequence comes from Neolamprologus multifasciatus, assembly GCF_963576455.1. Classification (NCBI taxonomy): domain Eukaryota; kingdom Metazoa; phylum Chordata; class Actinopteri; order Cichliformes; family Cichlidae; genus Neolamprologus; species Neolamprologus multifasciatus. Next base: position 21,506,887 of record NC_140446.1, on the reverse strand, counting down.
CTGGGCAAAAAGGGCCTGCATGGGAGAGCTCCAAGGAGGCCAAATACAACACAAAGTCTCACATTTTCCAAGAAAAAAAACATCTTGATGATCCCCAAGACTTTTGGGAAATATTCTGCGGTAAAACTAAGACAGCATTTCATAAAAAGTTCATACCAACAGTCACACATGGTGGTGGTAGTGTGATGGTTTGGAGCTGCTTTGGCGCTTGCATGACCTGCTGTAACTGATGGCACCATGAATTCTGCTTTCTCCTGAAGGAGAATGTCCGACCATCAGTTCATGACTTGAAGCTCAAGTACACTTATGCATCCCATCTCTGAATGGTTAAACATAAATGAATAAATAACTCAATAAAATCACGGTTTTGGAGTGTCCTAGTCAAAGTTCAGACTTAAATCTGATTGAGATGTTTGACATGACACTAAACAGGCGGTTATGACAAATGCTTGATTGCAGGTCTTGCTGCCAAAGATAACACAACCAGTTATTAGGTTAGAGGGCAATTCATCTGTGGTTTTCTAATGTTTCTGATTGGAGTAGGTGGCGCTCATAGGAATCTTTTTGTGCAGGAGAGTCACATGTCATGCATTTTTATGTGAGTGACCAAGCACAGTCTGAAACAGAAATTCCACCTTAACAGAGAAATTTGATGACAGTGCTAGTGATTCCTGTTATAAACTGGGGATGTAGGTTTTGTTGAACCAGCTAAATGCAAGAAAGCTTAGCTGTGTGGAACTTGGTTTGCAGTTTACCCCTCAGGAGTATTGAGTATAGTGTCAGTGTTCAGAAGCAGTAGAAATGAAGAAAATGGTACTGACGCATCCATCTCCAACATGTCGACCAGCAGCTGCATCTATTTTTAGTCTGTCAGCCATTTCTTCAAAGAGGCTTTGAGCATCATTTACCTTTATTATCATGCCATCTCCATAACTCTCCCTTTCTTCTCTCAACTCTCAAACCCTCCAGGTTCCTCTGCTTAAAGAACAAAAACAGCGCTTCCGTGGTGTTCAGCACGTACACAGAGAAACACCCGTCCATAGAGAGGGGCCCTCCTTTCGTGCAGCCTCTACTAAACTTTATCTGGTTTCTGCTGCTGGCAGTGGACGGGTGAGGACAGATGTTGGGATTGTTGAGTTTGCTTATCATGCCTGACAGAAGTAAGCTTAAAAATATCAGTGAATTGTTTTCATCATTTAGATGCTTTTTGTTTGTTTTTTTTAGGGGTAAATTAACAGTTTTCACAGTGTTATGTGAGCAATATCAGCCTTCCCTGAAGAGGGATCCCATGTATAATGAGGTGAGTGTTGAGCTTCATACTGTTTATTGTCTTTGCCCAAAATTTATGTAACAAATGACTACACCATGTGCACTAGGCTAACTTAACCTTTGAATTCATTTGGTTAAAGATGTTGGAGAAAGTCTGTCATTGAAGTTTCATTATGGGGTTAAACTGCCTGTAAACACAGACTCTACTCAGGTGTAATCCTCTCTTCCTCTCTCTCTTGACATTTTTGTGACTCCTCAGTATCTCGACAGAATAGGACAGCTTTTCTTTGGCGTTCCACCCAAACAGTCCCCATCGTATGGCGGACTACTAGGTGAGTTGGCAAACACAAAACTGATGTGTATATATACACACACACACACACACACACCCGTTAATAGACTTACCAGCAAGATGAAGAGAAAGACTGATAGCGATGTTTTTCATCACCAGCTACTTTTGAATGTGATGCTATCAAGAAATTCCCTGAAGCCTCTGCATCATTTATGAAGGTGCTTCAAAAGCTATTAGACAAGATGTAAAATAACAGGCAGCTTAATTAAAGGAACTGTTTGTAGTTGTGACTTTTACCCATGTAGAATGTAGGCTGTCTGACCTGGTTTTAACCCCCAGTAACTTATATGTAAAAAAATAAAAATGAAGGGAATATCATCACTGTAGTTTCAGTGGCCACATGGACATAAACACTTTGTGTGGAATCACCAGACCACCAAAAACAGTTTAAAAAGCTGGATATTAACTTTATCCGTTTCTATTTGAGATTTCTATTTCTCTTTTTTACGTCTCTGTTGGAATTTGAAGTAGGAGACTAATAAGGTGGCAGATGCTCTGACAGAAGGAGGCTTGTGGCCAAATACGAAAGAGCAGAAATGGAGACCATGATGGATGGCTCAGCTTACCGCTGGAAATGTTTAATCCAAATCTTTTAAATTATTAAAGTTTAAATGTTTTCCTGCAGTTGTTTGTTTTTTGTGTTCCTTGTCAGTAAAATAAAGATATATTTCACCTTAGGGCTGTTCGATATAACGATATATATATATCGGATGATGATATAAAAATGTCTATCGTTTCATTTTATGCCATCGTTTGTTTCGTGGTGTCGCAAAATAAACTGTTTACGGCAATATTTTTTCATTGTTTTGATGATCACTGTAGTGGCTATATTAATTTCTTAAAGTTCTTTCTTTCTCTTATATTTAATATAACCACACTATGGACGGACAAGCGACTGTTTTTATGCGTTGTCGTTAGCAACAACGACAGTAAAACCATCGCGTTTCCGCTTGTTTATCTTCCACAAACCTTTCACAATAAAGCTCAAGATTCTGTTGAGACTTTTCAAAATAAACTGAATCACGTAAAAGAGTATGCAGAGTACTTACGGATGAGAAACAAAGAGCCGCCAGGTGCTACAAAATAAACCTTAGACTCAAACGTTAGAACAGGCTTTTTCCCGCAGCACGCCGTGTAATAAATACTCACAAAGAAAACGACGGCCTTTACAACTTATGTCTAAAAATGTGTAGTTTCATGCATCTGTTAAAACACTCGACTCCAGGTACACGACGCCCAGCTGGAAACACTTTACACAAGTCGAGCTGCCCGAGATTCACAGAATTTACAGAAAATGTTAAATTTCTGTGATTTATATCGTTATCTGTTATCTGTTAGCTGTCTTATGACCAAAATGTCATATCCCGATATATCGCACAGCCCTATTTCACCTCACAGTTGGCTCTGCAGCAGCCTTTGAAAGACTGATGATTGTTGTTTTGCACCCTGCAGGCAATCTGCTGAACAGCCTGATGGGTTCGGGTGAGGAGGATGACGGAACTGAAGAACCTCCAGAGGACAGCCCCATAGAATTAGACTGAGCACGCAGCCTGGGACGAGGGAATCAAGAACAAACACACGAAAAATAATGAATAAGACCACCCAGCCTCCTTCCTTCAGGTCCACCGCGGGGTCAGGGCACGGTGGTGGTCTGTGATTTCAGAGGTGTGCTGTTTAACAGAAACATCATCTCTCAAATCATCCAGTCAAAAAAAAGAAAGAAAAACTATTGGACCGGCAAAACAAACGAATACAAAAAAAACACCCCCGTCAGCACTGCCTGGACTGACAACGCCAAACTGCAAACTGTTTTTGTGTTGAACTGTTATATACAATTATTTTAATCATCATTTTTGTTCTTTAAGGGTGTAAGATTTTTAAACAAGACATCACAACTGTCCTCACTGCTTGTGAAAACCTGCTCCTAGGAGGTAGTTGGAGTCTCAGTGGAGAGGACAGCATCACAAGTCTGTCTCCATGACATAATGTCGCAGATAAGAGGGTTTAGTTGACTCACAGCAAGTCTCCAACTTGCCACGGTATAGCTGCTGTTGGCGTTTTTCAACTTAATCCGTTACAGGTTTCTTCTTCATCTTCTCTCAGTAGGATATTAAATTATGCTCTTTAGTTGAGGTCAGGTTTCAGCATCTCATCTGCGGTTTAATGGACATTAAAAAAAAACAAACAACCCCCATCAGAGCTCTGAAGTTATTATCAGAGGTCACGTTGCACCTTAAACATCCACCAAACAAACCACTCTGCAGTGTCATTTCTGTTGTGTAACACTACTGCAAACACACAACTGTCTGTATCAAACGGCTCCGTTGTTGTGTGGTTCAACTTTTTGCCCTATGCTGGCTGAACTGCTGCTGAGTTGCTTTAAATCTCCAAGATGAATTCTGTGCCCCCCCCCCCCCCCCCCCCCCCAAAAAAAAAGAATAAAAAACCCTCGGATTTGACTTTTTGTCCCAACTGCAAGACATCAAATTGTGGCGACTTTTTAAAGCACTTACACAGCTGCAAAAGTGACCTTTTTTAATGAAAGGAGCGAAATCGGACACTGTGAAACGAACGTTTGTTAGACTTAAACTTGCATCGCATGTTGTAAATTGCTAATATTTAAACCAGCTGCTTGACTCTCGTTCTCGCGCCTCTGTTTTAGGTCCAAACCAGGTTTTTCTTGGAGGCGGTGAAACATCAGTTCAGCCGGTGCGAAATAAGAAGCATGATTCATTCAGTAGCTGCTGCTTATCAGTGTTAAAGTCATCGGCCCTCGGAGAGCACAGCGTTCTTGTCTTTTGCTCACATTGAGAACTTCTCATTGTGACTTGTGATAACTTCAGGTCTTGTCAGTCTGTTGTTTATCGAAGTCCGAATTGTGCTCCATGTTATCTGAAAACACCTTTTTCAGCCCTGATTATTTGAAAAAGGTGTGCAACAATTTTCCTTCAATAAATGGCAGAAAACTTGGAATGTCTTCAGGTCTTCCAGTGTAAAGTAATCTTTATTTGGTTAAACATTTTTCTTCCCATCAGCAAAGAAACAGATTTTAATCCACATCTTCATCGCTTTCTTTAAAACTGCAAAAAAATAAAGCGTATCTGCTCTCTGAGGGCTGTTCTAGTTTACTTTCATGTAGTTACGTGTTGGGCTGTGGAAGTCCTAAAAGGCCAATATTAATAATAAAATAAAAAGAACAGCAAATAACCAATGAAATACATTAAAAAAACAAACAATAAATGGTCTGATAATTCAATACATTAATTTCTGGGGAACTTCAGTTTTTGTGTTTTTTGCATTTAAGTATATTAAATAAAATGAAGACAGTAGGTATGCTAATAAATAGCAGTCAGAATAATTTATTGAAACACATCATTACTGACATTCCCCACAGAATCTGGCAGCTGCAGAGGGACAGACTGAATAGTGTAGACGCTCCGTGTCGTCAGTGTTTATCTCATGTTGGAGAGAGACCATTTCTTTCTGCAGTTGTCGTCAGAAATCCTCCTATTTAAACGGCTGTTGTTAGTCATGAAACATTCAGAACTAGGTTCATCCTGCTGGCTTCTGTTACCCCACAGATCCGGGTCCACCTTCCAAAAGGGAAATTCAGGCCAAAATGACTTTCAGGCGAGTACATCCAAGCACGTGTTACCGTGTTGTCAGTTACATTTTTATTCAGTGTTAATTTTTCACAGCATCCTTTGAGTTTTGTAAGCAAAGGAAAAAAAAATAATTTTGTTTTCTTAACCTGAAAGTCAGTTTAGTCAGATGTGTCCTGTTGTTACCAGGAAGAAGTGTGTGACCAAAGGCCTGCAGTGTGTGTCGGTGAGCGTCATCATGACTGTTTACTGCTGTTTCTGATCATTTTGTCCTTTGAGAGCTAAAGCGAAGTGTTTGACTTTTCAGCTGTCACTAAATAAGAAAATAAACTACAACTGAGAAGAGTGTGAGAATGTGAAACGGCTTCCTTGTTGTTATTTATTTGCAAGCACTGGGAACTACAAAAATTATAAGCTGGTAACAACAGCTAGCACCAGCGAGACAGAGGGGAGTTTCTCTGTGAAACCATTTAAACTTGTGTCATTAACTTGGGCTGTGAGGCTGCAGCTTATCAGAGGTTTAAAGGTGGTGGTTCAACTCCTGATAAAAGTATGTGGGGTCCTTTCTCCCCTAGCAGGGGCTATTTTAGTTTGGTGGGAGGCTGTTTGTGTCGTTTGCAGAATAAATCACTCAGCTGGAGGCCACTGTCTTGCAGTCTTGGACAGTCAACACACTAAAGGTGTCAAGGTGATCTGATTCAAGTACTCAGACTATATAAAAGTTTACACACAGACACAGAAAACAGGCATATAAAATTCCTTTGTTAGGTTTTATTTACACAAATTTAAATTGAGCAGTGTAACACGTCATTGAGTGTGGAGCTCAGGTGCGAGACTGCAGCGTGAGCCTCTGGACCATATCTGACAGATGAGTCATGTCCGGCTGCTGAGTCTGATGTTTGATGAACTCCAGAGTCCGAACCTGCAGCAGACAAAGATGAGAAGTCAGTGAGGCTGCATTCACAAATACAGCAGATTTAAAGTGTACAGAGTGGGCCTCAGAGCTCTGAAACATGAACTCACGGAGGTGCGGGTCTCGCAGTATCCATGTTTGTGGCTGAGGTTCCAAAGGTTGACTGCCAGCTGGCTCAGCTTGTTGTTCCTCAGATCACCGTGAGCCAGCAGGACCCCAAACAGGGAGAAGGCCAGAGCGCCCTGGCGGCGTGTGCTCTGCTGCAAGAGAGTGGGAAATGCATGTCAGCGTGGTTTTCCAGTTTTTGGTTTTCATTCCCACATGTACATGAAGGCAGCATAACTTTGGTTACACAGCATCCAGATTTTGGCAAGCTTGAAATCTGGATCTTCACTAAAACCAGATTATTTTTCATTAAAATAATTCATTCAGCCGTGGAAGCAGTTGCTTTTTGTTTTTGTTTTTTGAATTAAGAATTTATATCAAAAGCACCGTGTCCTCACCTCATCACGACCAAGTGTCTTCAGGTGGTCAAGGATCTGTCCAATCAGAGTCTCACACAGCTTGTTGATCTCTGATAGGAATTTGGGATCTCCGCCATAGAGCGTGTCATTAGAATCCACTGAGCCAGGAAACAGAATAATTAGATTAACGGGGAAAACTCCTCACTGTCTTACTACAGATGAAGACAGAATTATTAACCCCCTGTGGAATTTGCAGAACAAGGTTCCTTAGCATTTCTAAACATACTACTAGTATGTTTATACTATACTACATACTACATACTACTACTTTTTATTTGTGGGGTATTTACATGTTTATCTAAAACATTGTAATATGTAATAGTAATACATTAGCTAATACATAATATAAAATAAATTCTATCTATCTATCTATATATATACATATACACACACACACACGTATGTCTCTAATATCTAATAACCATGTTAATAAAACATCTTAATAAGATTGAGGACATTCAGTTACAATAAACAACAGTAAGTTGTGTGTTTGTGGAGATGTGCTTGGTTTCAGCCCCTGGCGTCTGATCCAAACTGAGATAAGTCAGAAGCATGTAGCAGATGTCATTAAATGAAGATATATTATTTCTGTAGTAATATTTTATTCTCTCTAAAGTCACGTATTCTGTAATAAGACTGATGCAGTGGTTCAGGAGTAGTAATCTTTTGGATTTCCAATTTCAAAATATAGCTTTCTTGGATAGAGAGATAAAGAGTGGGTTCCTATATTTCCCATTTTGTTAAATTCTGTAATATTACCATGTAAGCATAGGGATGGAGATGAAGGGATTCGATAGCCAAGGACAGTGGATGATGTCTTAGGGACCGCCATCCAAAAGGAGGGGAGTGGGGGAAGTAATTGTGTCTAAAGACTGCAGAACAACAGCTGAGTCACGAGTGAATGACTTAGCTAGGACAGGAATTTAAATCTTGAAGTTGACAATCACTAGAACGCTGCTGAGGAATGGACTGGAGAAAAACTCCACTTCTACCGAAGACACATGTTCAAGCCAGACTTAAGTGCACTAAGGAGGACCTGCTGTGGAGATGCATCTGGAACTGGGAATCATGAAGAGAGAAGGATACAGTCAGCAGCAAAACTGGGTCTGGCTCACGTATGTTGCTACTGCTGAAGAACCACCTCGAGAAGACCAAGGTGAATGTTACTGCACAAAGCCCCGACTTGAACCCCACTGAAAATCTGTGGAGTGAACTGAAGACCAACATTTGTGCCAGAAGACCATCAAATCTGGAAGAGCTTGAGAGATTCCTTAAAAAAGAATGGACTGGAATCCCTCTGGAGACATGTGAGAGACTTGTTGAAAACAGCACTGTCCTCAACATGTGACAAGAACAGGAAACGTCACAAGTAAAAGCTCAACGCGTGAAACTCTTAACTTTTAGGGCTTACAGAAATAAGCCTGGGGAAATCTGTGAAAGAGGAGCCTGTCTTTGTTAGCGGTCTCTGATGTAAATTCAGTCTTTATGTGTGTGCCGTTACCTTTGGGGATAGAGTACAGATAGGTTTCCTGGCTCATGGCTGCCAGCAGGGGCAGAGCACTGATGTAAACCCGCACCTTTGCATCGCTGTTGTCTTCCCAGGTATAATCCTGGACCATGTTGAGCAGACCCCGGACTAAGTAGAGCACCCCATGCTCTGGATGGTCCTGTTAAAAAACAACAACAACAAAAATCAGAACATTTGTCAAGCTGTACTGAGACAAAAATGGGCGATTACAGGTGTGGTCCGTCTCCTGTAAACCCACCTCTGAACCGTAATGAACCTTACCGGGATAACGAGCAGCGTTGCCAAGAAGCTGTTGATAAAGTCCACGAGGAAGTTTTCAGAAGAGCGAAGTTTTCCCTCCACGCTGATGGAACGAGGAACCTCCGGAAGAATGCTTACGGCTGCCTTTAGGAAAGCATCGGCTGGAAGAAGGAAGGTGGAGAACGAGTACGAAAAGGCGTGGGAAGGACAAGAGAAACAGAAATGATCACAATATAGTAAAAACATCAGGGACACAAGTTTTGATAGACTAAATCTTAAACTTAAATCTCGAATGAGACAGCTACTCACCCTGGGACAGACACTGATTGGCCAAAGCAACCTGACCGGACAGCAGGTAGAGGCTGAGTCGACTGAAGATGCTGCTGAGAGACGGGATGGTGATGAAACTGTAGGCGGCACATGCCTAAAAGAGAGAGAGGGAGAGGAAAATTTCATGCAATGTTATTTCTGTAAGAAAGGCCTATAAAAAAGCTTGCTAGCATTAGGTGATAAATTAGCATTAGCCAATGCTAATGTTGAAGCTTAGAAATGCAGAGCCCAGAAAACCATGAGTTACTTTATAATGGGTCTGTCTTTTATATACAGTCTGTGGTTTTTTGACTTTTCCTTTGGCATTGCTAAAAAGTCATCCAAGAGGAACGTACGGTGATGTGAAATGATTAGAGACTGCATGTGTGGACTCACTCTGACGAAAGCAGCGGTCTTGCGGGAGTGATTCCCTCTCATCACCCTCCTGGTCTCCATGGCCAGCTGGTTCACCGTCTGTAAACGACAAGGTTACATGAAGGAGATGGCGTTGTGGTTTCTGTCACTTAATGCTGAAATGCCAAACACAAACACAGGCTTACATGAATGAGTTGCACCAGGACAGGCTCCAGGTTACAGAAGGTGGCTCTAGCCTCCACACAGAAACTCAACTGCTGCTCAAAGTCACGACCAAAGGAAACCTGAAGTGCAGAGAAAAAAAAACAACCCAAAATTGAAACAAAAACAACAGATGCAGATCAAAACAATGCAATACAAGAGGCCGAAAGAGCAGTTGTGATTGTTGTTGACATAATATAGTAGATGTGATAATCTCACCATGCGGATGAAGCCGATGATCAGCAGAGCCAAAGATCTTTTCTCGTCTTCGAGAGTAAGAGCACTTCAAGACAAAGAGAAAAATAAATGCGTTACCGCACGAACACAGCTGAAACGACGACTTTAAATCACAGATATAAAAGTAGCATACGTCTGTATAACACACACAAACGAATACCCTACTTGACAGAGTCGTGCATGGTCTTGCAGATGTGCAGCATGGCGTTGAGGATCACCGGGTCTCTGGTGAGCTCCACCTGGTGTCTAAAGGCCAGAGAACAGAGTAGAACATCAATACAAAACATCAACGTTTCTGCCACAACTCTCAATAATCTCATGACTTTAATGAACTCTTACTTGATGAAGACCTCCATGATGGATTTGCAGACCTCCACCCTCACGCTGTCCTTCTGGAACATGTCCAGGAACGGCAGGAATCGCTCCTGAAGAACCGAAAAGAACAAAAACTGAAAATGTAGCTCGACTTATGGCACTGGAATCACAATTTCATCGTTGCAGCTCAAGCTGTAGAAGCTCACCATGGAGAAGAGGACAGAGAAGTCGTGGAAGTAGGTGAGGATCTTCCTGATCACCGACTGCAGCTACACGCAGAACAGACACGAGACAGTTAGTACAGAGCAGAAGGAAAGAGGAGGGTGGAGAGTAGCCGAGATTCAGAGAAGCATCGTGCACCAACCTGAGGGTAGGCGTCCTCAAATGCTCGGTCAGGGGTCATGTGTTTGATGATGTCAGCCAAAATTGTGTTGACCTCTCGTTTCTGACAGTCACGCAGAGAGAGGATTAAGAAAGGTAGTGCATTTCCAAAACATAAATAAATAACTTGACTGCTTTCTACTCACTGTAAAGTGTCTGCAGGTAAACTCCACCCAGATTTCAGCACAGTTGATGTAGTCCTGCAAACCAAAATGAGATTTTCAGTAACGATCTGGAACATTCTGGCAGGAATAACGGGACCTTTTGAAAACTACTGTCAGCGGTTCAAAACCTGAGGACTGCGGACTTTGGTGATGACTTTCCAGGCTTCATTCAGGATCGTCAGCCTCTCGGATTCTGGAGGATCGGCAGACGCCAGGCTGCGACCCAGAGAGCCAAACAACAGATGCTGAAAAGGAGACAAAATTCATTCCAAAAAGATTTAGACAATGACCTGAACATCTGCCTCTATCCTTTATATATTTTAATGACTTTATTACCCAATGAGATTGATTTTTCATACTCGTTGTGAATTATGTGAAGGTGTAATGACTACTTTTTCTTCAGCTTTTATAAACCTTCCCAATAAATTATTGGCAGTAATGAATTTTCACCAGTTGATTGTGTTGACTATAATCCTGGAGGAGATGTAGAGGAAACAAAGAGGTTTCAGATCTGGATCTGATCCAGCCATCATCATGGGAAAGGAGTGGAAAGAATTTGTCATCAGTGTTGCTGTTTGAATCCAGCTGGAATCAGCACACTGATGGATTCCTCCATTAGCTGATGCAGAGGCCATGTAACTGTGGCTGTAGACCTTCTGCATCACTTCCTGCACATACAGCTGAGCACATCAGTTTCGTTTCCACTCGCTTTGAGCTCCTTATTGTGTCCATATTTAGACTTTAATTCACTGAGCTCTGAGATGATTTTTGTGGTGTAATTGTTTTCCCTTTCCAAGCTGTTTTGCTCTGGGATATTTTAATTATGTTACTGCTAAGTTGTTTTTCATAAGTACTTTTTTTTATCTTGTACTTATTTCCCCACATCCAATAAACAGAAGATGACTTCTTTGTTTTTAACCAAGGTAAGAAAAACGATGCAGTGAACATGAAATGTTCTCTGACCTTTGGGAAGCCGGCCTCGTCGCAGTCTTTGATCATACCGATGAAGTCTGTGGCTCTGGCTGCAACAAACTCTGGCCTGAACGCCCTCATTACTGAATTCAAAAGCAAAGCACTGTGGGAAAGCAAAGATGAATTAGTGCTGTGCCATACATCCTGTGACAACTTTAGCTAAACCCATGCTAATTATATCTTAAATGAGGTTTGTCTAAAATAACGGTCATTTCTATGAAATAAAAGGATTGTGGCACTTCCAGGTAAATCACATGACAAGAAACAGCTGCTAATAATTTTAAAGCACTCACTTGTTTCCCAGTTTTTTGCATCTCTCCATCATCTCTGTTAGCAGAGACTGAAACAGAAACACAAGCGGCATTAAAAGCAGAAACATCAGTTTGTGCCCCTGCGACGCTCTCACTGAGCTCCACTTTTTCAATAAAGTCTAAGTAAATACCTCTGGAGCTCTGTACGCGATACACTGCAGGATCCAGCTGATGGCAGGTGAGTAGAGTGTCAGGTACTCGGGCATCTCCACCCTCTGCAGCACCAGCTGGGCCCGGACGTTCTCGCTGCTGATCTGTCGAAAAGTGCCGAGCAGGTCAAAGAAGTTGCGGTTCAGGCTGTCTTTCAGGTGGGGGGCCACCTCCATGCCCACCTGGAAAGAAGGATATAGGTGAAACAAACAAAACCTACAAAGCTGGTAAACAGGGCAAGTCAAAAATAGCATTGTTCATGCATTTGCAGCATTTTTTTATGGCAACTGTTCTGGACAGGGGGAGTTGCAATATGCTCACTCAGAAAAAAGAGGCATCAACGACAAACGACAGGAGACAGAAATAAGTCTGAAATAACATGAAGGAGAGAAGCTGGGGCCACAGTGGGTTGCAGATGTAGCAACAATAGCCTAAACAGGACACCCCACAAACACAATCAGGAAGGTAGGGAAATTAAGGAAAGACGAGCAGAGTCCATCTCACCCTGCAGAGGTAAGCTCTGGCATATGCAGCCACCAAAGGGTCTCCAATCCCTCTGACCATGGCAGTCAACCGAGGAAGGGTCTCCTGAATGCCGCTGTGGACAGTGGCAGGACAGATGGTGTTTTCTTTATGTCAAACGATTTTATTCCAGTTTACAAACATGGTTGATGCATCACAGCTATTAAAATGACATTTTCCAAATATTATTGCTAAATCGTTACGTATCCTAAAGAGAACTCCTTGTGGAAACTGGCTGATAAACTGTGAGGACTCACGATTTGTTGAGGAACCGGTTGCACTTGAGAATGGCAGCTTCAACATAGCTGTATCATGAGGTTAAAGAACAAAATTTACATACAAATTACTTACAAACATACATAGCTGAGCCACTTTGCATTTAATCGTTATTATTAATATTTGGTTCTCTTTCAAAGTTTGTGTTTTTGGCCTGTCTCCCTCCACACCTCTAACCGGTCACAGCAGATGGGTGCTCCTCCCCGAGTCTGGTTCTGCTGGAGGTTACTTCCTGCTAAAAGGGAGGTGAGGTGACTGTTGTTGTGATTTGGTGCTATGTAAATAAAACTGAATTGAACTTGATTTTAAAACCAGATCTGCGAGTGAATGAAACTCCTGCCAAAAGCAGACTATGAACAGAAATCCTTCTGAGGGTGTTGAAGGATACAGTCTGGGAAGGAGCTCTCTGATGGAGGCGATCTTGTAGAACCAGTTGAGGCACGTCTCCTTTGCGGTGTCATTCACATCTTCAACTGTGAAATTATCTGGCAAACAAAAGTCAAATGTGAATTAACAAAAACTAAATCAATGCAACATGACTTCAGAAGGTGCAAAGATCGTCTAAATGCTATGAAGAATTTAAAGCTTTAAGTTGATTGTCAGCATTTCCACTTTACCTGGTAAAGGTCGTGGGTCTGAACACATGGTCCAGATCCTGTCGTACACCAGCCGGCCTGCAAACAACAAGGACCCGAGTCACAAAACTTGCACATTGTTCAGGTTCAACTGTGGAAAAAAATCTTTACTGACCAAATGTGTCAAGGATGTCAGTGATGAGAACAAATTTGCTGGGGTAGAACTGGATCACCGAATTGTCGGACAGAAGCTTGGAGCACTGCAGCACAGATCACAGATCAGGGGTGATATTTATTAAGGCGACACCAGTTAAAATGAGCACCAATTAAATAAACATTACCTGGATGACAATCTTCAAGGCTTTGACCTTCTGGTCAGAGGACCAGGCCTCCTTTAGGGACTGGTTCAGCTCCTCGATGCGGTTGGCGTAATCCTGTTGCGAGAGGTTCAGCAGCTCTCTCTGGGAGCCCTGCACACACACACACAGGCAAGAAGATCCAATAACATCCCCCATTGTATTTCTTGAAAGAATAATGCAAGGCCAGCCAACAGTGGGACGCCTACCTCCTCTAGATCATCCAGCTCCTCCAGACGAGTGCGAACCTTCTCTGAAACAGCCGATCCTTGACTGGTGGCTTTTCCTAGTGAAAACAGGAAGTGATGTATAAGTTGTGAAGTTAAAGACCAAATAACAACTTAATAAGTGATGCTGACATTCTTCTTGTTTGCCCATTTTGTTTTTGCTGCCATTTATGGTTATGATAGACAGAAAAAAGCAATTTGGAAGGATTTAGGTAGTAAAATGAATATATTCTGATGCTGTCACAGGATTTATTGATACTTCAGATAACTATAGACATTGAAAGCATTCAGAAATTTTCTGAAATCATTATATGTGATAGAAACAGGTTGCTCTTACCTCTGTCAGAGCCTATGAACAGATTCTATGGAGAAAAAACAAATTATAATTAAATTTTAGAACATCAAAAAAGTGCTAAACTCTCTTGAATATTTTGTTAATTGGTGAAGCCATCAGGTTCATTTCCACTATGTTTTCAAGCAGCATTAAATTATGAGACAGCAGGCCCTACGGTAAGAGGTAAGCATAACAACAACCTTGCTGCTACAATAGAGGACTCACTATGGAGAGTTTTTCGGTGGTGGTGAACCTGGCCAGGATTTCCCCTCGCTTCAGTGACCAAGGTTCAAAATCTGGTCCCACTGCCTCTTCTTCCTTCTCTCTCTTCCTCCTCCCCAGGTCCTGAAAGCACATCTTTATTTAGCTTCACTTTCAAATGAGCACATGCTTCAGAATTTACATTTGTCCAAGTCACTGACTCCTGTGGAGCTGCTGTGGGACATGGACGGCGTCTCGCCGGCCGAGGCCGCGGCAAACATGGACAGGGGGTCGGTCCCGTCCAGCATGGAGCTCAGAGGGTCTGGCGGTGCTGAGGAAGAGGAGGATGAAGAGGAAGAGGTGCTGCCTTTGCGGGTCCCGCGGCGGGTCTTTGTATCGGTCACCTGGACGGATTGAGAGAGGGTCAAGTCAAACCTGTCACAGGCCCGTTAATAAACCACAACAAGGTTTTTGCATGTTTTCAGTGAATTAAAGCGAATAGAGATGCAGCTCAACACTGATACCATGATGGGTTTGAGTGGGTGGTAGTCTCCAAAATCAACAAGAGCGGCCTCAAGACGACACCTCTGCAGCTCTGTGTCATAGTTGCGGCCATGCGAACGCCTGGTGGCAAAAGAGATAAGACAGCTTTTTGGTCCTGCTATCGTTGATAAAGCACTGACGAACATGACCCAGTCACACAAACAAAGCTAAACTAATTATGGCACAACTCTGTGAAAGAAAGGCATAGAATGTGTGAAATTGCAAAGAAATGTCTGATTTTATCATCTGTGGTTCATAATTAAAAGTCTAAAAGAATCTGGAGAAATAAACGTACAGGAAAGTGAATGGCTGCTACATTTCTGAGAAATATGTTGGATATCTACACTGATAAGGACTGTGTAATGGGTAAGGAGTGAAAGGATGGTACATTATCAACCTACAGACGGCTAAAAGCTTCAAAACACACAAAATTTGATTGCACTAACTCAAAACTGTACTCAGTAGTTTGTATAGCCCCCACATGCTTGTAGGTATGTCTAACAATGTTGGGGAATGCTCCTGATGAGATGATGGATAGTGTCCAGGGGGATCTCCTCCGAGATCTGGACTAGGGCATCACTGAGCTCCTGGACAGTCTGAGGTGCAACCTGACAGAGGCAGCTGGACCAAAACAAAGTCCAAGAGGTGTTCTACTAAATTTAAGTCAGGCAAGTGTGGAAGCCAGACATCGGTATCATCCTCAAGGAACTGCCTGCATACTCTCAACACATGAGGCTGGGCATTGTTGTGCACCAGGAGAAATCTGGGACCCACTGCACCAATGTAGGGCTCAAAGGTTTCATCTTGATACCTGATGGCAGTCAGGGTGTCACTGCCTGTAGAGTTAGTGTGCGCGTCCATCCATGTATATGTCTCCCAAAAGCATTACTGAGCCACCACCCACCATACCACTCACAGTGAACAACATTACAGGCAGCATCATGTTCTCGATAACTTCTACAGACTCTTTCATGCCTGTCACATGTGCTCAGGGTGAACCTGCTCTCATCTGTGAAAAACATAGGGTGCCAGTGGACCTGCCAGTTCTGGTACTCTATGGGAAATGGCAGTGTAAATGCCACAGTGCCTTGCAGTGAGTCGCAGCAGATGGCCGCCCCTCCCTGAGCCTGGTTCTGCCGGAGGTTTCTTCCTGTTAAAAGGGAGTTTTTCCTTCCCACTGTCGCCAAAGTGCTTGCTCATAGGGGGTCATATGATTGTTGGGTTTTTCCTCTGTATCCATGAAGCGCCTTGAGGTGACTTTTGTTGTGATTTGGCGCTATATAAATAAAATTGAATTGAACTGAATTGAATTGAGTACAGGGCCCACTAGACCATGCTGGGCAATCAAGCCAGCTTCATGCAGTTTGTTTCTGATTGTTTGGTCAGAGACATTGACACCAGTGTCCTGCTGGAGCTCTGACAGTTCTCATCCTGCTCCTTACAAAAGAGCAAATAGTGATCCTGCTGATTGGTTAAGGACCTTCTCCGGTCCTGTGTCCTTAAATCACCTCCATGCTTTTGAGACTGTGCTAGAAGACATACCAAAACTTCTGGCAGTGGCACGTATTAATATGCCATCTTGGAGGAGTTTGACTACCTGTACAATCTCTGTAGGGTCCAGGTATCTGCGGCCAGCAGTGACAATGACCAAAGGCAAATGCAAAACTAGTGAAAAACCGTCAGAAAAGACGAGGAGGGAAAAATGTCGTTATAAGCCAAATCTACACCGTAACTGAAGAAGGCGTCTGATTCAAAGTCACAGTCATAATAATACCACAAAAAGCTTCTTCGTCTTTAATGTTATGTTGCAAGCCTGAAAAAAGTTGACATTTAGTTTACGACGCTAACTGAACATTAAACGCACGACAATCGTATCTACACTACATGTGTGTGCTCAGGCGTGGCTCAGTGTTTAAATACTAAAGATTTAAGTTGTTAATAAACCGTTTGTAAAATAAGAAGACAACATCTTACCACTGCACCGCAGCCATTTTTCTGCATCATATGACACCTCAGGCCTCAGTTCGGAAGTTAATTTAATTTGCGTGGTTTTTTTCCACAGTCGAGGGGTTAGTTAAATATCTATCGCCGCCACACTTAATGGATACCGCTGTGAATGTGTATTTAAGTTTCATTTATATTTTTTTTTACGAAGACAGTGTGATTTAAGAGGCATTTTAATGAACTATCGCAAAATACAACTTCATTTCCCAGGATATATTGCGAGCTTTCGACGCGCTTTCGCCACAGAAGAGAACAAATAGACAAGAGGCGCCACTTTGGAACAATATACTGGGTAGCGACTTTTTATGCTTAACGCTACTGATTTTATCATAATTCTGACTGTTGCTGTCAACTCCTGGCACACTTTTCCTTACAAATATTTTCCAGATATTTCGCTAGCGCTCCAGTCTAGGAGCCAGAAAAGAACAAGCTGCCAGCTTTGCTGCTGTCGAGCAACTCATCGCGTCAATACACGATCTTCTTCGTGAGTCTCGCCGCTTACAGTCTGATTGCTGCAGTCAGAGGAGTAGCTGCAGGTTCCAGTTCAGCCGAACCATGACCTGACCGTGGTGCTGCAGGTCTGTCTGCCCAGTTCTCCTGACCAGGTACAGTCTAGCGATGTTAGGTTTGGCTCGGGGCGGCAAATAGTTTCTATTAAAACAAACACGTAAGGCTGGCGTTTGGAAGCGGCTACAGTTAGCTAGCAGCTAGCCAGCTAGCGTTAAAGTGTGACATGTCTGACTGTTTGGATATAATGGACACGAGTCAAACTGGTTGTAGTCATGTGGCCATTAGTAATACTGTTTTGTCTTTTATATTTAGACTTCATCAGTCATAACCAGTCACTGTGAGAAACATGTTTTGTTGTTGTTGTTTTTTAAAAATATATAATAACATTAAAACCAATAGCAGAACTGTGATTTGATAAACTTTGAACTGTGGTGGGGTCTGAGCACAATGTATGGCTTACATGTCAAAGTGATGACCAAGTGGAGACCTCTTGTGTTCATTTGACTCAGCCAGATCTTCCTGTGAAACATCCATCAGTTTCCATTCATCCAGCAGCGCAGTGTAGACGCTGGTATTTTTATAATATGATAGCACGAAAGTGTTCTTGTGATCTCACTTCATGGCAAGCTGAAGGTGGCAAAGAGTCAGACTCACAGTCTCCATTAGTTTTATAACTTGAAGCTGAAGACGTGAAATAAAAGCCTTTCATCCAGCAGCATGATCAATAATGCGCAAACCACATCACAGTCACTAAAGCTGCTATCAAAGGGACTGAAGACAGGGCTATACTTAAGATTATCTCTGTGTCTGTGTTTTATTAATCAGTTTCAGAAATAGTGAATGATATTCCAATCATTTCCAATATCCAGAATCCAAAAACATGAAAAAGCAAGCTGCTGACTACAAGTGAAAAATATCAGACAATCCCCCCTCCTCCTCTCTGACTCACAGAAGACAGTGCAGAGGAAGAGGACAAAGTAAAGCTTATTATAGTGAGACTGTGAGGTGGTGACCTTATTCTATCTAAGTCCAGATTTAGGGCAGCAGGTTGCCATAGAGACTGCTTCTTCTCCCATGAATTCCCCATCTGTGTGGCACGATCTCCTTCTGTCTGTCAGATACAACCATGCACGTTAATATTATGTCCTTCAAACACCCTTCAGACACCCACCAGCCTTCCTGTGCAGTGGTGAGACTCGTTCAACTTGTCACACAACCAGAAATCGTGTTCGCTCTCTTTATTGCTGAAGTAAAGGAAGTAAAGGCCCTCTCAACAAGAATTTGTCTAATGTTTCTGTATGTTACATGTAGTCCCTGACTTATGCGATTATGTTAAACTTGACAGATCTGTACATGTCACCTGTTGCTGGATGTCCCGTCTTATTTTCATCTTCTTTTAAATGTAAATAATGAGAGATGCACTCTCATTATTAATGCCATCCTGTTTTGGAGAACCTGAACAAGTCTTATCTGTGTAACCAATACTCACTTTCATGACCCGACGCTCCAGGATCAGGTGGCCACTTTATCTTCCTCAAGACGTCTGTTTGCGTTTCCCTCTTATAAGGTTACCAATCTGCATCTCCCCTGAGAGTCCCCAATAGGTTTTTGGCCTGCAGATGAAGATTTGCCTTCAATTATTAAGAGGAGAAGTTTATTTGTAGGGGCTGATGGGTGTAACTCCTTACCTGATAGCCCTTGTCCTTGTGTGATGGGCATATGTCACACAGGAGATGCTGTTACTGTACTTGAGTAACTTCAGTGTTTTCTAGGGAAAGGGAACACTTTCTGGGAAAGGGATACCGTCTCCTCTATAAAGCTCACTAGTCTTCCTGTTGCCTGCCTTCTCAGATACACTGGGAGCTCTCAACAAGCACTCGGTGACGATGGAAAGCTCCGCATCTGTCAGGCTGCGCTACGAGGAGCTGCTGTTTTATGCGGCCTGTGTTTCTAACTGCTGGTCTGTGTGTCTGTGTGTCTGCGTGTGTTTAGAAGGCAGAGTGTGTAGGAGAGGAGGCGGTGGTGGCATGCGTGTGAGCAGCAGCTGGAGGTGGCAGCTCTCCCGAGCCATGCGACTGGCGCTGCGCTGGTGCTGGCTGTGCCGCACGCAGAGGGGGGGCCAAGGCGGGGGTACCAAAGCGGGGATCGGCGGCAGGTTGTCAGAGGTGTGGCGTTACAGCAAGCTCCTGCTCAAGTCGCTGTACTTCAACAGCCTCACCAACTCAGACACTCTGCTGGACTGTGCTTTTGAACCCGTTTATTGGATTGTGGACAACGTGACCCACTGGTTTGGAGTGGTAAGCTCACTTCCCTCCTCTCTTGATTCCCACGTCTGCTGCTGCTTTCCTTAATCGTTTTTCCTTCTCTTACCCTCCCAGGTGTTTGTCTGTCTTGTCGTCTTGCTGACATCCTCAGTTGTGGTCATCGTCTACCTGTTTGTCCTGCCCACAATCGTCAGCACTTACCCTGCACACTGGATTGTGTGGCACCTCTGTTGTGGCCACTGGCTTCTCATTATGGTGGTGTTCCATTATTACAAAGCAACCACCACCTCTCCAGGACACCCACCAAAGGTAGGAGTCACACTCCTCAGAGGCTGACCTGTGTCCCAAAACGTCGGCTGCATCCTCCGGAGGCCGCATTTGAAGGCCGATTACGTCACAGCCAGGCGACGAAGGCTGTCCCAATTCGTCGACTCCTTCAAATGCGGCCGACAAATGCGTCCTTCATTTCCCCGAATTTGAAGGAGGGGTCGGGTGTGTCCTTCGTGGCCCACCATATCCCAGAATTCATAGCGCGGCCCAGCCAAATTTCAGCTGCCAACAATGGCGGCCGCTACTAAGTTTTAAAATTAGTCTTATTAATCTTTCTGGGTCACAAAATAAACTTTTAACATATTTTCAGGCGAGAAAGTAGCCGTGTAAACTTCAAATATCTGCTTGGTTTATCAAGACATCGCATATTTGCAAAAGTGTGCCGATGTTTTTGGAGACGTCTGTTACCCACCAGCTCGATAGCTCTCCGGGGGGTTCAATGGTCACTCCAGCTGGCGAGAGCAGCGGACTCCCGGCTTCATCGTTTTCAGACCCCCGCTTTTTCGCTACTCAGGTTAAACATGATATATAAGTCACTCGGATAACTTAAAAATGTAATTGTTTGCCTTTTTTCTGTGTTTTATTTGTTCCAGAGTAAATCGGTTTGGCTGAGATCAAAGTTATTAGATTAAATAAAACTTTATTAATCCATCGGGTGGGTTCCTCCGGGATTTTCACACGGCTGAATAAACGTTAAACAGAAAACTGATTAAACAGAAGTGTGAGACGGTCGAGAATTTACGCCAGACTCCTGTTATATTTTAAATAGCAAGGAGCAGACGGCCGAGTTTATTAAACTCCACCGACACGGCGGTGACGCAGATCTGAAGGCTAGACCGTCCCATTTCACAGCCTCGCACTTCCGGCCTTCTCGGTCTTTGAAGGACCCGGCCCACGTAGACCGCGAAGGCCGGGTCCTCCGAAGGATGCAGCCGACGTTTTGGGACACAGCTATAGTGACTTATTCTGCTGCCATCATTGATTTTTACATTTTTCTAAAGTACAAATGTGAATACTTTTTAACATTTAAAACATTTCTTTTTTGGTTTATGCGTTAGTTTGTAGGTATTTTTTGAGGTAGGGTGATTATATTTCAAAGACTGTAATTGAATTACTTTTTGAATATTAACAAATCATAAAATCATAAAGTAAAAATCTACATACAAAAGTATTTCCCCCCCCTTTCTGATTTCTTAGTGTTTTTTTTGCATATTTGTCACACTTACATGTTTATATGTTACATAACCCAAGAAAATTTTTTTTTTTTTTAATGATTTTATTTAATTAGGCAGAAGTTATCCAAACTTACCTGCCCCTGTGTGGAAAGGTAGTTGCCTCCTAAACCTAATAACTGGTTGTGCCACCCTTGGTAGCAAGAATTGCAGTCAAGCATTTGTGATAATTGGCTATGTGGCTTTCTAATCGTTGTGGAGGAATTCTTTTGATTCAGTCACACTGGACAGGTTTTGAGCATGAATAGTCGGTTTAAGGTCATGCTAAGGTCATGCTAAAGCGTCTCGATCGGATTGAAGTCCGAACTTTAACTTGGCCGCTCCTTCAGTTTGTCTTTTTGAGCCTTTCGAAGGTTGACCTGCTGGTGTGTTTACCATTGTCCTGCTGCATACCCATGTGTTCTTGAGCTTCAGGCCATTAACTGAAATTCTGTGTTAGTTTTACGTCAGATGTAACCTTTTGTCTCATCAGAGTATTTGCCCAAAAGACTTGGGGATCATTAAGATGTTTTTTGGCAAATATGAGATTGGCCTTTGTGTTCTTTTTGATCAGCAGTGGTTTTCTTCTTGGATCTCTCCCTTGGAGGCCATTTTTGCCCAATCTCTTATTGTTGTATCATGAACTCTGACTTTAACCGAGACAAGTTGAAGCCTGCTTTAGATGTTGTTCTGACCTCCTGGATGAGCTGTTGCTGCACTCTTGGAGTGACCTTTTTTTTCCTTAATGAATGAAATCTTGACTTTAAATACAGCGTTTTGTATTTACTCAGGTTACCTTTGTCTAATATTAAAATTTGTTTCATCTTTAATATTCAAATAGTCAAAAAATGTAGAAATCAGAAAAGACAAACTTTTTCACAAAACATAACATTGTAACAAAAGACATCAAACCTGTGAAATAATTTACTACGGTTACAAATCAAGTGTGAAGTAGGTAAATTTTTTTTATATTATACAATTTGACTTTTTAAAAGCAGAGGAACTGCCCCTGATGGTCATTAGAAAGAATGCAGGTTTATGTGTCACTTCTCAGACCCAGCGGTCCATCATTCCATCTTTTATGTACAGGCTGTGGTATTTTCTTCTGAAGATGACAGAAGAGCTTTTGTCAAGCTGCATTTTTTTTTCTATTTTAGGACAAAAGTCCCTTCCCTTCTGTGTCCATCTGTAAGAAATGCATCACTCCCAAACCACCGAGGACACACCACTGCAGCATCTGCAACGTGTAAGTTCTTCACGTAGTTCCAATGTGGAGAGTTGGCGTGTTTTATGTTTGTTTTCTTTTATCATATTAAAATGTTTGCTATATTGCAGGTGTGTTTTGAAGATGGACCACCACTGTCGTATCCTTTGAGCGAGGAAAAACTCATGAAAATGACTTTTATTCTGTTCACTTTTTGTTTTGGTGTCTCCTGGTGTTCCCGCTTGTTACACGTATTGAACTGAGCTCTTTCCAGCCTGGTTGAATAACTGCGTGGGCCATTTCAACCATCGCTACTTCTTCTCCTTCTGCATCTACATGACCATGGGCTGTATCTACTGCAGCATCAGCAGCAGGAACTTGTTTCTGGATGCCTACAACGCTGTAGAGGTAAGGCTCAATAAGGAAAGATTCAACCATCCATATGTTTGGGTGGCGTTTTCGTCATGGCAGCTGCAGCTCATTGTTCCAGTTCAACTGAGATCCATTCTGACACGACATATTCCTTTAAGCAGGTTTTTCTAGGTATTAATAACACTACCCCTCTGCACAGTTTGAGTGAGGAGCTATGAGGAAATAATTTGCATCTGTCAGTAAAGCATGATTTGCAAAATTTGAGCTCATGTAACAAACAACAAAGGGAAACACCTTCTGCTTTCATTCTTACTCTGATTAAGGACCTCAAGGGTGCCAGCTGGTAAACAAAACTGTAGGCTTTGGATAGTAACGTTAAAGGAGCAGTTCAGCACAAAATACAAACTTTGGACACTACTAACTGTCCTTCCTGTCCACCTCAGACCTACTATCAGACCCCTCCTCCGGACTACAGTTTCAGAGAAACCACTGCTCATAAGAGCATCATCTTCCTCTGGGTGCTGACCAGGTGTGAGACACTTTACCAAAAAGTCCATAATGCCACTCGTATAGTGCAAATTGTAATATGCCCCTTCTCCCTCTTCCCTGCAGCTCTGTGGCAGTCGCTCTGGGTGGACTCACCCTGTGGCACGCCATGCTTATCAGCAGAGGAGAAACCAGCGTAGAGCGGCACATCAACCGCAAAGAAGCCAGAAGATTAAAGGAGCAAGGAAAGGTACTCCTGTGCAGAGTCAGTTGCTATATATGAGCAAAAGTTTAGTCTTTTATTGGACAAACCAGTTAAAGTTTACCAGACATGAATCCTGCATAGGAACAAAATTCAAACTCAACGAGGGTCTCTGAAAATCCTGTTTTCTTCTTTTCCTAATCAGGTGTTCCGAAATCCATATCATCACGGTAAAATGAACAACTTGAAGCTACTGTTTGGTGTGCAGAAGAGGAGGTGAGCTCCGTCACTGCTTCAGCTTTTGGGCTCTTATTAGTCATAGCTGGGATCATGTGCTCAATACAAACTATTATTCCACCTGTTTTTCTAACTGCATAAAGAAAAAGAATAGGAAAATATTTTTATATTAAATTGACACATTTGATGGTTTTCATGCAAAGCCAGCTGGCAGGTTTCTTTCAGTGTTGTGCTTAGTGAAAAGCAGGGACACAAATTACCACTGTTGTATGTATGATTTTTGAAATGATCAGTTGTGTCCCCTTTAAAAGATCACAGCTTTGTCATCCTTCATTGTTTTCAGTCACATTTCATGCCATCTGTTCTTCTGTTCCTCAGTCACTGGCTCACACGGGTCCTCTTACCCTCCAGCCATCTTCCCTGCGGAGACGGCATCGTGTGGGACTGCACCTTCGCCAGGAGAGACCCCATGGCCATCTGACTTTCAGCCTTTTAATGTCGTACCATATTAAAAAAAACCAACTTCAAACCTGCATTTATAACCAGCAAAGAAGAAAAGACTGTGGTTACACAGATCAGCAGCCTTTTGCTGTGTCTGTATCAGCACTGATAAAAGTGGAGAAACACAGGAGTGTCTCAACTTCTTGGATCCAACTGTCACTTTTCCAGCATTGTACAGTGAGACTAAGCTGTGACTGCAGAGCTGTCGACTGATCTGATTCATGGATGCTGCTGGTCAGCATCTCAGTAACGCCTCGTTCACACAACTTTTATTGAAGAGGTGATGAAATGTTGTGGGATTCTGTTACAGTGTGGTTTGGCACCATCACAGGAGCCAAAGTTAAAGCTTGTTAATGGTGCTATGTGTTGCATACAGTACAGCACGTTAAAAAACTATTTTATCGTTATTAACTGAAGACCTGAAAGTCACGTCGGCAGACTCTTTACAGCAGACTTGCACATTTCCCCTCAATCTGACTTTAGCTTGTAAAAGAGAGCGTGCCACCTTTATGTGCTTTTTAGTAATCAGTGATAAAAGTGCAAAACAAGGCACCATTAGCAGCTGAGACTGTATCAATCTCCAGCTCTGTTGAAGGATCGGCGTCTTTGAAATAACAAGATAGCTGTGGGAGGCAAATCGTGAAAACATTATTTAAGTGTTGTGTTAGTATTTAAATAATTGTTATTTGTAAATTGTTTTTAATACCGACTACTCTACATGTGTTTCGAAAACCATCCCCTGGCATTACTGGGAGCCACTGACCTGAACTCATTTCTTGGTGCCAAAGACGAGTGAAAAACCAACTACACAGCTCTTGATTTCAGAGAACCTTAAACACAGACGTGGTTGTGTGCCTTGTTCGGTTATTCAGCCTTGAAATGTGTGAATCAGACACTGAAATATTATTGTCATTTAATTTATTTTTTTCCTCCCCTAAAGCCACATTTTCATATCGGCAACCTCATGATGGTTTTGGAGGCTCTGCAGTTGCCATAGAAACAGACATCCAGCTGTGATAGTGTTGGAGCTGTGCTCTGATTTCATTTATCTCGCCGCCTTAAAATAAAACAAGGTTTTGATATTTCTGGGTTGACGCGTTTCCGTTTTTAGGTGACAATATTCAGACAGACATGAGTGAAATTTCAGTGTAAACAAAGGTTTAATGACATCTTAAGTTAGACATTTTAAATATTGTCTTGTTTTCTTGGCATAAGTTGATGTGAGGTCCAAAGTCAGCCAACATTTATGATTTAATATTAACAGAATACAAGGCAGATGTTGAACATGATGTTCACATAACTTACAATCCAAACAAAAGTACATTAACCTAATATATACTTAATATTTCATTCTGTAAAAAGTATCCTAAAATTTCAGTCAGCGGAAGCTTTCGCACTCGATCCACGGACAGTTGGCACATTCATATTCTAGCAAGTCTCAACATCGGTTAGAGACGTCACTGCTCAGGTATACATTCACATGAGTGTAAAAAGGTCACTGATGTGTCTTCCACTGCTGTGGGGGTTGGAAGAAAAGTGGTTCCAAGACTGGAGTAGGTGCCTGCTTTGTCTGCAGTGTGAAACTGCTGGGACACAGTGTGATAACCACTGTTAAGTATCCAAGTTTCTGCTACGTTACAGTTCTCTAATCTGCTGAAATAATGGCTGCTACTTAAAAGGCATCGAGGCAGATCTAGCTTCACACCGACGCCTTGTCAGCGTCACTCTCTCTGCTTTTATATGCAGTGGGGAAAAAATTGCTTCTTTTTATACAGGAGCTGAAAAATCCAATTACCTGGCACTACCTCATTATGGTGCCTACTGACAGATGTTCATGATCTCGGGACAGTAACACTAGATTTGAGACATTCTGAAGAAACACAAATGATTACATGATCTTTGTAAGTGGTTTTTGTTATTTTATTAGCTGAAAGAGGATTAGCTGACCAAACAAGTGTCCCTTCATTATGATTATGACCTTAATGCATATATGATTTTACCAGCTGTAAAACCTAAAATATTAATACGCCTAAAATCTCATTTTGAAATTTTTGCACCTTCAGCAGTGAAATATTTCCCAATCAAAATGACGTCATCTCATTTCATGTGACTGTTTGGTCCAACAGGACAACAATATTCATGAGGCGTGCTGCATAATAACAAAACACTCATTCCATTCTTTTGACTTAAGCTCTGCCATCAGATTTATGTGCATTAGTCTATACAGTCTTACTTGTGCGCTTGTGAAAATACAGACAGTTAAAACATTTCAGTATAAAGGGGAAGAGTAGGAGGGGCAGAAGGAAGCTGGGAGATCCTCAAGGGTGGAGGTTGCTGGAGAGCTTACCCGCAGAGGGTGAGCCGTTGAGTGCAGCACAGCTCTGCTACTTGGCATCTGTAATTTGGTGTTGATTAGGGGGGAAATCATCTTCCACCAGGACTTCCTAAGAGGAACCTACACGGAGAATTGGAGAAATAGCCATAAACACATGCTTTACTAAATGCTATGGCACCTGTTTACATGCTAGCAAGATTCACAGGACCAGAAAAAGAGTTAGAGTAACATCAGTATAATCACAAGCTGACATATGTCCTCTAGGTAAATCACTTGTTTTTGGATTTTTTTTAGATGAGTCCATCTTTAACCTCCTAAGACCTGAACTCTTCCACGGCATGCATTTTTAATTTCTCTTTGATATTTGGGCGGATTGGGGCCCGATGAATGTAAAAACAAGGAATTACCTGGGTTTTTTTTCACCTTATTTTTGTTTTTAAGAAAAATAAGAGGTCGATATTTGTTTAAAATTTTGATAGAACAGTGTCAGTATAATGTCCTCGTAAGTGGATATCAGGCCCTTGTAGAGCAAAATTGAGTATTTTGGTCTAAATAACCCAAAATGTGATGTCCACATATGTGGACGCCAGGTCCTAGGAGGTTAATAGGAAAAGGTAGTTCTTACCACTGTGCTCTGGCCTGAACCGCCTCCCTCCTCACCAGCCTCTTCTTGTCATCCAGAGGTTTGGCGAGCGCTCGAAGTACTCGGGCCCGAAATGGCAACACCTTAAATCACACACAGACAGGAGGAAAAAAATCGGTAAAGCAATTAATATGTTAACATTACACTTTTTATACAAGTTTCCTGTTGAAAAAATGTTGGGAAAAGTGACGATTAGAATCACAGACTCTTCTTCTAAGGCCTTAAAGGGGCAGTTCACCACGAAATCCTGTTATGCTCATGAGTGGGTGACAGGATCTAAATATTAATGGTGCTCATCTCGGCTGAGCTGTAATGTTTCTCATTGGTTTAAGTACACAGTAGACAGAAAACAGGTCCCACATGAAGTTGCTCACAAAAAAACTCATGATTTCTAGAGAGAAACATCACTGCTGAGCTTCTCAAATACATTTAACGGTACTTTTGGCAACCAAGCACAAATGCCATTGATAAACAGCACTATGTCCAACTGTTCCCCACTTATGAGGATCAATAGTGACACATGATGACAAATTTGTAGCTTGTAATTCTCTGACTCAAACATTGTGGTGAAATCCAACAATCATTAAGACTCCTTTAGTAATTAGCTTCAATATAACTGACTGCATTTAGTCAGATTGGTCAATTCAGTCTGATTGCTAAATGTTTCCATGTTCAGGAACCGTAGTTTATGTTTGTGAGTCCTTATTCAGCTTTTGTAAAAACAAAAACACATTTCAATAAACTGGTTGAATTTAAAGTTTTTCAAACAGTTAAAGATAAAACACACAAATTAGGAATTTAAAAAAATCTTATGAAGGTTGAAACCAAAGTATTCAAAGATGGTATGTTTTACCTCATGTACAGGGAAGTAGGAAAGAGCGCTGATGCAGGACAGCGAAGCAATCCGTACACTCTGCAGTGTAAAGGAAAAAACACTGTCATCATTTAATGAACTTATACAGTCCAATAATGAAGGTAGGCTTTTATAGAGCACTTACAGCATTAAATACTAAAACAAAACAACAGTTTATAATCTTGAGGAGACTGAATAGTTACTGAACAGACAGTGGTGATCTAACTAACCATCGCTGGACTGCAGAGGAGGGCCAGCAGCCTGTTGACCAAAGCTTCCAGCTGCTGTATGAGAACTTGTGGTGGGTTAACGAGGACGGGCTCCAGACAGGACAGAGTTGTCAGATGAATGTCCTGATCAGGACACGACAAGGCCTCCAGCAGCAGAGAAAGAAGCTGCACAGGAACAGGACTTTGATGATTACAGGCACCTACCAGCTCGAGTCATTTCTTACGAGCATCAGAGCTGCTCTGTGTTACTCACCGCTGGAAGTTCAGTGACTTGAACCTGCTTGGGCAGCTTATTGACAATGTTAGATAAAGCTTTCAGGTAGTTGGGCTTCTTCTCTGGTGGAAACAAACAATACACAAATAAACCAAAAACATTACATTCTGAATCTTGTATATACACTGATCAAACAGGGTTTAAAGCATGGAAATCTTTGTCTTCATCAGTATTTGGTGACAAATTCCAGCAATGATCAATTAACTTTTCAATATATACAGTGGTGTAAAAGTGTTTTTTGATGTTTGTCTTAAATGTTTCAGATAATCACATATAACACAAGTAAACACAAAATGCAGTTTTTAAGTGAAGGAAGTGAAGAAAAATATCAAAACCTTATTGGCCCTGTTAGAAAAAGTGATTGAGCCCCTAACCTAATAACTGGTTGGGCAAACCTTAGTGGCAACAACTGTAATTAAGCATTTGCGATAACTGCCACTGTGGAGGATTTTTGACTCACTCATCTTTGCAGAATAGTTGTAATTGCTGTGAATTGCCCTTTGTTTTTCATGAGGCATTCGGAGGTGGACTTTCTCGTGTGTTTTGCTGCAGAACAGACAGACACCTTCCCAAAAAGTTCCACTTTTGTCTCATCAGTCCAAAGAACGTTTTTTTTCCAGAAGACCTGGGAAACATCAAGATGTTTAATGGTGAATGTGTGACTGGCCTTTATCCTCCTTTTGGTCAGCAGTGCTTTTCTCCTTGACCATTATACCCCCCCCCCCCCCCCCCCCCCCAAGTGAGGCCTGCAGTTCTTCAGTGTTGTTTTTGACCTCTTTTATGTGTCGTCGCTGCGCTCTTGGGGTAATTTTGGTCAGCCGCTTACTCCTGGGAAGGTTCACCACTGTTCCAAGTTTTCTTTATTTGTGTATGATGGCTCTTACTGTGGTTCAATGGAGTCCCCAAGCCTTAGAACCCCTGACAGACTGTCAGGGATTTTGTATCTCAGGTGTTTCTTCAGATGGTGGCACGATGTGTTGCTTTTTGAGATCTTTCAGCCTGCTTCACTTTGTCAAACAGCTTCTAATAAAGTGATTTCTTGATCCAACAGGTCTGCCAGTAATCAGGCCTGAGTGTGTTTAGTAAAACTGAACTCATCTTTCCACAAAATGTGGTTAATCACAGTTAATTCATAGTTTAACAGGAGGGGCAATTACTTTTTTGGACAGGACCAGGAGAGTTTGGACGTTTCTCTCTTAATCAATGAAATCATCATCTAAAAACTGCACTTTGTATTTACTCTGGGTATCTTTGTCTGATATTAACATTTGTCTGATGATCTAAAAAAATGTAAGCGTGACAAATATGCAAAACACTAGAAAAATCAGGAACTTTTTTTATTAATTTTTTTTACACCACTGTAATATAATGTCTGGACTAAACAGCTCACATGTGTAGTTTTATATGTTTCTGCTAATGGTGAAACATTTTTTACACATTTATTTTCAGTAATCTTGTACATCTGAGCACTGCTACTGCACTGTAATTAGTAGGTCTAGTGAATAACACTTCTAAACCTGAAAACAATTGTATGAGTGCTGCTGTTTGACTGCGATTGGCTTACCATGACTAATTTAAGAAAGCAACAATATGATCTATACCAGTTTTTAAATTGTGTTGATAGGCCTCGTAAAACCAGAGTCATGATAAACAATATATACGCTGCATTTTTTCCTGAGTAGTTTCATCACGTTTACTCTCTAAGGACAGCGCTAGCAAGCACTCTCTGCTTATTGAATGCAGAACAGCTGATTGTTATGTAAATAGTTTGAAATGGTTATACAAACGGTAAAAGGTAAATGGCTGCAAGTAACTTTGTTGTTTGCAAAACTTGTGCATATGATTTTAAAATTGATGATTTATATTTGCATTTAAAGTTATGAAATATGATTAAATAAACATTTTTGTGGTTACAGTAAAAAAAATATAACATTTTCTACTCTGATTTTATGTTTTTTGCCTGATTTTAGATCAATTGTGTTAGTACAGTATGTCAAAATGAAAACATGACTGTAAATTCAGACACGTGAGGTTGTGCTGAAAAGGATGATACCAAACAAGGCAAAGTAAATAGTTTTTAAAGGTGAAATGTAAAGGAAACATCAAAAGTAGTTAAAAATGGCCAATTATACCCTGGACCCCAGAGGGTTAAACTTTTTTTTTTAAAGTAACGCAATAGTTAGTTTTCAAGTAATGAATTACTTTTAGACTCTTGTAACTCAGTTACTAACTCAGTTACTTTTTTGACGAAGTAACTAGTAACTATAATTAATTACTTTTTCAAAGTAACTTGCCCAACACTGATTAACGGGGACCTATCACCAATAATGTTTGTGTAGGTTCGACTGTCCTGGTGCCTCTACCTTGGGGTGCAGCGTTGAATCCTTGCACCAGCTTGGCTTTGTTCTCGCTGAAGAAGCGCTGGCGGTACATGATGCGTACATCAGCGTGGCAAGCTCTGTTCAGGACGTCGGTGGAGTCACTCATGAGCAGAGAGAAGCCGTCTGCCGCCATCGGACCTAAACCGGCATCGTCGAGCAAAGAGAAGAGCTGCGAGGTACACAGAAAAGAGAGTAACACCAAATATGCTTTCCACTAAAAACACAGTAAGAGTGAAAGCTCCACTGTGTGCTGCTCACAGTTTTGTACCTTGTCGGTCAGTGTTGTGAACAGAGGGTGGTATCGCAGAAGCAGAGCCTTGGAAACCTGCGGACAAGCACAACCTTACTATCATTCTGAAAAGGATTTGTAAGGCGAGTTAATGCGCTGATGATTAGGAGTGAGCAGTACAGACAGAGTCACTCTTACCCAGATCATAAGTGTAAATGCCTGAGTGTGAACAGAGGAGGAAGGTGAGTCCAGCTCGCTGCACACTCTCTTCATCGTCCTCTGAATTAGGCTGTCGAGGGAATCTCCTGAAGAAGAAACAGAAAATGTTTTAACAAATGACCTAAAGCTTTTAGATTTAATAAAAGCCAAGCTGTGACAGGACACAAACTGACCCTGTGGTTTCTTGTTGACCAGGCCAGCAAAGCACTTTGCAGCTGACGTGTATGACAGCGGGTGGCTGCAAGTGCAGCTCATCTCCTCCAGTGCCGACAGCAGTTTGTCAATCTGGGGCACCTCCACCTGCAGACGACACTTAACACTGTCAAAACAAACTTCAACATACATTTCCTAAAAGTTTTTATTTATTTCTTTAAATTTAACAGCAATTCTGAATTAGTTGTTTAACATGCGACTCACGCTGCGAGGTAGAGAACACACACTGCCCATAAGCAGACAAACCAGCCGAGACAGGCTCCAGGAATCCCCCTCCTGCTTCTGAGAAAAGTAATCACACTTGTTACCCGAGACGTGACCTGATGGAGTGGTTCCAGTTTAAAGCTTGCTTCTACTCATAATGGGATGTGAATGTTGGCATTAATGTGCTTTCAATACTTTTGTCAACTGCTCTTTTTCTCAAGCCAAATAATGGCAAAACGCACATTTAAGAGTTAAACAAATAAAAATAAATAAATAAAAACTAAACAAATGACTTTTCACTTGAGCTTTTCTGAAATAAAAACATTGTAAAAATATGCATATACCCAGTTGGGGGTTTAGGTTAACTGCCTATAGGTGTGAATGGTTGACCCTGTGACCTGTCCAGGGTCCCTGCCTCTAATGCTGGGCATACACTGTGCGAGTTTTGGCCCATTTTGAGCAGTTTTCAGTCGTGCGACCGTTTTGGGGATCGGCTGAGTTTCGCCTTAATCGTGTGTCGTGCATCGTGTTGTATACATGGGGTAACGAGAAGCGATTAACACCTCATGACCAGCTCCCGATCATCAATCGCTTGGTTGTAAGAAAATCAAACGTGTTTGAAATCCTGTCGGCCTTCGTGAGGATGTCACCGCAGCCTCTCACACTGCGCACACACAAACACAGAAATGAAAGTGAAAAGGTGGAGCAGCACGGCAGTGCGGCATGTGATCTGGACACAAGCGATGAAAGCACACCTTGTAGAACTTTGGGAAGCTCATCTGAGCCTTTTCGATGTGGCCTCACGAAATTATCACGACCGCTCTGAGCGTGAGAATAGTTGGATTTACATTGCTGCTCAATCACAGCTGCCTGATCAATGTTTTTCATGAGCAATTTAGCAAAGTTGATGGTGGTGTGTGTCTGTGTGAGTGAAAGACAGAGAGGGAGAGCGAGAGACAGATTTTGTGTTATAACCTTCATGTAATGGACGCACAGTGTGAGCACTCAGGTCGCATCAGAGCATCGGGCTGTATAGTGTGAGACCCTGCATCGTGACCTACGAACTTCTAACCTCTGCGAGTAAATCGTACAGTTTGAGCAGGAGGTGAGTAACGCGACTGAAAAAAAAATTGCACAGTGTTTGCCCAGCTTAAGACGGCTGAGATAGGCTCCGCCCCCACTGAAGAGAATGGATGAATGGTATGTACATTTATGACCCTATATGTAGTTCTGACATTGTTTATTTTAGAAAGCTAAGAATTAGAACGAAGAATTCTTATGTTTTTTTTTACTCCTCCACTGTATTTCGTTCAATCAGAAAAAGCCATTCAGAACACAACACTGCCTTGACATTTGTGTTGTTTGTATACTGTCTGATTCTCTAAACTCTAATTATATAGTCACTAATATTTAATACATAAAATAAATGAGCACAGACAAAAACAGACCTTGAGAAGCTGCATGTGTGAAGGGAACGAGTTGTCAGGCAAAAAAGAGACATCGCCATCCAGGAAGAGAGACACAGCTCTCGACGCCGTCTGCCCCGCCAGGCTGAAAGGAAGCCACACACACCTCATCAAAAAGTACGCTCTGTATTGTGCAAACAAATCAAAGGCATTCGCAAAGAGAGACTGTGAAACAGACAGGAAATAGTATATTTAGATCAGCAGGTGTGACACAAAGGAGGAAATACAGCAAGTACAAGCCACCTTTAGTCCAACTTTGTTTTGTATATCTCTGCATTTAGAGACACTAGGTGTGTTAAGAATAACAACATTTACTATGTGTAAATGTGTCAAAAGACAAAATAAAATCAGGCCAAGAGGTGAACAAGATTACTGACGTGGGCTGCAGTCTGGAGCAGGAAGTGCTGATGACAGGAACCATGGCAGACAGGACCACCTCCTCTACCAGAGGACTAGGAGTTCCAGATGATCCCTCACCTGAAGAGCAAATGTTTTTAAAGTTGGGGGACTAAATGTTTTTGCCATGAACACGTTTTACAAATGAAAGCTCAATTCAGTTAGAAAAATATAACTGTAGCTTCAGGACTCAATGGATGGAAGTCTGTTAATTCATAAGTTATACTGAGAAGATTCAAATTAAAACTATTTTGATGACGTAAGATGAAGCTGGTCAATCCTTTCTCACCCTGCAGTGCTGCCTGGAGCGCCAGAGACAACAGGTGTGGGATGATGATGTTGTGGAAGCAGCGTCCTACTTCCTCGGTGTCCTGGACCTGCTCTGCTATTCTCTGAAGGCTGCGGCACGTCAGCACCACCTCATCCACTGAAAAACTAACATCACCTGAAATGAACAAGATGTCACACAGGTGTTAACCTTAGAGCATTTCATAGGACAACAACATGCTTTGGTAAAGCTTTTTGAATTTGGAGACTAACTCCAGTGAACTGATGTGTGATTGTAAATTTGCACCATGACCCACCGATCAGTTATAAATATACTATATATAAATATAAGTACTTGAAGCTAAAAAAAAAAAAAAAAAAAAAAGCATCTTTTTTGCCAGATTACCTGTGTGTGCTGAACGAAGCACCTCCAGGAGGACAGGTGTGCTCTCCTGGACAACACTGGGTTGGATGGACACTGCAGCCAGAGCTGACAAACACCGCTGACGCACTGAATGATGGGAATGTAGTTCAGAAGCCTCCCCTTGGTCTTGATTCATGGGCTCTGAACAGACAGGAGGGCCAGGTCACATAAACACCACTTGTATGTGTTCCTGTGCTTAAAATACATGATATTTTCAGCAGCTTACCAGTATACATCTCGTTCTTTAGTCTTGGAATCAGTTTGGAGATGACGAGTGCCGGGTGCAGCTGCGCTAAGGCTCCAGCACACTCCACCACAGCAAGACTGGAGGCAGAAACAAGACAAACACAAGAGAGGTGTCAGGATGAACGGGATTCAAATAGATAACAGAGAGCATCAAAGAGAAACGAAAGCTCACCTGACTGTGTCATCCTCTTCAATCAGCAGCAGTCTGGTCAGATGATCAAGAGCTAGCTCAATATCAGATTCTAACAGCAGACCTGAACAAGGGGAAAATATTTACAACATTCGCGAAAAATGCCTGACTCTGTTATAACGCTTTTAAGCAATTATATATATCCATCCATTCGCTTCCGCTTATCCTTTTCAGGGTCGCGGGGGGCGCTGGAGCCTATCCCAGCTGTCATAGGGCGAGAGGCGGGGTACACCCTGGACAGGTCGCCAGTCTGTCGCAGGGCCAACACACAGGGACAGACAACCATTCGCACTCACATTCACTCGCACATTCACACCTAATGGCAATTTGGATTTTCCAATTAACCTATCCCCACAAGCTGCTGCAATTATATATATATTTTAATTTAAGTACCTGCTTGTTGTGCCAGTGATGTGAGCACAGAGGTGGCAGTGATCTGCAGGCTGGAGTTGTTCTCAGAGAGAGCCGAAAACACGATGCTGCACAGAGCTTCTCGGAAGGCTAAAAACACACTTTCATCTGAAGTAAAGAGACAAAACGCAGATATGAGAAACAGAGGAGGTCAAAGCTGTAGTTCCCTTGGTCACAGTCAAGCAGCAAGTAAACAGTTTTTTTTTTTTAACCACACTATAACTGTTTGAAGTTTGTGACAATTACAGTGTAAACACACAGAAACTGACAATGATTAAAGGTCAACAGCCGTAACCAAGTAAAGTTTTTCTTTGGTCACTGGACCGAATGTTTTAGCTTGACTCAGTTCAAACAAAAGACAAACAAAAC
Organism: Neolamprologus multifasciatus; assembly: GCF_963576455.1. Lineage (NCBI taxonomy): Eukaryota > Metazoa > Chordata > Actinopteri > Cichliformes > Cichlidae > Neolamprologus > Neolamprologus multifasciatus. The sequence goes on along the minus strand of NC_140446.1, from coordinate 21,471,339 downwards.
TGTTTGATATATATCAGCAAAGTCACAGTCAAGAAGATTCAAATATTTACAGGATCGAGGACGTGCATATCTGAAACAAATGTAGAGTAACAAATAAAGAGCTATAATTTCAAGATTTTATTGCCGATGTTGAAGTTTAATGAGATGCAGCGGTGACTAGAAGAGGGAAAAACAGCAGTGAACACAGCACTCACCATTGTCTGAAGACTGGCAGTTTTTTACTGAATGGATAAATCGCTGCACCACCTCCAGTAATGTCCTTCTATGGGAACACTGCACAGAGAGAGAAACAGATGTGATTATGGACTTAGTTGTGTTAAAAACAAAACAAAAACATAAAAATCCAGATGTTAATAAAAGAAAACAGGGTCTAGAGTTCTCATACAACACATTCTCTCTACTCTACACATACTTAAATAGCCAAAACCTTAGCTCATATTAAACCAGTTAAACATGTGGACATCAGCTGTCTCTATTACCTGTGCTCTGTTGTTATATTGCTCAAGTAGCGATGGCATGACAGCAGCTGTAATGATGTGACTCGCACTAGTGGAGGCGCTGCAGGCGGCTTGGAGGAGCTTTGCGCTCGGCCATACAAGCTTTAAGTCTGGTTCACACAGGTGATGTTTGCAGTCTGAAAAAAAGCACAACACAGTACAACACAAGACCCATGAATGTCTCAGAGACTCATTGTTTAAAACTACATTTAACAATAAATACTGATTTCTTCCAAAGAACCGCTGACAATTACAGTGTGTTTACGTTGACTGTATAGACTGTAAATAAAAGATGGACCCAGTAACTGTGACATCACCCTCAGTTTTTTGGGCTCCTCATTATAAAGCCTCAACATTAGCAATTTTGGTCACTGCACTGTTGTTTTTTCTGCAGCTAAAAGTGTTTAGTATTTAGGCAAGAGGGGGTTGCTAAGTTATTAGCTAATGCTAAGTCTAAAAAGCTCACAAAGGCCTGGCAGAGAACCCCTGGCTACAGCTATCTGTGTAGACATCTGTCAGTCAGAGAGGCCATGACCCTAACTTTACAACAGTATCCAAATATATCTGCTGTATTTAAAAAGCAGCGGGTAGAACACTTTTTCTAACAGGCTGTAAAAATGCATTTTCATGTGTCATGTTGGGAATTTTAACACTGAAGTCAGCCTCAGGGGGCCTTGAGAAGTACCAATTTTTCCATAGCAAGTGATTGTTGCCATAGGAGTTGGGATCTAGGCCTTTGTGACAGAACCCTAAGACTCAAATATTGTGTTTTCAACCCACCTGTACAATCAATCTGTTAGTCAGCAAACGTGATATATTAGGTTATGAAAAAGTTGTGGGTTAACTTTCAGATAACCACCGTGGTATACACAGTATATATATTTTAAAAAAAGTTTCCTGCCAACTTCCTCCCCAGTGTACTGTACTACATAGTGCCATATTCCTGCTCATCAGTATATAGAATTTCATTTTATGTTTCTTTCTAGAACAAATGTACCTTTTTTCACATTTTCATGCATGCATAACAAAGCTGCATTTTACCTGTGAGAATGAAATCCAGGAATGTGCTGAGGGAGTCCTCAGAGTCAGAGCTGAGGACTGAGCGAGACAGACAGGAAGTGAGTGCGGTAAGAGCAGCGAGGCCTGCAGACTCAATCCTCTCGCTGGAGGTTTGAAACACCTGCAACGACACAACAAGCACAACTTAACTTGACTCTGCTGTTGTTAGTTAAACAGCAGTGAGGTCTTCATTCGCTTAATGCTACAAAAGAAACCTAGTATTTGGTGTTTCAGAAAGCACTACTGGCCTTAAATGTGCCTATGTTTTTTTTATGAGGGTGGAGTGGGTCAGAACGAGCTAAAAACAGAAATTCAAATCACACCACACCGAAAAAAGACCAGCTACAAGATATTAAAATATGTCTTAACAGAGCCAAGGCACAAAATACACAAGTACTACTGCTATTTACATTTAAAAACTGATCTCAAACAGACCTCTCTGCGTACTGCTGTCCACAGTCCCTGCAGGAATTCAGCCACATGCTTGTGTTCATACTGTGACACACAAGCAGCCTGAAAATGTAAAAATAATCACAAGTTATCTGCATGACTCTCTGCGCTGGACCACGTGTGACAAACGACTCTGCTGCTTAAGGGAATCGTGAGCTGTGCATCATTCACCTTTACTCATGCATACTCTGTGCAGCTGACAGTCAAATGTTTATATCTGAACTGTAAGCTCCTGTTTTAGCTGGAGGCACACAACATTTTTAGAGACGAGTTTCTCACCAGAGTCTGCAGCGAGTCCAGCTTTGCGCTCTGAACGTCTGAGTCCAGCTTCTCGATGAGGAGAGGTAACAGAAACTGTAAGATAGCAACAAATATTAGCGCAGAGGCCCTTCGTTTACTTTGCTTAGGAGGAAAAGCTTCAAAACAGAAAAAGTGTATCACATTTGAAAAAAACATAAATAAATAATACTTTCGCTCACCTCTGCAAAATTTGGAGTCCCAGTAAGGACGGCCCTCAGAGCCTGAACCAGTTCCTCCCTGGTGATGCCATGTGGGTCATTAGGAGGCTGAAGTGAGAAGAGATTTAAGAAGCCTATTAAAACATGCAGAACCCTACAAACATTCACAGATAATGGAAAGTACATCACGCCCCCTCCCAGTTTCCTCTCCCTCTTCACTGCGCTATCAAATAATGAATATAAAGACTCCAATGTATATATGAAAGATGTCTCTTTTGTTATACAAGCACCAAGGTGAGTGCCGATATTTCTGACAAACACAAATATATAAATGCAGAAAGACTCGTGCTATTGCAGACTTGCTCTCACAATATAGCCTCTGTTTGCATTTCATTTAATACCTGAAATAATACAATAAAAATGTAACCTCAAAGACCACTGATCAGTCATTATCAACTGGCAACCAATCGTGAAGCAAAAATGCTGCCCAAAATTCACAGGGTTAAACTTTAGATCTCTGTCTTATATTACTTTACAACACATGAACAATATTTATTACACATTGTTGTCACATGTATCCCAGTTTGGCCTAAAAGGAGTTCTAACATCAGTGTTAATTTCCTCAACCAACAATTCTAATGAGGTTGTTGATGCATTCGCTTTCATCAACACCCCCCCCACACACACACAAAAAATGCACAAGGACAAAAACACTACAGTTTAACGTATCAACATGTTCATTAACGAATAAAAATGAAATGAGTTGTAAACAACTCTCAGTGGCAGCAACATAAACTTTTACACTTAAAATTTTCGTCACCTTTAGATTTAGTCTATGATAACATCACAACATTTAGCTGATAAAAACTTAGGAAATTTAGACGCCTAAATTATGAATGAAACTAAATGATGTTTTAGTCAGAAGATTAAGATTAAAGCTAAATCAAAATTTGCTGCGAAAATGAAAACTTTGTAACATGTTATGGTTTAAAATGGTCGCTAATTAGTGAATCAGTGAATCTAATCCTTATTAAATATAAACTATGACTATCATAGCATGCTCATATAGATCAATGCAAATGTATAATAATAGATTTTCTAAATGATCCAATCTGTCGACTGATGTGTTGGGATATATTGTCTAAAGTGTTCATAAACTAATGCTGATCCTGCACTGTTTCCTCTTCAGTTTAGACTGATGAGGGATACTGGCCTTGAATGCTTAATAATACACATGGTTAAATATGCCTGTTCTTATACTTTACATGATGTTTTACGTCACATACACAACAAGCTTTGCGCCCATGTGCTGCTTTGCTCCAGAGAGACCTGTGATGCTCTGTGACATTGAGCTCAGACAGCCTCAGAGTCTGTCTGAGGTCACAGGAAGTCAGTGATGACATTTATGTCTGCTACACTCAGTTCTCGGTCCAAACCAGCTGAGTAAACAGGGACTTACTGGGGAGAAGTCGATTGGGAAATAGCAGGACGTCACTTCAAACAGTTCCTCTGTGAATTTACCTGAGACAGCAGATAGGAAATGAATGGGAGTTACAGTTTGATCACTGTGGCAGAAAAAAGGTGAGCTGCAGGTCAGAGACGCCCAGAAATACAGAAGAGGTGACAGTGAGGAGAAATTATGGTGTTCTCACCGAGCTCATAGCCTCTGTGAATAAGGTTTTTGGCAATCTGAAAGGCCAACAAGAGGTTGCGAGGATCTCGCTCCCCGTCCATGGACTGCACAAAACCGAAGACAAAGTCGGCACCCAAACCCTTAAGTTCTGTGGGAAAACGAAGCAGGGACACATCATGTGGAGAAAAAAAAAAAAAGAGTTTTGCAACACAACTGAGACAAACACTGGTTTACACAATGACTAAGAGTGGCTTGCGTGAGAGTGCCACGATAAAGGAACTATACAACCAACCATCTCTTCCTCAAAACTAGGAAAGCTGGTGAGGGTGTATCGGTGAAGCTTACAACCATCTTCAGGTGGGGATGATTATTATTTTGGCATGAAGAGCAAAAATAAAACGCAAGATTAATTTTCTTATGTGAAGTTAAAATATTAAAATGGAAGAAACAAGTAACAGCAGCTAAAAAACATTGGTACTAAGGGGATTTATCAGTTTTCTAATGATTGCATCTTCTTTTCAATCATTCACTTCCTACACACACACACACACACACACACACACACACACACACACACACACACACACACACACACACACACACACACACACACACACACACACACACACACACACACAGCTCCTGAAGCAGCTGTATGACACCGTTTCATTCCCTAAGTCAGAGGGCAGATATCAAAGCTCATATCAGAGCCAGAAATCCCAGCAAGATTCATTCATGTTTACTTTGATAAATCAGTCTTTGATGACTCGGTTTGAATTGTGATTAGTCATGTTGATTATCATCATATTGGAGATGAAGAAGAGTGTAATGATTTTTAAGACTCTGACAGTGTTCTTAATATAGTTTAAAACAGAGTCATTAAATGCATTTCAGGGTGCTGCACATCGACAAATCACCTACAATCAGCCTTACTGGATCTGATTAATATCACCAGTTTGTAATTAAACTGTTGTATCTACAGTTGCTGTAACCTGCATGCTGTACCTGTAGGTTACAGCTGAATAACGAAGATTTACAACTCATTTAAAATCTGTTTAGATCCCAGCTGTTTTTTTTATATATAATAATGAAATGATTCTGTGTAAATGAGTAAACATCTCTGCTACTTATAAAAAAAATATATCATATTTTTCCCCTCTTCTGTTTGTTAATACAAACAACGCAATCAAACATGATCCACAGAATTAAACAGGAGGGTCTTGCCCGTTGCCACGGTGAACATGGTCTGGAACCAAACATTTAAAGTTTGTTAAATCTAATTTCTGGAACAAGAAATTAGTCACAGTACCATCCCTCCTGTAAGCGTTTCCATTTTAACAGCTGGTAGCTAAACACAACTATTCCACTGTTAGCCCTCCATTTTCATTTTTTTTACAACATGGCTGTTATCCTAAAATATTAGCCAAACAGAGGACAGCGTGTGAGCGCCTTCCATTACTGCTGTGAGATTGTCCAACTTTTAAAACTCGTGCTCAATTCTTAAATCACCGGTTATTTCAACATGACCTGCTTCCTTCCACAGAGCTTTCTGTCTCTGTTAACTGAGGTTTTGTGAATCAAACCATAATCTCTTACCCGCCTCTCTGGTCTCCATGATGTTGATAAGCATGCTGTAAACACATGCTCTCTCTGACAGCATCAGAGACTGCAGGGGAAATAAATACATTTGTTATTAGTAGGAACAGTTTTAGATGAGTCAGTTTTACCAGCAAAAACAATAACAGAGAGGAAACAAGAACATCTAATAAGTGTGGCAAGATGTTTCCGACAGTGTGCTACATTAGGTTTTAAATGCATTACTTTCGGAAAAATCAAACACTGCAAAACTAGGAAAAGTCACAAAATGTCCACTAAAGTCAGAAAAAACAACTCAGACAGTGGAACTGTTGACATCATATGTGGAATGTAAAATGTGAATTGTTTGGTTAATCATAATAAATTCTTTGAATAATGGTGCAAACTCATGCACTGCAAATTGCTTAAATGTAATTTTTAACATCAGCATAACCCTCCAAGTACAGTGACCTAGATTAGTTATAGATGTTAGGTGAGTTATTTATAAGCAACAACTTGATCTTGACAATAATTTTGGTTAAGTAAAATACACCATGTGGTCTTTGTAAAATCCATGTTCTCTTCAATTCCCATTTTAAAGAACACAAAGACAACAAAGCTCACAACTAAGTATTAAAACTATGAAATTATGTAGGTAAAAATCAATCCAGCACTGTCATTATTCCTCACAATAACACTTTAAATGTACAACAATATGACAGTCTCACCTGTACGTGGATGTCCTGGAACACTGACCTCAACATGGACACAGCTGAGCCAGGAGGCAGGTTTGTACACTTTGTCTGAATTGGGGTGGGGTGGGGGGGAATGTACATTAACAAAACAGTAAGAGGAAATCCACAACCTTGCTCACATCTGGAACTTCTCAAAAAAAGTCCCCCAGCCTGAAATAAACTTGCAAATTTGAGCAGAAACTAAATGTTATCAAAGAACGACTAACCAGCTCCTTTAGCCCCTTTAAGACGGGAGGTGTGACGACATAATGATCCTTCAGACGGTTTTCATAGAAGGCAATAAGCACTTCCACTGCGGAGAAGAACAGGAAGAAATGCTGAGTGCTGATCGCCCCTTGACATGAATAAGCGTCATCGTAATCAACATATATGAATATAAAATGTAGTTATTTGAGTGCATTTTTGATTTGTCACTTTGCAAGAAGTTGTGCAATGCCGGCACAGTATATGGAAGGAGAAAGGTGTACCTTCTCTCTCTGTAAGCTCTCTATAGCACTCCTGCAAAACCTCAGAGAGCAGAAGGACTCCTCGGGCTCGAGTGTGAGGCTGAGAACTGGTCAGACTGGACCTTGAACAGGAAAGGTAATGAAGGTGGAAGTTGATATTAGATAGGAATATAATTGCAAACTCTGGCTGGTTCGGGCTGATATTTTCCCCTGACATGACGATGAACACAGCTTACCCCAGTGCTTCCACCAGCTGCAGAACTGTAAACTTCCCATCTTTGACACCTGAGCAAAACAAACAAACAAACAAACAAATAAGTTTAGTGAAGTGAAGTGATGAGCTACAGCAATGCAAGTACACGCATGCTCTAACTCTAGTAGTTGTACCAGGTTATAATTCAAAGGTAAGGACACAGGGTCATTGACAGGCTACCTTACACAAACACAGCAGCTAGCAAGCAGCATGTGCTTTAACCACTACGGACTAGCATCAAATTAAGAGTCCTTGTGAAGTGGCAATGTGTTCAAACTCGATGTATACATTCAGAGTGTGCATTTACATCGACAAAATAAGCAAATATATTTTCACGGCGAATGCTTACTCTTTATCTTGCGGTTATAACACTACACAGGATGTTGTGGCGCTAAGTTAGCTAGTTAACCATCACGTCTCGCTGCGCATCCTCGGAGAGCAGCTCTACAGCCTCTCCGGTGTTACTCTTATGAAAAATGCACCGTAAATGTCACCGGCAAACCGAGACAAAAGCCTTTTACCTTTTGCTGCATCTTTGGCCTTGCTGTCCTGCAGTCCAGACACAAATTCCTCCACCAGAGACAGCGCCAAGGTACTGTCCGCAGCCATCGTGTCCCTGTAACTACTTCACTGGCACTACGCATGCGCGAAAACTTTAGGTGAATCGCGAAAAGCGATTGGTTTTAGATTATATCTGATAAAAAATAAAACCGTTAAAAACAGTATAATATTATTTCCACACGTTTTTCATATTTATAGAAATGGTGGAAGAAAATCTTCAATATTATTTTTCCTTTAATGCCGCATTCAAGTACTGTCCGAACAATGCATTACAAATACTAGAACTAGTACGTCCTCTCCCTTCCACTAAAGTTTTGCTTTTCAAGAGGTTCCAATTAATTACTACCAGTATAATTTCAAGTAAGAGTATTGACATTAGAAGAACGTGTAGCTGTTATATGATAACTCCGCTGTACAAATTAATTTGCGGACTCCTCCGTTGATAATTGCGTCAAGTCCCGACGCAATAGAAACCAACACCTGGCTGGATGCTTTTGCGCAAGCGTAAAGAAAAAAGTTCGGGGGCGCTAGCAGACTGCCGCTGGTCACCTTTCACCAGCGAAGTAGGGAGAATTTTTTTAGGGGGGCTATTTAAAGAAAACACTGTACCCAGCTCGTCAAAGAACTGAAGTACTCCTTCGTACGGCGGACAGAGGGAGACTGTAGTGACCCGCTAAGTTTGTCAGAGACGGAAGATGCGGGGAAATGATATCGTGCGCGCGGAAGTTTGTGTTTACTTACGCCGTGGTAGCTAGCGTGTTGGCCCTGTTAGCCTGTTAGCGAGAAAGGTGCGCTGTGTCTGGACGGGTTAATAGCAACGCTTACAAGTCAGCCCAGCTACGTTAAACAGTAGAAACATACTGTATATATCCTGAAGCTAACAACGAGCTGGTGGCAGATGCTGGGGATTGCTCAAACTCTTGAAACGTCGGTGCGGGCCACGAGCCGTGAACTCTGTGTGCGCGTGTCAACACGCAGGCAGAAGTTATTTACAAAGAGGGCACTTTAAGCCCTAATCTCAAACGTATAGACCTGCAAAACGTGATTTAAATATTAACTGCCGCCCTCAGTGCGGTTACGAATGACATATCAGGCTTGCGTCCGTGTGCGTGCAAATCATCCTCCTCATCGGACCTAGTACATCGTCCTCGTCCGCAATGGGGCCCCTGTTTAGCCAGTGAGACCCGTAAAAGCGATCTGGAGCCCGTTAGCCATGGGGGGATGTATGGGCAGATACTTAGAAGGCTGGGAAGACTCGCAGAGTCGGGGCTCCTCCAGGAACGGTGGACGAGGAGGTAAGGCAACATTGTGTGGATGTTGTATTAATATGCAGAGAGGTTTTTTTGAAATATAAGAGCTTGAAACTTAGTCATACAGCAACAGTGTCTCTGTCCGTTGATGATCAGTGATGCCAAAAAAAGAGAAATATTTCGGCGTTTATAGTTTTGTGTTGCTACAACAATAGCAGGTTCAGACTTATCTAAGAGTGCATTTCTGGCCACCACTTGTGATTCGCATCCTTTTTTTGTGTCGTGGCTGCTGTTAAACAGAGGTCGATACCTCTGTTTAAAAGCAGCCACGAGAGGGCAGGTGCACGAAATCTTCATTCACGATTCCTCACACACATGAGGAAACTGGATTCTGCTGTAGCTGTCTGACTTTGATGTGTGCCTCTTCTGTATCAGTAAAAAAGGGCTTGATTCTTTAGCTTTGACGAGGTAGTTTTTCATCTTATCAGTTCAGACTGGTGAAGCTGTATATTCAGATAGTCAGATAACATCTGTGCCAAAGTTGATGACAGTAAGCTCGTTGGGCGATTTTCGTATATTAAATGTGTTAAAATCTAGGGCGTAAGCTCTGTGTTGTGGTTACTGTAACAGCCAGCTATGTTACATTAATTCCAGAAGTTGCTCTCTTTTTACATCAGTTCATGTCTGTTGGTTATGGACTTTCCTGGAAGTTAACATAATAATAAACTGCTACTTTTGTAACCAAACTAAAGTTAACCATCAACACACAGGCGCAGTGCAGATGAATTATTAGACACTGGGAACTTCTACTTTTCCAGAAAACAATGGTGATTATATTTTGTGTGACCTTGTTATGATACAGTCATTATTGGGAGATTAGAGCTTTACAGCCTGGCAGGTTCATGAATGGGGGTCTTTTCCCATCCCAAACACTTTGGGATGGGAAAAGACTTTCCAGCTTTTTCAGATTTCTGTCATATTGCTTTAAAAGCATGCTCGGTTGTGTGACTACAGTGCAAGCACACTTGAGCTCAGTGTTTGCCTTAGAGTGGCTGCTCAGGAAACTAAATGTCTGTTATTCATTTGGATGCAGGTTCTGTCCCCTTGATTTGTTACTGCTGGAAAGTTTTTCATTCCGCCTTTTTCCAGTGGGAATTGTCTCCAGTTTGCATCAGAAAGATGGGAGGTTTTGAAGATGGAGTCCAACTTTCGCCATATAAAAAAGGGCGTTGTTTGAATAGACTTTCTGACCCCTGCTTATAGAGTTGCATCCTAAAATTAGACTCTAACATAGATTTTTGATGCCAATATGACCTTCAAAGTAAGTTTCTTTGTCGTGTGCCAGAGTAGCTATTTAAAGTTAAAGCTGTCAGGGCCAAGATACCCAGGCAGTGGCTCATGTTGATTTCCCAACTTGATTAGACTCAACACGCTCCCTTTGCTAGACAAGGCTTCGATCAAGAACAAGTCACATCATGTGTGAATGCTGTATCAGTGACTGAGACTAATACTGACTGTAACCCTGTTACACACATGCTCATAAAGAAACCCCATTTGATAAGAGGAAGAATTGGATAGCTCATATGTGATCTCAATTTTTTCGTTTGTTCCAATTTTGTTTGGATGAGAGCTCACTAATTTGTGTTACTATGTTCGTGTTAGGTCTGCCTACCACACGCTTAAAGGAACAAAAAGGAGGCTCTTTTGCATTGTGATGCTGAAAAAAATAATGGAAGAACATGTTTGGACTTTAAATAAAGATCTGCAGAAACCCGTTATAAGATAGTAACGCATTTAGAAGCAGCATGGATGTAACTGAAAGGTGATTCAAAATGCACAATTTCCAGTTTATTTTAAATATTGATTTTTAAAAAGTCAAATATCAATCAGGCTATAAGAGTATACAAAACCTGCTGAATATATATTCACAAGGTTCGCTTGCTAGTTTTGTAAATCACCTAATAATAACGGTAGACTGATTAACCATGATAATGTCAAAGCTCTCATTGATTAGGATCTCAAGAATCAACAAAACAATTCACTGGAAAGTAAGCTGAACTGTAAATGAAAGTGAAACCTACCCGTTCCAAGGTGGTCTATCTATTTTGAATGTAATTGCTTTAGAAAACAGCTTGATTAAGGAGAAACACATTGTTTTAGTTGACAATGTCTATGTTGTCGTTGTTGTGTTTTTGTTTTTTTAAGCATCTCTGTAACAGTGGTTTACAATTTCAGTAAAAAGCAAATATAGATCAAACCTCAAACCAGCCTTCCCATGAGTGGCTCTCAGCACTGTCTGTATCCAGCTGTCTCAGACTAACCAGAAATCAGCTGGGCTGTTGTATTGTCACGTCTAGGCTGGATTCTAACCTGGAGGCGTTCAAGTCATATTTTCACTTTATTGGCTGTCTGGTACAGAGCAGGGTTACTGCTACACCAACACATCATCGCTCTGGTTGAACCAAACCCATTTCACAGCTGTCTCAAGCACATTCCCATTTAAAGGGTGACCGCTATTAGAGTGATCAATCCAGCATAAACAACATAAACATACACATGGACAGAAGTAATGGGCCACACCTCTTAATCTTTGAATGCAGGCTTTGTCACAACGTATATAATCAGTCACATAGTCGTGCCGTCTGCCTTTACAAACAGTTGTGTAAGAATGGGTCGCTCAAAAGAGCTCACTTAATAAGAGGATGATATTATAATTGGATGCCACCATTGTGACAAGACAGTTCATGAAGCCTCTTTACTCCAAAATATTCCCCGATCGACTTTATGTGATCTTTTTGCAAAGTGGAAAGACAGCTGCTCAGCCAACTAAAGTTAATGAGTGGGGTCCTTCTCTGGTTTTAACATCAGCACAAAAACAGTACACCGGGAACTACAAGGTATGGCACAGCTGAGCAGTTTGTGTTACATGTGGGTGTCCCAGTACTTCTGGCCTTACAGTTTACAGTACATGCTTGAGCTTGATTTCTTATTGCATTTATGATTATCTTGTTTTTATGTTTGCTGAGTGCCCAAATTATAATTGGAAAAACAAAAATAATTACCCAGTCTATTAAGATTAATTAGTTTCGCTCAGAGTTTGCTGGAAATATTCTGTAAAATATTATAGTTGCTTCAGGGATCATTTTCAGATTACAGAGACTCATTGTATCTTTAGTGTAGTGTAAACATTGGTTTGACAGGGAAAAGATCCCCCAGATCCATCCTGGGAGGAGACATGAATCCCTTTGGAGTTGTGTCATGAAGGGCATCCAGCATAAAAACCTGTCAAATCAAACACGCAGAGCAACCCGCTGTGACGGGAGCAGTTGAAAGTAGCTTTTAGAGGCTGACTGTATCTTTAGCTGCAGAAAGGTGAAGGAAACAAAGTGGTGATAAGATAAGCAGTTACAGCACGTGAGTGAGTGTGCGCCAGTACGTCCTCATATTGATTTGGTCAGTGGCAATTCAGTCAGTGTCATCTGGCAGCGGCGTTATCTTTGTTGCTCTTTAAAGGAAGACCGTGGACAACCACACCTTCCCCCCTGATAGTTTGCCTCATTTCAAGGGAATGTGTGCAGCTGTTAAATGTCTTTGCCGGTTCAAAGCAACATCTTGGTAAAGTAAAGCATTTGTTCCTAGCGTTAGGTAATCTTCATCAGCCACCTGTAGTTGCTGGGTGTGCTGTTTTTGCAGCACAAGGAAGCCTTGTTGCTGTTTCTGGTTTATGAGGCATTTCACCGAGTCTCATAAATAGTTCAACCTCATAACGTGACACTTGCTTCTCTGAGCCCATCATGATGAACAACACCTTGATATTGCTTCATGTGTCTGTAATGTGTTGCTTCCTGTTGTTTTGGGTTTTTTTTAAGACACACACACTTATCCCCATAAATTTTATTTCTGTCACTCGCGCTCTCTCACCGTACTGCAGTTTCAGCAGTATTCTCCTATAATGTGAACATTTTTGCACGCGGTCACACTCCCTATTCTTTTTCTATACAGTTTAGCTCACCGTTTATAAGTACAGACACAGTGACACTGATTCATAGGAGTGTACTGCAGCACTGCTGTTTGCCTGCGTGTATCAACCCATCCCCTCTTCTGATGAATTTTGTTAATATTCAAACTTTAAACTCCTGAGCATCTCAGTGGAAGATGAAGAGGATTAACCAGTATGAGGCCAAAGTCTCTGTTACCTTATTTGACCAAAATAAAAAAAAGCTTAATGACTAAGACATTATATGTGCACCACACTGCTCACATAATGTTGAGGTCCGGGCTTTGTGAAGGATAGTCTGTGACCGATAGTGTTACACGTACATATTTCCTACCCAGGTATGCTTTTACTGCATTGATAGTGTTTTTGAGATCATTGTCATGCTGAAAAATGCCAACTGTGAATCAATTGGAAAGAGATGGCACTGCTTGGCAGATTATACCCTAATGGTACTTTCCTGTGTTCATAATTCCGTTAGTTTTGAGAAGATCTCCAGCATCACTGACTAAGGGGCAGTAGACTGCTTTAGACCAGGGGTAGGCATCTCCAGGCCTCGAGGGCCGGTGTCCTGCAGGTTTTAGATCTCACCCTGGGTCAACACACCTGAATCAAATGATTAGTTCATGACCAGGCTTCTGGAAAACTTCAAGACATGTTGAGGAGGTAATTTAACCATTTAAATATGCTGTGTTGGATCAAGGACACATCTAAAACCTGCAGGACACTGGCCCTTGAAGCCTGGAGTTGCCCACCCCTGCTGTAGACATTGCCCTTTGCACCTTATCTGTACTTACTGATAACACTTTGAGCCAAAAATCTCATATCTGGATTCATCCAGCAAAGACCTTTGCCAAGTCTTTGCTGGATTGTCTGCTATTATTCTTAAGAACATGACTTTTAGACACTTAATTTGCTGTAGATGACATTCAAGGCCACTCCATTTATCTTTGGTCCTCCACCTGTCAGGTTTCCTCTTTAGGAATCAACTTTTAGGGCAACATTACAATGCTGCGCCTGCCAAAATGTGTAGTCTTTGGCATTGTTCATAGATTCAGCAAAAGAAATGGGTATTTCGTGCTTTGGTGACCGGCTGCTAGTAACAAAGTGCCTAAAGAAGCCATTCACAATTGGTTCTTTTCTAAGTTGCCTGTTAGGCACAAAACTGGTTCATTCCTTGAGTTAGAAGCCTTTTTAATGCTTGAATGATTTATAGGTCGTTGTTAAATGGCTTAACAAGCAAACAGAAAAGGAGTAGGGTCCAAAGAAAACCTTCGCAAGACCTTCAGAAAGCCGGGAGAACTATTGCTCAAGATCCCATTAAAAATTACAAGTCTGGTTTCTTGGAAGCAAAATATAAAGAAATAAGGGCTGGCTCAAGACTTTAGAACAGCCCTGTACTAACCAATAGATATAAATGCAGAATAAAGTGACACAGACTGTAGGGAGGAAAAAAACAGTTTGCAATAGCTGTAGGCAAAACTTGCAAAACTTGAAAAGAAAACATTTAAATAGTTGTTGTTGTTGTAATACAAGCCTCTTTTGTATGACGCGTTTTGCAAGTGTTACGTCACGTTGCCTCGGCAGAATGGAAACAGATAGTTGAGGATTTACAGCATGTGTTTCATCTTAGAAATAAGGAGGTCTTTATGGTGCACCCAAGTTTTATAGAGCAATGTTGCACAATGGAGTTTTCAATGAGCTCATGAGAGTTTGGAATCTCATAGTGCCTTTAATGTATGCAGTGTTTATTACTGATGCAATAAGCTTCTAAGAGCCAGCATGTTCCATGTTAAGGGCTATGAGCTACAAAATAGGAGCAGGTGGACCTGTCGGTAGCTTTTCTGAGCGGAGTGATCTGTAAACAGAGCATATAAAGACAGTGGCGGCACTATTGTAGTAATAATGCATGTGTTTTTGTTTTTTTTTTGTTTTTTTAAGTACCATTATAGATGCTTTAAAAACACTTTTAAACAACAGTGTCTTTAACTGCAGAAAGCTGAATGATATAGTGTGGTGATAAGATGACTGACTACAAGGTTGAGCCCACTTGGGTGTCCTGTACACTGTGTACGTGCTGATTTGGAATACGTCCACATTGACATAACTGCGATATGTCTATAGCTCACAAATGTCAAACACATCTTCACATCATGGGCCACATACAGCCTAATCAGACCAGTGATACAGAAGACAGAAGTTTAACCATACAATGAATCCCTCAGATATCTTCATATTAAGGAAAGAAGTACTACAAACTTTCTTCATCATGTAGAAAAACTCACTTACTTTTGAAATTGTAAGTTAAAGAAATCTGTCACCATGACTCTGTGGAACCAAGTTGTACATATTAGGTATGTAAAATTACAGAAAAAATGGTTGTTACTCTGTAATGATATAACATTTTTTAACCAGGACCCATAAATACATTTTAAAAAAAAGAAGCAAAAATATAAAACATTTGTGTTGTAGGTAGTGAAAAAAATAGACTTTTCTGCCATTTCATTCTGTATGAATTACTTATTTACCTGGTGTAGTATATATTGCCATGGAGGTTTTCATCAGTAATGCTATAAAATTTATGAAAATAAAGCTAAAACTAGGGATGTTCCTAGTGACTAATTTCTTAGCGTACTTTCCCCTTCATTTAGTCAACTAACTATTCTAAAATGAAGAAACAAGTTAAATTTGTCAAAAACTCTCTACACAAAGGCATTTTAAGCATTTAACACATTCTTTAATCAATCATGTTGCTTAACTGTGCAGCACCTTGGTTATGAGCATTATGAGCATTTCATGTTCTCCAGAAAAACACTTCTTCACCGATGTTAAATAGGATGTAAAAACATGTTACTACAAAAGATGTTAATGTATTAATAAAATGTGACAAATTATCATCAGAAAAACAAACTGTGACTGAAAAGTGTGGCACATTGTGCTGTGTGTTATGAATGATGCACGCTGTTCCATATTCATGCCAACCACTTCAATAAAAGTTTAAATCTAAAATAATGAAACGATAGAATGATAGCAATATATATTTTTTTCTGTTTATCTGGAGTCGGGGCGCAGGGGCAGCAGCCTATGCAGAGAAGCCCAGACCTTGCTCTCGCCTGCAACCTGATCTGCTTAATCTGAGGAACGTTGTACCATTCCTAGGCCATCCGATAGATATAATCTCTCCAGCATATCTGGTGCCTCCTCTCAGCAAGACATGCCTGGTCACCCAGAAACCTCACCCAGAAACTGCCCGCCTTTCCTTTCGATGTGGAGTAGCAGTGGCTCTAAAGCCCATCCTGAATGGCTGAACTTCTCACTCTATCGCTCAGGGAAAAACCATGCACCCCTGGGCGAAAGTCAATTTCCGCCGCTTGTATCCACAATTTCGTGCTTTTACCTTTAAAAGGACTAACAATATTTGTGTTAATAATAAGATCAGTCCCAAGATTGGTGCATTCATGCTGTTTCTCAACAATGATCCTCCATCTGATGGCAGATGGCTGCATAACATTTGGGACACAGCAATTAATCGGCGTTGGATATCAATTCAAATGTTTTTGGCTCTCATGGACACCACAGGCCTTTTTTTAATTTTTGCTCAGTGGTAGTGAGGAACCTGCTTTACTTTGCTTGGGATTCACTCGCCTTTAAATGCTAATCCTACACCAGGATTACTTGTCCTGAGCCTCCTGCACTATAGATAATTATTCTGGAAGAATACTTTTGTATGCTGTATTTTCCATCAGTTCACACTGTGACGCAGGCATTAGCAACTATAGGCAAGTTTAGTTCTCAGTTTTATTGTCGAGCTTTTACATTGATTTATAGCTTCATGTATTTTATTTCTGGACATCCGTAGCTTCAGTCAGAGGAACTTTATGCCGGCTATGATACAAACAGGTGTGGAAAATCACTGGAAGTTTCAATGATGGCTGGCTGATCCTAGCCTGTTGTCCTTATGCTTTCCCTCCAGATCAGTCAGTGTTCTCCTGGCCTAGGTGTGCTCTGTATTAATACTGAATAGTGGGAAACATGAAGGTAAGGTTACATAGACAGATATAGAGTAAGCATACGCTTCATGGATACAGCAAACTCTGAATGACCTCCTAATTTTAGATGGAGAAGACATGTTAGGGTGGGGTAGGACGATCTTTCTCTGATGACAGCTCGAGTTTCTGTCTGGCAGTTCTGTTTATTACAGTGAGGAGATGAAAGAACAGAGTTAAGGCTGGGCTTTCCTCATTAGCCAAGCTGCCTGCTCTCTGCATTCGGCATTTACACGTGATAATGAGGATTGTGAAAACGACTTCCACCGACTGTCGTGTTTGGATTCCTGTTGTTTCCTCCTCCGCTTTTTTAAATAGTAAGAAGGGAAATAAATTGTACATGTGGGTGAATTAATCAACACTTGTTTTGTAATGAGAGGACCTCATGCTGTGTTCAAATGTTACCTTAAATGAGGTGTTTTCAGAATTCTGCCTCTGACCTTAGAATTTAGTGGGGTGTTTGTTTTATTTGTTGCGTATTATGAGTGTGAAACTTCAGCATTAAATCAATACACTCCTCTACCTTTACAGGGCGTAACGAGCCTCTGAAAAAAGATCGTCCCAAGTGGAAGAGTGACTACCCGATGACGGAGGGCCAGCTACGGAGCAAGCGGGATGAATTTTGGGACACGGCGCCGGCCTTCGAGGGCCGCAAGGAAATCTGGGATGCTCTGAAAGCAGCCGCTGTGGCCTTGGAGTGTAACGACCATGAATTAGCTCAGGCTATAGTGGATGGAGCCAGCATCACACTGCCACACGGTGAGGACAGAACACACACAGTATACTTATACAGTACAGTTCTCACCTCACTCTCACATAGGCTGCTTAAACCAGACTTAACTTACAATGTGACCTGTTTTTCTGTGGCATCCTCTTCTCAGGTACCCTGACAGAGTGTTACGATGAACTTGGGAACCGCTACCAGCTGCCCGTCTACTGCCTGGCACCACCCATCAACCTCATCTCAGAGCGTAGTGACGAAGACCCCAGCGACAGCCCTGAACCCCCAGCAGCATCCAAGAAGGAATTCCAGCTCAAGGTACCACGACTAGTACATTTCCTGTAAGACACGGGTCACATTACCAACTGATTAGGACTAAATGGTGTCATCTGCATATTAATCCACACTGTAAACACTGTACTCAATGTAATCAAATAGATGTACTGGTCTAATATTAATTCGGAGTAACTGATTAAGTTTAGACGAATATTCAGTTGGGTATATTGACAACTCAAGAGGCAATGGTTGCCTCAGTCTTTGTTTTGGGGTTTTCCTTGAAGTTTGCATAAAAAGCTAAATATGTAAATCTCCATACAGTCATGCCAAAACTACAGTTCCAAGGTTTTGCATATCAGAAAATGCTAAAAAGTGATCTAGTCCTCTAGCAAGTCATAAAAACTGATAGAATTATACTGCCATTAATCATGCAATAAAAAAAATGCAGAAACAGTGTGTGAAAGGCTGAGTACACCCTTACTGCTTCCACAACAATTAAGGGGGTAGATAGCAGCCAGGTGCTAGTAATTTGAATGGATTTGTTTGCTGGCACTTCTGTAAAAGCAGAAGTTTTAGTAGTTTGCTATTCTGGAGCATTCAGGTGTGTGTTGACACAGTTCCAGACAGGAAACACAGCATTATTCGTACCTACAGTTCATTTAGTCTGCTCCAAATCAGTTGATGACTTTGTAAACTTGTAGCTTTTGCTTGTATTTTGGTTTCTTTTTGCACACAGAAAAATCTATATTAATTCCAAGTGAACCAAAATGTTTCACTGCAAGTCAAGTGAGAGTGTTCAGTTTGCTGATTGGCCAGATGTGTCTGAGGTGAGAACAACTAAAGTAAATACAAGAAGAAGGTGCTGTGCTCCCGACTATTGAACATGACCATGAAGAATTTACAATCACGTCACAACTAGTTGCCTGTCTGTACAGACCTTTGTACATCTATAGTACCTTGCCTCATCCCAGAATACAAAGCATACGAGGGTGCAGGAAGATTTTAGCTCAAGCCTACAGCATTTGCACCATAAAGAAAGTTTTCTGGAGTTCATTTGGAACCACAACAAGACCAGCTCCTCCACAGTGGTGTGGTTGTTTTTGTCCGCACCCAAGTGCGATTGCCGTGGTCACACCTGCACAAACGAACCGCAAGGGGGAAAACGAACCAGTTCAATTTAAATGGACCAAACACTGCAGATATGAAAACACCCTAAGAGAAACAACAATTGCTTCCACCTACGTGGGAAGGGTTATGAGGCCATTTCCAGTGACAAAGATGACTCACGTGGAAAACAGTTATGTCAGCCACCATTCTTCCCAGCAGTGGAAGTAACAGAAAATTCCCCCCACGTCTCAGACTCTACAGCCCTACTTTAACATTTAACATGCTGAAGTGAACTGTTAAAGTTCTTGACAGAACAACTAGACAAAGACTGAACAAAGTCTCTTCTCTCTAAAAAGAACAAGGCAGCATGTCTTAGGTTTCAAGAACTGATAAAGTCTAGGAAATGTTTTATTATGTTCTGATATGGAGAACCTTAATATTAGTAGAGTGTGACTACATCTGGGTCAAATCATCATTAATGTTGTGGCTGTGCTTCTCCTGATTAATTGTTAAACTGCTGTCCATGTAGTCCATGTAGTTACACATTACTCTGTTTTTGTGTTAGCTAGCTGTTTGAGCCGGTTTATCAGCAGCTGGTTTCACCTTTGGACAGAAAAACAGATTTCACCCATCATTTACTTCCTGTGGTTATGAGTCATATCCTCATATGTGCCTAATAAGTGCAAACAGATGCTAGAGAAGCTTATGTACTAACATTCATGCAGCTTTTGACATTTATTAAGATGTGGTTAAAACTGTAAAATGCCAACACAAAACAAGCCACGGACCAGTTTTTGAGTTCTTTGCATTTGGAACTTGGCTCACCTCTCCATGCAGCATTGTTAGCTCACTCTTCTGGTCCCTGCTCCCCTGTAGGTGAGGCTGTCCACAGGAAAGGACTTGCGTCTCAGCGTCAGCATGGTTGACACCATAGGCCAGCTGAAGAAGCAACTGCAAGCCCAGGAAGACATCGACGCCGTGCACCAGCGCTGGTTCTTCTCCGGGAAGCTGCTCACGGACAAGACGCGGCTGCAAGACACTAAGATCCAGAAGGACTTTGTGATCCAGGTCATCGTCAACCCACAGGCACTCCAAGCCCCCAAACCATCACCACCGACAACCACCGCCTCCTCACCTGTGCCCGAGTAACCGAGGACTGTCAGAGGAGCGATGCAGTCTGTGATGGACCAGAGGTGCCTCCCAATGCTGGATAACTTATTCTTCTTGACAAAAGCTACTGTTACCGAAAGAGAAATAAACTGTGAGGGTGAAACAAACAAAAACAGACAAAGAAGAAACTGAAAAGTGCTGCTTTTTTTTTCTCTTTTTCTCCTTTTTTCTAAATGTCCCTGTGTGTGCACGTGTGTGTTTTTTGGAGGGGATCTGCTGAGTCGTTCCAGTCATCACACTAACCAGAGATGCCTGTCATCGTTGCATATTAAAGCAGAGCTCCTCGCGCTGGTGTGCAAGCCTTTTCTCAGTGCACAGAACGTGCACATCAGAGCTGCACATGCAGACTCTGCCTTTGCCCTTTAGCCTGCTAACACAGTGCCAACAGAGGAACTGCAGAGGCGTTGGTTCTAGAGCGTATTTCTGCTATGACACCTATAAACTTGGCACTGTTGCTCTCTTTGTCCTCCACAGAAACAGGAAAGGAAAGCAGGAAAAAAGAAACGTGCTGAATATTCTTCTTTTTTTTCCTTTCCCTTACTGAGGAAATAAAGTCAACTGGGCTTTTTTGCACATTTAAAGATTAGTACTATACTTTTGTGGTAGTTTGTGTGCCTTCTACAAGACAAAAGGGGGTGGGTAATCACCTGCAATTTTACTGTTGGGCTAATATATCTTTTTTTTTTTTTTTAGATTCAGGAACTTTTAGATGGACCTAAGCTATAAGTGTTGCCTTTATTTCTTTTAAAAGATCTCTTGTGGACAGAAGAGAATGGTTGTGTATGTGTGTGGGTGTGTGTGTATGGAGGGGGTGTGCGACAAGATTACGAAGCTGACCCATACGATGCATTGAGAGTCGAGACTGGACTAAAAGTCATAGCTTAAGTGAATCATGTCATTGATTTAAGGGGGAAGCGGAATTCCCTTGAAAAAAGTGTCGTCTTAACCGCTGTGTTGCTGACTGCGCAGTGACGCCCTGACCAGCAGGAGGGAGCAGCACAGGCCTTATTAAATTTGATCAGATCAGTTGTTTATGGTCACTTGTTTTGTTTTGTTTTTCCCCTTCCACCACCGGATGAATGTAAATCCAGCTTTTTTTGCTCTCGATGTGGTCTGGTAATGTTGAACAAAAAAAGAAAGAAAGGAGGGGAAAAAGGCATTTTCTCTTCACCAGCAGGTATGATACGGAGCGGCGAGTGAAAACAAAAAGCTCAAGCTGATTTCTTTTTTCTTTTTTTTTTCTCCCTTCAGTAAAACTGGCCATACTGGTGATCCCCTACATATCATGACTGTTGCTTACAAGCACACCCCAGGGATTTCCACACGATGTCCAGTTTGCTTCTCATGTAAAAGCAGTTGTTTAAGGCCTTCTATGTCGCAGGAAGGCCCCACAGAGTGATATTTTTTTTTTTTAAAAAAGGTGGATTTGGGAACTAATTTTGCATATAGCAAACTCAGCGTATGGCAGTAGGCGAGGTATGGTCTTAAGCAGGCAGGGAAAGGGAAATGCAGCATGCTGCTTTATGGGATTTTTTTTTTTGGGGGGGGGGGGGGGGGGTACAAATACTGCTGGAGTTCTCCTTCAATTTTAATTTAATCATATTTTCACAGATCCGACTGGAAAGCTAAAAATAAAACCAAAATCTGTGCTTCAAGGCGAGAATGTTTTTTTTTCTGTGGTGGCTTTCCTGTAAGCTGGTGTCGATTCAGAGAACAAGGAGAGGTTTTTTCGAGCTTGTTTGTCTGTCTTAGTTTCACACTGAGCGGTGAGCACGCACTGCCTGTTTTCTTTACATCATAGCACATCTGTTAGTGTTCATGCCCCGACTCTAACCGGCTCTTGAAGAGCAACAATAATTGTTTGGAGGGAAGAGAGCCATCAGGTTTGTCGCCAGCCGCAGCGGTCACCAGAGGAAACAAACGAGTGAGATGTGATATCTGTATGTAAATCTGCAGACGAGCTGCAAGATCTTTGGCAGTGGAACATTTTCACTTTTTATTTATAGCTGCTAGCAGTCCGTAGTTCACTCAACTTTGCTCACCTTAAGCAGCCTTTCTTTGTATGTACGCGTGGAGAGCATTAGCTATCATCTGGGAACTTTTTAAATTTAACAGTATTCATAAGTGATGACCAGTGCACAAAATAAGCTTGGCTGATGCTGGAATTCCTGAAAAATTGGATGTTGTCACCAGAGGCTGGACTCCCAGATTGATGAGCTACAAACAAAACAGCCCCACATTCATCCCCCTCATGCTGGACCATGTGAATCCACTTTAAATCTCTGTGGCTGTGTTCACACTGGAGCTCAGTGAAGATGATTTTGCCTGAATAATAGCCATGGATCACTCGGTGTGAAAAACACAGTGCTTTATTATCACAATCACCCTTTCTTGTATTTGCAATCAGAGATATGAGACTGCTTTCCTGAGCAGTGTGTTTGCACAAGAGTCTGTTTCTATGGGAGGAAAAATAAAAGCCATAATCCTGATCATGACATTTGTGTCACTGCGTAGCACACTCCAGCTGATTTTCTTTTCTCTTTTTTCTTTTCTTCAGTGACTCATTTCAAACTCAAAGTGCATTTAAGCTATCTTTTTTTGTCAAACTTCAATTTTCTGTTGTCCTGTTTCTGCACACAAAGGAGGAAAGCCAAAGATACAAGAGCACTCTGTGCATCAGTTCCAGGTCATGTTGCAGAATAACGCATCAGCTGTCACAAACGTCCACAGCTGGACGAGCTTTGTTTTCATTCTCCGCTCCTGTCGCACAAATATCCTGCATCATCAGCATCGTGGAGGTAATAAAACTGACCTGAGCCACAGCAGCAGTTCACCACATCAAGATGATGTTCCTTCTCTCTTTGTCTAGCCACTTTTCAGCCTTGTGGTTCATTAACTTGTGTGTGTTTTAAGGATGTTTTTCTTTCCTCCTTCACCTTTTACCTGTGGTTCCTAAAGGGATATGTTTTGTAACTATCGTATGCAAACTTGAACAAGCGTTTGTCTCTGTATGTGCAATACAATAGACATAGACCTCATCAGTTTCGTGTCTGATTTCTGCTTTTTGCTGATATCCAACAGCACCAGCCATGAGTATTGTCAAAAGGTACAATCTGCAGTGCTGCAATCACCTGTGTTTGTGTTGTCTCTTTAAAATGTGTTGCTAGCTGTCGCCTTGACCGCCCCGTCCCCACGGGCTCTTAATATTTCTAGAGTAAATATCTAAAGATTAAAATTTGCCCACACAGTTTCATTTTAGTGTCCATTTAGCATTCTGCGGCGCTCATCTCGACCGTTAAGGTTAGTGTCGTCGGACTTGAGGGTGCTCTGCTGACAGTTTTAATTATGACAACTCCTGTTATGCCATTCTTGCTGAAGTAAGCTTGTTTGCTTGCTCCGTGTCTTCAATTTGTCCTCTTTATTAATGTCTTTGAGACTTTGAGCACCGACCATTGTCCGACATTAAAGGGACCACATGTTATTACACTGTAAAGTGCTTTAAGGTGCCCTCAGAGAACTGCAAACAGGACCCCTGATCCACAGTATACAAACTACTAAAGCCCATCCCCCTCCCATTAGCGGTTCAACATGCCAATTAAAGGCAAAGTATAAATATCTGTATGGTTGCATCATAGGAGTGTGCTTCAAAGCACAGCCAGACATTTAGTTATTGCATTATTTAGCCCCCTAAACCTAGAACCCTAGTCACAACCTTGCTTATTTTTATTAAATGTCTTTGTTAAACCAGGCTCTGTGCACACTCACCATATCATATAAAATATGGACATGGCTTGTAGGACTAAAAACTGAAGCCTACGCTTAAGTGCCTTAAACCGGTATTGTTTTTGACAGCCACCAGGGGGCCACATCTGTGGTTGCATAAAAAGATTTCTCATCCTCTAGTCGTCAATGGGAAACCGTTCCTTGTCCAGGTTAAAGGGGAGCCTAAAAACACTGGCTTACCTCGCTAACACATTAATCTTGCGCCGTAGCACACCCCTCTTGGGTTACTCTGGAAATTCTCTTGTTATCAGTCTTTCTGATATGCTGTTGCACATATAGGTCAGACAGAATTAAAGACAGGTTTGTGTTTTGCGTTGTTGCTCTACTCACTGCTCTGCAGCTTTGTGAACTAACCCAGAGAAAAATGTTACCACTCGCAATAGTCTTTTCTTTGTCTCATTAGATACAAGTTACTGAAATCTGTTCCCATAAGGAGATAACTTATCCTCTCAACCTTAGAATAAGAGGAAAGATGAGATAAAATTCCAATTCTGAGGCGTGAGATTAAGCACTAATACATGTTTGTCAGTCGAGTTGTGTTTTGAAGCTCACTCTTAAAGTAACAGCGGGTAATTCAAAATAAAGATGACTTAAGATAATCTGTGAAGATACATCAGCACAGGCAACATGTGTGTTTATTTAGCCCCCCCCCTTCTGTCCTGAACCACTTCACCTCCTTTAGTTTGAGTTGAGTCCAGTGACTCATCTTTTTCAGCGAAATGTAATCACAGTTTACGAGAAGTCAAGCACTCAAAAATGTGATAAAGTAGTGCTTAAATCAACTTTATGATATTTTTGAGCATCTGGAGATGTTTTTAAATGGGAGGTGATGATGAGGTGAGGTGATTCTCAACTGCAGACTGTATAAAAAACATGGACATAGTTTTCAGGTCTTAACAGTGACAATGTGAACGTGCCTTAAACCTGCATTCTCTTATATGTCCAGCAGGGAGCTGCTACTGTCAGTGTAGCAGAAATCCAGCTGCATAGAATCTTTGCAAGAAAATTCCCCCTACTTCTCCCATGATTTACAATCTCACTAAACATGTTCCTGGTGAACTTTATGGGCGCAGTCACTAGTTTCAAGTCTACATTCATACAGTCTGATGTTCATTTTGTAAGTTGTGTTTATTGAGAGTCAAATTCATGTTTATGTTTATTACGCATCACCTCCAGTTTTAAACACAAAAATCCTTGATGGTCATAACTTAGGAGTGACGTCACTGCGGCTACGTCCAGCTTTTATATACAGTCTGTGTTCTCATCAGATACAGTTTAGCCTCTTTCGTCATTTGCTGAGCACTCTCAATGTGTCGAACTTCAGTCGAGCAATGCAAATGGACACTGATCACACACACTCAGTACTGGTCTCAAACTCCTTGGAATAGTGCTGCGTATCTGCAAACATGTAAGACTTGACTGAAATAAATATGTGACAGCAGGGACATATGTTCATGATACCCAGGAATTAAATTCCATGTAAAGCTGGTTATAAAAGCCATAACAAGCTAGCGATATTTATTAAAATTCTTTTTTTTTGTTTTGTTTTTTTGTGGCTATTAACACTCCACACATTACTATTAAAAAACTTTAATTATTCTGGCACAAGAGCAGCCATATGTAAAGCACTCAAAAAAGGAAATGAAAAAAAGAAAAATAGAGAGATCCTAATACATATTTTTGAAATTGTCCACACCATCCAAGTGCATAGAAAAAAACAAGCGTCTTTTAATGAATATGTCTTGAATGACATCTGCAAAATAATTATACCTTTGTTGGGTTCATTTTTGTGCTGACTTCTTTTTAAAACATGATTTTAAAAGGTTGAATAAAATCAAACTATTATACAAATAAAGCATGTGTTTGTGTTTTTATTCCAGAAATAAGGATTTTTTGGGGGGTTTTCTTTAATTCTTTACCACAAGATGGCGCTGTGCTCCAAAGCAAACACTTGAGTGAGCTGGTCCCAGCAGAGGTGGATGAAACACTGCGTGATTTATAGGATGTGTGTTTCTCAAAAACAGTACTGCTGAAATAAAGAGGTTCAGGGAAAGAGTTGTGGAGTACAAAAATTCCTTTTTAGTGGAAAAACTTTGTATTTTAGCATTTTCACATGCTTGCCTCATAGCTTTTGTAGGAATTATAGTTCATAAGCTGATAAAAGTACTGACTTTCATAAACATACTTTAAGGCCCTTTCAAAATAAGGGAATTCTAATCAGCAGGGGTGTTATAGACCTGTTAAAGTACTTGGGATTCTGTTGTATCCCACTTTTTAGATGCTTGACATTAATATTTCTGCACTGCAGAAGTGTGGATGGCAAAACAATCAGACAGTCTTTCCAGAAGGTTCCCCTGTTGAAGTTCTGGTTTCTGTAGGTGGCGCTCTTCTCTTATGCAGCTGACCTGTGGTGAGCAGACTGTACAACTGTAAAATGCATCACTTCCTGTCTAGGATGTAGGAAAATGCAGGGAGTGCAGCGTTGAACCCCCCCCCCCCCCCCCCCCCCCCCCCCAAACCTTCAGTTTTTGGTGCCATAAATAATAAACGTAGGCATTTATCATTTTTCTACTGCACTTTTGTTTTAAGGGCCTACATTTTTAATAGGGAACTTGTAGCGCAGCTATGGGCTGCCTCTATCTCAGTCTCTGCAAATACAGTCAACAGAGGGTCTCCGGAGGGTTGTGGTGCACCAGGCCTGGAAAAAGCCCCTTTTGACAGTGGAATTTCACAGGGAGCGCTGTGTTTGCGGTCACTCGTCCAAGTCTTATTCTACACTCTGTTCCCCCACAGACAGTCCCAGGATGACCTTGACTCCACAGCAGAGAGGATTTGAAAACTTGGACAGACACAGATGCCCAAGGGGTCCTAACATTGTCATGGAGACTGGATGTCAGTCATATTGTTTTATGTAACCTTCCAAATTGAATGTACAACGTTCACTTTTTTTTCTCTGTGCCGCAAAACCACTGTAGTGGATATCATACATTTTTACACTGATCCTCCCCAATGAACGGCAAACTCTGAACTTTTACAGGATCAATTTAATACACAGTACTCACAGGCCTGACAGGAAGAGGTGAACCAAAAATGCAAGTGAAAATCCACATTTGCTGACCCCCAGTAGACATAGACATGCTGTTCTGCTCAAAGCTGGAAATTCCCAAGTTATACACTAATAACACTGTAATTCTAAGGCTTCTGCTCCTATTGACTGTTACCTTATTGTGCAAACCTAAAGCTTGCTGGTCAGTAAGGGCGTTTGCAAATGAGTCACTTTGATAATTTCCAGCTGCACAACTGAGATTAATTTTCTAGTCAGTCTATGGATTTACTGTCATGATTGAATAAATATTTGTTCTTCACATTAGGTGAATTCCATTTCATTCATACAGTGGTAATTCAAAACATTGATCCTGACCATAGAGTGTTGCAGTTATCCTCTATAAACAAGTACTTGGCGATGATGGGGAAGAAGAAGTCTCTTTCAAACAGAGTCTATTCAGTCTTGATGCATTCTCAATCATCCAGGAAAGTAAATCTCCAAAAGTTGATTCTGTTCATCTGGGCGTAGCATTTTCAGTGGGAGAAACATTTCATCACTCATCCAAGTGACTTCTTCAACATCCTTGCTAAAGGGTTGAATTTTGCTGTCACACTGAGACAAATCCCACTAGTGGAGCTGATCACAGCCACAGAAACAGCAATTCGTAACAACAATATTGCAAAAGTGGAAGCAGAGCAACTACGGGCGAAAGTTTCGGCCTGTCTCAGCAATGCAAAGCCCCCAACATCCAACATCACCATGGAGGAGAGGAAGGCACTCACATCACTTAGTGATGACAACAACATTATCATCCTTCCGGCAGACAAGGGTAGGTGCACAGTATTGCTAAACCAGAAAGACTATTATAAGAAAATTTTGTCACTACTCAGTGATGAAAATACTTATGAGCCCCTGAAACGAGACCCAGGAAGTGGCTACAGGAAGAGGGTGATAGACTGTCTGAAGCAGTTAGAACAAGACAAGGCTAATGGCCGGACCTCATACCACAGGCTGTACCCAGGAGAGTCTACACCAAGTCTGTATGGTTTACCGAAAATACATAAACAGGGTGCACCTTTAAGACCGATTGTCTGCATGATCAACTCTGTCACCTATAACATCTCCAAGTTTCTGGCTTCGATCCTCAAGCTGGTGGGCAGCTCTGAACACCACATCCAGAACACTTTGGATTTTGTTGAGAAGGTGAGAGATGTCATTATGGAGGCAGATGAAACCATGGTCTCGTACGACGTTACATCTCTCTTCACTTGCATCCCAGTCACGGAAGCGTTGGAGGTAGTCCGTAAGACATTACAGGATGACACCAACCTCAGCAACAGGACCACTCTCAGCATCGACCAAGTGTGTTTGCTTTTGGAACTGTGTCTTCATTCCACCTACTTCACATACAAGGGTCAGTTCTACAGGCAGAAACATGCGTGTGCCATGGGCTCCCCAGTTTCACCCATCGTGGCCAATTTGTACATGGAAGAAGTGGAAAAGAGGGCTTTGCTATCCTACCCTGGAACACCACCAAGCCATTGGTTCAGATATGTGGATGACACCTGGGTGAAAATCAAATCTCAGGATGTACCACAATTCACGGATCACATTGACTCAGTGGACCGACACATCAAATTCACCAGGGAGGATATGAAAAGTGGCAGGTTAGCCTTCCTAGACTGTGAGATCATCAGTAATGGGGGACATCTAAAAGCTGACATGTACCGTAAACCTACACATACGGATCAGTGTCTAAGGTTTGACTCTCATCATCCACTGGAGCACAAACTGGGTGTCATCAGGACGCTACAACACAGAGCGAACACCATCCCCACTGACACAGCGGCCAGGACCACCACCATCACATCAGGAAGGCCCTGAGTAAATGTGGTTATCCCAGCTGGACTTTTGTCAAAGCTGGAAAGGCGCCTAAAGAAAGCTCCAGCTGCCCAAGCGAAAACCTGTAGTGATCCCATATGTGTCAGGAGTAGGGATGGGTACCGGGTTCTGTCATAAACGGTAGTAACCAGACCGAAAAGCAGCGCACATTTCGGTGCTTTATTTCGGTGCTTTTTTTCCTGAGATGTCATACACTTTAGATTCTAGCCAATCATTTTACGTTTATAGTAGGCGGGCCCAGGTACGTACGTTCTTTTAGAGCAGAGCTACAGATTAAAAATGCCTGAGGCGAAGCGGTCAAAAGTCTGGCTGTACTTCACAGCAAAAGATACAAACTCAGCAGCCTGCAACAAGTGCTTTAAGGTGATACTGTGACACTGTCAAAGGAGGTAACTCCTCAAATCTGGTGAAACACTTGGCGACGCATAGCGTTTTTTTTTTTAAAGCCGAGAAATGCGCCGTATTTGATAGCTTGCTGCGAGACCTCACACCGAGCGGATCTTCTGTGGGTGTGGTGCCTGTTATCAGACCCAGAGTTAGCAACATCCCCCAAAAACCCGAAGAGGAGAGTCCTGGCCCCCTCCTTGCCAGTGTAGCAGAAATGATGACGGATGATGATGGCAGCAGTAGCCGTTCTTCTCTGCGTGAGTAGCTTAATGTTGTTCGTGTGTAATTTACGTTGAGTAGGCTAACCACGTTATTACATTAATGCATGTAAGGTGAACTAGCAAACACCGTCGTAGTTACATGCAGCTGTCTTCTTGTTTGATGGCAGATACTCCCTTCACCCTGGCCAAAAAGGCTAAAATGACCAAAGAAAAAGTGGAAAACAGTTAAACATGAGAGGTTTTTGGACAAGCACTGCTTCCAGCCAAGAGTGATACCATATATGCCCCATAGCTGCAGAAAAGGCTAACATTGTTATCTTTTTACAAAAAAACAGCTGAACCATTCTTTAAGCACCGTTTAAGCACCGGCACCGTTTCAAAAGTACTGGTTTGGCACCGGTATCGGATAAAACCTAAACGATACCCATCCCTAGTCAGGAGTATCGGAGCAGTTGAGACACATTTTTTCTAAACACCAGGTCTCTGTGGCTTTTAAACCCCAAAACATGCTCCGCCAAAAATTGGTCCACCCCAAGGATTGGGTCCCCCCGACACAAACAGAGTAACATAGTGTACGTAAGTAAGTGCCAGGAGGATTGCCAGGATTTATACATCGGGGAAACCAAACAACCTTTGGCGAAGCGGATGGCACAACACAGAAGAGCTACCTCGTCAGGCCAGGACTCTGCAGTCTATTTACACCTACAGGCCAATGGACACTCTTTCAATGATGAGGATGTACACATCCTGGACAGGGAGGAACGCTGGTTTGAGCGCGGAGTCAAGGAGGCCATTTACGTGAAAAGGGAAAGACCATCTCTGAATCGAGGAGGGGGCCTGAGGGTACATCTTTCACCATCTTACAATGCTGTGATTGCAGCCATTCCCCAACTCTCTGTGAATGGTACTCATGGCTATTGATCAGTGGTCTTTGATCAGTGGGTTTTGGTCAGTGGTTGTTGATCAATGGTCATGAGAATTTGAATAATTAAGATTAAGGAACTGACCTCCCATCCCATTGTTCCTTCAGTGGGCTGGTTTCAGTCATTATGCAAATGTACTGTTTATAATATTGAAACTTGCAGTCAGCTGAGACTGAAGAAGTCACTTGGATGAGTGACGAAACGTTTCTCCCACAAAACGCTACGTCCAGATGAACAGAATCAACTTTTGGAGAGAGTCTATTCAGTCTTTTAAATCACGTCTTAAAACTCACTTTTTTACTTTGGCTTTTAATTCGAGTTCAGTATGAG
The DNA here is from genome assembly GCF_963576455.1 of Neolamprologus multifasciatus. Classification (NCBI taxonomy): domain Eukaryota; kingdom Metazoa; phylum Chordata; class Actinopteri; order Cichliformes; family Cichlidae; genus Neolamprologus; species Neolamprologus multifasciatus. Next base: position 21,440,496 of record NC_140446.1, on the reverse strand, counting down.
TACCATCAGGCCTGTTTTATGTTTTTATTGTTAATTCACTGTCTTCTTATCCACCTGTATTTGTTTCTACATTTGTTTCTCTATCGTTTGCTCTTGTTTTTAACCAATTGTGAAGCACTTTGGTCAACTCTGTTGTTTTTAAATGTGCTATACAAATACATTTTGAATTTAATTAAATTGAGGAAGGGGTAGGTATTTAGGAATTTTAGAGCATTTTTAAAGCAACCATATAGAGGGATAATGTAGTTTTGTTGTTAATTGTACAAAGATTTTATTCTTTTTAATTTAACCAAGCTAGCTAGCATTAGCTGATAAGCTAGCACCCAAACACACACACACGCACACACACACACACACACTTATCACTTCTTACTTAAAAAAACATAATACCCATAGTAAAAGAAGCAAAAACTTAAACTCAAGGTTTAAAAGTGCTCTCCACACAGCTACTTTCATCTTTTATATACAGTCAGTGGCTCTGATGCCCTGTTAAAATTTTGTATTCCTCCATCATCTGATACAAACTGTAGCTCATAAATAAATAAGGTCTTTTAAAAAATCTGTTGTTTCCATCTTGAAGCTCTGACTGCCATTTTTCCTTGGTTGTTTAAGTGGAATTTCCTACAATCCACAATCCCAGAAAACACCAAAAGAACCATAAAGTTACATAAAGGCATTGAATGATTTCTGTTTCATGGCTGTTGCTCCTGCTGAGTTTAAAGCATTCAATTTCAGATCCCATTCACCCCTTTTCTACTGTTTCCATCTTATTTTCATCTTATCTCAGTTCATGAGATATTTTCTATTTTACTGCTGCTTTTTTAAATACTTTGATAGTTTGATTATTTTTGTCAGACAGCAGAAGAAGTTTCCAAATAAAATGTGTTTCATAGCAAAAGTAAACCATTCAAAAGTGGTTATTTTCCTTAAACATGGTGGGTTTTTTTTGTTTTACTGGCAACACTAATCTGCTTTCTTGTTAATTCTCCTCTCAGCTGCTCTGTCATCAGTGTCATGCTGGTTTGCTTTACAACAGAACCTGCCATTGTGGCCAAACACTGATTCCTTTCAGTGTAAAGCAGACTTACAGTGAACCTACAATAATCAGCCGCACTGACTTACAGGAACTATAGAGGTCATTCTTGAGTCATCAGGATGTTTATCAGAGGAGTGTCTGCACTCTGTGGGATAAATACAGGGAATTGTTATGCAAAGCAGACTGTCATCCAGAAGAGATGAAGCTCAATCCTCTCAGCACAGAGCTTGGTGGCTTGTGTTTGTGTTTGTGTGCGTGTGTGTGTGTGTGTGTGTGTGTTTGGCTCTAGGTATTGGAGGTTTTAAATCCAATCCCTCTTTAACTGGACCCTCATCCACTTACCTAATGCTCACCTTGCACACACAGCTCACGCCTAAACCTCCTCTAATTCTATGTTATGTGTGTGACTCACCTAATACTTTCTACCATAAACTACTATTGCGAACCTGTTCACCCCATGGCCTGACAGACACGTCACAGCACCCACTTGGAGCAGAGTCAGCGAGAGGTGTTTGGAAGCTTTGGAAGGTTTCCAAAGCTTAGCGCTGTACGAAGCATCGCAGGATTACTGAATGGGTCGTCATAGGCGCCATGGGTCTGGGGATCTGGTCCACAGCCTTTGTTGGAAAGTCAATAAAAACTGCAGGCAAGCACGTAGAGAGAGCGACATAAATACAAATAAAAAATCATCACAAATGACCACAAGCAGATGATATAAGCGACCCTCGAAGACCACAAGCAACCACCATCAGAGAACACATGGCCGCAGAGATATAAGAACAGAGAATGTCCACACATGCACAAAACTATCCAAAGAAAACAAAAAGGAAACATCCGTAAATATCTGTGAAACGGCCACAAACATACAAAGTATATTTAAAAAGCCTGCAAAAAAATGCAAAATGTCTACAACCAAATTCAAACAATCACAAATATACACTTGCTTTATAAGGTACACCTGTCAAGCTGCTCATACCTAATGCACTAGATATCTAATCGGCCAATCACATGGCAGCAAGTCAATGCTTTTAGACATGTAGCAGTCGTGGCAAAGATGGCCTGCTGAAGTTGGTCCAAATTTCAGAAACTGCTGATCTGCTGGGATTTTCCCACATCTCTAGAGTTGAAAGAAAGAATGAAAATATCCAGTGAGCTGCACTTGTCTGAGTGAAACAGCCAGATTGCTTCAAACGGAAAGAAATTTGCCATCAGCAGCATGAAAGCACGGATCCATCCTGTGTCAACATTTACGTCTGGTTGTGGTGGGGCGAGTATTGCTGCTGATCATGTCCATCCCTTTTTGATCACAGTGTACCCATCTTCTGATGGCTGCTTCCAGCAGGATAACACAACATGCCACCAACCTAAAACCATCTCACACCTGTGCTTTAAACGTAACATTAAGTTCCCTTTATTCAAATGTATCTCCACGGTCACCAGATCTCGATCCAATCAAGCGCCTTTCGGATGTGATGAAAAAAGAGGGTTTGTGTAGAGCCAATAAATCTGACCTGCAGCAACTACGTGATGCTATCAAGTCGACAAGGATTAAAAGGAATGTTGCATCCACGTCACAAAAAAATTGCTGAAGCCATGATGTGTACTCAAAATGACCTCAAAAGAGAATATCCACCAAAAAGATGCAAGGAAGTCACAAAGACACAAAAAAGCTACATCAAAAGGAGCATCACGTGTGGTTATCTGCATTGCCAGGTCATTGAAAATTGAGATTGTTCACAAGGAAATTATTTCTGACAGCTTATGTCACCTGCACATGTAGACTTCTCACCCCATAAGCAGCGATGTTTGTGGGATTCACGGAGCTAAGTTAATGTTTCCATAATGTGTTGTTAGTGTGCTCATTTTAAAAGTGAAAATGTGTTTCTTGAAAACCCTGCAATGACCAAAATCAGAGGCTCGGGTGAAGTGAGATGGCAGCAGATGGAGTGCTGGATGTACATTCCCACATATACAGAACACATAAGGACATGGACAGCTGCACATGAGTAGGCATGTTTGTAAAGCCAATTAGGCGCACTCTGTTCGCAGAATCAACACACTGACCAGACCAGCCAATAAACCAGATCCGCTCTAATCAGCAGACTGTCAGAGCTCTGACTGTACCCGACTGCAGCTTAGCTGAATCTCCCATGGAGCCACAGGGTATTAGATGCTGATATGAGTTCTGTCAGAGGAAGATTTTCCCATACCTTTGACTGGAAGTCTGAGGAGTTTGATTTATTTTCTGAAAAATTAAAAACAGAAATGTTTCTCTCTAATATTTAAGAACCTCAACCTGTGTGTTTTTGAAGTTAGTCTGTCTTTGCACTGATGTTCTTTAAGTGAACTAGGGTGCCATGATAGCCTGGTACTCAATGATAACTGGGATATTGTGATAGAAAAAAGGAAGAAAAAGATACATGTGTTTATGAAACTCAAGTTTCAAGTCTTTCAAGTTTTCTGTAATAATTTATACAATATTATACCTATATTATCAAGTTAGATTTGCTGTTAGCCAAATTTTACTTACTCATGTTGGTTGGAAAATAATCTAAAGTTTATTTTTCCCTTCATAACAACTGTGCACAGGATGATTTCTTTAGATGACTCTTCATTTAAAAGGCTTCGATGCTTACACTCATGCAGAGTCGTGTCTCTGAGCTGGACCTCGTCAGTGTTTGTGGCCTCATAAGCTCTCCTGTGATATTTAGTTTGCATACTTGGATTATTCAAATGAATGATTAATATAATATAAGCACTGTTGCCGCACAGCAAGAAGGTCCTGAGTTCAATTCCACCATCAGGCCGGGGTCTTTCTGTGTGGAGTTTGCATGTTCTCCCCGTGTTTGTGTGGGTTCCCTCCGGGTACTCCGGCTTCCTCCCACCGTCCAAAGACATGCAGTTTGTGGGAATAGGTGAATTGGATAATCCAAATTGCCACTAGGTGTGAATGTGCGGTTTGTGGGCATATTATTTTGAAATGTATCCAATCACAGCACTACAAAAGGCACAAAACCTGTGATGTCATCACATGGACACAAAGCATTTCACTACATGTTGTACACTGTATGAATTTGTATGTGCCAAATAAAGTTTGTTTGTTTGTTTGTTGTTGTTTAAATGCATAAAGTGGGGAGAAATTCGGCCAACTTAAACAACTTGGTTGTTAAAACAAAGATAAGGCAGACGCAGAGAAATGCGGACGCAAACACTGAAGCATCTAAAATGACAGAAGCGAAAATGGAAACGGTCGTCAGACCAAAAATAAGGATTTTGCAAAGACCGAAAAATTAGCATGAAAACCCCAAAATCCTGAAACATGTCCTGTGGCACAAGCTCAAACAGAAGAAACCCAATAAAAAAGGGGGCAAAAACAGAAAAAAGTGTCTGAAGAACTCAGAAGACCGATTACTCGGGCATATGCTCGGCCTCTTCTAGAAGCTCAAAACAACACGGCTGATGGAACAAACCAGAGAAATGAAGAAATGCAAGAAAACACCGAAGCAACTTCCGATAGGGAAGACCCTGAATCCCTCACTATTTCAGAAGCAAAGGAGGATATGAATATGGAGACAAAGGGAAATGCGAATAACCCCAGCCGGCAAAACCCTGGGCATAATGGATGGACTTGGCACCATCAGCCCAATCCCAGATTTAGACCCCATCAGGACAGACTCCAGTTTAATCCATGGAGTGAGATTGCTGCTCTCAGACATCAACTTCAAGCCTCACAAAACCATCAGAACGAGCTTTATTGGAAACTGGTAGCTGCTAATAAGAGGGCTTCTTATTACAAGTCTAAGGTGAACAAACTTCATGCACAGATAAACTACGACAAAAAGAAAGCATGAAGAAACAATTAAAGAGCTCACAGAGCAGCTGGAGGAGGCTTTTAATAATAAGCCTGATAACAGGGAGAAATAGGTTCGCACAAAAGACAACCAAGCAGTTGTCATACTGGATGACATTACCCGTGTCCTGCACGAAGATGTCGGCAACCCTACCACAGAGCAGTGCGTGGATTCTTCAAAGCAAAGCACAAAGGCTTCACACATGGACTCCGTAGGCCTGAAGGAGGCTGAATTTGAGGTCCAATGCAGGACTCAACAAGAGCAGATAGAAATGCTCCGGCAACAGCTCCTAGAAGCTCAAAACCAACTCACAGAACAGGCGGTTAAACATAGGCAGGACCAGGAGACACTGAACATGGAAATCAGTGAGCTTAAATCCCAGCTCTGCTGCAACAAGGCCCTTCATGACATGAAGGTAGAGACTCTTGATCGAGAGCTGAAAGCAGCCAAAGCGTCCTACGTTAAAATCACACAAGAGCAAAATGAACAAAATTCCACCATTGCAAATGAAAAATCTGAGCCTCTGGTGGAAAAAGACACTGGAGGCAACAGGACAGAGAAGAAAAAGAGGACTCCCTGCCAAAGACTGCAGTGTCTGTACATAACTCTTTACAACAAACAGAAGACAGACAGAAAATGACTACTAGCAAGCCAGCTGAAGTCAAAACTGAAGCTAAGACTGTGCAAGAGAAAAAAACACAAAAGAAGAGGAAGCGGGGCTGCTTCGGCTTTTTAGCTGTGCCAGTCCCAGATTGATTTAGACAATTGTGGGGGGAAAAAATTAAAAAAAAATGGGAAAAAATAGATGTGTCATTGTTTCATATAGATTTCTAATAACATACCATTTGATGTCAACATATTTTTGTTACATTTGCAGTGCTAGTGGTGTTATATTCTTATAATTCTGTTCATCTTATATCATCTTATATCCTTCTGCCTTGCTTCACATATTTACTGCCGCTTTGCTAGCTTTACTCATGCTTGCATCAGCAAAGGTAGAAACAGCCATGCATCGGCCAGTCTAAATACAAAACATTAGCTAAGTTATTGGCTAATGAGTGAGATGCTAAACTGAGGTGTAAAAGTAGAACATGTAATTAAAAAAAATGGTTGTAGCCACCAGACGCTAACAGTCCTCCTAGACTAGTAAAGACCAAACCAAACAAAAAAGCCTCTGACTGTTTTGAGACGAACATCGCTGTTTAGTAATGGGACGCAGAGTCATGATGCAGCTTTATCACTCTCTGTGATATTAACTAATGCACCACTGTGCATTAGTTAATAATAACTTATGATTAAATTAGTTAATATTAATCGCTGTCTGTCCTTCACAGTGCATCTTTATCCCATGTTCCTCCCCTCGTGCTCAACCGGTCGTGGCAGATAGGTGCCCCTGTCTGAGCAGATTTTTGCCTGTTAAAACTGAGTTTTTCCTTCCCACTGTCGCAAAAGCACTTTCTCATAAGAGGTCATCTGATTGTGTGATTTTCTCTGTATTATTGTAGTGTCTATACCTTACAATTTAAAAGCGCCTTGAGGCAACTGTTGTTTTTATTTGCTGCTATATAAATAAAATCAAATTGAACTTAATCTTTCCATAATTTGTAGAAAGCCTCTCATTTCAGTGTGGTTTGAAAAGAAATACCCCACTGAGAAACAGAAACGGAAACATAGTCAACAAATCAGGCTGTTACATTAAAGTCACGTCTTTCTTTCCTTTAAAGATGTTCTGCTGTTACAGAAAAGTGAAATTTCAGAAGCTGCAAATCACCAGAGATATTTGCAAAATTCAAATTCAAAATTCAAGTTTTTGTCTCCTGGGTTTGAGTCGCCGGGAGAGCAGCTTTAAGGATATTGATGCAAAAAAAAGCTCACCAGCAAAGCAGCAAACAATAAATAAATAAATCAATTGAATTGTGTGTTTACGCTTCTCTTAAACTTGTATGTCTTGTGCTGTACCATAGTCTCTCATTATCAGTTTAGGGCACTTTGTAATTATATTTTAAGAGCCATTTAAATAACATTTTATATTTTGGCATAATGACACGGATCAGTCAGAAATCACCACAGATATTTTCTTCGGGACAAACCAAATAAATGTTTGGCTGTCACAGTAGAGGGGCAGTAACATTCTTAATGGAATCACACACACACGCACACATAACCCTAATCATGCACAATTACTGCTGGCCTATATTGCTACATCCAAACCGCGTGACATGGCAGGATAATAGGAACATGACAATTTATGAGGAAAGATGAGGTCCTATTGCTTTGCCCCTGCTGTGTTTTTGTCATTCTGTGGTTTGTGATGACATCTGACTGTCGCTGTGGATTTGAAGCAGAAACGGTATACTGGTGTTTCTCCATTTGTGCATTATTAACATGGTTCTTTCCACATGTTCATATCTGACTAAAAATTTGTCAATCTTCTTTCACAGGAAATGATGTAGGTACAGTTTGAAGTTCCAGTGAAGTGTTAAATTAGATGCAGGAAAAAAAAACAGACTTCCTTCCTTCCCTGGTTTTATTTTATCAAGAATTTTGGTGGGTTTGCAGGCGTCTTTGTTTTGTGCTGCTCATTACTTCATTGCTCACACTTCCTCACTGCTGCTAATACCAACACTACAGCTCATGGTTTCTTGTGAAATACATTAGTGGTTATGTCACGGCCAGAATGGCCAGTGTGTTTGTGGAGCGGACCTAAAGGCAGACAAGCGAGAGACGGAACTGAATCATTAACAAAAAGTGAGCCGTTTATTTTGGGCTGGTGTCAAAAACAGAGAACAAGGCTAAACATACTGGGAGCAGCTAAATTACTATGATAACTGGAACATGAAACCAAAACTGACCAGGTATATGCGAAACATGAACCTGAGCAGTAGAAATAAAACTCTGTGACCGGTCGTGACTTGACGTGGAGACAACAAACAACCTGACAAAGAACAGAGAAGGAAAGAGGACTTAAATACACAGAAGGGTAATAAGGGAAGTGGAAACACCTGGGGAAACACAGCTGACACAAATGAACCTGAACACCACAGGAGAAACAAAACTAAACACACTGAACATGGAATACGACACATCTTCTCATTTAATGTTTTTTCTTTATTTTCATTCTACATTGTAGATTCTCACTGAAGGCATCAAAACTATGAATGAGCACATATGAAATTATGTATTAAACAAAAAAGTCTGAAATAACTCAAAGCACCCCATCACTCTCCTTCCTGGTCAAACAGCCTGGAGGTGTGTTTGGGGTCATTGCAAACCGGATTGGATGGTATGTCTCTGCAGGTCTGTGCACCCCAACACCGTCACACCTGAATTTGCAGTCTTTCTGCTTTTGCTTCAAATACAGGGACCAGGTCTGCAACCACTTGCGGTCTTCAAAGCAACTTTGGTGACAGTACTAAAAGTCCTTTGTGATTATAGGGGGATTAACCATCCATCCATCCATCCATCCATCCATCCTCATCCGCTTTATCTGAGGCCGGGTCGCAGGGGCAGCAGCCTAAGCTGCCCCCTTCTATTAACCATAGAAGAAAAAATCCACTGATGAAACAACCCAGACATTCAGTATGTTCAGATAGCTTCATTTTTTTGGACTCATAATGTTGCTTAACCCTGACCAATTGAAGGAACCCTGGATCATAACGATGACATCATCGGTTTATGTAAGGTAGGCACTGGGCATCACTTCACATGTCTTTTTTCCTACCCAGGAACAGAGTAAATCTGGACTCATCAGATCACATGACCCTTTTTCCATTGCTCCAGACACTAGTCTTTATGCTCCCTAGCAACCTGAGGCTTGTTTCTTTTTTTCCAGATTAGCCTCACTGAGAAGTGGTTTTCTTGAGGCTTTTACTTTCACACTGAAGATGTTGGTTCACCACTTTTTATTTCTGCTATTCAAAGTGTGTTGGGCTGTTCTTAATCTGGTTTTAGTAGTTTCAACAACCTCATTAGTTGTCTTCTTTGCTTGATGAATGCCAGTAGTTTGACCCTTCTGAAAAACCAAATATGTTTTCCACAACCACAGAATATGTCTTCCAATGAGAAATGAGAAGCTTCTCACTGCATCACTGGGTTAAATAGCCTGTTGGTAGCTGTAGTAATTATCCAGTGGAAAGTGCTTACCTGTTTGCTTTGTTAAATCCAGGTGTTTACCTGATGATTTCATACATGTCAGAAAAAAGACAAAGAAAAGATGCTGAGATGGTTGCAACCAAAACACTGTTGTTTAAACATGATCTGAAACCTGAGACTCTTTATTATATCAGCACTGATTACTTCAGTTAAATGTCTGGCAATGACTTCTCCATTTGTTTTCTAGGGGCATGATGATAGGATGTGGGGATTTGTGCAAGCAAGGCTTCCAGAAAATATGGAAAAGTGAGGGACATGAGTGCATTTGAAGCATGAGAACGGAGCAAGCCTGTGTGTGTCCTGGCTGTGCAGCTAGTTGAAGTAAATGCTGCGTAACTGTGAGAATTGTATCTGATCCCAGAGTTTGGTCACATCCTGTCCTCCCCATCTCTGGATGTGTCTCCTGTGTCTTTATACGTGAACTCATCCGCTCTTCCTTCCAATGATGTGAAGCTTTTATTAGGAAGTGGAGGTCACAGTGGACGTAGATTTATTTAGTTACTTATTTTCTGAATGGAGAGTATCAATGATTTCCTCAGAAGCAACATTTTATTTATTCCACACGATCTTTAATCAAAATAATACTTTTAATACTAAAACTATTGTAGTTGAATTGAATGTAAATAATTTTCAAAAAAATGAAAAAATATATTAAGATACAAAATGACAGCTACTTACTTGCATTCCTTAAAAGAAAAAAAAAAGTTTTAGTGGTTGAATATTTGAAATACATATTGCTTGTCAAGGAAATACACAGACTTTAAAAACTTTTTAAAACTTGCTTAACCCAATTAATGTCTTTTCTATGAACATAATTTTTCAGACATGTAACTGGTCATTGAGCAGTAATTTCATATCTACCGATCTTTTATCATGAACCTGATCCAGTGCAGGTTAGGTCTGCAGTGTAAGTTATCATTACACTGGTTTTAAAATGCTAAAGACGCAGGCTTAAAGTGACCTCAGTAAGCTCAAATCTGCTGTAGTACAGGCCTCTGATGAGGTCATGCAGTGATAACACACATAAATATCACATTCAACAGCTGAAAATAACATGTAACCCCTGAGCAGTACAATAACTGCTATTTTTCAACCATTTCTAATTGCACCTCTGCAGCACAATTCTGTTGCTCTATGGCAGTTTTTAATGAAACGGTCTTAAAAAGTAATCTAAATGCACACAAATTATATACTTCAACCACAAATGATGTCAAATCAGAATCAGCTCTTTACACATTCACTGGTGAAAATAAATTTACGACGTTACTGTACTTAAATCCAGTTTTTAAAGTATTTTATTCAAGTGCTTCTATTTTACTCTTCTTTCTTCTAGTATATCATTATGGTGTATTTTACACTATTGATAGATAACATATAATATTAAAGTAATCCTGCAGATTGCAGACTTCATTCTGCTTTATATGTGCTAATAAAATGTCTGGGCATTTGTTTGTAGTAACTTTGATACCATGTATTTGTGCTTCTTCCATCTCTGGTCAAAGACCTTTAAGAAAAGAACTTTAGAGAATAGATGATAGTTTTTGAATTGCTTCACCCCCATCCTCCACCCCCCTCCCACCATCTCATTTTAAAACCAGGCCACCCTCATTTCTCTTGATCCCTGAAAACAAGCTCCATGTGTGTGCCTGAGCGTGTGGAAGGAACACGCTGTGAGCTCTGTTTATGCTTCTTGTCAGGGGGGTTGCAGTGTAATAAAGGGTCTAAGGTACAATCAAAGCCTACTGGAGACAGTCTGGTTCAGACCAACCTGAACACAATGTAACAATGTTACAGTAGCAATCATTTTCTAACTACACTGTGACTGGTGCTACATGAAAATATTCTATAAGTTTGCTGGTTTGGTGCTTTTTAGAATCATTAAGAGAACTTCCATAGCTCATACAGAGCTGTTATAGTAGTATAGATAGTGGTGAAAGGTAATGGCAGAGTTAGACAGACACTACAAGATCGCGAGCACATGTAATGTGTATAACTGAGGTGGTGGAGGTAAAGGAGAAGAGGTGGAAATGGAAGGGGAGGGGAGTCTGTGCCACACAAGTTGCCCCTGGGGCCTGAGCGGTCATGTTGGCTTGGCAGAAGGAGAGAGGAAGCACAGAGGGGGGAGTGGGGCATGTGGGTGTGTGGAGGGAGGGCAGCTCTGGGTGCCACGTTTGCATCACAGGACTGTATTTCCTTTCACCTCAGAGCAGAGCTAGCACAGTGGCTGCTTCACTTTTTTTTTTTACTTAATTCGACCAGTCGTTGCTCAGCTGACACCCACAGAGGGACATTTTAACATCAGAAAATAGCTTTAGCATTTTTAGACTATGACCGACAAAAGCGGGCTTTTCTTTTTTACCCAGTGACCGTGAAATTTGCCATTTAAAATGACTTGTTCTAAAAGTTTGCACGTGGGGTTTGGACAACCAGGTGAATGATGGGAAACTGAGGTGCGTGAATGTGATTGTTCTGAAACATGCACAAATGTGCTGATGCTATCAGGCTGATCTTTGTTTGGCGGCTGATAGAACAACACGTTCTCACTCCCAAAGCATAACATTTTATGCTAGGTGACAAATCGTCAACATATTACGTTTTCGGCTACCCACCACGTTCCTAAATGACGACCTCGGAAAAATGAGGAAAAATGAGAACCATATGGACTCAATCTACACATGTTCGCTCTTTTTCTTCAAATCGCTTAGAAACACGCTATTTAACATCATTAAAGTCCTGGGTAAGCTCAGGAAAAAGGTTATGGTTAGGGCTAGGGATAAGGTTAGGTTTAGGGCTGGAATACAGGGCTGGAACGTCTATTACCGCGGGAGCGTCATTGCACTGGATTTCGCCCATAACCCACCGCGTACCATAAGAACGCCGAAGGTCTCCTTTTGCGTTCCTCAGGAACGCCGCGGGACGTGACAAAACGTCACCATGTTACGCCTTGGGAGTGAGAACGGGCTGGATAGAAATAGTGGGTTGTGGGGGTCAGAATTTGCTTCTAAACTGGCAAGCCAGAAGGTGTTTGAGAACCACGTTGTTCACAGGACCTGAAAACATATTTGTTGCTTTCAGCTGTGCGTAGGAGTCTTTCCTTCCTTTGGGGAGCAGGATCCAAAGCAAGAGACTTGCACATGGAAGTTGGATAGTTATTCATAACTATTAATTATTAGTATTAGTTTAGTAATAGCTGACGGTTTTTATGTTACATTTGTAGATTCTTTGTAGAGCTGAGGACTGACCCATTGTGAGTTATGATAACAGAGCTTAAGGTGACAAAAGTACAGTGTAACTAGTGTAACTACCGCCCCCCCCCCCCCCCCCCTTCCCAGCGCAAGCACAAGGCTCGCATGCTGAGTGAAGCGGGAAAAAAGTGCGAGAGAGAGGGCGAGAGAAAGAAAAAAAAAACCCCACGGCCCACGATAAGGAGCCGGCTCGCGTCGTTCACGTCAAAGATCCGGCTCTAAGAGCCATTTCGTTCGCGACTGACACATCACTACTTTAAAAGTAACTTAAATCACTTTTTTTTCCTCATTCTGATGCTCGGTTTGGACTTCAGCTTCCATTAATGCATTGAGTAGCTGCCATAGGATTAGTTTATTAAATACATGTGTTACTGTTGAACTTGCATAGCTAAGTGGCCAGTGAGTATATATGATTTGGCAGACATAGATCCAGACACTACTGCTACTGTGGGGCATGATTAGGGATTAGTGTTAATAAGTGTAAATGAAAAGAGTTGAATGAAAACCTGAAATCAAATTGAAAGCCGAACACACACACACACACTCACACACACACACACACACACAGTCTGCAGCGGTATGAGTCAGCAGTAGCTTCCAGTGGAAGATTGGAGCAGCCTTCTGTGACACTTGGGGTTTTCCAAAGTCCACAACATCACCAGTGCTGGAAAACTCCTTCAGAGTTGACGGCCAGGTGGTCTTTATTGAACCGATCGCGGGATGGCTATCGCAACCTTCAATCTCAGGCTGAAAGCACAGATATTATGACCCCAGCAACGTGCACTTTTGATATATGATTCATATTTTCAAAATCGTGCTGGAGGTCTAAAATTTAGCTTTTTCTCCTCTTTACGATGCAACCCAAGTTGTCAATGCTGAGTAAAAAAGCGACATTAGAAATACGCTATGGCTAGATCTTTGGAACAAACTTATCCCCACATGCCCGCAGCAAGAATTGTGATTTAATGGGAAAAAAGAGATTCTTGTGTTGCATTAACATTTTCAAGTGACTGTGCAGAAAATTTAATAAAGTTAAAATTAACTTTCATCCGTTGTAGTCATGTGTGGAGGTTCAGAAATAGGATATATGGTCATAATAAACCACCGCAGTGCTAACGGGACAGCTTTCTATCTTTCCAGCCTGCTGTTTGCACTAACACCAGTTACCATGGATACTAAGGGCATCAAAATACAGGCACAATGACAAATACCAGTGTGTGTGTGTGTGTGTGTGTGTGCATGCGTGCATGCTGGGTCAGTGAGGTTCAGTCTTGGTGGTAATGTGAGACCAAGATGAAACCCTCAGCCATCAGCACATTCCTATGGGCCTCGGTTTTCTTCAGCCTCGAGAGAGAAAGAGGGAGGGAGGGAAAGAAACAGCTGTAAACATGTCTTGGACTATAAATGATGCAGCTGCCATTTAGTCACAATCATAATCATATGGCAATAACTCATCCACCTCTCATTACTCTGTATGTTGATTTAAATTTTACATAAAGAAATGTTTCGCGGGAGCTTTACACAGATACATTGTGGTGTTTGGGGGTGGGCGGGTTGCCGGATTTACTTGCCACAAATATTGTCTGAATATCTGTGAGCCAGACTATAAACAGAAAGCTATCTTGAAAATTATTGTTGTGGTGTGGCTGCAGGGCCGCTTAATTCCCACTTGTAACCCTGTGCAGCTTTGTTAAGAGTAAATTGGGATGCAGAGAACTTTTTAGCTGTCAGCTGTAGGTTTGAGAAGTCATTGTGGAAAAATATGTTTCTTTTAATCAAGGCCACAAAGTTTAGTTAGAGCACTGCTATAAACCTGAGATATACTCAAACTGTGCTTTGATAGAGCATTCTGGCTGAGCTAATCTCTCAGTGTGTGTCCAATTATCCAGGCGGGATTTATGGTTTATTATTTTGAACAAAAACAAAAAAAGCAAAGACATAAACATTTAAGCAAAAGTGAAGGATGACAAGGACGGAGGATCGAGAAGGTGATGCGACAGGAAGGGAGAGTCCGACCTGCTGTTATTCTTACTTTTCTGCTTTCTTCAGCTCTCCCTCAAGTCTGTTTGAGGACCGACTGCCTCATTTTCTCCATTCTTTTCTCCATTTTTTCTCATTCAGCCCTCCCCTTTCAACATCCCACATCCTTCTCTCCTCTGCATGCAGAGGGGAAAAACGCAGACTCCACAGTAATTATCCAGCTGGATCTGCTCATGGGGACTGTTCAGGCTGTATTAAACTCATTACCAACCAAAGACAAAGAGATTCTGAGTATGCTCTGAGCGCAGATTGTGTCTTCATATATACTAATTTATCAGTGTTACATGCAGGGTTGTTGGCAATTTACTGAGCAGGAAGGTGATGCTCTGATACACTTGAATTCAGGACTTCCTGTGACATCATTTCCTGACAATTAGGGAGGCAGAGGTTGACAGGTTAGCAATAAGCTTATGACCAGGAAGCAGCCAATGGTGTATTCCTGAAGTATTCAGGAAAATTAAAGGGAAATCACTCCACCTGAAATAAAGAAGCCACCTCTCTGTTCCTCTCTCTCCCTCTCTCTCCCTCTCTATTCCTCTCTCTCCCTCTCTCTCTCCCTCTCTGTTCCTCGCTCTCCCTCTCTGTTCCTCTCTCTCCCCCTCTCTGTTCCTCTCTCCCTCTCTCTCTCCCTCTCTCTCTCCCTCTCTCTCTCCCTCTCTGTTCCTCTCTCCCTCTCTCTCTCCCTCTCTCTCTCCCTCTCTGTTCCTCTCTCTCCCTCTCTGTTCCTCTCTCTCTCTCCCTCTCTGTTCCTCGCTCTCCCTCTCTGTTCCTCTCTCTCCCCCTCTCTGTTCCTCTCTCCTTCTCTCTCTCCCTCTCTCTCCCTCTCTGTTCCTCTCTCTCCCTCTCTCTCCCTCTCTGTTCCTCTCTCTCTTCCTCTCCGTTCCTCTCTCTCTTCCTCTCTGTTCCTCTCTGTTCCTCTCTCTCTTCCTCTCCGTTCCTCTCTCTCTCCCTCTCTGTTCCTCTCTCTCCCTCTCTGTTCCTCTCTCTCTCCCTCTCTGTTCCTCTCTCTCCCTCTCTCTCTCCCTCTCTGTTCCTCTCTCTCCCTCTCTTTTCCTCTCTCTCCCTCTCTCTCCCTCTCTGCTTCTCTCTCTCCCTCTCTGTTCCTCTCTCTCTCCCTCTCTGTTCCTCTCTCTCCCTCTCTCTCTCCCTCTCTGTTCCTCTCTCTCCCTCTCTCTCCCTCTCTCTCTCCCTCTCTCTCCCTCTCTGCTTCTCTCTCTCCCTCTCTCTCTCCCTCTTGAAAGAAGCTCCTTATGTCCATTCTTGTATATCAGTACATTACTGAAACCGATTTATTTAGCCGTGGAGGGAATCAACAGAAAATATGAAATAAACACACATGTAAGCTGAGACTCTCTAAAGAAACAGCATTGTTGTTGTTCGGCTTTTCATTTCGAAATTTGTTGATTCACTTGAGCAAGTAACGTAATATGGGTCAAGTGATCAGTTTGATATCAATCTTTAGTCATACACCGTCATATTTACATTATTTGTTAAGTAAGAAAGATTTGCTTTGGTACCTGGTCAAACTTCAGTTCTCCTCTGTCTCCCCCGGCCCCCTCGCTCAGTCGCTTAGTGTCTGAGCTCAGATCATACCAATATTAGGGGGGATTTACGCACAGTCGTAAATTCCCACAGTGTGCGCTATGTGCTTCGAATATTGTGTGTAGTTTTTGTTTTATACAGTTTTCAGCCAGACATCTAACTATGAAAAAATTACACTCCAAAAGACCCCGGGCTTCTGGAAAAAACAACCCGGGCTTAAGCCCAGTAAGCCACCCACTCCGCCACTGCTTTGGATGCTAACAGGTTGCCATAGTTGCCAGTAGTTCTCATGATAGATGCCGATCTGTCTGCAAACACTTTCCAACTGCTGACCAAATGATAAAGAAACTGTTCGAAAAGTGCAAGAAAGAATAAACAGTTAATGTTTGCCTTCTAACGAACTTGTGCCTTTTACAACATGTTGGTTTCAGTGGTAATGCATTCGTTTTTATTTTGGTGGCAGACATTCTGTTTACAGAGAGGCGCAAATTACAGGTGAACTCGTCCATCTGCAAATGACCAAAGCAATCAAAAGGAATAGCCAGCGACCACATGCCAACTGATCAGCAAATAAACATTTTTCACTAGTGACTGGAAATAGTACATACATCTTGGGCCTATGAGTGAAGTCAAAATGTATATGGGGAGTCAGCTGGGAGAGTATGAAACTGTCCAAATCAGTAACGCAGGCATTTATATGAATCTAACAAAGATCACAAAGATGAAACTTTCTTTAGCTTAGGAGTCAACCTTTATTGATACTGTTAAAAAAAATCACATCAAACAACAGAAAATTATATACGTCTTTCATATTTGCTTCAGTACTGCTGTTTATACTCGTATGCTGCATTTCTTATTTCTTATTACAGTTGAACTCAATTAGCAGAATATAAAAAAATATACCCAGTCTGCAAGACATAAAAAAATCTGTAATTTATTGATGCTCCAGCTCCATAAAGCACAATGTTTGAGAGTCTGAAAACAATTAACATTTCTAAGGCAGAATCTTATTTTTTGCAGTGGCACATAAAAACAAAAAGGTAACAGTAATCCATAGCAGGATATCAAACGGAGCCATAGAAAACAGGGTGGCTGGTGGTATAATCTCCATTTTCATCCTCTTCCCTGATGTACATACTGACACCTTGTAGGGCCATACAACACCTCCAAGCAACAGGCAATGCAGCCAAATATGATGCTAGAAGCTGCTAGCAAAGCATGTGTTTGTCTTGCTAATGTTACATTTTGTTTATGGACATTACAACAAACCAACTGGTTTGATTTAGCACGTTGACATCAAAGGTATGAACTACAATGAGCTAATTGGAGTTTTTCAGCTGTTACCAATGCATGTAGCAACACAACGGTACAGGACACAAGTGAATGACGTACATTGAAATTGTAATTGTAAAAAAAAAAGATGATGAAGAAGAAAACTTGAAAGGGCATTGGATATAGGAGGAATACCAGCAGTTTCAACCTCTTTCCTAAACCAAGAAATCTAAATGTTTTTTGCTAATTTCTGGCAGGTTTTATCTCAATTACGATGAGTTAATGCTAGACTAAAAAATTGTCTTTTTATCTGCTAGCTAGAACGATTTTCTAATGTAGACAAAATCTTTTTCAGATTTACCAAAATGCTCATTTTTAGTGTAGCTAAGGGGTTGATAAATGCTGGTAAGCCTAAAATGACCTTTAAATGGTTATCTGTTGTGTTTCCTAACTGTTCACACAGTGTTCATCTCGGTGATTGGACACCTTGTCAATATTCAAGTACTCTCCTATATTTCTGTCGGGGAGTAAAATAAATTAGATGCGCTTTGAACTGCCCTGCAGTTGCAACGTGACCGGTGATGATATAACTGAAGACATACAATACACATAATAATGGTATTAAAGTACAGTATCAGCATTGTGTATAAAAAAGTGAGGAGAGACATGAACCTGATTTTTGAAGATTGATTTCATCAGCTTCACTGCTAAAAAAAGCAAATACACATTGTAATTTCCCAGCAGTCTATGTGCGTAGTTACAAAAAAACCAAAATCAAAACAAACCAAAAAACATAAATTGCTGTAACCTAAAATCAACTACATGAAAATGCGGTTAAGGACAAAATTCCAAAGCCTCAAGATATCAACCAACAAAGTATTTAAAACATATCTCAAACACATACTGTAAAAACACACCTTCCACATAACCTCCGTACACTTCCCTGTCACAAAAGGTACAAAAACCTGACCACAAATTATATAACTGGATCATCTCTGGACTATATAGTCGGGATTTGTTACTTTGGTACGTTGTTGTTGGGTAACAAAACAGCACCAAATTGCAAATCTTTTTGAAGAAATGTAGAAAAACATATATTTCTTATCAGTTACGTAACACCATTAAAAATATGATCAGCTAAGATTACTTGGAAATCCAGTTCTTAAAAACCTTTCATTGGTCACACAGCAATGGAGAAATAAGCCAATTGATTCTACCTAGCGCTTAACACAGTTACTTTGATTTTAACTTAACAAAGGCCTAACTCAGTAGTTGATAGAGACAACAAAGAACTTTCATCCATTGCAGTAATCTTTTTTTTTGGACTTTTCCGTTCCCACATGCTTTGCTGTCCAGCAACAATCCTCCCTGATTTCACAAATGCAAAGTAAAAAACTTTCCCAAATAGCCCCATTCACTTTATATGAGACAGAATATTAAGTTGAACTGCTATGCAAAACAATTTTTTTGCTCATCAGCAAATAGTCACATAGTCTTTTTCGCAGCCATATGAAAAAGAAAGGTTTACCAGGACTCTAATCAGCTCTGTTAAAAACTCCTTACATCCTTACTGGAGTTCATAAAGTAAGTAGAAGCAAGTCGCATCATCACAGCAAAGTCACGCTAATGCCAGACCATGCAATGCTCAGAGAAACAGCAAAAATCTCAAGAGCTACATCTCAGACTCAACAGGCCTCGGTTAATATGTTAAGTACTAAAGTTCACGACAGTAAAGTAACAAAAAGACTGAACCAGTATGGCTTGACATGACAGCACGACAGCAGGGCTTAGGTTTGTAACGTTGCATCTGAACAAATCACAAGTATTCTGGAAGAACAATGTCCTTTGGACAGATAAAACCAAAGTGGAGTATATAAAGCATATAAACATAAACTTCCTAATACCAACTGTCAAGCACTGTGGTGGAGGGGTGATGATTTCAACTTGTTTTGTAGTTAAAGGACCTGGACAGCTTGTAGTCACTGAGTCAAGTGAACTTAAGCAATGCCATAAACATCCATCCATCCATCTTTTCATGTTATTGCTGCTAATGGTGGTTCTACAATCCTGGGTTGCACTTTGTTTTTCACAGAACTGCACAGAGGCCTGTGAAAACTTTTTCATGTGACTATACATTTTTATTTTTTGGAAGTTCAATCTTAGATTGCCACATAAAAAACGACATACAGAGCTCAGTTAGATATCCTGTATTAAAATGGCTTAATTGTCAGCTAACAGTTTCACTTGATATGCTATCCCATACCAGATGTGGCACACAGAACAACTGGCATTCAATATACTGCTGATCTTTGGCTTATAGTAGGAGTACCTTTGGCAGTGAGGACCACAACCTTCAAAGTGAAAGAACTAGTCAACAGGACGGTAATATCAATGTGATATCAAAGCAGGTGCATTGGTAAGTTGGGAGGAGTTTGTCTGTGTGATTTAGGGTCGAAGGCTTGGGGGAGGACGCGATGGCGGTGGACAGGGAAGCCCTGGGGGAGTGCGCGATGGCGGTGGTCCTGGGGGCACCTGGCCTGATGGTGGAGATCTGGCAGGGGGGCTGGTGGCAGTGGTAGATGGTGGAGTGGTGCGAGTTATGGGGCGGTAGTCTGGTGGTGGTGGCGAAGGGGTGTGGATAGGGGTACGAGGTGGGGCCTTGGCTGCCGCTGACTCTTCTTTCACTCTTGTGAAGTTTATGCATCGACCCTAAAGAAAAAGAAAGAAAAGTGGGATTAAAAAAACTTTAAAATAATTTTTAAAATAAACA
This sequence comes from Neolamprologus multifasciatus, assembly GCF_963576455.1. NCBI lineage: Eukaryota > Metazoa > Chordata > Actinopteri > Cichliformes > Cichlidae > Neolamprologus > Neolamprologus multifasciatus. The sequence continues at coordinate 21,420,588 of NC_140446.1, read as the reverse complement.
TAAAATAATTATATAATCCTGTTGTCAGGTCTTTCATGTTGGTTGGACCCCAAACTTAGTCCAGACTGACGTATTAACAGATAGTCACGGTGATGAATGATATCTAATGGCGCCTAGCATTAGCAACCACGATGTTAATGTTTACAATGAAATATCTAACCAGCTGTAATAAGGCTCGTCTTGAAATGCTCTAATTGTCTGATACAAAGAAATCTTGTAAATAGAGTCATGCAGAGAATAGACGTAATTTTTTTCTACCTGCTAGCATGCTAACAGGGCTTTGAATGTAAACCAAACAGCCACAAATCAGCACAGTCAGCATATTACCATGCTAACTAAAACCACCATATGACCATCCTCACAGAGCCTTTTGCTGCAGACTCCGACCCCTTCCTAAAATCACACAAATTTTATAATTTACCCTTCTATGCGTTCACACTAAAAAGCACAGCTGCATGAAATAAAGAGTAAAAATAGGACAGCAACCTATAAAACAAACTTTCACCCTGCTCTCCAGCGCATTTTTAACTCCCGAATGCTCAGGTTGTTGTGGTGACCAACAGATCGCACAGAGGTTAGGGATGGAACGCCCTAAACTTCTGAGACATTTTGATTACAAGGCAACTGATCAGGTTACCTTGAGTAGATAATCCTTCTCCAAACAATCACAGTTAAACTCAGATTCACTGCAATCATTCTCAGACATACTACCAACATGGTTACAATCAATCTGTCAGTCTGTCTGTACCAATGAGCTCAACTCATCTGCATCTCTTTGCAACTGGTCACAAAGGACCTGTGTCATTTTGCTGTTGATGTAGGGTAAATATGATCTTGGAGCAGTTTCCATCCGTAGGATCACTGTAGCATAGCAACAGCAGTAGTTTTCAGTCAGTGATGGTACGTGAGGTGGGGTTTTTTTTGTGTTTATGCATGTTACGTTCTCATCTTCAGGATAGAAAAATATAATATTACTTATGTTCAGCAAATGCAGCAGCTGCATGGCATTTGTGATCCAATGCTGCTGTACCCATTTCCAGTCATCACACTACCTTACCAAAATTTAAGCATTGCACAAATAAGTTAATAGAGTATTACATGGAAAAGTACTAAATGAAACATCCAAATTGAGACACAGTATGTGTTGTTATACGCTGGTATTTTTTTATGATAACATGGAAAATACTACAGATAAAAAGCATCTGATGCAATATATAATACATAATCTATACATGAGAGTTGTTTTAGATTAAAAAAAAATCTGGAGGAAAAAAGTGTCTACTCTAAAGTAGGCTACATCTGGGCTAAGAAGGCATCCGAGCTCAGGTCATGGTACAGTCACTGCTCTTTGTATGCTTGTGTGTGCCAGTCTGTGTGTGTGGCCAGCTGGTGTTCCAGATTATGCTTAAATCCCCGCTTTTACGCCCCCACTCCAAATTATCCCTGCTAGTCCAATGTTCTGTACCGAGAACTGTAGGTCCGAATGCCGACGGTCCATATGGAGAGAGAAGATTAGTGTTAGAGGCTGGGGCTGAACTGTGCCAGAGGTGGTAAAAGTTAGCAGTGAAGCTGGAATACTTTAACAGGTTGACTTATCAGGGCGTAAAAGCAACAAATTTATTTCGACAGAAATCACATTTTAGTTACTCATAAAATGTTACACCAACCACTGGTTTCAGCGAGTTCACAGAGGTCACTGTTACCAATGAAACTCTACCCGCTGCATAGCTGCATGCGGTTGGCCGTCAGGGTGGAACGAAGTAATGTTAATCTGCTAATAAGCAGTATCAGCGACTTGAGCCGCAGGTCCCTGGTTTTACATAGTGGAAAACGAAGGAATGGGAAATGATGTCACTTGTAAAACTCTAATGAAAAAGACCTTAGGCACAAGGGAAGATGGATTTTGATCTTTAATGTTAATATAATGTGACAGTGTTGCAGATAAAGCACGACAGTGAGTAAAAGTGAGACACAGATAGAGAAAAATAGCCAGAGAAGAAATGAAAGACAGAATAATCCAAACTGAACTGAGAGAATTCCCCATTCTTAAGTTTTTCCCTTTATTCAAGCCAACCAACCTCTCCTGTCTTCTTCCATTTAGCAAGAGCATCTCTGGATCTACAACAGACTCCACCCTGGCACTGATGTTGACGTTCATCAGAGTAACTTAAAGCTAAGGGATACTTTAGATGTTAAAAATAAGGTAAATATATAAAAAAAGCATGATGCAGATTAAGCAGTGTCTTTTTCAGCAACACATACATACACTCATCAGCCACTTTGTTAGGTGCACCTGTTCAGCTCGCAAATATCTAATCAGCCACTCTCATTGCAACAACTCAATACAATTAGGGTTTGATCCACCATGCAATACCAAGAAAGTGTTTGATTTGCAATGGATTTATTTTTCAGCATGACAATGATCTCAAATACTCCACCAATAATGAAAGCACACCTGGACAGACAAAAAAAAAAACGCAATGAAGAACTATCAGTCGTGGATTGGCCTCCCCAGAGCCCACACCTCAATGAAGCAATCTGGCATCATCTTAACAGAGAACAGAAAAACGCAGCCAACATCCAAAGAAGAGCGTCTTTCGAGAAGCCTCGAAAACTTTTTCAAAAAAGGTGTTTGAAGAATAACAAAAATCATTAAACTAATTACACTGTGGGGGGCTGAGATAAGTATTTAACTAAGAAATGTTGACATTAATTGTATGTGAATTTTGTTTCAATTTCTTCATCCTTAATCCATCTTTGCTTCTTGAACGTCACTCTGTTAGCACCCAGCTGTGGTTTGAACCTCTCAACATTTTCCCGGATTAAAGAAAGCCACACTCGCTTGGTCTTTTTCACTGACCTCCACCACTGTCTACAGTCTTACCAAGGTCATTAAATTGTCTAGGACAACGCAAAATGTATGTGTGTGTGTGAGAGAGTTTTGTTCGGTTGGCTTCTGAAGACGGGCCTGGCAGACATCTGCCAAAGGCATTACCTCGTGTCCTTCAGCCAGCTAAATGGCTCCCGTGGAGCTCCGTGTTTATGTCAGTGAAAGACAAAGAGGGGAGGCAGTGTGGACTAGCTCTGCTTCATACTGTACACTCTGACGTCAGTGTAATGCATGCGGTTTGGTGACACACATTCGCATAATGGCTAACTCCGTTCTCCAGTTTAGAAACATTTACTGTAACTCTTCAAGTACACACACACATTCTCACACACTGCTGCTGCAGTATTTTTCCAGGGTTAAAAACAGGCCTTTAGGGATGAAAACTCACATATAGTAAAGAGTCAGTGCTACTGCATTCGACAGCAAGTCATATTTGTGTTATTTCTGATTATTCGACAAACATAAATGTCTGTTATAGTTGAAAAAAAAATCAAATACCAGTTGAATAAAATGCTTAAAAACAGAGTGATTTATCGTCACGTTGGAGATTTAGCTATGCTGCTGTCTCTGGCTGAAACCTCTTTGGGAGCACCAAAAATTCCTCAAACATCCCTTTGATGAACAATTTAAAGAAGCAGAGATGTTAGTAGGTTCATTGCTGAGCGAGAAACAGTAAGTGTAGTTATTGCTCTATAGAACATATTTTTAAGCACTACAGGATCCTTAAGTAAATGTACCTGAAGCTCAGGAGCACAAACACACTTCCTCTCTTTAACCCTGGACAGCTCATCTGAATCACAATGTGGCTCTGGTATCACCCACTTGCTAATTTAAATGGCATCTTCTTTCAGGACCAGCTGTCCCATTAACAGAACAGATGCTGGTTTGGGTATTTTTTGGCAGAAGGTTGTTCCTCACCAAATGACCTAATTTTAGTCAAGTCAGTCAATCCAAGTCTTTTGCATTCATTACCATGAATCCATCATCCTATATTAAAAAAGCACAATCATGTTTGGTGTTGTTATCTCATTCAGTCGTGGCCGATAGCCGCCCCTCCCTGAGAGGTTTTTCCTTTCCACTGTCACCAAAGTGCTTGCTCATAGGGGGTCATATGAGCAAGCACTTTTTCTCTGTATGTATTATTGTAGGGTCTAATTTACAATATAAAGCGCTTTAAGGCGACTCTTCTGATTTTGTGCTGTATAAATAAAATTGAATTGAACTGAATCGTCATACTTGATCATCACTGAATGTCCTCTGACTTTTGTTTTAGCAAGGGAAAGTTTTAGTTCTATATTTTTTATATAATCGTGTTATCAGTGAAAAGAAAACGGAACAGCCAAAAAAGATTGCGACTGTATCTGATCCTACTACCCACCCTGCGTGGGTGTCTGATAATACCAGTGTTTCTAGTAGAGTGATCACAATCATTTCGTTACCAAATTAACCGTCAATCAGATACTTTTGGATAAAAAAAACAAAACAGACATACACATTTGCTTTCTTATTTGTTTTGATATAATAAATAGTTCTTTCTTGGTCAGAGAGTTTTTGACTGGTCCACTGCTGTGTGAGGACTGTAAACATCTGTCTGTGCAGTCTACAGCGACCAATGAGCAATCAAGCAAACTGTGAGTTTTCTGACAACAAATAGGAAACAGCTTGTGTACTGCTTGATCATTAAAATATTTTGGTTTTTTTTATCATCATTAAAAAAAACAGGAAGTTGCATAACCACAAAAAAACGAGTTCACTGTTACAGGACTGTTACAGGACTGTTACAGTCAGTCCCCAGGGTGACAGTCATGCTGTTGCAATTAGCATAAAGAAACATGCATGCGGGAATGCAGCTGGAACTCATTTAGAGAGTTTTCTTATGGATTTGAATGTGTGCCAGCTTTGCAGTGTGAGACTGTAGATCTGAAAACCTCAGAATGAAATTGAAAACCACCAGCTTTTCAGGTAACATAAAAGGGAATGAGGTGTCTGACTCTTGTTTCTGCTGTTTCCTCTTTAATAAAAACATATTATTCTGCCTGGAAACGAGCCGGCATGCTGGCCTGTAGGCCTGCTTCTTTTGTTACAAACCACAAATGACTGGTGGAGGCGACATCGTTGGAAAGAGAGGATTTCTTCAACAAAATAGGCATTGCGTCATGTTGAGCTTGCCCGAGCAATCATCATTAAAAAAGCTTTTCTGAGTAAGAGAAATTTGTCATTAAGGAAATCTCTTTTTATCTGTGTGCCAGGTTGTCTTTGGTGAAGATGGAATTCTAAGCTGAGGGTGACTTTTTTAGGTCTCGGGGAATCTGAATGTTTATGTGGCTGCAAATTCTAACGCTGTACATGTTCGTTGCGCCCAGAAAACAGTCTTAAATGTGGAATTCCTGCTAAAGAAGATCACTGGAAATTTTCTGCTAATTTTAACTAGTGCTTTGGATAGGTCCTGATCAGCAGGAGAGTCAGCTATGGAGAGGAAAGAAAAGAAACAGGGAGGAAACAACTGGCAAAAGGAAAAAGGTGGAGAAGAACCAAGGGAGGGGAAAAAGGAAATGCTAACAACTGTATATGTCACCAAAATGGCTTTGAGTCACACCATAGAGAATTTGAGGGTAGTGCAACACAGTTATGATCTATCATTGAATTACAAAGTTGCCTTTAAGACCAACAGAGTTGAAAATAATATGCAACACATTTAAACATTAAAACGGTCTCTGCTAAGATTGTCGGAGGGATTTAAAGCATCCCTAGAGAGCTTCCTCTCCCAACATTCAGCCCAAACTCTTATCTAAGGCTTTTTGAAAGAAAGGCCCCAGGCGTTAAAACTAAACCATGTGGCTTATCTGCGCTGAAGAAGAGAGACTTTTTACCAGCTTATGCGCACGAACACATCACAAAACTCTCCCGTTGAGCTACAAGGATGTGAGCTGCGGTTCGGCTTAACATCCGATTTATGGCGTATAATGTGAAGCAGGTGTGAGATCGAGGCTAGCTCAACAGCATGGATTGGGCTAGCTGAGGTGTCAGCCAGCACAGCCACACCAGGAGTGAATGAAGTGCAGATGAGCTGGACACTTTTAAAACTGCACCACTTCTCAGCCTATAGTGGATCACCGCTCATCTTAGACACTCAATACGCACTTGGTCAAAACTGTGCAAGTAAATGGATACATCCATTATTAGTGAGTTCGATTTGTTCCTACTAATTGATGCACTTTTATTGCAGCTGACCAGTCACAATGTTGTGATGTCATAATTTTGCAACAATCAATTCCAGTTTCTTTATATAGTACCAAATAACAAGACAACAACAATTGCTTCAAGGTGCTTCATATTGTAAGATAAAGACCCTACAATAACAGAGAGAAAATCCAACAATTAAATGACCCCAGTGAGTAAGTACTTGGCAACAGTGGGAAGGAAAAACTCCTTTTTAACAGGAAGAAACTTCCAGCAGAATGACGCTCAGGGAGGGGCAGCCATCTGCCATGACCGGGTGGGGGTGATGGAATACAAATTTACTTCTGACTGCCCACTGATCTGCAAGCAACTTTGCAACTTGACCATAGCTCCTCCTTTTATGCTGAATGTGACTTAATGAACAGTGTAGCTGTTGTCATTGACGCCTGCTCTCTGTGTTAGGGTGTTGCTCTTCCACCTCTGGCTTTGCATGTGTGTTTAGTTGCCTTGGTAACTAGTGATGATTAAATCTATCAGCAAGTGTTTCAGTTGATTTATAGTTTTGAATTGAGACGCTTGAAAACCAAGGCTTTGAAATCAGGGGTTCATTATTCCTGAAAAACTCCCTTGATTTATATGCCACTCGTATTACTATTGGATGAAAAATAAATCTTTCTTACTTTTGAATTCTCGCTGTCCAGTGAAAAAAAAAATTCAACAAGCATATATGAAAAGAACATAAAAACATGACATATAATTTAAGATGGAGAGAATGCAGTGAAGGAGGGATGACCTTGCAGATGAATTCTTAGACATCTGATGAAACAGAGATACTTACATGATCACCGGGCTGGGGTCTCATTAGAGAGACCTGGTCATACCCACGGCGGAACAGAGCCCAGATGGCGTCCAGTTTCCCCTGAAAAAGAAGGAGAGGAGCGAGAAGTTAAACACCTGACCAGATGTGAATTGCACAATTCTCCACACTGCAATCTATCACCTAATAAAAGACTGCTCATACTGACTTTTCTATATCAGCAAACATTTGGTCTGTGGTTCTTTTTCAAGGCCGAGACCAGGTTTTAATCCCAAACAAACACCACGGCAGCTGATTTGACTGATTAGTTCCTTCCCCTCTGGATAAAGCTGCTGAATCACTGATTAGTCACAAAGACTGCTGGATATATTTTAGTTAACTCCAGTCATGAACGCTTTAACCTTTAGCAACATAAAGCAATTAATAAAGCATGATAAAACACACGATCTGCCAAGAATCAGAGCGTGGGCTTACTTCTCAGACACAGGAAAGAGCTGATCCCAGCTAAAACAACTGTAGGAATCCAGCGTGTATTTTACTGTAGACAGTATTTAACATTTGACAGAGCTGAAGGGCAAATGTTTTGAGATAAAATCTTCTGGATTAACCGAATAAAAAAATGCTAAAAGATGTTGCATTTGCTTGGACAAATAAGCAGTGGTGGCATGGATCCTAAACAGTGACACATCAAAAAGTTTTAGAAAGATGGGGCCAGCCACAGCCCAATTTCCACATTCAGTGATCAATTTACAGTATTTACCCCACAGTTCAGTGTTCACATTCACCTTCTGTACATGCTGTTAGGCTGCTGTGAATGAATTATGAATGCAGCAGTGTGTACAGATAACAGTAGGCTTACTGTATGAAAAGCGTCACACAGAGTGGTTTTATTTTAGGAGTAATATTTATGCTGTGCTGGCAGTCTCACTATGGGCATGTGTTGATGCTATGGCACTATCAACTAATTACATGTATATAGCATGTATATACATGTGTGCTGTGTGCTGGAAAACTTCTGCTGCCCTCATGCCTTTAAAAAAAGTCGGTGGGTGAAAACTCAAAAATGCAAAGTGGTCTGAGTGTAAACAAAGCACATTTTTGACTTTCTAAAAAAGGAGGGTTTTTATGTAAGAGTGGTGAGCGTGAATTCCTGAACTAAATGCAAACAGTACGAGCGTCTATACGGGATAACAGAGTGTGTGGGTATATTTTACATTACAGTGTCCAATTGTGTGCTGATTCTGTGAAGCTGTGTTTACCCGGATGGGCGTGTACCACTTCCGGCTCTGAGGTGGCTTCTTGTTCTGAGGTTTCTTAGGTTTTGGCTCATAGGGTTCGTACTCCTGCTCTGGCATTTTCACCACAGCGTTCTTTGGCTTTTCCAGCTTAGCCCCCTCCTCAGTTGAACCCTTCCCTCCCCAGCGCACCTACAAGACAGTAGACCATACAAAAACAGAAAAGGTCACTGTAATCTGTTGTCTGCAGATTTAATCGTGACTTTATTTCAGCAGTGTAAATGCATCGTTTTGACACCTCCATCCTCTTGATTCCCCCAATTCCTCTTCCTCCATAATATGAGGCATCCACGGTGGGCCACTTCTTTTTGGGAAGACCGTCGTCGTCGTCATCTGACTCCTAAACACCGGTACACAAAAGAGTTTGTCTTTCACAGATGAAATAAAGGTGCAGGAAAGTCTTGGGGTATTGCTTAGTTAGGCTGTATTTATGTGCGTGTGTGTGTGTGTGTTTTGACTCACAGGCTCAGGAGGAGGTGGTGGAGGAGGCTCTTTGATCACCTTTAGACAAATAACAGACATGCCATGATTTTAAAAAGCTCATCCATAACATCAATGCAAGTGTTTGTTATTTGTGAAACTAGTCGGTGTTTCTTACCACAGTGCAGCAGAGCGGCCAGAACCACCACAGGAAGAGCAGAGCAAGGAGGAGGAACAACGCCAGCAAGGTGATCAGGAGAATGGTGCCATCGAACTGGAGGGCAGACACAAACACACGACGCTAGAACATTACGACAAGTGCACCGTGCACATCATGTTTCACAGGCTGGACATAGATGCTAGCTAAAAAAACATGCAGGCGCCGTATCTCCAGGAGATAGAAGGAAGATGGCAACTGGCACAACACCTAATAAAAGTAGTAGTACAAGTAAAAAGGGAAAGTAACGCTGACAATTTTAAAAGTACCTCAACTACCAAATTTGTGGCATGTATACATCCATAGCTCTGATCTGGGACCTCGCTGCCCTTCTTCACTCATGCATAAGGTGCTAGCCTTCCATGTATGCGCATAGAAATCTTGACTTACTTGTTGTGTAGTGAGATACACAACACATATATAATAAAAACTGAAATAATAAGAATAAGTACTTCCCCTTTTGGTACTAGCAGGAAGGTTTTTGTTTTTTTGTTTTCAACTATAACTAATATTAGTACCAGCAACAGCAACTGTGACAGGAGTAGTGGTCGAACCAGATGTAGTGACTGAATGCTCGTATTATCCACAGTGGTAGTGCTGACAAGAAGAAGTAGCACAGTATTTTCAGCACTAATAGCAGTAGCGACAACAGATTAATCATAGCTGTGGTATGACTGATTTGAAGGAAAATAGTAAAAGCATATAGGCTCTAATATTCATGTTTTCCTTTCTCGAGGACAGTGGTTAATGTGAGCTTTTGCCATCGCATGAATGAATGAATCCTTATGTTGACATTGCTCGCTTTAAGCTAGGCAGATGTCCGCTGGCCAAACATGGTTCTCATTAGAGACCACAGATGAGGATCACATGTGGTTAGACTTTCCCCTATCTATCTATCTTGTGGCAAAGCTGTGGATGATTTATCTGAACTCAGCAGTGGGGCCCGCTGCAGAAAGCACGTCAGCGGAGCCAAATGATTATTTATTAAAAATCACCCGGATTATGATTTCCTGTGACAACAATTTAATTTGCAGAAAAGTTAAAACAATAGATGGTGGGGTGGGGGTGATGGTGCAGGGTTACTGCTAGCAAACAATGCTGAAAATTTTAATAGTGGCCACATCTGCATTTTGCTGCTTTTTCACATGTGAAGTGTGCGTTTTCTCCCATGCAATATGGGTGTTTTTTGTGGGCTAAGTACAAAGGCTGAAACCCCTCAGTGTGACACTTTGACAGATTCTGGGGAAGGGCTGCAGGGGGTCAGTGGGTTTGTGGCTTTTGCTTTTAGCTTTGATTCAGAGACTCCAACTTGCATGTTGTTTATTGCACCAGGCCCTCCAATCTCCAGCTGACAACTTTCCGTGCCTTCTCGAGCCTGGTGTGACTTCAGTCTATATGTTTTAGTTTAGTGCCATGAGGCAGCTAATTGCAATGGTATGTCTAATTGAGGTCTCTTTATCGTGAACCACAACATAGTTGTTTAAATTTGCAGCGTCTTCGTGGATATGATGCTGCATGGATGGAGGCGGTGCAGCTTCAAAGACTGCATATCTTTTTGTTTTTTGGGCCTATTTAATATGTTCCAACATACCAACTTCATTTAGTTAAACTGCTTTAAATTGCATTTGTTAACTTGTTTTCATGGACTGAAAAGCTGCTCCGTTTCACACACGCACCACCTCTAAATAGCAGTACCAAGAGTGCATCTGTCACAGATGTTTCACCCACAAAACTAAAATATTAAACCAGGAACTCCAAGGTCACCAAGCAGCTTCTTTAACCTTTTTTTGTGCCCGACACACGGAGGTTCATAAGGTCTTTGTTGGGTGGCTCACTGCTCCCAACCTCTGTGGTTTGGCTACCAAAAAAAAAAAGGAGAAAAACTAAACTGAGAGTGGAAAAAGCGAGACAACTAAGAAAAGAGAGAAATGTTGGAGAAAGCAGAAGAAGAAGCAGAAGAAGAGTACAAACTACACAAACGTTTTTTCTTTCTATTTTTTCCACAATTAACATCTTTGCAGTGTCCGTGCGTGGATACATGAAGCTTCCACTTACACACTCTGTGGTGGTGATGTGAACGTTGCTGCTGATGAAGGACAGACCGTCGTTCATGCTCACTTGGAGATAAATCACCCTGAAACAACACATAGACGCACACGGATGAAGGAAAGGAGAGTAGATCAGTGTTTGGGTATAACATTACAATCCACGCTAAGTGAATCTAGATCGGTTTATTTAGTCTGTCTGAAGTTTTTCCAGCTCAAACTCGACTTTGTTTGATGGGAATGATGTCATTTAAACTTGGGTTCATGCCAAATAACGTCACCGAACTGTCTGCGAAAGGCGAGGTGGTTTGTTACATGTGAGAACGAAATCTGAACCAACAGGGAACGACCACAAGAGCGGAGGATTATGAGCTGAAAGTGACAGATTTTTAGCTTAGGAGAAAACTGAAATCTGAGCAATTTCTTTTCTGCAGTAACTCGAAAGAGGTTGCTTTTGACTGTTTCCAGCTGCGAAAATCTCAACCCAGCAGGAGGAAATGTTATTAAAAACTCTTCCTAATAGATGAGGTATGCGCTGAGTCGTGTGACTCTTGTTTACAAGCCCCGTATCACTTGCAAATTGTGCAATCTGACTCCAAATAAACCAAACCTTTTTTTTTAAAAGAAAGAAAGAAAAGAATCGGCAACGGTTAATAAACAAAGACAGAAAGTTTAGAGTGTTTTCATGTGACTGATTGTGCAACACACAGCCAATCCAGGGAAGAACTGAAAACACAACCTGCTAGTTCGGGCTATTTTTTTATGGTTCTGGACAGGTTGTGTGGTTTCTTTTTTGTTTTTTCCAAGAAATGACAACATGCTAAAAGCATCACGAGGAATAACAACAACAACCACTTGTCCTCTTTAAAGGCAGTTCATCATATCTACTTGGAACTACAAAATAATTTGTTCAACAGATCTCAAGTAAATATTTTTCTCACTTCAAAAATGTATAAACTTGCCAAAAAGAGTACAGAGTACAGATTTGTGCCTGTATTCCAGTGCAAACCATGTAGGTTTTCCTGAAAGCCAGAATCCCTTCTTCCTTTGAGAGGTGAAAAACAATTCAAGTGACCCCCAGAGACCTCTCCGAAGCCTGTTGTTATTCACTTCATAAAAACATGGATGAAAGGCATGCCTGGATGTGAAAGAGGTCTGACAGATGGAAAGAAGGTGGGTGCGGACAGAGAGGTGAGCTGGGTTAGTGGGTGAAGTTCATGATCAACATCATATGGATCGTGCTGACGACAGACATCTGGACACGAGTGGATTGAAACCTAAAGATAGCCTAGACCCGAGCATGCGTTTGATCACTTCTGCATGGATGCCGACTCCGTCTCCTTAGTTCAGGTCTGGACATCTGTAGACAGAGTGTGGTATTAATAGCATCAGTCCACGTATGCATCCTAGCTGATGCTCAGTGGCTGACTGACGGCATTTTTGTTTCCATATTACCAGTAAAACCAATAAAAATGTCATTTATATAGCACCAAATCCTAATGCTAACTAGCGCATCTGTTAAGGGCTAAATAGAGATTAAGTCCTTTTGATATGTAGCCATGTCATCAAGTTTACTGCAGCAAAAGATGCCAATGGGAGCAAAAGGCTAATGACCATCACTAATCATAGTGGTCTGTAGTATAATGTAGTGTCTCATAAAAGGAAACTATTACAAGAATAAAAAGCTAGAGAAAACCTGGGGAGGAAATGTAGGCTACTGTAATAGACAGCTGTTAAGTAAGGAAGTGAAACAGACAGGAGAGATAAACACCCACTCACACTTTTAGATGCCCACAAAATATATAGTATAGAAACGATACACTGATTAATTGGTCAAGAACCTACTTTATTAGTCTGAGTTTCAGAAGAGTTTCAAATCCTCACTAAGAGGTTTTTACACTCTGCTGAGAATCATACATAAACACATATGGCAAGGCCAGGGTAGGCGCTACATAGCTTTGATCAGCCAAGGCTGCAGAAGCAGACAGCGCAGAGGAGTGATGATGGGATCAAATAAGGAGGTAATGATAAAAGACAGAAAAGAGAGAGAAAAATAAACAGATGGGCAGGCAGGAGCTGTGGTGAGGTTTCACAGAAACTAGCAAATAGGTCAAAAAGAGCCAGCCTGGCACTAAAAGCTGCAGAAGTGGAGTAAAAGCGAGAGTCTGGAGGTGAAGTGTTTAGATTTGAAAGAACTTGAAAGTTTACAAGTGCTAAGGTAAGATCAGAACAACAAACAAAGATCCAAATGAATCTAATCAGCGGGAAGTTGTGGGGATGTAATGCCGCCACATCTGCTTTACAGTCCTTCCACCTTCGACTGAAGTTTCAGCATCAGAGCCATCACTCCAGGTTTCCTAAATCTTTCTCCAAGGACGCAAATCAACTTCTCTCTGCTACCGTACCACAGCCAGCACAAATATTAGTGTTGAATAAAGGAATTTGTAAACAATTATAGAAATACAAGAAGTACCCTAAAAAAGTCAAGAAAGAAAGCGTGAGAAGAGAACCTCTGGTATTAGCTGACAAGGTCTCGCCTGCCTACTTTGTGTGTTTAAAGTCTTTACCACCATCCACTCAACCTTGTATTCTGTGGCCCAGTGTACTTTTCTTCCCATAAAGACTTAGGTTAGAGAGGTTTGTGGATTGTTGATGTTGGAGCATAGTTGGGCTCTAAAAGGAGAACACAGCTAGCTGATGAGAAGCAATTCTGGCCCCTTCTTGGGTTACACCGAAAACTTGTGTGACCGTCATGTGGTCAAAGTTCGAGTAGGCCAACCTCAGTCTTAGTTTTCAGAGCCCTTCATTGCCCCTTTGAACTTGACAGAAACACTTCTTTTTAATGGCCTGTGATCCTGAACTTTAAAATGCAGCTCATTTTTTCTATTGTAATGTTAATCAGCTTCATGAACCTCAACAAACACAGATCCCTGATTTGAATCTCATCTAAACTTGGACTACAATAATTTGAAAGTCATTATACCAGAACTGATTCCTTTTCGGACACTTCAGAGCAAATTTAAAAAAAACTATTGACGTGGTATCAATTTACATGCAGATGTGGAACAGTGTTAGCTTTCATTACGTTTTTCTTCTTGAGGCAGTACTTTCTATCTGTGTCTACCAAGAATTTGCTTTAGTTTTCACTGCTCTGTTCTAATTTACGATAGATCTAAGACGTATTTATGAAGGGTTTACCACTGAATATGCTGCCACAGTGAGAGAGCCTCTTTTATTTTGGTAAGCTCTACTGGGATCAAGAACGAAGGAATCTGGCCTCGGATCATAAACAGCTAATGTACAGCAGGCGTCTTATGGTCTGTGCACATATACATGCGAATATATTTATGTGGTCTAAGATACACATGGACGGCACTGAAGTATGAGTACTTTTACTTGAAAGGGTGATGAAAGGGGATCTGCATAACTAAATGAAATCATGAAGTTATAAAGAAGAGGGACTTACTTTCCAACTTCATCGATAACAGGAGCTGGACACAATAAGAATGTGTCTTCTACATCAGCTGGCTTTTCATCTACAAGAAAAAAGAACTGAGCTATGTGGCATATATGTAGCATGTACAGACAACATACACGAGTGAAAAGTGAATTTTGTTTCTTTGTGAGGGTTTCTACTTTTTCCTCATAGAAACTGTATACTAATAACACATGCATCTGTCACAGTTCAGCTTGATTTATATTAAGGAAACAAAGCATAGGTGTACTCACTGATGGTGATGGTGTCATTGATTTTGAAGCTGCAGAGCACCTGGTCAATGTTCCTTGCATGGAGAAACCCATTCCCTTTCACCACCACTTGAAAAGACTCTGGTTACACAAGGTAATTTTACATTTTAGACACTTGGCAGACAGTCTTTGCTAAGAAAAATCTGACACTTTATTACTTTATCCTAAACAAAGCTCACTTTCCTGTTTAATGTGGCACAGTTGCACACCAGCATGGTGTGATGTCTCTCTAATAATGTAGTATTATTTCGGAAAAGCCAAGAAGCCTCCAGCTCAGCTCAGCTTAGCTCATCAGTCTCACACAGGTCGTTCTATTTAAGTCTCTCCACAGTTGCTGCGCGTCTGCAAGCTGCCTTGCAACCCACCCTTAGTGCAGCTCCTGCTTTTCTTGCTGTTTCTGACTAAATCAGTGCCACATCTCCTGTTATCAATGTCCTCCCTGGCTTGCACTTATGCACCTTTGCAAATACAAGGGTTTTCTCCATCTTATCCATGTCATAAGGTGGATGAGAAAATAACAATATTTTGACTGTAGTGGACCTGAGTGAAACTGAGCTTATTTTTCCACCATTGTCATGGAGAGAAAATAGCACGGGCCTTAGTCTCCTTACATTGCTTTAAAATACAATAAAAATTAATAATGTAAAATAAATAGAACTAATGTCTCTGCTGGACCTTAAATAGTTACAATGTTGCCCATCAAAAATTGAAACTACTGTTATATATCAGCCATATACGTATATAATAAGGTTAAATCTGTGAGGCAGCTTGCTCTAGCAGCAGGCCATGGTATAATATTCAGTGTGAAGTTAAATAATTTCCCTCTTTATGGGTGAAAGTAATTCATTGCTTCATAAAAGGCTACAGCAGATGTGAAAAACAGTCAAAGTCCTTCTGCTATTGCCAGAAACTTTTAATCCAACCCTGCTTTTATCTGTTCATTTGTGGCTTTTAATGTCCATTTATTGTTGCTTTAACTGTCATAATCTTTCTCTTGGCAGGAGAGTAAAGAATGGTGTCTACTTTACATCATATCTGCAGGAAATCTCACCCCTGCCCCCCCTCTCACGGTCCCTCCTTTTAATGAGACTCTGTAATATTATTCCCTCCGTGTTACCCTGTCCCAGCAGATTTCCTGTAAGTGACCTGGATGGCCATAAATGGTCATTTCTTTCAGTCTGGGATTGTGATAATTCAAAGAAGCCGAGACCAGGCACCCACTAATGAAAATGACACAGTGGAAGGAGCAATGGTTTGCTGGCATATGTGTCGATGACTCAGGAGGGACCGAGTTCAAGCTGTAATTGTGAATGTGTGAGTTTTATAGCTCCTCACCTCCTGCACAAACACTGGAAGGCTCAGCTGCCAAAATTTCAATGCAGGATTTCTTGATGATCTGGGGGAGAAAAGACAGCAGTGATTTTTCCACATTTATTTTGATACTAGCCTTGTTCATGAGCCAAGAGCTCAATTAATATGTTTTGAGTATATTTGGGAGTCATCTGATGTAAAATAATCCTTAATAATACTTATCAGTGTGTGTCTAAAAGACAAGTTTGGGTTGGTTAAACTTCTTCCCAGAATACTCAAAACTCTCACTGCTTTGCAAATACAGCTGAATACTTTCATGTTTTGATTTCCTTGTTATTTTAGTACAATAATGAGTTTTTCTCCCTGGTGATATTATTATTCAGTCTCTAATTTCTGTCTTTTCTTGATGACTGATTTGTTCTGAGTTTCAGTTTTGCGATCATGTGTCGTGGTTAATGTCTTGATTTTTATCTATGACAGTTGCAGTTCCCACCCTTTGTCTCATTTCTCTGTTTTTGTGTTGGTTCCTCTTTGTTCCCCTGTCTGAGATCTTGCTAAGTGTAAGTATTTATGTCAGCACTACTGCTCTTTTAATTATTTCCTGTTATTTCCTGCTTTGAAAGATCTTATGTCTTGATTACCTCCATCAGCCTCTAGTTCCCCATTCTGTTTCCAATCCCCAGTTAGTCATGTGCATATAAATAATCCTGTTTTATTTTTGTCACATGGTTTGTAATGCTTGCGATTCATTCCCCTCTTTGCAACCCTTTGAGATCTTCAGTTCTCTTTATGGATCTGTTTGTTATACCTTTTATCCTACTTTTTAGCGATTAAAGCTTTTAGCTGTTGGATCCTCCGAGTTCTGAATCCTGCCTTTTATGACTCAGACTCTACGCTCTGCACATCTCATTGTGACAACTTTATCATAAATTATCAAAGTGAAGGGACTTAGTGTAACTTACTTTCCAATGGTTATGTTCTCCAATCTTAATACTTTTACATCAGAGATGTTTAAAGCATTAATAAAAGCAAGACTTAAAAATGACCGATCCTTTAAATAGGAAGTAAAAATCTTTTAAAAGCAATTCCAGCCTTAGATATTTTTCACGGGTTTTTTCTTTTTTATATACTCTGCGTAATAAAACAGTGAGACACACGATGCATTCCATTAAGGTCAAGGAAAAATGATTTGGTAATTACATAAGCTAATGTTTTTAGCTATTTGACCATAATCAAACTCTTGGTGCGACACTTAGGTTTATGAGCTTGTTAGCTACAACGGATTAAATGTTCAAATGACGATCATTTCAGCTGGAAATGATCTGGTCACTGGCTAACGACTATGAGCTTACCTTTGTTTATTATTCGCCGAAAGGACGACTGCAGCTGAGAATATTAGGCTTTAGAAAATTGTGATTTAGCTGAGTATATTGAGATTTCTCATGTGATGTCATTGCCTAAAATTGGAAGTGATACAGCCATAGATTTCACGGGAAAATTACATTTTCCCAGACTGATTGGCAGCCGTTCCCGGAGGTTGCTGGCTGTTGGAGGGTGAGAAAGAAGAGGGTAATAAACCAAAAATCTCCTAGTGACAGCTTTGCCTGTAGATTCACATCTGTCTGCAAACACTTCCAACTACTAGCTGAGTGGTATTAAACAGAAATGGAGGTTTTCCTCAGAGCTTCAGCCAACATGTTTCAAAAGAAACAACTTTCACAAAGAAGGTCTCCAATTCCGGTTTGTATTGCAGTTCTTACATTTTCACTTCAGCTCAGAGAGCAGCTGGCCAGTGTTTGTAGACAAGTCCATCACTTCCATGCAAACCACGGGAGACCGCAACAATATCCTAGCGACCAAAGCAATCACAAAGAATGTTTCTGCCGACCAGCTGAGGAACACACATTTTCCCAACTGACAGGTAGGTTGCTAGGAAAAAATGGGGGTCACTGATCAGTCAACAAGACCATGTGCCTGGAGCTTTATCAGTCCTTTTCCCAGTGACTGCCATCAACCTCAACCAACCACTCTCCACCAGCTGATGAATACTAATTTCACGCCCAGGATCGGTGTTTGCCAGATGTTTGTGAACAAGTCTCAAACCTGTGCGACTGGTCCTTTATTCACTTGATCCTACACTGTCACCGTGATTGTCACAGATCCAAAACTGAAAAAGCAAATTATTGCTCAGTGAGCTGATAAAAAGCTTTTTTTTTCACCATTCTAGCTGTAGGAGAGAACGCAAGTTGAAGTAGCTTACCCTGCTTGAACTGAACTCTGACTGTGTGTTTCAGTCAGTATACACAAAGAGTTACAGTTCTGCATGTTGCATGACAGAATACTGAGCAGAGAGTTGAAACCTCGACAAGTCAGTGTTCCTCTTAAAAGCTTAAAATTAGTTGTATTAACTGGTCTGAGAGAAAATAAAATCTTAAATAGATATACAGTCATTATGAAATTGTACAATAGTGCTTTCAAAAGCCAGGTTTTGCTTTCAAATAAACAACTGTTTAAAATGACATTGCAGTGAAAAGGGATCTTGTGTTGAATATGTAAATACAGATGCCTGAACGGAGCCTGCTAGTTTCTCTGCAAGGAAAAGTGCTTATTTACCGAATCAATGACACCCCGCAGGGCGTGGAAGCCTCCCAACACAGGAAACACATGTTCAATGGTGTCTGCAATGGTGGCCAGCTACAGTGGGAAAGAAGTTCAGACAGAGGTACACAAACAGAAGAGAACAGAGGAAGGATTAACAAACTAAATAATCAAAGGAGGCTAAATAAACTTCAACAATGAAAGATGAGGCCACGACAGGGGGAAAGCTGCCTCAAATGCACTCATACTCATTTGAAGCAATTTCAGATGTTTTAGAGGTAAAGAACTGTACAGTAAGAGAACACTTGAAGAGATCAGAGTTAAAAATCACTGGAGTTGGTTCACAGGGAAAATGATGGGTTAGCCAATTTGTAAGATTTCTTCTTTTCCAGAATAATGAGCACATGTAGTAGAGTACATGTCCTGTGGTGAATTTTTGCTTTTTTCCCTAATCAAATGTCTTATATTTTGGGAATTAAATGGAATAAACTTCCATATACTGCACAAATTTGTTACATCTGAATTACCTGTGTCTCGTTGAAGTCTTTGACACCAACACAGTACACAATAGCTCCCAGAGATCTGGCTTCATTCGCCTGTTTGAACAACAAAGGCAAAAAGTTGAGCAAACTCCAGAAAACTGTCAGTCATGAAGCTAATGAGAGCAATTCTGCTTCCAGTTTAGCCCTGTTACTGAGCTCTAACCAGAGTTAGTGTGAATTTGTTACCTGATGTTGTGCATCTCTAAGCTGATGCTCATGTAGCTCTCCATCAGTCAGAGCAATAATCACGCTGGCAGTACCTGCAAATCATATACGCTGTGTTGTAACTTCACCATGTGCCCCATTGTTGCCCCAAAAATGAGATAATTATGTTTATTAATGCTTACCAAAGTTTTCTTTCCTTATCTGCTGATTTGCCTTTAAATAAAGTCACAGCACATTTCAGATTTAAACAGGCAATAAAGGAGCCTTGAGTAGCTCTGTACTTAACAGACTGATTTTGCAGTGTAAAAATGTTACACATTACAGCACACACTCACAAGCTGTAATCCGAGGTGCATGAAGGTATCTCCACCGGGAACCTCTCTGTTCAGTGCGTTCAAACCCTTCGTGATGTCGACTCTGCAGAAAGTAACAAAGCAAAATTGGATTCCTGTCCTGCCTGTACATTTCTGGAAGCTAACCTACGGTACTGATTTAACTTTTTTGGTTATTATATATAAAGCAAATACAGAGTTTGTACAGTTCTAATGAGCTTGAAAGTCAATATTTGGTATGACCACCATTATTCTTTAACACAAACTCAACTCTTATATTCAAGCTTTCTTATAATTTCTTTAAGTATTCAGGAATAGTTCTCCAGGGTCATTCAATAATGCTGAAGTTTGGGCTCTGTGGAGGCCAATCCATGACTGACAGTTTTCATTGTGTATTTTTCTATCCAGTTATGCTTTTACTCCATTGGCAGTGCATTTGGGATCATTGTCAAGCCGAAGAATGAAGCTGCTGCCAGTCAGATGCTTTCCTGATACTGCATGGTGGACTAAACTCTGAAACTACTTTTCTGCATTCATTCATTGATTGCATTGATTCATTCCATCAATTTTCAGAAGATTCCTACCACTGACTGAAATACAGCCCCAAACGATGACAGATCATTCACCATATTTTATAGATGGCTCTAGATGCTCATTGTTATACTTCTTAGCTGACCTCCTTCATATATATGTAGGGTGATTATTTGCACCAACAATTAGAAATTTGATCATTCCACAAAGACCTGTTGCCACTAATTTTCAGTCCAATTCTTGTATAATTTGGCATACCTCAGCCTTTGTATGCATGTAGAGCAATGTGATTCCCAGCAATTATTTAACTTCCCAGCAATCCCAGCTGAATCACCTTGGCATATCTCTGCAGAGTATGCCAAGGTGATTCAGCTGATTGGTGGGTATTGCACTCTTGGTGCAAAAATACTATTTTATATACTATTTATCCACTAAACTATGTTATATTTGCCAATTTCTTGTAGATTCAACTAAGGAAATGAGAACAAATAATAAGATGCTAATAACAAAGTGCCTATAGATACAGCTTAAAAGTTATGTGTAGACTGCATTAAACGATTTTAACTGCATTAAAATCGTTGCTTCTTATGTGCTGTGTTCCTTTGAGCTGTGAATTTATTGACAATGACATATTTGGGGGCTTGACTGGGATTTTGACCTATTGCACCCAACGAGTGAAACGTACCTCTAACTGATGCAAAATTTTTAACTTTTTGGCTTATTATCCATGAAGGACACAAAACACATTTATAATGTATTCACATGTTTAACTAAGCAAAATATCTGAATACTTTCACTACTTAAGGATTATTCTATTCTATTCTATTCTAAGTTATAGCTACTCCTGTTAGAAATGAAACTTGTTTACACAATAGCAATTATCAGTGCTCTCATTCTCATTCTTGTCTCTTATTCAACAAATGTTATTCTGTGACAGTTCCACAGTGACATGGGCCAATTTTCAGTTTTATCTGCATTGATTCTGATGCAGTGGATTAAGTTTACTGTTGCATGAGATCACTTTATGCTACAAAGATTTGCACACGGAAACACTCAGCTAATGTTAGCTGTGTCTAAATATTGACATTAAAATGTTGTATTCATTGTAAGGTTCTATAAGAGAAATTAATTCACCTGTTTTCCGTCAGTTTCAAAATGATGGACGCTCTTGAGGAAAATGTTATGAAAGACATCCTCAGCATAGGACTATGAAAGGTAAAAAGAAAGAGCAAATAAAGCATCACACATATTATTAACGGTTCACCCAAAAGAATGACCAGGAAGTAAAGATATTAGTATTCGTCCACCAAGGACAACAGCCTGTGTGAGCAATACAAACATTTCTATGTCATCTGAGATTGATCAGAATTCTAAGTAATAACAATAAAACACAAATAATATAACAATTTTCCTAGAAAACATAAAATAACTCTTTGTATTCATGACTTTTCTTTCTTCTCTTTTCTTCAACAGATATCTTACTGGAGACAAACAACTTAACTGATTCACTCCAGCAATCTGTGTTTCTAGCTTGAGATCAATTAGATTTGTTTAGAGCACACAAAGAAGCCATGTGACATGAAGTTGTTCCAGCGTGCAGAATTTGAACCCTTTGTTGCGTGACAGTGACATAAATGTTGATATTGAGGCTGCATTGCTGAATCTGCAGATGTGGAAAAGTTCTGTTTACTGGTGAAAGGAATTACTCACACTTCAACTATTTGAAGCAAGAATGTGTGTTGCTTGTTTGAGACAGTAAGTTAGGACAGATTTGGATTGTTTAAAACTTTTTGCATAGTTGTTAAAAAACTATAGCTTTGAGGAGGAGCTGTTCTTTGCTATGTCTAGGCCACAAAGCTCCAGGTGTTGTGGCCTTCAAATTGTGTGGGGAAAAAGCCTTTCAGTCTGGCTGAAAGCTGGCTATTTATTGAAACTTCTTGCTTTTAAATATATGCCATATTTTAAGAATGATATTTCAATTTTGAAATTATAGATGCAATATCTGCATCTTAGAGAGATGAGAGAGATCTTAGAGACATTTGGAGGAAAAGGAACTTTAAACTAAAGACAGTCCATCAAACCAAGCCAGCTCACATACATAAAGACATTTTTGCCTGTAGTCACTGACACAACTACTGGATACTGAGTAACTTAGCATATGGCAAGCTGTAGCTGTAAGGACAGATTTTTTTCACTTTACCAGAGTGACTACTCTGTAAAATGTGCTTTTCTCTTCAGTAATTTATATCTCTGGGCTCCAGGAAGTCGAATACGAGGCAACATGCTGTTTGGAGACTGACAATGTTGGTTCCAAATGTTGATTTTGCACTATACGGTGTATATCACCTATATTATCCCATTTATCTATGCAAATCTGTTGGTTTAATTGTGTCTGTTCACACACGCTCATTAAGTGTCTCTTACCTTTTAAATTTTTCTGCTAAGTTCTTCACAAACTCATAGATTTCATTCCAGTGATCCTTCACACTGCCAGATCTAGAAAACGGATGGCACATATAAAAAAAAAGGTTATATCAAGAAAAATGTGAGAAATATGACTCTGTTTGATATCATAGTAAGTGACTGTAGCAGTTCAAATAAAAATAAGACAATTAAAACATAAAAAATAACTTTATAAGTTATCTAGTATATCAGTTAGACTCTAACCTTCATATGCTAGAGGACTCATACAAGAGGATAAGAGCTTCGCTAGCCAAAAATGACAGGGGGTCTAGTCATTAGCTCCACAACATGAAGAACAAGCTGTATATATGCCAGGCAAAACACAACTGCTCAACCTGTTAGCAGTGCCTTTACTGTGCGTCATTTACTTGCAATAAAAGTACTGTTTTCATTTATTTAATTAAAGTAATTTGACTTTCATTCCTGAGCTGCCAAACATAACAAGCATCCTATCATACTCATTAGCAAGAAATAGTTAATCTAATACACCATTTGTTAGTGATCCTCAGAGGGATAAATGTAAAACTTAATTTTGTTATGAATATGGATTATTTTGTAACAAAAATATGCGTGGTAATAGTCATTTGCGGCAGGAACGGGAGTATGATTTAGCAAACTCCTGTATCATTAACGTGGCCCTTGAGGATGAGGAAACAGACCGTGGTCTCCCTAGATGATCCTCCATAAAGTGAACTATCATAAAATGATATCCTGTGGAGCTGCCTTCATTTCCTCTAGCCAGACACCATGTGTGCTGTGGGGCGATTTTATTAAGAGCGATCATTAGGGGAGAGAGTTTTGGGCATAAAGTAACCAGTCAGTAGCAAGGGAAGAAGCCAGAGAGATAACACCTTGTAAATGAGCCAAATGATGGTCGTAAAATTGGAAGAGGATGAAGCAGGAATTATTCAGTGTTATTTTCAGTACTGATATGAGTACGTTTATTATTTTTGTTTGTTTAAATTCAATATTAATTCAACTTATTCACCTGCATTCATCCATGCAGTTCTCTAAGAAAGAGACGAAACACAAAGGCATGTCATATGCTTAAAGTGGAAGTTCATATCCTTGTGATGGGAGAAAATGGGAAACAGACTAAACATCCACTCTGTTATCCTACTTTCTAGCTGAATGAGTTCCTTGCACACTAATGGTCCAAATAGCTGCCTGAGACCTCTAGACACAACAAGGTGAATCAACCATTCCTTGCAAGCAGGTTTCTCATGCTTTAAGCTGATAATAGTCATGTGTATTTGTATTTGTATTACATGGATAGCTAAACTTGCAGGAACCAACTTAGCCTTTCTTATAGGAGTTGGGTGTTTTGGAAAACAGCGCCAGTTGCATGGCCTGGCTTGAAATGAATTGTGACTAATGTTGTTTTCCTGCAATAGCATGTCAAAGAGGTTTTAACCCTGGTATTTTTGTATTATTGCTTGGAAGCAGAGGAGTAATTATTGAATTTGGCCAGGATTTGGGGGAGGATAGAGCTAGGGAATACCAGGGAGTTTCCCATCATGCCTCAGTCATTCAAGACTTTTTATCGTGCCAAACCAGACTCTAAGCCTTCATTAAATGCTTTGTTAGATGTATTTGTTTCATATAATTTTTGTTTAAAGTAGGAAATAATACTTCCACTGCTCATTTAATATATCCAAGAGATCAGTACAGCTGCCCACGAGCAACGCTGACATGTCTGACTTACACAGCTCAAGACTTATTTTACAGCTACTGCACAGAAATTTCAAATATTGTCAGCGTGGTTTATCAGAACTTTTTTGACTCATACAAAAACCTTATCAAGAGCAAATGCTAAAAAAACAAACCAATTGATTGCTCAAATGAAGCCAAAACGCCTCTGCACTATTATATCTATGTATTATGTAACTCTTAGTGGTTTTACCCTTTAATTCAGAATGGTTACAAACGCCGGTCAACTGGGGAAAAAAGCCTCTTCTAAGCGTTTTCTCTGTGTTTTTGCACTTCTGATGACATGACTTGCTCCCCCCACATCAAGGCTTACATTCCTGGGAGGCTGACTGAGCAGAGAAAGAGGACAAGACCTACAAGCTAAACAAAATTCTCCCAAAATAAGAAGTAAAAAAAAAGGTCTGAGGTAGACTGGAGCATTTAGTTCAATAAAAAGTGCAGCGCAAACAGAAAGAGTCCCACATACACATGCAGACGGGTTCAAACCTGAAGGAAAGGCAGCAGCCAGTTTCTTGTGCAAATTGTTCCATTATAGCAACAGAGGAGGGGAGAAAGAATAAAAAGTCTGGTGAAATTTGCAGCTAATACTTGTGACGAAGTGTGGGGATCATTCTTGAGTATTTACTTAACACGAGGGTGAATCTGAGGACATCCACGTTTAGTTTTTAGCTGCTTATCTGTGCTTCTGGACCACTGTGGCTCATGTTTGCCTTGGAGCAGTTGTGATTGTCTGAGGTGGCTACAGTCGTGGGATTGAGGCCTAGCTTGCAGTTTCACTCACCTGTCCAAACAGTGCTGGAAGAGGAAGTGGTCCTTTTCATTCTCTGATTCTTGATGACACCATTTTATACGGTGTCTTATTCCCACCACAATCCCTTGATCTAATTTTAATGACCTGAGTTGAACGCCGAAGTTTAGCAGTGTGCGGTCTGGACTCAGAAAGCAAAAGTTCAGAAAGGTGAGGGCCGGCCACAGATCGCCGACTAAGTGATGAAGCCCAACGGCGGTGTGAAGTTGTGTCATAGCAACTTGTTATAGCCGAGTGACAGTGTTTTCTCTGTACTAATGAGATGAAAACCATGTGTCTTGTTGCAAGCCATCTGAGAGCCAAGAAACAAAGAAGCAAAAGAAAAGGAAGGACAGAGCAAGGGAAAGATGAAGAGCTTTATCAGTCAATTCAACTGTGGGAGTGAGATAATGGGAAAAACCTGTTGGCTCATATCAAAGTGCAAGAAAACATGCCAGTGGTTCAGTGATTTAGTTCAACTCCAAGGCCAAGTTTCTGACCTGCTTTGGTCTGTCTGAGCCAGCATGGCTACTAGAAGACCGATGCAGCAAGTAAACTGTTTAGTCACTGTGCAGTTCTCTGTTTTATAGAGACTGGAGATCTGTGTCGCTAAATAGCTAGTTTTCAGTTGTTTTGCCAGATTTAAGACCACTCCTGGAAAAACACTGCAATCCATTAAAAAAAAAAAAAAAAGAGTAAGCACGCTTAGCTTAACATGAAAAATACTGTGGCAGCCAATTATATAACACTGTATAATTTGACATTAAAAGAACATTGAATGTACTAATCTGATGAACATATTGCAGATAAATCAGAAGGAGGAAAAGGTGTTTAATGTAGGTTTTGTGTAGGTTTATAATGAAAATACAGCTACAAGGCCTCTGCCGTTTCACAGTGGCTTTTGCAGCTTTGCTCTCAAGTGCAGCAATGGTTGCTTTTACGTTGTCCTGTAGGGAACCTGTAGGGGTTTTCTTGAATTGTTTGTCTAATAATTTTAGATGCAAGGACAGGAAATGAAGAAGAAAAATGTCGGATAAGAGACACATTTAAGCTCTTTGTCCAAACTAAAGTGAGATCTCAGGGAGCAGCGCTTCAGACACGCTAGAATGAAGCATTCAAACATCCAAATTACTTGTGGTGCAATACCATCTGATTTTTAGTAGAAGTAGACTCAATTTCCTTGTTAATACAAAAGATCAAATGTGACAATATGTATTTAGATAATATCTATTTTTCTAATGTTTTAAGACGCATAGTTTCAGGTTAGATTGTCTCTAACTTTTTTTGTCTCTGCAGCTGAGTCACATCATAGGTGCTACATTCAGGTTTTCAACAGGCTGAGTTTACATTCAACCCTTAGACCAAGCTATTGTGCATTATACAGTATTGGGAACATCGTATCTTCTGCAACATTATGCACATGTATGATTGTTTGTAGCAACCTTGAGTTTCCAAAATTGCTAAAAGCACAAAGGGAGGTACTATGCATCATTACTAGTCACTGATGCTAAACACACTGTGACTTGTGGGTTGAAGTCCCCCAATGCTTTGAGTAGCCCTGAAGAATAAAAACATCTTTAATCATTCTCAGTAATGTCTTTTTCTGCTGACTGGGTAGATTTCGCAGTGAGTGGACCTGCAGAAAATTACTCAGAGACTGTGTGTATATCTCGAAAGCACAAAGTTCAGCAGGAGGGGAGGGGCAGAAGAAAGACAAGAAGAAAAACATTGTAGAGGAGACAGAACAAGCAGGGTAGGGCATCAACAGCACAAAGAACTTGAAGCGTTTATGAACTTTTATGTTCACTGGCTTTCTTTTTATTTCCATCCACTGAACAGTTTTGACACACGCATGATTTTGTACTTTTCAGTCATCTCTTTGTAAGAGATACTTGCCATTTCAGTTTAGAGTGATAGACTGCTAATATTTGCTAATTAGAATAATGAGCTGAAAAGCTCAGAGCTTTCAATGGTTAAGTGGGATAAATGACACACTGAAACACGATTAGCATTATGTAAGAAAATACCAGTTTAAAGCTGCTTTGGAGAATATTTCAGGTTTTCACCAAACCCGATAATTAACACACAGCTCTGCACTTTATTAAGTTTATTAAGTGTTGTAGCATCTCTCAGCTCACCTCTCTGGGCGTATGGCTATTTTGCTTCACTGCTCTCATCAGCCATGTGAAGAAAGCAATAAGCCTGATGTAAAGTACCTATATAGCACCAGTTGACACACGAATTTAGTGACAAGTTTGACGATTAGCTTTGGAGCTGGTGGAAACCGAAACAGACCTTAACAGCTATTTGACCTTTAACATACATGATCTAGAAAAGGCTTTCATTTCCTAACAACAAATTAAATTAAGGGAAAAAAAGTTTAAATTATTTTATTGTTGCATCAATTGGTTGCTCTATTACCTCCAGTTGGCTAAGTAATAATAAAATTGCTCAACGTTGCAGTCACAGTGGAGAAAACAGTGGTTGCCGACCACAGTATCACCAAAATTGTAAAGACCATGCGCAATAAACTTGCAATCTCATCTTCTATCAGTTTGCTAATGAATGGGGTCGAGTACGGAATTGTTTGTGATAATACTGTGAAATTGGAGAAAACCACAAATCTGTTTCTGTCTGTTGCAAATATGTTGCCATCTGCTTCGACAGAAATTCAAATTAAACAGAACATTCACATTAACTATTTACACTTAAATTCCAAGAAGTAACTCTAAAACACAAATTCCATTGCAAACATTGACGCAGCTACTGAAGTATTCTGGATACAACCAGCTGGAATGGGAAGTACAGCTGTGTGGTGGTTAGCATCGTTGCCTCACGGCAAGAAGGTCCTGAATTTAAAACCAGAATGGGACTTTTCTGTGTGGAGTTTGCATATTTTCACTGTCTAGTGTGGGTTCTCTGGCTTACTCCCACAGTTGTTGGCAATCTCTCCATGTTTTGAAATTAATTGGCAATTATATAAACCTCCAATCTGCTTGAGTGTGGTTGCAGTCAGTCTGATATGAACCGTGATTAATTTGTAAATAGGTTGCCTCCTATCAGCTGCTCTGTGCCTACTGCCTAGTGATGGAAAGTGGTCGCCCAGAGGTTGAAAGTGTTGCACACATGCATCTCTGGGCAACCAGCTGGCTGCTACAACAACTTGCAATCAGTTGCCAGATGCAAAAAATAGACAAATAAAAATGCAATCACCAGGGGGCAGCATGCATGTGGGAAAAAGCTCCCTACACCACTTAGTGGTGCGACGTTCTTCTCGTGGTTCAAAGTGTTGAAGATGAAAAAACAATCCCCCCAAAAAAACAAACAACAAAAAAACTCCACTAAGGAGTCCATCTACCATTCCAACTGGGCCTACCCACACCACCCCAGCCTGCAGCCAATGATGCCGCACCAACTTAACTGAGTGGGAACAAGGATTTGTTTGTTTAAAACCACTAACCTACTTTTACAGCCACTGCAGAAGTCAGAGTCTTTACTGCGTGATTGCTGAGCTAACGCTGCGTGTCTATTCCAAAACCGAGAGGAATCGTTAGGTTTGATACTAAGTAACAAGCTGATGAATATTATGTATTCTTCAAAGCATGCTCTTCTTTCTGTATCAAATATTAGAGCTAGAATGAGATACAGTATATCTATTTTCATTCCCCCAGTCTTGTTTTTGCAACCCAAATTCTTGAATGACAGATAACACAATAGCATGTCAACAGGCATCTGTCCTCTCTGTAAACATCACAGCAACATTTTGTAAAAAGCCCCAGACAGCAAAACACAGAGTGGGTGTCATTCCACAGCGAGAACGTATTCAGACATTTGAAATGTATTCACAGACTGCAGCTGCACTTAAGGTTTTCCACTGACTCGTCTGGATTCCGGAAGCATGACCCAACGCCCAGCCGGAGCGCTAACTTGTGACTACATTAAAAGACAAGAGAAACATTTTGCAAAAACAACGACAAGACTTGATGAGAAATTGACAGATAAACTGTTATTTTTTTAACACAATTAATAAACTGAATAATGTGTTTCCTCATCTGTAGTCAATAAAAGTAATACTGTAAAATGGAAAGAGGATGTGGAAAAAAGGACTAGTACTGCATAACACTGTTGTAATGCATTTTTGCATAAATTCAATCACCAGATACTGTTGATTTACCATATTTGAATCTGCACCCAGCCATCAAAAGAAATGCAAACTTCATTTTGAGGTTGAACATTAACATGTACCCTATATGTGAATTCCTTTATCTGCTATGAACACACCCAAAACCATTCCTCAGGCAATGTGTTCCATATAAAACAGCAAGCTGCGTCCCACCTGGTCTGAATCAGCAAATGCAAAAAGTATGCAAACCTGCAGCTATATAGGACTTAAAGATATGCAACATATTATCACAGAGGTTAAAAGGCTTCATGATTTTAGGAACATCATGCTCAGCGCACCAAGCTAACTTAAATGATAAATTCATGACGTCCTGTTTGGAAAGACGGGACATCATCTGTTGGCTGGTTTAGTTTAGTTTGCATGCTGTTTGTAAGCCTAAGCCTGTAGGTCAGGGCATGTTAGTATTGGTCTTGGGACCCTATCATCCTATGAGATTTATTGCTATTCAAAAGCCTAAATCTAAATCCTTTATTATTATCCAAGGCCGTTTAAGGGCTATTTGACCAAGAAGGAGAGTCCTGGAGTGCTGTGCCAGGTGGCCTGGCCTCCAGAGTCACCTGACCTAAACCCAATTGAGATGGTTTGGGATGAGATGGACCACAGAGTGAAGATAAAAGCACCAACAAGTGCTCAGCATCTCTGGGAACTCTTCGAGACTGTTGGAAAACCATTTAAGGTGACGACCTCAAGAAGTTCATCAAGGGAATGCCAAGAGTTTGCAAAGAGGGTGGCTACTTTGAGGAATCTAAAATATAAAACATGTTTTGGGTTATTTCACTTTTCTGTTTGCTACATAATTCCATATGTGTTCATTCATAGTTTTGATGCCTTCAGTGAGAATCTACAATGTCAATAGTCATGAAGATAAAGAAAAACCATAAAATGAGAAGGTGTGCCCAAACCTTTGACTGGTAGCGTACATGCGCAGTTTACTTAGAAAATGACTGTGCCACGAACAGCCCAGGGTTGGCTGTCCACAGCCAGGGGCCCAGTATAGAGACGAATGAAGATTAATACACTGACTTCTGTGGAATTAGCACGAGTTTGATGATGCCATATCGCTGACCATTATTTCACTAAACTTCTTCCTTTTTTTTGCTAATAGCTAAAAAAAACATGTTGCATTTTGGCAGCATGTCAGCATGCTTACAGCACAGCCTCGCAGAGCTGCTCGTACACTTCTTAGTCTTGTTTCTGTGTTAACTTGAGGACCATAAACAATACACCACAACAAAGGGATATGATGTCAAATTATTAACTATGGATGGTTACTGTGCCTAAAACCCTTTTTTAATAACTTTTATTTACTAATACAATTTTTAGTTTTTGTCAGCAAGTACTCTTCTTTCATAACATTTTATCTGGACACCCTTTGTTTTCTACATATGTATACTGTAAATCTTACCATCATATGTGTTGGAAGGCATCCATTTACACAACCATCTGTTTTATATTAGATGTAATGGCCTGTGTATTAAAGTAGAACTTAGATGTGTGTGGTTTGGGGGCTTAAAATGAGACCCAACATCTATATTTACTGGATTTCAGGCTGTGACTGGATGCTCCTAGAGAATTTCACATATAGATCTTCACGGCACATACCATTTTAAAATAAGGTATATTGCTACAGCAACCACTTTTTCCAAACACTGTCCCAGATGTTTCAAATTCAGCTGACTGCCATGCAGCCATTAGCCACCTTGTCATCAGAGTGCAGCTACCCAGATGTCTAAACAAGCAGCGTCTCACAACTTTGAGCCATCACATGACATCATATGCTCAAGGCTGCAATAAACTTCACTTACAGCATGCATCCCTTTTTCTACATTTAAACTGATCCATCGAATTTTCTACAAACTACCAATTTGATCTGCAGTCGATCGATCAGGTGGTTAGTCTGTCCATCACGATGGTGAGGACTGAAACAGAAGAACCTAAACTGTACTGTGTGTTTAGTATGAATTGGAAAATGAGCCAGTATCCGACTGATCTGAGGGTATAAACACTAACATTTACTTGCTAAACACCAACATGTTAGCAATGTCTTTGTGAGGATTTAACTCAAAGTATGGCTCTGCTTAACTAGAGCCTCGGAGCTCCACTAGCACAGCTTTAAGCTTTAAAACTGATCTTTAAAAAGTGAAAAACAACAGAGTTGAAATCTGTGAATCTGGCTTAATCTTACTATAAAGCAACTTAACACTTCAAAAAGAATGAAACACACAACCTTGCACCCAGTGTTGCCTCACATATTTTAAAAACCGAGAATGACTACAGCGCTTATGTATTAATAAGCTAAATGATTTCACCTTTCATTAAGATAAACCAGGGCACAGGGTTGAGACTGTGTCTCATAAAGCCAGCTGAGGCCTCAGGGATCGGTGGTGAGCGACGGCTGTAGGAGGCCGACACCGGTCTCTAATGAGCTTCCTCTCGTTTGAAGTCCGCAAATGGTGACTTGTTAGTCAACCTTGGAGTGGGCACCGCAGCACGCAAGAGTGCTAACAATAGCATTAGACACACAGAAAAAATGAGCAGATTCTTTATTTGCAGCATGTGTCAGTGTTTACCTCACAGCACAAGACGAACACAGCCGTCCACATCTGGGAAGCAGTCCTGTGTTTTGCGTGTGTGTGTATGTGTGTGTTTTCTTGGGACTGAGTTCCAGGAAAAAACTAAGCCTTACTAAGATTCTGTAAACTTCAATGGACATAGGAAGACCCTTTTACCGTCTTTACATATGGAGTCTTTTTCCCCTCTGGAAAAAGCCAATGGCGAAGGAGATGCTGTAAATACCCCATGAAGCACCCCCTCCCCACCAAAAAAAAAAAAAAAAAAAAAGGTGCTGTGTGCAACATTTCCTTCAGCAAATTAATACCACATTATCCATAAATGTTGTTGTTTCCTGTCTTCTCTTCTTTCCCCACCCATTTCTGGCACTGGTTCATGTTCGCAAATTAGATTGTAGGTGCTGGTTAAATGTTTTTTAATCATAGTAAGATTATCTCAAGATAACTGCTGGCAGTCAAAACATGAGAGCAGCATCACTGCTTTAAACAGATTCTCCACAACATTTGTACCATTTGTGCTCTAAAATAAACGGAATATAACTGAATCACAGTCATGTTCATGTCTTCAAAGTAAATGCAGAAAAAATGACATGTTAGAAAATAGCGAGCAAGAGAGAGGGCAGGCACTCCAGAAGTTTCTCTGACATTTTATTTTCTCTCCAGCTGCTGAAGTCCAGTTCAAAGATGTCACTTAACCACAACATTTTTCCTATGTGGGCGTACAGAGTGGAAATGAAAGAGCAACGGTGAGCAGTCACATTAAAGAAATCCCTTCGGAATGGATGGGAATAAAGGAAACTGCTTAAAAAGTTGTATTTCTTTATAAAAACGAATTGCCAGATATAGAAGACGAGGGTTAAACAATTTAAGCCAACATATATCGCGGGATTTAATTCCAAAACCCCACTCGGTGTTTTCGCTTATTCAGCAGCCTGAACTCTGACAGTCAGCCTCCTCTCCAACGTCATCACGCGCGCGCGCACACACGCGCAGATGCTAATCGGCTAATGCAAGCTCTCGAGCCCGACTTTTTTTTCTTTTTTCAGTCTTTTTTTATGTCAAAAGTTAAACTTTTCTATCATTCCCCTTTTCTTAAAACAGCAGCTAGTTTGTTCACACTTTGAGAATGACACGCTTCAAAAGAATATTAAAATAAAATAATAATAAAAAAACCTCTGACAACAACAAAAAGTTAGCTTATTTGTGGTGTATTGCTAACAACCTCCACTTACTTATCAAGCACGAAGTACAGGTCAAAAGCTCCCTGGCAGGAGCTCTCCTCCTCCTCCTCTTCATCCAGCAGCCCCGGCTCGGCTCTTGCAGATGGAAAAGAAAGCAAAAATAATCCGAACAAAACCAAAACGAGACTTATGTTCAACAAAAATCTTGCCATAATCTCTCCTCCCGGCGAAACAGCGTAATTCCTTTATGGAGAGGGAAAAATGCCAAAACAAGCCAAAGTACTTCAGCGGGTCTTTACATCCCACAAACAATACTCTAAGTGGAGAGGCAGGGATGCTACCGAGACAAAAGAAAGGATGATGATTCAACTATTTTGAGATCAGTGTACAATCAGGACCACCCGCATCCCGGCCTGATTGCAGCAGGAGAAGTGTTTTGACTCAGAGAGGTTTATTTTTTTTTTTTAATGCTGGTGGTCTTCAGGCTCTTTTTCGGATAGTTTTGAATCCACATGCAACTGACAGGCAAAAAAAAGAAAAGAAAAAAAACTGCAAAAAATAAAAAGTTAATTGAATGGGTGGTTCGTAAAAACGGATAATATTTTCCTGTCAGTGTGTCAAAAGTGATTTAGTTCTAAAGAAGCCAAATGGAGCTGGGTGATGCAGAGCTGTGTTTGAAGCCGGAGGAACTGAGAGCCCGGGGGACAGACTTGGCTGAAATGGCCCAGGTTTCAAATTTCATCTTGAGGAGGAGAGAGGAAGGGAGGCAAAAAGAAAAAAAAAGAAGAAAAAAAATGGGTCAAGATCCCATTTTGCGCCTCCCTCACGTGGCAGACCGGCGCATGGGTGACAACAATTTATATCATTACAATTATACAAGGTATATGAACTTCACCGTGGCACTGCGTCCTCAAGCCACACCAGCGCGTTTATTTATCGAGCCTAGCATTTTAGCACGTTGTCCTCATTTGTTCGTTTACTTTCAGCATGCTGCTGATGGTTAACTATAAGCAGCAATATCCACTGTAATTACAACTCAGTGAAGCAAAGACTGTAATGAGTGTGGTAGATATGGTGAAGGGCACATTTAAAGGGTAAAGCAAACCCTCACATGAAGTGTGAGTGCTGCCATACATCAATCACATGAGGTAATCTCTTTCTTCTAAAATATGTTTTTAGAAATAGGTGTACGATTATTTTGAACAGCCATGAATACACTTAAATGATGACTTAATTAGAAATTATGGCGTCCTATTTTTAAATGTGTGTTTTGCTTTGGTTTGTTTTGTTTTGAATAAATAACCTGTTTAGCTTTTCTTTGAGTTTTGGAGCTTGAATGAATCTTGTCATCTGAGCTTTCATTAGCTAATAGGTAATCATTCACTCTATGATCAAATATGGTCATTTGCAGCTCCAAAATACCAATATGACCAAAGGGTTTTTGACACTTTTGAATCACGCTGTGGGGAAATGAGGCATGGGTAAAGATGACACTTCCTTAAAGTAGCACAAATGCTACTTTTCACAGTGAATCACAAAAGTGTATGCCAGGAAAGACTGACAAAATCAGCTGCTACCCTGATAACATCTAGAACAAATAACATCTGAAAGAAATGAGAAATGACAGTTAATAGAAACAGGACAGAAAACAGGAAGAGAGATGTAACTGTGAAGCTGAAAGGAGTAGAGTTAGTGAAGGTAGATGAGTGGAAATACCTGGGATCAACTATCCAAATCAACTGACAGTGCATTAGAGAAGTGAAGAAGAGCATGCAGGCAGGGTGGAGTGGATCAAAACAAGTGTCAGGAGTGATTTGCGACAGGAGGATAGCAGCAAGAGTGAACGTCAAGATTTACAAGATGGATGTGACACCTGCTATGATGTCTGGTTTGATGACGGTGGTACTGTCCAAAATACACGAGGCCAAACTGGAGATGCTAAGAATGACCAGAATGGACAGAGTTAGAAATGAGTACATCAGAAGGACAGCTCAGGCTGAGTGTAGCTAACAAAATCCGACAAAATCTAATCTAGTTGTTTTGTTCTTTCAGTTTACCTTCTACACTGATTTTTGTAGTAATTGCCAGAAAAAAGTCCTAGTTTTCTGGCTCTTTTCATATTTCCTCTTCCAAAGCCATATTTGCTGTGATCTATTATGCTGTCACTTGTACAAAAACCAGGCAGAAAAATAGATTCCTGAAAAGTAAACAGCAGCCTTGTTGCATCACTTGGACACTCTCCCTTTTTTCCATTAATCCCGTGGCCCCAGGCTCAAAACATGTGCTCACTTATCTATCCAAGGCAAACATAGTTCTTCAGTTTCTCACATAACATGGTGTAATCTTCCCAACTGAAATATCACTGAGGAAAAAAAACACCATCTGAAAAACTGCACATCATCCCTTAAACTAAATGCTCTGCAGAGCTAAACATCATGTAATGTATACTTTATTGATCTCCGTGGGGAAATTCCTCTCTGCAGTTAACCCATTCACTCAGTGAAGTAGTGGGCAGCCACCAATCAAGCGCCCGGGAGCAGTGTGTAGGGACGGTACCTTGCTCATGGGTACCTCGGGGTAGCCGTTCACTGGATTCGAACCCCCGACCTTCCGATCATGGAGCCACCACTCTACCTACTGAACACCATCTGCACATCAAGTAAAGTCTTCTTTCTCCCTTAATCTGTAAATCTTGCATTTTATACAAAAATAAACCAAATATACTGTTAAAATAATGAAATAACTTTTGTAGTGATGCAAAAACGTTTTATCTTATGTCATGCTTTAAAAAATGAGCACGACACTCTCCGTCATATATTTCAGTTTGTTTTTTATTGTGTCTGATAAAACCCAGAAATGTTCACATGGCACAAAGTTCGCTACATAGTGGAAAAATGATGCATGTTGTATCCACAGTAAGAACATCACATGTGATGGTTTCTTCATCAGAGTAACAAATTGATTATTATACAGAGCTCCTAATTATAATTTTACAAAGTTTTGTTGATGTTTTTTCCAGACGTCTTTGACAAACACTAACTTCACAAAGAACTGCATAGGCTTTTGAGAGCCATTCATTCTCAACCACCTCAGCACAGTAATATATGACAGAAATGAAAACTACAGAAAACTTTCCTCTACTTTAAGAACAGACTAAAAAGGCTTAGTTATGAACAACAGATTATACTTTATTTTTTTACATAAAACCTACATTGTTCACTTCTTAAACAAGTCTAGACTCTTGAGATTATTTGGCTGCCAAAACAAAGAGGCGATTGTGTCCCCCGTGACTTTGTTCAGGACTTGGTTTCTTTAACTGCGAGGTGCTTGTTGAATATGCCTTTGGCGGTGTCGAGGGCAGCATCAGCTGGGACGGGAATGTGAGGTGCAATGCCGGCTCCCTCCCAGGCTGGCCCTGCGGAATTGTCAGAGTGAACAGTGGGGATGCTGAGGAAGATATCGGTCTCGCCGACCTGGAAGGTCTTGGGTGGGTGGGACGCCCCAGCTGTAGTTTCGCCAATGATCATGGCGCGGCCCAGCTTCTTCATGATGTAAACAAACTCTTCTGCAGCACCAGCAGTAGCTCCACTGGTCAGGATGATTACACTTTTCTTGGAGCCATACCGTACACCTGAATAGGAGAAAGGTAGATAGAGATATGGCTGAAAGTCAAGTAAACAAGGGAAGTAAGTTATTTCTGGATAATGGAAAGGATTAAGTTTGAGCATGAAAACAAGCTGGTAGAAAAGGGATATGGATAACTGTATGCCAGAGAGGCTGGATTATATCGTGGGGTTCCAGGTGAGGGTACAGATGAGAAAATAGTCTGATATATTCTAACCACAGCTGCCCTGCAGATAACTTTGAAAGACTGGTAAATTCAGAGCATTACAACCTCCAGCACAGGGCCAGCTGGTCTGTTTGTATTAAAAAACAAAGGTGCCCTTTTGTCTGTTCATAAATCTGCGTATCACTGTTTCATCAGACTTGAAAATATAAATATATATATATATAAATAAATTAATATATAAATAATATATATAAATGAAGCAATGGGAACAATTTGGAGACAAGTTTCTGGATACCAGATGAACGTCTCGTTTCAGCTCTGGTTTTGAATCTTTACCAGATTCTTATTGACACATCTGTCTTCTACTGAAATCTATTGCACATATTCAAAAAAATACACAGACTGGATTTTTTTTAACTACCGGTGAGTTCCTGCAGAGTTTGGAGCTCTGTGATGGTTCCAGACGATCTGTCGTAAAGCTTGTCCAACACAATCTGCTTGTCCGCGTCAAAAAAGTAAGAACAGAAGCCTGCGATAGCTGTTGTTGGCCCCCCGAGATTGTTCCTGCAAATTCATTGATGGAAAGGTTTGATTCTTAGTTAAATTTAATGGTCATTTGTGATTTCTTTTTATTGATGGATGTCAACCCACATTAGGCTATCTCTGGACATCAACCTGACGATTTGAGGAAAAATCATTCTACATTCTTCAATAATGATCAAATCCACTTTATTAAGAGCTAGACTGTTGAGCTATAGCAGCTTTAATGACTGATTTAGACACAAGGAACGTTTTTAATAGAAACTTGGACTGTCATGTCGAGTAATATTACTCACCTGAGGTCAACGATCAAAGCATTAGTGTTGAGAACTTTGTTCCAGACATGTTCAACAATAACCTGGGCAATAGGCTTCACCTCCTCAAAGTCTCCAAACATGTCAAAACGCAGATAGCCGATGTTGTTTTCAAATACGTCAGTATGGAAGGAGACTTTGATCAGTTCAATGTACATTTCTGGGGTATAATCCTGTGGAAAGCAACAGGCACCAACTTAACATGTATCATAATTGTGACCAATATTTCTATGCCTTATTTTTTAAATAGCTCGCCAGTTCATTTGCTTAACAGGAACTTTTGTCCATCAAACTGAAACAAAATAACAAACTCAAGTCTGAGTGTCTTACCATAGGTGGTAGGGCT
The DNA here is from genome assembly GCF_963576455.1 of Neolamprologus multifasciatus. NCBI lineage: Eukaryota > Metazoa > Chordata > Actinopteri > Cichliformes > Cichlidae > Neolamprologus > Neolamprologus multifasciatus. The sequence continues at coordinate 21,382,614 of NC_140446.1, read as the reverse complement.
GGAGTGTTGCTGGTGGTCTTCAGGCTCTTGTCCCCAGAAAGGGTCTGCAGATCAGCAGACAACTTCAATTCCAAACTCTGCTTGGAGACAACCATATTGTACGTGCCACTTTCCAGCTGCTCTTTGAGCTTTGCTGCAACATCTGACCCAATATTTTCAAAGGCATAGTTGTCAGCGATCAGGGTTGCTGATCCCTCAATGATTGCTGGAACTTGGGCACGGAGGTTGATGATCTTGATAGCGGTAGCAAGGGCATCCTCAGCATTTACCTCCACATCTGGGGTGACACCTGTGACCTCCCAAGTGGAGCCAGTAATGGGGTTGATAGACTTAGCAGTTGGTACAGTGACATAGAAGTCAGAATCACCAGCTTTAAATTTATCAATTTTCACCGAGCCTCCCGCTGTCTTCTCACCAACAATGGTGGCCCTTTTCAGATTCTGAAGACAGTAGGCAACATCTTCGGCAATGCCCTTGGTGTTTTTGCTGGTTAGGACAATGATGGATTTAGTTGCACCATATCTCTGCCCAAGCAGATCCGGCATAGTAAACAATGGAGTGGTGGTGTTCGAGGGACGGTCATAAATGCTGTCGATGTGAATCAGAGGCTCAGCTTCGGTGAAGTAAGACACAATGTAGGGGATCCCAGTGACTTCCCCACTGCCAGTGTAGCGCAAGTCAAAGATGAGGGCAGATGTAGGCAAGATTTTACTCCAGACAAGGTCTAGAAGCAAAGGACCAACCTTTTCAACTGCCTCTTCTCCAAGGATGTGATCAATCCTCAGATAGCCAATGTTGCCCTCCAGGATATCAAGCTTCATGGAGTTCTGGATGACTGCGATGAGCTGCTCAGGGGGCAGGGGAGGCAACTTTGGGGGAACTGCAGGAGCGTAGTTTGGCTCATAGGAGACCTTCAGGCGTAGGTCACTGACTGTGTGCTGAACCCCACTGCTGAGGACATTCGTCAGAGTTTCGGCATCTGGCATGTTGAGAATACCTGTGTTGCTGCTGGCTGCTTCGATTGCCTCCTTCATCCCCACCAGCTTCTCTGGTGAGCAGTAATTGTTCAAGATGATTGTTGCTATGTCTACGATGACACTGGGGGAAAAGGAGGCATGGCTAAAGAAAACATTTCCCAAAATTAGCAGAGATGCAACCAGAACGAGAGTCTTTGCCATTTTTTGCCAGTTCAGCCTGACAAAAAAGCGAGCAGACACAAAACGCACGTTGTTGAACCAAACCTCTTTCCCCAAAGAGGTCTTCTGTCAAATGGCACTGTTTTGGCTGCAAGGTTTCTGGTTAGTACACTCATAAGAGGATTTATCCCACATTAAACCTCTAATCGCATTATCCTGAGTGCTTCTGCAAGGTAATAACAACCTAGCTAAGTAGATGTAGTAATACAAGGTGCTGCTAAAGATACTGGTGCTAGAGTTACGCAATGTATCCTGGAGTGAAAGGTTCCTGTGTCAAATAAGGCCAGTTTTATAATTGATAAAGGTCAAGAAAGGCATTAAGGGTAGTGAAGATATGACCTGGGTAAGTCACTACCTGCAAATACAATATACAAATGGGGGTAAACATTATATCTTAAATCTTACATAATATTTGAAGAAGGAAAACAATGGAAATGGAGAATAACTGTAAAAACATTAAAAAAACCAGCAGATGCCGAATACACCATCAATAATGTTCCATCAATAACTGAGAAACACCTAAGTCTTTATTATTTTTTAGAAAATATACACATTTAACAGCAAAGCATCACAAATGAAAACTAAAGAGGGAGATCTAGTTTAGGTTTGTTTGCTTGGTACTTGCTCCCTCTGCTGGACTGTTCTTTTGTTAAAGACCAAAACAAAAAAATAAAAATAAAAAATAGAGCATTATTACAGTAAACTAAGCAAAAGTACGCTAAAACAAGTAGGCAAACTCAAACAAAAAACAAACAGGGATTTCACGTGACAGGGTCGAAAGAATATCCACATTATTTTACATATAATTTAAAATGTGATAATTTTAAAGAGTAACACAGAGAAAACAAGTAAAGAAGAAAGAAAAAACTACAAAAACCTTTCCTATATTATGAATAACTGGAAGTTGTTTTACTTACACAATATTCACACTTAAATGGGGCAAATGTATTGTAAAGGAATCATCAGCTATCACATGCTTTTCACAGTTAAAATGTCCACAGCTTATACATTCCCTTCTGTAATAAGATCAAATATTAATTCGTGCTACTTAGTTACTCAAAGTCTCTCTAAATGGAATAACAAGCAAGTGCTCTTGGAGCTTAAAATTTCATATTGAAGTGAAGTTGAGTTCATGTAGAAAGGCCTTCGAAAAAAGTAAAAAGACTAGATTACGTGAAGCCTAATGCCAAAAAAAACAACAACTGATGACAGTTTGGCATAATAGAAGACCTTCTTTGTTAAACTACTAAAAAACACTGCCTTTAAATCAAGGTGTCAAACATGCCATTTGGTCAGCTCTGTCCCACTGAATATCTTTGCAATATCAATTGTGAAAACAGCAGAGAATTAACTAAAGTTTCTAATTTTTAAATAAAATCTTCTTGTGATTAAGCGAGATTAACTGAACAGGAGTAAAAATGTATGGAAAAAGTAAAAACCAAAAAAGTTTAATATTATTATAGTTTTATTGTAGTGTACTGTAATATTATTTGAGGGCTGGATATTTAAAAATCCAGTGATTTTCAATGCATGTAATAAAAGTGAGCTGAAGAAATGTTGAGAAACTGAGACAAATCTGTTCATCAGTTTTGTAAATGAACGGTGTGCTAAATGTGAAGATTTCCAGCATATACTCTGATCCTTTTGTGCAGCATATAAGATCAATCCTATGCTGTTTTACTTATTGACTGTTTTAAAGACCAACAGGTGCCTGCCTCTGTGGGAACCAAGGGAAAAGTGCTGGGAACACAGACAAGTATCAAGGTCCCCATGAGTTTCAAGATTCTCTAAAACCACTGTCTTCCTTGAGTTGACCCACAATTTTGGATCTAAAATCAATCTGAGGAAAGTACCCATTGACTAAAATGAGTTTGACACCCATGACTTAAAATAAAATTTCTTTAGGTGCCAGTTTAGCTCAGTGAGTGAGCATGCCCATTCATTCAGTGGGTAGCTACCAATCTAGCAACCGAGGAGCAGTGTGTGGAGACCATTTGGTGGAATTGAACCTGCAACCTTGCGTGCATCGGACAAACACTGTACCTATTGAGCCATCCCTGCACTTTGGTGTCAGAGCCAAAGAAATTAAATAAAAAACAAAACAAAACATCTAATTACAAGGCCACACATGCTACACATGGAACACAACAACACACACATTTACATTGAAGTGGTGCCTAAGCAGAAAAACTAATTAACTAGTCATTTTTGTTGCATTTTTATTGTTTACCTTGCACTCTCTTCAGCAACCTTGACTCTAGGATTTTCTGAGCTACAGATAAAGCCTCATTTGCCTGAACAGCAATATGGGGCTCAACCCCCGAAAAGCTCCACATTTTTCCAGTGACGGCACTAAAAACAGCTTGGTTAGGAATGGAGGCATACAGGACAGTGTCTCTGATCTGATAGGTTCTACTTGATAAAGACCCACCAGTTGTTGGCTCGCCAACAATTGTGGCCCGATTTAGGTCCTTCATTGTGCAAGTGAATACTTCGGCTGCTGACCCAGTCATATGACTGGTCAAGATGAATAGTTCCTTGGAGGATCCGTATCTTTGACCCCTCACCTGTGGAATTGTCATGACTTCTGTCATTGTGGTTGTTGTTCGGTCAAAAACAGAGTAAAGATGGTGTAGAGGTTCTGCATCAAAGAAATAACTACACAAAAGTGGAATCGCGGTTGAATAACCACCACTGTTGTACCTCATATCAATTATGAGGGCATCTGTATTTTTTATCTTGCTCCAAACAGATTTTATGAGATGCGGCCCGATGGCTTTTACCACTTCTATGTCTGCCATCATATCAAACCTTAAATAGCCAATGTTACCTGGTAGAAGCTCAATTTTAAAAAGAGCATCAATTATATAGCCCACTTCCTCTGCTGTAGGAATCTTTGGGAGTTCATGAAGTGACTCAGGCTCAACCTCACAGTGGAAAACATGCAGTCGGTGATCACCTGAAGTCTCTTGGAGATCTGCTGTCAGCTGTGATGCCAAAGACTCAAAGTCAACCACCGAGCGGTATAATCCGTCAGCCCATTTACTTACCAGCACCTTGCTAACCTTTAGCGCGACTTCGTGGATTGCGTAGTGATCTTCTAACAAATCTCCAGCTCCTTGTATGAGGGAATTTAGTCCTTTGTGAAATTCAGCAATCTCATGAACATGGTCCACTGCTTCTTCAGCAAGCACAATGGCATCAGGTACCACCCCACCACCCAGCCAGAATTCTCCATTGTTGTCGATAAAGTTTATGAAAGGAACAGTGATGGCAATATTGGTCCCCTCTATTTTAAAGGTCTTTGAGTGCATCAGGGTACCAGATGTTATTTCCCCAATGACTGTGCCACGATGTAATGACTGTATCAGATAAGCAAACTCTTCGCCAACACTTGCTGTGTAATAACTGGTTAACACGTAAATCTCCCGCTTTGAGCCATACGCTGGTCCTGTAATTTTAGGCAAAGTGTCGTGTTCTGTTGTACTATTCTGAATTCGGTCATATATTGTAAAAAAGTGTTGCTTCTGTGATGTGTCCTGTAGATAAGACAAAATAATGGCTAGAGAGGTGGAGGATCCACCGGTGTTATAGCGCAAATCAATAATCAAGTTAGCAGTATCTTTGAGGGGTACCCATACCTTTTTAGCCATGACCTCTTCTAAGTTAGCAGATGACTTGACAAACCTGTCAAAGCGGACATAACCAGTGTTGCCTGGGAGAATTTCCACTTTGAGCAATGTATCAATGTATCCCGTTAATAGTCCAGGATCGTCTGGAACTTTGTCATGTTCATGGCCTTCCTCTACATTGGCTGCATATTCTGGCATGTATTTGATTGTCAGTCTGGGATCTTCAGACACAGTCTGGAGCACTTGGTTGAGTCTGATTGCTAGACCCTCTTCAGATACGACAGACAGGAAGTCTGTAGATTCCAAGAGTTGAAGAAGAGCTGGAACTCTTTCAGTAAACGTGTAGAACTGGTCGATTTTGTCAGAGATTCTTTGGACAACTTTTGGAATATAATTCCTTATAGCCAGAAGTGATTTGGCTTTTGCAACAGCTTCCTTGGCAATGATGTGGACATTTGGAGCAACACCAGTGACCTCCCAGCTCTGACCTGTAATTGGGCTGACAGATCTTGCCACAGGAACTGTTATGTAGAACTTCGACTGAGCAATCCTAATTTTTTGGACTTTCACCGACCCACCAGCAGACTTTTCTCCAACTGTGATGGCCCTCCTTAGGTTTTTTAGAGCATACGCCACTGCCTCAGCAGCCCCCGTTGTGCATCTACTGGTCAAAATAATGACATCTTTTTTCTTTCCATACCTTTCCCCCACTATAGATGGGATGGTCCATAGCTCCCTGGTTGAATTTGAAGGCCTGTCATATACAGTGTCAATATGAATAACGGATTCAGGGTCTGAGAAATAGGAGATAATAAAAGGAACTCCAGAGAGCTCTCCAGCTGTGCTGTACCTTAGGTCAAAGATTAGTGAGGATGTGTGAGCAATATTATCCCAGATATTTCCCATGAGCTGCGAGCCAAACTTTACTGCTGTTTCCTCCCCAATGATCCGATCTATCCGTAGATAGCCAACATTGTTTTCCAAGATATCCGCCTTGACAGAGTTTTTCACCAGCCGGATCAGCTGTTCTTTTGGAAGAGATGACAGAGTTGGTGGCATCACTGGGACAAAATTAGGCTCATAGGAAATGGTCAACCGAGGATCATTCAGTGCTCCTTGTACTCCAGCTGTGAGCACAGTTGCCAGGGTCTTCCTATCTGAAATCTGTAGGATTTCTCCACTGTTGATAGCTTGTTGGATGGCCTCTTGCATCCCAATCAGGTTCTCAGGGAAGCAGTAGTTTTCCAAAAGAATCTTGGCCATTTCTAATACTAGAGCAGGCTGGAATGACGAGTTGCTGGATAGAGTAGATAGAAAAAACATCAATAGAAGTGGCACTGTCGTATGCGCCATCTCTAATATCTTCATCAACGCTGATAGAAAGAGAACCACCTCCGTCTTTGCTTTTTCTGGGTTGTGTTAGTTGATTTGTGTTCAGAGACTGTGGATTTCACTGGAAGGAATATGTCATTGTCAAAGGTTTTTTGGGCAGCAACATCAACATAAGAGGCTTTTGTCTACAATAAACCTTTAATCGCATTATATGTAGTGCTTCAGCCTGCAGACAATAGCAGACAGAATGAAAAATGATAAATGGGAGGTACAGTTTCTCACTGTTTTTGACACAAATGTAATAGAGGTTTGGGTTCTGGTACCTCTAGTTTGAACACTTGTAACTGAAAGACAGTTTACTGTTTATTAGAATTATTTTTCTATTTATTTTTCTATTACAGTCTGCATCATTTACCAAATTCTCCCCGTGGAATACTCAGTACTAAAAAGGTGATAAATGAGGCTGCACTGATTTGTGCCAAAGCCCCAACTGAAACACTCCCACTCCTTGTTCCCTCTTTCTTCCTTGCCTGTTACGAAAGCTTATGGTGGTGTATTTTGGTGCTGTTGGTAGCTTTAGTGGGTCATGTCTGGGTCATTTCACTGGTGACATGATTACACAGTTTACAGACAAAGCCTTCTTAAAACACATCCAGGATCAGAACTGGGTAACAAGTTCCCTAATTCAAAGTGTGTGTAACACCCACACTTTGAACCCAATAATAATAATTGGAACAAACAGTTGAGTGGAAAGTTTTTATGTCTATTGAATGCCTTATTTTCACAACAAGGAAAAGTTTGGATATAATAGAAAATTGATAGCTGGTAACTTTCCATTGTTTACTCAGATTTAAACACCAAGGCATCATAAGACCAGCTCACAACTAATAGTGCCAGACACGAGCTTATTCCAAATACTAGACTTGCTAATCTTAACGTCTTAGCGTTTATTACGGCCTCATACCTTATATAACAAATTCCAGTCTCATCCAATTCCCAGGGTGCTTATCGAGAACTTCGAAACACTGAATACTTCCTGATGTTGTCACTTTGTGTCAAATAAAAGAACAGATTATATCATTTTTGCTGATAATAAAATACCTAAGGGTTAACATTCTTGAATTACTGATTCAGAAAGTAGACTGTAGAAATGAAGTGGCGTAAGAGTTAAGATGTTTGCTGTGATAGTCACGCAACAAAACGTATTAATGTCAGCAAGATTTAGAGCTGAGTTGCCAACACACATTCAGGAATGAACAAACGCATGGATCATCAGTGTCCATTTCATTTTGCCTTTCATGGCTGTTCTAATCACTGTTCTTAAATGATAATATTAAACAGTAGAAGAAGAGACTTAAAGGCTCCGTTGTCCCATGCTGTTAGTGATTGGAGGAACACACTGTTATGAAGCAAAAACTAATGGAGCTTTTTCCTTGGTTCTCAGGAAACAGGAATTCTGACCCTGACACTGATGTTATTTTAAAACAAGATCAATTTAGTGCTACAGGACATGGAAGTGTTTGCACAAACTTGTCCCCTCATTGATTTCAACATGGTGGGTCGAACTCAGATAAGACTATGTCACTGACATTTAATATTTACACAGCTGACAGTATAGATTACTGTATGATGAGTGTGTGTAAGGGGGATAACTAATTGTTTTTTCCACAGCCATTAGTTTATACAGTCATTTTTTCCACAATTACATTAAAATGTAGAACCTCACTTTCTCTTTCTCTTTGTTGTTTTCTATAATTTGTGGACTTTTGGAAAATAGCATTCATGGAGACATTATACAGGCTTTTTTTGTAACGCTATTACTCTGTGCAATAAAAAGTCAGTATTGCACAATGTGAATAACTGTGATATTTCTTATTTCATCACCTGCCTCTAATCATCTTATTAGTCTTCCACTGTATAGCAGCAGTTCAGAGTTTCAGTACCTAATGACTAATTGTCTTTGTGGATCAGCCAGCTGTGTCTTGTGTTTTGAGTCCAATTGATATCGGATTTTTAGGAGCAATGGTGATATTTGATGATTAAAAATCTGATATTTTGGCTGATTTTTCCTTTCATATGCATGTAAAAGACAGATTTCCCTGATTTGTTATATGTATTGGTTTACAGTTGTTTTAGGAACATATTAATGAATTCATGCTCTGGACAGCTATGGTCAGGTCAGCTGGTTTATGTGCTTGTGGTTTTCCAGACTCACGGATGTTGCCAACAGGGAAGTGGCAGAGTGCCCTCTAGTGGACAAACTGTGCCCTGTTGACACTCACAGCATTTCATTTATTGTCCATAAATATCAATAACAATAGACTAGCTAATAACTAATATAATATGCTTAATAAACTAAATGCAGTCATGTAGGATGAGGTGAGTAAGTCAAAAAGGAGACTTCTGGCTGAGAAGAGCCCAAGAATTTTTATTAATTTCAGGGTTGGAATGCCTTAGAAACAAAATGATGACATCATGCTACATCTGCACACTGAGAGCAAATATTCTAATAATTATTATTTCTTTTAAATATACATTTTTCTGTAATTTCTTTCTCTCAGGGATCATAAGTACAGATACACACCTATCAATGTTTTTCTTCTGCCCCTCTGTAGTAGCCCATGGTGGGCATGTTTATGCTGTCAATGAATGCAATGTTAATAATTTACAGACTAATATCAGATATATATCAATATAAATAATTTATACATACAATATCAATATACAGATGTGTTATATCAGCAAATGAGCAGAGATTATATGTGAATTTATGTTTCACCAACTTATTACAAACAATAATTATACCTGTTTTACCTGTAATAGTAAACTCGTTTAACTTTGCTTTTTACATGCTTTTTATTATGTACTCCACACATACAGGGAAAACCTTTAATGTACACATAATGAGAATTAAATATAAATGCAAAATGTGTCCCTTTCCTTTGCTCTTCCACTATTCTGGTGGTCTGACAAACCGTCTCGCATATCTTACAATGAACTCTCAAAAGCAGCAAGTCTGTGATGCTGTTAGCATTGGGGTATTAATTTAAGTGATTGCCAGTTTTTTTTTTTCATCAATTATGCATAGGACCTTACTTCTGACAAAAATAGGTGCATAGTTTAGAGCAATTCTTTATTCCTTAGTATTCATTTATTTAAAATATTTGCTAGAAAAGTTCTTATTTTGAAGTTTAGCTTCTCCCTAGCTTAACTTAAAATTGAACCTAGGGATGGGAGCTATTTTGAGCACAATCAACAGACTCCTGTGCCTTGTATGACATCTCTTTTCACGCTGTAGAGAATTCTAGTCCACAATGATAGATTAGAAATATCCCTTCTAGTCTAGAAGAGCTAATCACAGCTTTTTTCACGGTAAGAATAAAATAATATGGAGAACTTAAAGCTAAATACAGGTGGTGCGCGTTTATTATGAACTTCCACGAGGGAGGGTGGCGTTTCCCACATGAAGCCATAGTTTGCTACTGAACTTTTTTCTACATATAAGTCATGTGCATATATCAGTTGAATCAACAGATCAATAAAAAAAAAAAAAATCAGTAGAATTAATAGAAAAGACTTTAAAAAACAAAACAAAACAAAAAAAAAACTCTGGAATATTTTACAACCTTTTGGACCAATACAGGGCATGAAAGTTGCCATATGACCTGTTATCCTTGAACATTGAACTAAATGGAATAAAATTTAAGATGATCATTACCTTTGCTAGGGTAAGGGCAAACTACCTGCAGCCACACTCTGCTACCTTCATCTCTTCATACAGATATCTTATAGTGATGCGCCCATTCTCCTGATACATGACTGTGATGGGGTCAAGTTGGATTGGGACGCAGCATGCCATGTTGGCCTTCTTGGGGTCCCTCATGTTCATTAGCGTCTGGATAAGGGCGTGTTTTGATGGAGATGACTCATCCGTCAGTGGATGGTAACACTGGCCGCGACATTCAAAGGCATCATATTCCCGAGGCGCCACGATCCAGCTGTCCCAGCCAATGTCTTTAAAGTTGACCTTGAGCGAGGTCCGCCGGCAGTATTCCCTCGGTGCTCGTCTTTTTGTTCTCTGTGGGTGCTGAGAATCGGGGATCTCGTTTGGTAGCTGATATCCTCTGTTCCAGTCAGCCCCTGAATGTAGGATGGTTTCTTCTTCATGAAGGATCATCTCTCTTAGTTCCTTCTTCATCTCCCTCCTCCTGTTACTGAGGTCATTTGAGAAGACAATCAAAGCCGCAGAGGTATTATCGCCGACGGACACGCTCATGTTTAAACAGCTGGCCCCTGCCGCCCCGCTTCCAGAATCCCCACAATCTTTCATATCCACCGCTACGTCAAAAACAGTCGGTGCAGGGCCTGACTTGATCCAGCTCTGAATAGCCGTGGTCACATCAAACGTTGTCCATGTGCTCTGAGAGCCTGCCACCTCTTTGCCCACCAGCAGTTGGGCCGAGGATGTGAAATTGTTCGTATCGACTTCGTAGACTTTAACCATGATCTTGAAACTGTGGGAGGTGACTCTTGGCCTGACGTTTGGGAAGAAGAAAAGCTGCAGCTCAGCAGTTGTGATCTTTTCATGGCTGGGGATGCTGATGTTGAACTGCAGCCTGTACTTTGACTTTGTCCCATTCGTCATAGAGAGAGTAAAATCTGTCAAAGAGAAAAAACACCCTGATCACTGATACATCTGAAACAGCAGCAGGGATTGTCATGGTCGGCCACGGACTGTGTACCTATTGCAGTCAGAAGTGAAATCTTCTTATTTATTTCTTATTTCATTTTCTATAGTACCCTAACATTGACAATATTATTTGATAGATTCGATATCTGTCTCAGGAGAGACCAAAAACAGTTCACGAACACTAGAGATCCAAAGACCACACAGGCAGTAACCATAATACAGAAACTGATGTGCAGTTCTCATTGGCTAATCAATCAAAGGAAATCATCTGGGGATACTTTCGTTGGTACTTTACATCCTGCATCTTCACCAGAATATATAAAATCATGTAATAGCAAAGGAAAAGCCACTGATGAGGGCTTAGAAGCAAATATTTCTCTATTTCTAAGAAGTTTCAGCTCATATATGCTAGGAAATGTTAATATTACCCCAGCTGAACATTTCAAGAAACAACAAAAAAAATAGCAATGTGGATTTATCAGCTAGTTGTAGCTCTGAAGAGGGAAACCTGTATTACCTGTGTTAGCTGCAAAGATCTAAACCAGATATAACACAAATGTGCATTTCTCAAGGTGGCTTTTCCAGATATGAGTCTTGATTTGGAATACTGGAATAAACAAGACTCATTTTCATGATCCATGAATGTCCCTCTGCCATCAGCTACATGTAACTCAGAGTGTACTTTTGCCGTGTCCAGTTAAATCCAATTCAGATACCTTGCACAGTGAAGCTTCGTATGACATCAGACTGAGGGGCTGCCGAGGTGTCCGAGGCATACTTGTTGTACAGTTCCATCATGAACTGAGGGGGGATGATCTTGCTGTGCTCCTGAGGAACATCTGACAAGTTGAGCTGTCTCAGAAAACCCTCCTTCATGGTTCCCAGGAGGTTCTCCATCCTCGAATCTGTCTCTTCCTCTTCCAGAAGGTCCTCTGAGAGCTGAGAGTAGAGTTCCTCCATGTTCCTTCTGATGTCATTGTTGATAGGTTTACAGTGGCAGGAACCAATGGTAGCCACCAGACTTAAACACACCTGGAACAGGCAGCTTCTGGAGAGCTGCATTTTGAATGTGACTAAACTGGTGAGAACTTCACCGTCTCCCCTGCTCGAAAACAGACTTTGCTGTGGCAAATTTTGAAAATGGCAATTCTCAGTACACATATCAGACTCCTGGTGTCCGCTCCCATGCTCCCAGAGTAAACAGGGGGACTTGTGTCAACCAAAATAGTAGCTTGGCCATGCTTATCACTGCAGCTGATGCCTTCTTTAAAGCTTTGTTATCATTAGAGGGCTGTCTGCTAATGAAGACACTGTAAACAGTTGACAGGGATAATGAAGGGGGTGCTGGAAATTGCGAGGTTACTGAAAAACAGACATTTATAAAATTACTTTCCCCAACTCGGATGTGGCTTCATAATGAAACCAGCCAAAAGAAAAAGTGATAAAATGTCAGCTTGAAGGCGTAACAGCCTTGCTTGTTAAAATCTGTAGCTAGATTAGCTTTGTAGTTCTCGTGGTTTCAGTGCTGTGGTCAAAATGTCAAGAAATGTTCATGTTTTTATTAAATTTCTAATTAGGCAGCAGGATCCAACCAATCCTATCAGTGTGTATGTTTCACATTTCACATCTCTGGCATCAGTTTTCTAGCCCATTGCTAAAACACTACTTGTTTTTGCAAATGCAAAAGTTCTTTACAATGAACTAATAATCCCATTATTTACAACCATTATACTCATATTAAACGTTTGCTAGTCCCACAGAGTCCACTGAGGATACACATTTTGGTGATTAAGTTATGTACAGGCAACACAATGGAGAGCATAACATCATATTCCTACCCTCAAACACACAATAATAACATGGACTGAACCACCACTCACAACCACTAGCACTTTATATAGCCTCTGTAGAAATTATCCACATATCTCACTTATCTTAACTGCACTACTGTATAGTTCTGTGTAAATCCTAATCCTACAACTGTTTATAACTTGCATAGTTCACATTTCTGTATAACTGCATATCTCAGATTTCTGTATAGTTTTTTATTTCATATTTATATCCTGTTCATAGCCTGTACATAGCTTGTACTCACTACAGCCTGTACATACTTATAGTTATAGAATATTCATAACATACTTCATACCGTGTACATTATAACATACCATAATAGACCCATTTCTGTAATATACTTACATATCTATATTATTGCTAATATATATTGTAATATATCTATATCATGGCTAAAGCACTTCTGGATGGATGCAAACTGCATTTCGTTGCCCTGTACCTGTGACATGTGCAATGACAATAAAGTTGAATTCTATTCTATTCTATTCTATTCATAGGGGGATGATGAAATTAACATAATATACACGAAAAGCCAAAGAATTTGGATTGATAATAAATGTTTCTTTTTAAACATATAGATTAATAATCACTGTATGTGTGATTGTGTTTGTTTCATTCAGATTGTCCCAACATTAAGGAGGTGATAGAGTATGTACAGACATATATGCTACAATCATATTTATACTGATAAAATATTAATAATATAATCTGTGTTTGATTTCAAAATGTATTTATGTTGAGTTTCTTGTCTCAATGGGAACTAACAATTAGATGTGACCCTGTGTGAAGTTTTGGAGAGATTTAATAGCAGTAATGCATTACTGTAAAAGTACAGATACTACAAAAATAAAATAAGAGATTGCATATCAGGCAAGTTCTATATGTTGTGGACTAATCTTAAAAAAAGTGTGTGACTGTATCTCTTGTTGTGCACTTCTTCTGTGCGAAGAAGAACCAGACGCAAAGCAGCATATGGAAGAATGTTGACGAACTGGTTGAGCCCAAACCTCAAGCCAGTGAGTCTGGGGACGTTGGCTTACATCCGACCTATAGTGGAATTTCTTTCTTCTTCTTCTCAATCATTCAGTCTCTTATTACTTGGTTCACACTGGGTTTCATAAAATGGTTTCGCTGTGGCCCTTTCATGGTCTTAAGAGGTCTGCACTATGGAGTTCATCAGTGATGAAAGACGAGGAGCAAATGTACTGGCATGGGTACAGCAAACAGTGTAGGCATGCAGAAGGAAAACAAACACGATGAGAAAACTTTAATATGATCTAAAGTGCAGTCACCTGATCAGTTGGATGAACTTGTGAAAAGAAAAGAGAAATAATAAAAATGTTTTAGGGTGGTGAGGACTTGATCATGTGTCATACCAGCAATATGTTTCGGCCCAAGCTTTGTTTTCAAGGTCAGGCGTTTGTCAGTATACTGCATGTTTGTTCCAGATTCTTTTCTCATCAGGTAGCAAATCAGTCTCCAACCTGAATAAAAACATTTTTAGGCAATAAAAACAGTTAGATTAAAGACCTTAATAGTCTCCATGAGGTCTACATTTGTTTCTGTTATGTGGTGATATTCTCTGTAGCTTCATACAAGTGACTCCTGCCCTGTGACAGCTACTCTGAATCTTCAAAACATACATTACATTAACAATTTGAAGTTTAAGTCATCACTGGTGATGAGCCTAAGTGTAACACTATGCTATCAAAAAGTGCTTTTTAAAAAAAAAATTCTCCCAATTATTGGCAATTAGGGGATAAAATAAAATGTATTTTTAAATACTTTTTTCTTGTCTCCAGACAGCAGGGTTGGGATTTGGAGCTGGGATTGTGGTTATCATCAATAGTGACTCACATATCACAGCGGTTTATATAAAGTACCAAACAAAAACAAACACAAAACTTTCTTTTTAATCAAATTTATTTACAGGTCATGTAGACTAGCATTCATAACTAAAAAGCACTAACCTGCCAACTATTTAAAAAAACACAGATTGTCTTGTAACCTGCCAGAGGGTCTGCAGATGGACATTATCCAAGGCTATAATCTGGCATATTAAATTGTTAAAATGTTCATTAATATGTATTGTCCCTCTTTCTAAATAAATAAAATAAAATAAAATAAAATAAAATCAGCAAACCTATATATCAGACCTAATGTCCCAATTTGCTGAATAAAACATCAGCAAAGTTGGAAATTAAAGGAAAAGTTCACAAAAGTGTCTCAGGTCAGCACAAATACCCTTTGGCACTGATTCTTTAAGTGTCTGGAAATCTACTGGAGACATGGAAACCATTACCTCAAAATATATTTCCTCATTTCATGATGTTAGTAGTGTCGAGAGCATATTCATCCAAAGTCTGTAGTAGATTTTAAACTGGACTGACATCTGCTGATTATTAAGGTATATGATTCAAGCATTATCATCCTCAGGAAATAAGTACTTATAAAATGAAGGTGAACAATTTTGCACTTCCTCTAAAGTGAAATGTTTAATTTTTCCCTCCATCTTTATATATGAAATTTAATGTTACATAACAAGAGGTACAGTGTGTATATAGTACTGCATGTTATGGTTAGGTATACATACTTTAATACATAAAAACCTACGTTAACAAGTGTTTTTGACAGTATGTACAATTCAGTTTATTTTTACACCAAGCATACACCAAGTCTGTGGTCTATTAAAGCACACATCAGCACATCCCATTAATATTTGATTACAGTTTAGCAATATCTTCTTTAGTTACTGTGGAAATCTACTTTCATTACTGTACACATTAAAAACTGTACATGTCTTTATGGATAAATAATGTTTTAGTGTTTGAAGGAAGCAGTGAATAAACACGGGAAGTACAGAAAGTCCAAGTTTGACATCCTTTCAACTGAACAAAATGCACAGCAGGTGGCAGCAGTGCATTGTTTATGTGTGATTGGTGAACGGGCTTAACCCTGCTTTCAATGCATTAACAGTCACCGTATGGCAAAATACACTCATTATATACAAGATATAAACAAATAGTTGCTGAGATATAGTTTGAAGAAGATATGACCTCTCATGCATGATAAAGGGCTAAACTCACTAAGTACCACTTAATGTTCATGTGTAATGATTTCCATGACAAATGCTGAGTAACAGAGAATATGAATAGGCTGCCATGTAGCATCTGTGTCCAAAGTTTGACCACAGTTCAGAACATTTGATTAGCTGCTGAAATTCAGCCTTTTTTGAGCTCTTTTGAGGAGTCTGAGCAGATTCCCAAACCAAGTCCAGTTAAGTCTGAGTCCAAGGTGATGTTAAAACAACATCCTTCTAAAAACTGAAACAGAGAAAAAACTTGATAAACTGCTCCAAATAAATAAATAAAAAAGCTTTTTAAGTGGGAGCTTGATCTACTTGCAGGAACTTGTAGATTAAAAGTAATACAAACACGTGTTTCTTTAAGGGCACCCGAGCATTTTCAGAAAATAAACTTGGATGAAAGGCATCTATGAACACTGTTAGACAAGCAGAAAAATACTTAAGGCAATGTCCAATCCTGGCAGACACGAAACAAGGCCAAGATCTCGGAAGAAAATTCTGTATGCATCAGTTATTCTCGCTGTTTCTCTCTACAACTGTTCTTCCATCTGACACGAGCTTCCTGTTACGCGCTGAGTCTACACTTTCTTTGTATTCATTGTCTCCTATTCATTGATCACAGTTTCCAGCGGCTCATGCAGTGGCCCTACCGGCAGGCGCATGTATCCACAGACATGTTTGGGTAAACCTTTAGCACCATGTTCCTGCTTGGATCCAGGTAAAGGACGCTGAGGGGGCTCATCTTGTCTGGAACACAACATGGCTCAGGCACACCAGGGACAATTCCCACAGCTCTGACAATGCTCTGGATAGTGGCATGATTGGAAGGACGTGCCACCTGAGGAAGTAAGGAGTTGTAAAGGACTGATTATTAGTACAATAACAAGAGAACTTCATGTTTTTATAATAGTTTTAATAGTTTTTCTACTTGTGGATTTGGTAAAACAATGAAGTATTCTACTGACTGAATTAAAAAAATCAGCTAATGGTTGGAGTGACAATAAGAAGGTTTTCATGTCTTACTTTAGGTATGGGGAATCCACAGGTCCCGGCGCAGTAGTAGGCATCAAAAGCCTTTGGTGCCAACACCCACTCGCTCCAGCCGATGTCTGCAAAATCTACCCTGAGGTAGCGCCTGGAGCAAACCCTGGGCTCACTCCACTGTCTCCTCCTGGCCTTCTTCATCGTCCTCTCATCAAAGCTCAGCACTTGTGGCTTGCCCAGGCCCTCGCTGCCCTGCTTTCTTCCCGTTTTGACCACAGTTTTTGCTTTTGCTGGGAAATATGTGCTCTGCCACAGTTCGTGGTTCTTCAGGTTATTGAAGTGCGCCTCCGGGATGTCGTTGGTTTGGATCTGTAGATGAAGCTCCCTCCGAATCCTCGAGGCTGACGTTGAGGCGAATGAGTCATCCCCTGCTGGAAAAGGCCCATACCTCTGTAGTGACATGGCCACGCTGTTTGGTTCATCTATAGCTCGATCGTCGGCATACACCAAGATATACGGCAGGTTGGCTGGTGAGAGGCTTTCTTGGCCATGAGGGCTCCTCTGCTGTACCCGAGCCCCCCCAAATCCCATATCAAACTCCACCATGGCCACAAGCTCTTTGACATCTCTGGCATGTTTCAGCACTGCAGTTACGTCCTGCGTTTGCCAAGAGCTTTTCTTGAAAGGAGACAGAGTTACGTTTCCCAGAGGCGTCAGAAAAGCAGAGTTTAGGGATGACCCATAGAAGAGGAGCCGCGAATGAGCAGGATCGGGATGCTGGATGCCTCCAGACGGGTGGCGAGGTGTTCGGAAACGCCACGCCGGTCTCTGGTGGTGGCGGGGCCTCTTGTAGAGGAAGTGAAAAGAGGCGGAGAGGATGAGCTCGGCGTTTTGGATTGAGGACAGGTTGAACTGGAACATGTCTCTGCCCTGTGAGACTCCTGGGGAATATGAAAAGGAATCAGGAGACAAATGAAAAGCTTGGCAAGAAAAAGTTCTTCAGGTTACAAAATGTCTGAAAGAAAAACATTTTCATCCTGCGCACAGTGCTTTTTATGATCCGAATACAGGAAATACACACATAAACAGTGATGTGATGAGCTCAGCTATACAGATCTTTTGCTGAACAGATGCTACAGCCCTGAGGGAGCACCTCTCTCTGAAATGAACAATAAAGACGAGTGAAGTGATTGCACTGTTGCCTTGACCCTTTCCCCTTCTCTTCTTTGCAACTCCTTTATCATGTCACGCTGGCACGCTTGATGTCAATATATCACTCGCAAAATGTTGCTCAACACATCTGATGGACCTAAGCAGCAGCAGCAGCAGCATGGAAAACATTAAGCACGGCACGGTTAAATGCCTGCCTCGTGCATGACCAAAAAACCTCACCCTCGAAAGCTACACTATTGAAGTTCAAATCTTGTCTCCTGCACTTCCACCGCAGCCTGAAAGACAAACATTGGGTCGGACCAGCAGGTCTATCATTGACATATGGAAATGCTTATAGCAGAAAGAGCTCCTCTGAGGCTTTATGCGGTGTCTGAGTGTGATAATGGGCTCTTGTCTGACACCTAGGCTGTTACAGCTACTGGGGAAAAAACAGTGTTTGAGACATAAAGTTTTCTCAGTTCAGTAAATCACAGCACAGACAGAGGTGAAGACGTTTGGCACAAAGGGAATCGAGGTTTGCTGGGCGATTGACAAAACACCTGTGCTGAGGATGCTTAGGATAAAGAAATGAAAAGTTAAAATTTGAAATATTAAAAGTAATTCGGATCTTTTAGTCTCTTATCTTATCTACTTAAGTTTAATTTGGACATTTTTTTCCTCCTGTATTTTTTTAAGTTAATATTTGGTAAAACAAAAATTAAATTAACCCTACAGTGAGAGAACTGCACTTTTATTTAAGGACATGTCAAAGATAAATACATACATGTTGGTATCCAGATCCACACAGTTTTGTTTCTTCTGTAATTTCCCCCCTTTTTTGCAATTCGACCAATTGCATTAATGCGCTGACTTAGTGTTTGACTACAGTAATTATGATATCAGCAACAACAAACCTGCTTCAATTTGTGCGAAAACATTTGAACGTATTTACAAAATAATTAACGTCATCCAATAAAAATGTATAACTGAATATTTACTTTGTAGTTTTACGCATGAAAATCTTGTTAAACAAAACCACGCGCGGCTCTGCTCTGACATGTTTATCGGTGAACTTAAACAAATATAGGTGTTGTCACTCACTCGGAACAGCTTTAAAACTTCTCACAGTGTTTCCTTCCTTCTGGCTCTGCGGCTCTTTACTGTACTTCTCGTACACTTTGAACATGTTGATGGTGACCATGTCCCGGTTCGCGCTTTCTTGCGCAAAGACGCGCTGCTCTGCAGCCGGAGAGATTTCGGCACCTTGACGCACGGCTCTTTCCAGACCTTCAGATTGAAAGTAACTCCAGCTGGACTCCAGGACCGCCAGTAAACACAGGGTGTAAAAAATCCGGTTCTCCATCGTAGCTGATGTGGAAGCAGATTCTATTAAAATTATCTTCAATCAATACAATTATTTATTTGTCTATTTTTAATAACTAATTATTTTTTTCGGGTTTTTTTTGTAAACATCTATTTCTAGTCCTGCCAGTTTGCTGCCCACCCAGACTTCAAATCAATGCCCAGGTTATCCGTGTCAGATCCGAACTCCACGGTTCATGGTCTACAGCTGTTTCTACAATGGGAGGAGATCCGCGCAGACGCTGCTGCTGCAGGATGACAGATGGTGACGCCTCAGAGCGCGCAGCCAACGAGAGCCATGCAGCCCATTATGTGAAGTGCTCATGAGCACTGACAGGCTTCACAATCCAAAACTTCTTAAGACAGTGACATCTGACAGAAAATGCATCCACACTAAGGACTACATGCTGAACATCATTCTGCTCTATCTCTGAGAGTTTTATGAGGGCGTTTAAAAAATAATTATGATGGAGTATAATAATAATTTTGTCTTATCATGCTGCACTGGAAGACTACTTTGAAAATCCAACTAAAACTCATCCATCCATCAATTTTCTTTACCACTTAACCAAATCAGGAACCTATCCCACCTGTGACAGGGCAAAAGGTGATGCACACGCTGGACGGATTACCAGTATACTGCAGGTCTACACCTTTTGTGATGTCACCATTAGGACTGGTTAAGCCTTTAAAATGTAAATAAAACATATACATATTGTTACTGTGACATCAGACAGATTTCTCAAGTTCTGATGCTTTAACTTGAAAAAAAACATCATCTGACATCATCAGCCTCAATCTGACTGACAAACCGAAGAAAGCAAAAATACCCCCATCAAACAATAGTTTACAAAAACGATCATCATGCTGTATTAAGTGGGACTTAGAACTAGTGATCAAAACTATAAACTCATCAGGAAAATGTTTACTGTGGTCATAAATAAACTGAGAAGCAGGGATGTTTTGTCAGAGATTTAAATAAACCTGGACTTTTTCTGCAATTAGAGGTCTGGTGGTCATTAGCGAGACTGCAGCTTTAAGGCACTTCCTTCAGCTGTATTGCGCAGACCGTGAATACATGTCCATGTTTTCATCTGCACTCTACAGTCAAGCCAAATGCGCACTGATCCTGGCTTACAAGTCATCCCATCATATTCATATATCGTCATGTCACTCTTTAAACATTGCCCATTATTACAATTCAATAATGACCATGTAATTAACTTCTGTACTCTAACTATCTGCAAGCCATTACCCATTTTGCAAGCAGTTTATACTCAAACAAAGGAGAGGCAATAAAAGATGCTGCAACAACACCTTCTTCATTTCCCCTCCCTTTGATGTTTGCCTGAAGGAATTTCTTGGATGACTCCATCATTACAGCACAGAAAAGGTAAAAAGTCTTGAAAAGGGTCAAAACCCCAAGACCTCTTGGGATTTTTGCTTGCTTCAAACAACAACTGCTTGAGGCAGATGGTCACCCCTCAAGACTGTGGATCTGCTGCAGATTTCTATCTGCTGATAGGGAGAAGGTGCCAAGTGCTTTCACAAAGAGAGGTATTGGGGTTTTCCTATTTAATACTGTAGGGACTTGACCTTACTATATAAAGTGCCCTAGAAGACTTGTGTTGGGGCTATCCTAGCAAAACTGCATTTTAAAACAACACTTGCACTGTTGCTAATATACTGCAGGTTGCTTGTTCAACCATGAAAAACACATATTTGAAACAACAACCTTGTAACACAGAATTAGGCATTACTACTGTCTTAGTGTTTACCCACATAGCAAGCAGGTCTGGCCCAGATCTGGTTTCAAGCCGGATCTGCTGGCTGACTTCTGGCATGATAAGATGTATGTCATCCAGATATGGGCCAGACCTGGCATAAATGGCACTGTCTATGCCAGGGGTGTCAAACTCAAATACACAGTGGGCCAAAATTCAAAACTGGAATAAAGTCGCGGGCTAACGTTAATATTTATTGAAATATATTAATTCCTCCAGATATAAGAAGGAATTTTTTCTTATGGACTCAAACACATTTTGCTGAAAAACTGAATATGGAACAAGCAAAGCGTAATACTAAACAATATATATATTAGCTGTATAATACCAGTAGGCCAGCTCTAATAGTAATTTGGTGTGGCTGCGCGGGCCAAATGTAATTAGGCTGCGGGCCAAATTTGACCCGCGGGCCAGAGTTTGACACCTATGGTCTATGCAATGGCATGCCATATCTGGCCCGATTGTGGTTTGGTGTATGTGGCCCAGGACCATAGAAAACAGGTCTTCCCTGGATCCGGCATCAAGCTGGCACTTTCTGACGGACTGGTGTCATGGCAGGGTGTATGTCAACCAGATGTGGGCCAGGTCTGGCAATGATGGCGCTATTTATGTTCCTATTTTTCTATTTTAGTTAGAAGACCCAAATGCCATTTGCAATACTATACCTATTGATCAGAAGGTTAGTGGTTTGATCCCTGGATCCTCCAGTCACATTTGTCAAGAGTGTGTATGTAGTTAGGAAGCACTCAGTTAAGAGAAAGTGTTTGGTTGGGTGAATGTGGCATATTGTATAGAGCACTTTGAGTAATCTGGGAGAGTAGAAAAGTGCTATATAAGAATTAGTCCATTCACTGTCTAAACAGAGTTTTGTCATGTTACTTTTGCACTGTTTTGCATGTTTTGGCACATGTTGTTATTGCATGGCTTGATTAAGGTACACATTAGGCTGACATCTGGGGCCAGCACAGGGCCAGCAGTGTGTCTACAACTGGGCCGTGGCTGCACACCACTTACACATGGCCCACATAATGCAAAGAATGACGGCCCTTCTGTGGCCCAGATCAGGTTTGCCAGAGGTAATCCACACATGGGCCAGCACAGGACCACTAGTGTGTCTGCAACTGGCCTTGTGTCTGGCCCATGTGTGGGCCACCTCTGGTAAACCAGGTCTGGGCCACAGAAGGGCCGTCATTCTTTGCAGTATGTGACCATGTGTAAGCACATTGTGTGGGCCAGATCCGGGCCATACCAATTTTGCTATGTGGGTATATGTTCACTTCAGCTGCAGTCAGTTAGCCCTGGGTGAGCAGAAAAATTGGCTTTTTATACCACTGGAAGCTTTATTACTAAAGCTAGATCTTCCAAGCTTAGAAAAGCTGAACCATGATGAGTGTTCAGACAGGAACTTCACTGACTGATGGGCGAGTCTCAAGGTGAAACACGTGTGACTTTGTTGCCTGACAGTTTCTTTTAGGCAGCGAGTAGCAGAAAAAAAGGAGTGCTGCTTTGTGTGTTTCTGCTGTAGCACAATGGTTTCCCTGTAAGAGACGTGCTCTCACCACCACGGGTCAGACATCCATTAAAATACCTCCTGCTGGTCCTTGAGAGGGATCACAAGGCACTCTTTGACACCACTGTGTCCTACATCAGAGATAAAGGACTCTGCTGCTGGGACTGGGATCCCCTTCAGTAAAACAGTGGCGTGTTAAAAGGTCGTGCCATTTCAAGGAAAGAGCCAGATAGTATCAGCCTCCTCCCAGAGAGTAATCAAAAGATGTTATCACTCAGCGTGGGGCAGTCTAATTGGTTATAATAGGGTTTGAAAAAGTAACATTGCTCTTGTGAGTCTACTTTTTGTGGTGTTGTGGTTTTTGTGCCCCATTTTAAAGTAGGCATATGTGACTGTGAAAACGATCGGCACAGTTGTGTTTGTCCTTATCAGAAAAAAAGGTAAAAACATTAATAATTTGACCAAACACTTATCAAAACCCTTAAGGTGAAAAAAATTGCCTTGGCTGGATTACAATCTGCCCCCTCTGGGATTTGTAGCCCTGGAATTATCTGGAAGTTGTTACAGTGCCACAAAACTGATGAAGAAGCAGATCAGTTAAGATGAATGGGGGCACAAAGTGCATGCTGCTGATATTCGAGACCACCATTCACATTTAATCTGTTAGAACGAAACAGCGGACCTGTGGTTTCTTTGAAAAATGACTACAGTCGTTTCCGACTTTTGGCCTCATAGTCTTGGTCGTTCAAGGGCTGTTTTCCATCAGGTGGTTTTTGGGTGGCCCCAACCTTTACGTGTTTTCTCACCGTGAGGTTGCTGGTCGAACTTCTTACAAGGCCATCTAAAGGTTTGCCTGAGGTTCGCTTTTTGGGGGATGTGATTGGTGGGAATAAATCCCTTTTTGCTAAAACTGCTTTTAACTTAGATTAATGAATAATATAAAATATAACCCATTTCCAAAAATGGAAAACAGTTGGTTGTTTTTTGTTTTTTTAAGTTAATGGAACTTCATAATGACACTTCATTCTACAGCGGAAACTTTCCCTGTTCTGATAACAATATATCTACATTTATATCTAGAAAATTCTTTCTTTAGCCTAATGGTGTTTATTTATTTCATGCGTCATGATCATTGGCTCAGGGATCTGGTCGATAGTCATTTATTGTCCAATATTTTTTCACAAACTCCAGCAGTGTCATCAGTTTTCTTTCACCTGGCCAAAGAACCGACGAGTTTGCACCATGGACAGGCACCGTCATTCACCTGCCCAAAATTCACTACTCCAGTCACTTGTCACTACCCCTCCTTCAGTGCTGATCAGATTTCAGTGAAACTTGTACACAATGATAACCTAATAATGGGTTTTCATATAAACCCTGCTCAGGGTCAGTGTCAGATGATTTCTTTTTGGTATAAATAATGTCTTAAACTCGGTTAAGGCTGCCCAAAAACAGGGCTGTGATGTGATTTACATAAGATTGTCAATGTTGATACATTTTTTCTGCACAAATGATAAAGAAAAAACTTCATAAAATACAAAATCATATAATACTTGAAATATCAATTGCCACATACTACTTGCATTCAACATGACTACAGAACATGCCTACAGCCTACAGAACAATTGATGACTATACACTAGAGAAGCACTAGGGGAAAAGTCTACAACCAGATGCAAGTGGTTTCTCGGGGTTTCTAGCAATTGCTGTAAAATTGATCGATAAAGCCCTGATCCCAGGCCAAGAGATCAGCACTTGACACTTTGATAACCGGTTGCTTGGGAAAAGTGTTCTGCATCTGCCATATTGTAAAGAGGTGTACAATGTTGCACCAGTAAACCTCCTTGCAATAGAGCAGATTTTATACAAGCACCAGTCCTTTTAGTATGTGGAAACTCTTGTTTACCTTCAAAGTAAAAATTGTGCCTCACTGCTGGAACCAACACTTTTTAAAAGGCATAACTTTTACTTTGATGCAAATGTTCGCTGTTTCCTGTTTGCGTTGCACTTTTATCACGTTCTTTTACTACAGCTTGGAGATTAAAAGGCAACTGTTTGCAGACTAGTTTGCATCTTCCATGCAAAATACGTGACTCTGGCAATTTAGTAGTGACCACAGCAATCACTAGAAGCATTATCTTTGTGACCAATAGTGACAGCCATATGACATATTTTCCTTCCTTTCCTTTTATGGCCATGGTTTCTACGGGCGATATACCCTGTGCATGACAAAAAACCTTCTTTCTTTCTTTCTGTACTACACATTGTATGTATTATGAGCTGGATGAGCTACTATATAACTGATATTCTATTTAATTTTATGCTTTTGGTCCTTTCAGGTACAATAACACAAAGAGAGAAAACTTCGCTCTGTCATAGAAGCTCAGTAAATTGTGTTTAATACTCACCTGTGTTATTACAGAATCTTTCTCTATCTGCTGTCTTTCACGTCATGATTTGTGCCTTCTTACACTGAATACAAGGTGCTCATTGTGCTCCTCTTTTTATTTCCTGGTGAACACTGAACACAGAAAGTGAGTCATTTCTTCTGAGGAGAATTTACAGTTGATGTTTTGACAGTTTTTGACTATGAAACTTTAAGCTCTATATTGATGCCTGTGCACTGAGCCAGGACTGCTTCAGCACAGTCATTAGCCACATGTTTAAAGGTAATTTAAACCCCCGCCAGTATTTGAGACACCTGCAGCAAAGTCTGTAAGAACCCTCATTCAACACCTTACTGCCATAGGAGAATTAAGAAAATCTTAGAGAAGACATACCTCGTCATTTTCTGTATTTCAAACTGTTCTATCCAATGAGCATAAATTCTCAGTGATTATAAAGTCGCCTCGTTATTGTGGATTTGCTGCCAGACGTCAAAGGTCCAGTGTCCCACACACGCCATCCTTATTAGCAGTAAGGCCGCTAAAAATTAGGTGTTGAAGCAGAAATATTAAATGGGTTGACACTCTATATTCCACAAGGACTTATTTGTACTTGATATATGAATAAAGCAGTGGAATAAATGTCCAAAATCTAATTTCCATTCTTTGTAGTTGTGGTTTTGGCTAAATAGAGGAATAGCTTGAGTTTTTTTTTAGGAATAAGGCTAATTGGCTTTCTCACTAACAGTTATTTTAGAACACAGATCCTAGTTTAACATCGATAGAGTGGTGCCTTGAACATGCTTGTGTTTTTCATGAACATGAATGAAAACCTTTTTGCAACAAAAGTGCGTGAAAGGGAACTAACATGCATGGTGAAGGTAGCTAGTTCAGAGTCATAGGGGCTAAAGCCTGTCACAGGGTGAGCAGTAGGGTTCACTCTGGAGAGTTCTTCAGTCTGTAAGGATAGCTTCTGTTTAAATAAAAAATCATGTTGTGCTAAACTGAAACATGTTGAACATCTCTGCGCTCAATATGAAGCCTAAAGCCTAGACTGGCCTAGCTAAGCATAAAGGTTATGTGTGAGGTAACAGCTCATCTTGTCAAACCTGAAAAACTGTGCCTGTCAGCCTATATGAAGTCCAATAAGTAGGAATTTATATGTCTTTTAATTTATTTGTGTAAAAACAGAGATGCAGAAATGTCCAACTTCATTTGTTAAGGGTACCCAAGACTATGGCGGCATAAGCATCCACTCAACATGTCTGACAAAAATCCAGTTCTACATGTGCAGGTGGTTCAGCTAAACGTTTATACACCATAGTATAGCATATAGCATATTCTGTTTCTTTTTTACAAGCACGTGGGTTATTTTTCTTTCTGTCCTGACCATTTACCTTCTTAATCTATAAATGTGGATTGCACTGACTTAGTATACCCTTCTACATATACCCTGTAGTATAAATATAATCATGTTCAAAGTCTGCATTTTATCCATGCGTTAAATAGCCTTAGAATAGTGCTAGGCTAGCTTGTCCTCTTTTCAGTCTTCTTGCTAAGTTATGCTAACAGCTTTAGCTTGCAGACAGAGAACAAAGAGCAGTATCAGTCCTTTTGTCTAGCACTCTGAAAGACCTCGAATAATCGCCTTAACGTTTTGCATGTACCTGTGCATTGTAAGGGCCTTTGGAGGTTTTTCAGCAATATTGTAAGTAATAATTGGACAGCAATATAACTACCAGATGAATAAGCAAGCCAAAATTCACATCCTCTATTGCACACCGAGACTCCTTTAACATTTTTCATTTGTATGACATCATCGATGAATCACCTCTCCGCCACCTCCTCCTCTTTCTTCTGTGCAGGGTGAAATTGAAGTGCAGCTCCCACAAATATGCTCTCATTCACAGAATATTTGCCTGGGGTGCTCATCAGGACATGGGGAGGAGGACAGACGAGCCCACCATGTTTCTTTTGGCGTGAGACCCCATCCTTCATCCTCCCCCTTTTCCTCCCCTTGACTTGTTTTCATACTGCTGGCTGGTGCTGAATGACCATTCATGCTCACCGACGCTGGATGTGGCTGTTTGTGTTCGAGTGTGTGAGCGCCCGAGGGGCATGGCATCCCTTCATCTCATGTCTGCCAAGCCACACACAAACACACGCATTCACACACACAAACAGCATAACCCAATCCAGTCTGGGCTCTGTGTCATACCTCCCTCATAGCCAGCCAGAGTCATGCCACTTCAGCTCACATCAGCATCACTCAGACAAGAATGACAGGTCCACACACACACACACACACACACACACACACACACACACACACACACACACACACACACACACACACACACACACACACACACTCTCTCTCTCTCTTGCTCTCTGGGAGATATCCGGTTGTCTCATGCACAGTGGTGCAAGTAGGTGCAGCAGTGCCAGCTGGAGTCAGAGGGGAAATTTGACCATGACAAATTTACGACTGCAGATCGCGGTACTTTGCCAAACTTTATGGTAAAAAAATAAAATAACTGTGGACATGTGAAGAGGTTTAAATGTCACTTGCGCATTCCTGCACCACCTTGCATCTTGACAGAAAACCAAATCCACAAAACCTGCATATGAGTCTGATGTTCTCTGTGCATCCACAACATTCAGTTTAACTGTGTTTCTTTGACTGCTGTATTTTACAGTGTAGAGAGAACATAATCTTAGAGTAGGCGCAGTTGGAGGGGAAACAAATGGGATGGGACAAAGTTACATGATCTTCACAAGTTCAAAGGCTTTCAGTTTAACCAAAAGATCTCCCTTTTGAAAGTCAAGAGAAAACAGAAAACATCAAGCGACTGTGTTTATGCCATGTTCTCTACTCAGGGATAAACTATAAGCTGAATAAAACCCAGAAGAACAGGGCACTGTTTTCCAGTTTAAGGTCTAATGATCAAAAGGCAATATGGTGAACAATTTTATTATATTCAGTTTTATTTATATAGCACCAAATCACAGCAGCACTTACCTAAAGGCACTTTATATGGTAATGTAAGGACCCTGAAATAATAGAGAAAAAACCCCAATGATCAGACAACCCCCCTATGAGCAAGCACTTGGCAACATTAGGAAAGAAAAACTCCCTTTTAACAGGAAAAAACCTTCAGCAGAACCAGGCTCGAGGAGGGGCGGCCATCTGTAGTGAGAGTGAGGGGAGGAAGCCAGGACAAAAGCCACACTGTGGAAGAGAACAAAGAGTTATGTATAGCTCCAAAACTGATCTATCTATCTATCTGAAATTGAGTTATGCTGAATTAGTGATGCGGGTGCTATGCATAACAAATGTGTGTCATTACATATTTTCTTTTTTAGCTCAGCTGTATTAAAATACTATAAGACGTCAGCTGATTATCTGCTTTTTCTATTTCTAGTCCAAAATTGCCATCCAGTTTAATTTGAGTTGCTAAACCAAAATAGCTACCTAGTTCAAGTGGCCTAGTTTTGCCAGTTTAAACCACTTCTGCTGGTATATATTTACAAAACAGCTGTATTTAGCTTACCAGGTTTATTAGGTAAGCTAGCAAATAGTTCTTACCACTAATTTAGGCCATTTTTCATTCAAACTTCCCCTGCCTTAAAGGAAAATGATGGCTTTCTACAATGTGGACTGTGATTATACAAGTAATCTGGCAATTTTGCCAGATGAGCTAACACTTACAGAATATTACACAAATTATATTACATAATCTAGACCTGTTTTGTCAGTTTTTTAGTAGTAATGTGATAAAGTAAATATAAATCTAAACGGTAATGGGTTTTTTCAACATTTATCAAAATACCAAACTGCTCATTCACAGATAACCAATGAGCAGTTCGATGTTAAGCAGTCACACGACCTTTGCTGCCAGAAAAGAGTCCATTATACTGACTAAAAGTTGTGCTTGAATTCCCAGAAAGTCCTCCCATCACAGGTTCTCTGAACTCTGGTAGCTTCTTGTTCAACCTGCACCCCACGATCAGTGTCAGCTTAACACTGTGCCACGGGTCTGTCAGAACCACGCATGCAGACGGGCTCATTCATCATCCCACTGGAGACAATGGGCCTGATGACTAACCAAAGTAATGAGCAGCTCTCGGCTGCGCAAGAGCTTCCCTTCTGAGATCCAACTAGCATGTGCAGAATCCAAAACCACAAGAACCCCAACACACCCCATGCAGCACCACCGCCATGTGGCTCCACGCAGACAAGGCCAGCAATCACCGTGATGGATTTAAGCTCTGACACGCTTTCCCTCAAGCGACCCAATTAGAAAAAAACAACAACACTTTTGCGGGATGTTTTTCTCTTTTTTAACAAAGCTCAAAGTTCTCATTGTGTCTTCCTGTCTGATCCAGTGATAAATGTGCTGTGCTGGAGGAAGATGGATTGATTTTAAAGAGGAAATTAAGTTTCATTATGGTTCAGAATAAGGAGTTGGGGAAATCCCTTTGCACAAAAGGAAAGTGAGAAAGCAGATCTTAAGCTAGGTGCTGAGCTCCAAACCAAAGAAAGACAGGCACAAAAAGGCTTGAAAACTTGCAGACAGACCAACATGCAGTTTTGAAAAATGAGTCCAATGTGCCGTCCAACAGCAGATTCCCAGTGAGGAGTCTCTGGGATTCACTCACTCTCACTAAGAAGACATGTCATAAGAGTCCCAGACCTTACAAACTTTATCTAAATCAAATCTCAGTCTGTGACTGCGTGACAGACGAGACTCAATGTCTCCCCTGAGAAGACCGCTCATTAGAAAATGATGTTCACTCTTCTTGAGTGTTGTCAGGACTGCAATTTTCTAGAAGGGAGTTGTTTTGGCAATTCCTCCTCAGAGGCCCCTGTCTGAGAACAATCATCCAAGATGTGTTTGTCAGTTATTTGAAAAATTCACAACAACCTCAAATTGGACCTATTATTCACATCTTAGACTTCTGCTCCAGCTGTATAAAAAAACAAACCAAACCAAAACAGCCATGATTGCATCTCTCTCTGTGTCAGTAGGGATGTTTGGTACCATCAAGCTGATCTCAATCTGGCTCCACCTTCTTAAACTGTTCTTTTGTCAGTAAGAAAGATAGGGATGGTTAATCCTGATGGAGCACACACTGTAAAAGCCAGTAATTGCCTTATCACAAAATTTGATTTGTGATATTTATTTTTTTTAATTTTTACATTCTTTGCACAGACAGAGGAAAAAAAATAAAGATGCATAATCATTAAAGTAAAAGTAGAAATAAAATATGCACACAGGTGAATAAAGCATGCTTTTTGAGTATTTTAAAGTTTGTTTAATTAATAATTAGTCCAAAAACACTTTAAGTTAAATTTAGATTATTTAGTGGTGGTACAATCAACCATAAGCATACTTATTTAGTGAATGGGGTATGTACAATTTGTAATGTTAAGTTAAAATCTGAAAAACACCTATAACGAGTTCAATAATAAAAGTGTAAGTCAGATAAAGTTTACTTTCTATCAAATATTCCTGTTTTCAGTTTAGTAATTAAGTGATGCAAATGATTTGTGGTTGAAACCTAAAACATGAAACAAGTGAAAATCTGAATAAAGAAGTTAAAAAGCAAAAATATAGAACAAAATATATATTTTTTGCATTCATGCGATCATGTTGATTCAATGGATTTTAAAGACAACCCAACATTGTTTGACATGCAAAATCCAAACTACATATATATCAATTTCCTGTTAAAACAATTACATTAAATCAAGTCCACGCAGCTCTAGCTGTTTATTTGACATCACATTAATGGTAAGACTCAATCTCATGTTACTGTGGCAGTAGAAACTCACGTTGCAGGTTGTTTTGTCTACCCTACTCAGGCACCAGTTTTCATTTGAGATATTTGGCTGTACTTTATATGTTTCCCCTCTGAATGCACTGGAAGTGAGAACAACCACATACATTTCCTTTGTGATGCACTGTGATTATTTTGGATTCACCCCGTGCTGTTTAACTTCTAAACTGGCTCTGGATGTTAAATAAGTGTTCGTTTAGAGGCAGTGTGCTCTTTCTTTGCAGTAAGATGATGAACAACCCAGGATATTGGAAGTGTGCTACTGCTTGTTCAGCAATCATCAGTTAAGAGGTCTTTACACAGCATCCCAGAGGAAGAAAATATAGGAATTAGTTAATGGCTGAAATTTATCTTTGGAGTCAGGTGACCAGTGCTTAAGGCCACAGTAGATAAAAACCCTTTTACTTTTTTCACATACTTAGACATAATCATACCATGATGAAACAGTCTACTCAGGTCTTAAATGTGTAACACCATAATCAAGTTTAGAGACTATGGTGGAGGATCAAATGGCAAGCACCTGGCAACCATTGGTTGCTAGGGGAAAATGAGTATTCCCTCACAGATCACGAGCAGCTGCTGTGCAATTGATTGCTAAGCCCCAATTGAGACCAGCCTGTGACCTCCTTGTAAGCACCAGTTGTTAAGGAAAAATGTGCATCCCCGACTGGTTGTTGAGTAGTTGCTGAAGGTTGCTGTAAGAGTTGCAAAGAGATATATGGTCCTAAACCAAAAAACAAACAAACAAAAACCCACGCAATTGCCCTGGTTGCTAGCCGATTGCTGTTCAAATTTTGCATGGAAGATACCAACTTGTCAGCAAGCACTCACCAACTACTCACTAAGCGACAGTGAAACAGTAAAGAGTGCAATGAAGATCGGGCAATTGGCCTTCAGAGTATAAATTCCACCTTTTGAAACATGTTAGTCTTTTACTTTAAAGGTGAATGTTTTCAGTTTCCAGTTTGTGCCACACCTTTCCAAGTTTTTTCTAGTCACATTTCACTAGCAAGTTTATGAAAAGCAGTTAGCATCTTCTGGGCAAACTCTGGGCAATCTGCTAGCAAACAGGCACTCTCTTTGCAACCAATGTCACCTATTAACAATAGCCACTCGCCAACTGTTTGGGAAACATTTTTCAGTCGTGACTGAAGGTTGTCGGGGGCCCAAATCTTACTTGCCCTTCAGTTGCTGAAGTTAGTGGCAAACCTGAGGCCATATCACCATCTAACATGCACCCATCCATTCCTACAACTCATGTGCCAAGATCTACCTCTATACTGCCACCTTTTCCTGTTTCTCTGAGGGAACATCGAGATCTTATCTAGCTAACTGTTGGTAGTTGTGGGACACACCAACAAACCTCACCTCAAGACACACCCTAATCAATCGCCTGAACTACCTCCTCAACTGGCTTCTTGTAGAGAACCAGTGTCTCTAGAGTGAGTCCTGAACAGCCACGCTCCTTACCCTATCATAAAAGCTGAGCCCAGACAACATTTGGTGGAAGCCAGTTTCCACCACTTGTCTCCATGATGTCACGACCCACAGGTTGTGACCACAAATGACGGATGCTAGTTCTATATTATTTAGTTCTACTACTTTCTTATTTTGGAGACAGCAAGTCATGCATGTACACACGTACTGTGTTCAGCCACTTAAGAAGTAAATGGAGGTTTTGTTTAGTTTTTCCTGTTTGATCAATAGCTAGGGTAAGGCTGCTGTTTAGTATAGCTTTCTCACTCATATGGTGCAGCGGTTAGAGAGCTGACTAACATGTTTGAGGTCACTTTTCATGTTCTAACAAAAGTGTGCATTAGTTTTATCCACAAGGGCAGAAACAACAGCCTGCATTAACCTTACATTGGTGCAGTGACATTTTCATCCTGGGCAAACGGACTGAAGCAGCAGCAGTTTTAACAGACAAATGTAAAGTTATCGGGCTAAAACAGTTCATCCACTTTGTTGTGTTTGCTTTGGCTCGGTATTGCGAAATTGTGCTGTCTTTACCCAAAGACCCCGCGATGTTTATGCAACTGATGAGCTGAGAAAGAGGGAATGCTGCACTCTATCCACGCTTCTATACATCACTTCGAGGGCTACCCTACCGAAAGGGGCCATTTTCCCATCATCTCTCAGTCAGTGAGGCAGTTACTCTCCACATTAATGGACCAAACGGACCTGACGACTGGCACCAAGAGCTCTCAATCTTCCTCTCTCCCCCGCTCACTTTAATACTCTATCTTTGTATACTTTTTTTCTTTCTTTCCCAGTCTGCTTATGGCTCTCTGCCCCCCCTCTCGCATTTTCTCTTTGTCCTGTTTTCAGCATTTTGGGCTTGCTGTCCATAAATCACTTGTCATATCACTGTGACATACTCCGGCCCCACTGAGGCAGCCTGTGGTGTGATTTAGCCTCAAGTTGATTTTTGTGCCGAGTGATACTTTGTATGTCAGTGCCTCTGTCAGTCGCACACAATTCGGACGCAGCGAGTTTTCCAGCCAGCGCTCAACTTTTTATTCTCTTTTCATGCGAGAGAATGGAATTAAGTCGGTGCATTACAGACTTCAGTTTTTCTGGCCAGGCATATTGTTTTCCTTGGCCGCTGCACTTAAAGTCTGTTGAAACAGGCCTTTTTTTCATGTCTATAAATGGGCTCCTTTCATGAATCCATGAGGGAATGCTTGCTTTTTGAAGCAGTTTAAGAGGATACTGCACCGTACTCAGTCAGGGGGCCTAGATTTGCGCTTGGTATTCACACACACTCCATCATATTGAGGTTAATATAGTATGGCAGGCCCACTGTATATGAATTGTCATGGTATTTATCAAAATGGCTTGCCAAAGTGCTGGAGAAAGGAACAACTGGAGTGGTGATGAGAGGAGTTAGTGAATTGCTTCCTGTCTTAGAGAGCTGATGAGTGAAAGATAGGAGGAGGCACAGAACACAGATAGCTTCACATGTCCTATTGCTAAAACAAATAGCTCAGCTTGAAACAATATGAGCCAGTCTATTGCGTCTCAGACTACAACTGTATTCATTGTTGAGGCATTTACACCAAAAAAGAGCTGTGGTGCATTACTTACTCTGAAGAAAGTAATTTGTTACACTATGTTACATCTCCTCGAGGGCAGGAGGGGATAACACAACAACTCTGGAAACCCGGTACAGGTGTTATAAAAAAGTTTAATGGCAGCGCTCTCACAAAATAAATAACCCAAATTCAAGCAACAAATGTGGGGGAGAAAGGGACAGTTAGGTTGTGCCAAAAAAAACAACAAAACAAAACAAAACAAAAAAACACCAAAAAGACAAACCCAAAACTTAGCTGAGCTATTATCCTAGAAAAACAAAAACAGAAAGACCCTAAACCTCAACTCAAAACAAGCTCAAAATCACATGGGTGGCACCAACCTACTTACCTAGTGTTTCTAACAAAAAGACTCTACGTGAGTAAGTGTATGGGGTCCCCAAACTTACCTAGTCCACTTTACTCCCACCACAACCACCAACCAAAAGAAATACAGCAGAGGCACTTCACACATGTGCCAAACAATTCGAAGGAGGGAAGAGAGCCACACCCACCCACAGGTGAGTCTCCTTATCAAGGTGTGCCCTCCTGGGTTGTCCAATCAGGGTCTCCCTCCTCTAATTAGTTGGAGATCCCCAAATTGACATCAGCCTGCAGTCTGCGTACCAAAGGGAATGGCAAACAAAAGGAGAGGGAAAGAAAACATGCAGCCTGCAGACACGTAACAACTAGTTAAAATATTTTGGTAATGCTGTGTTGTGTTGGTCACCCTCTAGTGGACCCGTAGACCCATCCTCTAGACCCCAGAAGGTGTGCTGTGGTATCTGGTACTAAGAATTTTCCAATCCTTCGAATCCTGTAAGTTACGAGGGGTGGCCTCCATGGATCGGGCTTGTTTACTCGATTAGATTGCGACATGGAGACGTTGGAGGCCATGTCAACACCTCAGACTTGTTGCTGTGCTCCTCAAAGCGTTTCCGAACACTTTCTGCTGAAGGAGGATACAGCCATCAGGGCATACTAGTTCGAAGAAAGAGTGCACAAATACATGTCAAAGTAACATCGACTGAGTGATCTGTGGCTATACAGCCCTGTACTCAAAAACTGAGATGCATTTTGACAACTTTCTATCAGAACCAGCATTGGTCAAACTCACTAAGATCCTTACATTTGTCCATTTTTCTGCTTCTATCAAATCAACTTTGAGGACGAAATGTTCACTTGCCCTCTAATTCAGCGGTCCCCAACCTTTTTTGTGCCACGGACCGGTTTATGCCTGACAATATTTTCACAGACCGGCCTTTAAGGTGTCGCGGATAAATACAACAAAATAAAACTAGACATTAAGGATTTTTGATACTTGTTTCCAAACAAGAATAGCAACACACCTTAGGAGGAAATCAATATATAAAACACCATAGCTGCTTACAATAGTTACTGATTGTTTCATGCTAAATTAAAATGGCCATAAAATGGCTTTTAGTGCTGCAAATACTGTACAGAAAGAATCCCCTGTCCAGGCCTGCATCAAAGCTGAGAATTTGAAAGAATAAGTAAAAACGATGCAATAAGAAGACATCTTTTAAAGAAAAGACAGAACAGCAATGACCCAATCCTGTATGGGGGACTTCTCATATCATTGGCAGCTATTGTTGCTGATTTTTACATATCATTGAGCTACCTGTAGAATTGACACATTAGTATCAATTATAGGGGCTTTTAATTCTAAACATGGAAATAAAGAGGGAATTGAATGAAAAGGTAAGGAAATACTTTACCTCACAGGAATAAACGGCCACGGTTCTTTGGGTGTAGCATACAAATGTCTCTCTGGTATCTTCTGTGACTTTCACCCTTAGCTAATCGTGTAGAATAGTAAAGGTTTACCAGACAGGAAATAAAAGTCCTCAAGGTCTGTAGTCCTGCAGGTTTTAGATACTACCCTGGGTCAACACACCTGAATCAAATGATTAGTTCATTACCAGGCCTCTGGAGAACTTTAAGACATGTTGAGGAGGTCATTTAGCCATTTAAATCAGCTGTGTTGGATCAAGGACACATCTAAAACCTGCAGGACACCGGCCCTTGAGACCTAAGGGGAGTTTGGGAATGAACATAGAGCCATGCATGGCATTACAGTATGACGATTGAAGCACTATAAATAAATCGAAACTGGAATCTATTCTCATGACCCTTTCCATTGAAAACATACTAAAATATATACAGTACATATTGGTGGATTTATTCTTTAACCCCACAGGGCCTCGTTCATTCTGAACTATCTCACCAGAAAGGAAGAGGAACAGCCAGCTCGGCTTTCTTCTCTAACGACTGAGCAACAACTTGGCACATATTCTGGGGCTTTATGAATTTCCCCCATAAACATACATAGAGCTGTGATAGACTGGCAACCTGTCCAGAGTGTACCCCACCTTCTGCCCTGTGTTAGGTGAGACAGGCTTCTACCACCTCGTAAAACCTAGAATTAGATAAGAGGTTGTGAAAACGGATCAATTGGATGTAAATACACACAAAAATAAGTGTTGCAAAATGTGTTTCTGGTAAGCTCTCAGTTTTTCTGGAAGCTTTGTTTTAGTAGCAGCACTCCACATTTAATGTTGTGGTAGAATAATTAGAAAAATTATTTCCAAAAAGGGCAAATGAATGTAAACGCCACCACAAATCTGAACAACTTGGAAAGTCAGCAACACCTTTGGGACACCTTTCACATATATTGTTTGCTCTGCTCTTGACGAAGGCGGTCACACTTTTCTCTTCTCCTCCTCCTCTTCCTTAGCTTCCCTGCTTAGCCTCTGTGTCCTTGTCTAGTGTTTTTTGTAT
This sequence comes from Neolamprologus multifasciatus, assembly GCF_963576455.1. NCBI lineage: Eukaryota > Metazoa > Chordata > Actinopteri > Cichliformes > Cichlidae > Neolamprologus > Neolamprologus multifasciatus. The sequence continues at coordinate 21,345,935 of NC_140446.1, read as the reverse complement.
TACTTTTCCCTGGAACATTCTCTCACAGTCTGTTCTCTAAAACCTAAAAGAGGAATTATGGATTGGATCAACTGGTCCCTAAATGCAATTGACACCCCTTTCTCAACGAGAAGTTTGGGCTTGGGTGAGCCTGAGTGCTGAAGATATCTACCTATTCGGAACCATGGTAACAGGGTTCTGGCTGATCGGAGCTGGCTTGGCCCTGACTTATCGAAGAATTAAGAAAGCGGAACCGGCTGTTCAAACCCCCACAAGGCTGCCCGCTGGGATTGGAACGATGGGAGAGGCGTGAGTTTCTCAAAATGGGCTCATTGAGTGCAGCTCAAGATCTTGGAGAGGCTACGGCTGCTGTGAATACTCAGAATAAGATCTCTGACTGCAGACTGGATACATCTCGGAAGGGCTAGCTCGGAATAACATCTCTGGGCGAAAATTGGATGACATCTCGGGGAGGCACACTGCCGTGAGTTCTCAGAAATCGGCTCCTTGAGCACAAGAAATGATAACATCCCAGAACGCAAGTATCGCGGCTCTCCAACGGGAGAGACCAGTGTTGGACTCTAGAACTGCTTTGAAATTCATATGAGCTGTTCTCACTAAAGTAAAAACCATCATTACTTATGCGGATACCCCTTTGGCGCCAGCTGCGGTCTCAAGGCTGGAGCTGAACAACAACACCCTGATAACGACTGTGTTTAGTCTGTTCCTTCCCATTCCATGCAAGGCCACCTGGGTTGGCTGGAAGACTGTTTACTTAGCCTAGCAGGGTGAAGGACACTGTCTCAGCTGAACTCTAGACACGCACACACATACATATACACTGATATGCACACACTCATCCCCTCTCCCTTTCCAAACGCCTTCGACGCTTATTCCCTTCCGATGCTGACGGGGATCAAGGAGACCAGCACACAGGCTGCAGGCCCGGATGTACTGTCTAAATCGGCGGTCTCTCACCCTTTACCCACCCCTGTTGCTTGTCATGTGTTTCTTTGGTGTATTAAGAGTTTTTTTTCATGTGCTATGTGCAGAGGTGTTTTTTTCTGTTCTCAAACTGATCTCCCTGTTGGAGCTCAGTCTGGGGGGGGGAGTTATTTTTTTCTCCTTATCTTTCCTCATGTGGTGCATTTTCCATTGTTATACCTCTCTGACCTGTCTTCCCCATGTGATGTTTTGTGTAATGTATGTATGGTCGGAGGGTAAGATGGCGCCGCCATTGCATGCAATAGGTCGGCAGCCTTATGAAATTTCCCCTTGTGGGACTAATAAAGGTATATCCATCAATCAACATTTCATTTGCAATATGGTGTCAGGACCCCACCATTCACTGGATCTGAATCAGAAGAGCTATCAACACCACAAACACGCTGGTCAAAAAGAATTACTGCTCGTTGCACAGCTTTTAAATCTGGACAAGTGAGCTAATAAGTGTATTTTTTACCAAACAACAAGCTGTTCCTTTAGGGAGAGCATGCCACAGTGCATGAAAATGTCTAACATTACATCTGTCATCTTTATTGTTGAGCTCCACTGTTGGCTGGGAAAAAAGTAACTTAATACTTTTAATAGCCACATTCCTGCTGGGACTACTCCAATTGAACCTCTCCACAGAGACATCATTTAAGTTGCTGTTATATTAAGATGGGATGAACAACTGTAAGTCTGGCAGCGTTTTGACCTTTTGGGGGAGTTTGTTCATCTCCACGTGCACAAAGTCTGATGTGATATGTTTTCCAGACTTCCTGTTCCTGTTGTCTGTCTGTCTCTCTTTAGACACTGCCTTTAACTGCTATGTATGTTCATTTTTATAAACTGTTTGAATTATAATACTTACAATTCACAGCTAATGGTCAATATTAAAGGTTTCCACATTATCTGTAGTTAAAGCTCAAGGATTGACCCTTTGTTATTGTGGCATAATAGAGCATTAGTTCTTGCTTTATTTGAATTTGGAAGATTTTACTGTTCTGATGTTAGTTTTTATCAGTTGTGGAATTGTGAAATATAGAATTTTTATGACTTTGTTTATTTTTGTGAGTTTTCTCCTTCTGTCTCATCTTTGCCCTCCCCTATCCCACCTGGTATCTGGCATCCTGTTTCATCTTGGTGCATCTGTGTTTTACTTTGAAAGTTGGTTTTCTTTCATGCTTTACGTTAGTTTTATTTCCTCTTTGTGTTTGTACTGATTGTGTTCACCTGTGGATAATTATTTTCACCTGTTTCTCCTTAACGTGACTTCCCTTTGTCGAGATGTTTGTTAAACTTCCTTATGTGATCCCCACTTATACTCCGGTGAATTTTGCCTTTGTTATTTTTACTATAAAAGCATAAGACCTCACTTTTTGGCATTCTGGCTGCTAGTGTTCTGCATTTGGTTCCTCTTTGTTGTCCAGTTTGGTCTTTAGATTGAGGAACTCTTACCGACTCAAGTGTTCTAGGAAAAGACCATGATTTGTGCTAAAACACAACCTTAATGTGTTTTAAACATCATTTTTCTAGATCAACAAGGTAAGTGTTTACCCATCATACTCTTACTATCCATCTTACTCCATTATACTATACGGCTTGCAGCTCTCTATCTTCAGCATTTAAGAATAGGCTAGTGTAAATCTGACCATTTCATCTGGGTGGACGGCAGCTGGATGAGGGTGTGAGGGTGGTGTTGAACAAAGGACAGCACTAAAATAAAAATATTCCAAATAATAAAAATAAATAAATAAACAAAAATGCATAAAGATCTACTAATTAATCCATCTGATAAAACACAGAATAAAATGCTAAAATACTTCCATTGGGTAACACTAGAACACTTAAATCGTCTACTTCAGTGGCCCTTAACCCCCGGGGCACGGTCCGGTCCATGAGTTGTTTGGCACTGGGCCGCAAGGGTTGAGACTTGGGTGTGAAATTCTTGGTTTTCGGGGGTTTTATTGGTTTTTAGCGTTATTTTTTAAATTGTTTTTATTGCTAACTCAGTTTCCCTGGGTCTTTTCACGTGTGTTATGAACAGAGATGGGCAGTAACGCGTTACTGTAATCCGATTACTTTTTTCAAGTAACGAGTAAAGTAGGGGATTACTATTGCAAAAACGGTAATTAGATTACTGCGTTACTGCGTTACTAAAACCGTGATTTTTTTTGCGAGAATGTCTCATGACACTGACGTAAGTGCGACGTTCGTGACAACAGCTGTGTGCAGATCAACAGTGGAACATATGTTGAGTGCGGGAGAGAGTATGAGCGTGCAGCGTTTAAGGCGTGGAAGTACTGACCTTACTTTGAGTTTGATTTCCGTAAAAAGTGACACAAACATTTGCGTCCGTTGTGCGTGGGAAGAAAACTTCTTTTTACAGCGAAAAAACCCCCCGAGCAAGCACCGAGTGCGCAACGACGTAATGAGAAACTCACAGAGAAACTCGCGGATTCTTCCACTGACCGCTGCGGCACACCTGCACCAGGGTAAACCTCGGCCTGCCCTACTCTTGCTTTACAGGTGAAAATAGAGCAACAGGGCCGCTAGTCTTTGACTTTATTTATTTTCTGCTGTGTTTTACTTGCATCTATTTGAAAGACTGAGTGTAAACACACAAAAAAATTATTTTATGTGCAGAAAATAGGTTTAAATATTAAACAAATTTCTTCCAGTCAGAGAATGTTGCATATAATTAAAGTTTTGCTTGATGCATAAAGTTAAAAGATTAAAACTAATAAAACAAGTTTTAAAAAGAGACTTTTCCATTTGATTATATTTTGTATGATGATTATGCAGAAAAAGTAGAATTGGGCTGAAAGATCTATCGCTTTATCACCTATTCAGGTTGTAAATCGTGTTTTTAAAAAGTAACTAAGTAACTAAGTAATTAATGACTTTTGAAAATAAGCAATCAGTAAAGTAACGGGATTACTTTTTTGGGGAAGTAATCAGTAATTAGTTACTGATTACTTTTTTCAAGTAACTTGACCAACACTGATTATGAATAAATATTTGGTTTTTTGGTACCGGTACTGGTTTTATTTTGTTGTATTTATCTGCAACACCTTAAAGGCCGGTCCGTGAAAATATTGTCGGACGTAAACTGGTCCGTGGTGCACTAAAGGTTGGGGACTGCTGGTCTACTTGATTTTGTACTCTACCTGAGCACTCAAAGTGCCAAAATATACTTGGCATGCAGACTGGAGCAGCCACGGTTCAAACCACCAACCTTCCAATTAGTAGGTGACCTGTTCTAGCTCCTGAGCTATACTCACACAATCAGTTTCAGGCGAACTGCACCTTGGGTAAATATGCTGACTACGATAACTATGGTACTGAAAATATGCCATTGTGTTCTCAGAACTTTGGTATTGAAAGGTATTTTAAGTACCATTTCTGGTGACATCGCTACATGGTTAGGATTAGGTAATAAAGCTAGTTTTAGTTTACACTGATGATAAAGAGAGATCTTCTTGATTGCCGGGATTTCACATGTTTTGCCCCAAAACCACTGGGACAACAACTGGACTATCCATCCAGAGGTCTCCTACATGCTCTGAGGTACTTTCTGCATATCAGTTGCATACTGGTTACAGGAGGGGACCTACTAACCATATGCATATTTGCCATCACAATACACATACTGAGATGGTACCATTTGAAGTAGGTACTTGCTTATCACATAAAGACTTGCTACTCAACTCTTTAGCATCTTTCAAAAAACTTTTTGTGCGACTCTGCTGCTTTGTTTGACTGCTACACCAACTGCAACTCTTCTTTCATTCAGAAAAAACTTTCTGAATCTGCAGCACAGAGTGACAGTATTTAAGGTGATATCACTGTAGGGCTGTTTGTTGCCTTCTGCATCTGTAACTTTCTCTTTGTAGTTACTGTTCTGCACTTTCACTGACACTAATTAGCTGGTGTTGCTGTTGTCGTAGATGTAATAGTACGTGAAAGAGCCTGAACACTAATCCTTAAGCCAGAACTGACTTCAGCTGAGAGAAATTCTCGTTCCAACCAAATCAGACTTCAACTTCACAATGCTGCTCCCTCTGTTTCTCTCTCCGTCTCTCTCAGGTTGCCATTAATGATCACATGACCCCGTCCTGAACCTTTGATACTAAATACTCCAAATGCAGTGTGATGGGGCAGTAAAACCACAGCAGACTTTCCCTCACTCCATTCTCCCCCCGTCCTCTTTCTTTTCTTTCACGCTTCCTGTCAGTCACTCAGTTTTCCTGTGCGTCAAGTGTGTGTTTACAAGTGAGGTCAACCTGCCGCTTTCTGCCAAACACCTTTAATTAAGACATTTGATATTGCTACCTCATATTACTGTGGGAGAGTGAAGAGGGACTTAGCTTAATGTGTCATTTCATAATTTACCCCACCGTCTGTCCCATCACGAGATGAAGGCTTGAAGGAATGGAAAATTCCATCCGAAGCATTAAAGACTAACATGTGTAACTAGTGTGGTTAAAAAATTAATAAAAAAAATAAACACAAGTGTTACCAGGTAACATAGTATACTCTGCCAGCTCTTCGATGTGGTAAAAAGGACACAACTGCTAGAATGCAAATAAAATCACGAGTGTCCGTTTGATGTTTAGCTGTCATCAATTAAAAAACTTAACAATAGCTACAAATATAACAGATTTTAAGTGTTCAAAACAGAAATTTGTGCACAAAAACTACAGCAGACTGTGTTCTGATTTAAACTAAACAGGAAAATCACAAGTTTCCCACTTAACACATTATAATGAGTAAACCAGTGCAACAGCTCACTATGATACATGAAATCTCAACCCCTATATAGTGTTTTTAGACATTCCAGCTTTGCCACGCAAAAAAAGACTTCATACAGTAGCAGAAATGAAAGATTTTTTTGCAGTCGTGATCGGCACCTTCATAAAAAGACAGAACAAAGACAGGGGGAGGCTTGGAGAACCAGTAAGTAAAATTATAGGACCTCCTGGTAAGTTCTTAAAATATGCTGCTGTAACTTGAGCCCAAAGATCAGTTGTACTCCTTCTTCTCTCGTTGGCTTTTATGGGCAAATATTTGAGGTTTTCCAAAAATGCACCAGCAGCTGTATTCAGGAGTCTGAACACAGTGTGAAGGTTGATAAGGCATACCTAGGAGTTTTATAAAAGGTCAATAAATCCTTAGTGAATGCTTTATTAAACTGTTATAACCCCATTGCCAGTTTATCAAAAATATCTGAATATAGTTGCATTTGTGTTAATCAAGAAATTATTTAAAGCCAATTTTAATGGATATCTTAGCATGAAGTAGATATTTCTGTTGGGAGTTGTCACTCGCATTTTACCCCAAAACCTGAAAGCTGACAGGCCTACAGAGAATTACCCCACTCTTCACACCACTTTAGCATCTTTCAGCTCAATGTTTTGGTTTTATTATCCTTGTTTTCCAGGCAGCAGGTAAAGAAAAGCCTTACCAATGTGGTGAACAGCTTATTTATCAGCTAAGGAGCCATGGAAGACAAAACTGAATCATGCAAAGGACAGAAAAGGTTTGCTATCATGCACCGTTTGCACCACTTTTTCCCTCATAATTTTAAGTTTTCCACTGGAGCTCCAATTTCAAAAAAGTATTAAGACGTTAGAGGAGATTTTTTTGCTCGGTGTATCAGATTCAACCACGGTGTTGCTCTCTAAATCAGTTTTTCTCTTGAAAATGGGATCATTTTTTGTATCCTGTGGACACAGGTTAAGACCCCCCCTCACATCGTAAAATATGAAACCGAGTCGCTCAAGATAGGCAATGTAAATGTGGTGTGAGGAACAACAGAAGCCATCGCCGTCTGCCTCCCCCTGTTAAATCTGTAGCTTATCCTTATTTATGAGCACATGTAGAGGGGGGTTTAGGAGATGACAGAATATGGATATCATAAATGGACGCCGAAGCTACACTCGGCAGACAAAACCGATGTCCATGTGGAAATGACCCAGACGCACCCTCTTCATCAGATGTCCAGGATGAATCCCACAAGCAAACATCTGTAGGAAACTGAGCGTGTGTGCGTGTGTGTGTGGTGAGGATGAGAAAGAGAGTGATAACGATTACAGGAATGTTTCTGATTCATCAGCAAAGCTTGTTTTCAGGTTTCAGATGCCAAATAAAATATTTGGTTATTGTGTTTCAGTGAAGGAGACTGACAGAGTCAAACACAGTTATGGTAAAGAACGAGAGAACATAAAAAGAGAGGAAAGAAGGAAGAGAGGTGGAGAGACAGAAGGAAAAAAGATGCAAGCAGAGGCAGAGAAAGGAAGGCTTCCGCTCTTGCTTCATCTCATCAGTCAGACAGGTTCATGACTGATAGCAGCCAAAAGACCAAGCGAGCAGCCTGTCCCCGCCGTCGTCCGCCCTCTGCTTTATTTCATTGTGAAAGTTTTATACGTGGAAAAATAACAGGACGTGGAGCCAAGCGGCTCAATGGTTGAAAGAAAAGAGGAAAAAAAAGTCTGAGCCCTGTGAAACAAAAGGCTTCTGTTGTTTCTAAATCAACGTTAATTTTTAACTTGGCGATCCCCTGCCTGGAGGAAGCTTGCGGTAAAGAAAAGAAAATGAGGGGGGTTATTTTCCTCACATTTGCCATCTGAGGTCTGGGGTTGTTTTTTATGCAAACCTTGTGGCTTAGCCTTAAAGTTTTGAATTTCACCTCTGTGCCCTCTAACGCCCAAAACGGCTTTTTTGACCATGTGGGAACGAATGCAGTGATGGCAATGAATCAGAGCGAACGCTCATCCTGGGATTTGTCCACATCACGACAGAAGCCTTGGTGGAAACCTTTGTCCTGCATTTGTCCTCCAGATGATTTGTTCTTAAAGGCCCAGAAAAGAGACTGAAGTCAGTGTATTTTAAATTCAAACTCTCGGGCGCAAATGCACGGTAAAAGGCAGGATTTGAGCAGTCACAGAACATTTAACTTTATGGATCTTGGTAGGCTTCACAGAAGCAACAATAACAAAGAAAAAAAAGATACGCAGAAGGGAAACTCGAGTGGTGAAAGCGAGACGTGAAATGTGCATATTCCATATCTACATCTGTCCCTGAGTTGGCTGCTTTGACTTTCAAGCAGGAAGCATTGCTGTTTTAGTTGGAGAGTCGGTTTAAGTTAAATTAACTAGATGGATTAACGGACTGGTGTTTTGCTAAAGTACAGATAAACAAAATCTGATCTGCATTATTCACTGTACACTACGGCAGTACGGGCTGGTGTGTTAATCTAACACTTCAGATGGTTTGTCCAAGTCTTGCTGCTTGCTGTACCAAAACAAGGCAATGAAGATCATAAACTGGGAAAACTGACTGAAAAAAGCCAAAATGAATATCTGAACTCAACATTGTCTGAATTTTCAGTTAACGTTATTCAACTTTCTGCGATGAAGAAGTTAATAGTTTTACATATTTCCGTCTTTCATGAAGTATAAAGATAATATACAAAGATACAGTTATCATTACAAAAGAGGAAGGAACCTGACTTTTAATATACTTTAAGTCCCTTAAGTTGATAACCGCTGTCACTAACCTCGGCTTAATTTCTGCAAACAGTCAGAGAATCAGATGATAATTGCCTAAAGATCTGCATTCTGCCTCCAGGTCACTAGATGGCGATAGGTGTGGCTTTTTGTCTTGACATTGGGGAAACACAATCACATGATCATACTGAAAAAAAAGAAAAGTATGTCTTAAATCTTGATTGCATCGTTTTCCAGAAGGAGACTCATCTGTGGCATGAAGCTGCACAATCAGTGGTTAATTAAATGTCAGTCACAAGTCATCAGCCAACAAGTTTGAGGTTTCAGAGTCAGTCTTCATTCATTGTTTTGTTTTTTTCTGCAAACAAGATGGTGACGTACGGTGAGGCTTCCAAAGAGGACTTTAAAATAATTAAAATGAGCATTCCTCCTAAATTACTGTATCTCTTTCTTGCTTTACCTTTACCGATTCCTGTGAAGCAATTCAGGGAATGGAATAAACAGATTTCAAGATTCATTTGGCTCAACAAAAGACCAAATGTGAAGTTCTCTACTTTGCAGTCGCTGAGGGAAAAAGGGGGCTTGGCTCTACCTTCTCTGAGGGATTACTACTTGTCTGCTCAGTTGAGATCTTTGGTGTGTTGGTGTAACCCATCTTATTGTGCAAGGTGGATGGTGATTGAGATGTCTCTCTCGGAGACACCGATCTGGTCTAGGCTTGGTCACGCAGCTTCTGAGTTGGACAATATTTTGACAACCAGCCAATGGGTCAATTAGACATTAAAAACATGGAGGGGAGTGGTTAAGCAGGCACAACTTCAAGAGGAGATAAAACTTCTGAGGTGGCCAGCGTACAACCCTGAATTTTTACCTGCCTCCCATTACAGCACATTTAGACATTGGGCATGGCATGGTATTACTGCTGTGTGTACAGTTATTGCAAAATCTAAAATTATGGCTTTTGATACTTTATGTAAGACTTATGACCTCGAGAAACAAGACTTCTTCCGATACTTGCAATTTCGTTATTGTATTGGTAAAAAAATAAACAGCTGTGTTCTTGGAGACTTCTCAATTGTTAACATCTTCATTGACGCTTATGACTCTGGGAGTAACAAAGCCCTGATAAGTAAACTGTACAAATGTATGATTAAGCTTAAAAAGGACTCAACAATTTACATAAAACAGAAATGGGAAAGAGAAATGGACATTGAGATTACAGAAGATGGGTGGACAAGGATTTGGGAAACGCAGTTCACCACAACTAATTCCAACATGTGGCGGAACTTTTGTTGGAAGAACATTGTGCATTTTTTCATAACACCTAACACATAACACCGGTCCTGCCCGTCCGTACGACCCTTCTGGACGGAAGTTTCAAAAATAATTCCAAAAGCACTGGGATCTAATGTGAGCGATGTATCTGGGATGTTTTGCAGAAGATTGAGTTACAGATGATGTTTATCTCCTGAGAATTCTTTTGGCATCTGCGAAAAAGGCTATAAAAAACCGTTGGCTTTGTAAAGATCCTCCCACTGTAAGTCTTTTTATTTCTATAGTGGAAAACATCAGATTGCTGGAATGTATGACTTTCACCCTGCGACTTCAGGGGGACTTGGGAAGGAGAAAATGGCTGGGCTTTACAAACTGTGGCAGCACTATTTAATGCATAGAACTTACAATATATAGTTTTTATGTATGCATGTATGTGCAGATGTATATACGTGCATATATTTGTCTTCCCATGACCTCATATCTTTTTTGTTTCCCTTTTTGCTGTATAAAAATTTTAAATAAAAACAATAAAAAAAAAAACAATAGCTGCCTCCACTTTTTATACTGACTAAAATTTCATGATATCGCCTATTGATGTATGTATATCTTAATTTAGCTGTTAATCATTTTCAATCGTGGCTCAAGAGTTGGGAGTTCGCCTTGTAATCGGAAGGTTGCTGGTTTGAGCCCTGGCTTGTCTCAGTCGTTGTGTCCTTGGGCGAGACACTTCACCCGTTGCCTACTGGTGGTGGTCAGAGGGCCCGGTGGTGCCAGTGTCCGGCAGCCTCGCCTCTGTGGGTGCGTCCCAGGATGGCTGTGGCTACAATGTAGCTTGCCATCACCAGTGTGTGAATGTGTGTGTGAATGGGTGGATGACTGGATGTGTAAAGCGCTTTGGGGTCCTTAGGGACTAGAAAAGCGCTATACAAATACAGACCATTTAACATTTTCAATTCAGATTTTTGTTATTACTGTTACACAAACTTAAATTACATAACTAAATGTGGCCATGTGAGGTCATGCACGACACATTTTTAACATCAAACCCTAAAACTCACTGGATTTAAAATTGGGCAATTTAGTTTAACTCAACCCAGCTTACAGTTTACCAGTTTGATTCAAACCAGTTTTGGTTATTTGACCTTACGTTTAAAGGACACTGGGGTAAAATGAGTGTTGGGCTGACGGATTCCTGGAGGATTGAGGTAAAAGCAGGGGAGGCACACAGTCCTGCAGGCTTTGGCAACTCTAGTACTCTGGGAAGAAACCATAAAGAATTTACATATTTTTTTTAACCACCAGAAATAAAAAGTCACATGTAATAACAGTTGTAAAGAGTCAAAATTATCTTGGCACTCTATACAAGGATATCCTTTAAACTTTGTACAGTCACCCTGGGTATAGCTCTTAATATAATCTCCAGGTCAATGACTTTTCAGTATTTGGAAGATGGAAAGTGGTATTGGCCATTTTAAAACTTTAATTTCCTAATGACTTCTCAACATCATCATCAACTCTGTTATAAACTGACCTAATTACATTATCACTGTCGTCATACTGTTGGGTAATGTCGATGTGTTACCCAACAATTTTAATAGAATACAATGACTTGGTATTAAGATTTAAACCTCAACCATCAGTTTGATCAATCAGATGGAAAATCTGGTTATAAGTCAGCTGACCTATAAGTGTGTATGTAGGTTCTTCTTATATAGATTAGCAGGGTGTAAACATGCTTTAAAAGCTGGAGATTTTAACATGGGATTCTATGGGGACTTGAGCTTCAGGTGGCACCTAGCAGAACTTCAGTTTTTGTCACTTCATCACTGGCTTCATTCTTCAGCTACAAAGGTTGCCCCTAGGTTCAACCCTCACAGCTCCCTTACCTAAACCATAAAGTGTTTCCAGTCATGCAGTATTTGAAGCTGATTGTTTCCTCCTGTGTGAGAAAGGAAAAAAATCCCAAACCGATTCTCCCAGAATTTATGTCTCAACAATTTTGAGCGTAGATGCTAACAACAAGTCAGTAGATTGGCACGGCTGGCATGCCAGCTCGGTAAATAAGTAGCCTAATTTAATCCATAAGTGACTGAAGGAAGGACAACAAGATCAAACTCGCTTCTCAGTTATTTCCGCTTATCATATGCCAGCCTCTTTAGACATGATGTAGATGAATATGTATGGTTTGAGAATGAAAGCTAAACGGTAACAGCTCCATGAGAGGTTGCTATCCAAACATACTCTGTGTGAAAGATGCAAAGCATGACAGAGAGACAACAATGGTTCAGAAACGTGAGACAGAGTAGCATGAAAGAAAGCAAATATCTCGCTCCGGGTTCCGCTCTACTTTCTTTAAGCTTCGAGGCATAAAATGAGAAAATTCCACCCATTGCCGACGATAAAGACAATGTTATTGCAAGACTCGCGGTGTTGCGTTACATGATGTTTGTCTCCCTGGAAACGAGCCCATTGGAGAGGCGGATGGGTTAGCAGTAGAGCTGAGATCAAAAACAGGTGAAGACTCTCTGCTGGTCATACTATCTCTGCACCTTCTGCCATATAAATTGGGAGCAATTGCATTCAATATGGTCAAATATGACAATTTTCCTGTCAAAAGCAGATGTGTTCAGTCTGCGTTCTGGGTGAAAAAGCATAAGGAGCAGCATTTACGTCATCACCAAACACTACACTGAAAATCCGATAAAGTTCATATCTGGAGGCTAAACAGATGTACGGTGACAGAATTCTGACTTTGTGTGACTGAGCTCGGCGACTGAGAGCTTTACCTGACTGCCATTGATCTCCATTTAAAAGCCAGGTCTGGACTTGATTGGGAGGTGAGCGGAGAGGCGGCCAATTTGTCATCATTTGGGTGACAACTTGTCTGACTGACACACTCCCTTGTTGACCTCTCTGTGCTTTGAACTGATAACAAAACTGCACGTGTGCGAGCAAAGGGCGGAAAATGAGAAAAAATGACAACAAGAAGGGAACAGGAGACGTTAAAGAGAAAAGCAGGGCTTCTGGGTTAAATTGTACAATTTCAAACTTTTCCAGACCTTCGCATCATGATTTCCTTTGAAGGGATTGATATTCACCGAGGTCTGTGTCGACTTCCATCGCATACTTTTCCCCCCACAAAGACAGATATGAAAATAAGAGATCATTTGCATTTGACACCACATTCAATCACATTTTGGTAAAAATGTTTCACTTTCTAGTTTAATTTTCTTTTTGGTCTATTAATTTCCAGACTTGATGCTGTTCCAATTTTTATTTTTTAAATTTTGCTCTAATTGAGGAAACACTTAATACGCTAATGGCTTTAGCATTATGCCACATTGGGGCTATGTTTAGACTGTATACAAAAGATGGAAAGAAATCATGACATCACCCACTGGTTTATGGATATTTAGAGCCAGAAGTGACCATATGTGAATGAGGTGAAGTGCTAAGTTATCAGCTAAGGCCAGCAAGCTCTCTCCAAATTTCACACACTGAAACTGAGGCAGTTTTTCAGCCCAGGAAGCTGCTGCTCAGTGCTACACACAGCTGCGCAGACACACATCTACATGCTGTAACTGGGTGCTGCCACTTGAGGGCAGTATCAGAAATATGTGGGACAATGTGTAGCCTGCCATGTCTGTGCAGTCAGAGAAGACAGATGTTACAAGATATACAAAGGAGTTCTTTACAGTGGATCAAAGCCAAGTGCTAAACACAATTAAAACTGTCCACTGCACTCACCGCCTGTCCTTTAACACCAGGAATGTTTCATATCTGTTGTTTATGCTCTTTATGGTGATCTCCACTGTTTTCATTCCTTATCCTGTCCAAGCCAACTTCGCAACCAGTCCACAGTGATCCTAAGCATAGCATACAAACAGGCTGATGTTGGCTCACATGTGGAATACACACACTGAAGTCTCTCTGATCTTTGTGTTGGTTGTATACATAAATCACCCTTAAGGCAGATAGAGGAGGACTGCGAAAACAGTATTGCAAACGCTGGAGTCCCAAGTTAACCAAAGAAAACAACTTAAACAGAGTTCAGCAATGAAAACTTCAAGTTTGTATGAGTTTGTACTAATAACACTGTACATTTTAGTATATGAATATTATGAACAACTGATATCTTAAAGGCTGGACACTCATAAATATCCACCAGTTAGTTTTTAAATTACATTTTCCAACAAACACTGATGCGTTCTCATAAAATTGAGTCATACATTCCAAATATCTCATCATCTTGGATACAGTGGCTGAGGTGAACATCACCGTTCTGCACAATCACTTTTCTTTACCAAACAATTGAAAACATGATGGAAAGAGAGAACACAATGGATAAAATGCCATCTTCTTCATCTTTAGCCTCATCTCCTGAAATGACGTCAGGGCTCTAGCACATGGAAATGTTCACAAATGCATATTTATTCCAGATATTGTGGCACGTGCTTACTGCCAGCAGATTAGACATGTCCATCTCCGAACAGCTGACAACAAATCGGCTAAACAACAACAACAGCTGGTTATAAGATAACCAACAGTCAGCTGTGGCTGTTAGGAGATACAGGCTAAATTTCAAGTTTTTGATCTCTCTGCAGTGGCGACCACAGCACTGTGGACTTGGGAGGATGATAATAAATGATAAAAACAGTGTGAAATCAGTTGCCCAGTCTGCCCTCATCCTCAACCTGTGCTCGTGCTGACAAAGGAGCCCGTCAGTCGCCGTTGGTTCTCCATCAATTTTTGTGTTAAAGGTGGTAGGAAAACACTTTACGCTCTTCAGCTACTGGTCTCTCACCTTTCAAAGTATCTCTAGGTTTGCCTTGCCTAGATCCAGTCACCCAGCTTGTTTCATTTGCTAGTTTCAAAACTTCTTTCAATACAGCACTCTTTTAATACACCATGAAGTTGATTTTACAAATTAAGAGTCCAATTCAGAGTAAAATTTGGTGTCCTTTGTGTAACAAATCATATGGACAGTGTCCTGTTTCTCAGTTAGATCAAAATATTCAAGATTCAAAGTGTTTATTGTCATGTGTCACGAAGTTGTTCAGTGTTCAGTTGTATTTGGAGTTACCGTAAGGATCTGAATGTTCAGTTTTTTCCCCCCTATTAATATTTCCACAGTTAATAATAGCTTGCTACCCAAGCTAGCTGGCTAATTTGCTCATCATTTTCAAGCTCTCATCCAAATATTTAACTCAGTTCAATTCAATTCAATTTTATTTATACAGTGCCAAATCACAACAACAGTCACCTTGAGGTGCTTTATATTGTAAGGCAGACCCCACAATAATACATACAGAGGAAAGCACTTTGGCAACAGTGGGAAGGAAAAACTTCCTTTTAACAGGAAGAACCAGGCTCAGGGAGGGGCGGCCATCTGTCGCCACCGGCTGGAGTGAGAGAAGGAAGAAAGAACCAAAGGCTGGGTCTCATCTCATCAAGACATGCAATGGGTAAAACTTAGCGATAGCAGCCCCGAAACTGAGGGGTGACGTCCCGTTTGTGTAAAACTTATTGACACAATCTGTGTTTTAAGCAAATTAACGATGGGGATGCAGTGACAATAGAAATTAATGTAAATCAGAGATCTTATGATTGCCTAATTCTTCACAGGAACTCTGTGTAAAAGCTTTTTAAATACAGCGATGAAACAATTATTAACATAGCACAAGCCACAAGAGCACTGCTGAGAAAGTCCGTGTGAATGTTTATGTTTCGTGTGCCTTCGTTCATATTGGTAATTAAACTGTTTATGCATTAACATTTGCGGTTTGTGCTTTCGTTTGCTTTTTATTTTTGCCCATTTACTTCTTATATCAAACACTGTGCTCAGTCACTGTTTAGTTTATTGCCTGTGATTAAATAAACACATGCCCGTGCCCTATTACTCACACAAACAGTTCAGGACCATCAACGTCTAAATTAGAAGAAGATGACGACCTGGTTTTCGCAACGCCACGAAAAAACAACAGTTAATAAATAAACCAAAATCTGAAGTTGATTACGAAAGTAATGAGTTTTCTGTTTCAGAAGCAGCTTTTGTATTTTTGAATTTTTTTTTACAAGCAGTTGGTAGCTGTGCAAATAACCCGACACGGGGAGCCAGCCAGGTACTTAGATGAGGTTGCAGGCATTGTGAAAGCAGAATAATTACATGGGATAAATGTTTTTTTGGCTAACAGCATGGAATGGAAGATTAGCTCCCCAGGGAGAGAATTAAAAAGATCCAACCTCTAATACTGCTGGCTTGAGGACAATTGCTGAGGCAGACAAGATGCAAGAAAAGAGCCTTTTCCTGCATTTCAACATTTTGTCTTTCTTAGATTTGGATGGATATATAATTTAAAGAGAACGGTAAACAAGAATCATGTGTGCACCAGCAGCTTTAAGAGTTTCCCACCTCTTTAAATTGCTCCACGGGTCTTTAGCGGTTGTTGCAGGCCAGCAAGAACAACTGATGAAAAGAAGGCAAAGTTCAGCCACAGCCAGTTGTGAGTGACTAAAGCAGCGGTCAACAACTGTTACTATCAAAAGAGCCGTTTTAGAGCAATTTTGTATAAAAAGAAAAAAATCTGTTTGGAGATACAAACCATCTGAGTCTTACACTTAAAGTCAAATGACCTATTTAGTGCAAATTTGCCTGTGAACATTTCTAATGGTGTATAAAGAATTATAATCTGGGACTTCAGACTAGCCATTTATGTGTATACGCCCGTGTTTGCCTCTGCTACTGATAATCAGCAAAATTAAGAGGATAAGGGACCAAGCGATAGGCGTAGGCTATGAAATTTGAATATTTTTTTAAATTCTCAATGGCGTAGATTCAGCAGGGCGCTGGAACCATTCCTCACGGAGTTTGGTCCATGTTGAGATGATAGCATCACACAATCGATGCAGATTTGGTCCGTTTCACATCCTCGATGCAAATCTCTCGTTCCACCACATCACAAACGCTCTATTGGAGATCTGGTGACTGTGGAGGTCATTTGAGTACAGTGAACTCACTGTGATGTTCAAGAAACCAGTTTGAGGTGTTATGAGCTTTGTGACATGGCACACTATCCTGCTCTGTGCAGTCATCATTAAAAGGGTACGCTTTGGTCACAAAGAGAGATTCAAGAATGTGCTGCTACACCACCAGCAGCCTGAACCTTTGATACACGGCAGGATGGAAACATGCGTTCATGCTCTTTATGCAAAACTATTCGAATGCTGCAGCAGAAATTGAGAGTCATCAGTACAGGGGCAGTTTTTCTAAGCTTTTGTTGACCATGTCCCTTTACTACGCGGACCTGTTTTATATATACGCAGGGAATAGTTTTCTATACGAGATCGCTGCAAAAAGTGCAGTTACGCCAGTTACGTGTCTGACTGGATCTAAGAAGTTCCTTGAAAAACATGTGCAAACACGCCTGTCATTCACAGGTCTCTCCAGCATCCCTCTTAATGACCAAAAGGTGCCCTGACCTTCTGTGGATATGTGTATGCGTGACACTTCTCTACCAGCCTCCTGCTTGGCACCTTTAGGGGTTCTTCTTTCCTCACCGGTCACGTCCAGCCTCCTTCACGTCCACTTATTCTGTCTTCTTCACTTCTTCTGCCTCTGCTGCTAGTCCAGCCTCTGCACTCCTCACTGGGCTCTTCTACATTCTCTGCTTGACAAAGCTGAACAATTTCATAGTTAATATTGATGTCAGCTTTGATTTTACATAAAAAGCTGAACGTTTGTTCCACATACTACCAAAAATGTGGTATTATAGGATACACGAGTAAACGCATGTTCAGCAGCATGAAGCAGAAACCACCGCTTTTCTGCACAGTTCAGTGTGCTAGCATGTTGAACAGTGGTTCTTTGTTAGAAGACAGAAACATTCTCCCTGTGTGATCACCACAGGCCTCACACACACACACACATACAAACTAATGGAGCTTATGCCACAGAATAGTTGCCCTCCTATGAAAGTTTAATAAGTAGGGAGAGGGGCCAGTCAAAATTCACACACACACACACACACACACACACACACACACACGCACACACACTTAATGAGGGGTGTCTCACACGTAGTGGTTCAACTGACGCCAGCAATGGTGGGAGAAAGGAAGGTGTCTGAGTGTGTGTAAGTGCGTGTGCGTGAGTGTGTGTGTGTGAGTGTATATACATTGCGGTGGGGGTATTTGAAGGTGTGAATCAAACACTTAACTAAGCTTCTCCACTTGTGCTCTCCCAGGACTTACACAAACACCTTAGGCTGCCTGTCATATTTCTGTACACTGACTATATGAAGCAATTCCTGACTACATCACACCCCAACCACAGTTTTTAGTAGTATGCTCAGCTTGTGCTCGACTAAGCATAAGCTTAGAATAACCTGCAGTAGATGCACTACTGCACATTTCATTCACTCTTTTCATTTCATGATGGGGCAGCGTAGAATAAGACTACTGGAGCATTTATTTTTATTCCAGCCCATTCATTCTCTTTCCTTCTTAGCAGACTATGCCTTCCTAACTTTGACAATTACTGAAGCTGGTCTCAAGTATTGCAACTGTATGATAAGAAGAAAAAAGAATATCACAAAAATGACAATTTCCTACACAGTCCTCCAAACAGACTCCATCTAAAACGCACTCATCAAAGGTTAAACCCTTGAAACATGAAATAATTGTCAGAAAATGCCCATTTTTGTTGAAAATAGAGTTTATTGAACTGTTTATTGACTTCTGACAATTGTTTTTTTTTAATTAATTACATTTTATTTAGCATATATCAGCTTGAATTTTATCATATTTACTATATCTGGTATTGTTTTGCATTTTATTGCTCAAAATTGTATTGTGCAATTGATTCTTTTTTCACAGTGATGATGTACAAGTCTCAAAGCTCACAAAAACTGAAACTATCAAATATGACGCACTAGGCATTAAGGGGTTAAGCAGAGCTTCCAGGGGTTGTGGGTGATCCTGATTTAATCGTAGCTGAAGCCAAAACCTTCTTGATATGCGATGATAGGACTCGTCCCTACAACGCTGTGCTGCTCCAGTTTTGCGTATTACGACTCAAGCCGACGCACAAAACCTCAAAGCGAGACTGCACTGGTGGAGGGGTAATGATATGGGTTTGTTTCACAGCTACAGGGCCTTGGCACCTTTCAGTCACTGAGTCAACCTTGAACTCTTCTGTATGTCGAAGTATTAAAATGTGAAGAGCATTAACTGTGTGCACTGGGACCAGAGATGGGCAGATCCGATTACTTTTTTAAAGAAACGAGTAAAGTAAGGGATTACTATTGCAAAAAAGTAATTAGATTACTGCTACCTTCCCGTAAGCACACTGCGTTACTAAACCGTCATGATCCTGTTTGTGAGAGTGTCTCATGACAATGACGTGTGACGTCCGTGACAGCAACAGACGTGTGTAGATCAACAATGGATAATATGGAATGTGGGAGAGAGTACGACCATGCAGCGTTTAAAGCTTGGAAGTACTGACATTACTTTGAGTTTTATTCCGTAAAAAGTGACAAAAACATTAGCGTCCGCTGTGCACTGGGAAGAAAACTTCTTTCTAAAGTGAAAAATTAAACTTCAAATCTGAGCAACCACTTACAAGCCACCCTGAGAATGTGAAATTCACAGAGAAACCCCGCCACTGAACCCCCCACATAGTGGATCCCCCCACTGACATGACCGCTGCAGCACCGGGCAAACCTCCACCTGCCCCACTTCTACTAAAGAGGTGACAACAGACTTAAGAGCGACAGGACTATGTGTCGCTTAATCTTTGATTTTATCTATTTTTTGCTGTGTTTTACTTGCATCTATTTGAAACAATGAGTGTAAACACAAAAAATATTTTCATTTCATATGCTGGAATATGCAGAAAATACTTTAAATGTTAAACAATTTTTTCAAGTCAGAGACTGTTGCATGATTAAATTTTTGCTTAATGCAATGTGCATAAAATTAAAAGATTAAAAGTAATAAAACAAGTTTTTAAAAGAGACTTTTTCATTTGATTCAATTTTACATGATGGATTATGCAGAAAAAATAGAATTTGGCTGAAAGGGCTGAAATTACTTTTGAAAAAAGGTGATCAGTAAAGTAACGGGATTACTTTCTTGGAGAAGTAATAAGTAATTAGTACCTAATTACTTTTTTCAAGTAACTTGACCAACACTGACTGGGACAAAGATTTCAAGCAAAAAGAAACGAATGAAGGTCGAAGTTTAGACCTCAACACGACTGAAACGGTGTGGCTGGACATTAAGAGAGATTTTGAAAATTTTCAATAATCAAAAATATTTCAGATGCTATATAATGTCTTGGGACTACCACAATGGTTTTTGGAACATGAAAAAAAATTCTTTATAAAAGTGTTGATTTTTCACATTTCTTTATTGTTTACCTCTTTCTGTCGCCCTCTGATGAGTGTTTGCCTGTTTGATATACAATGTGGGGACTCGTGACGTTTTAATTTCAAATGCATAACATCAGCGCACAATTATGTATTCACTGGTTTTCAAGCAGGCAAACAAATTTGGAGTGAAACCTGTCGACATCTAGGAGCTCGTAGCCCGGAGCTTCTGGCGCGGTTGCATTTTATGGGAACTGAAATGATAATAATTAGTCGGCAGAAGAGTTTCTGATCTTCCAGAGAAAAAGAGATAAAAGCTTTTGGAGCTTCTGTAGGAAAGCAAATACAAAAAGAAAGCGCTACCAAGTTCAGGTTTGTATATTTTGAAACCCTAAATGCATGTCACTGCTCCTGCTTCTCCTGTCAGAGTTACTTGTTGAGTATTTGCCTCTCCCTCAGGCCTGAGCTGTTGCTGCAGCTTTTGGGATGTGTTTGTTGTTTCTTGAACTTGCCCAGTCAATTAAGGTTAATGTGACAGACATGATTTAAGTACATGAAAGCATCTGTGGCTTCCTGGTAAAATACCTCACTGGAGAGGTACTCCAAAGACGCGCGTGTGTGTGTGTATGTGTGTTAGTTAAGACACACAGGAGCTAAAACAAGCCCCGAGGTTGTAAATTATCAACGATCTCGGGAGAAAACCCTCTCTTTGATATAAAGACATGGCACCCAGGATTTGTGGAATGCACAGTCAAAAACTGCCTGATACATCCAGACATGTTTACTTGGTTCATGTCTTTCCACAAACCAATCAGCGGGCAATAATGTTTAGGCTCTGGGTAAACTGGGTATAGTGTTTCTGTTCATTTAGCTGTTGATCAAATGCAGATCTTGAATTTTATCATTAAAAAAAAGACCGTTTTCCATTTTCAGCATTTATTTTTAAATTTATGGTAAACACAGTCGTGGCATATTGAGTAAATCATAAAACATGACAAAATAATATTAAAAAGATGGGAGAATACAAAGAGCTAACAAATCTGTCCAAGTTACAGCGGATAGCTGCAATGGGCCATACTGGGGCCTAAATGAGCTTTGCAGGGAATGTCCAGTGGCCCATTTTCTCATAATGAGCATGGTTAAAAAAAGAAGAAGAAGAATTTTTTAAAAGCTACCCATATGGAAAAGAAATAGTAAAAACATATATGATTTACTCATGAAAGTGGCCACTTTCTCATTACTTTCATATATTTTTTTAGTAAGTATACAAAACATACAAGTTTCATTATATAATTTTTCAAGAGATCTTATATGTGTTTTCACTCTTGTATGCTTTTCATACAAGTTTCATACAAGACAGATAAAAACTTTATAAGATTTATATATATCTTTTCCATATGGGTACATAAACTGATTTATAGCTGTAAAGTTGCAGGTTTGTGAGCAAGGTTTGCATCCTGTATTGACCTTTTCAGTTTCCAGTTTTTTTGCACTACATAGGTTTGGACACTTTCGCTAACTGATTGGGAAAAGGCTGTTTGGGTTAAAATACATCCCTTTAACTCTAGATGACATAGCACCAGGTTATATCACTACCAAAGGACACTGAGACACACCAGTGGGTTTGGCATAACATAGCATGGCTTTGGTTCTTCATCATCAGACTCTGGTCCATTCATTTACAAGATAGTCTGTGTAACTTCTTGGTGTCTATGCTGCCATGCTCCTAGTGTGATCTCATCTCTGGCATTCATTAAAATCACACATGCAGACCCACCACATGTCCAGAGCAATGGTGGTCCGCCGTCTGATGATCTGCAGCACCCGGTGGGAAAGTGAATCCTACACGGTGTGCAGGAGATTCGGGACTAGTCCAAGTTCTCACCTATTAAAACGAAACAAATCACCCCCTCAAAGAGAGGGCAAAATCCCTGCTAATAGCTGCAAAGGCCTGTCGTGGACCTGCACATTCAGTCACTCACACATACACACACAGAAAATAGAGACAGTGATGAATTGTACTGGGAAAATCCCTGCTGTACGGATCCTTCAAAGGCTAAAACCTGCAAAGCTCTTCAAGCAATAGCCTCACAGCACTCAAAGTGAGCTTGCTTTCCCCCAGTAAAGGGAATTAGGCTGAATGAAAAGCACTGGAAAGTCATTCAGACACTTTATTAAGATCTCAAGTCATAAAGCCACTGGAAAGCCATCGGATCCATGGCCATTTGGACTCCGTCTCCTATGGACAGCAATCAAAACGCTTGATGCATAGCGTACATCTGGGATAGTGCTTGAGTACCGTGTCTCCTATATTGGGGTCCAGTTAAGAAAACAATTGCAGAGGTGAGTTGCAACCAGTGTTCTCTGCAAGGCAGTGGAGTTCAGTTCACCTAAACAATCCAGCAGCTGAAACCTGGAAACTTTACCACAACACTCAATTGGAAATGTTGGACACATAGAAATTTCAGTTAAAATCAGGCCAAAGAACTCTTGGACACTCAAGGAGTCTCTAGATACAGTCATAAAGCATCAACATGTTATATCATGCTGATTGGGCCAGCATGGAAAGGCTGAGTTTAAAAAAATACTATAGATAATTTTAGTGGACTCAATGTTTTGTTTTTCTTTTCTGTCAATCCGGACATTACATATATATAACATCATGGCATTCATATACTACAAGCTAGGTGAAGTGAATAACACGGATTATCTCTTCACCATGGTACCTGTTAGTTGGTGGGATATATTTTGTCCTCCAAGTTGACGTGTTAGAAGCAGGAAAAATGAGTAAGCATAAGGATTTGAGAGTTTGAAATTGTGTTGATTAGATGACTGGGTTACAGCACCAGAATTGCAGCTCTTGTGAGATGTTCCTAGTCTGCAGTGGTCAGTGTCTATCAAAAGCCATACAAGGAAGGAACAGTGGTGAACCAGCACCAGGGTCATGAGCGACCAAGGTTCATCGATGTACGTGGCGGGCAATGGCCGGTCCATGCGGTACTCCCATGCCTCGACGGGTCAGGGCTGTTTTGGCAGGAAAAGGTAACCAACACAATATTAGACAGGTGGTTATAATGTTATTTCTTATCAGCATATAGTTGTTTATTACACTTTTTAATCCACTTCCCATACAATTGCAATACAATAATCATTCTATCTCATAATTGATATTGGAAAAAATGTATCTGGAATATGACTAGTGGTACAGTTAACAGCATGCATAGACATCAAAGCGTTAAAACTGAGCAAACTGTGTTAAAACTGTGGAAATTGGTGATGACTATTGATAGCAACTCAGCTAATCATGTGTTTCTGGTAGCACAGGGTGGCCCAACACCTTACTAAGACAAATGCAAAAACCCAATAATCCCCAATTTTTGTGAACAAACACACATCTATGCTGCTCAATTAACTTTAAAATAAGAAAACATTCTGAATTCTTAAATTTAAAGCCCTATTCTACACTTCCTGTACAAAGCTACACTTCCGTAAGCCATCACATCCTTCTATCCAAAGTCTTCTGACGTTCGGGTTGGTTACTGTAAAACAATATCTAATGCAGCCTGCATTTACAAAACCACTCATCTTCAAAGACTCGTGCGCAGCTGTGATGGGAAAAGTCATGTGAGCCTTCACATATGTTCTGACCTTCAATATCATGATGTTTCTTTCCATTAATTTCAATTTCAACTTTGTGCATCTGGCACTGAGTCATAGGAAACATTCAAATCAACAGACAGCACAGCAATAAGTGGAGATACAGTTACAGCGTCTTGTGCTTACACAGGAAGTCTGTGCTGCTTCTGCTCCACTGGCTGACTGAAAACCTTTCATATCCTTGAGTGACGCATTTTATCTATCAGAGGAGACAGGATGCCTTTGCAGTTATGTAGTGGCAATCTGAGAGGGTGGGTAAAGAAATAAAAATATCCTGGTGAACATCAGGCGTCAGACCATGTCTCTCTCTTTGTTTACTTAAATAAGATGAAGAGGAAGGAAGACAAGAGGAAATAAAAGAAGAGACCAGAGCAGATAGTATTGACATTATGCTAGAAGTATAAAAACACAAGGCAGATGATATAATACAAATGATGGAGGTGGAAAGATCGATCCAAATATAGATAAATATCAATTAAAAAGTTGGTATTGGTATCGGCTTGATACTAGAATGATAGGATTGATATTTTAAGTACTCTACTCTAAATTCAGTCTGTAGTCCACTAAATTATGTTGATTACTTGTCTTGTCTTCCTCCCCTCACCCCCAACTAGTCACAGCAGATGGCTGCCCCTCCCTGAGTCTGGTTCTGCTGGACATTTCTTCCTGTTAAAAAAGGGTTTTTTCCTTCCCGCTATCGCCAAGTACTTGCTAAAAGGGGGCCGTCTGATTGTTGGGTTTCTCCTTATCATTGTAGTCTTTAACTTACAATATAAGGCACCTTGAGGAGCTGTTGTGGTTTGGTGCTGTATACAAAATAAAATTGAACTGAATTAAATTATTTTTCATGGAAATAACAAGCCGTATGAAAAATGTCTGAACCTCTTTGTGTTGACTGTCACATCTATTTTATTTATAGGCTATGGCACATTTAAGCAAAAGACGTTGACCCATAATATTGCCCTTATAGGATAAATGCATCAGTATCAGCTGACCCTGTATATCAGGGGTGGGCAATTCCAGGCTCCGAGGGCCAGTGTCCTGCAGGTTTTAGATCTCACCTTGGGTCAACACACCTGAATCACATGATTAGTTCATTACCAGGCCTCTGGAGAACTTCAGGACATGTTGAGGAGCTAATTTAGCCATTTAAATCAGCTGTGTTGGTTCAAGGACACATCTAAAACCTGCAGGGACACCGGCCCTCGGGGCCTGGAATTGCCCACCCCTGCTGTATATTCTTGGTATTAAAATAGAGCATGTTAAATATGAAATATTATGAATATTGAAATAAAAAAAATGTAAAAATAATAACATTCAGTATAATAATCAAACTATTTTGTCTCAGTAACCCTGCATGTCTGCCATATGGACAAGCCAGAAGTCCAAGAAATATCAGCGGTGAATCGACGACTGCATAGAATTTTTTAAGAATTTGATGACCAAAAGCAGATTGTTGCAGTGACCAAATGGTTGACTAGACATTGAGCATACAACACTTTTAACCTCTGTGCGACCACTTTTGGTTGAAATGTCTTGATGCATGCTCAATCATCCAGGTAAGTAAATCTCCAAAAGCTGATTCTGTTCATCTGGACGTAATGTTTTCAGTGGGAGAAACATTTCGCCACTCATCCAAGTGACTTCATCAGTCTCAGCTGACCTGCAGGTTTCTGAAGAAGTCACTTGGATGAGTGACGAAACATTTCTCCCACTGAAAACGCTACGTCCAGATGAACAAGTCAACTTTTGGACACTTTTGGTTCAATTTTAAGGAAGTTGCAGGAGTGGCATGGTGGGAGGCAACTTGTCTCCAAACAATTGCAGTCAGACTCAGACTGGCTGGTGATGGTTTAAAGACAAGTTGCAGTTGAATTTTAAAACCCAGACAGATGAGTGCAACTGATGTGCAACGTGTCACTTCACAATATGCAACCAGTTCAGGCCCGCATAATTTTGCAGTGAAATTGCCATTCTGCGGCAACTACATCAATATTTGTCGTAGAAAATCTGTTACAAATCTACACGTTTTTAACTAGACTCTAAATGCAAGTTTATGTGAATTGTTGGTATGTTGATACCAACAGTTTCCACAACACAGGTGTAGTTTTCTTCGTACCACAGTTTATGTATTATCACAAACAGTTGCCAACTTTACCCCATTCAGTCTCAAAGAAAATATAGAAATATAAAATATAAAAGTTCACACACGTGAGTCACACATAGCAGGAGGGGGGTTGGTTCTGGTTGTGTGTGCTTTACTAATACATTTGGTTGTAATGTTAAGTAATCGGTCATATCACAGCAATTAAAAACTTGGCAATTTCACACAGAAGAAAACATGATTGCAGGAACTGTGGTGGGTAAAATTCTCCAGGACTTACCACACATACCTGCGGTTAGCTTCCTAAATTGTTGACTTCATGTTCGACAATGCAAATCTCATTAAACACACTGAGCTGCGCAAAGACAAATGGGCTGAATTTAACAAGGCAGAGAGCATCTGGTAAAAGGAAATCTTGGATCTTAACAAGGCCAAGCCACACAGACAGAGCAACGTGGTGTAAAAAGACGTTATATGGAGATAGGAAGAGGATAGCTTTATGGGACAGCTGTTTAACCCAAGAGCAGAAGGAAGTGTTAAAGGATGCTACCGAAGCGTGCTGGCATCAACAGTCCTTCATGACTTTATCCTGCATCCTAAAGAGTTTGTGGAATAGTTTGCCAGGATAATTTCATCAAGACTTTCCAGGATTTCTGGATAAAGACGGAGCATGTTTCTACCTGCCTGCGTGACTTTGTTGAAGAGGGAAGACTCTAATTTTAAGTGAAATTACTGTAATTGAGAGTATTGTTGTTTAAAACATTTGAATGAAAATGATACTGATCTTCATGACAGCGTCAACATGACTTGAAATGAATGATTCATGTCTGCCTACGAATTCAAATGGCTGGTTTCTCTCGGTAAATCTAACTTGAGGGAACCTCAAATATTTTGGCTGTTAATTTTACTGTTGCTGATTAGCATAACCCAGCGTGCAATTTAGCACGCAGGAGCAAATCATTCCAGCTTAACAATTTCCAGACACATTCAACATCTTATCGCACTTGTACACGCATAAAAGTGACTCTTTGGGATCTTTGGATCCCATCGCATTCCTCATTTCTTCGTGGGCACTGTAGCTGTTGTCTCCGTCTTTCCTGACTCATGGGGGCCGGCTCGCTGCCATGAAAGGAGGGAGGGTGCTGTCCTTCTCGTTAGCATTGGGACCATTTAAAGCTGATTATATGGAGCTGGCTGTGCCATAAAGCTTCCCTTCATGAGAGATCACCCAGGCAAACCGCACGTCCGACTGTCAATATGATGGCCGTTGCCGGGTCGGCCAAACGCAGATTGCTGGAATGCGGGGGTGTTTAATCAGAAGACAAATGCCATATTTTGTGCAGTTTGTTTTTAGGGCCCAGCAGGCGGGTGGTTATGTCTCCTTAAATTTGTGCTGTTATATAAACCTGCATTAAGCACATTTTTCTCTCATGCTTCTGTACTTACTTCATATTAATATACCTGTGTGTGTGTGTGTGTGTGTGTGTGTGTGTGTGTGTGTGTGTGTGCGTGCGCATGTTTGTGAGAGATAATATGTGGCTTTTCTAGAAGTGAGAGAAAATTAATGCACACGTGAATAAGTGCACTGTGTGTATACATGCAGAAAAGCATAGTATGTCTAAGTTTGTGCAAGAGAGATATAGAAAAAGAAAGTACTTTGGGCACGTTAACATTTAATTATATGTGCATGTGTGTGCGTGTGTGTGCGTGTGTGTGCGTGCATGCTGTGCCAATGGCCCAGTGTGGCCACCCATGATGACTGTGGGGCCTCAGAGTAACACAGCTTGAAGCAACAGTGAAACAAAACACACTTGAACCCCGATGACTTTCTCTGTAAGTAGCCATTTAATGGTGCTGCCCTGAAAATACAAACAGCACAGTAGCAACCATTGTGTGAGACTGCCTTCATGCATCTAGCCTGTTTTGACACTTCTGTCCTCCATTCAGCAGAATGCATAAAGAAGGGCCATAGAAGAAATGTTCTCTGTGGGAAAACTGACCACAATTTAACTGCTGATCTGGAGTCAGATGTGCTCCTTGGAATTCTGTTTGTTATGCTAGCTAGCCAGCAGGGTTCAGTGTTTATGGCACTTGGATAAGTGCAGCATAGAAATGTACATTTAAAAAAGTATTTTTTAATGGTTTAGAGCACGTCACTTCAGGGCTTTGATGGAAATGATAATGCCGATCCACGCTTAATTTTAAATTTTAGTGATTTACACTGCTATTCAAATATAGATTGAATTCCTAAATACTGGGCACGCGTTTTATTTTCAACATTTGCTATGGTTTTATGGACCTTAATATTCCAGTTATAACCAACATAAAGGGATCTTAATGGTTTGTGGACTACCATTCTTAAGCCAAGAGTTTAGAATGTTGGCCATTGCCTTGGATATTTGAAACCAAGGTAACTAGTAGGACTAGAGGACGCAAACTCGCGCAAGATAGATTGGTAGCAAGGTTCAGCCATCGCTCATTAATAAAAATCTACCGAAAACTAGGATTTTTTTAGCTGAGCTGAACACCAAACAACAGGAGGGACCTGCCTGAGAACTTGTGAGAGCATTAGTTATTTTTCACATGGTCGCCACAGCACTAAATGGGACCAGAAATTAAATCAGCATCATACTTGATCATAGACGACACATCAGAGTTGAAATTTGCAGTCAAGACTGTAAACTGTTCAGTGGAGTACCTTTTCTTTAGTCTTTAAAACAATCCGGCTTCTTATCATAAGCTGAGAAGTCATTCCCCGACATTCACTTTGCAGCTTGGAAAAATTGGCGGGCTTTTGATCACAAGGTGATTGCACAGGTTGCTTTGTGGGAGGCAACCTGTCTCCAAACAATCAGGGTCAGACTGAGTGCAGTCACTCCCGGACAGATCGGTAACGGTTTGAAAAGAGTCTGATTTCTAAACACAAACAGATTGCTAAACATGTTGCAATCGATGGCTGGTTGTGTCGTTACAATGCAGCAACTATGCCTAAATTTCTGTTTCAAGTCTATGAGGTACTGGCTGAACTCTGAATGTGTGTAGTTATTTTTATGAATTTCTGTTTAATGTGAATTCAATTTGATGATTTGTATGTACACAGCAACAAATTTGCTGCGACAGTTTTGTGATTTTAACCAATTTTTCTCAGTGAATTGCAGGATTATCACAAAAAGATTGGATGTAATTGACAGCTTGGCCCCATTCAGTTGCACACTGATGGCAGGCTGATTTTGGATTATTGCCATTTAATCGCAGTCTTGACGCACCAAACTCCCTTTGAAGACAGCAACCGAGCCCATTTTTCAGAGGCAATGGGATAGCAAGTTTATTGCACATGATTGGAATCATTTTTGATCATGCCGTGGTCTCCACCACCATAATGAACGTCTGTTGAGAGTGTCCTTTTTAATGGAAAAGTTTGCCGTGTGTAGATTTTGTCCTTTTGTGCATGTTAACACTGGACTCAAAATCACATTGTGTGTAAATGTCTAATCCAAAATCTTTGATCAAAAATGAAAAATGAATGATGCAACTGGAGCCAAATTTGCAATCTGTAGCTTTCCAACTACAGTGACAATGACGACTGAACATCATTACAGAAAAGCCTCTGAAAAGCTACAATTACTTTTACTTTATTGTTTTAAATCCCTGTGCCTGGCACAGCTGTCATTTTCTTCACTCCCAGTGAACCAGACCTTGGCATTATGCATTTTCTGAAATGCATTTGCACTGGATAATAAAGTCGAGCATTTATCGCTCACGCTCATGTTTCATACTTCGTAAATCTCTGCGTAAAATGCATTAGAAACCCGCGGTTACGTTTAGTTTTAAGACATCAATAATAGTAACTCCATGTCCTGAAGAGAACTTAAAAAGAAGTCATGTTTTTGATTTGTGTAGGATTACTTTTAACAAAAGACATCTGTCTTTAACCAAAAATGTGGAGTACCATTTGGGCATACATGTTTTATAAAACAAACAATAAATAAGGTAGATTTACACTGGATTAAAAACGTACATGACCTCTCCAAACACTAAATAAGAGCCGGGCTTTTGGCAGAGAGGCATTTCGTAGGAGACTGTACATTTTGTTCCAGGCCTTTTGAAGGATGCAGGATAAATAAATGCATGAAGGTTTTCATGGCAGTTTTTCCTTAAACACATTTAAAAACCTGCGGGTGGTGGTGCCAGGTAGCCTGGGCTGGCTTCTGGAGATTAGGAAGACTTGTTATGTCTACCCTTCTGACTTTTTCATTCCGCGTAGCTGCATTTTGTTCTGTAATTGATTGCTGGTTACTTTGATTTGGGACAGACCTATGATGACGGCATGAAGAAATAAACCTGAATTTGAAGTAGAATTTCAACTGCTACCTCTATTACAGCCAGAGCCTTAGAGAAAATATGCATTAAAATCAGTTCCATGGTGAACATATAAACAGTATTTAGCATGATTAGATGCACCAACTCTAGAATGGATGTGGTTAACTCAAGGCTTTACTGTAGAGGATTTTCTGTGTTGTCCAAACCTTGAACTCTACGTCGTGATAAGACCGCATTCTGGCAAGAGACAACTTTTACTTGAAAATCTTTGTTGGAAACCATCCGGGTCAGTCATTCTTGGTCTCCTGGGGCTCCGGAGTACTCTTACCAACCACTACTTTGTTTCTTAAGTGGGGAAATAAATAACCGAAATTTGTGTCTTCCATGTCGATAAGCTCAAACCATTTAACAGGAATGCTGTTTTCCGCTTCTCGCTGGACCTCAGCAACCTCTGAATATTCTCAATGTGCATGAATCAAAAACCACGGGAGTTCAGCCAGACACATACAACGATCAGAAATATGTAGAGGGTGACACACCCCAAATCGCTTGGAATGTCCTGCATTTGTGGGTGCAGTGTTTTGAAGAATGATAAATGAATGCAATCTATAAATCTAATACTCTTTCTGTATTTTTTTTTGATCAGCGTGGCATGATATAACAATGTTTTTTCCACCTTCAAAAGAATCCATGTGCTCCTTTGCACTGTAGCTCACTGTGAAAACAAATGTAAGAGTGTCAGAATCTAACAGAATAACCATAAAGTGCACGAGTTGTGTTTTCATATCAGTAAATCATGAGATTGCACTCTGCTTCCTGCCAGTCATTTGATGCCCACAGGAAGAAACCGAAGTGCTACGGGGAATGCTCCGTCAAAAATGTGCAACTTTATAGACCCTGGCACGTCAAGGATCCAACGGGGTCATATTTGTGTTTTAACATGAACCTGCAAATGTTATCAAGTTATTGCAGAAAAAAGCAGCTTTGGTTCAGATGCTGTGCAGACCTACTTCCTTGTTATATAATTGGATGCAAGCAGTTAACAGCAATCCCCATGTAAATGCTTACGCAGCATGGCTTGATTTCCATTTCAAAATTGGGTCTGATATCAGCAGGGCGTCAACCCTCTTAGTGCTTTGGTTTTATTCCCCACAGTAACTGTATTTGCATTGTTTCATGTACTTTGTGTGGTAGAGCTATACTGTGCTATGCACATTACAAAACTGCTGTGAGATTGCACTTAATAGAAGGCTGCTGCTTTGGAATAACATCTTTTTCTTCACTGAGTTGCAGAGCGCCAGTCTTAGTAGCTGCTATAACCCTGAAATATACTTTTTGAGGGGCACATGTTCGTTACAGCATTGCTTAATTATGGGAAGCATTTGATAGCTTTCTGTGATGTGTGATTTGGAGACAACGGCACTAGTAAAAGACAGGAGGCCAAGCTGGAAATTAGAAATGAGTGCATCAGACAGGTGTTCTGAAGATAAAGTTAAAGAGGCAAAGTTGAGATGGTTTGGGCATGTGCAGAGAAGACAGAGTGGATACACTGGGCAACGGATGCTGAGTATGGACCTGAGGAGGAAAAGAGAAAGACCACAGAGGAAGTTCATGGAGGACATGCAAAGGGTTGGTGTTACGGAGAGGGATGCTCTCCCCTAAAGGCAGCAGCCCAAATAAAAAAAAGAAGAACAGCAATTTAATCCAAGTCTTTAAAAGGATGTATGAGAAATATGTGAGTGAATGAATGACACTATGGATGTGCCAGTAAAGTCCAGTAAATGGGCTGTAAAAGGACAAGATGTTATCCTTTAGCAACGAAAAATAAATGGCTTTGGTCACGTCTGTTCAACATTCGTCTTCCTCTTGCTGCTGCACTTTTACCCAGCCGGGAAACCACATGCATAGTCTATATGATCTAGTCCATATCTAAAGACAATACAGGATGGGCTTCCGTCTGGAGTGCCACTGGGGGTTTTGTATTGGCAGTCTGAAGAGATCATGTTTTGTATCCCACTTAGTGGTTTTGGGAGAGGAAAGACACTTGCGGAAATTAAAGAACTATTTTTTTTTTGTGGAAACAAAGATCATCTGTCTCTCGTCTTTTTCTCTTTTGACAGGAAAAAGAATGTCTGAGGGTGGTGATTAATGAAACCATGGTGAAGGTACAGTAAGTCAGGAAACATGCTCACACGCAGTCAAACAGAGCCCAGGCACCTGGAAGAGGCATGGATATAATATCCATCACAGTGAGAAAGGATGACACATTTTATGTAGTGAAACGTTAGCCTCCACCAGCCGGCTCAGCTGTGTGTCCTGGGGCATATGTCTTTGGCACACACACACACACACACACACACACACACACACACACACACACACACACACACACATATGCTGCAGCTGAAGGAGCTTCAACCGTCATCTGAAGTTAAGGATGGAATCTTAGTTAGAGAGAATAATGGTGTCATTATTACAGTGAGGTCATCGCAGATGGAGCAGCCAGTGTCACATCTACACACATTCATAAACACAGAAGCAGACAATAACCCACTACACACCTATTCATAATAATAATGTATACTTTATTGATCCCTGTGGGGAAATTCCTCTCTGCATTTAACCTATTCACTCAGTGAAGCAGTGGGCAGCCACTGGGACAGTACCTTGCTCAGGGGTACCTCAGGGTAGCCGTTCAGTGGATTCGAACCCCCAACTTTCCGATCATGGGGCCACCATAGGCATCCTTACACATATATGACCTGTCCACAGTCCACACACATGGGCCGCAATGGAAATATCACTTTTTACTGCCCCTCACAGGTTTGTGAAGCATCATGAAATGTTCAGGAAACAGAGCAGCAGCAACTGAGCGTGCTCCCAACCACCAACCGCTAGGGTCTGGAAAAGCTGTGGTCGCTGTGGCTATCCATTGAGGTTTGATGGGAGAAACAGCAACTCAAGATCAGTGACGAAACCTCCCAGGTTTGTCCAGATGAAGTCCAGTAGGTGTTTTTTTTTCACCAACTGTTGTGTTTCAAGTGTCTCTTATTCTGAACAGAATGCTAGAGGTTGTCCTAAAAGGGATAACGCAGAGAAGCCTGTTAACCTCACTCAAGAATGGAGCTTTTTAACACGTGTATAATGTAGAAAATCCTTTCTAAGGCTCTGGGACTCTAACCAGTCGAGAAAATTTGGAACAGTGTGGGTGGCTGTAGGAGGTAGAGCAGGTCATCTACTGATTGGAAGGTTAGTGGTTCGATCCTGCCTCACTTCCTGATGCATCATCAAAGTATGGAGTTATTGAGCACTTAAAATCATAGAAGAAAGTGATTGTGTGAATGGGTGAATATGGCATGTTGTATTGAGCGCTTTGCGTACTCTGGGGGAGTAGAAAAGCTCTATATAAGAATCAGTCAATTTACCATAACAGTGGTGAACCTTCCCAGGAGCGGCCAGCCTACCAAACTACTTCAAGAGCACATCAACGACTCATTCGGGAGGTCACAAAAGATCCCAGAACAACATCTAAAGAACAGCAGGCCTCGTTTGCCTCAGTTAAGGTCAGAGTTCATGATTCAGCAATAACAAAATGGCATGCATGGAAGAGATCCAAGGAGAAAACCACTGCTGACAAAAAACAACATCCTCTCATATTTGTCAAAAAACATCTTGATGATCCCCAAGACTTCTGGAAAAATATCCCGTGGACTGACGAGACCAAAGGTGAACCTTTAGAAAGTTTGAGTCCCGTTAAAATTGGCTTAAAACTGACAGAACTAACAGAGGATTTAATAAAAAAGATAACAGTCAAACATGGTGGTGGTAGTGTGACGGTCTATGGCTGTGGTCAGGATGTGGACGACTTCCTGTGATTGATGGTCTCTAACAGAAATGCCTGAAAGAAATGTTTATGCCCTGAAGTTCATGCTCACTTGGGTTATGCAGCAGGACAATAAGAAATAAACCAACAAGTCCACATATGAATGTTTCAACAAAAAACTAAATTTACAGTGGTCTAATAAAAGTCTGGATTCGAATGAGATTTAGCTGTATTGGCATGACCTTAAACAGGCTTTTCACTCTTGAAACCCCCCATGTGGCTGAATTACCACAATTCTGCAAAGAAGAGTGGGCCAAAATTCCTCCACAGCAATGAGAACGACTCGTGGCCAATTATCATAAACGCATGATTGTAGTTCGTGCTGCCAACGGTGGCACAACCAGTTATTAGGTTTAGGGGGCAATGACTATCACTCTCACTCACAGCCAGGTAGGTTTGCAAAACATTTAACCTTAATAAATGAAAGCATCATTTAAAAACTGCATTTTGTATTTATCTTTGTCTAATATTCAATTTTGTTTGATGATCTGAAACATGTAAGTGTGAAAAATATGCAGTAAGTTAAGAAATCAGGAAGGGAGCAAATACTTTTTCACTACACTGTACATGGATATTGTGATGATTTGTTTTAAATGTATGTTGGCCAGCGTGTAGATGCTGTTTTATGTCACTGAAAACTGAGATTTTGAAAAATTGCAGGGTGAAGATTTTCAGAAACTCTATTTCTGTGTTTATGTGTGGAAGGAAAAACACAGATTCTCTATTGCAATGTCAAAGGTGTGCACTTGGTCTCCTTTTTGACATCAGACACTTCTCTATTTTGCTTTGCTGTTAACAGTACCTGACATTGTTTTTTGGGTTTTAAAGTGGCTGGAGATATTTTTCAAAAGAATACCAGAAAATGGTGTTATTTTAGCTACCAATTTTAGCTATTCGTTCATTCAGCTAGAGTTTATTACATATCATTAACATTACTTTGGCTAACATATATGCCACATGTATATTCAGTATGTTTATTTTTATGTGAGCTGAAGACATATTGACTTACCATTAGTGAACCAGAATAATTGATTCCACTCTGGTTCCATCCTTGGATCCCCAATTAGGACGAGAGCACAGATTTCACATAGAGTCACGCGTATGCAATTACACATGCACATCCATGCATTCACATGCGCACTAAACAGACAGGAATGCACACACTAATAACACATATACTTTACCAATCTGATGGTCTGTCTGCTCCGCTAATAGCCAAGCAGACAAAGACAGTTAGACTGATAGTTCCTGCAATTCTCTGTAATGATGGACAGAGTTGAACTTATAGAACATGTTACTAAAGTAACAACAACAACCACAAAAACATACTTACAGTTATATTAGGATCAACTTCAGGTAGCGCTAAAGTTACATTCATATCAGTCTTGAGTCCTCAAGACTTCCAGAGACGCTACTGAGCACAAACTGGAGCACAAGATAATGTCAGGCTGTATTACTGACAGTAGCTGAAGCTCTGCACTGCCATCTTCTGGATTTGCATATATTGTAATAAATGGCAATGAGTTCATGGGACACATTTGGTTGAGAAACATGAAAAACAGCAAGGGCTGGAGAATCAAATGGAGAAATAACCGATCATTTATTATTCAAATATCAATGGAAACTTTAGAATTCTTCTCTCCTGCAAAAGCAATAATCACAGGCTTTATATTTTTTTTTGTATATTTCAATATATTGTCCTACCATACAGTAACAAATAAAGCATTAATAATGTTTTTTGATTGTTTTATTTTGGTCATTTCATGTCTGTTGATTTTGATCATCCTCTAATTCATACTTTTTACATCAATTTTAATATTGCCACCCTTTCTGCAAAATTATATGAAAAATAATAAAGACTTAAATTTGTGGTTTTGAAAGGCACCATATGTTTTTATACATAAGAGGAGAAAATACATATAAGGAAACTCGTTAAAATTAGAAAGAAGTACATTTCTGTATTTGAATGTGTAAAATGAATCTTGGTTTTGTTGCATTAATGACCCCCATATGTAGTCTTTATTGTGTAATCGAAGATAACTTTGCTGATCCAGCTGAAGGATTTTATGCAAACAGACCCTTTCATCCAGGTTTCTTTCTATGGTTGAATTTATTGGGTATGAGGTCAAAAATCATAAATGATTCAGAACCTGCAGAAAAAGACTCTTTGTATCCGTAAATTCCCAAAAGGAAAAGCAACAGAACTGCCCATAGGAGCACAAATAAGAGGCGGCGATAGCTTGACCCCGCAGGTCAAAAGAATGCCTTTGCATTATGCAAAGTCGCTCTTTTTTCTGCGCTTGCATGCGTGCATCCATCCTTCAGTTCAAACCCCAGTCCACCTTGTAACAATCTGTGCATGCTGTGCATCAAATCATCCGTTCCGGGGAGTGATTGAAACAAGATGGACATCACACGGGGAGCACGATTTGTAAAATACATAGCAACAAATTATTTACAGGGATCTTTGCCACCCAAAAAACATTTACGGGGAGAGGAGTCTGCTGAGTTTCTGCTGGGACGAATAAGACTTTTATGAGATGTGATGGACAGATACAAGGCTGAAATTTATGGCTCTGTTCATCCACGGGGATACATTAAGGAAGAGATGGAAGGGAGAAAGGAGCGAGAGAAAACGGCAAAGGGACGTGAAACGGGAAATAAACTGGAGGAACTAGAAGGGTGAAAAAAAGGGTAAAAGAGTTCTGTGGGAATTCCTTTCATTCACTGCCATTATCTTAATGTCAAAAGAACAGCGAGGGCAGTGAGGTGTGGTCACACTACATTCCTCTGCAGTGTTTTATTTCCAAACCCCGAGCATGTGGCTAATTTGCCCTCCAATGTTCGACAACTCTATTCCATCTTGCGCTGAAACCCTCACTATGTACACATTTCCAGTCGTTGACCCGTGTCCTTACTTTATATTACAGATTTGAATAGCACCGTGATCACAGCCCATCTGTTTAAAGAGGTAGTGAGAAGCTAATTGGGCTATCAGTTTGCTATAAAAGCACATGCTGTGCTGAATGGAAGCAAGAGAATGAACCACAGAACCACAATTTTAAGTCAAAAAGTAGCAGCAGAAGATAAAGTTGCTGCTTTGTTATCCTTAATATGGAGTTTGAAATAATATAGTAGCATATCCCAGTATAACCCAATAACATAACAATAATATATATATATATAACAACATGGTACATTTTCTGTCAGTTCAGTCATTTAATAGATTATATAAAGACCACATGGAAAAAGCTATTTCTTTTATACATTTCAAGTATATTGTGAATCATCATATGTTTAATTCTGAATAAAAGAATACTGTATATCAAATTTGAAACACTCTTCACAAACAAATGGTTAGATGTCCTAACGTAAAATATTGTGATCTAAAGTACAAATGTAAAGATTGTAATTTTAAGTTTAAACGGTAGCAAAGATTCTAACGTTGACTTTTTTTTTTATTCGTAAACTCTCTCCAGACTCTTTCATGTGGTTCTTGTGTAGGTGGTAAAAAGGTTTGTGGTGTCTGAGCCTGTTGCTGGTGTGTGGCAGGATTTGCAAGCACAGTTTTCTTGTCTGTGTCAAGCTTTCTGTAGCCCAAACCGCATCCATGCTGCAAGGGTGCCCACTCATTAAGGAATGAGCCTCTTGCTTGGCTAGTCCCATTCCTGGTTAAAGTCACCTGGTTTTACCTTATTTTCACTCATTATGTCAGTATTCACTTTTCTGCCTGCATCCGTGTGAGACTGGAAGTTATCACCCAAAATTATTGCTGTCAACAGTTTATATTACAACTCTGAAACAAAGGCATAACATTAAATGACACAGAGACCCAGCACTGACACTTGTCAACTCCATGTCTAGAATCGTGAATTGCATACAGTAAAAAACTAACAAAGTTTTGAAATTACCCAAAATATTGCTTTAAAATCTAAAAAGCACCAGAATGAAAATGATGGCATAGGATGGCTGGAACATCTGGCTTACACTGCTGTCAATATGTTGCCGCTTTGTTTAGCAGAAACAGAACAACCCAAGCTATCATTTTAAGTTCGCCACCTGGCAAATGTTCATCTGTAAACCCTGTTGTGTCTTCACCAACTCCTTATGAAAGCGTGTTCCTTTTTAGCAGTTAAATACTTACCAAAATTTGCTAAAAAGGAAAAAGGATTTATTTTCTCCTCTTTGTTTAAAAAAATGCTGTTTGCTTCCACTGTAAATTCTGTTGCTGATGAGGGTTGTAACAACAACCGTACTAAATTACTATTACTAAAACATATCAGAACCACTGCAGGTATAATAATAAAATGTTGCAAAAATGTGGTAAATTTGCACAAAAATACAAAATTAATAAGAACAAAATTGTTTTTTGTCTCAAAATCACGTCCTTTCACTTTGCAAGTGTTGGATAAACCTCCAGTTGCTGTTATTGAGGACATGGATGATGCAACCAGCAACGCCCTTGCACGCGCGCATTGCCTTGTAGAGGGAACGTACGAATCAGGGAGCTGTATTCTATTCTCAAAGTATGCATACTTCTGATTATATTACCAATGCCTGACTGCAAAGTCTACTATAATGTGATGAGATAATTTGATGAGATAATTGACTGGTACCACTTAAAGTGGTGCTGTTGTTTTATGTCTAATAAATTTGTGTCTTTTTGAAATTTAGAAAATTTCTGAACGTTTAATCTGACAAAATGTGCTGTTTTTTTCTAATAAATTAGCAAAACCGAAAATTCTGTTTTGTTACCCTGAATTACCCTCTGTTACTCCACCCGGTCCCAGCAGATGGCTGATCCCTGAGTCTGGTTGTGCTGGAAGTTTCTTCCTGTTAAAAAGGAGTTTTTCCTTCCCACTGTTGCCAAGTACTTGCTCAAAGGTGGCCGTCTGATTGTTGGGTTTCTCTGTATCATTGTAGTCTTTAACTTACAGTATAAAGCACCTTGAAGCGACTGCTGTTGTGGTTTGGTGCTGTATAAAAAATAAAATTGAATTGAGTTAAATTATTTTTTATGGAAATGACATGCCTTATGAAAAATGTCTGAACCTCTTTGTGTTGACTGTCACATCTATTTTATTTATAGCCTATGGCACATTTTCCTTCCCACTGCCAAAGCGCTTACTCATAGGGGGTCATATGATTTGGGGGGCTTTCTCTCTGCGTATTATTGTATGGTCTAACTTATAATATAAAGCACCTTGAGGTAACTGTTGTTGTGATTCAATGCTGTTTAAATAAAATAAAATAAAATAAAATTACCTGAATTTTCTGCATACCTCTTGTAAGAAAAATGTAAGAGGTTCAATATGCCAACCACTTGCTGTATAGATACAGTGCAGCTCTTTTTCCATTTGATGGTAGAGATTTCTGGCTGTATGACTGTTTCATATGTGGAAAGAAAAGGCTCCATATAGAAGCTGTTACATCTTAATTTTGAGAGCAGTTTAAGAAAAAACTAGAACAAAGAAAACATGCACACATTTGCCTTAACAGAGCCAAAAACCATAATGCTTTTTAGTAGTTTAAATCATTTAGGAGTTATAAATCACAGGGAGAAAGCTCAAATTTATGATGTGGTCACCACTAGAACTAGAATCAAAACATTTCCAATCTTTGGCTACTGCCCTGTCTAAGATCTTTTTTTTTTCTTTCTTTAAGTAAAACCTCAAGCTGTGAGTGCTAATGGGCCCCAAAGGAGTGGTCTGACAGAGGACAAAGGGCCTTTGGGGGAGACGGGAGGGCTGATTGAGGCCTGGACAGAGAGCGTATTGGGCTTGTAAAACTTGTCTGGGGCTGATGCAGTCTCGCTTTGTTTCACTGGGGCTGATGTTAACTGCCCCAGCGAGGTGGAGGGTCCAAGCTTAGTCTGTTTCTCCTGGACACGAAGGTAGCCGGGGGCTTAAAGAGAAAAAGAGACAGCTCTAGAAGACACGGCTCTCACAGCAGATGGGCTTTACAGTACGAGTGAGAGTTGTACTTTATGGATTTGACCCTATACATCCATGTGGTGATGCCACCCGGATGACAGAGTTATTGCTGGCGTCACAATAGCCCTCATTTACTGACAGTGCTCATGCACCAATTACACTAATGTAACCAGTTATTCATTGACAGTCTCGTACCTGAATACGCTTTTACATTAAGAACATATTTAGAAGTGTTCCATATGTTCAAATGAATTATAAAGGCCTGGCTGTCTTAGAAAATTTAAAAACATTTTTAAAATTACTACTACTACTACTACTACTAATAGTAGAAGTATTGCTTTTTGGTCAGGATTGATAGTTGTCTAAAGTACCATATGCCACAACATTCTCAGAATTACAGATAAATAAAAATAAATCAATCACACAGAAAGAATATGAACTGCTCCATTGAAAAGTGTAAGCTTTAAACTTTTAATTTAAATATATTTCAGTATTATTATTGTATCTTATCTTAAAGTTACAGTGTGTAAAATCTCACAGTTTTTGAAAGTAGTTCCAGTGAGCAGCAACGCCCAGAGGTTGAGTATGCAACATTGTCAACCCCTACTGATCGCTTTCAATTGCAAGGCAGTTGCACAGGTTGCTTGAGGAGAGGCAATCTTACTCCAAACAGTCACAGACTGAGTGCAGTATTTTTCATACAGATCAGCAAAGGTTTTCATAATAATTACCCTCTAATTTATTAACGCTTCCTGTCTTCCTTCTCCTACCCCAACTTGTCATGGCAGATGGCCCCGCCTCCCTGAGCCTGGTTCTGCAGGAGGTTTCTTCCTGTTAAAAGGGAGTTTTTCCTTCCCACCATCGCCAAAG
Source organism: Neolamprologus multifasciatus (assembly GCF_963576455.1). NCBI lineage: Eukaryota > Metazoa > Chordata > Actinopteri > Cichliformes > Cichlidae > Neolamprologus > Neolamprologus multifasciatus. Next base: position 21,305,049 of record NC_140446.1, on the reverse strand, counting down.
TGCTTGCTCATAGAAGGTCATATGATTATTGGGTTTTTCTCTGTATGTATTGTTGTAGGGTCTACCTTACTATATAAAGCGCCTTGAGGTGACTGTTATTGTGATTTGGCACTGTTTAAACAAAACTGAATTTAACTGAACGCAGACGGATTGCTAACAAACTGCAATCAATCTGAGTCAGTCTGCACCAATAAGTAAAAAAACTGGTTATATTCTTATGTAAAAACAAGGCTGCTATCATTCTGTTGTTGAATTGTTCTCCTGCAGCAATTATATTACTATTCTTCGAGGAGTTTTTGAATTTGTTTCAAATCTGTGAGGTTGGCTTGATTCAATGTAAGTCGCTAATGTAAATCTCTGTTTGATGTGAATTTCTTCGTATGTAAATGGAAACAGCTTTGCAACAGACAGCAACAGATTTGAAGTTTAAGCTGGTTTATAACAATTCATCACCATATTATCACAAAGTGATTGTAATTGGCAGTATGACCTCATTCTACTATAATGCCAGATGTCTGGGCACTCGAGTTAGCTGACAGCTAGCCAGCTAGTTAGCGTAACCTATCTTTCCGTATTAATACTTTAACGTTTACACCAGTACTGTTTATTGGTGAATTTAAAGTAGTCATGAGGGAAAAATTATAAAGAATGAAAATGGTTCTCATGTTTATTGTAAAGTTAAAGTACTGTAAAGTTCGTTTTTTTTTTTTTTTACATGGGAGTCTACTGGATAGACTAGAATCCATCCCCATTTTCAGCACTTCCATACAATTTTTCTCAGTGAAGTGACAAATGTTTTTATGGTTATCAGCTATTAACAGCTGAATCGACGAAAGGTTAGCTTCATGCATTTGGCTGAAAAAACAAGCGTGGCAGATACATTTCAGACAGTTAGTCACTCCTGGAGTAAGGAGCCAGAGTCAAATGCTGACCTTATTTTGGAAAATATACACTTTTACTGCCTATGCTACTGCTGCCAGTATTAGTAATTTAAAACGGCTGCTTAGACAAGCAAGATGCCAGACAGATTCATTGTTCATCAAAATTCATTTCCTTCTTCATATCATATTTGAATTATATCCCCCCCCTTCTTGACACACCTCATGTGTCAAAGGTAATTATTTTAAATTCAATTTCTAGGTTTAATTTTAAAGTGAGCATAAATTTAAAAGAACAGAAATCAAACAAAATTTCACAGTTTCACCATTTGACATTTTTCCTTTGTACTATTTTATTTGATTGACCTCTTGCACAGCCCTCTCAACTTTTGGAATACAGTTTGTATCTAAATTTTGTAAATTGGTACATTAACTTACATTCTATTATTATTCTCCCTTTATTAATGTAAAACTGGGGCAGATTCCTCTATTTTTTGGCACTACTGTACTCCTTCTTCTTACGTAAGTCTCATTAAAGCTTCTGGAAAAATGAGTTAATTTGTCACACAATACCTTATCCTTCTGGTCTTATCATCACTGTAAAGGGATTCAGACAAATTAAAGTCCCATCACTCCTCTGTCCACGTCTGTTACGAGTACCATTCCTCCACCGCTGTAAGTTCATAACCAGAACGTTTGGCCTTGAAGCATGAAGAACACAAGGTCCTGCAAGAGAGACTGAGCCTCTTTCCTTTTGGCCACTTCATCCTTTGCACAGATGGTTTTCTTCTGGGAAAAGGTGTTGAGTGAGAGCTGAAAAGGCTGGTTTATGGCATTAAAAGAACCCAAGAATACTGAAGACTGTTCATGCTGTTCTTCCAAGAACCACTGAAGAACAGCATAACCAAACCATTAGCAACAGTGCAATGAGCAACGCAACAGGAATGAATGTGAGAATAATTGGGTTTTATTTTTCTGTCTTGAGACCTCAGATTCACCATCTTTACATTTACGAATACGAATAATGAAGAAAATTTGGCAGCTCTGCAGTGTGGCACATGGTAAGTGAATTAGCAATGAAACAACTGAACCTGGCAGTTAGCAATGCTCATTCACCACAACTTCTAAAAACTTACCTCTTGTTTTTCACCTTTACTTACCTTGGTTTTAACATTTGAACAACTTGCTAACTTTCTTTGTAACTTCTCAGACTGCTAGCTAGCTAGCACCAAACATTAGCACCGAGAGAAATACATGATAATCAGCAAATGTGCTGCAATATCAAATTTGCAAATGATGAGCTTTAAATGCTTTAAGAGAATGGCCTTAGGGTGAGCTATGTACTTGTCAAATGTCTTGCGAGCTGGACGTCCTCTTTAGCCACAATACTTTTAATTGGGCGTGCTGTTGATGTAGTGTGTAGCTCCCAGATGTAAATGGGTGTAACCAAGTGTGAAATTGGTGTTGCTGAGAAGGAACACATGCACGAGACACATTACCTTTCCCAGGATAGGTGGATCCCGTCAGTGTGTGGACAACTCCCACTGGGTGGAACTAAGAGAACATGAGAGCTGTAAATCGCATCTAATGAAGTAACTGCTGAACCCTTTGACACCAATCAGAGAGCTTATCATCGCCCAGCAGATGTATAAACGGTCATTTTTGTGGTAGGGGGACATAAGCAAGTGACAAACCAACCTTCTAACTGCCATTTGATAATGTTTAAATGCAGTATCTCTTTCTTCTTAGCTTTGACACATGAGCTATTGAATTCCTGTCATCAAAATGAATAAATCTTTCATGATCCTTTCCGCCTCATGGACTGCGACAACCGCAGCTCTGGCTCCAGCTTGGGTCTCGTCGGTCCTCTCGTTAGGCTGTTTTGCTTTCTTAAAGAGATGTATGATGAGGATTTCCGTTGAAAGAGCTGCTGAATTTCTCCCTTGAGTTCCAGACAGGTTCGGGGCGACCTCCCACACCGAACGGTGTTGACACATTATGAACTAGCTGAGTAATTCTCCCATTTCCTTTGATTCTCATGCTTTCCTCAAAATGTGTCTGTGTGTGCACATATGAATACGCACCCACTTAGTCCTTCACCCTCTATTCATCTATTTGACATATTGAACAGTTTTTTTCTTCTCTTTTGTCTGCTTCCTTTTTACTGACATCCCCTCCATTACCGTTTCAGTCTTCTCTGCCATTTTGACTCCCCCAGAAATGTGGATTTCTTTGGCAAACACCTCCATTAGGATGTGCAATTACCGATGTTTTCATTTTTAAATATTGTCCCATTTTGGTCAGGATATAATTATAATTAGGATTTCCTTTTCCACTCGCCAGTAATAAGTCAGATTTGATGATTTCCCTTTTATATTTCAAGCAGGGCTGGAGGGCTTTTTCCAAGCACAGAGTTTGTGTCGCTGGATGCTTGGCACTGCAGCCATGGTGATGGATTTGAAACCCTTCTCAAAAACAACACAGCTTACCTTTAATCGCGGCGGCCCACTTCACACGTTAGCACAATCAACTTAATTGGGGAAATAGCTGAGCGAGAGGTGACATCAAAGACGCAGGCAAGCAGCCAAACTCATGCAATCACTCAGCATCCATTGCTGCCTCTGGATGAGGCTGTGTGTCACGGTAGCTACAGTGGAAAATGTGAACCCCGCACAATGTCCTTTAATGGGCAAGAGAGGTCTTTGAGGCTTGCCAGCCTGTGTTACGGTGCCTATTTGTCTTGGTGGAGTTTTTATCAGGGCTTTAGAACTCAAAGATGTGTTAGTCTCTCCACAAGAGACACTAACGGATGAGAGTAAAAATGTGCACCCTTTGAAGGTTAAAGTGTGGACCAGCTTTGTTTTCCAGGAAGCAGAGCTTAACCTTAAAGCAATAATACTTTTTGGAGCCTCCAGTGCCACATTATAAAACTGACTCTTAGCAAGCATGCCTGGTGTCATTCATTTATTGCCAAGTTTCTGGCCACATACAAACATGAACACAAACACACACAGTTTAGGTCCATTATTCATGCTCTGTTTTACTCCCCACCAGGTTTGGGGAAATATCTACTAAATGTTGTACTGCCTTCATTGGCTAATAATGTCCTTAGCTGCTGAACCTTGCCACAGAGAAGTGTGCAGAAACCATAAGATGTAAAAATAGAACTGATTTTTTTAAGGAATGTTATTTAGTTAGTTATTCAACCCATCTTTGTTCAAAAGTAAAATTATTCTTTAACGCTATAGTTTGTGCTAAGTAAAATTCATGATATGATCAGGTCTGCAGCATAAAACTGTATATAAAAGATGGAAGTCACTACTATTGGTTTTGCATTGTCATTTTGAATTAAACCAGCGGTAGTGTGTCAGAAATGTCACTGTTGTTTTTGGACTTTTGTTTGAAACTCTCCAGTTTAGCGTTTTGGTTCTTTCCATCAGCCTGGGGGGTTTGTCAGCTGACTAGCTAGTTTGGTTAGCAAAGCAGCATCCTTAACCTGCTGGTAAATGGGATGCTAACCTTTACCAGCAGGAAAAAAAGAGCTAAGCAGCCAAAACCAAAATGTAATCCAATTACAAACAGAATTGATCGTTTAATCCACCCCCAACAAGTAGTCATGGCAGATTACTGCCCCTCCTGAGCCTGGTCCTGGCAGTGGGTTCTTCCTGTTAAAATAGTTTTTCCTTCCCACTCTCACCAAGTGCTTGCTTACAGGGGGTCTTCTGATTATTACAGTGATTATTACAATCATAGTCACAACAAGCTTTAATACCATTTACACATTTGTCTTGTATGAAAAACTGACCATTCATACGATGTCACATGAATGTGGATATTACCTATATGACCAAAATTGGTTTAAGATGTTGGCTTTGTTTTTGTTTTCCACCTTTGGAGGTTGTCACTTGGTCATTCAGCTGTCGCTTTTTATTATGGGCATTCTAAGAAACTATTCCTAAAGAAAATCGAACAAAAGGGAGTTACTTTATTAACTTGGAACACCTGCTTCCAGAAACAGCAACTCTGGTAATGCTTTTACTGCTAAAACTGGGAAAGTCACTCATTAATGGTTGTTACTTTTTGTTTTTCAAATCCAACAAAGTGCGACTTAAAGAAATGTTCCCTTCTGTGTAGAGTCATGCACAAAATCCAAATGTATGGAAAACGTATGTGGAGGATTTTTTTTTAATTATTAGTACACCACAAGACAAGGGTTAGAAAACATCTGAAAGGCCGCACAAATCCATCTCCAGCCCGTCTTTCACTGATCCGTCATCACCACAAGCAGTGACCTTAGCAGAGGCTGCAGAGGTCAAACCACGCTGTCCATCTCCGTTACTCAGTTCATGAATAAACAGAGGCCAGTGTATGGGCGTACACGTCTGCTAGGGTGATTACACGCACGCAGAAACATACGCATGCATGCTCATACATCCTCGTGCCGATTCCACTGGCATAATTAGAAACATTTGGGATCATTTGCAAAGAGAACACAAGCTCTGATGGGATCCAGATGCACTACTGGGTTTCACTGAAAATACAGGAACCCTTATTTATGAGGGGCCTTTGCTGGCTCCTCACTCAGGGAAGTGTGTGTGTTTGTGTGTGCTGCCCAGTTTGTTCATATACTAAATGGGTGTTTGGGAGCAGATCATCCGTATTCAGGTCATACTCAGTTTAATGGCTTTTGTTTTTGTGAGAAAATGAAGGTTTGCATTTCTCAAAATTTCACTCAAATTAAAAAAAGAAGCAGTTAGTGGATCACAGAAATGCCTGATGACGGTTACGTCCCTCTGAATGAAAATATCCTGTTACTTCAAGAGGTTTGCTCCAGTCGTCTTCTTGTTTTGATGTCACCAAAATGTTTGCTGTGGAGAAAAATAAAACAAACCATAACCATTATGAACTAAGTCATAACACAAGACTCAATACTAGTGATCTCTGGTGCAAGGCAAAGACAGTGTTGTTACATGTAGCACAATGCTTCCACCTTGTGGATAAGATATGAACAAACACTTTAAGATCAGTGGGAGTTGATAGATCTCACAGTGGGGTATAGGCAGGAGAATTATGATGACGCGTGATAGCCAGTAGCAAGCTTCTGGTACAGTTTTGGTCAATGTTCTTATTTAAATTGGTTGGTTTTCTGGCACCAACCAAACTTTTAAGCATAGTCTAAAACTTTTAATAGGGTTGAGTGTGGGGCTTTTTAAAGGTCAATGTTAGTTTGCCTTATCCATTCCAAAACTGATGTGTGTTTGGGATCATTGTCCTGGTGGAAAACCCAATTGTGTGTAGTTTTCAACCACCCAGCTGTTGATTGGAGGAGGGGGAGATTGAAGAATGTGGAAGTAGTCCCCCACCTTCATTATCCCATTCACTTTTTTATGTGCCAGTACCATTGCACCAAAACAGCCGTGGAACATGATGATCGAACCACCATGCTTGACAGCTGGCGCACTGTTCTTATGTTTGAAGACCTCATTCAATATTCCTTAAACATACCTGTTGTCATTTTGACCAAATAACTTAATCTTTGTCTCATCTGATGATAAAAAATTTCCCCAGAAGGTGTTTGACTTTTTATCTGGGTAGCTGCAAATTTCAGTTAAGCTTGAAGGTGCAAATAAATGTAAAACTTGCTTCACTGTGAACATTGACACTGGTGTTCCAGCGTTTTCCAGTTCATGGCAGATGTTAAGTTTCTCTTAATTTTCTGTCATCTAGGGATTTGGATCTTCTTCCAGACAAAGTGGAAATAAATCTGAATAATGTGTGGTTGTGTACAGTTGTTTGAACCGATGATCTTAGAATCTGAACTTGTTTAAAAATGGTTGAGAGAAACCGTCCCAACCTGTGCAATGCTACAGTTCTCCCTTTTATTCACTGGGATGCCTGGAGTTTCCCATTGTTCTGAGTATTGGTTAATCCAATAAATGCTGTCAAACCTTTTTATGCTGGCAAGGAGAAACTACCAATAACAAGAAGTTAATAGATCTTGCTGAGTGAAATTATATGAGACATTATAGAACCTCCACCACTGCTTATTAAAATACTTCAGTGGGTGTATTTATATATTTGAGCGTGTTTGCACACTTTTAATCCTCTGTCGATGAGGAAAAATCCTAAATAAATTTAAACTTGTACTCTGATTCTTGTTTGTTTCTTTTTAATGACATTAAAGATGTATGCTTTTTAATCATTCCATTTTAAAAGCATTTTACAGAAATTATGTGCACAGTCTGGGTGTAACAATCTACATCAATAACATTATTATTTCTCATTATCCAGACACTCACCTATACATCAGATATTCTGTCCAGAAATAGCCGTACTGTGTCTCCAACATCTCTGCTCTTCTATCCCGTCTTTATTTCTTTGAAAAACAAAGATAAACTTTCATTATTAGTTAGAAGCACAGCCTCTTAATTTAATAAAAGTTACATTCCTTCATGTCATGGCACGTTATGTAAGATGTTAGTGTTAGCAACATTATGCCAAATTACAATGTTAGTTATGTAAGAGCAGTGTTTATCCCTGTGGACTATCAAACACGATTAAACAGACTTTCCAGTGTCTTTCTGACAGTGATAAAAAGTGACCGTGTAATCACATATGACAAAACTCCCACAGGCTTTTTATCACAGTGTTGCTGTCAAGTCACATCAGCTGACGCTGTGGAACATTCCTGACCTTTCTACAGTGTTGGAGTCCATTTATGAGATCAGCTTAATGTTCCTGTCAACTGATCAAAACAGCTTTATCGGCCGTTCTCCCTACAGTCTCCGTCGCCACCTCCTGCTTTGTTCTAAAGCACACGGTTGCTTCAGACGATGCCGGCGAAGCAAGACGATGAGGTCACTCATGAGCCAGCAAACTGATCAATTGTAGGAAGAATCCCTGGTAAACAGGCAGACAAGTGGGTGAAGTCGGTGCATGTAGAAACGTGTATGTGCGTGTGTGTCAGAGTGCGTATTTACCTGGTGGAGGACGACAGAGGGTCAGCTGGACTTCAGGTGGTGAAGTTTTGAAAAGCTTTAGCACCTTCTGCAGGATGAATAGTTGATAACAAACAAAAATGCATGCAGATATTTTTGAGATTTTAATCATCGTATATACTGCATAGAAACCAAGTTTCATACAGCTATATAAAATCCATCGTATCATAAGACTATATCTGATTTGAATGGAAGAAAATCAAAGCCCACTAACAAAACTAGCAAACACAGATGATTAAGCTTAAATGGACGGTTCACACCAAATTAACAAATCTTCCCTCTTGCCTGCAGTGCTGTTTATCCTACAGATTGTTTTGGTGTGAGCTGTCCACTTTTGTAGATATCAGCTGTAAAAATGTCAGCCTGCTCCTGAATATAACAGAACTAAATTGTACTTGCCTTGTGCTGCTCAAAGCACCAAAAAAGTACATTTGAAAAACTCAGCAGTGATGTCTCTTTCCAGTAATCATGACCCAGTTACTCAAAAAGATTCTCAAGTACATCTCAACGAACATCTACCACAAAATCTACAGCCCCGAGGATGAATTTGCATTTGCACTGCCTACTTTAATTTAGCATCTCCACATACTGGATAGGACAGCTCCTTGAGCGACTGGCCATTGATGGCCAGCAGGACATCTCCCTCCTGGATTCTGCCGCTCTGCTGAGCAGGCTGACCCGGGAAAAGCTGCTTTATCCGGACGAGGCTCCCAAAATCTCGGATGGGCGGGTCCAGCTCACACATCAAGAAGCTGAAGCCCAGCCCATTCTCATTCTTGATCAGAGTCACTTCCTTGGTGTTGTCTTTGAGGTCGAGGATATGGGCGGTAATGGGATAATGATAAGGTGAAGCATTGGAAGGTCAAAGGAGAAGAAGAAGGAAGATAGAAGAGTGTGTAGTAAATGCCTTCATTCAATAACGTCTCTGTTAATTCATGTTGCTTAAATGCTTACGAATATGTTACACCAACTCCTAAAAGTTCTCTTATTCACCTATTCCTTTTTCCTTTTTTTCCTCTCTGGAAGGATTATGTGATAGGCCAGTCTGAATCTGTATTGTTTGCTCTTCAGTCAAGTCACAGTGATGTCTCCTGTTTTCCCCACTACACCTTTTTGTGTAACAGTTTTTGTAAAGATAGTGGTCTAAAATCCCTCCTGACTAACTACATGAAACATCTCATTGATGTGCTTGCCATTAAGCATTTTGTATTCATTTTGTATTAATGTATTAATTTCTGAACCTGAGCTGAGGTGTCGTACCATCAGTAACAAAGCTGTACTCGTAGGGCCGATCAGATATCGTGTTTAAAGTAGTGCTCACAGATGAGGAGCTGTTGCATCTTAGCTGGCTGGTAGATGAACTCAGGCTCGAATTGGATACAGTGCTGCTGGTATCAGCAATAAGATAGACCCTGGGTAGGTTGACCAACTCCCTCTCCACAACCAAGGACACTACCTATGATAGAAGAAGACAGGACAAGATTGGGATTTGGTTAAAAAAAAAAAGGGGGGGGGGGGGGGGGCGGAGATAGGAGAGTAACAAAAGGAAAAATGTAAATGGATGGCCACGGTGGAACAGAATTCAGTTTGATATGAAGCAAAGAGATGAGACCAAAAACTGACAGGATAAATCCATTTGCAGCTGGACTGAAATGGAATTCATGTTGGATTTCTACCAATGTGGCTCAGTCTGGACGCTGTGCTCGCTCATATCTCATCTTCAAGTGTCTTTGCAGACACAATGACCACAGGACATAGCACTCAAATCCAGAATCATGGAAGTGAACTAAATCCATCTTTATACTATCAGGGTATTATAGTTGGCACCATGGACAGCAGCATAGACAGAGTGCAGTACCGGCACTTTAGTGAGAGATTATTTTAGACCTTACTTTAGATCGCTTGAGATCCAATAAAGTTACAAACTGTATCTAATACGACGGCAAATGATTTTCAGGAGTTTTTTTTAAGTCTGAGCACACAAATCTGATTCTATACTTTTGGATAGTTCATCATGCAGTAGTTGTTTCTCACATTGACATCCACAAATCCACATCATTAGTATGGCTAAATCATAAGTCACCATCAAATGCAGACACTGGTAATCCTTGGTCCCTTGTAGTTGCATTTCATTAATTTACCTCCCCAGTTTTACTCAAGCACTCCACAGCCTGCTGGTAGGTGAAGCCCTGGAAGTTAGTGCCGTCGATCTCCAACAGTCTGTCACCTGAAAATGAAAGAGTTAAGAAACAGTTAACTCTTACTATAACACTTCTTTTTACAATTACAAATGTGTGATATTGTAGTTTTGACTCCTTTGTGCCTCCGTGTTATTTGCTTTTGGGTTGTTGTTTTTTTTTATTTATTTGATTAAAGCATTAGGTTTTAGCATTGCTTGATTTAACACAGAGTGTAAGAGATGAGAGATGAGATAGCCTTTATTTGTCAGTTGCTCACAACCGAGATGACAGACCTTGCCGACCGTACATACAATACACAAACATCACATTGGGGAGACAGGTCAGGCTAGGTAGCAAGGGGGAAAAAAACATCGAAATGTGTAACACAAAAGGATAATACAGCAATGCACAGATATCAACACACCATAACACAATAAAACACAGACAAGTCAGAGCTCTTTTGAGCCAACCATCCCTTTAACGTTAACTAGTGATGACTTCATGAACTTCTTCACAAATAAAATTTTTATCATTAGAGAAAAAATTACCAATAATCATCCCACAGATGTAATATTATCTACAGCTACTCTTAGTTCCATTGATGTTAAGTTAGACTCTTTTTTTCCAATCGATCTTTCTGAGTTAACTTCAATAATTACTTCCTCCAAACCATCAACGTGTCTTTTAGACCCCATTCCTACAAAACTGCTCAAAGAAGTCCTGCCATTGATTAATTCTTCGATCTTATACAGTATATGATCAACCTATCTCTAATAATCGGCTATGTACCACAGGCCTTCAAGGTGGCTGCAGTTAAACCTTTACTCAAAAAGCCATCTCTAGACCCAGCAGTCTTAGCTAATTATAGGCCAATCTCCAACCTTCCTTTCATATCAAAAATCCTTGAAAGAGTAGTTGTCAAACAGCTAACAGATCATCTGCAGAGGAATGGTTTATTTGAAGAGTTTCAGTCAGGTTTCAGAGTTCATCACAGCACAGAAACAGCTTTAGTGAAGGTTACAAATGATCTTCTTATGGCCTCTGACAGTGGACTCATCTCTGTGCTTGTCCTTCTTGACCTTAGTGCAGCATTCGATACTGTTGACCATAATATCCTATTAGAGCGATTAGAACATGCTGTAGGTATTACAGGTATTGCACTGCAGTGGTTTGTATCATATCTATCTCATAGACTCCAATTTGTGCATGTAAATGGAGAGTCCTCTTCACACACTGAGGTTAATTATGGAGTTCCACAGGGTTCAGCGCTAGGACCAATTCTGTTTACATTATACATGCTTCCCCCTAGGCAGCATCATTAGAAGACATAGCATACATTTTCACTGCTATGCAGATGACACCCAGCTCTATCTGTCCATGAAGCCAGATAACACACACCAATTAGTTAAACTGCAGGAATGTCTTAAAGACATAAAGACTTGGATGGCCACTAACTTTCTGCTTCTTAACTCAGATAAAACTGAGGTCATTGTACTCAGCGCTGAAAAGCTTAGAAATATGGTATCTAACCAGATTCTTACTCTGGATGGCATTACCTTGGCCTCCAGTAACACTGTGAGGAACCTTGGAGTCATTTTTGACCAGGATATGTCCTTCAACGCACATATTAAACAAATATGTAAGACTGCGTTCTTCCATTTGCGCAACATCTCTAAAATTAGAAATATCCTGTCTCAGAGTGACGCTGAAAAACTAGTTCATGCATTTATTACTTCCAGGCTGGACTACTGCAATTCATTATTATCAGGATGTCCAAAAAACTCACTGAAAAGCCTTCAGTTAATCCAAAATGCTGCAGCAAGAGTACTGACAGGGACTAGAAAGAGAGAGCATATTTCTCCTGTTTTGGCTTCCCTTCATTGGCTTCCTGTTAAATCCAGAATTGAATTCAAAATCCTGCTCCTCACATACAAGGTCTTAAATAATCAGGCCCCATCTTATCTTAATGACCTTGTAGTACCATATCACCCTATTAGAGCACTTCGCTCCCGCTCTGCAGGCCTACTTGTTGAGTATTTAAAAGTAGAATGGGAGGGAGAGCCTTCAGTTTTCAGGCCCCTCTTCTGTGGAACCAGCTTCCAGTTTGGATTCGGGAGACAGACACTATCTCTACTTTTAAGATTAGGCTTAAAACTTTCCTTTTCGCTAAAGCATATAGTTAGGGCTGGACCAGGTGACCCTGAATCTTCCCTTAGTTATGCTGCAATAGATGTAGGCTGCCGGGGGATTCCCATGATGCATTGAGTTTTTCCTTTCCAGTCACCTTTCTCACTCACTATGTGTTAACAGACCTCTCTGTATTGAATCGTATCTGTTATTAATCTCTGTCTCTCTTCCACAGCATGTCTTTTATCCTGTCTTCCTTCTCTCACCCCAACCGGTCGCAGCAGATGGCCGCCCCTCCCTGAGCCTGGTTCTGCCGGAGGTTTCTTCCTGTTAAAAGGGAGTTTTTCCTTCCCACTGTCGCCAAAGTGCTTGCTCATAGGGGGTCATATGATTGTTGGGCTTTTCTCTGTATCTATGAAGCGCCTTGAGGCGACATTTGTTGTGATTTGGCGCTATATAAATAAAATTGAATTGAATTGAATTGAACAAGCAACATGGGAGAGTATTCCAGTGTGTACAGCTGATCTGGGAGCGCTGCAATCTTTGATTGCACCTCCAGTTGATCCGGTGTCCACATCGGATGGGAGGTAAGCAGGAGGCGTTGGATTTGGGGGAGGGAGGGTGATAGTGAGGGCGCATCAGTATCAGTATCAGTGTACATGTTTCGTGCGTGTGCATGTGTGTATCCCGTGTTCAGCTGAGAGAAAGTGTCACCACGCCCGGTTAAGCGAAGGTCAACGGTCTCCAGTGGACCCAGGTGGCCTTGAAGGAGGGACAAAGAGTTCTGACAACAATCCTGTTATCATGGGAAGAATTTGTTGTTCCAGTCAGCTTCAACCTTGGCAGGCCTTCAGCTGGCGCCAGGGGGGCCGCATGAGTGAAGATGGTGAATGTTTGGGTTTAGTGCGAACAACTGCATCCAATTTTTACAGTTGGTCTAATGTCCATCACTGGTCACCAATTATCTCAATTCCCGTTGTTCTTCTCCAAGATCTTATCCATATTGCATTCAAAACACAGTCTGAGTACTCACAGCCCTGCCATCGTCTATCATGTTGGCCAGCTTTATGGGATTTTGAACAGCTGTAGCCGCTTCTTGTTCTTCGATAAGCCAGCTCCAACCAGCCCGAACTCTGTTATCGTGGTTCCAAATTGGTAGATGTCGTTCAATGTCCTCCATCGAGAGTGTCGCCAGACACACGACGCAACCAACCATAGAGTATCCGGCAGCAAACGTCTCCACAGGACAATCGGGCTCTCTCAAGCCTAGCAGGGTGTCAATTCCATTACGGGAGTAGTTGATTAAATCCATAATTCTTTAGGTTTTAGAGAACAAGACTGGGAAACTCTTTGAGGGTTAGAGTTAGATGAGACTAGACAAATACATAGAAGCAGCAGCAGGGAAGATAAGGGAGGGAGAGGGAGAAAGATGCGTCCACCTCCTCCGAGAGCCAAAGAGCAAAAGAGTGTAATACCTATATGCAAACGTCCATCTCTCTCAGCAGCCCCTCCTGGAACAAGGCTCTTGATGTAGATTCCTCCATTAGGAAGGTTAGTGTTGATGCCACCCTAAACCATCATTAACAGAAGACCTTAGTTTAACTTGATGACAACATAGATATATTGATAATTATACTGTGATATACTGATAATAAAGTTGCTTAAAAAGGTTTATTTTGAATAAAATAGGAGAGCAACCTATGTGACAGATTCTCAGCATACTCCAGTCAATCTGGGTCAGTCTCTTTGCAATGGAGAACTCAACTCAGCTGACTGTCAACTGGTTGTATCCTAGTTATTTTCCTAAATCATCCATTCTGCGTGTTTTTATTGAAGAACATTTATTAGAGGAGCTTTCACTACAAAGTACTTTACAGTGTGGTATTGCTTTCTTTTCCAGTGCAGATCAGGTCAAGAAAGGTAACTCTCTCTAATCCTGTCAGACCATAGATGTTAATCAGATTGGCTGCAGTCTACTGCTGGAGATGAGCTGCTGTACTAATTGTCCTCCATGACTGTTAAGCCTAATGTTTTTAATCGAATTATTGCCTTCTTAACACATTAGTTAGATGCGTACAGGCTATTGAATGCTAATACCAAAAAAGCTATTTTCAAAATCTCAGTTTGTAGTCCACATCTTAAAAGTGGGCAATTTCCTGCCCAATCTGTTCATTCTATATTCATTCATGTCACAAACTTACAGATATGCTAATGCCCAGATTTCCTGATATCTTCCTGAGCTCCATGCTGATCTCTTCCGGCTTCACAGAACAGCTATCCTGAACATAACACAGACATTAACAACACAAAGTTCAAGCTTCGTCCTTACCTCACCTGAAGTATGCTTAAAGAAGGTTGTTAAACAGATATTTAGCAATTAACTGTGCAGAATTATCACAGTTTAAATCCCTAAACTGCTTGGATGTTACCTGTGTACTGAGAACTCGAACTTCAGGGGGGAAGTCTAGTTTCTTGCTGGTCTTTGGCGTCATCATGACTGACACAATCTCATCAAGGCTATCATCTCTCGATCGTCCATCTGTCATTAGTGTTGTCTGGGATATATATTTTCTCAACCCAGGAGAACGACAATTATTACTGCTGGGACTGATGGGAACTGTGGATAATGGCAGAGACACTGTAAGAAAGAGAAACAGTATTCAAAGAATCGTAAATGAAAATGTACAGGATAATTTTGCAACAGCAAAGATGGGGGTAGTGCAAAAACTTTTTAAACCCTACTTTAAGTGAAAAAAGTAGGGTTTTAAAAAAGTAGGGTTTTTTTTATTTATCTAAGCTAGCTAGTTGCTAGAGAGCATATGGGAGAAGGACGCAACCCATAACAACAATGCTCAGTGGCTATTGGACCAAAGAGCAGACCATGTCAACCTTCCTGAACAGGGTCCAGTGACCATCACAGTGGCATATATCCAAGAAAGGGTCCCAGTGTGAAGAATTACATCACTAGGCCCTGATATAATTCATGCCTACTGGCTGAAAAAGGCTGACTGCACTCCGTGAGCATCTGGCAGCACAAATGAACCAGCTGCTTGTAGATGAGAGGCCGTTAACTTGAGGCCGGACTGTCCTGATCTCCAAGGACCTCCAGAAGACAACGGACCCATCCAACTAGCAGCCAATAACCGGCCTCATTACCACATAGAAGCTCCTGTCAGGCATCTTAGCAGCTACGATGAACAGGCACATGGTTCAATAAATGAGCGGGACACAGAAAGGAATTGGCAGGAATACCAGAGAGGCAAAACATCAGCTACTGGTAGACCGAGCTGTCGCTCAAGACTGTAAGACCACCGCCTGGATTGACTACAAGAAAGCCTATGAGTCAATACCCCACACATGGATGCTGGAATGCCTAACTATACAAGATCAACAGGACCATGAGAGCCTTCATCAGGAACTAAATGGCAGCACTAATAATGGCAGCACAGTAGGGTTGGTCGATATAACGATATATATCGGATGACGATATAAAAACGTCTATCGTTTAATTTTACGCTATCGTTTGTTTCGTGGTGTCGCAAAATAAACTGTTTACGGCAATATTTTTTCATCGTTTTGATGGTCACTGTAGTGGCTATATTCATTTCTTAAAGCTCTCTCTTTCTCTTATACTTAATATAACCACACTACGGACGGACAAGCGCCTGTTTTTATGCGTTGTCATTAGCAACAACAACAGTAACAGCATCGCGTGTCCGCTTGTTTATGTTCCACATAAAACTTTCACAATAAAGCTCAAGATCCTGTTGAGACTTTTCAAAATAACTGAATCACATGAAAGAGTATGCAGAGTGTTTACAGATGAGAAGTAAAAAAGAGCCGCCAGGTGCTAAAAAATAAACCTTAGACTCAAACATTAGAACAGGCTTTTCCCCGCAGCACGCCGTGTAATAAATACTCACAAAGAAAAAGGCGGCCGTTACAACTTATGTCTAAAAATGTATCGTTTCATGCATCGGTTAAAACACTCGACTCCAGGTACATGACGCCCAGCTGGAAATACTTCACGCAAGTCGAGCTGCCTGAGATTCACAGAATTTACAGAAAATGTAAAATGTTTGTGATTTATATCGTTATCGGGACAATAGATGTCTTATATCGGGATATGAGATTTTGGTCATATCGCACAAATCAAATCAAAAGCACAGGAACAAAATCTCAGCACAAGAGCCATAGAGGCTGGGATCTACCACACCAGGCAAGACCCCAGGTGTGGGCTGTGTAATGCCCCACATGCCCCAAAGACAACCCAGCACATATCAGCAGGGTGCAAGATGCTAGCAGGCAGGGCATACATGGAACGCCATACCAAGTGACTGGCATAGTACACATAACATGTGTGCCATGTATGACCTGGAAGTCCCGAGGTCAAAATGGGTAGTCAAGAATGACAGAGCTAAGATCCTGTGAGACTTCCAGGTACAAACAGACAAACTGGTGATGGCTAACAAACCAGCCATGCTAGTGGTGGTCAAGGAGAGGAAGATGGCTGTAGTGGTAAATGTAGCTATACTGAGCGATAGCAAAATCAGGAAGAAGGAACACGAGAAGCTGGAGAAATACAAAGGCTGAGAGAAGAGCTCGAGAAGAAGTCGGGAGTGAAGGCAACAGTGGTCCCAATGGTAATCGGAGCCCCCTGTATTAAGTGCTTCTGTAGTCTCTTTTTGATAGCTAGGTCTATACAAGCTAGCACATGAACTGAAACCTGACTAGTAACAAAAGAAGTCTGTTGGGTACCAGTGTTGGCAACTCCTCAGTAAGGAAAATCGCTATTGGCTGTCCTAAAAGTCGCTAGAAGTCGCTAAATGATGTCATCACCTAATTTGCATAATTGGTCATGCTAATGTAATTGTAATCTATGTTGTTGGAGAGAGAAATAACATCGTGGATGAGACATAAAGTGAGTAAAAAACATCCTAAATGCATTTAGAATTTATTTAGAACTACAAATTAAATTTATTTTAGCAATTATTGTTTTTTTAATGTCACAATTCCAACCCTGCTCCTTTACCCGGGCTTGGACCGGCAAAAGTGACCCGAAATAGGCACTCTGGTGGAGTTACTTTGTGTGTGTGTTTATAAGTAGTTTTAAACCTTGTGATCAGCAAACAGCATAAGAGTAAAAGAGTAAAAGAAGAACTGATTGCGTTACAGCACCCGCTGCTTGTTGAGAGTAAAAGCGATATGCGCTTTCACGTCTTTTTTTAGCGACTTTTTTTAGAAAAAAGGGGGTCTGAAAACTTGCTAAATATAGCGACAAAGTCGCTAAGTTGGCAACACTGGTTGGGTACTTGCTAGTCTTGCAATCTGTCATCAAATCTGCTTGAAACTCTTGGACAGAGCAACAGTGGGCAGTTTCCCATTATAAATACTTATTTTTTCAACAAAATTAAACAGAATCTGCTTGAAAATAAAATTATTCATTTACATTGATCTGAGTCGTAAAATCTTAAAGTATACAAGCCATTTACGTAATCCTGTTTTATGTTTCTTTCTAAATGTAAGGCAAAGCAGAAAGAATGAAATGCTAACACATATTAACACTCTCAGCCTTAAGTCAAAATGGAGACTGCGGTTTTAAGCTTTTTATAGTGACAATGGAGGCTGGAAGGTGGAATCAACAAAAAACTGAAATGCTGCTAGCAGGCTAAAAGGTAGAAAAAATATAAAAAGCAGCTGAATCCTCAATATTACACATAAAAGTGGTCAAAGGTCACAAGTACTCAAGTATTATTACACACATACAGTAACCACACACACACATGCACACAAAGCACCTTTCGGCTGTGAGATAATAAGCTGCACCTCCTCTGGGCTGTTTTGCATGACCTCTGCTGCCTCGCTGAAGGTAACACCTTCCAGGCTGATGTGGTTCAGAGAGATCAGACGGCCACCTGTAGGCAAAGGTCATGGTGAAATTAAATGGTGCTAGTGTCCAGTGACAGTACATGTACAGACTACATGTGACCTCAAACACCCCATAGACACCTCAAGTGCCATCTTTGTCCTCCTTTCTTCTTACATGCTACATATTCTCTGCATCATTTTTCTTAGAATAAAAGACGATGCTGGATGAAACAGTCAGCATAATATATTGGAATCCGTTTTTCTTCTTTCTAAGTGTTTTATGTGGTATTACTTAACTTTAAGTAAAATATCCACATGAGTCCATACCAGCTCTAATGCGTCCATCTTTATCAGCAGGTCCACCAGGCACAATAGAGGCTACAAAGATGCCCAAATCATAACGCCCTACTGTGTCCTCGCCAACTATTACTATACCTGTAAAAACATATGATGAACAGAGAGTTTGTTGGGTTGAACAGATTCCAGAGGAACCGTCACACATATTTATACAGAATAGTAGTAATATGTAGCAGAAATGGCACAGTGATTGTATCTAACATGTATTAGTTATGTCCAGCTGGTTCTGAAAACAGCATTTTATATATACAAAGTGAGTTTAGCTTACCTAGGCCAAGCTTTGGGTCTTTCTTTAAGGAAACACATATCACTTCTCTCTCAGATGGTGTCCCCAGTTTAGTTGGAGTTTCTACAAAAAAAATGTAGTTTAACAGTAGAGTTAACATGTGGGAAAAGCAGCTGTGTTTCAATGACTTGATGATGGAGCATTGAATCACAAGGCAACCAACCAGAATTAAACGTTTTTAAGATGCTGCTCTATCATAAGAGTACTTGGTGTAAACCACCTGTCATGTGTCGGTTAAAGTGGCTGAAAGTGTGTTTGGTTATATAGTGTACCTCGGGCTGCTGGCGAACCACAAGGGGCTTCAGATCCACTCCTCTGAGAGCACGATGGTGAGAGCATACCACTGCTGCTGCACTGACTGCTAGAGCAAGCATTAAATAAGAAACACAAAGCACAAAAAAATTACCCGTGGTAACTTCATGAAAGCTTTAATATCTTTCCTCTTCTATTCACCTGTCTAGTACACCTTTATAAAAATAATAATCTAGATAAGGATTACATAACTGCAGGAGAATCACTGACATTCTCACGAAAGTATGGGCCATAAAAGCCAATTGCTTCTCTGTCGTTGCTACAGTTATGAGATAAAAAGCTGATGACCCAAAACATTACGACCACCACTAGTTGGTATTCACGTTGCACTACCAGCACAGCTCTCACAAACCAAAGCATGGATTTCTGAAGCAGTCCTGTAGCATTAGGCATCAACACGACAGCAGCAGATCCTTTAAGTCCTGTAAGGCGTGACTTGGATCAGCATTCTTCCAGCACACCCCCCAGCATGCTCTCTCCAGTTGGAGGTTTGTCAATGCCCTAGGTATCGCTGCCTGTAAGTACTCACCACAAGCCTTGCTGTTTCAGAGATGATCCAACCCAAGTGGCTGGCAGCAACCAGTTGGTTCTTGTCAAAGTTACTCAGCTCTTAACACCTGCCCATTTCTGCTGCATCCAACACATTTCCTACAAGAACCAACTGTTCACTTATCATCTAATATATATATATATATCCGTCACCTCGACATGCACAGATGCTACAACACGATCAGTGTTCCCTAAGTGGTCATAATGATTTGGTTCATCTGTAAATTGAATGTTCAGTGCGGGAAACAGTGTTATGCTTGTAAAAACCGCTGGAAAACAAAGTACCTTTGCTCGTTGAGGCGCTGCTGTTTTATGCGGGCCTCGATCTTGGCTGTGACATCATCATACAGCTTGGTCATGGACTCATTCTGAGGCGTGGTCAGACCGCTGTCATCCTGAGGGGTCTCAGAACATGAGGAAGACTTAAGCTGGCTGCTCTGAGCACGGCACACTGCTGCGTACTGCACAATGTTGTCCTCTGGAGAACAAAGAGGCAGAAGTCCTCTTTAGTATTTGGACAGCAGAGTAGACTTTATGGTTGTGTTTTTGTTAGTTTCTTCTGAGATTGGTGTATTTCTTCACTGAGACAGAGTAACACTGAAATAACTAACCTGACACCAGGCTGTGGCTTAGCTGACGGGAGTTCATCTCATTGTTAAACTTGTGCTGCGCTGAACAAAGGTTACAAAGGTATTTGGCTATCTTCGACCTCTCCGTGATGAACGTGTGCTTCTTCTTGCTGCCCCGGCACTCTACTACAAATTTATGCTTCTGCGGAAAAAACAAAGGAAAATTTTCTAGACCATGAAAGGAAACCGTGTGTCACTCCCATAGACTGTATAAAACATGGAGGAAGCTTCCAAGTCTCATTCCTAATCAGCAGAAGGCAACTACTCTGGCTGCAAAGAGATGTCTGGTTGTGTGGAAGTCTATGGGCAAATGGCCCTAAGCTCCTTTGATTCATGCTCTCAGTAAATATTTTTCTGCTAGGTTTACGGTCTTAATGACTAGTGTGAAGTATTATGAAAGTACTTTTTGAATTCCATTACTCTCCAGAAGGATAACTCAACAGGGTGAGCTTAAGGCCCGGCCAACTTTGTGATGGACAAGCAGCTACCATGAAAGAGTATGGTTTCAAAGACCTAATACGGTGATAGCCAGAACTTATTGAGACTTAAGAATAGCTTAGCAAACAACAGCTCCATCCTTTACACAGAGTTTATGATCACTACCAACCAATGGCGAAACCATTACTTCACTCACATAAGACGAGATGGTTGCTGTTTCCCTCCAGTAGAAAGTCTGAGCAGTGGATCTGCTGCCATCTTTCACCTCATAGACGATAACACCTTTGGCACAAACCCCAAGAATAATCTCTCCGTCTGAAGGCTTTTTCTCCCGTGTCACACGGTGGAACGAAACGCCGTACTCAGGCAATTGTTGACACACCTAAGAAAACACAAAGCGGTAACCACCATTTCTGTGAGACTAACAGTGGTCACAGCTATGAAGATATAGTAAAACACACTGCATCATTATTTAAATATTGTCACAATAAAGACAGGTTTGATACCTTTAGAAATTCAAGTTCTGATTCGTCGGTGAGCATTTGAGCATTGTTGGTGTGAAGTTGCAACAGCTCCCCCTGAATGTAAGGCAAGGCACATTTCTCCAACACGCTCTTGGAGACATACTGATCAGGGCGGTAGTAGCCCCTACCATATACCTGCAAACAACACCAGATAACAGACTTATGTTAATGCTATTCAAATAATTTCTGAACAGAATTAAAGGATAATGACATCATCAAGATCAAAAGCTAAACAATAATAATCAAAATATTCACCCCAAACTAAGGGTATGATGGATAAGCAGGATCTATAGAAGCACTCTACCTGGATTCCAGCTTGATCCAATCTATATATGAGTTACTAACTAACTATAGTGACGGCATATAACTATATTCTAACTATAGTTTAGCTTCAGGTACAGAACCTCAGGCATGGAGTCTCCATACTCCGTCTGCAGGGCCAGACCTCCTAGGTACAGAGCAGTCTCCTCATGACAGGACAGCCTGTCCTCCAAAAGATCTCTCCTAAGCTGGAGGTAATACTGGTGTCGGGACTGTTTGTGCCTGATGGAGAAGATCACACACACTCAAAAGTTTCTCCCTTAAACTAGGGCTTTTGGCAATAATCGAACATGGGGAAAAACAACATACAAAAGAAGAGAAATGTCGTTGATGAAGAATTTGACCCTGAAGAAAAGGACAAAGGTGGCAGTAGGCACTTTTTTCCAGCTATCTGGAGCAACTTTAGAAATCTTGGTATCATTGTCCACAAAGAAAAACTCATTATCTGACCAGAGAAGAGAGAAAAGAAAAAAACTTTAGTGACTTGATAACGTATCAGTTACAGCATACCCGCACCACACAAAAACGTTTACCATCAATGTAAGCAAGGCCGAAGTAGAAATGCTCCACAAGGTTGAAGTGAGCCACAATCATGTCGAAGACGTCTCCTCCTCTGGATTTCACCTCGCACCTGACAAGGATGCTCTGGCCATTCGGCATTACAACACTCAGCTCTCTTTGAGTGGTAGGAGATTTCCCTTTCTTTGACTGCAAAAATAGAAGTTAGAGAATATCGGATTTTTATCTGTCTAATTAATCTAACAGGACTGACGGGTCAATTTTGGTTGTAGATGAACAAAATAGATTATGAAAGATATAATTTTTTAGATGAATAGACAAAATATTCATTCTGCAAAATATTACTCTTCAGAATTCTATAATGGATAGTTTGAAACTAAACTGATTAATATTCCATTCAACCAGAGACCAATGCAACTGAGGAAAGCACATCAAAACTTGAGTAAACACATTTAGCAGTATTCTAGTATTGTGTGTCCTTGAAAGTAAATCTCCTAAAATATCAGGACTGTACTCACCACAATGGATCCAGGAAGTTCCAAGACAACCAGCGGCTCATCCAGCACTCTAATAAACTCAGGACCCATGTCCTGCAACACACAGGAAAATGGAGAGGAAAATATAGTGTCTGCCAAATTTGTTGGTCTAGTGATTTCAAAACAATTTAAATCCAATATTTCACATCTCTGCCACTTTACAGATTTCTGATGTGAAAAGTGACACTTCAGAGGCCTTCATACATAATTTTGTGTTGGGTCTTTGGTTTGCAAAGTGTGTTTAGAAGTATTTAAACCTTTTATTTAACTAAAAGTTATAATCATTAAGTAGCTCAATAGTGCATAAGCTGCATAATCAAGATATATTTAAAGCACCTTAAGTAAGAATACTCATTACATCGAATGGCACTTTTCAGAAACATATACATATTACTGGATCATAAGTATTAATCCATTGTTGCTTGTATATCTCTTTAATTTTCTACGTGTTTATCATTCTTATTATTTGTATTTGGTTTTGTGGTTTATCTCTAATAATGTTCAGCTATAAAATAATAAGTACCCTTTAAGGTAAAGGGTACAAAGCATGACATTTGTAATGAAAACGTAAAAGCAGAAAGTGGCACAACAAATACAAAATACAAGTATAAATACAAATGTATTAAATTTAAACTTTATTAAAGTAGCTGGGACATGGGGGAGCTATGGTACCTTGTAGATACGCCACTGGAGGGTTGTGCAACTGACAATTTTACTGTGTGATCGTGGTACACACAGGAAGTGGTGTCCTACTCAATTTGTTAAGGGAAAAAAGTCTGGATGGCGGCATATGTTGCTCCAAATCCTTATCCCTGTAACCCTTGTTCCTTCTCTAACCTATGCTAACAGAATATCCCATATTATTTTAATTTTTTTACTTTTGAAGACTGTTTTCTTGAGTCTTTGCAATCAGTGAACAAAAGAAACAAACTATAGCTAAAACTGAAAAATGTTCTCATTGTTAAAAATTTTACCTACTTTGTCTTTCACAGACTGGTGAACTCTTCACCGTCAGCTTCGAAAGGACCTTGTTTATCTTGGGTGCTTCTTTAAGGTCAGTTATGTTTCTGATTCTGATCAATCTAACAATCAGAACCTGTTTAAGTCTGAAATCCATTTAAAAAGACCATATTTCCCAATGTGTTGTAGTAATAACTAAATATATAGATGATTCACAAATTACATACATTATCACAATTATTTTGGGAAACATTATACTATACTATAATATAATGTCACAAATGCACTCACCTTTACTTTCTTATCATTCAGACTCATTGAGGAGTCAAACTGTGTGAGGGATCTTGAGTTGGCATTTCGATTACCATCCATATAAGGACTACCGGGGCTGCGGTTCAGCTGCTGCCAACTGCCGTACCTCTCTATTTGCCGGCCTCCCAAGGGAATCCTGGGGAAAATTAGATTTCCATTCTCAGTCTGATGGCAGGTGAGATCCGTCACTCATGAGATGATAGCTTGTGCACACAGGAGTAACATTTTGATGGAACTAGCTTTGTTAAACACTCCTTTGGGATTTGACAACTCTGCATGGTTTCTATGTCTTTTTTAGTTATTTTACCACACCTTATTTAAGAAAATACATTTAACTGAACGTGCCCACCCGTGACGCAAACAAAATAGGATTTAAAATGTGGCAGAAAGCTGTTATAAGATGTGTAAAACACATTTCATACCCTGTGGCATTAGCTGAATAAGATACCCCCGAGAATGTTCCGGACATCTTCTTCTTCAGCGACCATGTTGAGTTACTAAAAGAGCTCCCTGAAAAATAAGCATGTATGTCACATAAAAGCTGAATATTATTTTTTAAAATATGCTTCTTAGCTTTCTTGCAGGGTAAAGACTGATACCACTCATGTCTAGCATGTAGTTAGCTTAGCATATTAGCTTAGCCTAGAAGCAGGGACAAGCTCTGTCCACGGATGATGAGACTTCTGTGGCTCATTAATAAACACATTTTATATCAAAATCTATACTTTATCTATGCTTTAAAAAAATCTCAACTTTTGTTGGTTTTAAAGAATAATGTAGTTAGATTTACTGAACAAATTAGGTTTTCTTCAGTTGAGTCATTTGTGTTGTTTCACCAGCAGAAGAGAATGGATGCATGGATGGAGGTTATGTAAAGGTTAGACTGTGTTTTACTCAAGAAACTTATGACCCACCTGTGCAGGCTTGCTCTTATTTATTTTTATCTCTTTGTACTATTTTAATTTGGTGTATACTTACTTCTGTACTGTAAAGCACTTTGTGAATTCTGCTCTTAAAAAGCACTATATAAAAAAACCTTACTTACTCTAAAATGTTAAACTGATTTACTGAAAAGCCATTGAGTTAACCAGCCACAGTATTCTGCTGAAATAACACAAATGACTCAAGTAAATTTATACTGTTGCTTGGGAGTTACTTAACACAGTTATGTGTCTCTAGGACAGTAAGAAAGGGGATTTCCTTCAGGGGGCCCCGAAGGAACAACATAACTTATACTAGTATAACATTCTCTCTTTTGTTTACTTTAATATTTAGCATAAGTTAACTGAGCAAGCAGAGCAGTGCACACAGTCAGGAGTCAAAATTGGGACACTGGCACTTGACAGCTAGCAAGCTGAAAGAACGTAGAATGACACAAATCAGTGAGAAATGACAAAACTCTTAGTGTAACACAGAAAATGTTAGAGAAAAGTGGGACAGACCACAAAACATGACTCATCTGAAGAGTACCTGTCCTATCAGTGCCACTAGAGGAGTATTGGTTCAGCACCAATCAGCACTATAGTTAGGACTGACATCATTCTCATGCTATTGTAAAGCATTGTTAGGTAGTGTACTTTGACCAGACCTTTGACAATCAACATTAAACTCTTTTTTTCCACTTCAGACAAAGTGCTAACTGATGAAAGACCTGCTTTCCCCCTATTAGGTGGGCCTCAACTAGATCTACACTTTCACTAATGAGCACTAATGAACTATACCTGCTGATTGCAGCAGCTTTACATTTAATATACAGACATGAAAGTGCTATTGTTTTTCTAATGCTTTAAGCTAATAAGACTTTTCAGAAACATTATATTTTGACAATTAGAAGCACTTTCTTACTGTGTAATCTGTCCCGGACCACTTGACTGCGGTCTGTTAGCTGGGATCCATTATCAGCCATGGAGACATGATCAGCCTTTAAAGAAATCATTGTCAAACTCAAGGAAACAGAGTTATCACAAAATCAAAACCAGACATGATCTCAGCTAACCAGCGGAGCTTCAACCTAACCACTTAACCACTACTCACCGAGTTTCTGTAAACATCCTCCACCAGCTGCCTAATGAGACGCTCTGCAGGAGGAAGCATTGAAGCCTTGTGGTGTAGCTCACAGGTTTCCAGCACCGTTAGCAGGTCCGTCCTTCTCAACATCATGTCCTCGCACATGCTCAGTAGCAAACCTTCCAGCTCAGCACTTATTTGGACTGGCTGGGGAGAAAAATACAGAAGAAAAGCAAAATGAATGGCACGCAAGTGCTAAGAATAAAGAAGAATGAGATTACGGAAAGATATAAGAGGAGGAGTACCTGGTTGTGAGGTAGGTGATAGTCAACACACCAATAAAGAGTCATCCCCAGTGAGTATACAACCATCTGAAGAGTAGATACACACCAAATACGTGACTACTAAATGAGTTAACCTGAGATTTCATTGTTATCTACAATTTTAATCCTACGAGGTATCATGCATGATTTCCAATTATGTTTTTTCTTTTGGTCAGTGCAAGATTTTCCGAATTTAGTCAGCTGCATATTTAGCAAATTGCCCACAGCTGTGCTTGTGGAACATCTGTTTTTCAGAACAAGCACGCACTGCAATATAAAAGACCTCAAAGTAACAACAACACACCTTTTCGACTGCAGTCCTCGAGGAGGCGGTGTGACCCTGCTGGACTTCAGGGGCTGTGAAGGAGGCCACGTCTTCATTTCGAGCACAGCTTTTGAAGGCCAGACTCCCGTTGGCTGAGAGCAGCACTGAGCCTGGGCTCAGCACGCTGCACATGTTGCCTGAACCTAAACGGAGAGCACACCACAAGCTTGTCACCAGCTCGAGAGATTTGATAAAAAGAGATTTTTTTGAATAAGAGCATGCTTTCAGCCATAGTGTGTTAGTTATTGAACATTACTTTTGGACTAGAGAAAGAATATCAGAGATACTAAATGTAACTTTCAGATCTGAAAAGGGGGTCAACGAGAAGGTGACTTCTTTGGGTTCAGGGGGCCCTCAGTTTAAAACATCAATAAACTTTCATGTATGGAAGCATTTACAGTCTTGGTTGCTAGTTTCTGGTCCTAATAATTACATCATGATTTTCATTTTGTACATTATGAGCTCCCTTAGCATCAAAAGAAAGAAAAAGTAGGATGCACTGTACATCTGCCTTAACTTCTAACTGACAAATAGTTAGTCTATGACTATGAGTTGTCCCCTGGTTTCTTTAATCATCTACATCGACCTTTTCACATTGAAAACACCATGGCAAAGGTGAAAGGTTTCAAAATGGGACCTCATACACTAATGAGTACAGTGGCTATATCCATCTTTATTGTACAGTCTATGTTTTAAATCAAGCCCTGTCCTTAAACAGTTGTGAAACTGGGAAGGTGATGAAGGAAGGTTACCTTTTTTGGAGATTTCGAGTAAGGCATCTGTGGTGGCAAGAAGCAGACACCAGACCTCATCCTCATCCAGCGGTGAGCCCCGGGCCTCCAAAACCTCTGCCAGGGTCACAAACGTACCCATACTTCTGGGATACACAAGCAAAAGAGACAAACCCAAAGCACCCCATTACCAAATTTTTTATTTTATTGCAAGAGAATAAGGCTCTTTGTTTCCTTATGTTACAACGTAAAAGTTCAGATGTTCATCTACACTACATTTTGTAAAATAGACTCAATTTAGATGAAATACTCAATCAAATGCCATCGAAGCTTTCTGAAAGTTGATTTTTCCTTTTTTGTGTCAATAGAATTTAATTTAAATGAAAGCTCTTGTGACAAGCGCTTAGCATATTTTCTTAACAAATCATACTGATATGCACGTCTGAAGATTAAATGAAAGATAAGGAAACAGAAAACGTTAGATGTTGCAAGTGTATTTTTGAATCAGTTTCTTTATCAGCGCTAACTAAGAGCCTGCTGAGCAAAGCATGGTGATCAGCACATTTAAAGCACTTATGTGCTTAGGTTAAAGGATTTCTGAAGTGCTAAATTACCTTGAGAAGCTTCCAGTAAGTGAAAACATCCGGTGTACTGAGCAGCAACATGTAACACGGCTTATTGCTCATCACTATTATCATTTTCCAATCCTATAAATTTAATATATGTATTTTAAACAATACATACTTAATACAGTTCAGGAAGATATGCAGGATGGGTCACAACTGAACACATTAAAATGCAATAATCCTTGATTTTTACCTGCTTATATTTACTTTAACATTGGCTTTAAAGTTCCTAAATGTTATAAAATCATATAAAATACATTTTGAGGAAGTGGGATTTCTTAAAGGAAAAAGTTGGCATTACTAGAAGAAGTGCTAGAAAGGCTTTCTTTCCGTTAACAGCCAGAAAAAAGGCAAAGCTTTTGTTCTTGGACTCGATCAGAACAGCCCTGCATGACTCACTGTTGAAAAAAATGCATCTTATGCTGGGTATTACTGTAGCCCCTCAGTCTTTTTATCTCCTCTCACTTTAAGACCGCCTGTCCTAAAAAGCAATCTTCTTCTGATTGGCTGCCTGTCAGGAGGGTGGGGCTCTCAGCATCTCTCCCTGACATCACACAGACTCAAGAGCAGAAAAAAACTGTCTGAACTTGAACCTTTAGTGCTGTCTGAAGCCTGAGCTTATGACTTACAGGGATTACATTATTATTACATTATTTGAAACTTTGGCTATTGTAACAATACGCCATATGTATATGACAGAATTTAAGGGAAAGTACAAAACTGATTATACACAAAAAACTTTTTACAAAAAACTTATCATCATCAGCAACAATAAACCTGTCAACAAACTTTGTAGCAAATAACAAGACGAAGGAGAAAACTAAGTTACTATTTCTTTATAGTACAGGGAATATAACAAGCTGTAATGTAACCAGATTAACAACCTAAGACATTTACACAATTTAGTAACATTAATAACTTATAAGGTTTCCTGGTTTGTTGCCACTGCAGTATAATGAAGGAATAAAAGCGGAGGCATGGAAAGTTGTCGAGGCTTTATATATTGTTTTCACGCTGGTGTCTTTAATTTACTATATTTATTCATTCAGTTTATTTTTAGATTGTGCTGGTGGCAGGTTCTTTGGTTGGACAGAACTAAAGTTTGGCATGCAGTTTATTCCATGACCTTCCTGACACACGAACAGCATTAAAACAGTGACAGAAAGCAGACAAGCTTACTGTGCCGAGCCTGGCAACATGATCAATTGCCAAGTAACCCAAGCTCTGTTAATCAGGTTACGTGTGCTTTGATTTAATTCAAGATGACCTAGGGTCAGGCGTCGACGTCTTTAATAGACATGTTTCTTACAACATGTCTATTAAAGCCAGGGCGGTATCCCAGTCATCCACCGTGCACAATACCAGTAACAACTGGAGAACTGAAGAAGCTTAATGGAACGCAACGAAAATACCTTGCAATGCAAGTCATGTCAAGAAAATTCAGAGCTGAACACGGCTTATTGTTCATCGCCACTGTCATTTTCCATCCCTATTCTCGAGATAAGGCAATGCTGAGTTTCAAACGATCATCTAGGCAGCTCTTAAGGCCCTTTGCAGACACGATTCAAATAAGTTTGGGCTGTAAAAGGAAATAAATGATGCAGGACTTTTATTGTACATTGCTTCTTTACTGCAAATTAAGCACTTTTTTTTAGCATGCTGTTCTCTCCCTGCTGACCACTGCAAAGCCATGCCCAGGTAACGTATTTGTCAGGCAGCCACTGCCTCACACTTGACCTTTTGGAAGTCAAGGGTGGGTGTTGCTTAGTGATCATGTATAGGCGTGATTGGGGATCAAGCTGTCGGTCCTCAAGTGTATACATAACATAACTGAAATTCTTGCTTTCTGCAGTGAATGGTGCACTTTTTCAGATTTACAGTGGGGCAAAAAAGTATTTAGTCAGCCACCGATTGTGAAAGTTCCCCCACTTAAAATGATGACAGAGGTCAGTAATTTGCACCAGAGGTACACTTCAACTGTGAGAGACAGAATGTGAAAAAAAAATCCATGAATTCACATGGTAGGATTTGTAAAGAATTTATTCGTAAATCAGGGTGGAAAATAAGTATTTGGTCACCTCAAACAAGGAAAATCCCTGGCTCTCACAGACCTGTAACGTCTTCTGTAAGAAGCTTTTCTGTCCCCCACTCGTTACCTGTATGAATGGCACCTGTTTGACCTCATCATCTGTATAAAAGACACCTGTCCACAGCCTCAACCAGTCAGACTCCAAACTCCGCCATGGCCAAGACCAAAGAGCTTTCGAAGGACACCAGGAAAAGAATTGTAGACCTGCACCAGACTGGGAAGAGTGAATCTACAATAGGCAAGCAGCTTGGTGTGAAAAAATCAACTGTGGGAGCAATCATCAGAAAATGGAAGACATACAAGACCACTGATAATCTCCCTCGATCTGGGGCTCCACGCAAGATCTCATCCCGTGGGGTCAAAATGATCATGAGAACGGTGAGCAAAGATCCCAGAACCACACGGGGGGACCTGGTGAATGACCTGCAGAGAGCTGGGACCAAAGTAACAAAGGTCACCATCAGTAACACACTACAACGGCAGGGAATCAAATCCCGCAGTGCCAGACGTGTTCCGCTGCTGAAGCCAGTGCATGTCCAGGCCCGTCTGAAGTTTGCCACAGAGCACATGGATGATACAGCAGAGGATTGGGAGAATGTCATGTGGTCAGATGAAACCAAAGTAGAACTTTTTGGTATAAACTCAACTCGTCGTGTTTGGAGGAAGAAGAATACTGAGTTGCATCCCAAGAACACCATACCTACTGTGAAGCATGGGGGTGGAAACATCATGCTATGGGGCTGTTTTTCTGCCAAGGGGACAGGACGACTGATCCGTGTTAAGGACAGAATGAATGGGGCCAAGTATCGTGAGATTTTGAGCCAAAACCTCCTTCCATCAGTGAGAACTTTGAAGATGAAACGAGGCTGGGTCTTCCAACATGACAATGATCCAAAACACACCGCCCGGGCAACAAAGGAGTGGCTCCGTAAGAAGCATTTGAAAGTCCTGGAGTGGCCTAGCCAGTCTCCAGACCTCAACCCCATAGAAAATCTGTGGCGGGAGTTGAAAGTCCGTGTTGCTCGGCGACAGCCCCAAAACATCACTGCTCTTGAGAAGATCTGCATGGAGGAATGGGCCAAAATACCAGCTACTGTGTGTGCAAACCTGGTAAAGACCTGTAGTAAACGTTTGACCTCTGGTATTGCCAACAAAGGTTATGTTACAAAGTATTGAGTTGTATTTTTGTTATTGACCAAATACTTATTTTCCACCCTGATTTACGAATAAATTCTTTACAAATCCTACCATGTGAATTCATGGATTTTTTTTTTCACATTCTGTCTCTCACAGTTGAAGTGTACCTCTGGTGCAAATTACTGACCTCTGTCATCATTTTAAGTGGGGGAACTTGCACAATCGGTGGCTGACTAAATACTTTTTTGCCCCACTGTATGTAGAACTAACGTGTTTATTTCTTTAAATAATGTCGGTTTTTCTGTTTATTTCTTCAAAGATTTACTTAACCAAACTAGCTTACTCCATTGGGGTGGCTGTAGCTGAGGAGGTAGAGCGCTAATCAGAGGGTTGTGGGTTTGCATGCCAAATATTCTCGGGTAAGATACTAACCTCAAGTTGCTTTCAGATGCATCAATCAGGGTATGAATGTAAGATGTTAGTGCTCTGAGTGTATTGTAGAAAAGCGCTTTATAAGACTCAGTCCATTTACCATTATGTAGCACTTCTGTTATTCAGCTTCTTCCAACATGTTTGCAAACCTATACTTTCAAAGTAGTTTTACCCAACACTGAAAATACCTTCAATGAAAAGCCCTCTTTTTTTAAGATGTTTTTATTGGCATGCAGACACATTTGTTGACACAAATAACAGCAAAGTACAACAGTTGATTTAAAAATCACAGCTCCAAATAAAACCTCCTGCAGAGAAAGTAAGTCACTGCAGTGCTGACATAAATGACAAAAGTCACAGTCTTTCTCTTCACACAGAGCACATGATGAATGACTTCAGTTGCTCTGTGTCACTTACACACAAACAGATAAAAATGAAGGCGGCTCAGTAAAATACTCCCGTTTTTCTTATTAATAAGCTGTATCTCACTCGCTGTGTGTGGGATTGAAATGGGTGTTTTCTGCCTTCCTCAACCGCTCCCTGTTCTGCAAACTTACCAGGACTGTTCTAGAAAAGAGAGTGAGTAGCTATAGCAGCTGACACGAAGGATAAAGTACAAAACATGCCGACTTTTGGTGACAAACTGTGTGACTGTACGCAAACACACACTTTTACACTTTGTCGGATGAGCGCTGCTCAGGCTATAAACGATAAAACCTGCATTCCACACATTATGGGGCCTACCTTATTTCATCCAGTATCTGGAGAGATTCTTCTTAAGTTCCTTTCTCTGAACCTAATCCTTCCTCCTCTTATGCATCCCTTGTTGCCGTTCCACCCACCTCTCCCTCATCCCGGCGCTCCCGTCTGGCAGCTCGTCATACCCCAGTCATCTCCTCATCACAAGAAAAAGAACCCATAGCTCAAATTTCCCCTGTGCTTGCGTCTAATGACGTGGCCCTTTTCCCTTATTTTCTACTATTTTTAGACCGGGGAAACTAAGAACATAATTGGATTTGCAGGGCAAGCTAACAACAGATGGGGCAGCAAAGCACCAATCCATTGTAGGCAGCACTGTGTTAATCTGATGCTTCAACTACTAGTGACACATTAGGTTAAAGCAGGAATAACCACAGTGTCTTCATGCAGCTACTGACAGCTTCATGTGACTTCTCTAAAAGTGATTTTCTGACAATGCATCATCAGTAGTGAGCTTTGCGTTTAAAAATTTGCAAAATAACAACTCAGTTGTAAATGATGTAGGTTACAACCTCGGATACCTCAGTACTATAAAGTCTTGTAATTAGACAGGCTCAAAAGTTAAATATTCCTTGAGAAAACTGTGTAATTTTGGGGAGGCAGTTTTATATGGTTTTTTTTTTTGTCTGCTTAATTACTTCTTTTATTACCCTAACATATGAAAGAGCACTTCGTAGAGACATCTGCATTTCCCCCATTCTCTGCCAGAGTAAGCATTTTTTTTCTATATAGACAACAGGATGAAGTGTGGAGACAAAAAATGATATCATTTAGAGAAAAAATGACTTAATAAACTTACTATAATAAAAAAATGGATAAACAGCTAAATAAAAGAAGGTAATTGATGTGTAAAGCTGTGTATAATTATATATTAGAAAATGTGGTGCTGGAATGATAAATATTGCAGTTCATAAGCTATGAAATAGCGATGAAATATTGAAGTCCACTGTGTGATTTCTTATTTCGAGGTATTGATCTGACAATTGGGCATCACTGATTAGCGCTGCTGCAGTGAGCAGGTCAGTGAAAATGGCAAACAAAGATGGAGATAGTGAGCCTTGGTGTGAATCTTTGTGGTGTGAACCCGTCTGTGTACCGTTCTCTTACTCAATGGGAGACTGCCTCTCCAACACCAAATCTGTGTAGGGTGCTGAATAAAATGTCATATGTATTTTACTTATACATAATTTAATTATATGTATGGGATATATGTTGATTTTGAGGCCTTGATAAGTCAAAATGTTACAAAGTATGAATCTATGGACCAACTTTTGTACTTTTAATGAAAGGTTTTTATCTAGAAAAGTAAAGCAAAGGCTACACCGCATAAAAGTAGTCTATAAATACCTTTAAATTGTCATTCAGGACAAAATTATTTTCATTTGCCGCTTTAACTATTCCAGTTAATCTTATACATGTTATTTTTTTATGTGAACCTGTCTTACATTTGCTTGATAGCTAGGTGTAGAAAACAGCTACAAAACTGATAATACTTTGTTAGCGCTATTTTAAATGTTACTCGTCACTTTTGTATAATGTTTTCAGTAGAAGATGAGTAGTTGCACCCTTCAGGTTTTTAAATAACCCTTTAGCTTGTAGTTAACATCCACCCATTCCCATTGAACGCGACATCATTCCAAAACGTTGCAAAACCGTCGCTTCCG
Organism: Neolamprologus multifasciatus; assembly: GCF_963576455.1. Classification (NCBI taxonomy): domain Eukaryota; kingdom Metazoa; phylum Chordata; class Actinopteri; order Cichliformes; family Cichlidae; genus Neolamprologus; species Neolamprologus multifasciatus. Next base: position 21,271,162 of record NC_140446.1, on the reverse strand, counting down.
CTTTGCAGACGTAGCCGCCGGGAACGCGCAGGCGGTTTTGAACGCCCCCCTGGTTCTCATTGTGCAGCCGAGGAAACATCGGAAGGTTTTGACGACGTTGGTATGAAATGGCAGAAACTGCCTGGGTCGCGGAAGCACTGAGACTAGGTTGCGTAGAAGCTACACATGTATCTTGCGGTGTTCCCAGCCTGCTAGTGTGACGAAACGGGAGTGTAACCGGAGGGAAGAAAGGGATTAAAGCGCTGTTTTCCTCCTAAACACCGTCCAGCTTGTGTCTCCGGCAGCAGGCAGCGAGTGGCGACTGCGGGGTCGACACTGTTGGAATTAACCAGAGAGGGGTGAGCTCGACATATGGATTTTTTTTCTCCCACTGAGACATGTTTGACGTGTTATTGTCAACTGCTGGGAGGGGAACGGACAAATGTGGGTCACACACATTACTCTAAATAGGTGTCACCATAACGTATAGGGTGACCAGCACCACAGCAGGCAGGACAGGTCTGGCCTAAATGGTACAAGGCAACCAGAGTGAGCGGCTACACTGGGAAGTATACCTATCCATGTCATTAGCACAGCTTACACCGCCAAGCGTGAACCGGGTGGTGTTTGCCACTCGTGAAATCCTCAAGGAAACCGCTATGACCTCCAGCTTGTGCTCACCTACAACCCCAGTGTAAACAGAAATCACTTATTAACGCCTTTGAATACACCCTGTTTTTATTCAGCACCGGTTTTCTGCTTTTTTTTTATGTTTTGTGTTTGGCAGCATAGCTGTACAGCTTGCAACATCACAGAGGTATATAAGTATCAGGCTCAGACTGCAGTCTTTGTGCTTGTGTGTGTTTTTAATGTGATGATTTAACCTGCAGATTGACAAATGTACTCCTTTTTTGCCAGTTGCATCAGTTTGAGAGCATTTCTCAGCTCCTGTCTTTATTATAAACAGGGATGAGATCAGAGGATTGTGTGTTTCTTATCTAACACACGAGATTATTAGCTTTATTAAGAATTTTATTATATGGCCAAAGTTGGGTTAGGCAGAAATCACCCCAGGTTGCAGCTTGTGCACTCACTATGTGCATCTTGGTAACACTGAAGTGCTTCTGTCGTCATATTTGGGCGATGCAGCTCTCACAGTGCACTGCACATTGCTAGCGGGGCTTTTGGGAACAACCTGCCAAGAGGACAGCGATGGTCAGGCCAAAAGATCCAAGAAATCTGATTCCTGCACCAAAAGCAAAAGGTAGCCTGCAGAGCCGGGATTATGAATCCACATCGAGCCCACTCTGACATCTTGATACTGAAATGTCCGAGGGATTATAACCCTCTTAACTTGTGAATTTTACCATGTTTTCAGCTGATTTGTGTTGTCTTTCCGTGACAGCTGTTTGTATCTAGACACCCATCAGCAGGCCATTTTATTAGTAGACACAAGTGTGTAGCATCATTATTTTTTTTTTGGAGAGTGGAGTCATTGTTTGACATAAAACCAGTCGTCACGGTAGCGATGCAGTGCTCGTCCTGCTGTATTTCTTCTGCTGGGACCAGCCCTAACACAAATACAACAATTAACCCAGCACGTCACAGTTCAAACAGTCACAGCTGAGAGCAGAGACGGTTGTGCCTCTCTGCACTTTTAGATTATGGACACAAAAGGTTGGTCCATATTGCTTTGTTTTTGCCTACAGAGGCCTTAATAGCATATACATTAACCTAAATAAATTAAGCTTCTTAAAAGAAGGGCCCAGAATTTCTGAGCAGGAAACGGAAAACAATCATTTTTTTTGTATATTATGAATTGTGACGCGTCCTCTTCATTATCTGCAACATTTTACACACTGCTCCGGTCGTCTTTGTTATTTTCAGACAGCGTCTGTGATTTGACATTGCTGTCACAGTGTTTGCAACTACAGTATTAAATAGTAATGTTAGACTGTTATCAGTTATGTTTACATACTTGGGTTGTGGACGTGCAGTCTCATATAATGCATTTATTTACTGTAAACAGCATGCTGATAAGACACTTAAGCAGAGCCAGTTTAAAAATGCTAAACTAGCCGACATGGTGGGGGGAAAATCCAGTCTGTCAGCATCTTATCCAGCTGCCTGGTTCGGTACCTGTAGATTGTCACCATTCTAAAATTTTCATCATCATCCATGAGCTGAACTTCTTATATGTTGGCGACAACTATGATGACGCTACCTGCAGGTCCTAATTGAAATAGGCTTTCAGGCTGTCAAACAGTGCACTCTTCAGTTTGTAGGAATATTTTGTGTTTGACCAGGCGTTTCCTCAGATTAGATGTATTGCCTTGTATTGAATTTTGAGCTACAAATAATGTAGAAAGCACTATTTTGTAAAATAGAATCACACCTGAGACTGCTTTCTGCTTTCCACCGCCTCCTTTTCGGTGCATGTTGTTCTTCAACATGTTGCAGAGGTGGCATCGGATGCTTTGGGTCCCTTTGTTGTTCTAACCCAGTTTTTTTTAAATTTATTTATTTTAAAGTCGAGCCTTGTGTTGTCTCACACATTAAAAGAATAATTCCCAGTGTCATCCTCAGAGTGAAGATTACAGCTTATTAACTCTGGTATCAGATTACTACTTGATACTGGCAGATACCTAAAGCCAAGGTATTGGTATCCTATCAGCACTGGAAAAAGCTGAATGAGCGGATCACTAGTCTGGAGCCTAGGGGATGGGTCTATTTACTGGTATTATAGCATGTGCCCCTCTGCTTTATAGATTGGTTAAGCTTTTCTTGTGGTGTGTTTCCTGTTTGCTACCATGAGGCATGTGATACTCACACATTATCTGCCTGTTTTTTTTGTTATTTTTGGGGTTTTTTTTTAATTTAGGTTTTTCTTATTCAGAGTATTGTCAATTACTTGATCAGCAGTTTGTCAGACAGCTTGAAATCTAGGCCAAGATTACAGAAGTTTAACAATAAAGCCCTCGTGGTTTGTGTCTGCAGATGGCCATGAGAGAAGTGTCATTCAGGGCCTTTATTGGTACCAGAATTTGGCACTGAATAAGGCCTTGTGAGCTCTTAACAGCAGCAGCTACTTTGGCTGAGTGCGAGCGCTTTGAAGATAAAAAGCGATACTGCTGGTGGAATCGACTGTGGTCACCCAGATAACTTGGAACTGTTTGATATTTGCAAGAATCTCGCGTTTATGGTTTTTCTTTTCTGGGTGAAACAGAACAAAGGTAGAGAAGATGGGAAAAGAAGGATCAGCTCCCAGCAGTGACAGCGTGATGGACAGCTGTGTGGGAGAATATCTGGACAGGAGCGGCAGTTCAGAAGCCATATCTGCTACTTTTTGACACAGTTATCTGTTTAGTTCTGTCTGGCTGTCAGAGACCTTATTTGCCCACCACCAGTGTGTCAGTGTATGGCAGTAGGTGTGCCACGTGTGCTTAATTTGAATTCTGATACAGCTGCAACTTTCATGTGCCACATGTGTTTATAAAAGCAGGTTGATGGGTTTAAAAACACTGTAGTGCTGTAGTATTGTCATTTATTTTCAGATTAGCATGTACAAACTAATCCTAATTGATAACTGAGTCAGTTGTCAAAAAACCTGCACCACTGCTATGGCAGTTTTTCTTTAAAAATGTCTTAAACCTTAGTTCTACTGAGCTGCTTCAGTGTGTTTTCACATGTGTAAAAACATTTATCATTAAGAGCAGGATAATAACATACATTAGCTAATTAAATGGTTGGAGCTGGTGTCTTAAGAAAACATCCCTGATGCTTGGGCCTGGCAGAGTGTTCAAAAGCCAGCCCGGCTGTGGTGAGAGCAGCTTATACTCGGAGTCCTGCTTGGATTTTCATCTGGAAAACTGCAGAATCTTACCTGTGCAGACTAAATAATTAATAAGCTAGTTTAACAGCTTCTTGCACAGTTAAGTATTTCCTGATTCATGTTGAGACAGAGATGATTGCTTTTTTTAAAATTTCCATTCAGTTATATGTAGATCTTGGCCCGTCTTACCTTTGTGGTCGTCTAGGGTTGTGCTGTTGTGATTATAATTTCTTATTCAAGTGGTTCAAACATACCTGTGTAGGTTGACTTGATTTGCAGTTCCACAATTCCTTTACATACATTATTTTATTTTCATGCAGGCTTCCACACGTGCACCATTCGCTGCTTTCTAACAACTGAGGTTGATGGGGCTGATAGCTTGATACACTCCATCAGATTGCTGAGTTCCATCTTAAAAGGAAGCTGGGGATTTACCTGTACCACAGGGATCCTGACAACCTTTGCAATGCTCTTCCTTCACATAGGAGAAATGATCATGTACCATTTGTTTAGACATACTCTTTGCAGCGCTGGGATAGAGCTACACATACTAAGTAAAACAGAGCTTGAATACGCCCTCTCCCTCCTGTGTGGCCTATATTTGATATGCTAAATGACTTTTTCTGAAAAGCGTGTCCAGGAGTGTTTTGCATGGTATTTCTGGTCTGTGCGCAGAAGGATACCTCTGGCAAATAAAGCTGACATTTTTGCTTTGTGGTGGATGCGGCTAAATGTTGTACATGAAAGAAGCTGAGCTCATTTGGATTGAACGGGGAACTGAATATGAAAGCGACGTGGAGGCCTCAGAGTATTTGCTGTCATAGTTACGCTAGACATAATTGTTCTAGTAAATTCTTGCATAGTTGCTATAGTAGTCTAATGACATGATTGAAAACTGAATCCTTAAAACCATTGCTGTTTCATACTTAACTTCATTTAAGAGTTGCTTTGAGGAAACATACTGACGACAATTTTTTTTCCTCTGATTCAACAAAAGCTGGTCAGCTGGCAGTTTTTCTGTGTCGCCTTGGTAGTCGGCAGCATGCAAAGTGAGAAAAATTAAATATCTTCATAGGTCAATCTAGCTAAACTGGATAATTTAAACTTAAATTATTAAAACAAACTAGTGGGGCTTTACACAGTGAGACTTGACCTGAGCATTATGATGATGATGATGAGATAGCCTTTATTTGTCAGTTGCAGTTGCCCACAACCGAGATGACAGACCTTGCCAACCGTACATACAATACACAAACATCACATTGCTGAGACAGGTCAGGCTAGGTAGCAAGGGGAAAAAAACATCGAAATGTGTTACACAAAAGGATAATACAGGAATGCACAGATATCAACACTAGGGATGAGTATTGATAAGATTTTCACGATCCCGATTCCATTTTCGATTCTGTTTAACGATTTGATTCTTTAACGATTCTCTTATCGATTCTTTTTTAAAAAAAAAGGAGAACACTAAGGTCGATTAGATTAGAACTTTGTTTTATATTTTCTCTTTGAACAAGATAGAAATTTAGGAGTAACATGGCCTTACAAACCCAACAGTGAGATCTTAAGAGGTCCACAGCCTACAGCTCTTCAATGGGGTGTCACAGGGTCCCCAGGAAAAAAATTGTAAATGTAAAATAATAAAATAAATATTCTGCTGTAGCAATAACAAAGTATAACATAAATTCTTCTGTAGCAATTACACAAGAATATCCAGTAATGTCCCTGCCTACAATTAAACACATTCACTTACCAAAAATTGGGGCAAATGGGTGCAAGCCTTTTACCACAAACTTAGTCACTGCTCGGTGACATTCGTCTGTCCTGGCCTGAAAGGAGACGCTACCAGAGACTGCAGCGAGAACTGCCAGCGAGCGCCAGCCAGACTCTGTCTGTCTCTCTCATCATGGTCACCTAAATGCACAGTAATGGCAGGTTTTGTAATAAGGCAGATTGCGCTAACATAATATCCACTGTTAGTTGATTATTTACCTGCCGCATTAATGGGAGAGGACGTGCAAACGTTACCGCTGCTGCTGGGTTAAGATTCACGAGTCCGGAGCGGAATTAAAAACACGACATTCATTTAAGGTCATCGTGTGTTTTGTGAGCAAATGCTTTTGCATATTCGTAGTGTTTCCTCCCTTAAATGAAATATCTACTTTGCAAGTATTGCAAGTTGCCCTGTTGTCATCCGTTCTCGTAAAGTATAACCAAACTTTTGAGCGTTTGAGCCGCTTAGGCGCCGTGTTTCCTGCCAGGTAAATGACGCTCCGCAACGTGGTGACGTCATTCGGGGTGACTGGAATCGATAAGGAAATTGTTTGCAAAAATGGCAAACAATTCCAAGGAATTGAAACAGTGGGAACCGGTTCTCAACAAGAACCGGGTTTCGATACCCATCTCTAATCAACATACCATAACACAATAAAACACAGACAAGCAACATGGGAGAGTATTCCAGTGTGTACAGCTGATCTGGGACCGCTGCAATCTTCGATTGCGCCTCCAGCTGATCCGTTGTCCACATCGGATGGAAGGTAAGCAGGAGGCGTTGGATTCGGGGGAGGGAGGGTGATAGTGAGGGCGTATCAGTATCAGTGTACATGTTTCGTGCGTGTGCATGTGTGTATCCCGTGTTCAGCTGAGAGAAAGTGTCACCATGCCCAGTTAAGCGAAGGTCAACGGTCTCCAGTGGACCCAGGTGGCCTTGAAGGAGGGACAAAGAGTTCTGACAACAATCCTGTTATCATGGGAAGAATTTGTTGTTCCAGTCGGCTTCAACCTTGGCAGGCCTTCAGCTGGCGCCAGGGGGGCCACATGAGTGAAGATGATGAATGTTTGGGTTTAGTGCGAACAAATGCATCCAATTTTTACAGTTGGTCTAATGTCCATCACTGGTCACCAATTATCTCAATTCCCGTTGTTCTTCTCCAAGATCTTATCCATATTGCCTTCAAAACACAGTCTGAGTACTCAAAGCCCTGCCATCGCCTATCATGTCGGCCAGACTTATGGGATTTTGAACAGCTGTAGCCGCTTCTTGTTCTTCGATAAGCCAGCTCCAATCAGCCCGAACTCTGTTATCGTGGTTCCAAATTGGTAGATGTCGTTCATTGTCCTCCATCGAGAGTGTCGCCAGACACACGACGCAACCGACCATCGAGTATCCGGCAGCAAACGTCTCCGCAGGACAATCGGGCTCTCCCAAGCCTAGCAGGGTGTCAATTCCATTACGGGAGCAGTTGATCAAATCCATAATTCTTTAGGTTTTAGAGAACAAGACTGGGAAACTCTTTGAGGGTTAGAGTTAGACGAGACTAGACAAACGCATAGAAGCAGCAGCAGGGAAGATAAGGGAGGGAGAGGGGAAAGATGCGTCCGCCTCCTCCGAGAGCCAAAGAGGGTTATGAACCCAATCCAGCATGCAGTTGAGCCAAAGAGACCAGTGCAAAGAGAGAGATCCTAAACACAAGAATAACCAAAACAATCTGACTGTGTGGTTCAAAGACACACGAGTTAAAAGGTGCGTTTGGTTTAATTTGGTTTAGTCTGTGGACTGAAAAAGAGAGGGACCATTGGGCTTGTTATCTGCACTCAGTTCAAACGCCTGCATCACTGATGGTATGGGCTGCATTAGCGCCTGTGGAATCAGCTTGCACATTGGGAAGGCACCATAAGGGTTGTAAGGCTCAGACTAGTGTCGGTTGAAGCATCGTACAAGAGCTGGTTGGAGTTTAAGGGAACGATGGCTGCAGGTTTAATGTATGAGGAACATTGAGTGCACAGTTGGATACTATTACGTCACATTAACACAGCAAAATGTTGCATTTTCCTTCAACTGAAATGCCAATCTAGAGAGCCTGTGTAGGTAAACTCTGATTAAAAATGCATGAAGAGTGTTATTGAATTTAGCAGCTAGCACATTTATTATTGTTTCTCCTGCTGTTTTGTTGTATACACTGTGTGTCTTTTTGTTAAACATCCAGCAGCACACTTCTTGCTTGTGTTCAGGGTTGTTTGTAAGTTGTGCTCTGTATTCATCCCTGTACCTCTTCTCCGTCCGGCTTAGATGCCGAATTTTGACAAGGTTCTGCAACGGGGAAGAGAGATGTTCTGATCAGAGTCAAAGAGAATAATGCAGCAGGAGAGGGCACAGAGGAGGAGAAGCAGAAAAGACAAAACACAAGCAGCACAGGCAGAGCTGTGTTTAGAGCAGACAGGCAGGGTGGCATGTGAGCCAGTATAAACATCCATTTCTGAATGAATCTGTTGGTTTCTTGTAATTCGGGTTTGCTAGTTTTAATTAAAACTCAAACGATACGTCTTCAAACAGACGCGCATCTCATTTTTGATACTTGGAATTAGACCCCTGTTCTTGTTGGGCATCAACATACAAGTAGGAATATCCAGTCACTAGTATGTCACTTTACAACTGGCCTGACGATGCATCTTGACTGACCACTTATAATAGGATCGTAGTTTATAGGTGAGTGTATAATGTCTGAGCCCTGAAAGGAACCAGCAGACATGCACGCATGCATGCCCTGCACTTCAAAGTCAAATCTTGACCGCATCTTTTAAGTCCTACAACCTGATCTGTACTGTGATCAAACACAGTACTTTATTTTTAGTGTGCAGTTTAGCCAACAGCTATATGCAAAACAAATAGTGTATTTTTAAAAATATGGCAGGAGGCACATTATTTGATGTGACTACCACTGCATTTTCAAGAAACGCAGCAAAAAGAATGTGACCCCGTGTGACGTAGACCACTTCAGAATGTGGTCTACCACATCCAATCTCAGTACGTATTGGGTGCTTTCACACCCGTCACTGTTGGGCAAGCGCAGTGACTCAGTTCCTTTCTGCACTGCGTCTCAGATGTGACTCAGGTTTAGCTGAGGTGTTCTTGACTTCAGTCCTTCAAAGCAGCGTTGAAGCAAAGGTGAAGAAAATGAGATAAAGCTGAATGTTCTTGCCCTCAGCAGTTGGCTGTGTTTTTTTCTGTTCTTTGAAATGCACCTGTGTTGGTCACGTGGAGGGGCAGCAGCAGTAATCACTGTTTGTTTGACTGAAAGTGTGTTCTGGGTTTTATACTTATGCATTAAATGTGCCATAGGTACTTGACCCTTCTGAAATCCTACACTGTGCTGTATCCTCATACACACCTTCTTAGACCTACTACATATCGAGTCATCACAGCTATCCCACATCTGTTCGGTACTGCTGTTTCTGCTACTTATGCCTCTGCTGCCATTTTTCAAATTGACTGGAACAGAATGATTCAATTCCAAGAGAGAGACCCCACCACTAACTAATGCTTCAGCAGTGAAAGGATAGAGCAACACAGGCAGACTACCCCCAGGTTTAAAAGCTGGCACTGGTATCGGTCACTTGCTTTCTAGATTAATCTTAGTAAGTAATGACAGAAATTAAGATGACTCCACTGCTGTTATAAAGGTGTTTTTTCCCAAATAATATCATCCATACCAAAACAGTATTTGTTGTTGTACTACTCGTACCAACAGAGTGCTTTGTTTAATATGATTTTGTTAATAGACATATTTCTTTGAAAGCTATCCTAGATAATAAGTTCTTAATTTCTGTGTATCAAACAGAGTAGAGGAGGTTGGTGGGCTGACTGATACTGAAAAGGAAGAGGGTGGGGTGTGGTCTGCCTGCAGTAGCTGGAGAAATCCAGTTCAGGGAATGACCCGTGGAACGTACAGCTATCACTACACAGCCAACCTCCTCAGCACAATGCTCCAAATTCCACTAATGATTTGTCATCTTCATCCCCTGCACGAAACCCGGCTTCCTTCTTCCTCTGTGCCTTGATCACTCCTCCCGTCGCCCTGACCTTTGGAATTTATATATGTGCGCGCAGGTCCTCTGGGCTATAAGTTGGATTGCAGAGGCTTAGTTGTCATTACAGTTGATGAAGCTTCCTTAAGGATTTGAGACACGGCTGGTTTGATTTTTCTGAGATTAATGAGTTCTTCCGGGTTTTAATTGGGGGGGAAGAAGCGGAAGAAAGCAAGACAGGATTTGTACCATTATGTTTTGCGCTGCCGTAGACCTGATCACTACAAGTCAGTTATTTTCAAGAAATAAATCTGATTTTGTTTGATACAGATAATGATCCTAAATATTCATTATGAAAGGGTCATACATAATGCTAACACTGTGAACATTTGATTAAATGTAACCGATAAGATAACTGCTTCCTCCTGGCTTGTTTGATTGAATTAACTAGTAGCCATTGTAAGATAATAAACTGTGTCAGACGGCCTGTATTGTGGGATAGTGTATGGAAATACTTTCCTGAGTGCTTCAACAGAAATTCTTCAAATATCAGTTTTAAATTCGGTGCAGTTTTCAGAAAATAGTTTAATTCTGCTAGGGCAGAATTAAAAGAACAGTAATTAAACATCAGGTGGTAGGAAATCTATAAACTGATAAGCTGATAAAAGATGGACATAGCCACTGTCACATCACTCATTAGTTTTGAACTTTTGTTTTGTTTTTTTTATTTCTTTCAAAACAGTATAGCCCCTTTTCCATTAATACTTACTCTGACTCTTACTGGTTCACAACCCAGTGTGCGTGCTTGTCATCATAGCAACACGTCTGGGCATCCAGCGATGTAATTAATTTGCGACATGAACGCTACAACAAAGGTGGACATGTGGCTTTTTGTGAGACACGGGGAACACAGCCATTTTGTTTGGGGGTTTTTTTTTTGGGGGGGGGGGGGGGTTTGGTGGCTTAAATTTTTGTGAACGAGAGGCTCTCATGACTCATTCAGTGATGCTACTGCAGTGTGGCGACGTCACATTTTACTACCTGCACGGATCGCTTGGAATCCCGGTCGAGCAGGTACTAAAAAAGTTCCTGGTACCAGGTACTATGACCTACTGGGAATATACTGCAAACCGTGCTGAGTCAATCCGAGTAGGTACTAGAGCAGGGCGATATGACCAAAAATATTAATCACGATATACGTTTGAAAATTTGCGATAACGATATAACTGACGATATAATTGACACGAGACAAAACACTTTACAACTCCACAACTTTATTAGTGCAAAAAACCGCATCAATGTATTTTCACTTAAACAAGCAGCTGTTTTTTGTGCATTGAAGTTATATAAAAATGTAACAGTGCAAATTCCTTGCTGACAGTTTAACCAAAAGGCATTTCCAGTGGAAATTGGCCGACATATCTTCAGCATAACCATGTTTAATATCCACAAAACTTAAAAAGAGGTTATACACACACAATACGGAAATATTATGTTGAAGCACAGTACGTATCACTCCGCGAGGCTCCTGCCTACAATAGCCGTAATGCTCTGACAATCCATCAAGCGATGCGGGTTCGTAGCTTAGCAAAGTCGTACTAAAACATGTGACAGATTTTCCAGCGCCGTGTACGACATAAAATCTTTTCGAGGTCAGTAAACACAACCAGAATTCATACATAAGGCACACGGGATTATAAGGGGCACTGTCAATTTTCAGAAAAATCAAAGGATTGATTTTAAGTGTGCCGTATTTTACAAAAAACACTGTAATAACGATGTCCCGCTAGCATGCTCTACCAACAATAGTGTTTCTTTGTGTATCTGACGGACAAAAGCCAAACCAGTTCCACACCACTCAAGTTGCAGCATTTTTACAAACCAATTCTGGTTCATCCATTTCATTCAACAATCCGCTTTCGCTCTTCTCATTCTGCGTCGCCGCCATGTGCGTATGTAAACATAGGCACTGCGCATGCGCGTTTTACCCATATTCTATCGCGATATTTCATTTTCCTATCGTTACCCAAAATTACACCGGTATTACCGTGAACGGTATGATATAGCCCAGCCCTAGTAGGTACTATTGAAAAAGAGTATTATGTGACTGTCAACTGGAAGAAAGGGTACCACAGAGGAGTGATCAACTAATATATGTTCCTGCTACCTAGCTTGGTTAGTAACCTGTGTAATTTTGAGCGCCAGAGAAACTTAAGGGCAGACTGTCGCTGTGCCTTTAAAGCCAAATCTATTTGTTTATGTGCTGTACAGTTGATCTGTGGGTATGGACTGTTGGAACTAGTCCCACATGGTGACTGAAGTAACTCCAGTTTTTAGAACTTGTTTACTTGCATTTCCTGAACAGGAAAGCCTTGAGAAAAACACTGTTGAAAATGTAGCTTTTCTGTTTTGTTTGATGTAATGAGTCAGTGAGGGTGGTCTTTGCTCAGATCTGATAGATTTGTTCCTCCAGTCTCAGCACAGTACAGTGTGTATCATTTACTCGATGATTTATCTGCTTAGTCTGTCAATTGTAGCATTTACAGACACGCGGAGATGCATTTTCAACACTTTTCTGCTTTGTCATTCACATTTTTATGCACAAATTGTAAATATGCCAAAAAAGAAAAAGGACGGTGGAAAAATACTTTTTGGCTGAGATAACAAACGGCAACTTGGATGCTGGTAGGACCTGCTCGCATACTTTGCCTGGGGACAACTATTTATGGCTCACTGATTTTACACTGGGCTTTAAACATAAAGAGGGTGTGCTGTAATGCACAGCTATAGTGTATCTTGATTGAAACATGTGTTCTAGAAATCTCTATAGTCTGATCTCCTGTTAATACTTTGCAGGTCTTGAGAGGCGAGCTCCATTTGGATGCCCAGTCACCGATTTTGTCCAAGACTTCACCATGAACCGAAACAAGCGTGAAAGGGAGTACTACAGTATAGATGTGGGCGATTCAACTTTTACAGTTTTAAAGCGCTACCAGAACCTAAGACCCATTGGATCCGGAGCACAGGGAATTGTTTGGTGAGTATATTTACTTTCTGCTGACCCAGATGACAACCTTCACTTGCAGATTGGTCACTTCTTTACTCAGCGAAAAGTTAGATTTAACTTCACCACCAAAACCTGTCTAACATTTGATGAAAGCTTGAAAAGCACACCTTGGACTTTGCCGGCTGCCGTTGACAAAAGTTGATAAGAACAGATGTAAAAAGAGCAGCATAAGTTGCATACAACACAGAAAATCAATGCATAATATTCTATTTGTTGACAGCACAGTGTGGTGTTATCTTTCCTGTGAAGTTTTGTTGATGTGAGAGGGTTAGGTGTTGGAGTGAACTGATTCACACCACAATTGGTTTCTAAAATTTTCTAGGTTTTTTTTTTTTTTTGGTATTCTTTCATATTTGCAATGAGCTGTGAATTATTATTTTTTGCTTATGCATCAAGTGGTTGATTGATTGGCCCATCAAAATCACACAGGCTGTCAGAATGAATCCATTTCAACTTGTAACATAAGATGAGCTTGACGAACTCATCTAGCGTCTTTGCTGTCATTAACCTTCTCTCTTCCTCATACCAGGTAGGAATACCAGAAAACTGATGCACAACACAGTTAAGAGTGTCAGTTAAGACTTTAGCTTGTCATGTAAGAACTTGTTGGCTACAAAATCTCAACAACTGCAGTGCTTAGTGCTGGAAAAGGATTAATAGTGGGCCTGTTAAACGTTTCTTTATTTTCTGTCCCATCTGTAATGTTACGACGCTGTGAGGTCGTACACACATGATCAAAGTTTTGTTTAAAGTAATAAAGTCAGGTATGTACAAGTAATCCCTAAGAACCAAAAGCTCAGGCTTGATGCTGCTCTAAATGCTCAGTTTCTTCTCTGTTATGTCAGGGAGAGGGGATATTCCTAATATCATCAATTCAGGCATACAGACCCACTCACATGAGGGGTGGACTACAAAGCAATTACAACACAGAGCCCTTTTTAACATGCCCGTTCTGCTTCAGGCATTCTGCACACTCACATTTCTGCACCACCTGACTCTAGTCCTCACAAAATGACACAATTGAGTTCCACCTACAAGAGAATCCGCTCATATGAAGCTTATAAAAAATATTACTAGAAAATCCTACAGAGGGATGCTGCATAAAACAATTGTAAATGTGTTTGTTTGTACACTTGTTTGACTATTCATTTTATTTCTATGACAGCTGCACAGTGGATCTCTTTAACGTGACATTTAAGAGCATTTGCTGACATTTTAGCGGTATAAAACAGAGCAGCACAGCAGGACTAAACATGTTCGCGCATTTTCTACAGTTATAACTAAAGTTCCTCTGACAGTCTAAAGCATACTTGGCATTACTGATGTACATCTCTGCATATGAAACATCACCTATGGCCGGCATTGACAAGAAAAGAATTTGGGTCTACATGGTGCTTTATCCAGCCAATTATAAACCTTAGCTCATTGGCAGTGATGTTTTTTTTGTTTTTTTTTAACAGATAGAGTAACCAACCTAAGTTTAAAGTTGGAGGAGACATTATGGGCTGTCCGAATGTATTGCTCAATAGACAAAGTTTGCTGACTCATTCTGCATAGAAATGTCCACTCCTCAGTTTATCAGTTATTACCAACTAAATTTGTTTCTTTTATTTAAAAGGAAACCGTACGGGTGTAAGGATTTAATATTTTGGTTGCAGAAATGAAGAAAAACCAAGCTTTGTTGTTTAAATAGTGTAAAAAATAGGTCTTCCTCTCTCTTTCTGAGGCCTCGGGGAGCGTGTTATATGTTCTATTAGATGGATTTCTAAAATTCTCTCAAACCACATATACCACATATATTTGGTCAGGTTTAAAACCGAGCAAGGCATGCTATTTGTCAAATGATTCTATTAAAAATGCTTCAAAAGGCGCCGCAAACGTGGTCAGGACTTCAGGTCGAGTGGTTCTGTTACTGGCTGTGAAGCTGTAGCTTTCTGTAACCTTTAAACATACACAACATCAAAACCTTATTTGATGATTTATATCAAAATGTAGTTCGTGTATGGCTTTCATGACCAGGGAAATCAGTTTTTGGTAATGGGATGTAAACATGTTTGTTTCTGTTGTAAAGCTGGTCATTTAACCCAGGGGTCATTGGGTTTTATGGCAGTTTGCAGAACTACAGATTTTTGGACTTAAGTGCAACACAAGGGATAACTTTTTAGAGCTTTTTTAGCTCCCCCTTAGGTGTATATTATGGGCAAAATATTAGCAACAGACTTGGCTCACTTTAGTTCAGTTCTATTTCTCTCTTCCTCTGCTTTCCTGTCAGTCTCTACTGCCCCTAATAAATAAAGCTGAAAAAGGCAAAATCTTCATATTCCTTTGGCCATCAGGGAAAAACAACAAAAACAAAGAACAATTTTTGACATCCATTATTGCTGACTGAATTTCTCCTGTGCTCCTTCACCCCAGTTCGGCGTACGACCACAACTTGGAGAGGAACGTTGCCATCAAGAAGTTGAGCCGACCCTTTCAGAATCAAACTCATGCAAAACGGGCCTACAGGGAACTGGTGCTAATGAAATGTGTCAACCACAAGAATGTAAGAGCCAGAATCTAATGGCATTTTTGTTTCTTTTTGCATGGTTTGAATGTTTTGGTCTAACTCTTTAGACATTAGAGGATAGCCTTACCTTTTGACTGTATAGTGTAGGTGCATTTCATGTAGATAAACCTGAGCATTGAATAGAAGTATAATTTAAGCAGGAGCAGAGAATGTACAGTAGAAATTAAAGGGGACAATTAGCTTTGAAAAGTGTTAGCAGGATGCATTTAAATGCTATTCTCATTCCTGTCCATTAAAATGATTTAAGTATTGATCTTTAGAGTCACTATATTCAGAGCTGTGTAAAGTGTGAGTCAGCAGGGAAGCAAAAGGACTGCACAATATGTTGGTTTTAAAGCAGAACCTGCTGAGCTCCACACATGGAAACGAACCATAAAAAATAGTGTTTTGAATGACCACAAACTTCTCGGTGCTGCTGCCTCGGAGGTGTGAATGAGGAAACCATCCTGCTGTTATTCATAATTAATGCTAACGCTTCCTCGTTTAACTTTTCAAATTAAGAGTTGGCCTTCGTGTCCAGGGATGCGGATGTGAAGATGTTGTCAAATATATAAAACAACTCCAGCAATTACACTTTTTTTTGTTGTTGTTGCAGATTATCGGGCTGTTAAATGTATTCACACCACAGAAGACACTGGAGGAATTCCAAGATGTGTGAGTATCAGCGAGTCAAATCGCAGCTGCTCAAATCAATACAGGATACAGAACGCCGGGGGCTTAGATGATCTTTTTGGGGGCTTAGCCGGATCTCTTGTTGTGCCTCACGTTAAATACTTCAGGGAAATGATGCTTTATAGCCAGTGGGATGTCAGGTGTGCATATTTCATGGTGAATATTAGAAAAGCACAGACCGGATCAGCTGGTGACAGGAATGAACCAGTTTTCAGGCTGATTGGCCACAATCTGTCACCAGCCTGACACTCACCTGTGAAGAGCTGTAGCTATACTATATATATGTGCCATGTATGCATGCACTTTAGTTGCCCTGGATGCCCTGGATGTGTTTCGAAGTCGACAAGATGTCCGTGTAAGTAGCTGTAAAATCAGAGGGGAATGCTGGGATGTGGGGGAAGTGATGGTTACCAAGAGTATGATGGGAACAAACATGATTAATGCCATCCTTTTGAAGCCCAGAGTGTGTATACACATAGATGTGTGTGTGTGTTTGTGTCTACTCTGCTGTGTTTGCCTGATTGGAGCTAAAAAGGAAACTGGACAAATCGTAGCCAGAGGGTAGCGGGGCCATCGCAGAGTCGGAGGATGAACACTGCATTTGCTTTGGTGTTTGTTTACTTGAATGTATACTGGCACATACATATGTGTACCCATACTATTGGTAATGCATTGTAGCCAGTTTCAGTATTTTATAAGCTGTGTGCAAGCACAAGTTCTGCTTTGTAAATGATCGTTCTGACACAAAGATGTTACTTTGTTTTTTGTTGTTGTTGTAACAAAACAAAACAAAAAATCTGTCCGAGGTTTCTTACTCCATGTAGTGACTGATGATGTAACAGCTGACAACTGTGATAACATCATCACTGTTTGGAGGAGATACCGTACTGTCACTTCCAAAATGCCAGGCAAATTAAAGCTGATTGGGTGAGAAAATCTCACACTTTAATGTAGCTTTATATTCTATTGGCATGTAGGAAACGTAATACAGAGTCAGGCACGTGCACATGCTGCATCTATACACTGTAATACACCCACTGAAACAAACATAAAAAGCCCCTGTGTTTGTTTGTCTCTGCCTGTGTGCTTATTTGAACCTCTTTCCTTGCAGGTATCTAGTAATGGAACTGATGGATGCCAACCTCTGTCAGGTGATTCAGATGGAGCTGGACCACGAGAGGCTGTCGTACCTGCTCTACCAGATGTTATGTGGAATCAAACATCTGCACGCCGCAGGGATCATACACAGGGTAAGCCATACCAGGGGGGCCACATATGCAGCTGTACAGATGTGACTCGGAGCAGTTGCAAGCTGAAGCTTACACTGAGTTAAGTTCGTGTTTTTATGAATTAAAAGTTTCACATCAAAGGAAAAATATGAGACTACTGAAAGATATCGAAGTTTAGTAGTGAAAACACAGTAGGGTGGTTGGAGGAAGGCAGTGACGGTGGTACGTTTTTGGTGACCAGTTGTGCAAACTAATGCTTAAATCATCTCTAAGTAAAATGTGATGTAGTTTAACTTCCTGCCATGATATACACTATAGATGGCATGCTTGTGGGCTAAGCTTTATGGGTTCTTGCAGCTTCTTTAGTGTGCAGACATAAAAGTGGAACCTTCCAGCCCGTCCACAGGATAAGTGTGCCTGCTAAAATGTCAAGGCGCTCTTTTAAAGCTGCAGTTGACTGGATCTCATTGCATTTACACTTACTGGCGTTTCTAACATGAAAGCACCAGATAACACAATCACACATTTACAGGTTGCAGTGGAGACACACACTGCACACTTGTCGTTACCTTGAAACATCACACACAGAATGACAGTACACACCCTGAGGCATCAACAGCTGTATGAATAGGTTTTTCATATGGACACACTTACACAGAGTGACTGGCAGCCTCCTGTCAATCACCCTCAGAGAGATGCGCTCCAGTAGATTAGCAGAGCTCCTCTTGCTCTGCCAGGCAGAACTAATTGAGCCGCAGGCGGAGCTAACCAGCCGCGCTCACACTGGCACAGCTTGGCACGCGAAGTTTTCATCAGGTGAACAGATGCAACGTGAGTCACGGATCGCCAGAGATCGTGCTCTCGTTTTTTGGGGGCATTGTCTCAGTGATCAGAGCTCTCTGGTCTGTTTCAGCTGCTCAGAAGCTACCTACGGAGGAGGCAGTATGACTGACTGTGGTTTAGCCCTCCAGTCTGATGTTCTTATGATTAACAAGTGATGATAATTATTATCAGGAGGATTTTCAGCTGTAGCGCATTAAAGATTTCCTGAAATTAGCGTTTGCCCGTGAGTACCCTTCAGGTGTAGTCTGTTTATTCTCTTCTCAAAACCAGACGAGGCTCATTAAGATGTTATCAGATTAGCCTGCATGTAAATAAGATTGAAAGGGGGAAATTATTGCAATAAATCACCTGGCATATGGCCAGGTTATAGCCATAGGCAATGAGTCTTTATCGCAGGATTGCTTATAGTTCCTCTCGATTCTGTCGGGTTAGCTTCAGAAGAGAGGAGACACCCTTGAGCAGATGGGCTGTTTTTTAAGTTCTTGTAAGGAAGCATTGCCAAAAAAAAGCACACAGAAATGAACACACTGAACTCAAGAGAACAGATAAACAAGGATGAAATGGTATAACCAAACAAAACAAAGACCTTTGTGGTTACAGTGATTCATCATCCTCTCGGTGGGTATCAGCTTTTCATTTAGTAGAGGAGAGAATGATCGCCTCTTCTGAGGGAAAACAAACCCTGATATTTGAGCCCCATTACACCAGCGACCTGTGTTTCCCATATATAGACATTTCTAGGAATATTTGTCCCCGCACCAAAAAAAAGAGTCTCCTTGCAAAGCGAGTTTGATTTTCAGTCAAGTCTTTTAGTTGTCTTTTGTGAAATGTTTAATCTATGTCAGGTTGTAACTTTTGCGGTGGTGTTGTGTTTGAACAGGACCTGAAACCCAGCAACATCGTGGTAAAGTCCGACTGCACACTGAAGATTCTGGACTTTGGTTTGGCCCGGACGGCCGCCACTGGTCTCCTCATGACGCCCTATGTGGTGACGCGTTACTACCGCGCCCCTGAAGTCATCCTGGGAATGGGCTACCAGGCCAACGGTAAGTGCAGGAAGTGGATGAAGCGGCTTCTTGACAGCGACCGGCTAATGAGGAGCTGCTGCCTGGCCTGCTGCATGGCCCTCACCCCCTGAGATGTTTCAGGATCACTTCCCAAACACTCTCTCCCACACACAGGCACACACTCCCTTTTCCTGTAAAGGTTACGCTCAGGGGGGGAGTTGGCATGTGTGGCATCGGTGCTTTGTGGGGAACTTCCTGTCTGAGGACTGTGGTGCCCAGCAGTGTTTTAGCATGTGTTTGATGTTTTATTAACAGGTTGCCTGTCCTGAGCTCAGCTCAGCTAAGCCAAAAAAATAAACCTCAGTATGAATACAGGCACTAATGCATGCTTCAGCAGTTTCACCGTGCACCCCTGCTTGAAACACATCACAGTTTGAGCAAGGCAGTCTGAAGCGCAGAAGTTGACGTATGGTATAATATGTCATATTGATCCATTAGATGCCAGAGCACCAATATCATATAGTTGAGCAGAAAGATTAGTAGAGGACTGGGAGGACTGTGCTATGAATTAGTGCAGCCCAAAGCTAGCAGAGATGAAACAAAGCATAAGAGATGTACTGCGATATGTGATTAAAACCTATCACCACTAAAACCTCAGTTCTGTATATAGATAAAAATCTATAACAGTGCAGTAAAAGCTAGGGAGACGCATTGGGTGCAGCTGTGGTGCCGGTGGTTTGTGTTAGATGAGCATTTCCTTTTAAGAAGATGGCCTTGTTGTGGGAAGTCTGAGATTCTCTGCTGTGATTGTGTGAGATATTGACATTATCAGCACTGAGCTGCAGACACTGTAAGGCGAATGCCAGCACAGCTCATTAGGTTACTGTAATACTGGACATAAAATGTATAGAGAAGCCCATGAGTGGAACAGTTTTGTTATAATGTTCTGTCCCAGTAAGGAAATAAAGATTGAATTGATTGGCTAATAACATGCTGAGAGTCAGGTGGAAGCAAAAACACTAAATGTAATTGGAGAGCTGCACTGTTTGTTTGTTACTTTTTAAATTCTGTTGATTTAAAGTGTACATATTCCCCTACAGCACAGGTGCAGGTAGTACAAGTCCCCTCTCAAAAAAACAATTAGAGGGTCTCATAAAAACTAATGCTCATCAGAAACACTGACCTGATTCTTTTATTTTTTTTTCCTGCTGACTTGTTGCATCTTTCTTTCTTATTTTATTTCCTTTTTTTGGGTTATTCTCTTCTCCCTCCTTTTATGCTGCACATATATAGTGGATATTTGGGCTGTGGGCTGCATTATGGCAGAAATGGTTCGCCACAAAATCCTTTTTCCAGGAAGGGATTGTATCCTTGAGCTGCTTGTAGCAGTGTCTGGCATTTCATGTGAAATGAAGATGGCCTCAAAACAGTCACCTTTTTAGATCTTCTTTTGTTTCCTGATTTTTATTATTTTTTTATTTTTCTTTCTCATCAAATACATCGCAGCTATAGAAATTCTGTTTCTTGGATTTGCCTGACACCTTGACTTGCAGCCGCCCACCTGCTCTTCCTGCAGATTCACTGCCTCGACTCCCTCCTCACTCACTCGAGCAGCAACACTGTTGCTTCGAGCACCATGACTGTCACATGAAAGACCTGAAATAGAATTAATAGTTTGCTCTGCCATAGCTGAGAAGTGAACTGCATAAAATCCTCGAACTGCTTAGCGTATGGCTTTTGTTGTAATGTGAAAGAAAAACTCTTAATCTAAAATTTAACACAAAAAATGATTTCTTGGCGTCATTAGTTGACAGTTTCCAGCTTAAGTTGCAGCGAGGATACAGAGAACATTAAATTGCATTTTTGCAAAAAAAACAAAGTTCTCATAAATCTTAAAAGTCTTGATCTGAAGGAGAAGTAAACATACATGTTTGCAGCTATGATGGAGACAAACACCTGTTAAACACTGATCCAGGTGTGAGAGTGCTCTCAGATGCATGCAGGTCATTTTGCGTCATGTGTCACCTTGCACGAACATCATCGTGTTTATGGATTATAATTTCCCCTCTCGTCTTGTTCTTATTTTCATTTTTGTTTTCCATTTGGTTTTCAGTCCTGCATGCTAATTCGGTGGTTGTCATTTCATTTTTCAGTTGATGTCTGGTCTGTTGGCTGTATCATGGCTGAAATGGTCCGGGGTAGTGTGTTGTTTCCAGGCACTGATCGTATCCTTAAGTTGAACCTCCATCCAAACCCCCGTCCTCCTCAAACGACCGTTGTCCCATCCTCTGTCTGACATCTTGTTCATATCTTTGCACACAAAAGGGGGGAAAAAAACCTGCCAAACCTGCTGTTTAATGAGCGATGACAACATTGCGCTCAGGGTCGACATTCATCACTCGCAGTGGCAGAGCTGGAAGAATTGTAGCCATCTTTAATGGCAAATGCTGGCTCATTACAGCAGGCAAAGTACAAGTTTAATTATGTGGTGACAAGAATAATGGCTCCAATCTATTTAGGTGACCCAGTAAGTCTTATTACACCAAGGTTAGCACTTCTATTATGCTGTATCAGACCCTGTTCAATATAAATGGTTATAACAAGAAAGTAAACATGCACTACAACTCTATTTGATCCCACTAGAGAAATTGTGAAGTAGTGGAGGGAAAGAATACAGGCATTTTATGCCCTGATTCAAAAAGGTCCCTATATAACAACATATTGTTAAAGAGCTCCTTTGTTTAGTAGTTATGTTTTTTTTTTTAATGGGCTGATCATGATATCACCGACTAGTTCCTAGTCTGAAACTTCAATATGATATTAGAATTTCATCATCTAGGTGTATTATGTATCAGACTGTAAAACTGCACATTCACTGACTATCAGTCCGCATTTGCTAGAATATCCTAAACAATCCTGCTTTCTGACACTTAAAGTTACAAAAATTCACATAATGGACTTAAAGTTTTATTCAGAATAAGTGACTGAGCCCATAAGATCAGGAAAGTATTTACCGAGGTTGGGACCAAGGCCCCTTACTACAAACTTTCAAACTAGGCTTTTTGCAAATGCCAGTATCGCCCCCTGTTGGACACTAGAGAGAATGCTGGTTTTAGGCCCTCCCCAATTGGTTTTAGTTTAAGATCCAAAAGCCAGCTAGACCTTTTATGTGAAAAAAGGCCACTCTGTAGCTTTGTGTCAAGGATGATATTGTCAATTGATTTGTTTTTATCAGATCTTTTTAGCAGTGTAGGGTGTTTGGTTGAAAACATGGCTTAATGGCTAGCTTCTAGGGGTGGGCGATATAAACGATATACGATAGAAACAATATAAATTTGGCCAACGATAGAGATTTTGACTATATCGCTCTATCGCGATAGCGCATGTTGATGATGTCATCAAGCTGCGCCTGTTTTGGTCGAAAGCATCGCAGTGGCTACAACCATTATCATCTGCAAATTATGGCGAGTGACAGTCACAGCAAAGAGATGAAGCACTGTTGAAATATGGGGAAAGCCAAAAACTGCGCTTCCTCCACTTCCGTACCATTGATTCATTAATGTTGAATTCTCTCGCAGCTGCTCTATTCCCATGTTGTTGCAGTATATTAATAACTAACCTTGTATTGTGAATGAATGATCTCAGTTGTTCTCCTGACTGAAGTTTGGCCCGTGTATAGCATCCTGCTATGCGATTGCATTTGTCCCTGACCACCAGAATCTCTCACGTTAACTTTTACTGTGCTAATGTTTTGCTCACATAGCTGTGTCGCTAGCAATCACGTAGCACATCATTATATACCAGGTAGTCCAACTTCAGTAATCCTGCAAACGCCACTGCTGTTTAGTTTTCTGTCTTCATTTATGTCGGAAGTGGTAGCAGAGCTGTACGTTTTTATTAGTTTCAAAAATCTCTCAGTCAGAACGTGGTATGAAATGTTTAGGTGTAAACTAGCGAGCTAACTTCCTGTTAACTTCTAACTCCATTAAATTTAATAAATTCTGTTTTCATGGATGCATGGATGTTAAACTTAATTGTTACACCCGATAAAGCAGCAACGCTGATGATTTAATTAAAGATGAAATAATTTAGACCCTTTTTAACGTAATGCTCTGACAATCCATCAAGCAGTGCAGCTTACCAAAGTTGTACTAAAACATTTTTTAACAGATTTCTGCACGCCAAAATCGTGATATATATCGTTACCGCACGTGCTTCAAATTATATCGCGATATGAATTTTAGGCCATATCGCCCTACCGACTGCTAGGATGCTAGCAGTCGGTAGCTTCGATTTGTCTTTATGCAAATTATTTACATTCACAAAAGCTGCTAAACAACAGACTAAAGGATAAAGAAAAAAATCAATCATAGCAAATGTACTTTGGCATTAGGAACTTAACAACCAGAGCTTTTTGTTTTCTCAAGGCTAGGTTTCTCCTTCTGTTTGTTCATTCATGTTTGAGAATGAACAAAGATGTGAACAAGCACTCTGAATGTCTTATGTGTCCTTACATGTGTGTGACTTCTATTTCCAACATCTGGATGTCTTACAGGTGAAACTCACATTGCTTCACTTGACGCCTAGCTGTGCAGATGTTTGAAATATATGTGTGTGTGTATTATTTTTTTCAGATTGTGTGTATCCCACTCAGCCCATCCTAACAGGTTTCTACAGAAATAATGTGCAAACGAAAATAATTTAGTTTCAAAGCTGTGTTGTAGTTATTTGTGGTTGTAGTTATTTGCTTTTGTTCTTTTTGTTTTGTTTTGTTTTGTTTGAGCTTTCTTTATCACCTCAGTATTTGGGAAACATGTCCAAACCAGATCAATGCAGCCCTGTCACAAACATTCCTCAAACTTCTCTCAAACTGGAGCATCTTGTTTTCCAATCCAGCCGTGCGCTTTTCTTAACACTATAACCAAAAGATATTGACCAGTGGAACAAGGTGATCGAGCAGCTGGGGACACCATCTCAGGAGTTCCTGATGAAGCTCAACCAGTCCGTGAGGACCTATGTGGAGAACCGGCCACGGTATGCTGGCTACAGCTTCGAGAAGCTCTTCCCTGATGTCCTGTTTCCTGCAGACTCTGAGCACAATAAACTGAAAGGTAGGGGTGTCTTGTAAATTCTTACTCAAGCACAAGAAGGTAATGAGTGCTGAAACAGTTTTGGTGGATGGTTGTTAGTAGGAACAATGAGGCAGTCATTAGTTATGCCACAGTGTGTTTCAGTTTTACTGCTTGAAATCACTGTCAAGAAGTTATCATCTGTGACTTTTTAGAGGTATTGTTTTTTTTTTTGTGTTTTTTTTTTGGGGGGGGGGGGGGGGGTTGCATTTGGAAGTGTAACAGATGAGTCCGTGGGTAGTCAGTGAGTACACATTCAAGGACGTATAGATATGAACTTCTCCTCCACATGTGCTTTGGGTTTGCAACCTAACAAATATCTGCTGACAGCAAAGCCAAAGCAAGATCACTGCTCAGCGGCAGTCTTTGCTTAACTACTTATTCTAGAAGCTGGCAGCACCAAAGTTGTTTCTTCTGTGAAGAGGAATTCACCTCAAGCGTGTCTTTCTCTGTAAATGGAGAGGTGGTGACAGGAACACTCACAGTGAGTGCCACAGAGCTGTTGTAAGATGTCGCAAAAAAAGTAGTTCTTTTTCAGTCCTTGTTACTTCACAGAAGTAGGAACATGTGATGACAGTGTGTTCCCCCCTCAAGTTCTCTGCTTTAACAACTTCAATTAGCTGTGATGACTCACTCTGTCAGGTTTCATACAGAATGTGAAACAATGTGTGATAATCAAGGCGGATGTCCTTGACAGGCTCAAATGGAGACAAAAGTGGATACATGTTCTCTGTTGAAAAGGCAAAAACCATTGGCTTTGTGCAGTTTTTTTTCTAGTTTAAGGTCTGTGTGAGTCAGTGTCAAAACCCTAAAATAGACATCACAGGTACAAACTTCTGAGTGAGCAAATAAGCTCTAACCATGTACCATTCAGACATTTTGCTTGGGAGGGGTAGGCAGTCACAAGAAAGTTTAATTCTCTCAGTCATACAGGATTGGTTCATGACCCCCTATTAACCTTCGTTAGTTTAGGGTAAAATATGTATTCCCTGGGTAAAAATGGTCACAAAGACTACGCTGCACCAAAAATCACCTTGTGATTGCCTTGATTGCTAGTAGATTGGCACAGTTGCCCGTGGTTTGATGCCCAAACTTGCTAGCCAATCAACAAGCAGTAGTTAAACTTGAAAAAGTGGTGCAAAGAATTTTAGAGAATTTAAAGTTGTCTTACTGCTGAAATCAACCAATGACACAGCTTTTACTCTGAAGCTGAACGTGCTCTGTTTCTGATTGGCATCTCACTCTTCAGTTTCACTGCTGCTTAGCAACTAGTTGGTGAATGTTTGCAAACAAGTTGGCAACAACGAGCAAACTCCTGTAACCCTTCACAATTAATAGATTACAAGTGACCTCTGTGTGACTAGTCTCTATGTGAGTGAGGCCTTAACTTAAAAAGGAATGGTCAGTGTGATTCAGATAGAGGCAAACTTAGGGCCACAGAATAAGATAAATGGGGATTAATCTCAACTGTGAACACCCAACCAATTTTGGCAGATGGCCTCCCTTTACCTGAGCCTGGTTCTGCTGGAGGTTTCTTCCTTTTTAAAGGGAGTTTTTCTTTCCCACTGTCACCACCTGCTCGCTCATAGGGGGCTGTCTGATTGTTGGGGTTTTCTGACTACTATTGAAGGGACCTCACAATATAAAGAATATTGATGGGACTTTTGTGATTTGACGCCGTATTAGGAAAGAAAATGGGTCTGAAAATATACATTTGGAGCTGAATATAAGCAGAATTTTTCCTTTAGTGGTACCACGAAAATTTTGTTATGAATTTTTTCCCTTCTTCACGGATACTCATTTGTTTACATTTCAAAGCGGTTGCTGCCTACATTGTTTCCTGCACCAACATCCCATCTCAACAGGAAATGCATCTCATCAACCAAGCTGCACACTCCTGCATATTTTTTATGTTCAATTATTTCCTTTCAGCGAGCCAAGCCCGTGACCTCCTATCAAAGATGCTGGTAATAGATGCATCAAAGCGGATCTCAGTGGATGAGGCTCTCCAGCACCCCTATATCAACGTGTGGTACGACCCAACTGAGGTGGAGGCAGTAAGTACTTGAGTTTCGTGTATTTTTATTGCATTCCTGTTTGAGTGATAATCACGTGGAAGTGATTATCACTGCTAATAGCATCTATGTTCATTGATTATGGCGATCACACCTGAGCTCTACCCATTTCAGACCTCTTAAAAAATCCTTAATGTGCAACATCAAAGCCGCTCTAAGTGTAATATAATTTGTTTTAGGCTGGAATATATCCCTCATATTGAATAGCTGATGGGAAAATTAGATTTAAGGGTCTTTTGAAGTTTAGCAGGAATGCCGCAATGTAGCTTTTCTCTGTAGAACATTGAAAATTGTCCTGTAAAATAAGTTTAACACCTTTCAAATGCCATTTTAAGCTCCCTGTTCTGTCTCAAGACTACAAACTGTAAAGCTGTGTCTTTGTGCTTCAGTCTCTAAAATTGAGATGGTGACAAATGTCAAGCCTCTCCTTGGAAACGCTGTGACTCAGCCAGTGCAGATTGATTTTTGACTGTGTTTTGGCAGATTGGGAAATGAGGCAAATTGTTGCTTTTTCCTCCTCTCCCCTGCCTCCTGTGGATTCCTCAGAGCTGACGGTGCATCCTTGAAAAGTGCAGATTTATACACAACTGCATCAAATCATATGAGCTGTTCTGACGGCCGACTATAACTCATGAGCTTGTTTGTTTGCTTGTGGTTTTTCTGGAGTTGTGCATCCTCCTGGTCTCCCAGGTTTTTACCCTCTGGCCATAGAAGGCTGATGTAGGGCTGCTCAATTAATCGAATTTTAATCACGATTACGATCTGGGCTTTCAACGATCATTAAAAATGACTGAGCCGATTATTAGCCCCTCCCTCGTGCTTTACTCTCGCGCTGCTCCGTGTGGCAAATTGAGCACACCTCTCTGCATTTCGAACACGTGTCACAACCAATGACTGTATGAGCAGCGGTCTCCAACCCTTTTTGCGCCACGGACCGGTTTATGCCCGACAATATTTTCATGGACCGGCCTTTAAGGTGTCGCGGATAAATACAACAAAATAAAACTAGAACCGGTACGGAAAAATGTATTCATAACACACGTGAAAAGACCAAGGAAAACTGAGTAAACGATAACAAAATAACACTGAAAACCGATAAAAACCCTGAAAACTATACATTTCCCACCTGAGCCTCAACTCTCGCTACCCGGTACCAAACGACTCACGGACCGGTTCCGGTCCGAGGCCCGGGGGTTGGGGACCGCTGATTAAGAGGACCCGAGGGAAGCTCGGAAAGCTAAGCAGAAGTTATTTGGAGAGGGGAGTGACTGCCGTTGGTTGAAAAGAGAGGTAAAAAAAAACTTCAGTGGTGTGGAAACATTATGGGTTCGCGGAGTCAGACGTGGATCAAGTAGACATAGTGTGTAAACTTTGCTACAGTGTCGTAGCTGCACCACAGAGCAACACTGCAAAGTTCACTAAACATAGATGTTTACATTTTTCATTTATTTTTTATATTGCAAACATTTGCACTGTTATCAGTATTCGCACACTATTTTATATTATTTTTTTGACAATCTTTAAAGTCATTATTCAATACATTGTTATTGTTAAATAAATATTGTCAAATAATCGAGATCTCAATTTCAGTGAAAATAATCGTGATTATCATTTTTGCCGTAATCGAGCAGCCCTAGGCTGATGGGTCAGATGGGTTTGAGTCTCAGTGAAAACCGGTTTTCACTGAGACTGAAAACAGGTTTTATGAAAACATTGTGAACACTTGAAGAAGGTGATGTAGTAATACCATAGGTGTGTCTAATAGGAGGCTGAGGGATACCGCTTGTAGTCGGCAGTATTTTTCAACTCAGGATTCACTGAGTCTGAGACATCCTCATACACCTGCTGTATGTGACTTCTGTAACTTTGACCTCTGGTTTGGTAACACTCATAAATCAGAGGCTACTAGTGTCGGCGTTTGTGTCTCTTAAAGAGCAGCATCAGCATCTTCTCTTTGCTCTGTTAAATGTTAGAAAAGGGAGAGGTTTAAGCTATGGCCTGAATCTATAATGTGTGCAGATGTGATATGAATGAAGTGACCATTTGGTAAAAAAGACACATTATTCTGTTTTTCTTTCCAGCCACCACCGGTGATCACAGACAAGCAGCTGGATGAGCGGGAGCACACAGTGGAGGAATGGAAAGGTAGGAAGGATCCTCTCCTCTCCTGTCATAAGCACTTAGCCGTTTACAGGGTGATGCATAAGGTTGGTCTAGCTTTGTGCTTCACAGCCTGTGGGACATTTAATCTTTGTTCTGGAAGGGAGTTGCATCTTTTCCTCTGCACAGTCTGTCAGAAACCATAAATGCTTCAGTGTCAGACCCGTAGTCCTCATTTTCTGCTGAAAATAACTCTGTGTCCAAAGCAGCATATTTCCCCCATTGGTCCCCTCGGCCAGAACATCAGAGGTTTACCGGCTTGGGAGAAAGATAGAGAAGAGGGAAAAGCTCATTTTCATTGGTGTATAAATGCAGATTAACATTTGGTTTTTGTTTAGTCTAAGTCTGCAAAATGAACGAAAGCTTTCAAAATTAGTGCAGCTCATTCTTCACGGTTACTTTACAATCCCCATCATCTGTTTTTAGTCACAAATACTAAGGTGTGCAAACCTGCATCACCTTCCTGCTGGGTCTTTATTAACATAACTGTTCCTTTAATGTGAAAATGGTAAATGTAAAGCCTGTTTGCTTCATTCACAAAAATACATATTGCTGGATGATGATGCTTGGAAGCCTTGTGGGTACAAAATGAAGCGTATGCTGAGGTGCTAAATGCTAGAGTTGCTTTATACTGGTGAGAAAATACCCACAGGCTACATGTTAAAATGCTCGTCTTATGCATGCAGGTTCAGTTCTCTCTAGCTAATTTGTCTTTAATGACAAACGTTTGATTTTAGTGGTGTTGAGCCTTAAGGATGAATGGGTGGGCACAGTGTAAGTGCTGCATTAGCTAGCACGACTCTTACATTTAAATACAATCACGTCTGTTTTTATGAAACAAAACAAACTGAAAAAGAAGCAAAACAAGTTGAACCAATTTTCCCTTAAACTAATATGCATGTTTTATGTTTCAAATTAATTTTAAATGCCGTAAAAACTAAACTGAGTAGCTGTTTTTCTTGTGTCCAGTCACATGTTTAGATTGAGCAAAATTGTGACCTCATCACTTTAGGTTCAGGTTTTTGGAAATACTTGAGCTTTTTTAGATTTTTTTAATAGTAAAAGAGGCGTTTTCTCCATGTTAGTGTTCCTTTGAATATCTTTAAGCTCCCCTGTCCTAGCAGAGCAGTGTTAACAACAGGAGGTTCACACCTGAAAGTGTAAATGTGACGCACAGATGGCTTGAAGACACACTGTCCCATTTCTGTCTCCTTAGAGTGAAATGTTCCCGTGTAAACTGGGCATTCATTTATTACCATTTTTTAGTCTGAAGCTTTTTGCCAAAAGAAGAAAAACATTTGTGCATGACCTCATCTTAAAACTGTCTTTCACCCTTTTTTCTTCTTCAGTTTTTAAAGTGATCTGAATAAATGGCTTTCCTTGTGTTTGTTACAGAGTTGATATATAAAGAAGTGCTAGACTGGGAAGAAAGGACAAAGAATGGCGTCATCAGGGGACAGCCGGCGTCCATAGGTTGGTGGACTTTGTTATGTGAGAGAAGGTTTTAAAATGAGTTTGTAATGGAAGAGGTGAATGTGTTTGCACTGCACAAGACGTCTGCGCATGATCACGGCTGCTGCACTATATTGCAAGTGATTGTAATGTTTCTGAGACAAAGATGTTTTCCTTCAGATAACATATTGCAGCGCTTTGATTTAATTTCCGTAATCGCTCTAATGGGAGCAGATGCGAACAGCGTTGGCCCTGCGCTCACATTTGTGTTAATTTATTTATTATTTCTGTGAATCTTCAAAGTCGTGTAGATAAACCGGATACATTCAGGCATTTATACGGCATGTGGTTCAGAATGAATCCACTCGTTGGTTTGTCAAATGTAAAAACCAGCCTTCACCATCCCGTCTTTATTAGATCAGCTGCTAAAGCACAATGCTGTTCCGTGACTGACCACAGGCCCATCCCTGCTTCTCATAGCACAGGTGCAGCAGTGAGCAGCAGCCCCCAGCAGCACCACCAGCACCATCCCTCCACTTCTTCCTCCACCTCCGCCAACGATGTCTCCTCAATGTCCACCGACCCGACCCTGACCGACACCGACAGCAGCCTGGAGACGGTGGGCCCTGCCGCCGCTGCTGCTACAGCCTCCGGCCCAATGGGCTGCTGCAGATGACTATCGCCTACACCTGGTTCTGGGCTGGGCCACACCACCTGGTCACATCCAAGACCACCAGCCCGACACCGGCCCCTAGACCCACCCGCTGTGTTTGCCTCCCCTCCGTGCTCGTCTTCAGTAGTGTAGCTTTAACTAGCTAGCTGTTTGAAACATTTCTGAAAGGACAGATCTTTTTCTTTTTTAATGAAAGCTGTAGTCTTTTTCTTTTCTTTTTTAAAAAAAACAACAACATTAGGATTTCTTTTCAGTTGAGTCCTAGCTGTAATTTATTGTGGAATTTCTTAATTTTTTCAGAAACCTGAGATGATCAGAGAATTTTTATCATTTCACTATATTCCGGTTTGTATGAGCCAACAGTGAAAATTTAAAGAAATATCTGTAAAATGTTTCAATGTGATTTTTTTTTTTTCCACTTGTTAAGCTACTGCTTTTACAATTTGCCATATACATGTAGATTGAGTTTGTACAGATTTTATTGTAGATGTAGTTTTACTCTTCGATACAAGTTTGCAGTGAGCCATTGAAAACCTAATTTAATTGACAAACTTTGTCTTAGCACTCCCCCCGTTTCTATTCTCTCTCCCATAATGTGGATATTAGATCATATGTATATCCTTTTATTTGAACTCTTTTGAGTCAGTACTACATTCTTCATTGTAAATTTTAACTCTAACGAAAGCTTTATAATCAACGTATTTTTCCCATCGTTTAAAAAATGCTGACATTTTCTCACCATGTGATTGATTTTTTTTTTTTTTTTTAATCTCTTACTACAGGATTGGTTATGGCACAGTTAGGTCCTGCAGGATATCCTCTCGATGACTGTCTTCTGTATTATTTTTAAGTGCTTTTAAAGTACCTCTTATCTGCAGATGGCTGTGCGACACGTTGGACGTAGATAGGCGGAATAGTTTCGGCATCAATTCAGGACTTCAGAATGTTCTTCATTGTGCTTCGGGAGGTTTTTGTAAGACGTAGAGTAGTTTGAGGTTGTGAAGTCGGCGATGGCGTAAGTGGAATGTGTTTCGGTCAAGTAGGGCGACGTGATATTCAAGAACGCATGCGAACGTGTTGATATTTGGCATCTCGGAGCGACAGTGGTTAGGTGTAAAAGGTGTGTGCCTCCTTACTCTCAGATCCCGTTATTAGTAATGTGTTTTTGTTTTTAATTTTCAAATTTTTTTTCGTAATAATCAGCGAACACTTTGCGAACTAGACTTGCCTGTAACTATGGATCAAACGAACTATCTCTATATAACCTAGCAGCACAAAAACCAGAGTCAAAAGAAACAATTTTTTTCTTACTGTATGCAATAATAGCGTCCTGTTTTAAGTGTATATGATTTTTGTGTTGAAAGGAAAAGTGCCTGTTGTTTGTCATTCATTCCTGAGTGCGTGTAGGAGGGAGCGTTTTATCCGTCAGCTTCTGGATAACAACAGTAGTGTCCATGTCAGAGCGGTGACGTGCGAGGGGAGGTCGTAGTTCTCACGAGCGTGTTGTATATTTTTCTACTTGTTTTGGTTTTGGACTGTTGAGCAAGAGACTGCGGTGTCTTGCAGGAGAGGGTGGTGGTGACGTATGCATCGAGGTGCTTATGCATTTGTTGGAGTCATTTCAGAAGAAGAGGCAGTTTTATCAAGGTCTTTCATCAAAGTAAAAAGAAGTGTTTCTTTGCAGTGACAGCAACCAACATATAGAATAATGACAATTTTTATACATGTAATTTTCTTTAAGTAGTTCATTTAATTTGTTGACTGATGGACAGAAAAATTAAGTGCTGGATCAAACTATATGAGCAAACTCTGCGACTTAATTCATGCTAGTATTTTAAAAAGCTTTGGATAAAGTTTAATATTAGAAAGGCAGATTGACACTATAGTAGAAAAAAGGCAGAGCCATGCAGCCACATCCACAGCGCACATAACACTTGTATTAACTGAAAAAAATGTCCTTGCCATATTGAATCAGCTAGCCATATTAGCTTATTTCCTGCAGCAAATCTGCCTGCCACCAAATGTTTGCATAATATTTATTTATGTGATGCGCTCTCACGTGGTTCGTGGATGCTGACAGCAGAGGAGTACATGCTACAGTGCTAGGATTGTCAAATTGTGTAAGACAACACCGTCTGCATCCTGTTGTTTTCAGGGGTGACGTTATCTTTAGACTGTAGCATACACTGTAGCTCCACTCAGGCAACTTCTCTGCCAGATATTTAACCATTTATTAACGGCATGATTTCTCAAATATTAACACCACTGAGGGCCTTGTCGGTGTCAGGTTCTGAATTAGCACCCTATTCATATGTTATAACTATAACAACTGGTAACTTTACATCTAGTGGTTTTTACTCAATCAGGTTGAACCATAAAATATGTCTAAATAGCTGAAAAATTATCTGTAGTAAGATTAATGTAAACGCCTAATATTGCACCAGTCTGTGATGGCTAATGCTCGCTAATAGTCCTAAGCTGGACATATTACATAAGCCAGCTAGTTATCCAAAAGCTTATCAGATCCAAACTTATCAGATCAACAGCCACACATTATTCAAAACAGATTTTCCCAAAGGGTGGCATGTTTTCTTTCCTGAGCTAGCATGTAATTTATTAGCGAAACAACTGTTTGTATGTTTGGGTTTTTGTTTTTTGTTTTTAAATACAGATGTCATGTTACTAGCTTCGCTGGTGTCATTTAGCTGCACAGCCAATAGTATTTCATATATCAGCAGACAAACATGGCTATCACTTAGCTGCACAGTTGTTAATATTTTACATTTCAAAGCAAAAGCTGGCCCTATCAGTGAGCTACAGGACAGTTAGCATCCAAAATGGCAGCCTGGTGTTAGCTTAATATCTGGTGTGTTAAGAGGCAAATGTTAGCGTTTACACCGAGCTACACTGTATTAAAGTATAAAAGATGGACGCAGTCTCTGTGATGACGTCTACATAAAAACAGGAAAGTGTTTACTGAGGTCAGAGCAGAGTGCTGTTTCTCCGAGCTTTATTTTTAATAGCCGACTCGTGGCTATTAGAAAGATTGCAAGTTCAAGGACAAAGTACAGCGTTAGCAGCTGTGGAGCTTCACCCATACAGCACAAAAAATCAACCTGCAGTCATTTAGTTTCTAACTAAATGTTGTAAACTAAAAATTGCTTTTTTAAATGACACAGTTAATGCAGAGAAGCAGTGGTATGCATCAAATTGTCATATTAGCTGAAAAGAAAGATGTTCTGTAAAGTGCTCTTAATTTTCTTAGCCCATCGGTAGGAACAAATAATTGGAGTATTTTCTTCTTCTGAGGTTGTTGTTGTTTTTGTCATTATTACATCTCTCAACCACTTTCATTCTGATTCAAGTCAGCTTTGATGAACTACCTCACGCTGAATTTCTGCCTGTTCTTGCATATAGTCGCCTGCAGAATTAGCTATCGAAGACATGTGAATAACAGATTCCATTATTTATTTATTTGAAAGTGTACTATTTGTCGGTTTCAACAGACTTCTAGTTTTGTACATTATGTATACTTCACCTAGAAGTAAGAGAATTGTTATATGTATATATTTTTTTTGTTGTTGTTTTCTTTTTGTTTTTGAACTAAATGTGCAATACCTTCAGCAAACTGTGCGAGTAGTATGTGATGGGCCTAGCCTTTGTTAGCTGTCTCCTGAAGGTAAAGAAAATGTTTGGTACTGTCAATCCATGTTTTGATTTTGTTTTTTTTTGTTTTGTTTTTTTAATGAATAAGATCAGTTTTTATTTCTGTGACTTGTTTATAGTCAAAATGTTACGTATTTGGTCTTACCCGTCAAAAAACAAAGAAACAAACAAAGTCTTTCACCTGGAGTTTGATGCAGAGACCGAAAGTTCTTTGACTCACACATGGGTGACAGATTTTTGATTTGGGGACATGCTTAGAATAATATTGTTAAGAAACTCACACAAAAAATGAGTCAATACCTACGAGAATTCATTATATGTATGGTGCTGGTTTGTAATGTTTGCTAGTGAATCCAGCCATGCAAGTAGTTTTAAGATTTCCTGGATCTGCGACACCCAAAAAACGGCAACCCACAAAGACGTGCACTACTAGAATACATGCATTGGGATCTGATGATGCCACCTCTTAAAAACTCAAAAATGGAAAAAAAAAATGAAAAAAATAAAATATACTGCAAATAAAACAAATACACTTTGATTCATTCATTGTATGTCTGTGTCTGTGAATAAAGACAAATGCAGTTCTTAAGGGTACTCGCGGTAAATCCCTGCATTTAAATCCTCCCAGAAGTAACTAATACTATCAACAGAATATGTATATTCGGTATAATCTTTATTTAACTGTGAAAGTCATTAAAGACACATTTTGCCTGGAAAAGGGTGATACAGAAAATGGTGTCGGGCTAAAAAAAAAAATCAAACATTTCAACATACCACCTGGTAAAATACTGCCCCCTGGTGGTGCAAGGTTTATTTAAGATTTGCGGCGGGTAATTACATAAAGTACCTTTTAGGACCAGCAAACTGTGAAGCAGCAGAATAACAGTAATGACAATAATAATAAAAAAAAATATTCATGTAGTTGTCCTTAAACATCACCACACATGTTAAACATTCATGAAACCCTTTCAATCAAAATGTAGCTTCTGTTGAGACAATCAGTTTGGGTCAGTTATGATATATTCATCAGCTAAGGACAAGTATTGATGTGTGTGTTTTTGGTTATTTGTGATATTTTGCAGGTATAGTTAAGAGTAACAAGTGATGACCACTCATGGCTTGTTTGATTTTTTTTTTTTTTTTTTTTAATGGGAAGGAACTGCCATAGACCAAATGACCTGAAACAAGGATGTGAACAGTCAGTTGTGGAAACGGAAGAAAAAAATTAAACTATCAGTGACTAGTATTTTTTGCAGTTGCCATCTTGTTTTGTTTTCTGTTTATTGTGAACCAAAGTGACCGTATTTGAATAAGAAGCTAGGCATCGACAAAGAGCTGGTCTGAATGAGAACCTAAAAACACCATGTGCGTCTACATCCTGGCATCTTATCTATTCCCTTTTTTTTCTTTCTTTTTTTTTTCTTGCCTGTCCCATTTGGTTCTTTTGCCATCAGAATTATTGTCTAAAGGCAAAGAAAGATGCCCAACGGATTTACTTTACCAAATGGAACATCCCGGCCTTGCCGTATTGGTCCTTTTGATTGACCTTTGTTTTTATTGTTTATTTTATTTTATTTTCACTTGCTACACACGGGACAGACATGACTGGAGGAAAGAAAAGGGAGAAAGAAAGAGAGGTAGGGAAAGAAAAACAGCGGGGAAGAGGAACGGTGATAAAGGGCAAAGAACAAAAACAAACAAAACAAACAGACAAAAAATACATATATCAATCACCTCGATCACCTGTTGAAGAAGAAAAAAGAGCAATATAAAAAACAACATCATTGTGATAATCTAACAGTAAATAACAGTAAATACTAAATATTGAATATTATTGTGCAGCACGTAAGATCAACAGCACACAGTGTGTTTTGAGGCAGGAGCCAAAAAGGGTGTCGTTTGTGTGTGTGTGCATCTGTGAGCATGAGCACGCTTGTATTTAAAAGGTTCCTTCATGTAATGATCTGCTAGAGGGTGTGGGGAGCCACATGTCCTCCAGGGCATGAAGCAGGTATGGAGGAGATCCAAGCTCCAGACATCCAGAGGCCCTCAGAGCACAAGAGACCAAGGAAGACCAACAGAGGGGCAGCTGTGCCACTCTCCCGGAAAGAGCTGAGGAGAGATGAGGGGTCACTCAGCAGCCGCGGAGCAGAAGCCAGGGGGGGTTGCAGTGACGTGCCCGTGAGCTCCGCCGGCAGCCAGCTGTGCCAGAGTGACCGAGCCCCAGGCCGAGAGGCCGAGGGCACCCCACCCCCCAGAAGAGGCCTGACTGAGCCCCAGGCTCCAGGCCCCGACAAGCAGCCACCAAGGAGTGAGCTGGTGCGTACCTGGACGCCCATCCCCGGACACCAAGAACCACCAACGCACCGATGTCTGAGGGCGTCTGCCACTGGCAGGGGGAGTGGTGGGGGGAGATAGGCCTCCATACCTTGGAGGGCCTGAGATGTTCCCAGAGAGGTGGCGTCTGATACCCGACCTGACATATAGACACAGACATACAGGCACACACAGATACAGACATCCATCCCCACCCTCATGCTCTCATATGCAATTACTCAACACTCACCCAACGTGGAGACAGACATAAATAGATACTGTACACATAATCACACTCCCCAAGCGTACTCTATACCCCAGGTCTAGGTACCCTTGCATCTTATCTATTCCAAAGTAGCTGAATTTTAAAACCTATCTTCCTGGACCGTTTTACTCTGAATGGGATCATCAGCCATCATAAATCCACTAAAAAACTTACTTGGTAAAAAGTGAAAACTCACTTTTGTAACAGTGCAGTTGTTTTATGTTGCCAATCTGAAAGAATGGCAGTTAGCATCACTTTGCTAGGTTCACTTCTTTATTATCTCTGAGATCAAAATATGCTCACTGCGTTGTGCTTATTCTATCATTCAAAGTTTAAGTATTACAGGATTGTGAAGTGTGCCAGTATTGGATTGATTATTAGCCAGCATCTGCTATTTGAGCTAAAACTTTAGACCAGCAGTCCCCAATCCCCGGGCCGCGAGAGTTGAAGCTTGAGTGTGAAATTTATGGTTTATCGCTATTTTTTAAATCATTTTATCATTAACTCGGTTTCCTTGGGTCTTTTCCCGTGTGTTATGAATAAATCCTCTTTTTTTTGGTACCAGTACTGGTTTTATTTTGTTGTATTTATCCGCGACACCTTAACGGCCGGTCCGTGAAAATATTGTTGGACATAAACCGGCCCATGGCGCAAAAAAGGTTGGGGACCGCTGCTTTAGACTGTATATAAAATTGGAGGCCAGTGTCAGGATTTGACCACACCCATTTTGATTCTGGGGCCAAAAGTGGCCATATTTGAACAGAAGGTGGAGTGCTAAGTTATCACCTGTAACACTAACAGATCAGAAACTCCAGTAGGTGAGGTTCATCACCGTCATGTGTGTGATCCTTGTCACCTTTATTTCCATACATGGCCATTTGTTACAATAGTGAAAATCCATAATAAATAAGCACCATAGATGATCAGCAGAGCAATAACAAACATTTAACCTTCGTCATGAGACATACATAGGAGAAAAGTAAAAGGCTGTTGGAATCAAAGAGTTAGACCAGCGTGTACATGTGCAAATGAAGTCAATATAACAACACTGTATTTTAGCTCTTTAAAAAATGGTCACATTGCCCAACCAAAAGCACGCTTTCACATATAATTGTACTGCCTAAAGGGGCCCTTCGGGGATTGACTGTTACTAGTTACACCTCTCGATGTTCTGATTAACGGTAAGATGCTGAAGATAACGTTCTCACAAAACTCAGTAGTACTCACTCATCTTGGGAGCAGACATTTGAGTGTTACAGTGAGTTTGATACTTTCTCTATTGTTTACAATTTTCTATGGGGCTGGTTTGATCAACGACACGTTACATTCACTATAAAGATACATTCTTAATGCAAAACTTCCATTCAATTCACAATTCACTTTCACAAGAATTGGCACCTTCGAGGGACTCATCAGCATCAGCAGTTTGTTCCATATGTCTT
Organism: Neolamprologus multifasciatus; assembly: GCF_963576455.1. Lineage (NCBI taxonomy): Eukaryota > Metazoa > Chordata > Actinopteri > Cichliformes > Cichlidae > Neolamprologus > Neolamprologus multifasciatus. The sequence continues at coordinate 21,232,975 of NC_140446.1, read as the reverse complement.
TAAAAAAAAGCTATTATGGAGAAGTATATGCACCACATCTGTGGACTAGCAAGCAACACTTCATTTTTCCTAGTTCAAAACGCTTCCCTGAAGGCACAACCAGGAAACTCCATTGTTTCTTTGAGGGCAGTGTTCAGCTTCCTGTGCCAAAATCAACATGGCTTCCAGGCAGGCCATTCTGATCTCTCGTGAGCGAACTGAGGCGGTCTAGCTTTGGTATTTTACTGTGTACTGTAAATGGCCTTCATGTACTGAGGCACATATCCCGTGTGCTAAGCTGAAAAGAACCTGTTATATTATCTGTACATTAAAGGTATGTTGACATCAGTGAGGATCAGAGCGAACCAAAGATTGAGGCTTCGCCATCAAATGAGTTCGGGAACCATGTCGATGGTGACGAGAGGCACTGGAAGAGCCTGAGGATAAAGAAGAGCTATGGCAGAAGTCCCATCTGTTAATGCGTTTGCTTTTTTTTCCCCCTCTGAAAAGAAACTGTTTGGAAAGAGTAGTTTTCTTAAACCTGCCTTTGAGTTGCAATATACAAATTGAACCTGCTAAAGCTACCACTGTAGTTAAGGAGTCAGTTTACCCAAATAGTACAAAATACTCGTAATTAGAAGTTATAAGCTACTCAAAAACTTTCATTTGCCCAGATTTGAAAATATACAGTACATGAATGGGATTTTGGCCTGCACTAACCTAGTATCATTTCAGTGTCTGGTGTTTAAAAGATTAAAATGATATTTTAAAAGGGTCCATTTGTAAAAGTTACAGTTATTTTTTAGAAATTAACATTTTCAAATTCTGAAACAGAAAAGCGTTTTCTAGCTTCCTCTACAGCCTAAACTGACCCTGCAGTATAAGACACTGTTTGACATTTTGGGAAGTGTATTTGCTTTCTTGCCAAGTTTTAGCTAAAAAGTCCAATACCATTATGCATACTAAAGCTAGACATAGCTACCTCGGGTTAGCATGAAAACCACAACCTAATATTTTCTTAATATTTTAGTTTTTAAGTGCCCAGAAAATGAAATTATATATGCTAATCAATTAGCTTTGCAAGTGTCAGTGAAGTTTTTATATGTAAGCAGTACTAGGCCACCATTTTAACTTGTGTTACGCTAGGCTAATTGGTGAGCTACCTTTATCAAACGAGCCATTTCTAGCAATTTCTGATCAAAAAAATCTATGTATGGGGCCAAAATGCTTTTTGAGGTGTATGATGAAGGAAACACCACCTGTTAGGTGTATAATGACTTATTACTAACAGGCGTAAATTAAAGTCTTTTACCATACTATGCATAACAGCTTTTGTCTACTAATGATTCTTTGTTGGTTTTAAATTTTTATTACTAAAATGATATTTTGATCTAACGAAAACTAATTACTTTCCCTTTTTTAAAATCATCAACAAAGGAGAATAACTGTGAAGTGTAAGAAAATATGTCTAAGGTATTAGCTATTTATGTCTTAGCTACCTATTAACATGTTTACGCCTACTTTGAAACAATCACTATGAAGCTGTGTTCATAAGCCCAGTAGGCTTTTGCATTTTATAATCAATAGCCTAATAGCTTAACTATTAAACTTCTTAAAAAAATGGCTCTTTACCAATGGTTCTAGAGCCTCGTGTTTGTGCCCCTAAGCTAGGCTCAATGGCTATTAGCTTTAGCGCCTTCTTTGACATACAGGCATGAGATTGGTTTCACACTTCTCATCTAACTCTGCAAGACAGCAAATAAGTGTATTTCCCAAAATGTGAAGCTATTGCTTTAAGATCCCATACAGATAGACAGCAGTCCGCTGTTGCACACTTTTAACACAAAATCCATTCAGTTATTGTCCTTTTAAAGTAGTGGTTAAAGAAGTCAGTGCTATCCACTTCATAAAATGTTACATTATGTTCCACCCTTCATATCCAGGCACCTGAACTCCATTTGTAAGACAAACCTCTGCAGTAATCACAGGAGGGCCATCTTTTTTAAATGAGTTTGAAGCATGCGTAACAAAATCAAGACCACTTGCTGTTTAGTAGAGATGATCCTCAGAAAGAAAAAAGTCAAAGTTTATTTCCTTCAGAATTTTCTATCTGGTCTCTACGCATCTTTTTAACGTTTCCTGAATGTGCACAAGTAGGTTTTCTTTATTTTCTATTTTCAGTCTTATTTTGAGTTAGGACCCATACCACAAAATGCCCCCCCACCCCCACCCCGAGACAGATGAGAGGCCGTGTATCAAAGGTCACTAGTCCTTGCACCAAGGGCCAGATCGCCCAGCGTGGCAAAAAAATCCTCCATTTCCTTTTCCAAGAGGCGGTTGCGATTCTCCGCATCCTCCCGTGCCCGCTCAGAGTTTCTGAGTTTTATCTCCAGCATGCGCTGCTTCTTCCTCTCCTGCTCCATCTCCTGTTCCAAACGCTCCATCTGGGCACACAGAGCAGCACTAGACTCTTCCAATCTGTGTGGAAGCACAATACACACAGAAAAGGTCACGGACATTTGCCTTTTTTCTGTTTGGCTGAACCACCCAGTAAAGCACATAAACACTTCCTACCTTCCCAACTTTTTGTCTGACCCGTGTGCCCAGATTAATAAGATTAAATAATGTGATATTCTTGGCATTGGAGGAAATAAAACAAATCTGCCCTGCAAGAACCACTGTTAGCTATCTCTCTCTATATATATATGTCTTACTTACATAATACACATAATCTCTATCAGTTTTCTGCAAACATTTCCAACACTATCTGGAGCTGAGCTACCAAAACTGGCACACAGGTATAGCTTAGACCCCTGAAGGTTCTTATCTATAGCAGATAATAACATCATCACGTTGCCTAGTCAACACCTACCAAGGGCTATAATGACCCATTTGCAGCATTTATGCACCTCTAATGCCTTATAAGAGCATTGTATAACTTTAATTTTGCAACGGTAAAATTTCCTTTGTATCCAGCTTTAATTATATATAATATATTATGATGTCATCATGTTGCCATGCAACCACCTAACAACAGACTAAAATTATAGACCAAACAATGCCGTGCCCAAATTCATGGGCTGCATCCTCCTGAGGACGCATTTGTAAACCGATTACGTCACAGTGACGCGCCGAAAGTGACGTCCAAATTCGTAGACTCCTCCGAATGCAGCCGACAAATGCGTCCTCCTTTTCACCTAATTTGTTAGGATGGGTCGGGTGTGTCCTTCGTGGCCCACCATATCCCAGAATTCATAGTAGCGGTCGCCCAGCCAAACTCCAGTTTCCGGCAATGGCGACCGCTACTAAGTTTTAAAATTACTCTTATTAATCTTTCTGAGTCACAAAATAAACTTTTAACATATTTTCAGGCAAGAATGTGGGGGTGTGTAAACTTCAAATATCTGCTCGGTTTATCAAGATATTGCATATTTGCAAAAGTGCTTCGATGTTTTCGGAGACATCTGTTACCCACCAGCTCGATAGCTAGCCGAGAGCTTGAGGGTCACTAGAGCCACTGAGAACGGCACAACTCCCAGTACATCATTTTCAGATCACCGCGGGCTTTCACTACTCAGGTTAAACATAATATATAAGTCACTTAGACAACCAAAAAATGTTATTGTTTGGCTTTTTTCAGTGTTTTATTTGTTCGTGAGTAAATTGGTTTGGCTGAGATTAAAGTTATTAGATTAGATTCGATAATTGTAGATAATAATAATTTGGACACGACTAATAATGACACATGGGCACAGGTATATAAATATGCTGCTTTCAGCCCAATGATTTAACATTTTGTTTGTTGCTTAAAGCACCTCTGTGTATGTCTTAAAAAACATGCCATTTATTTCCATGACAGGCTTTAGTTGCAAAAAGGGAAAGGTTTTTGAAAATACCAGTTCATTTTCAGTGTTACAGGTAACAACATTTTAAGTGTTAACACACTTAAACTGGTGTGTTACAAACTGAGCATAGGTGTGCTTTAACCATGCCATTTGGGTTTAGTATAAAAAAAATGGTCATTGGAATTATGGTAAATATACAATCTTTTGTTGTGGGAACTTTTTCCATCTCAGGATATATTTCATATTTATTTATTCAGTCTTTATTCACTGTCTTCCTGACGTGTTCCCCCAACTGTAAAGAACAGCAATACAAAAGTTTAAAGGGCTCACAGCAGGTTGTAATTGAAGTAATTCCATTAGTTCTGTGCTAATGAAATAAAAAGCCTAACATCCAAAGCCATAAAGTTCATTCAAATGTCTTTCTATTTACCATATAAAAGGCTGACACTACTATTATAAGTTTGAAAGATCCTGCATCAGAGACTTACTTTTGGATCCTGGCCTCATATGTAGTCTTCTGTTTTCTCAGCTCGTCTTTCAGTCCCTCTACCAGGCTGCTCAGTGTTAGTTTTTCCCCATCTCCATCTTCGGACATGATAATGGACGGCACCCCGGCTGCCGTGGCCACGTTTCCATTTTCACTGCAGGCTGCGCTGCTGCTGCACAGCTCCATGGCCTCGCAACTGTCCTGCTCGGAGCTCGCGTCTGTCGTCATCCCTCCATCCCTTTCCTTGTTAATCTCTCTGTGGCTTTCTCCACCTTCCACCACACCTCCACAGTTCTGGTGCACCGGGGGCTCGCTTGCTGAGTCCGGGACAGATATTTCACAGGAGGACGTGGACCACGGTGTGCTGGATACACTTGGAACGCTCCCCATGCTAGAGGAGGAGGTCACGTTGTCATACGTGGACAGCCTCTGGGAGGAACCGGTGGAGTCACGGTCACGGGTGGACCGTTCACCTGAAGATGTGCGCCGGTGTCCCCTCAAGGAGGACAAACCATTCATAAGCCAGTTGCCCCCGCTTCCACCTCCTCCACCACCAGAAGACAGACTGGTTGTATCTGCTGCGGAGCCACTGCTGCTGGTTTGCTTAGCTTGCGGCTGGGAACGAGGCGCTGAGGAGCTTTTGAAGGAATATTTCCAGGAAGGCATGGTCTTGGCTTGTTTACTCGGACTGATTACCGTCTCACCCTTTCCCGATGAAGACCCAAGTTTTGGTCCAGGGTTTGGGTTGGGGGTCTGAGTGGGACTGACGGCTGCGCACAGCTTGGCGTCCAGGGATGAGGCACTGCTGTGCAGATCTTGGTCTGGGTTGGAGACGGGGCAACTCTGAAGGTCCTCTTCAGAGATCCAGGCTCCGAGGCTGCGGTGTTGGAGATGATGCCCTTGGATGGGGATCTCAGTTTGGGGTAGAGCTGGCCCCTCCTGTTCCCTCCCTGAGTACAAACGGTTGTGTTCCCTGATGAGGACTGTCATCAGGTGCTGGACAAGAGAAGTTCCTAGACAATACAAATCACATTCAGCCGGTGTCGGTATAACCTTTTTTAGTTTTATTCTAAACTATCATTTTTAATAAATAAATTACAGAAAAACAGAACCTTATTTGATTGTCATTATTTTGTCTGTACCTTCCATGATAGTGACCGGGTCCTCCATCTTCGGTCTAAGGATGTTAGGTCCAAATACCGTGGCAAGGTTCTGGACACTCATCTTGTTCTCATTACAGTGGGACTGGACCTCATCAAGAAATCTAAGGAGAGATGTAGTGAAAAACTAGAGTAAAAAAACTTATTAGGCTACAAAAGCTAAGTTCTCAACCTAACGGATGAAGTCACTCACTTGCATATGTACTTGAGGAGGTTGTAGTTCGGTAGAGGTAGAGTGCTAACTTGCTTTCCAAGCTCCTGGACTCCCTGATATGAGACAAATCATCCTTATTCTACTCACAGTACCACTCAAAGTCCTCACACCAAAGGTAAACAGCACGTACCTCCTCCTCATCTTTGGCCAAAAGCTGCGCACAGGTTAGAAAGTCTTCGTATTTGGAGAAGGGGATAACTGGTTCAGGCAGCTCTCGCAGGTACAACTTCAGCAAGGATGCCACTGTGTGGACGTCTGTGTTACTGCAAGTCAGAAAGAAAGATGATTCAGTAGAATTCAAATCAGTGATGATCATAAAAGTCTTTGGCAAAGTGAATTTTCCCATTTCATCCTCTCACCCACCTGTCAAAAAGGGGCTTGTCCCCACAGTCGAAGGCCTCCTGCAGCTCCCTGACCAGGTTGGCCTGTCCTGGCATTCGAAAGAGACCTTCCTCATCCAGACCCCTCTCTCTGATAAAGTCCACACACTGCTCAACCAGCAGGGGTGCAAGGCGGGGGCCAAACTTCTTCTCGTACTGCACTGTGTCCTCTAGACGCTGGCCAAATATCCCTGTTGACAGATGGAAGAAACATAACATGTCAGGGCTTTCTGAAGGCACGATGCCGTAGTTGGTTTTTGGATGGTGGAGCAAGTGAAGAAAATATGTACATTTATTCTGTGGGAAAATTGAATATGACAGGATGTTTCTGGAACAGCATCTTTGTGGTTATTTGTAGCCTTCATATGATTACAAAGATAATTAATAAATAAATAAAAAGTGACAGTTAACATGAACAGAGGGAAAAAAATGCCCAGAATAAATATGCAATTTTATGCCAACTTAAATATCTAAACATACTTAATTGTATACATCCTAATAACTGCAGGTTATTACCTGTTGTTTGGCTGCAGCAGTCACAGCTGGATGTTAGCTTGCAGTAATGGTAGTAATTGAAAGAACAGGAGCTGCACAGTTGCAGAAAGCGTTTGTCATACCTTCCCAGCCCACATTTCACCATGTTCATCCATTCCTGTTCAGGCATTGACTCTTGTAGCTGGTAATTAATCTTTCAGCAGAAACAAGCCAAGTTGAGGAAAATGACAGAGAAGCTTGGAAAGAGCAGCTGAGGAAGCAGAGACATGTTGCATGGGATGTGCTGTGACTGCAGTGCTGCTGTTAAGGAGGGGTCTATGATTTGGCACAGATCTATTCTGGACACAGAGGCAGCAGACTGACACATTTTGCCTGTGAACTGGAGAGGGAGGCTGGAAATACCACCCAGCCGGTCAGGGGATTCACTCTGAACATAGGTGTCAGTGTATTGACTTTCACTGTGCATTTAGTATGAATGTTGAGGGAAAAGTGAAAATTCTAGTGATATAGGCTAATGATAAGCTAAGCTAATGCGCAAAAATATATTATTATATATTCATTCTATTGTTTCTTTTTCACGATTTTTTTTTCTATCTCGTTTTAAAACTTTTCCTTTGGAAAGATAAACCCTCGCATATCAGCTTAAAAATGCTTCAAAGAACCAAGGTTAAAGTCCCCTTCTGGCCACCTGTGCCTCAATTTTATTCCACACCTTAGACATCCACATTACTCATACTCTCATAACACATATATATAGGGCCTTGAGGGTGTGATGGCGTCCAGTGGACGGTCTGTGTATTCAATCCCACCTCTGGCGCCAGTGCCCACCTCTCAATTTTAAATCCATGTAGACATTGAAGGTTCTCAGGAGGGGCCGTGCTAACACCTCTCTGGCAGCAGTACCATGCTCTCCCCTTTAAATACACCTTAGAACAACACGCAACAACACTACACATGAGCGAGAGGAGGGAGGTTTGGGCTCTTCACACACCCCTGTTCTCTGCTGGCCATTGGGGCGGGGGGGGGGGGGGGGGGGGGGGGGCTGGAAGGAGATGTTGGCTGTCCGATTGGCCTCCCTGCTGCTGCGGAGCCTGGGGTGGTCTGCTTGCCTCCATCCCGGGGGAAAGGGTAATATCTCTTGGGTCTAGGTGCCATTTCCCCCTCCAGGGGCGAGGGTACCTGGACCCGGGGTATAGAGTTTGTTTGGGGAGTGTGATTGTGTGTACAGTGTCCATGTATGTCAATCCTTACGTTGGGTGAGTGCTGAGTATTTGTATATGTGTGCATGAGGGTGGGAATGCATGTTTGTGTCTGTGTCTATATGTCAGGTCGGGTCTTACACTCCACCTCTCTGGGAACTCCCAGGCCCTCCAAGGCCTATCTCCCCTCACCACACTCCCTGCCGGTGACTGATGCCCTCAGGGGTCGGTGCGTTGGTGGTTCTTGGTGTGCGGGGCTGGGCACTCAGGTATGTACCAGCTCACTCCCGGTGACTACTTGGCGGGGCCTGGTGCCTGTTGCTCGGTCAGGCCTCTTCCGGGGCAAAGGAATTTGGATAATAGAAGAAAATGGTTACCAATGGTTACCGCAGGCCCTCGGGCCTCCGGCCTCTGGGCCTGCGGCTCGGTTCACTCTGGCACAGCTGGCTGCCGGCAGAGCCGGCGGGCACGCCACTGCAGCCCCCTCTGGCTTCTGCTCCATGGCTACTGGGTGACCCCTCATCTGGGGCTCTCCTCAGCTCTTCCCAGGAGGGTGGCAAGGATGCCCCTCCGGTGGTCCTCCTTGGGCTCTCGGACTCTGGGGCCTCTGGATGTCTGTGGCCTGGATCTCCTCCATGCCTGCTTCATGCCCTGGGGGACAGGACTATGGCTCTCTACATCCTCTAGCAGACCATTACATGGGGAAACCTTTTGAATACAAGCACGCTGATCCACACAGGTGTGCACACGGGTGTTCACTGTTCATAGACATAAACTACACCTTTATTGGCTGCTATCTTCAAGCACATTGTGCGCTGTCGGTCCTGCTTGCTACACGACAACATTCAATATTTAGTATTTACTGCTTTTTACTCTTAGCAAGATTAACGTGATGGTGTTGTGTTTAGTATGTTGCTCTGTTTTTTTTGCTTGTTTTCTTTTCTTTTTCTCTCAACAGGTGATCCAGGAGATTTTTTTTCTTCTTTCTCTTTTTAAGTGCCCTTTCTCACTGTCCCTGTTCCCTTCTGTTTTTCTTTTCCTTCCTCTTTCTTTCTCCCTTTCCTATCCCTCAGTCATGTCTGTCCCGTCTGTAACAACTGAAAATAAAATAAAATAAATAATAACAACAAAGGTCGATCAAATGGACCAATACGACAAGGCCGTGATTATACATTTGGCAAAGTAAATCCAAAGTAGTATCCTTGTTGGTCTTCAGACAACAATTCTGACGGCTAAAGAACCAAATGGGACAGGCAAATTAAAAAGAAAAAAAAAAAAAAAAACTTTTAAAGGTGCTTTAGTTTTTTTTCCTTTCGAAGACCTACACAAAAGCTAGCACTTTTTGGCATCTTTTCAACAGTCAAAAATCTAGAAAAAAAACATGCTAGCTTTTTGTGCTAGCAGCACAAAAAGCTAGCATTTCACAAAGGTTAACAGAAAGCTGGACAAAAATGCTGTTAGAATTTTATCAGTTGCTAGCACAAAATGCTAGCGTTTTAATAAAAAGCTAGCATAGACAAAAAACTAGCACATATTTAATACCAGATTAAAATGAATTATTATTTTTCCTATCTTTTTGTGGGTATTAAAAAAGTTCAGATAGTGAGAAATGCTGTCATTGTCCAAAACGATAAACATTAGTGTGACTGGAAAGATGACCCAGGACTCTTTACTCTCATTTCTTCATGCACCAAGTATAAAATCTATCTATCCATTTTCTTCTATTATCCAAATTGAGGGGGTGGGGACTGAAGCCAATCCCAGCTACCATGGGGGGAGTGATAGGGTACACCCTGGACAGGTCAGGACGGGGCTAACACAGACACAAATACTCACATTCACACTTAATGGTAATTTGGGACCTTTCAATTACTAACTGGATGTCTTTGGATTGTAGAAGTAAGCTGGAGAGAACCCACACAGACGCAGGGAGAAGATGAAAACTCCACACCGAAAGACCCCAGCAAGCCAGTGGATTCAAGCCCACATTTAAAACTTCTTGTTTTGTGAGAGCAGTGCTAACCTCCGTGCATAGCATTGTGGTATTGCAACTTTTTCTTAATTAATTAGGCCTATGCTAGCTATTTATAAACGTCTGTTATTTGTGTTACTTGTGTGGACATTTAAGCTAGTCATGCTTGTCATAGATCTTCCCTTATTTTTCCATCAGCCAAGCTTACAGAACTTCTTTTTTTGGGTGTTTTTATTTTCTATAATTGAGGGAATAAACAAAGATAAATGACTCATTTTCATAAAGAATAGGTCTGCTAATTGCCAGCAGCTCTTAAACATGCTTTACTAAAGACAAGGATTAAAATTAGATTAATGATATCATACAGTATATTATTTATGTGTTATTCTACATTTATCCCCCTGTTAATATAGAGCTGCTTTGTAACCCAACACCTTCCCGCTCAGCTGCTCCTTATGCCCCACATCATAATATATTTCTGGCCTTATGTCACGTTACACTAGTTAGACATCCCAAGCAGACAGGGTGAGAATTACCTGCAGGCTAAAGAAATGAGACAGAGTTGGGGTTGGAGATAGTTTGCATAGCTCAGCTCAAGTGTGTTACCTAAACATTAAAGACAGAGCAGAGATGTGGACTGCAGTCTTTTCTATTCTAGCAGAATAAGCAAGTTTCAAATATTTTGGGCGATGTGTTGAGCTTATAAGGCAGAGAGGAAATCTCCTGCACTGGAAGGCATGCCTTGAATTATTGCTGGCAAAGAAATATGAATAATATATCTTTCTTTTACACAAAGATGATGAACAAAAGCAGTGTTAGCTTGGCTTTTATGTTTGTATATTTTCCTTAGAGAAATATGGATTTTTAGTTGCTACTGATTGGTGGCCTAATATGTTTTTTTGTGTTTCAGTTCAAAGGTTTGGCTTTACCTCCTCCAAATGGTGCCCAGATGACCCGCCGTATGGCCTTGACCCAGTCGTCCATATCGCTCTGGGAGTTTGCCATGAGCAGGAAGGATTCATGGCTGATGGGTGCCCGATCCTTCTCTCCTGTTCCGCCTGCGGGGACACACAAGGAAGAAGCGTGTGAGTGAGTACAACAGAGATGAAATAGGGCTTAATCGTGGAATCAAACTTGTGCTCTGCAGTGTGATGCTACTAGATGGGTTTTATTTTTGGTTATTTGTTTGTTTTTTTGTCTTTATAGGGAACTGCCTCATAAATTTACCTTGAAATAAATGTCAAACTGCTCAGGACTTTCTCTGAAGTATCCTAGCAGTTGAATACAAGATAATAAATTGTTGAGAAGATGAACTCTAACAGAAAAAACATTTAAAACAAACCATTACTATTAAGAATTAACAAGTAAGTACTACATTACAACATGTAACATGATAAATAATAAGCCAAAAACTTCACAGATCTGATAAAGGGGAAAAGATTATTTGGATTAAGTTGGAATTGTGATAGCAGCAGATTGCACAGACAGCATTGTTTACTAGTTACACATATATAAGTGAATTTGATCTTCTTTACCTTAAGGTTTTGAACTCTTATTAGGTCTCTATGTTATGCATGTTTGATACCAAAATAATACATTAAAACTGAAAACAAGTCCAAAACATACGTTTGTACTGGACTTGAGTGGGCTAAATGCTGGGGTAAATGTTTTGGTTTGGTAAGGTGGATTCAATTCAATTCAATTTTCAGTTCAGTTCAGTTCAAATCACAGACATTGATAACAAGTGTGATTCAGTGTAGAGAGGTCTGTTAACACATAGTGGGTAATAAATGTAACTGAGGAAGAAATACTCATAGGATGCATCATGGGAATCCCCCAGCAACCTACACCTATTGCAGCATAACTAAGGGAGGATTCAGGGTTTCCTGATCCAGCACTAACAACAAGCTTTAGCAAAAAAGGAAAGTTTCAAGCTTAATCTTAAAAGTCGAGATACAGTTTCTTGTTTCTTGTTCTAGAACTGTATTCAAAGCCTACTTGGGAGCTAGTGTATTGCAGATCCTTGTCATAGTGTTTTTGAGACTAGCATCTTTGGCTAAAAGGGTATCTATCAATGTTGCTCGGGATATCTCAGAGACAGAACGCTAATGGTTTTGTGAATAACAGTACAAATGAAAGGTAATTCCTCTGCTAGTCGATTGAATGTTCTAAACATCCCAAAAGTGCTCTTGGACTAAGAGCTGGATATTTACTTTTATTTTTATTTTTTTATTTTTTTATTTCATTTTTAAGGGCATTTTAAAATCTAGAAAAGGTATATAGTTATAGGTTTTGGTACTGTGACTCTGTGAATATGGCCTCATGATGTAACAACAAAGAACGAGAGCTGATTTGAAGGCCTGGAGAAACCACAGTTTTGCTGGTAGGGTGTTGATATCTAAATGTATAGTTTATTCATCAAACTGAACATTTTACAGACAATGACACTTGAAGATACCCGCCCCCCCCCCCCCCCACACACACACACACACACACACACACACATCCAACTTCTAAACAATTAAAAAAATAAATAACATAATTACATTTTGAAATAACCCCTCAAAAATGATGCAAACATCTAAAAGTACCCCTCCCTCAATCTCTTGAAAACTCCTTTTTTAAATTTAAATTGAAGGTCTTAATTTAGGCTCAAATATCAACATCTTTTAAAGGTTTAAAAAATGTTATTTGAAGATGAACAAGGTAGCAGATTTTCTTTTCCCTCCCTAGATGAGACATTTAGATGGGACATTAGTGAATTCAAAGTGAAAATTATCTGATTTTATCAAAGATATTTTATAATATTTCTGACAGCAGCAAATGTCCATTTTTAAATTTTGTGTATTAAACTTGTTTTGTTTGGATAAACCAGGTTGAAAAATCACTGTGCTTTAGAAATGTGGGTTTCTTACCACTAGATGGCAGAGCTGTCCTATTGGGTGCTTGTACTTTTGCACTGTGACCCACACTGTGGTCCAGAGAAGAAGTGATGGATCTAAAACATTAGCAAAGCTCATAGCTGGCTGAAAACGTGGGAAGGAAAAACACATCGTACTGTAAACTCGGTGTGAGTCACAGTGAGCGACGCCAGGTTGATATAAGAATATCAGACATCTTATTTTTGTTTTTCAAATGTGTGAAATGTGATCTGGTGTGATCTTCAGCAGCACTTGGGCATTAGGGTTAGATGTGGGCAATTGGCTGTGGGTGCAAAGTCACCGTCACTGTTGTTACAGTCATTTAGTTGTGAGAAGGTAAACCAAATATAAACAGTGGTGCTATAAAGCTAAGTGCCATTGTCACCCAGCTTTTCAAACTCACACTACCATGATCAACAATACACAGCGGCGTGTCATCACAAATACTCCACTGTCTGGGAATACTGTGAGGAAATAGACTCACTGTCAAGCTTGCTTGTATTAATGAGCAATATATGTAGTGTCATAGAAGCATGAGTAAATAAGTCCACAGGAGAAGAGGGGTGATAAAAATGTAGAGAAGAGATTTGGACATTAAAGTGCTACCACATCTCCTCTACACACACAGAGCCACTTAAATCGTAACATCCAAGCCTGGATTGACCAGCGACACAAAGATCCTATTTGCAGCCAGTTAAGATAATGTTTACTGCAGACAGTCGTCTGACTGGGCTTTCCTCTTCAGCTCCCTGCAATGAATTTGATTTTGGTTGCTCCACACAGGTATGAGACAGAGGTTGACATTTGAGCCTGCGAAGAGGTTAAATGTTTGCAGAGCACATGTGTAAAGCTGCAGTGTTAGGAGTTAGGAGTGCCTGTGTATATTCCATTTAGATTATCCCTGGAGATACGCCCTGCTTCAGTATTTAAATGTCACAAAGCTCATAGACACTGTGGAATAAACGATAAGGAGTGGAAAGGATGGGTGGAGGAAGACAGGAGTATAAACAAGAGCTCTCCTAGCTGAAGTCACTGTTTGAACTTAGTAAACTGTCACAGTAGGTTGAGATACCTGCACTCAGTTGAGGTAGTGCATTACTTTCTCATTATAAGTATATTTATGTCCAGGGGTGCACATAAGTGGTCCGCAGGTGCGCATTCGGTGTCAAAATAAAAGACGGCATATTCTGCACCACATCTCTGTGCGTTCATCATTTGTTTGAAGCCAGCTCACCTCCTCCAACCACTTTTCCGAGAATACGCGTTTCTTTTGTGGTCGGGCTCCTTCTGACATTTCTTTGGAGGTGGAGGAACACCAAAGTGATTGCTTAAAGGAGCTTCTTCGACATCTTTAGGAGTTCTAAAAAAGGTCTGTCCTTCTCCAGAAAATCTTATGTACGCAAACGCGCGTTGCAGCTTCTTATCTGCACGTCTTTTATATAGACAGCGAATGCGCACCTGCGGACCACTTATGTGCACCCCTGTTTATGTCACTTATATTTTTATCCTGTGGACTGGCTGTCTGTTTTCTTATTAAACAAAATTGAACAATTATTTTGCTGGTATCCCCCATCTATGAAGTTGCTTAAAAAATTTATCAATTACCTATCATTTAAAAATCATTCAGTCAAAAGTAACACTATTATTTGTTAAAGCAAACAAGCAAAACACTTTTCAGTATGTTTGCATTAAAGGTTTTCAAATAATAAGAAATACAAGTAATATACTTGTGTCATCATCTGATTCAGCCGCAACATACCTGCAAAATATAAACAGTAAAGCTTATAAATCTGGATACTGCCCCTCAGTAAGCTTCCAGAAACTGGACAATCAGAAGAATGTGGGTTTTTGAGAGGGAGCGGTTAAAGAGCATGAGCAGCTTGTTTCAGATAGTGGATGAACTAAGGAACTGCATAAAGGGTTGGTGTAAGATAAGCAGGTCACGTTTTTCTTTTTTTTTAAAGGGAAATCATATAAAGTTACTCTGTTAGTTACTGTAGTTACTCTGAAGTTACTCTACTCCCAGAATGGACATATGGAGCTGTGTGCATGGGGTCTTTCCGGGTACTCCGGCTTCCTCCCAAAGACATGCAGTTAGTGGGGCTAGGTTAATTGGTAACTGTGTCTATGTGTCAGCCTGTGACAGACTGGCGACCTGTCCAGGGTGTACCCTGCTTCTTGCCCTGGGATAGGCTCCAAATGAATGAGTGACCAAGAAAGGGAAACAATAAAAACAATAAAAATAGATTACACAACAGGTTCTACTTCCTGATACGTTGTACCAACTATACAGTGAGTGATGGCTACGAGATCAAATAGTGGTATGACCAAGTGGCAGCCTCTGAAACTTAAAAATGAAGTTCCTGAAAGACTGCACGTCCTCTAGTGGCCACTTGAGGCACCAGAAAGCAAGTAACTCCCAACAGACGCTTCTGTTAGAACACCTAACTTTTGAGCATTAACAAGCTTGTTTACAGCCTATGGGTGGTTTCCTGCTTCATAAGAACTTTACAGGGGGTTGAATTTTTAAAATAACTTTTCCACAAAGCTACCTGGACTTAGCATTCCACTTTTTCTTCCATATAAGCTTCTGGCTCCATGAAATCCGCATGCCAGCAACCAAAATACTAACATCAAACCTTCAAAATGTGTAGTCCCACATGAGTGGGTCAAATGCCCATAGGCTTTCTATCTATAGTTTGACAATCTATTACAGACTGTAGCAGTGCTAACCATAACCAAAGACACAGATACCCTTGTAACTACAATGTAGAACTATTGTATTCTCCAAACACACATTACAGCACAGGAACAGCTGTAATTTACCAGTAGCTGTGTGCAAGTGACCTCTCAGTCATGCAAGTAACTGCCAAGAGACATTAATTTGCTCATAAGGGTATAAAACCACTTTACCTAAAACAGAAGGGAAGAAGTTCAACAAGTCAGTATACTGCAGTGTGAAAATATGAGTGGATTAAACTAAAAGAAAAGTTGTTAGACAGGAATTAGCCAGCTCAGTGCTTTTCTGCAAAGTAGTCAGCGTGTCATTCTCTTTTGTAATCACATATTTTGTACAAGGCATTTTGCAGCAAAGCTTTTCATATAATTGCTCTTGTTGAGGCATTGAAATTTTGAAAAAACACCATCCGTTAAAAGTGTTCTTTGTGGGGCAGGAGGACAGGGCGGTCATGTTAAATCTGTGAAAAAAAAGCTCCATAAATAAAAGTTCTAAACATGCTGTAAATCTGACAGTCTCAAAGCTGCTCGGCCGCTCCACCTCACTGTCTGCTACACTTGTAAAAAATCTCCAGCATCTGTTTCCCGTTACCTTGGAGATGTTGTTTCTTCAGTCTGTCTGGTTTACAGCAGACCGGCCCCATGGCTGAGTGAGCGGCGTGGGCAGGGGCAGGCGCTGCCTCCGGCCTAAAGCTAGAGCTCGCAAGAGTGGCTCCTCCGCCACCGCCGAGTCCGTTTGGAAGCAGATCAGTACGCAGGTAGCACCGACGGACAGAACCTGCCAGCGAGGCATGCTCGATGCCAGCGAAAAACTAAACCCCGTCAAATGACCCCAGCCTCTTACTCCTCACTCGTTTATTCTGCCCTTCCATTCACTCCTCTCTTCCTGTCTCTCACATTCAGCAGTGTGGGCAGCAGGTCCGTTCCCTCAGCCCCCCTGGGGAGAAGCAAATCCCTGAGGAGGAGTGTAACAAGTCTCTCTCTCTCTCTTTCTGAGTGTGCAGTATCTGGGAGATGGGCTGTCCTCCAGTCTTTGTCAAACAAACCCGTACACACACACACACATATACAAAGAGAAACGGGGCAGTTTCTATCAGGCTCTGTGAGACAGATTCTTCCTTAAATGAAACAGAACAAAAAATATGTTACTGATACATATCCCTTTTACAAACTATTCTAGAAGTTTCTACACCTGGTTGCAATTGTAGAAAACTTTAGGAAGATGTGTTGTTCTGTCTTGTAAAATGTCTCTTGAGCAATTTAACCAGCCAATATGTGACCATGTATTCTGTTGACAGAAAAGAAGCAAAAAAGAAAACCGAGCATATTTTTCATACCCGCTGCTATAAAATACCGTTAATGTGATGCATCTTGCATGCATCTGACTCATTTAAAGTCAGAGAGAATCAACATGGGACCCAATATGTAGCTGTGTTAATGTTACAAAGGTCAAAGTGTAAAGAGAACTGGTTCTTTACTTGCAGTCAGACATTTAGGGTCGCCATATGAGGCAAGATAGCTTTTCAAACACACAAAAATCCTATGCGTGTGTGTCTGTGTGTATTATTCATCCATGGGTGATGTACTGTGTGAGCAACTAGTCCACAGTAATGAATTGGCAGAAGCTATCACATTTGCACAGCCGCAATTGCGCGTGCTCTTGTCCAGGTGGCTTATCATTGCGCCGCACCGCCAGAATAGAGGGTTAATATCCCCGAGCCAGCCGCTAAGTTAAAAAAAGAATAATTTAAGATATCTACTTATTTGCTTATTTCCCTCACGCCTGTAGGCTTTAAGACAAGCTCAATTCAGACTCAGGCACATGACTGTTGAATCGGCTTTGTTTGGGTGCACTGCTAGCTTTGTCTCGAGTACACACTGATTTTAAAAAAAACATAATAGAAGCCCAGTTTTTAATTGCAGGAATGCAGAACTGCTCATGTTATTTCAGACAAATGCCAAAAGGAATTTGGTGTTTTTTCTGCTTCCACTCAAGTGACATTTAAGAGAGGGCTGTCTGCAGAGACGCAGGATAAATGCAGGCTGGTTATGACTTTGATGTTTCACATTTGTCAAACACTGAAAACCATTCAGCAGCACTTGCTTGCTTGCATGGGGGTTATTGTGTTGCTAGTATCTGCCTTGTGTCTACCTTTTCCAATACGGTTGGCTACTTAGCACCACAAAAAAGAATGACCAGTGTGTGTGTGTGTGTCTGCGGCCAGACACACACACACACAAACGTAGTCTTGCCAGAGCAGAGTCTATCAGTCAATGACATGACCCAGATGAAAAGCCAAGGTCTCTGGGCTCCCTTGAAAGACAAGGCTACTATTACAGCAGACAAAAGAGTGCTGAAAGTGAAGGAAAACCAGGCGCTGATTTATCAGCACTGATAGAAATGTCCCCACCTTCATTTCTAGTCTGACCTCATATCGAGAGGTTACCAGTGCAGAAGTCCCAAACAGCTGCAGTGTGTGTGGGTTGCACCACTGCTCGTGACTGCCTGTTGTAAACAGATGTAGTTCAAAACGGTTCACTTTTAAACCTTTACATACAAATGATTCATTTTCCAGCCCAAAATAAAAGGTGAACCTAATGTGAGGGAACATAGAGATCCATGCACTATTTAACCGTTTTAAACGGGAGAGTGAATTTGGGCTGCAATCTGTTTGTCTTTTTCCCAAATCTGTTTGTGTACAAATCATAAAAACTGAAAAAACTATGGATACTGACAATAATTTGACCATAAAATATGTTTGATTCAGTTCATCTTTATTACATATTGGGCAATAATGCAGCCCCTCAGGTCATCTTCTACCTGAAACAAGCTTGTTAACCCTTCCCATTTAACCCTCTGAACTGTAAATCATCATAGGTGTTGATGCTAGCCCTACCCATACTCTAACCTCATATTCTGAGGTGATTGTTTTCTTTGTTCCCTGATTTCCAGCTCAACAAAAAATCTGCTTGCCTGGAATTAGAGGTAGGGCTAGCGTTAGGGTTTTCTATGATGATTATACTTTCTATATTTGCAAGTCCGTTAGAGGGTCTGAGTTATGTAAATTGTGTCATCGGGCGATGAGGGTCCGTGCGGACCACATGCTTCCTTGGTTTTTGTGACCACATAAACTTGTCTGCGCAGAATTTCCGTTACAATGGACAAACTACACATGCTCCCCGGGTGGTGGACTTCAAATGGACTTCAAAGAAATATAACAGAAATTACTACTCTGCAATCAGGTCTCCAGCTGCCTGCAGTGGAGGAAAATCAAGGCTTTAGACTTCTGAAGGTTAAAGGTCCTGATCCTATG
Source organism: Neolamprologus multifasciatus (assembly GCF_963576455.1). Lineage (NCBI taxonomy): Eukaryota > Metazoa > Chordata > Actinopteri > Cichliformes > Cichlidae > Neolamprologus > Neolamprologus multifasciatus. Next base: position 21,214,273 of record NC_140446.1, on the reverse strand, counting down.
CTTTACAGGCCCAACTATCAACGTGGGAACATAAATCCCTCATGAGGCCACCCCACCCCTTTGAATCCAGGTTTCTTCTGATTGGCTGTCCCTCACAAAAAGAACATTTGAACTCCAGGTGGGTGAGGCTGTTGCGCTCACAACCAGATCTGTGTGGCTGATGTGAGCATCTTAGACACGTTTTCCTTACTGACATACAAAGACATCATACATTCATACACACACACACACACACACACACATATATATATATATATATATATATATATATATATATATATATATATATATATATATATATATATATATATATATATATATATATATATATATATATAGGCAATTGCTTACAATCAGAATACTTTAATAATCCCTAAGGAAATTATGGCAAAATTATGGAAAGCATTTTCAGTGCTCAGAGTGAGTAGGAAAGTGCTATACTAGCCCATTTATATAGAATATGACTGAAAATTAGGAAACACACAATAAAAATACCCTTAAAAAATTACCTGCCACCTAATTAACTAACAGATTAACATTTTTAGGTCTCTGCCCTATGTAAACGTATGCAAATGTAAATTTTACAAAAGACAAAAATCCTGTTTATTGTATAACAGAGACTACAACATAGCAACACGGCACTCCATTGTATATGTTATAGTGGCAAATCACTATTCAGTGAGCTCATTATTGTATGTTTCAAGAGGTACCGCTCTATGAAATTGGCTGCACACATGGCCAGACACGTTAATGATTGCTTTAGAAATGAGAGGAAGCATCATTTTAACACAAGGTACAGACTCGAATCTCCAAGCCTATTCATTTCATACAAACGGGAGCGTGTAAACCTTCATCACACTAAGCCGATTACAGGCTGGAGGAAGAAAGAGCATGCTAACACGTGCTTCTGCACTGAGCAGACAACAACTCTAACGTGATGTAAACAGCAGATGGAGTCGTCATAAATTATGGACAGGAGGGAAAACACAACTTATACAGACTGATCCTGATAAGCTTTTATTACAGTTAGAATCCGGCAGGATGTGGACTGTGGATCTTGAGTGACTAACTTCCACACTCAGCATGTACACACCTAACATGAACTGAATTTCTTTGGAGTCTTGTGGTTCCTGCATCCTTCTAAATGATATTTGTCTCCTTTGACTGACCTCCTCCTCTCCTCTTTCTTTACACTCTTCTCCTGCCTTCTCTAGCTGTGCTTCTTACTCCTCTCACATGTTGGGGTTCTTAAGACTTTTCTGGGGTTCACACCCGTCTGCGATATTGACTGGCCTTAAACAAACCACATAGACACTCACAAGCCTGTCGGCCAGTCTAAACAGAAGAAAGGATCTCCAAACAAACACCACAGAATGAGTAATAAACAGTCAAACTATTACAGAGGTCATTTGCAGTATGGATTAGAGAATCCGATTTAGAGATTATACCTGTAGCTCTGTGGCTGTTTAGTTGTGGCCCATTTTTATACGCATATCTTCTCAGATATGTCTTAATATACACTTTAAACTGCTGCTCAGAGATGGTATTATTTTAATCTGTTACACAAAACGTTAAGTATTATGACAAACTTCACCTTCATGACAATAAAATGTGTTGTATTGATTGAGTGAAACCTTGGAAAGCCATGTGAGGTCAATCTAGCTAGACCAGTTGGCCGCAGGCAGCGCTTCTGTGTTTGAAGCATGACGGCTCACTAACAGTCCTGAAATCTACGGTCTCAGAGCAACAGCATGATGGAGGGCGAGGCTGTTCTCTGTCTTATTTTATGTTACTCTCACACAGTAATTGACTTTCATGCTCACACGCCACAAGCTAGAAATACAATACTGGAACTGCCAGCACTGAGGTCAAGAGACGCAAGACAAGGAGGCAGACCACTGTGGACAACAGCGCTCTCTAGTGTTAGCAAACAGAGTAGGAACTAAAGAATAAATAGAGTCCAGGCACAATGCATACAGGTAGGTATGTGAGGCGATATGAGATGGTGAATAGCAAATTTAATGCTAACTATAACAGCTAGGAGAGAGTAAAATTATTTGACAGGTTCTTTTTTAATACAAAAGGAAGCTCAGTGAAATTAATGTCATGCAAACTAGCAACTGATGGGAATTCCTTGCTGCTTCCTGCATATAATCTGTGGTCACGTGACTTCAGATATTTGCATCGCTCACCGTAAAACAGGATATTACATTTTTGGCTCAGACGGTCAGCACAGAGATAAACGCACAATGGGAAACCTGCAGGTTTTTGTGATAAGGGTGCAGAGAATAAGGGATCTCACCTGGTACGATCTCAAACAGGTGCCTTCCTGGTTCGTCTGGATTAGCTGTGAGTTCATTGACCAGGCATCCCTGCAGTGGTATACAGCCCTGAAACGCACAGGAAGAAGCTTTCAAATTGTTTCCCACCACAGAAGCATCGATTTCCTTTGTCTTTTCTCCGCTTTCACTAGTTTCTCGACTTTTTACTTATATTTTACTGTAACTGTCCAGAAAACTGGCTAAAGAAAGAAAGATAGAAAGACAAATGTGAGGAGCTGGGCACACTGAGATAAACACTTGTGGTTTGGAGTGACCGTGACCTACAACATGACCTGTGATGGATGTCAATTTCCTGGCTTCTGTGACGTAACACTCGGTCAGTTGGTAGTTTATGAAAATCTTATTTTAACAGGTAACCTTATCCATGGCAAATGTTTAGGATGCAAATGAGTCCAAGCCTGTGATAAAATCTGTTTTTGTGCCCCACTTGACTCACTGCAGTGGCGACACCCTCTCTCTCTGTTTTCAGTCACCTCTGCCAACGTGTTATCACAGCTTACAAATAGTTTGCTTGTGGTCTCTATTCCTAACTAAACTCTGAGTTATTCTGGCAGGATATGGTGGAAACTCCAGGCTAATTTTAAGATCATTTGACAGACAGGTACAGTTAGTACCTGCGTAACCCTCTGAGGTCTAAACCCAAACCTGTGTCATGTTTTCAAGGGTTATGGTTTAACTCTGTTAGGTCTAAGTCATCATTGATGATCTTTTTAAGTTGAAATTTGGCATGCCATTTGGAATGATATTAAGACTTAGGGTACTCCCATTAGGCAATCCAAAGTGTGGCCAAGCATGCTGGACCAACAGTGCCCGATTCTTTTGGGATTGCTGCAAATTGTGCTCGGGCAAGTGTGCCATGCCCTGACCTGCTCAAAGAGGCGTCCCTGGCTGATTGAGCTGGGGTGATTGACCATGTCTAAGAAAGGATCTCCAGTCCTTTGTCAATAACCGACTCTGCAAACCTGAGGACTGGGTGTGACTGATTCCAAAAGCAGCCCCAAATGAGCCACAAAATAGCGCACAGATTTACTCGGATTCTGCAAGATTGCCTGTTTTTGCCATTACATCGTAATGAAATGAGTGAGTGAGAGGCTCGAGTCTGACTTAGTTGCCTACTCTCCCCCCCCCCCCCCACCTCCTGTTTCCTCCCTCCTTATTACTCACCTCTTAGCCCCTCTAAAATTTTAAGCAGCTACTCCTGTGATTGAACAGGGACCCACACAGATTATCAGAATACATTATCCAGATCAATACCCATTTAGCCCCGAGAACTTAGGGCCAAGTGAGCTGTGAAGAGATGCCAGCGTCTGTAGGTCGGCCCCGTTAATCTCCACACTGGCATCCTCCATCAAACAGGCAGAAGAGTCTGCCAAACAGCCTCAGCCTGAGGGCCGGGCTGTCGCCAGCATTAGTCGCCATGGCAACAAATGGAAAGGGGTGGAAGCTGTGGATGGATAGAGCACAGGGGCAGGGCAGGATGGGTGTCCCAAGGGTGCTATGTGCTCAGAATAACACAAGTAGCTGGCTGGGGATGAATGACTAAGAAAAGGCAACACGTAACCCGAGAACACAAATCACGCAGAAAAGTAGGCTAGATAGCACTGTTTGTCCTTCCCTGCATTTTAACCAATGATACGGGAACTGTGCGCACATGTAAGGGCTTCAAAGCAGCTGCAAACAGATGCGGCCACGCCTACTTTAACCTCGTTTCTACACGAATGCCAGTCAGTTATTCTTCTAGCCTGGCCTCTCGAGGTTTGTTCACACTTTTATCTCACGTTGGCAACAGTGCAACATGAACAGCTAGCGCATTGTTACTCATGGACCTTACGCAGTGCTGTTGATCGGTACCGCGTGCCTAGATCTGAACCTGAAGCACCCCAGACGCGTCCTGTTTGGCACGTGCCATGCCCAGGTCTATAAACACACGCCTCTTAAAATTAATCGGTGCCAGAAATGGACGTAAAGCAAGAAACAAAGGAGCAGTAAAGAATTACTGGAACAGAAAGCCATGTACAATGCTGATGCTGCCAAGGTTTCGAAGCACCATAATGTCAGGCTGAAAAATCTAAAATCATATGAAAGAAGTAAGTGATGGGGTTGGGCATAAATCAAATCAAAACAAAACCAAATATAAACTTTAAGTTTAAGCTCTTTTTAAGCTGTTTTTTGTTTATTTTGTCAAAGGTTTTGTGTATTACAACCAGAGTCATGGTTGTGTGATGGTGGTGCCCTTTGTGTACCGCCAGATAACTGGACTCTGTTTGTTCAGCAGTGTATTCCACCCCCCCAGACCAACACACACGATGAAAAGGAAAAGAAAACCCCCATAGATCCTCATCCAGCGCTGCCTTTCCTGCTACCAATTATCACATCCTTTCATCTTGGTAGTGGGGCAGTCATGTTCTGTTCGCAGCAGCGCTCGGACTACACCCTCCCCACCCACGCCTCCACCCCCGACCACACTCCCGGCCTCAGGTTTCCCATCGATTAAGAGATGAGAGGGTTAAAAAAGGCCAGAATCACAATTTCTCACACAACTCAGAGGGTGTGCACGCATGAGGGGGTTTGTGATGGTGTGTGTGTGGTGTGTGTGTGTGCGCGTGTGCAGTCAGCCACACACTACATGTGACTTGAATCCCTTGGAAGTTGCGAATCAATATGAGCTGGATGAGTATTGGCAAGCTCTGATTAAAGACTGTCATTTTTTCTCCTCAAAATTGGAGACAGAGAAGTGGGGAACACGTCATTGTGTGTGTGTGTGTGTGTGTGTGTGTGTGCGCGCGTGCGCGCGTGCGCGCGTGCGCGCGTGCGTGCGCATCAGTCAATCATGAACCTTCCGTCTTTTATTGTTGGATTACATCGCTTCTTGTTGCATCTACAACTAAACCTATTAGCTTCACTGAATCTCCATCTAAAAGTCTTTGATATAAGTGTGTGTGTGTGCTTGTGTTTTGTAGGAATGCAGAGTGGGAAAATGTGAGTCAGCTGTTTGCCACAGAAGATGGCGTTCAACAAAGAAGCAATGGGATTGATTGGAGGGTTATTCTGTAGACAGTTTTACAATGATGTACTAATGCGGTAGGAAGACAGGCGTCACACGCTGCCCTGCAGTTTGTACTAATGCACTGAAACGTCTGCTGAGTGTGGTTAGTTATCATTACAGCTGAGTGTTTTCATCTGACAGCAATAAAGCACACGCAGTATTACTGTTGGTAGCGGTCACTCATTGTACATAATTAGCTCCAAGCCTTGATGTTTTTAACTATGAGAACCATGAGGAGGCAGAATTGGAATTTGTTACTTACTTGCATGTAAATGTAAAAAAACGAGGTGTTTAGCAAATATAAATAATAATATTGGATAAATATAAGCTTTAAGAATGTGCCTTATTGCACTCTGCACTTTTATTAGTCATTGTTCAAGTTTTTAGGGATAAATAGGGATAAATGTTTTTTCTGCGTATCTTCCGTGTGTCTTTGATTTATTACTGTTAGTTTATTGCTTTATTCAAATGTAATCATTTGTAGTGGCAGTATCTGCCTAGTGTAGCTGCATAAGGTGCTATTGAAGTGATAGAAGTGATATTGATATATGTTGTTATATGTTGCATTTTTCCCACCCCTAAAGAAATGTTAAAAATCTGAAAATGAAATACTGAGCCACATATGATGTTACCCACATATATGTGGGTAACAGACATCTCCAAAAACGCCGGAGGACTTTTGCAAATATGTGATGTCTTCATAAATCGAGCAGTTATTTGAAATTTACACAGCTACATTTTTGCCTGAAAATATCTTAAAAGTTTATTTTGTGACCCAGAAAGAGTAACATTAAAACTAAGTAGCTGCCGCCAATGTTGGAGACTGGAATTGGCTGGGCCGCGCTATGAATTATGGGATAGGCTGGGCCATGAAGAGTACACCCGACCCATCCTTCAAATTCGGAGAAATGAAGGACGCATTTGTTGGCCGCATTTGGAGCAGCCTTCGAATTGGGACAGCCTTCGTCGCCTGGCTGTGACGTAATTGGCCTTCAAGTGCGGCCTCTAAAGGATGCAGCCTATAAACTGGAACATACCTAAAGTATCTGAATTTCACAAGCGGGACCACAGCGGGACCACGCCTCCAAACATGCTCCTTCCAGATCTTATCTATATATGTTCCCCCACTTCTACAAGCTGTTAATTCTCGTTTACGTGCCCCATCCTCCCTCCCCTTTCCAATTCTTTAACTCCTTAACTCCTTTCTATTTAGTACATGGGGATCTGCTAGGCCCAGGTTTGAGGCCTTCCCCAAACCGCAGCTCAGTTCACATCCAAGCCATTCACCTTTATCTACTAAAATGCTGTCAAACCTAAAATGAGGATGTGGGCCCAGCTAGTGAATTGTATCTTATCTCATTTTATGAGAGAATTTTCTTACAAAACATCTGAATATCATAACTATGAGTTCTGGCCAAGGCCTGTTTACTTCATAAACCTCTCTATTGCCCCCAAGTAGCCAATAAATGGAATGAATGCATGTTTAAGGTGGGTTTAAGTCCAGTGCTCAAATGTAGAGTGACTTAAAACAAGCAGATTTCTCACAGATGGAAATTAGGATAATTTTTTCTTGAACTAATGGCTCAACATGCTGTTTGGCAAAACTGCAATCAGATCTAATGATACAGAAAATGTTTGGGAACAAAGTCGTTTACAGAGATGACGTTAGAGGAAAACAGGGCTTGCTCGAGAGTACTTAGGGATCAACAAGAGTTTCTTTAATTAATGGGCAATCTGCTCCGCCATGTGAGCTGCTCATGCTTTGATTTGAAAGACCTAAATTAGTTGCTTCCCCTTCCCTCACTCAGACACTCACACTGAACATCAGCTGCAGATTTGAAAAGCTTCAGATCAAATCATTTACATGAAGGTTTCTCATGTATTCAGCTGCACATTAAACTCCATATGTTTGAGCTGCATGACTCAGCTGTCCCGTCCTCCAAAAGGAAGCTGCACCTCATTATGTAAATATAATCACGCCGGCCAAAGAGCAGTGCTCCACCTTTTAATTTCGCCAACCTCTGACTGTTTTCCGTTGTGTGTGAACGTGGCTGAAATATTACCTGCGGTTTGGTTTCTTCCTCGTCTTTGTAGAAGTAGAGCTGGTCCGAGCGCAGCACGAACCAGCGCAGCTGCCAGTTCTTCATGATGCTGCGCTGCTTCTTCAGCCACCCCGCCTTCAGAGCCCCCTCGTGGAGGCTCGGGGAGGCTGGGCGGCATGATCCTCGCGACACCTCGCTCATCACCATGCTCTTTGACCTGGCTGATGACACATACACAACACACAGCATATTTTTTAGGCTTATACACAAGCAGCTGAAAGCAAAGGATATTGTTTGTTTTGATTTATTTACCATCTTATTGTTTACGTTCTAGTAGGTGTATGCTCTCACTCTTTTTTTATCCTGAATGCACATAGTGCTCTACCAGGGGCTTTAGTCATGACAGCCTTTTAACCCAGGCTGCTCCACATAAAAGGGAATGGGACTGCAGAGAGGCAGCAGACACAAAAACTAAGGGGAAAAACACCCACACACCCACACAGACACACACCATGCATAGCCTCGGGTGACAGGGATAACCCCCCTTCAATTTCAGAGGTCCTTGGAATAGACTTATTGTGCAGAGGTACAACCCAGCAGAATAGCTGAGGCTTTTGAGCTCAGATAATAGGACCACATGGGACTGACTGGCTGACTGAATGATCCTCAATAAACGTGTGTAACCTGAGCTCAAGTCAAAGATGGGTTTTAAAAGGGAGTGTGTGGCAGCTTTATAGCTACCGAGGTACTCAGATTTTCCTGGTATGACATCAGCGGTTAAATAATGTCACGTTTGTAGTTATTGCGCTGACATTTAAATAAAACTTCTGTAGACATAAAGGAGCGTGACTCTGCACTGAGATGTGTGTTTTCATCAGACGTTAAAGGATACATTATTTTTACACACTTACAAAAAGGTTTGGCACAGATAAATAAACCTGGGGCAAACTAGTGAAAGGCTATTTGATGATCATGTATTATTTAGAGCAATCAATTCTGCTGACGTCCTCCCTGCTGGTGTGTGTTCTTTGCCCCCCCACATACCTCAGACACACACACACACGTATACATGGAATCGATGGCACTGAGGCATGGAAGGGGAAGAAAATCAATTTTTATTCTTTTTTATTGTCCCACATCTTTACCTTCAGCCTATACATTGAGCTTAACGAACATGGCTCATATCATTTTTATTGCACATCACAACCTGTTTTGACACCCTGAAAAGCCTGTTGATGCTGACAGACGTGGTGTGGCCCACTATTTCTTTATGCAAACTGGGTCCAGGCTTGCTGTGGAAACCTCTTTAATATATATTCAGTAATATCTTACCTTAAAGTGGTATCTTTTTTCCACTCTGTGTCTAATGCTGTCCTGTCTGCATCCTTTATTAAGGTTTTAGAGAGCACACAAATGCTGCCTAAACTAAAACAATATTCTTACAGTGCTCTAAAATATTGTGTTGAGCTGAGGGTAACTACAGTGTAGAGGCAATTCTCCGTTAGATCACCACTTGTTTTATATTGCCATTGTTATTGAATCTGTTGTTTATGCGAGAATATTTGCTAGTGCCGCTGTGACTTTAACTTGGTTGGATTCAGTTTCAAATTTGCTGAATATGGTTTGAAATTTGCTTCAGTGTGTGGCTTTCATTATGATTGTGCCATTTAGCCTTTTTGCCAGTGACCAAGCATTATTCATGTTCCCTGGTTTCAACAAAGAGGGGTGTCATATTACCCCTTTTGTTTAATCCAGCTTTTCATTGTTAGCTTTACTCTGAATGTTTGTGCAGATAGTTGGAAAACACTGGCGGCAGATACAGAGTACTGCATCGTGGTGCTAGTGTTTGGGCTGCTGCTGTTTAAAGGTGTAATATGTAAGATAATAATATACAGTCTATTAACAGCAACCCACAAGGGAGAGCAGCTCATTACTAGAATGCTTTGGTAGTGGTATACTCCACTATTGTAGAGTAAAGTAAGGTAAGCCTTCTGGTCAGGTGACTGTAACCACCTATGACTTCAGTTTTTTCCAAAACACTAAAGATTGGCACGAATTCACATGATGCTCTAGATGGTTTTCTTTCAAAAGACTCTACGGAAATTTTAGGAAGTCATGGAGAGTGCCTCTAATTGGGATTTATTTATATGGTCACATTGACACATGACTCATGAAGAAAGATAACCAGTTTAGGGATGGGGAGTGAATCTGAGGGCTCAGTAGAGTCAGAGCCACTGACTAAGTAACATTTTCCCATTTTCTATTTTAATATGAAGTGACGTTTTCCTTTATTTCACGATTTTATACATGGAACACTCTTTTTCCACATCTCTGTTTAGACAGTTGCTCTTGCAAAAGAAGGAATCAGATGCATTCAGTCTGTCAGTACCGACCCACAACTTACTGAGCAGGATAGAGGCAGCGTTGCTAGTTAAACATAAAAATGAATGCCTTTTTTGCAAAGAGCCGTCTCTTCTGGCTGCCATTAATAACATGAGCTCATCATATGCAGTGTGGGCAGTGCTACCCATGGACTCATTATCACCTCTTAAGCTACGAAGACAGATTACAAGGGTCTGGTTGGGACTAGCTGCTTGTTATGGGCCAATATTTCTGCAACGTTATGCAAGACAACTTTGACATTTGGTCAGACTCTCTATTTCTCCACATTCTGCTGTTGAGTTCATTTTGAATCATTTTAAAGTAATTATAACCTATTTTAAAAAGCTTTAATACCAGCAGACTCACCTCTCTTTATGTTTTACCTCTCTCCTCTAGATTGGCTTTCTTTCTTTTTCACTGTTCCCGTCTCCCCTGGCTCTTTATTTTCACTCCTCTGCCCGACACCCTCCCTTTCTCGTACTTTGACTCGCTCTAATTCTTCTCGTCTTTTGAATCAAAGCTCTGTTGCTCTGAGAGCACCCAGCGCACATGCATTTAAAGGACAGTTTTGTTATCAAACTGGCACGGTAACTAATTTTTGAATTACAGCTAAACTTTAATTGGCTGCATATAATCTTTTACATTTAAAATTATTTTCATTTTTCATGAAAAGTCAATTTGAAGCACTGCAAAGCATAGGGTTATCTGTTATTGTTTTGAACAAGAGACTCTTCTGCAGCTGGCTTCTTCTCTAACCAGTTAATATTTAGCAGAAGAAGCATAACTTGAATCTCTCTTATATCATTTTACTTTGTAGATCTCTAGTTTTCTTGGATTTGTTTTTTGAATCCTAAACTATGCTTTCATTAGCTGTCACTATTCTTTGATGTTTTGGTTGTCCAGCGTTGCCTTGACTACAAAAATGTGATAGCACAACCCCTGCACAGATCACTGCACTGGATATTTCGATATGGTGAAGTGTCTCATGTGTGCAGCATCAGCGGTGTAAACAGATCAGTCTTATCCTGACTGGGATCATCGCTACAACTAACAAATTGCAGTTGTATTGCAGTTGTATTGCAGTTGTGTCACTCACCTTCCCTGTCCTTCTTAACACCTCTGCTTTTTCGCACCACATCCCGTCCCTCTTGCCTTTCCATCGCTCCTCAACCTGCCACTGCTCCCATAAAAGAGGACCACTGTTCAACACATAAGCTGCCTGGATCATGGACTCAATGGAACATATGCAGGGCGATGATTCACGCCTGACTCACAACTGATTTTTGATTTGTGTGTGTGTGCATGTGTGTGTGTGTGCGTATCAAGCACAACTACCCACTGTGCCAATTTGGACCTTCTATTCAGAGTGATTCAGACGTTCCTTGGTTTGGGTGGAGCTGGTCTGTGGTCACTTCTACAACTATCAACTACAATGAAGGAAAAAAGGCCATTTTGCTGTAAAAGTGCACTTTATACACAATCACTGCAATTCAGTGTGGTTATGGAAGCGCTGAGTCAAATTGCAAGGGTTCATCATCATGGATGACTTTGTGCAGTACAATATACCCATTATTGTCCATCATGACTTCTCTGATGATAACTTATGTAACTGAGAGAATGCATCATGTTATTTCACTGTCACGGAATAATTGTATGTATATCAAGGGATACCTGATGGATTGGCTACATATCCAGTTACGATATCATGAAAATTGAAGCTGGTTAAAAGGAAATTGTTAAAAAAAAAAAAAGGGCCATATACTGTAGCTCACTTTAAAAAACATATTTTTTGTGCTATTTACCAATAATTATATTTATCTGTCCAGTACACTACACCCCTGAGTTACAATCAAGTCTAAAATGTAGAAAGCTGTTGTAGCTTATTAGCTATATGCTTTTCAAGACCAATTGGTTGTACAAATGTGCCTTTTGACTAAACTTACCGTTCAAAGCCCCAGAAACAAGCTGACTAAATGATAGCTAAGTCAGCTAGCTTAAAAATTAAAGCACGGAAAGCTAATGTGACTGACTACTTCTAGCATGTTCTTAAATTACAGTTGTGTTAGCTTTTAGCTCAGCAGCTACATTAGTTTACCAACTAGCCCAGTGAGTAGCTCCTATGTCAACAAGTCTCTAGCACTAGCAACTAACATTAGCGACTTCAAGTCAGCAAGTACAGGGATGTACATACATAGTTTTTTTAAGCCACTAGCAGCCATCAGCTACAAACTGATTTGGAACCTTTCCTTTGGTTCATGTCAAATAAAACGAGGTTACAATGATTTACTATTAGATATTAGTAATGCTACTACTGAAACTCCTTCCTCTTTCCAAGTGCTTTGGCCCAGTAATGTCATGAGGACTGATACCTATGATACCAACATTCAAAAAAGGAAACAGTACTTATTTTATTTAGCACCGCAGGCAGCCCCAAGGCTGCAGTTAGGGTTGCCAATTGTCCCATTTTAGCCAGGACATCCAGTATAATGAGCAAAACTGATGCATCCCTTATATTAACTATGTCACGTTTATTGATTGTTACCTGCAACGTCACTTTCTGACCAACAGTTGGCACTCTTACAAATACCAAATCTGATTTGACCGCAATTATATCAGATGAGTGCTTGTGTCCAGTCACAGCTGATGTGAGGAGTAATATGTGAGTCATAAAAATACGGTGCCATTTGGTCTGCTTAATAAACTGGGTAATTGAAGCCTGTATTTACAGTATTTTGTTTGATCATTTTTCTTTTTTGCCCATGTGATTTCTGTCATTTATTGTTTTAGATGAGGTATTGATTAAACTGAATACCAACATTTTACTGCATTTGTATTTTAAGAATATGAACATACAGTGCATATTTACACTATGCTCAGCTAGCTGTGCACTGTGTTTCTGGCACACCAGAGTGTCCCTTATGTGATAGTTAAGAAGTTTGCAACCCTAGCTGCAACTCTTCTGTGAATTTTAGTTTATTCAACATGCTAAGGAATCAGGTAAGGAAGTACTTTGCATTGTTGTCCTGAAATACACGTTACTACTTATTATTATTTATGTATTTGTGTATTGAGACAGTTAGCACTGCCATTGTAAATCAGTTATTTTTATGCTAAAATGTTTACAAAGGACTGATATTTGTACTGACTATTAAATTTCTGGTATCATGACATTCCTACTTTGGCCAGTAATTTACATAATGTTCACTGCTTCACAGTGGCATGTTAACAGTGGATTTTTATAACTCCACCAGTATTGATGACATTTTTAGGACTACTGCTCATTGTTAAAATGTTTTATTCACCATTGTATTGTGTGGAAGATAAAGCCGCAGTATAAACATGGCAGATAAGGGCATATGTTTGCTAATTTGTGTGAACTGAGCCTTAAAGAAGGCTTTACAGGACAGAGGACTCCACAAAGCAAAACCATGTGAGGATGTAGCTTCATTCAGTTTGCTCGTGTATAAACATGAGAACGGTGATGCTGATTGTTCAGCCACAGAAATAGACAAACTCACAGAGACTGAAATTCATGCAGCCCTCAAAATAGCAGCGATGGAGTGCCCTGTCCTGGACTCAGCAGTGGCACATATGGAACTAATGCCACAATGTGAACAAATGGTTGTCAACAAACGTAAAACAAAGCACAAGTGGTCTGACACATGAAGACACATGATGCCTCGCACACATGCCTGAACGCGCACACTGCCTGTGATGTCACTTTATACAGTTTGGAGCTGTATATTTATCACCAGTGGAAAATTGATATAAGGCTGTTATGCACATCAGAGAGGAGTGGATCCATTAGCATGGCCGGGCGAGTGCTCCAGAGTAGCTTGGTAGCACTACACTGATGGCTAAATCACATGCACGCAAGCACAAACATTGGCATGTTGGAAGGATCCAATTTCATTAATCTGGTTTTTGTCCAGTGATTTATGGCTTGCGAAAAAAACAGCACAGGGAGTTACAGGTGCATCAATACGTTAGCCTATCACTGCTGATTAATGCGTTAGCTGTTATGTGTGTGTGTGTGTGTGTGTGTGTGTGTAGTAGCATTTCTTGGGTGGGGGCTGCAAATAATATACAGCCTGTTATGTTAAAACTGCAGTGGGGTAGACGTGATCTGCACTGGTGGGTGCGCGTTATCGTCTCTACATGTACGTTATGTGTGTGAATCTTTCCTCCACAGTCTTGCTCACAGCATGTAGTTGTGAGGGTGTTCATTTGTGTTTCTTTGACAGGCATTATGTCAGGGTGTTGCTACATTGGAACACTTTGATCACAAAACCATGGTAACACAGATCAAAAAGATGCAGCTGATATGTGGGCAATTAAATCTGCTACTATTTCTGTTGCCAACCATTGTAACCACAACCCTGTTACAGTTTTAATGTGTTAGTAGCTGACACAGTTATTGCTAAAAGCCAACAGTTAGATAGAAGCTAAAAGGAAAATAATATCAAGTCTGTAGTTTAGACATGATGGAAATTTACCTTTATTTGCTTCCTTGATAGAAAGATAAATCTGATACGGTTTGTCTGTTTGCTAAATAAGAAGCAGAAGCATCTGAAGAGCAGTGTGCAACAGCCAGACTGAATGTTGTGGCCCTCTAGGATCTGGGTGACATGCTGTCATTTACCCTCCAATTTGTTACAAGGGCAACTACCTCCATTAGCTCTAAAACCAAAATGGACACTGTACCAGGGACATTGTCGAGACTTCTTGTACACAGCATATGGTTGTTCACATCAAGTAGCAACCTCTGAGGTTAGAAAATGAAGCCAATGTGGAAATGGCAATTTCCTCAAATGGGTAGTTGAGGTTGGCTCCAAAAGTGGAGTCAGTCCCAATAGACTCCCATGTAAATATGTCCAGCAACAGAACTAGACATGTTCTGTAGACTGACACACCAAAACATCTTTGGTTTTTATAGAGTGGACTGGAGAGATTCCAGCTGGATTCAAGCTTGTGCCACCAACTCTTGTTTTTTGGGGGTCATTAAAGATGTAAATTGTAAAATCGTTCCATCGTGGAGAAAGGTCACTGGAGGCCTTCCGACCACAACTTTATCCTGTGAAATTAATATTTATACGTTGATACTAAATATTTTTTCACATGTATAACTCATATTCTTATAACTGTTTTATTTTTGATTCAGTTTAGCTGCAGACTTTTGATTAGACGGAAATTACATTTTCATTGTGTATGCCATATTCCACATATTTTAGAAATGACAATAAAGTTGACTTTTCCTTTCTTTGCGTCCATTGTGCAAGAGAAAAGGTTATTTTTTTAATATAATGCAATTAGTTTATGTTATATTAAGACTTAAAGTTGACACAATAAGGACAGTTTGTTTGCAATTTATCTTATTCAGTTAAAATAAGTTAGAAGCTAAAACAGTGCTGTAATGAAATGTTCAGAAAAACAGAAATCACAAAGCAACGGGTGACTTCACAGCCATCTTTTACATACAGGCTACACTGTAAAAAAAAATTGCAATATAAAAGTATTTTACAGTTTTGTACTGTTTTTCTAGAATATCATTAAATTCACATAAATAGACGGTGATTTTACATTTCAAATGTAAATTAACGTAAAATCACTGTAAATGTAATAAAACATAATTTTCTTGTTTTTTAAATGTATCTGCCTGTACATATGCATATTTAGATTGTTAAAATACATTCACAAATGTATCATAATTTCACAAATATTTGTCTGTTATTTGAAAGATTGAACTGTTAAATTCAAATGTAATGCTATGGAAAAATATATAAAATGATTCTTATAAACTTTTTTACATCAAATAATTATTATTATCATTGTTATTTAAGGCGATTGTGGCTCAAGAGTTGGCAGTTTGCCTTGCAATCAGAAGGTTGCCAGTTCGAGCCCCTCTCGACTCTCTCGGTTGTTGTGTCCTTGGGCAAGACACTTCACCTACCACCTACTGGTGATGGCCAGAGGGGCCGATGGCGCGATATGGCAGCCTCGCCTCTGTCAGTCTGCCCCAGGGCAGCTCTGGCTACGACTGTAGCTCCACCAGTGTGTGAATGTGAGAGTGAATGAATAGTGGAATTGTAAAGCGCTTTGAGGGTCTCAAAAAGCGCTATACAAATGCAATCCATTATTATTATTTAAACCAACTGTTAACTGTATATTTCTGTACATTTAAGTATTATTATTATTATTACTAACAATAATAATAATAATAATAAAAATGATAATAATGTATACTTTATTGATCCCCGTGGGGAAACTCTTCTCTGCATTTAACCCATTCACTCAGTGAAGCAGTGGGCTGCCATTGGGTGCCCGGGGAGCAGTGTGTAGGGACGGTACATTGCTCAGGGGATTATTATTCATATTGCCGCATTCATTGACCTCGTTTATAGGTAATTTCATTGTTTAATCACATTAAAATGTTCCTAATTTAATGTTTAAAAGCACTTGAAAAAGGCAAAATCCCATGGAAAATTAGGGCAACAAACTGTATTGTCATTACTGAAAATAACCGTATTTTTGTGAGAAAGTTATTTTCTGGTATTATTTTGGCGCCCCAGCTGCTGTAATATTACTGTTTTTTTAGGGGTTTTTTTTTCTCACGTCATGAATTCAGGAGCCAGGAATGATCAATACATGCGTGACACATCGTTAATTTATATTATGGGTGTCTTCTTCGACTTACCAGTACAAGCAGCCTAATCATCCACAGCGTCGCCACCACGCTGGTTGGTGCCCCGTCCCTTCTCGACCTACTGTGACCTTAGCTCAACTTGTGATATGCGTCTGTGCGATACTCCATGCAACAAATGTGATGCTGTCAGCAGTGAAGCACTAATTTACAGACGGTATGCAGAGAATGTTTCCCACGCAGGGCTCACACAGTCGCTATAATCGCTTTCATTTTCACTGTCTCAGATGTGCAGCGAGGATGTGAGGTAGTGTCAGCTCCTTAGATTATACGAAATATTCTTCCCTAGACTACCTTCCTTGATTCATAAAAATGCATTTTTGACCTTTATGCTAGGAAATGAGGGATTTTGTCTATAAAACCCCTTGTTTAGGTCAGACTACAGATTTAACTGACTTTGCAACCAGTTCTGTGCCACTCCAGAGGATTTAAACATCACTCTGCCATTCCTGGGAACTATTCATGTCATCTTATCAGATCCAGTTAGATAATTGTAGTTTTCAAAAAAGAAATGGGAGACAGACGCACACTCTCACACACATATTAATGTATCCATCCACAAAGACACACACATGCCACACGGCTGCAGCTTCAGGGGCAGCTGACGGCAGCCTGATAGTGCCTAGCGCTGCAGTGATGAAACTAGAGATGCTGCTCACGCCTCCTAATAGAATTCACACCGACGGCATCGACCAGCTGTAGTAAAATGCTAATGTACGCGAGAGGTTCCCTGTGTGGGCAGATCGCCTGTTTCATTCAGAAATGTGAGCCAAACAGATGGAGGGGAGAAAAAGTGCTTCTCCATGGGTATTAGAAAACCATAAGTATAGGAGCAGTTGTTTTTTATAGTAAAAGTGCGATGCAGTGTCATAAGGAGTTAGTGCATCTACTAATCCATCATCTAAAACTCTCACCACAGTCCCTGTGAGATGTGACGTGATGTATTTCCGTCCATGTGAAGGCAGAGAGAGTGAACCTACCTCTCCTGGTCTGTCTGATCTTTGGGCTCAGCATGGCTGTCATCGCTCGTCCGCACGCTCTCCTGTCGGCATGTTCCTGTACATCCACGCACCCCACCCCTGCGTTTCCCTCTGCCTCTCTCCTCTCCTTCTCCCACTGACCTTCTGCAGTGCAGCCGGCAGCTAGGGGGTTGGGTGAACACGGGGAGGGGAGGAGAATGGAAAGAGAAGAGGGGTGGTGAAGAGAAGCAGGGGGAAGAACTACCCCTGTTTTTTTGCCATGCCTGCGCTCACGCCCAGTGTCCTCCACCCCTTCCTTTTACATTATTCATAGTGGTACATCCGCCTGTGGTACATGAGGAGGATCTCCTCCAAAAAAATGGGTCTGACTGGCTGATCAAAATGGCTGATTTTAAGTGCTCTTATTTTCCACTGTGATTACTTTTTTTTTACATCAAGATCTGTCTGTTTGTAAAAGGGAGGAAGAGGAGGAGTGCTCATCTGGCAGGTGTCTCCTTCTTCTGCCACTAATTAAGCAGCAGAGCTCTGCAGCTCGTCTCCACCTCCCACCCTTAATTACTCATTTCCCCTCACCCATCTCCTGCTTTCTCTCTCACTCATCTCTCCTCCTTGCTGTACCAATATTTGATCTGCTCACTTCCTTCCCTTCCTCTCTCACCCCAGTTCCTGTTTTTAAATTCCTCTATAGCCTATGATCTGGCAATCCATTTTTATCTTTGCCAGCATTGGCTTTCTAAGAATGATACAGCCTCCGGTTCAAAATCGGGTGTAAGAAATTCCCAGTTCATGCACTAGGCTGTAATTGCACCTTCCAGGCATACCAGTGGCACTACTCAGAAAGACCAGGGGAAATAAAAAATACAGATCCCCTTCTAAAAGACAACGTCCTGTCTTCTTGAGCTGCGACAGCCTGTAATTGACTCAGGAAAGTGAGTAGGAGTGTGGCCCTTGGGAAGGAAAATTCAAAGCTGTTTTTTGTTCATTTTAGTACTTCTGGCTTTCATCAGTAAAATCTTTTGTCTATTTAGTAAACTTGTATAGGCTTTTATGGAATCTGAGGCTATTTCAACCATTTTAGTAGTTGTTACAGGTGTTCTTTTTTCAGGTTAGCAGAAAGGATACTTCATTAACTCAGCAAGCTGCTGTAGTTCACATCTTCAACATCCATGTTTTTGTCATGAAGGTTTCGCTTAAGGGAAGAAGCTAAAACATAATTGCCAGGTTAGATTGAATCAATTACATTAGTAAAAATTCACATTATAGGAAGATTCGGATAGTATCCATGCCTGAATCACCTATAGGGAAGCACTTATAGTGAAATTTTGGGCTTTTAAAATAATGCAAATACTATGTATCAGTGAGTAAGCACTAATTATGAAATGAAGAATATGCAAACAAGCAAACAAACACTGCAGGTAAATTAATGTTTACTGTTGAACTTTAATCATAATAAAAAAAGGAATCATTAAAGCAGCAGTGTGTCTTTAATTCACTATTTTCCACTCCAATTTTTGGGGATTTGGGGTTCGTACCTGAGACATCTTACTCAGGACTACACATTGTAGAGTATAACCACAATTAAAAGGAAAAGAAATTGAGGTTTTAGGCAAGAGTTAGTTTCTAGTTTTCTTTTTTATCTTTTTTTGGTAGTGTGTAGCATGCATATTTTTTAAACTATGGAATAAAAATAATGGTAAATGGCCTGTATTTGTATAGCGCTTTACTAGTCCCTAAGGACCCCAAAGTGCTTTACACATCCAGTCATCCACCCATTCACACACACATTCACACACTGGTGATGGCAAGCTACATTGTAGCCACAGCCACCCTGGGGCGCACTGACAGAGCCTACTGACCACCACCAGTAGGACACAACGACCGAGACTGCCAAGCCGGGGCTCCCCAAAAAACTAATTACTTACAACAATGAAATAAATGTACTTCCATTTGTTTTGGTTGATACATTTGTTATAGTATTTTTGTAAAAAAAAAAAAAAAAAAAAAAGCTGAATTTAATTGTAATGGACAAAATAAACAAAACAAATAGTCCTAAAACATTAAGCTAGTAAGCTAAAAGCTAGTTAGCTAAAAGCTAATTAGCCTAGCGAAACGCTAATTAGCCTAATGTATGTGTCCTTTATACTGTTTATGAACTGAACATGCCTCTTTAGTTTTAAGCTTTTTTCAGTAAAATTTAATGCCACTGTAATGTTTACTGTATGTTAAAGGAAAGCTTATTTGTTGTTTTTTTCCTTCAGATTAAATTTTGGTTAAAATATGACTTTACTGATGGACACTGGTTATTGAACAGGACTTTTTTAAGTCTCTACATTTGTCCAGTATTTACATATATCATTTTGTGTTTATTGCTGATAATAAATTCATAATATCTAAACATATTTCACTGACAAATTTAGGACAAAATGTATCAAAATTGACTAAATTGACCAAATACCTTGACTGCATTTGGTTTAACAGGGATATTCTGTGTTAGAGGGCTGTTTGTCCCTGTCTGATGTCTGAAATGTCTCTCAGTCATCTCTGGAAGGCGGCATCAAACCTGTCGTTGCTGTAGCAGCTGTGCTGCTCTCCTCCTCCAGCATACAGAGGATAATAGCCTTAAGTCCTGCTCTGCAATTGAATCAGAGCTGGCCTCACGACAACCACAGCTGCTCTTATTACAGAGCAAAGTGGGAGACACGGAGGGGGTCAGGGGTGTGCGCCTCCACACATACAGGCACACATACCCATAAGACAACAAGCAGCTAAAATGAAGCAGCAAATGCAGAGACAGATCTAGCGCACACACGTAGAGAGCAAACCAGAATGGAGCCAAAATGAGGCTGAAACAAACAGAGATAGGGGTCACATAAGCTACAATGAAACAGTGGAAGGAGGAGGGACACACACACACACATACACACACACACACATACACAAACCAAGAAGCCAAAATGAGCCAGCAGTGGGGGGGGAAAAAGCCTTCGGTGCCAGCGTTCCCTTTAAGACTGAGGCAGGGTTAAAGCGATGTGGCCACACGGTGCAGGGTGTGGCTCTCAGCGTTGTTCCCTCTATATTTATCACCCAAATCATCCACATGTTGTTGTGTTATCACAGTGTGGAATGTTGGATAAAAGAGGAAGAAGCAGGATAGACTCGAGACTGGACATATGAAGTCACAGAGTGAGACCAGTGGCAAACCAACAGAGCAACCCACAAACAACACTTTCTGTTGTTGTTTAGCCATAACCACTGGCCAGTGCCCTGTGTACAGCACACATTCACCAGAACTCTGATATATACTGTTGGGCCTAAGAGCTCACTTAAATGTCAGGTTGTCCAATCTGAGGGAGACAGGATGTACTAAAGAAGGGTGACACTTTTTCTCCCGTACCTCTGCCTACGTCTTCTTGATTTTTTCCTTTCTGTATATTTTCCAGTGTCTCACACACAAGCTTTTGGCTGTGTATACAAGTGCAACCCTGTAACGCACAAGGCAGTAGCCATCAAAATAAACACACACCACTCAGCCATCAGCTGTCTGGCACAGGGACAGGAAAAGCTGAATCTGACTGTTTGGAAAGCTTTCATTTGGATGATGCCTCTGACGAGAACATCATTCACCTGGCTTTTAAAGAGGTTGTGGATTTAATGTAGTATAGAGTGGAGTCCTTAGCAAAGACTAAATTCACTTAGACTGACCAGCTTAGATCAGACTGAAAACTGAATAAAGCTGCTCATATGGTCTAATTCAAGAAGTTACTGTTCAGTTTCCTCCGGCCAGTTATCAAGGTCCTTGTATGATTTTTTTTAAGAATTACAAACAACAATAAAACCGTTAATTTAACATGAGTTAAAACAGTAACTTGTATATAGAATGTCTGTCTGAACACAGTGTAGAAAGGTTCTTGCTCAAGGACCATGAATTTACACAAATAGGCGTCCATCCATCCGTCCCTCCTCTTGGTCCGATTTCAGCAGTGTTGGGAAGGTTACTTTTAAAATGTATTCCACTACAAATTACAGAATACATGCCCCAAAATGTATTTTGTAACGTATTCTGTTACGTTACTCAATGAGAGTAACGTATTCGAAATACTTTGGATTACTTAATATATTATCAAGCTTTTTACAACTACATGAATGTACTATTGCTGTGTGATTTATTACTATTACTGAAGGTTACTCGTCATACCAATACCAACTAGATTTTTAAATCTTAATATAAAATGAGTAACAGTAGGTGGACATTAGGTAAGGCTGCACTTTTTGCAGCGATCTCATAAAGAAAACTATTCCGCGCGTATATAAAACAGGTCCGCGGCTCCAAACCGTAGTAAAGGGACCTCTGGCTAATACGTCGGGTTCGTGTCGGGCTTATAGCCGAAAACTAGCTTTACTTTCTTGCCTGGGTCAACTTTGCTAGCGAGAGACAGAGAGAGGCGTTGAAAGGCTGCTCCAACAGAACGTATTGTTTTGGAGGAAAAACACGAACACAGTGTACAGTCGAGTCTTAATAGCTTACTTACAACTAGAGATGGCACGATACCACTTTTTTATGTCCGATACCGATACCGATATCATAAATTTGGATATCTGCCGATACCGATATGAATCCGATATAGTGTGTTTTTTAATAAGTAAAACTGTTTTTTTAATATCTTGCTGCTTTTTGTATAAGTTCATACTCAAGTTAAAAAACAACAACAACACTAAAGCTATTCTGTTATACCTGTATGTAAAAAAACACACTGCACCCAAAATATTTCATAGATCAGCAACACTGATCAATCTAATAAAGTTAAACCTACCCCATCCTCCCTATTCTGGTATTTTAAAGAGTACTTAGCAGAAATATTAAGCAACCTAACTAATAGGGTTGCAAACTCCCAGCAAAAGAAAATAGGGAACCACCCTCTTCCTCATGATGCTTAATCAATGTAATCAACTTTAATTTGATGCAGGGTGAAAAAAATTCACAGAAATAAATTATTTTTCAAGAATAATTAAATAGATTCAACATCTTTCTTCAACAGAATTGCAGACTGCACAGATGGTACCTTCCCAAAGGAAAAAGTACTACTACTAAAAAGTACTAGGGTATATTAGACTTAACAGTTACTATATACAGTAATGGACTTCTATACATTTTACATCAGATTAAAACTTTGGGTGTAAGATTCAGATAATTATTAAATAATTAAAAGCTAGATATTTTAAATGAGAATAAGAAAGAAAAGTATGTCTTTGTGCCCCCTTTTGCCTGTTCATGCCCTATCGGCCCCCCTGGCTAAACTTTGCTAGATCCGCCCCTGCAGTTACCAGCCGTCAGCTGCATAGAAAAAGATCCTGGTGTAGAAAGTAATATTAAATAAATTCTAACAACAGCTTATCAAGCTTAATAGTGCTGCTGTTGTTCAGCCGCTGGTTTCCTCTTTCTGGTGAGAAGTGGGCCAAAAACAAACAAGAGAGACGGACTCGCGACAGAAAAGCCGATCAGCTGATCATTAAGCAGTTTCACGATTGAAGTAGCAGCAGGAGAGAGAGAGAGAGAGGCAGTTGCTCTATATATCGGTTGTTAAGCTTAACGCGGGAATGCTTTACAAACATTCAGAGATGAACTTACACACTTGCTTTACTTCTCTCTGAGATAACTTCCTTGGAGATGAAATGTTTGCTAGCAGGCTACAAATACACACAGCCGCTCTATCACGTGACCACACTGCTCCGGCTCGCCATGTCGCCAAGTTTTGTGAGGTGCTTTTTTGATATTTAATGGATCGGATTACATTTTTTATTTCTCTCCGATATCCGATCCAGTAATTTAGGTCAGTATCGGACCGATACCGATACGTAATATCGGATCGGTCCATCTCTACTTACAACTGGACTACACTGCCCATGAGGCTACATTCTTTAGGGCTATGCCTGTAACACTCTGCCTATTGCCTTCATAATAAAACATTTTTTGAACAATAATTTTAAAAAATATATCGTCACGTCATTATGCGGGCCGCAACTTGAGGTGACATGGGATTGAGCCCCAGGTGTCAGAGTCTCTTAATGCATGTTTTGTTCCGGCGTGGAATTACCAAAAAAAAAAAAAAAAAAACAGAGGGGACAGCCTAACATATGAAACAGGAAAAGACCGCCATGAAATCCCTTTATTTCAAGTAACTGTATTCTGAATACCACATTTTTAAACAGTAACTGTAACAGAATACAGTTACTCATATTTTGTATTTTAAATACGTAACGCTGGTACATGTATTTTGTTACTCCCCAACACTGGATTACAGTGATACTTGAACACGGTGACAACTTTGATCAGGGAATTTAAAATTAACCATATATCCTGCTTGTCAATGAAAAAGCCACTCCATTTGACATCGATGCAAATGTCTGAATCCAAGCAATGCAGCCACTCCAAGATGAACATTTCCATTTCCGCCTTTTGCAAAACTTCTTGCTAACTTTGATAGCAACATTCGGATGGTAGTGTCACAACTTGGTGTAAATAAATGAAAGCATCCTCCTCGGAACAGCGGTTCACACTGGTGTTGTAATGGTGTGGTAGATATTTTCTTGGCACACTGGGCCACTTAGTAGCAGCTAAACATCATCTAAACACACAACTTATTTGAATATTGTTGCTGACAATCTAGGACAATGGATAGATAGATACATGTATGATGAGTAATGAAAGAGAAGCTGTTGTCATATTCAGATTAGAGATACAT
The DNA here is from genome assembly GCF_963576455.1 of Neolamprologus multifasciatus. Classification (NCBI taxonomy): domain Eukaryota; kingdom Metazoa; phylum Chordata; class Actinopteri; order Cichliformes; family Cichlidae; genus Neolamprologus; species Neolamprologus multifasciatus. The sequence continues at coordinate 21,190,041 of NC_140446.1, read as the reverse complement.
GGCTTGTGTAGCTGGGATGACCTGCAGTGGTCAATGATTTAAATCAGTATTTTGCATTGTTTTTATTGGTTGCTCCTGCTAGAAGAGCTTCCACAAATTCAGCAACTGGATGAGCAGGACTGTTACTTCGACAAGCAGTGACGCCCAACACATTCCCTTCAATTTTCCAAGTCTATAATTGTGTTTATTTTTCCTCCATCACCTTGAGGTCAAATAATGTCACTGGGGATGATGGTCAGAATGATAATAAGTCCACAGTGTTTGGAAAACCTTTTCAAATATTGATAGTGAGAATGATTAAAATTTCATATTGGCACTGATGGGCTGTGCTAAAACAGACCCACGGGGTGGCTACTGAAGGTGTGATTGTTGACTTAGCATTACTTATTGATCACCACTGACCGACTGTGATGGGCAGCAGTTCACCAGCATTGGCTATAGTGCTGTTAACGCCATCTAAATAATTATATGGAAAACATTTCATATAAACAACACTAGGGTTGCAATAAATGACAACCTAGACCCCCAAGATAACATTTATAAGCTATCATAGAATTTTATATATTCATACAGCTTGCATCTATGCAGTGAAATATCCTATCTTATTGTATCAGCTATTATAGAAAGTGCTCTTAGTCTAAATAGCATTTCATTCAATTATTGTGCAACTATTTTGTTAAATATTTAGCTTTAGTCATGTACTATTCCTATCATCATTTAGGAAGGTTGAGGTTGTCACTGGTTGGTTTTGGTCAAAAGCATACTTGCTTTAGAAATGGATATGGTCAAAATGACTCCTAATCATCGAGCTTTTGCGTAAAAGAGGCCTAAAGGCAAATCTTTTTTTTATTAGCTAAACTACACCACACCCACACAGGTTATCAGAAAGTCTCTAAAGGGGAAATGGCCTTCATTCCCATTGCCTGTAGCAAATGTATTAGTTTCTTCATTTATTGGTTGAAGCTCTATTTCAAAGCTTTAAAAAATAATTGTTGAAGCAATTAGATCAAAATTCAGAAAAGCAGTTGGGATCTGTCCCCACAATCCTAGTGCAGGTGTCTATGCAGTTTTAATTGCACTTTGGCTTGTATGCAGAGTATGATGTGGATCGCACTGGTACAAATGTTCTTAAATTTGCCCAAATAATAAATCAAATGCCTTTAATTGGGAGAAAGGAATGTAAATTTGCACACAACACACAGGTGTTTTCCTTTGAGGTTTATCCGTCTCTCTTCCACTGTCTTTATCTCTCTCTAACCCCACTCTGCCCCCATTACCCTCCCTTACTCCTCTGTCACTGACAATTAGCACAGAACCATGACTTCATCCACTAATGGCTGTGAGAGGAGCAGACAGGAGAGCAGACTGTGGTGTATGCAATATGGATGACATTTGTCTGACTTCCCCTCTCTTTATCTGAATTTCCTTACTCTGTCCTTTTCCTACGTTAGAGTTGATGCATATGTGCATTTAGGACTCCACTAACTAAACAGGAAGCTAAATCATCCAGTGTAAATCAGCAGGCTTATGCTCGCTACCTGTAATCTACATGCCTCCACGCCCCCATTTCTCTATATAAAGAAACATGTTTACCTAAACGTGACGTGGAGAGAGCCAGAGCTTTATTTAAAACAAGCTTAATTTATATTACAGCTGCAGACGTACTGCTTCCACACATCTGCTGAGATAATGCTATAGGATATGCAAAACTAGTGTATTTTTGACAGCATAAATAAAAATGATAACACTTCAAATACTGGTGATAAATAAATAAATATATATGACACATAAGCAATATAAGCAGATCACTTGCTGGCGGTACAAATCTTAAAGGTCAGAGACAGTAAGCACGCGTGCCAGATGAACTGAATCAGCTGTTAATCTCTCCAGGACAGCCAATAAACCTTTTTCATGGCAGACATTATGACTTGTCACTGTAGCACAGGAGTATTAATAATGGCTCCATTGCCCTCAGGGGGGTTGTCCTGCTTTTGTTCATGCTGTTTCACTGTCGTGGCTTTCTGGGACACTTGATGGAAGTGAGCCATTATGAATTCTGCCGTTACTTTCCATGCTGTGACATGGTGTCACGTTGTCTTCTGAAAGAAGGTCTGTTTCTTTGAGGAAGTCTAGGTGCAAGAGTTAGAGAGTGGAAAGGGTGTCCCGGTGTAGATGCATAGAGGAGTAACATCATCATCATCATAATCATTCTATCACAAGCAGAAGAGTCCACACTGAGCTGGGCAGCAGCCTGAAGAATGCAACAAGCTGCACAAACCGAGTCGAGGATAATGCTAGAGTGTGGTAGATTAGTGGTTTTAAAAAATTATTTTAATTTGATACATATTTGTGACGATATGATGAAGAATGGTTTGCGATGGTGATGAATTTTAGACCCAGATCCAAATCCAGAACAACTCTAAATAACAAATTACTTCTAAGTTAGGCCAAGATCTGCCCCAGTTAAAAATGTTGTGTAAATCCACCCATGTTCTTCTGAGTAATAAACAAACTCACCGTGATTGAAAGCTATCCCATAATGATTGTTTAACTAGATTGTTTAGATTGTTGCTTCAACTTCATTCAAGTTGAAGCAAATCTGCTTAAACAGACAGATATAGAAGACAGTCCAACATTAGCTTTCCTGCCAAAATCCTATTTATCTTGTACACACTTTAAGTAGTGAGTGCTAAAGCTAGCGCAGAGACTAGCTAGTCATTAGCTTGAGATCTGCAGAACACCAGTCAGTGCCTGCCCATGTAGCTACAACACCTGACATCTAACTGACATTTTAATGTAAGTTGGTTTTAACTAATGAGCTAAACAACAAATAGTTTTCATTTTCTCTTGAAAGCATTGGAAAAAGGAGTGTCCATGGTGCTAACAATCCCAACGACACATTTCATTCATTTGTAATCAACAGCAAAGTATTTATGACCTGTCATGTTATTATGCAGTACTGTGATTGAAGTTTTGAAGGTATATTGAAGTAATGAGCGAGTGTACCAAAGAAGCTTTGTTCAAACCTCCATTGTGCTGCGTACTCTAACCCTGGTCATAGTTAGCAGCCAGATGGTGAGCATAGTCATTCAGCAAATGGTCTTGGCTGGTTTCCTACTGGTGTCCAAAGACATGCAGTCACCAAGTTAATTGGTGATTCTAAATTGTCTATAGGTGTGAATGTGAGTGCCAATGGTTGTCTGTCTCTTTGCATTAGCGCTGCAATCTGTCCAGGGTGTACCCTGCCTGTCGCTCTATGGTAGCTGACCCTGATTTGGATAAGCGGAAGACAATGGGTTTTACTGCCTTACTTTCAGTTAATGTATTTTGTTTTGCACTATGCATATTTTATATGCCATTAGGTCATTTATTGTGAAAATTCTCATGTAGGAACTATTGTACTGCATGTTGGTTCCACTGGTGCACCTGAGGGAGATGCACGCCCATGTTCATGTGCACGCCCATGGCAAGTTGAAGCAAGAGAAGCCAATTTAATTAAGAGAAAGTTGTTTCGTAAAAGTATCTGTAAAGTGCTCATTTCTGCCTCAAAGCATGGGTCAGCCAGCGAGGTATGTTTGTATGCTATATAGATCATTTTATGTCTTTATTTCACTCGTCTTACTATTTCATTGAATTTTATGTTATGTTTTAGTTCGACGGTGGCGTAGTTTGTGATCAAGGTGAAGCTGTAACAACCCCAAGACCTTACAACTAACATTAAAGCCAACTTCATGCCATCAGTAAAAGAACTCTTTATTGACTTTAAGAAGAGGTAGAAGTGATAGTCGAACTCGGACCTGCATGATTCCCGGCCCCCTGGTGGTGACATCGTGCCGATGCACCAAGGACCAAGCTGCTGCAAATGTTAATGGACACACAAGTTCACAGTTGCTTCTTCATAAAGATGTCTAGAAGCCAGACATTAAAGTTCATGTTTGGAAAGATGACACAAGGAGGAAGAAACAATAAGGAACTGTGTTAAGCCTGACAACAACAGCATCACAAGTTAGCAAGAAGGGAATTAATGCACCCAAGTTCATTACTCAAGTCAAGTTAAAAGGAGATTTTGCATCAACAAATAAGTGCATTACAAGAAATCAAAATGTCAGACACAAATGAGACAGAAATTGAAGCTCCCAGTGCAGAACAAGCTGCAAGGCAAGTGGATGAAACCTCTTTAGAGCAAACAGTGCAAATAGAGCAACGTAGAAGTGAAAGGCCTCGCATGCTCACAGAAAAAGGAAAAGAATTCCATAAAGAAAGGTTACAAGGGCTGCAACGTCACTTGGACAGTATTTATGACAGATGGAAAGCATTAATCAAAGTGGCAAAAAAATCTGTTATAAAAGGAGATCCACCTGACATTCTTGAAGGTCACATGAACGTTGTACAACGAGAAGCAGCCGAGCTTAATGATATTTATGATGAATACAGAGCAATGGATGGACCACCTCATGATATGCGTTCCAAGCTAGACAAATGCACATCAGTGACTACAGTAGTTTTGCAGAAGATCAAATGTCACATTAAAGGAGAAACTCAAGAGGAGATTGTATGGCCTGATGCAGGCTCTATATTTACATCCTCTAGCTCTGTTAGTGTCTCAGTTCATAGTCCATTTAAAGCCAATACAGTTCTTTCTAATGGTTCCTCCTCCAAAAGACAAGAAGCTGCAGCAGAGTATGAAGCCACAAAGGCTGTGCTTCAGATAATGACAGAACAAGAGAAGTACAGAGAAAGAATGCAAATGCTTGAAGAAGAAGACAAACGCATATCCACAGAGCAAGAAGCTGCTGCAATGTCACAACGTCTCCTAGAGGAAAAGGAGGAAACTGAGCGCAAGTTACAAAGAGAAAAGGCGAAAGCGGCCGTGATAAAGAGACAACAAGAGGAAAGTGCTGCAAGGAGAAGGTCAGTTGAGGACTTAAGAAGAGAAATTGAAAGATTGGAAAATCTGAAAGGACTCAAGGCAGCACAGGCAAAACTACAAGTTTATGAGGAAGACTACGTTTCAGTAAAGCAAGAAAGAGTCACTCTAAACCCTGCAAACTTACAGGTAACAGAGTCCAAGAATACTGCTAATCAACCCTTACAACCACGAAGAGAGTTAAATGTCACTTATGAGAGCACAGGTGAGCTTGTAAAGGTTTTGGCAGAAGCTATGTCAGCTAATAGACTGCCTATTCCAGAGCCCTCAGTATTTAGTGGGGATCCACTTAAGTTCAAGCATTGGAAGGCATCCTTTCAGACTCTAATAGAGAGAAAGAACATTCCCACTGCCGAAAAGATATTTTTTCTACAGAAGTATGTTGGTGGCTGTGTTAAGGAAGCCTTAGATGGCTATTTTCTGATTGGCTCTGAAGACTCATATGAGGCAGCATGGAATATGCTCAATGAACGTTATGGAGAGCCTTTTGTCATTGCTAAGGCCTTTAGAGACAAGTTACATACCTGGCCAAAGGTGACAGGAAAGAATAGTGCAGAGCTAAGAACGTTTGTGGACTTTTTACAAAGCTGCCAATCTGCAATGACTAATAATGAGAATCTGAACATTCTCAATGATGGCATTGAGAATCAAAGACTTGCTGCTAAACTACCAGATTGGTTAAGTAACAGGTGGAACCGAAAGGCTACAGAGTACCAGCTGGAGCACAAAAGATTCCCACGTTTCAGTTACTTTGTAACATTCCTGTCAATGGAGGCAAGTATCGCATGTAATCCCATTACATCATACCAAGCCATCATACCCATTCCTAAGAGACAAGATACAGTGAAAATCTTCACAACTAACTCTACTGAAAGAAACATGGTCTCTTGTGTGTTTTGTAAAAGAGCAGGACACGGCTTACACAAGTGTCGTAAGTTCACTGAGAAATCTGTCGCTGAGAGAGTCAAATTCATTCAAGGTGAAAAATTATGTTTTGGCTGTTTAAACAGTGGCCATTTCTCCAAGAACTGCAGCAACAAGATGACATGCAACACATGCTCAAAACGGCATCCTACATGCCTGCATGAAGAAAGACCAAGACAAGAGACAAAGAAAGAACCACCTAAAGAGCAACAAGTAAGTGAACTGAAGGAAACCCAGCATCAGGTAACACAGTCACAAGACACAGTCAATGAGACCACATCTAATAGAGTGACTCATGAAAGTAAAAACACACAGACATCTGCAATAGTCCCAGTCTACGTATCCACACAAAATGAGCCAAGTAAAGAAGTACTGATCTACGCTCTGCTGGACACACAGAGTGATTCTTCATTTATTCTTAATGAAGTAGCAAATAACTTGGACACAACCAAAACTCAAGTTAAGCTCAATCTATCTACAATGTCATCCAAGAAAACCACTGTACCATGCACAAAACTTGAAGCTCTGCAAATAAGAGGACTGTTTTCCAAGAAGAAACTCACTGTACCAGTTGTTTACACACGGGACTTTATACCCGCTAATCGTAGTCATATTCCTACTCCAGACACTGCAAGGGCATGGTCACATTTGGAGCATCTCACTGAACATATTGCCCCCCCTTTGGACTGTGAAATAGGACTCCTGTTAGGGTACAACTGCACACAAGCCTTAATGCCCAGAGAGGTCGTATGTGGTGAAGAAAACCAGCCGTACGCTCAGAGAACAGATTTGGGTTGGAGCATCATCAGCTACTGTGATTCATGTGATACGGGTAATGATGTAATTGGAGTAAGTCACCGCATCATTGTAAAACAAGTTATACCAGAGACTGAGCCACCCACAAAGCTAAAGAATAAGGTTCATTACATCCGCAAGACACAAGTAAAGGAAGTAACATTTCCAGATGTCATCAAAGCACTTGAATCAGACTTTACAGAGAGAGCAGTGGAAGAGACAAGCATTTCGCAAGAAGATGTTCGCTTTATTACAAAGCTACAAGAAGGAATAAAGCAAAAGCTAGATGGACACTATGAAATGCCACTGCCTTTCAAAAGCGACAGACCAAATCTTCCCAATAACATGCCAGGTGCAATGCAACGTTTAAGTAGTCTCGAACGCAGATTCAAAAGGGACCAAAGGTACTACACAGACTATGCAAATTTTATGGCGAACATGATAGCATGTGGTGACGCAGAGAAAGTGCCGGAGAAAGAACTCTGTAATACCCCTGTTTGGTATATCCCCCACCATGGGGTATACCACCCTCAGAAGCCCGGCAAGATACGTGTAGTCTTTGACTGCTCTGCACAATATCAAGACACCTCACTGAACACGCACCTGCTTACAGGGCCTGACCTCACAAACACTTTGGTGGGAGTGCTCTGTAGGTTCAGGAAGGGCTCCGTTGCTGTAATGTGCGATGTGGAACGCATGTTTCACCAGTTCCATGTAACACCTCAAGACCAGGACTACTTACGCTTCCTATGGTGGGAGCATGGTGATCTAAGCGTTCCACCCTCAGTCTTTCAAATGAAGGTTCATCTCTTTGGCGCTGCTTCTTCTCCTGGCTGTGCCAACTTTGGGTTAAAACATCTAGCCACGCAAGGTGAGGGAAAGTTCACTCCAAACACTGTAAGGTTCATTCAAAGGAACTTTTATGTAGATGATGGACTTGTTAGTGTTATGTCAGAAGCAGAAGCCATAAAACTAGTCAAAGAGGCAAGAGAACTGTGTAGCACAGGTAAACTAAGATTACACAAGTTCGTATCAAACAGTGAAAATGTGATAAAGTCATTGCCGAGAGAAGAGTGTGCCGAAAGTATTAAAGATTTAGATTTGGCACTTGGGGAGCCATTAATGGAAAGGGCTCTTGGTGTTCAGTGGTGCGTTTCTGCTGATGAGTTTCAGTTCAGAATAACTGTAAAAGAGCACCCAATGACAAGAAGAGGAATCCTGCGCACAATAGCATCAGTGTATGACCCACTGGGATTTGTGGCACCGTTCATCCTAAGAGGAAAGCAAATCCTGCAACAGCTATGTCAAGAGAAAGTTGGATGGGACGAGCCACTCTCAGATGATCTCAGGACACAGTGGGAATCCTGGCTCCTAGATCTTCAAAACCTGTCAAAGGTGAAAGTTCAAAGACATGTCTTACCTGCAAACACAGACATTGCACAGTGTGAATTACACCATTTTTCAGACGCTAGTGTGACAGGCTACGGGGAGTGTAGTTATTTAAGAACAGTAACATCAAAGGGTGATGTTCATTGTGCCCTAGTCATGGGAAAGGCACGTGTAGCCCCAACCAAGGTCACTACTGTCCCTAGACTTGAATTAACGGCTGCAGTTGTTGCAGCAAGAACAAGTGCAATGTTAAGAAATGAACTGGAGATAAGTGATCTTGAAGAACACTTCTGGACAGATTCCAAGGTAGTGTTGGGATACGTGAATAATGATGCAAAGAGATTTCACGTGTTTGTGGCAAATAGGATTCAAAGGATACGGTCACTCACAGACCCACGACAGTGGCATCATGTACCATCTGAAAGTAATCCCGCAGACCATGCATCAAGAGGGCTCACTGTCCAACAGCTACTCAACTCTAACTGGTTTAAAGGTCCAGAATTTTTGTGGCAAAGCGAGCTACCCGTTGAAAATGGCAAGTTTACGGAAGTCAAGCCCAATGATCCAGAGCTAAAAACAGTACATGTGTTCAACACCAAAGTAGAAGAACAGAGAACAATACTAGACCGTCTCACAAAATTCTCAGACTGGAGAAGAGCTGTTAAAGCTATTGCTCGTCTACAGAAATTTGTGAAGGATTTTAAAGGACTGTCAAACCAGTGTATCTTGATAGGCCAGTACACAAAACTGTGTTATTGCTAGAAGCAGAATAAATGCTAAAATGTAAACATGTTCCTATTATAATGTGTTTAAGTAGAAATCACAATAGTTTTGTGATTTGGTGGGAGTTTTACTGCCTTACTTTCAGTTAATGTATTTTGTTTTGCACTATGCATATTTTATATGCCATTAGGTCATTTATTGTGAAAATTCTCATGTAGGAACTATTGTACTGCATGTTGGTTCCACTGGTGCACCTGAGGGAGATGCACGCCCATGTTCATGTGCACGCCCATGGCAAGTTGAAGCAAGAGAAGCCAATTTAATTAAGAGAAAGTTGTTTCGTAAAAGTATCTGTAAAGTGCTCATTTCTGCCTCAAAGCATGGGTCAGCCAGCGAGGTATGTTTGTATGCTATATAGATCATTTTATGTCTTTATTTCACTCGTCTTACTATTTCATTGAATTTTATGTTATGTTTTAGTTCGACGGTGGCGTAGTTTGTGATCAAGGTGAAGCTGTAACAACCCCAAGACCTTACAACTAACATTAAAGCCAACTTCATGCCATCAGTAAAAGAACTCTTTATTGACTTTAAGAAGAGGTAGAAGTGATAATGGGTGGATGTGTTTTGTGGATGTGTATATACGCAGCCACATACTATTGTATCTTCCAGTACTATTGAATCTAACTAGAGAAACGGGACAGTCCAGCTTTGTTTGCCAGCTTGTATAAAATAAAGGAGAAGCACTGTGCAATCCAAATTAATTAGATTCTATTTGTGGCAACATTGCTTTGCCTGCTCAGCAGTTGTGTTTCTTTCATTAAGCTGCCTTTGTGTTTGGTTGATTGACGGAGAATGGGGGTTGGGAGACCACTGAAATAGATGAGGGGGAAAAGCAGGCAAAAACTGAACAACCGGACATCTGTAGATGGATGTGAATGGATTTTCAATAGCACTGACAGTGTCCGTGTGTCCAGGAAGATCGCCTGAAGAGCACAGGACATTTCAACTTTGACCAGTGTCCAGGTGGCTGGTGGAGGCAGTTAAATAAAGATCACTCCACTGTATACTAGTATGCTGAGTCAATACCAGAGAGAAGGCATCTTAATGAGCCTGTGTGTACGGAGATCTTAATCCAGTCTACTCAGCAGTCTTTGGCTTGTAGTAGAAAGGGAATGACATGAGCCTTAGAGGATATTCCCTGTTTTCAGATGGTATCGACTGGACATAGTGAGGCAAATGAGAACAGAGTGAAAACAGAATGAATTGCTTTTAAGTTGGTTGTGGGATAGAGGGAAGTAATCTGAGGACTGAAGCTAAAGACGTCATCCTCTTGGCAAAGCAGTTTATTGGTTTTCCAACAAATTATTTTGTTTCAGCAGTTGAAGTAACAACATACTAAGAGTAGTCATAACAGTAACTAAAATAGAGTAATAACAATAATGATAAAAATAACTCATAAAATAATATGTAACATAAATTATTATTATTATCAGACTGTGCCAGATAACAGTGACATATGGTATCACACATGGTAGTGTGAGGTTTGAAAGAATTCCTGTATTATCCTGTGGCAACGGCGCTGGCGGTTCTCAGTGGTCTCCCAGTTCAGCTTCCACCACATCCTGTCACATCCTCTTCCTTCTGAAGTTGGTTGCCATCTATCTTATTCACATTCAGAAGCAGATGATTCCTCCTGACCACAGCAGAAAATCATCCACAGGTGTTACAAACTCCTCCACCTGCCCATCACTAACACATTCAGCCACTGCAGAATTGTTTAATTATTTCTGTAGGTGTTGTAATTAAAGTCTGAGGTGTACAAGATGAGCAGGAATGGAAACAGTATAGTCCTCTGAGGAGTTCCCGGACAGACCAATAGTGAAACTACCGGATTTCGGACTTCCTTTTACCGCCTGCTGCTGGATCAGAGTCTTTCTCTTGGACCGTGTACAGAGAGTTAGAGTGGGTCCCCATCTTTCCTGAGTCTTCAGCCTTAACACCGGCTCTCCACAAGGCTGTGTACAAAGTCCCCTACTGTACACTCTATACACTCATAACTGTGTCAGTATCGCCCCAGACAAAGTTTGCAGATGATACCACCGTGGTGGGGGTCATCTCTGGGGGCCATGAGACAGCATACAGAGCTGAGGTTCAGAAGCTGTCAGATTTGTGTGCAGACAACAACTTGGACCTCAATACCACCAAGAGAAAAGAGCTGATAGTTGACTTCAGAAGGAGGAAGTCTGTGCTGCAGCCCATCAGCATCGATGGGGAGTGCGTGGAAAGAAAAGTGGTATTTGAGAACAAGGTTGTCAGTATTAGTGTGGTCTCTGCTGCCCTCTAGGCCCTAGAAACTGTACAAACACAAAGAAAATGAATGAGAATCAACACAGTGTGGTATTTATCAGCTTCTTCCTCTCAGCTTTGCACAGAAACTTTCTTTCTCTGTCTTAAATGTTTCTTCTCGCTGGGTATCTTCTTAGAAAATGTATTAGTTGTATTTTAATTGTATTTTGCATATACATTTTTTCATCTGAGTTTTACAATTTTACAATCACTTTAGAAACTACCCTTCCCACGAGGCACCTCAGTATTGTGGCTGTACAGTAACTACGATTGATTCACTGGCTTTTTAACTCTTTAACTGCCGGTAAACATTAAGAGTTATCTGTCATGCTCACGTGGTTGTCGTGCAAATCCAAAACAGACATTCTGATTAATTTTCCCACTCAGGTCCACTGCATCCATGTCAAAGAGTTTCTGGACGCAGCTGCAATCCCCATCAAACTGGGGCTTAGTTTACCTTCCAGTGTCAGCTCCACACTGTTCTGGGCTGTTTTCCATGTGATTTTCTTACTTTTAGTCTCTGTTGGCTTTTGTTCTCTTAGCCATGATGCTGCAGGGAGACACAGTGATGGAGTCTGTAGTTAACCTTGCACTGTGACAGCAGAGTGGACCGTGGAGCCGGCCTGTGAGATCATGTTACCCAGGCAGTCGAGTTTTACTTTCTCCTTTGATAAAATATGGGTAACCGTGTCACTATTAACTAACACTTTTAAACATCCAAAAAGAAGGAGTGACTGAGTTTAAACTCATCAATTGACTCCTTACCAGCATTAATGGCCTCCTCACATTCAATACACAAAATAGCAGGAACGAGACAAACAAAAGATATTTGACTGCCTCTTTCTCCAGCCTGGGAATGCTGCTGCACATCAAGATCCCACTGGAAAGAGATGGAAATAGTTCCACAGCTCACTTTAACACACACATGCTGCTTACATAAATAAATGCACAGTAACAAATACTGACAACTAATGATGCCATTTTCGCTTTATATCTGAAAATACATCCGCTGGATGTTTTAAGAGTTAACTTAAGAGGAACGACCCATCGAAGAGCTAGCTGATCTTTTAAACTCAACATGTTCTGCTATCCTGGACTCTGTTGATCCACTCAGGACTAAACATATTAAGTCTTCATATCAACCTTATCTGAATGAAACCTCAGACGCAAATGTCAATGTGCAGAGACAAAGTGGAAGAAGTTCAAACTCCAGGTGTCTTTAGGAATCCCACATGACTGTTTATCAAAATATCAGATGACTGTTAAAGCCGTAGAATCTGCTTTTCTTTTTCTAGCGACAATGACAAGCCCCGAGTTCTTAATATTTTTTATTCAGTGATTAACCCTTGTGCCACTGTTCCTAAGGAGGCTTCCTTTTGAAATACTTTGGTGAAAAAATCTCCGCTTTAAGGTCTCCACATTCACAGGCAGTGCTAGACCTAGATTCGTCTTCTAAATACTGTTTTTCAGCACTTTAAACCTATTACTTTTTCTATCTTAAAGGCAGTAATCAATCATTTAAGACCCTCTAATTCCCCTCAGGATGTCCTCCCTTCTCGCCTTTTCAAGGAAGCTTTTCACGTTATTGGGCCTATTTTACTTTTTTACTTTTATTAAATGCTTCCTTGTGATCAGGTTATGTACCAGCTCTTTTCAAACACGCTGTTGTGCAACCGATTATTAAAAAGCAACTTCAGACTTTTTTAGACACTCGTGGCATTTCTGAAGAGTTCCAGTCTGGCTTTAATCTCATGTTGCAAATTCTGCTGTGTTTTGAATCTGCACAATGATTTTGGTCTATGCTTATGTCTTGACTGACAAGTTCAGGATTTCACATGAGAAACTGACAGTAGTTAACACAATGTACCACTGAAACAAAGCAGGTATTATTGCTGAAACTGGGCCTCTGTATACCTATGTAGATATTCCACTGAACCTCATTCATCAACTGTGATCAATGTCACTTTTAAACATTCATATTTCTTGACATTTCTGATTAATTTAACAAAAATATGAACATGAATTTCAGTGTTTTTAGAAAATCAGACGTCTCTGATTCACTTCAAACTTTTGAGCTGTAGTGTAGATGCAATGTTAGTGTATGGCTCTTGATTATAGCAGATGATATAGGAGCATGAGGACAGGGAGAGACTGTTAAAACGTTATGAGCTGTCTTGCTGCAGAGAAAGTGGAGTCTGTCATCCTTGAAATGCTACCAAGATAGGCAGCTGGCAGGACTGAATGATGCTCTGCCTCTGTGGTCCAGTACAGACATAGGCTTTAAGCAACCATGAGCCACTGATAAGTGTGACAGATTAGGAAGCATGCAGAAAGTGAACTAGTACCTATGAGCCACTGATAGGAGAGAATAAATGAGCACGCAATAAAGTGGACTTGTTAGGGAGAGTTTATTTATTTAAGCATTTATAATGTAAACAGAATTGGTCCTAGCACTGAACCCTGTGGAACTCCATAATTAACCTTAGTGTGTGAAGACTCTCCATTTACATGAACAAACTGAGTCTGTTGGATAGATGTGATTCAAACCACTGCAGTGCAGTACCTGTAATATCTACAGCATGCTCTCATTGTTCTAATAGGATATTATGGTCAACAGTATCGAATGTTGCACTGAGGTCTAGCAGGACAAGCACAGAGATGAGTCCACTGTCAGAGGCCATAAGAAGATCATTTGTAACCTTCACTAAAGCTGTTTCTGTGCTGTGATGAGCTCTGAAACCTGACTGAAACTCTTCAAATAAACCATTCCTCTGCAGATGATCAGTTAGCTGTTTGACAACTACTCTTTCAAGAATTTTTGCACCTTGGAAGTAGGTGAAGTTGTGCCAGAAATTTTTGCAAGAATTTTTGATATGAAAGGAGGTTAGAGATTGGCCTTTAAATAGCTAAGATAGCTAGGTCTAGAGATGGCTTTTTACGTAACAGTTTAAATAGTGCCAGCTTGAAGGCCTTTGGTACATAGCCGATTATTAGAGATAGGTTGATCATTTTTAAGATTGAAGCATTAATTAATGGTAGGAGTTCTTGGAGCAGTTTTGTAGGAATGGGGTCTAAAAGACACGTTGATGGTTTGGAGGAAGTAATTATTGAAGTTAACTCAGAAAGATCAGTTTAAGAAAAAGAATATCAACGGTGAATATCAACGGTACTGAAAGAAGTTGTAGACAATGTTACATCTGTGAGATGATTATGAGTAATTTTTTTTCTCTAATGGTTAGAATTTTATTTGTGAAGAAGTTCATGAAGTCATTACTAGACAACGTTAAAGGAATGTTTGGCTCAACAGAGCTCTGACTTTTTGTCAGCCTGGCTACAGTGCTGAAGAGAAACCTGGGGTTGTTCTTATTTTATTCTATCAGTGATGAATAGTAAGATGTTCTGGCTTTGCGGAGGGCTTTCTTATAAAGCAACAAACTATTTCTCCAGGCTAAATGATGATCCTCTAAATTTGTGACACGCCATTTCCTCTCCAGCTTACAAGTTATCTGGTTTAGGCTACGTGTTTGATAACAGTGAGTGGATTACATTCTTAAACATAGTTACAGCGCTTTCAGAAAGACATGTACTGTAATGAAGTCTACTCCCCACTGCTGTGTAATCAATTATTTTAAATTTAAATGTTATCAGGAAATGATCAGACAGGAGAGATTTTTCAGGAAACACTGTTAAATGTTCAGTTTCTATGCCATATGTTAAAACAAGACCTAGAGTGTGATTAAAGTGGTGGGTGGGTTCTTTTACATTTTGAGAGAAGCCAATTGAGTCTAATAACAGATTAAATGTTGTGTCATGAGGCTGTCATTTTTAGCATCTACGTGGATGTTAAAATCACCCACAAAAATTATTTTATGTGAGATAAAATAATTTTACCCCCCCCCCCCCCCCCCCCCCCCCCAGACTGAGCTCCAACAGGGAGATCAGTTTGAGAACAGAAAAAAACACCTCTGCACATAGCACATGAAAAAAACTCTTAATACACCAAAGAAACACATGACAAGCAACAGGGGTGGGTAAAGGGTGCAGCTTTGGAAGGGAATAAGCGTCGAAGGCATTTGGAAAGGGAGGGGGGATGAGCGTGTGCATATCAGTGTATATGTATGTGTGTGCGTGTCCAGAGTTCAACTGAGACAGTGTCCTTCGCCCTGCTAGGCTAAGTAAACAGTCTTCCAGCCGACTCAGGTGGCCTTGCATGGAATGGGAAGGAACAGACTAAACACAGTTGTTAGTCGTTATGAGCACTACATCCGATAAAAAGTCTGAGAAATCAGACAAACTCTGTGTAAAGCCCAGGTGGATGATCACAAATAATACTGGTTTTTGAGTTTTACAGCTGGGGTGGACAAGGCTAAGCATCAGGCTTTCAAATGGATTAAAAGTCTGTCTGGGTCTTTGGTTGATTAATAGGCTGGTGTGGAAAATTGCTGCCACACCGCCCCCTCGGCCTGTGCTTCAAGGTTTCTGATAGTTAGAATGACTCGGGGGTGTTGATTCATTTAAACAAACATAATCATCCTGCTGCAACCAGGTTTCTGTAAGGCAGAGTAAATTGATTTGTTTATCAATTATTAAGTCATGTACTAACAGAGACTTGGAAGAGAGAGACCTAATATTTAATAATCCACATTTTACTGTTTTATTCTTTGGTGCTGTTGAGGATACTGTATTGTTCGTCCTTTGTGATTTTTAAAAAAAGTTTTTAAAGTGTTTAATTCATTTTTTTTTTTTGCTGATTTTTAGTTAGTTTTTTGTCTGTTTGGGAGCTGAAACAGTCTCTAAGGGGACGGGGTTTTGCAGAGGAGAGAAGCTGCAGCGAGGTGTGTAAGACTGCAACTCTGCCTCCTGGTCCCAAATTTGGATAGTCATATTTTGGGGAGTTTAATAAATTTAGCGAGATTTCTAGAAATGAGAGCTGCTCCATCCAAAGTGGGATGGATGCCGTCTCTCCTAACAAGACCAGGTTTCCTCTAGAAGGTTTCTCAATCATCTATAAAGCCCATATGGTTTTTTGGACACCATTCAGACAGCCAGCAATTTAAGGAGAACATGCGGCTAAACATGTCACTCCTGGTCTGATTGGGGAGGGGACCAGAGAAAACTACAGAGTCCGACATTGTTTTGGCAAAGTTACACACCAATTCAATATTGATTCATTGATTTTGATTTTGACCTTCCTCGAATTTGAAGGATGGGTCGGGTGTGTCCTTCGTGGCCCACCATATGGTGGGCCACAAAACGGTGGTGTGGTTGAGCAGGTAGCGGTGTGGCAGGAGCAGGGGGCTGAGCAGGTGGCGGAACGGCAACTGTGAGCGGTTGAGCAGGAGGTGACGCGGCAGCCGCTGGCAATCAAGCAGGTGGCGGTGCAGCAGCCGCAGGCCACCTGCAGGCAGTCGCAAAGATGGTTCCACAGGCAGTTCCTGCTCGAGGCGGCACGGTTGGGCAAGCAGTGGTGCGGCACCTTCAGGCAGTTGAGCAGGTGGCGGCGCAGCAGGAGCAGGTGGCTGAGCAGGTGGCGGCATGTCAACTGCGAGTGGTTGAGCAGGAGGTTTTCGCGGCAGCCGCAGGTGGTTGAGCAGGTGGTGGTGTGGCAGCCACAGGCAGTTGCACAGACGGTTCCACAGGCAGTTCCTGCCGGCGGCAGCACGGTTGGGCAAGCAGTGGTGTGGCAGCCACAGGCTGTTGAGCAGGCCATTACGAATGCAGTTCCAGCAGGCAGCGGCGCGGTTGGGCAAGCAGTGGCGTGGCAGCCACAGATGGTAGAGCAGGTGGCGCCGCGGCAGCTGCAAGCGGTTGAGCAGGCGGTTCCGCAGACGGTGGTGTGGTTGAGCAGGTGGCAGCATGGCAGGAGCAGGTGGTTCCACTGGTGGTTCCCGCAGCTCATTCCTGCAGGTGGTTGCGCGGTGCGGAGAGGGTCCCCATCTCAGGCTGTCTGCTGGGTTCGTGTCATGGCTGCTGTAAATGGCCTCGCTAGAAGTCTGACTAGCTATCCAAACAGCTAAACATGAACCCAGGAACTCCAGACAATAGATGAGAGCTTATGAAGTTTACTGGTTCTTTCATTTTGTGAAACTGTAACAATAAAGCATATATGGAAATGTACATTACTCATCTGTACTGTTAACAACAACATGTGCCTTAAACCAATTACCTAACAATGCATTTGAGGAGCTAGCATGACGATTAGCACCGCTAATTAGCATATGAACTGGCGATCTCATTTACATATGAATAGCACATTGAAAACTTGTTATCTGTGGTCCATCACACATAAAGACAACACTTGAAGTGTCTCACTGCTTTTCACCATTAAATACTTACAGACAATGCTTTAACAAACACCCAAAAGAAGGACATGAATGTGGCGCGGCCATCTTGAAAGAGCATAGCAAGAAAACATCCACTTCCTGTTTAACTCTTCTTCTACTGTCATAAAACATCGACTTAAAGGGGCCACAGGATGGCACATTTTACTAACATTCAAAACATGAAATTAACTAAACAGTAACATAACACTCCCCGCTTGGGATTATAACAATCCCACATTAAACTGTCAGTCACTAAACTTTTCGGGGGACAGCAGCAAAACCACTTCTGTTACAGGACGAGAGAAAGTCTTCTTATTGCCTGAGTGCGAAGTAGTTACTTCGACTTTCCTTACAAGTCCATCTTTCCCTGGGAAGGTCTTGGTTATGATACACATGGGCCAATCGCTCCTCTTCGCCTGAATGTCTTTGAGCAGAACAATGTCCCCTTCCTTGAGACTTTGTTTCTTGTCCTGCCATTTGTGTCGCAACTGAAGAGTATGAAGGTATTCCCGTCTCCATTTGGACCAGAACATGTCAGCAAGACCTTGTACTCTTTTCCATTGTTCTTTCAGAAGTATCCCCTTTCCAAAGTCACCAGGGGGTGGCGTTGTTGAGTCTGGTTTCATCGTGAGCAGCATTGACGGCGTGAGGATGAGAGGTGACTCAGGATCAGTGGACACAGGAATCAGGGGGCGAGCATTCATGATGGCACAGACTTCTGCCATGAATGTTGACAACAGTTCATGTGTTAGTAGTGCCCTTTTGCAGTCCTGTAACATAGAGTCAAGGATACGCCTGGCAATCCCAATCATTCGCTCCCAGGCACCGCCCATATGGGATGGATGTGGTGGGTTGAAGATCCATGAACAGTTTTGTTTGCTTAAGTAGCCTTCGACATCCTTGACTGACATGTTTGATCTGTCCATTTTCAGTTCACGAGAGGCGCCGATAAAGTTCGTACCGCAATCCGATCTTAGTTGTCTTGCCGGGCCTCTGATTGCAAAAAGCCGCCTTAAAGCATTTATGAAGCTGTCTGTGCTCATTGATTCGATCAACTCGATATGGACTGCTCTTGTCGACAGACATGAGAACATCACGGCCCACCTTTTGGAGCTAGCTTGTCCTCCTCTCGTGCGCCGGGTTACAATGTCCCATGGCCCGAACACGTCTACACCCACATATGTGAAGGGGGGTGCAACTTGCATTCGTTCAGATGGTAAGTTTCCCATTTGCTGACATTCCGCTTTTCCTCTCAATTTCTTGCATGTGACACACTTAAAAAGCACTGTGCTGATAGCCCTTTTGGCCCCTACCATCCAGAACCCTGCAGCTCTAATGGCACCTTCTGTGAAATGTCTTCCTTGGTGTTTCACAGTCTCGTGATAGTGCCGTATTAAGAGAGTTCCCAAGTGGTGTCGGGCAGGGATGATGAGAGGGTGAGTGGTGTCGATGCCCAGTTCAGATTGCATGATTCGGCCTCCAACTCTTAAGAGTCCATTACCATCTAGAATCGGATGCATTTTCCAGAGACTGCTTGAGGGGGAAATCTTGATTCCTTCCTGAATACACTTTATTTCCTTTTTGTAGCACTCACTCTGAACACTCTTTATGATGCAAACCTTCGCATTTTCCAATTCTTCCACTGTGGGTTGACAGAGATGCCAACCACGACAGCTGGATGTTTGGTTGGATTGACCAAAGGAACGAGCAATGTGGGTCAAGCGGGCAACTGCCCTGAGGAGAGGACTGTAGTTGGAAAACTTCTCAAAATGAGATGAACTTACTGTTGACTTTGTGGCTTGTGTCAGATTTGTTGTCACCAGCGGACGTATTTCCGTATCAAGGGTGGGATCCACAAGGTCAAACGTGACTGGAGATTGCGACTGTGCAGACGGTTTGAGGAGAAAGGCCGGCCCTTTAAACCATGTTGTGCTGCTCAGTTGCGCTGCTGCAACAGAGCGGGACCCATAATCTGCTGGGTTGAGTTCGGATGGAACATGCTTCCACTGGTTGGAGCATGTTGATTGGAGGATGCGTTGGACTCTGTTATGCACGTACACATAAAATCTTCGTGACTGATTGTGGATGTAGCCTAGCACGACTTTACTGTCAGTGTAGTACTCAATGTCGTCAAACGTGATGTCTATTTCTGCTACTATCAGCTCCGCAACTTCAACTGCAAGCACTGCAGCACATAACTCTAGCCTTGGAATCGTGAGGCCGGCTTGAGGAGCTAGCTTTGTTTTTCCAAACACAAAGCCGATTTCTGTTTTGTTTGAAGTAGACAGTTTGATGTAAGCGACAGCTGCAATGGCTTTCACGGATGCATCAGCGAATACACAAAGTGTTTTGGTTTGGGCGCCAGATGTAGAGAGAGAAGTGTAGGGGCGTGGTATTTGGAGATCTTCTAAATCTTGAAGTGAGTCCTTCCAATTACTCCACTCTGCTTTCATGTTCTCTGGGAGTGCTGCATCCCAGTCATCCGTCAAGCTGGTAAGTTCTCTGAGAATCAGTCTGCCTTGAATTGTGATTGGAGCGAGAAACCCTAGGGGGTCGTAGAGACTATTGACAGTAGAGAGGACACCTCTACGTGTGAAGGCCTTTTGCTCGTTGTCAAGTTTGAATGTGAAAGTGTCCGTGTTAACATTCCACAGCAGCCCTAAACTGCGTTGCACTGGCGAGTCTTGAGCGCACAGGTCCAAGTTTCCAATATTTTTTGCCCTGTCTTCTGGTGGAAATGCCTCTAGGACTGTAGGTCGGTTGGAGATTACTTTGTGTAGTCTGAGATTTGAGGAAGCAAGAGCCTGTTGAGCTTGTTGGAGAACTTGTATAGCCTTTTCTTCAGTAGAAAATGACTTGAGAGCGTCATCAACGTAGAAATCTCGTTCAATGAATGTCCGCACCTCACTTCCAAAATCTAGCTCACCAGTCGCTGCTGCTTTCTTCAACCCATATATGGCGACAGAGGGGGAGGGACTGTTCCCAAAAATGTGCACTCGCATGCGATACTCTATAACTTCAGAAGACATGTCGTTATCTTTGTACCACAAGAAGCGGAGAAAGTCCCTGTGGCTCTCTTTGACAACAAAACAGTGGAACATATGTTCAATGTCCGCCGTTATGGCCACCTGCTCCTTTCTGAATCTTATGAGCACCCCAACAAGACTGTTGTTGAGGTCGGGGCCTGTTAGCAACACGTCGTTGAGAGAGACTCCTTCATATGGGGCGCTTGAGTCGAACACGACCCTAATCTTGGCAGGTTTCTTTGGATGGTAAACTCCAAACAAAGGGAGGTACCAGCATTCCTGGTTCTGACTGAGAGCTGGTGCCACTTCAGCATGTCCTCTGGTAAGCATGTTCTCCATAAACTCCAGAAAGTGTGTTTTCATTTCAGGTCGTTTTTCAAGAGTGCGCCGGAGTGACATAAGGCGATCGTAGGCCAGTTGTCTGTTGTTCGGGAGCCGTTGCCGTGGCGATCGAAAAGGCAGAGGACCAACCCAGCTATTGTCACTGCCCTGATAGAACTCTGAGTCCATTATTTGGAGAAACTGCAGATCCTCAAGTGATGGTGCAAGTCTGTGATCATCCGCTGTGCGTGTGAAAACCTGCTGACCAATGCTGTCCACATTACATCCTGACACATGAAGGCTTGAGGGGCTGTGACTGTGCTCAGGAGCTTTGGTGAATGTCTCTTTAACAGTTATTTGACTGTTGCATGGCTGAAAATGGCTTGCACGGCCATTCTCCAGTATGAAAGTCTTATAGCTGTTCACGTGTGGGGGTCTGTGCACTCCATCAAGACAGACGTCACCTACCACAACCCAACCCATGTCGAGTCTCTGAGCAAATGGGGCGTCGTCTGGGCCGTTTATTTGCTCCCGGACTTTGTGGACTCGAAGCATGTCTCGTCCCAGCAGTAGTAGTATGTCGGCATTTGGGTCTAATGGCGGGATCAAGTTAGCAATCTGTCGTAGATGGGCGTGGTGGTTGGCAGCTTCTGGAGTTGGTATCTCAGAGCGGTTATCTGGAATGTCGTTACATTCGAGGAGTGTTGGCAGAGGAAGACTTGCCTTTCCATTCACTGACTCTACTATAAAGCCAGAAGCACTTCTTCCTGATACTCCTGTGAGTCCGGCACACGTCTTTAACATGTACGGGCGACTCTCTCCTTGGATCTGAAAAACATCAAAGAACTGGGAACGTGCCAGCGATCGATTGCTTCTGATTCGTTTATTGCATACATTTTCTTTGTTTGCTCTCTGTGTCCAGCAGGATATACGTTCACTAGTGTGATTTTTGAACATTCTCTGGCGCTCACTCCTTCACCACACACCACAGTACACCGAGACGTGACTTCTTGGGTGTCTGCTTTGTCACTCTCCCCGCCTTGCTGTGGGAAAGGGGGGGATTTAGACTCCCGTGGTGTTGGACCTGGGTGGAGGGCAGAAATGTGATTTTTGCTGTCACACTCAGTGCACGTGATTTCTGATTCACAGTTCTTGGCTAAATGGTCAGTAGATGAGCAGCAGCGAAAGCAGACATTTAATTTTTTGAGAATCTGTTTGCGCTCTTCCAAGGGTTTCTCTCTGAACCCTCTGCACCTTTTCAGAGGATGAGGCTTGTTGTGAATTGGGCACTGTTTATTCGGATTCACAGCACATTTGGATTTTTCTGCATCTGCCTTGTCCTGTACTTGAGTTTTGTGAACAGATATGGACCCTTTGGGGAACCTTTCGTACATGTGTTTTCGTTCTGGTGTTATGGGTTGGTTAGAGCTGTGGACACTGAAGCTAGGGTCAGTTCGTGTTCTGGCTTCAGTGCGAATGAAGTTGACAAACACAGTAAAGGGGGGAAAGCTGACGCCATAATCGTGCTTGTACCTTGAACCAATATTCATCCACCTTTCTTGTAGATTGTACGGCAATTTTTCGACTATCGCTTGGATCCCTCTTGATGTGTCTAAGTAGGACAAGCCAGGTAAGTAACCATCCAGCTTAGCTGCCTCTAGCTCTAACATTAGGTCGGCAAGATCACGGAGTTTATAAGGCTCTTTAAGTGTGATTTTGGGGAAGCTGTCAACCTTTTGAAAGAGAGCTTGCTCTACAGCTTCTGGGGAACCATATACTTCTTCAAGTCTGTCCCAAGTCATAGCTAAACCAACTTCAGGGCATCTGATATTGACGGCTCTCATTTGTTTGGCTTGTTTAGCTGAATCTTTACCAAGGTAGCGCACCAGCAAATCCAGCTCTTCTCCTGGTGAAAGGTCTAACCCTGCAATTGCGGTTTTGAAAGATGATTTCCATGCCCAGTAACTCATGGGTTGGTCATCAAAGCTGGTAAGGCCTGTAGTAATGAGCTGGCTGCGGGCTAGATATTTGGCAAGGTCGTAAGTTGGTTGGCTCGGGGCATGTTCATTGTGAGCACAACTGGATTTGTATGGTGTCTGAACAAGAGGTGTAAACTCTTTGTAGCTGGTGAATAGGGGCTTGTACAGTTCGTTATGAGTAGCAGCACAGTTTGTTTTGTTTCCTTCTTTTACAGCAATTTCTTGAAAGGCGGGTGCAGGGTCTTTGTATTCAGTTTTTACTGGGGCTGTTGATTCTGCTGCATTGATAGCTGTTTGTTCCAAAACATACTGCGCAGTGCGTTTTTCTTTGTTCTCAGATAGGGATGGCCCATAAGCTACACTGCGTGTTTCGAAGCCTAATTCAAGTAGACCAGCTTCTAAAGAATTAGCTTCTGCTATGGCAGCTTCCTTCTCTTGTTCTGCTCTCAGTGCGTCAAGAGTAGCTTGTAAGCGTGCTTGCTCGACTTTAATTTCTATTTCTCTCTTTGCATATGAGGCTCTTGTTTGAGCAGCTTCAGCCTTTGCTTTTGCTCTGAGCAGTTCAATGCTAGCTGACGAGCCTGCTCTTGATGGTGGTTTGTGGGAACGGACTGACTCTGTCTCGGCTTTGAAGGATTTACTTTCAGACATTTTGGATTTGTTGTATTTTGATTGCGTCCGTCCGTCCGTTTACTTTACTTAGCTTTATAGGATGGTCGTAGCTCCACGCGGTGGCTTCTGTAGCTATGATGCTTGCCGTGGTGCTGTCTTTTCACTGTAAATGGCCTCGCTAGAAGTCTGACTAGCTATCCAAACAGCTAAACATGAACCCAGGAACTCCAGACAATAGATGAGAGCTTATGAAGTTTACTGGTTCTTTCATTTTGTGAAACTGTAACAATAAAGCATATATGGAAATGTACATTACTCATCTGTACTGTTAACAACAACATGTGCCTTAAACCAATTACCTAACAATGCATTTGAGGAGCTAGCATGACGATTAGCACCGCTAATTAGCATATGAACTGGCGATCTCATTTACATATGAATAGCACATTGAAAACTTGTTATCTGTGGTCCATCACACATAAAGACAACACTTGAAGTGTCTCACTGCTTTTCACCATTAAATACTTACAGACAATGCTTTAACAAACACCCAAAAGAAGGACATGAATGTGGCGCGGCCATCTTGAAAGAGCATAGCAAGAAAACATCCACTTCCTGTTTAACTCTTCTTCTACTGTCATAAAACATCGACTTAAAGGGGCCACAGGATGGCACATTTTACTAACATTCAAAACATGAAATTAACTAAACAGTAACATAACAGCTGCGTTGTTCTATCATGCGTGGCTGCGGCAGCTACAGGATGAAGGACCAAATGCAGGACTCACAGAAACGGAGGGATAAACACAAAAAGGCAGCTTTACTGAGCTATAAAAACATTTTATAAGGTAACAACGCAACAACGGACAGAGGAAAACACAGGGCTTAAATACACAAGAGAGTAAAAAGGGAATGGGAAACAGGAAGGAAACACAGTTGGGGACTAATCTGATAAAACAAGACAGGGAGGAAACAAAACTGAAAACACTGAGCATGGGACACAAGACTGTCAAAGTAAAACAGGAAACAAGAGACATACACAAAGACGCAGACTTGACACAGTGACATGACTGACTAGGGAACCTGAAACATGGAGACATGAGTAACTAACCATGGAACACAGGGAAAGCACAGTGACAGAAAATTAAAGACTAGGAATTATAAATATAACACAAGCAGAAAACAATAAATAAAACAAAAACCATGAAAAACAACAAATCAAAGAATATACTTCATCTAAAGAACACAAAACACTGGGTAACAGACCCCAGCACCATGACACAAATGTTTAGAACACACAGAAGAATTGCTTATCACAGCATTGCTCATTAAGACAACAATGCAGTGTCTTTTAAACTCTCAAAATATGATTGTGAATATTTTGATGTGGAAAGTGGGATCTCCTCCTCTCTGGCGCACTGAGGATGAGGTTGATCACACAGTCTGATGTGCATATGCGCTGCATTTGTCACACTGTATTCAAAAATGAGTCGCTCCATTGGTTACCAAATCTCACTTTAACCCCTGAACACAAGGATAACCTACTGAGGTCTTTGCCATCATTGATCACCCATAGCCAACACCTTAACCCTGTGTTTTGGAGAAATGAAAGAAATATTTATTGTTGGAAATTTTTAATTTTTGATGTGATTCACATAGAATAATTATTTTTATTGTCCCCTGATTACCAAAGACTTGACTTAGACCTCACAGAGTTAACCTAAGCGGCTGATCCTGCAAGTGGCAGTAATACTCCCGAGCTTGCCATTAGACAGTCCATACAGCAAGGGGCGCACTACGTTTCTCTTCACGTACAAATTGACCCCTGACCTCCTGTCGTCATCCGACCCCGAGTCTCACGTTTTCCTACTGTGACCTCAGACAGTCAGCACACTTCCGAGCTTTACCTTTAGCAGCAGGTAAAACCTCAGAAACACATTATTCTGGCCGCAGTGACTCTCGTTGTTCTGATTTAGTCGCGGATTTAACAGGAAGGAAAAAATGGCCGGAGTCGAGGAGCTGTCCCCCGCTACGAGCTCGGTGTCCGTACGGCCCCCAGAGGACGAGATTGACGACGACGAAGATGAAGATGTAATTACCTTATTATTCATGGGCTCTTGAAAAAAGATTGAATGAAAATGGGACTTTAGCAGTGTGTTGCACTGTTTTGTTTGCTGTGTTAGTTCCCCTGCCTAAATAGGGCAACACCAAAGCTAACTAGCTACCTACCTACCTGAGGTATATGGTCTGTCTAATAATGCTGGAAGCTAAAAACCAGTTTCACTGTACACGAATGTATTTTATGTTCCCACTTAGATCTTAGCTAATTTTCCTGTATGTTCTTACTCGTTAGAGATGCTTCTTTATTTTCTAATGCACGGCTCAAATGTTTGCTTTTTGTGGTCGTTCATAAGATGGATGAGACGCTGATGGAGAGATTATGGGGCCTGACTGAGATGTTTCCTGAAACGATGCGCACAGCTGCAGAGGTGTCTGCACACTGCTCAGTCTCATTGATTAAAAAGTTCTACAGGTATGTCTCTCCCCGTCTGTTGCTTTTCATTAGTAATTGCAAGAATGTGTTTGTCAAGAGGCTACAGTAAAGGATATAACAGGTACAAAATCTTTGCTCGTGCCAATTAAGTCAACTCTTAACTTAAATCCGTTGGTTCAAGTATGCATTGGGTAAATGCTACAACATTATAAAGAACGGAAAAACACCAAATCACAGATTTACATATAGCAAAATGCAATATCCATCCATGGATTTTCTACCGCTTACAGGGTCTGGGGGTGAACTAATATTATTCCAGTCTTTGCGTGTTAGAGTCTAACTAAAAGGAGTATTAGAGTAACTAAAGGGTACAGTATAAACTGCAGATACTAATCAGGTTGCTGTGCTGTTTCAGTTTTTCCCGCTCTGCGCTCTGGGTCGGCACTACCTCCTTCATGATCCTGGTGCTGCCTGTTGTGTTTGAGACAGAAAGACTACAGCTGGAGCAGCAGCAGCTACAACAGCAGAGACAGGTGAGTGTTATGGGGCACTTGAGCGCTAGCTGATATAGCACATGCATGGGGTAACTATGATGTACTTAATTGGTAGTTGTTCAGGGAAAAAGCATTTACTGGGAAATTTCAGTGTGCGGCCTGAATAATCGATTCTTCCCCCTTTAGATCCTGTTGGGTCCTAACACTGGAATGTCCGGTGGGATGCCGGGCATGATGCCTCCTGCACCCGGCAAGATGTGAGGGGGCAGGAAGGGCTGACAGGAGCCTGAGATCTGCTGTTGGAGAGGCAGCAGAGTCACTCGGAAGGAGAGACCAGAGAGACCAGAGAGAAGAGCGAAGACCTGAAGTTTAAAGAAAAAAAGGCAGAGGCTGTATGTCAGCAGCGTTCAGCTCACTCCAGCGATATTGTGGAGGAGGATGTGATGTGTGTCCAACACTTCCCTCTCGCTGTCTCTCCTTACTCCCAGAATCATGCAGGGACTGATTTCCAGAAGCACAGCTTCTGTTATTTTTCTTTTTTGGGTTCTTTTTTCTTTTCTTTTTTTTAAATACTTATATCCGCATAAATAATTTCTTCATAGGGGATATCAGTTGAAGTTGGATACAGTGAAAAGAGAAGTGTGGAGGTTAGCGGTGGTATAGCTCGGTGTTTGTAGTCAGAAGAATGGTACTCTCATTGGTAGTTCAGGGCATCTTCATATGCTTATTGGTTTCCCTTGCATGTGAAGAATGAAGTTAGAATATCTGATCATATGTGACAAGTTTTATTAAATTATAAGATGGGTGTCTACATTGACCACGTGCTGTGGTTCCGTCTTTGTCTCAGATCACCAGTGTACTATATGTGTATAGTATGTCAGAGTGTAATGCCTCTCGCTTTGAACTTTCCACAGTTATTGGTTTTATCGTGTCCTCCTGGTTAAATGACGCTGATGTGTTCAGTCTTAATTGAATGTAATTTTGTTTTCCTCTGTTGTCATTCATATGACAGTATTTTATAATCTCTACTGAGCAACCCCATGATTTTGTTTTGTGTTCAACATGACTGCCACAATTAAAACACCAAATCAAATAGAAAGCCTTGTGTCTTCTTTCACCTTGTTTTTGTGTGTAAGATCAAATATTTTGTGGTGTGTTTGTCAAATGTATTAAATAATCAACAGGAGGTATTATTGAAATTATCGTCATTCATTTATTTTTGTAATCATCATAGAGTCTGTATTTATTTCACCACATTTTGATCATAAAGTCTTGATATTGGTTATTATTTACATGAGATATTTTAGCTTGTAAGAACCATCTAACAATACTGATTCTGACGATCAGTAACTTGTCTTCAGATAAAAAGTTCCATTGTCATAGAAAAATGTTTTTATTGTATACAAATGATTAGAAATTCAGAAGTTTAGAAAGTAGTATTTAGGACAATGCTGCATTCACTTGTCGTTTCCAAAGGATTAAGATAGGAATGTGTTCCAAAGATTTTGAGAGACATAACTCCTTCAAATATTTTATGGGGATATTCTTTTAAAGCCTTAACTTCCGATGATGTAATTGGGAACACTTAAACGCAACATTAATACTAACTATTGTTTGGTCACGTTCATTTAACTGGTCAAAATAGAAATTTCCGCTTGCACCTGAAGAGTCAGAAATTCCCGCCGGTGACAAAAGGCCAGTTTTGTCATGAACACAAAAAAGCTATCTTTTAAACTTTAGACACTATATTTGTTTTTCGTCCATGAGCGTACTGTGGTTGGCGTCCGATAGCTAATTAATACGATAATCTGACAGTCTTGTTTTGTAGTTTAACCTGTTTTTGTTTGTTTGCCTTGAAAGAGCGGTGTATGGTTAGCAAAGAGTTAGCTTGATTTTAGACTGGCTAAATATCTTAGCTGAGTAATCAAAATACCTTTCATCTTTAATTCTGACCTCATTCTGCATTAAAAATGAAAGTTGCAGAGGATCAAGTTGTTGAAGATGATTCTAGTTTCCAGGATGATGAGGTAAGATTTGAGTATTATTTTGTTTAGTGCGTGTTAATACTATAGTGTCCCTCTTTAAAGAGAAAAAAATATGTTAAATGAAGATTTGCCTTAAGATAAAAAAAAAAGTTTAAATAACTTAAAGTTTAAGCTATATTATATTTTGGTTACAAATATTGTATAAAGATAATACAGAAGAGTAGATTAAAACATTATGAAAAGCTATAATCTGCAGGCTTTTTAATGTTATATTTACTCTTGATCAGTTAGCTCATATAGATTTTTCCTCTGAACCTCACAGGAGTCTTTCTTCCAAGACATTGATCTCCTGCAGAAACACGGGATAGTGAGTAAACAGCCGAGCTCAAAATCACTCATCTAACAAAAGTAATTTGAGTGTGTGAGCATCAATCTGACCCTCCTGCTGTGTGATCACAGAACATGGCAGACATCAAAAAGCTGAAGTCAGTGGGCATCTGCACTGTTAAGGGGATCCAGATGACTACCCGCAAAGCTCTGTGTAACATCAAAGGCCTGTCAGAAGCAAAAGTGGAAAAAATCAAGGAAGCTGCTGGAAAAATGCTGGTAAGATACTGCGATTTGAATGCTTAAATATCTGCTCTGTCCTGTTTATGTCTGTAGTGGGATCAAAACGTGACTGAAAAGACAATTTGTGTTATAGTTGATTCTCTTTATGTTGTAGAATGTCGGTTTCCAGACGGCTTTTGAATACAGCGCAAGGAGGAAGCAGGTGTTCCACGTCACAACTGGGAGCCAAGAGTTTGAGTTAAGTTTTCCTCATATTGGGCCTCATTCACAAACAGTGGACAAAACCTTGTGTACCCTGTTTTCATTTTACACGCAAGTCCAGCATTCATCAGTATTTTCTCACCTGAATTCGTCCATACCTTAATTAAGAACTCCCTCAAACTATCTTTATGCATAAATTCTCGCCACTTGGATGAAGGCTAGAAGGTCACATAAAATGTAAACAAACGTCTTTGTTTTTGGTATTAGTCCAAAAAGTCAGAGACAGAAAATTTGCTCATATTTATCATCCCTGTCTCAAGTCAGGAACCTTGAAATTATTTTGGAGAATGATCTTAGATTTGATAATCATATTCAGAAAATATTAAAACTTAAGATTGGTGAGAAATTGATCCATGCTGTTAGGTTAGCAAGCAAGCAGGTGGAATTATTGTAACGCTCAATTTGCAGGAGTCTCCAGGTCATCAGTAGGATGAATCAGTTCTTATAGATGTGAGTCACTTCATTGGCTTTCAGTGCTAGTTCATAAGCCTCTCAGTTGCTTGACCCCTCCAATGTGTCTTTGACTTACTAATTGTTTATAACCCGGTCAAACCTCTCACTGTGCTGAGGTTGCTTTGGTTACTGTGGTCCTGTTCTTTGGAACAAGCTGCCTGCTGACCAGAGGTCACATGCATCTGTGCCAACATAAAAAAAAAACCTCAAAATCTTTTTGTTACATTAATTAGCGGTGCATGTGTGTTCTTTGTAAAGTTTAATTGAGCTTTTGTTGTAATTGAGCTTTTATTTTGTTTCCACTGCCTTAAAACCTACATAGATTTTTATGTTTTTGTCTCCCGTGTTCATCAGACTGAGTTTAAGTATAATCAGGTGTGCTATTTAAACAAAAAAGTCATTGACATTGTTGAGCTGACAGATCTGATACTCCTCAGATCCTCACTCTTCTTCCTTTTGTGTGGTCTGTGTTCAGAGCACACATTCAGACTGCGCATTTTCTTCCGTTAGGTTGTTCTGTTTGTTTTGTATAAATTTTTTTATGTCGAAACGTTTCCTTTTCTTACCCTAGAAGACTTCTTGTCTCAGGGGAGATAAAGTTCATCACTTTGTTTATTTGTTTAACCCGAAACCTCCCTTTTCTTATTAACCATCGTCCCTTCTCAGCTGACTCTTTTTAAAAGCTGTGCACTTTCTGGCTTCCTCCTCAGGCACTGTTTCAGTTCCTTCAGTCATAAATTATCCAGTTTTGTTTGTTTGTTTTTTTCAACTTCCCCGCCGTTCACACAGATAACAGGTAGCGAGCGGTCGTCTGCTGACTCAGAATGCTTGTAGTTCAATAAAATACACACAGTTGTGAATCTCAGGGTTATTTTTCACTGAACTTTGTGCACGCAGTAATCACACTAGACTTTCTTCTTTGCTTCATAGCTTTAGCATATTAATAGATAAATTGGCAGTAACATGGAGGATATAGGAGGTTTTTGAGATTTATCAACAGCAGCGTTAGTATTGATTAAACCGATGGGATTTTGTATGATTTTACATGTATGTGAATTGTGTCTCTGCAGTAAATTGCTGGGTGGAGGTGTAGAGAGCATGGCAATCACAGAGGCCTTTGGAGGTGAGCAGACACCCCCCTGTAATGCGTTCCTCTCTGATGTTTTCCCGTCTAAATTCATGAATACATTTCAAATTCATGAATTTACTCTCAGTATGTCTTCTTCCAGAGTTTCGCACAGGAAAAACCCAGCTGTCTCACACGCTCTGTGGTGAGTAAAGAACCTTTTTTGTTTGTTTTTAGCTTCCTGATACAGAGTAGTTTAAAACGCGTTCTTTCTTGTTCAGTTGCTGCTCAGTTGCCGGGCGAGGACGGATACTCGGGCGGAAAAGTAATCTTCATTGACACGGAGAACACCTTGTATCCTTGGAATGAGCATGGCACAAATATATATATATATATATATACATATATATATATATATATATATATATATATTTATATATATATATATATATATATATATATATGTATATATATCGTCGGCTGAAACGCTGCCATGTAACGCTGATGGTAATCTGCCTCCTATTTTCCTTGACTTGCACTTGTCTGATTTGAGTCGCCCGGACAGACTGAGAGACATCGCTGACAGGTTTAACGTGGACCACGATGCCGTGCTGGACAACGTGCTTTACGCCCGAGCCTACACGAGTACGAACATCCGTTACAGTTGATTTAGACTGACTTTTTTAGAGCATTTTATAAAGAACTGAAAACTCTGCAGGTGAACACCAGATGGAGCTGTTGGACTTTGTAGCAGCCAAATTTCATGAAGAAGGAGGCGTGTTCAAGCTGTTGGTAAGCACCAGAACTTTTCTTTTGATATTGGTTTTAGTCATCAACTCTGTAAATCTAATCGAGGTGGAGAACAACACCTAGAAACCGGGTTTCCCTGTTTCTCTGGCCTTTCACTCTGCTTGTGTGCTCGTCATTGGTAGATTATCGACTCCATCATGGCTCTGTTCAGAGTGGACTTCTCTGGCAGAGGGGAGCTCGCTGAGCGGCAGCAGAAACTGGCCCAGATGCTTTCAAGGCTGCAGAAAATCTCTGAAGGTCTGAATCAGGATTCTCAGTTTTTGTGTATAAATATTTATGCCATTAACAGCTTATCTTTTACACAAACTGTTGGAAACAGAAGTTGCTGGTGGTTAACTGGAAATAGCACCCTGATCATTTTCCTCATATAGTAACTTTTATGTATAAGGAATGTAGGATAAACAATCATCAACATGGAGACAGAATGTTTTTAAAGCTTCGAGATGAGTGTTTCCACTGACTGTGAACTGACTGTGAAACAGTGTGCTAATTGGGCCAATGACTTGTGATTTGTAACTCCTTAGCCACAAAAAAAATCTTTCATTTTGACACACGATACATTTTGGAGTCATATCACCCACAATGAGTGACTGAGCCCATAAACTCAAGCAGGACAGTGTTTACAGAGGAGAAGTCAGTAAATTGTTTTCTCAGAGGACCAGAAGTTTTTTTGCACCTACAACTCTCACCATCTGGTGACCTTATATAGACTGTAGGTTTAAAGCACTTCCACGTCCATGTTTTTCCAACCTGGAAGCTAGGTCCTAGAGGTGGGAATCACCAGGCACCCCATGATGCACGCTTATCGCAAATAACATTGTAACAACTCATGAGATGCTTAAGAGAATATTACATTGATCTTTCACTTTTGAGCTCAGCAGCTTTCTTGGTCTATAAGAATATAACTAGAATACAAACAACTGAGTCTGTGTTCATTGACAATGCTGCATTCAGACTGATTGCAGTCTGTTTGCATTCATAAATGAGACACCAACTATTTACAAGCCTTGAACTATCTCTGTGGGTGATTGCGATTCTTAAACTGATGCTTGCGTTCAAACTTCACTGACTCTGATCTATGTTTTCGTCAGAGTACAACGTAGCTGTGTTTATTACCAACCAAATGACAGCTGATCCTGGAGCCGGAATGACGTAAGATAGCGCAGATTCCCTCATGCTTACAAATAGGAGGTTTTCTGATACAAACGCCGTGTGAAACACTGCTGAGATGTTCTTAAGTTTCTCGCCCATTTCAGGTTTCAAGCTGATCCCAAGAAGCCAATTGGTGGGCACATCCTGGCCCATGCTTCCACCACACGCATCAGCTTGAGGAAGGGGCGTGGGGAGATGAGGATTGCCAAGATATTTGACAGGTATTTAGCAGTTCAAGGGCAATTTTCATAGTGATCAGTTTAATTACTAATGATTTGGATCAAGTATAAGACATGATATGACACTGTAGTGGCAAAGATGTGAACGTGAGCAAAGCGTGAAAAGTCTTAGATAAATGTTCTACACTCAGCTGTCTCTTCGTGTTTGCTTCCAGTCCTGATATGCCTGAGAATGAGGCAACCTTTGCCATCTCTGCTGGAGGAGTTACTGATGCCAAAGACTGAAGTATAATAAAAGGAAAAGATGAGACTTGCATGTTAACACTGTTCCTTGCTAACCCATCATCTTGTTATTTATTTATTTATGTATTAATAGCTTCATTAACCTTATGTAATTTGTTAAAGATTAAAGTCTGACATATAGTATTGTACTATTTGGTGGTGGTGTTTCTGTTTGAGAGATTGTTATGAAATTAATAAAGAATAAAAATCCCTTTTCTGATGTTTCATACTTGGGTTTCATTGCGGGGGGTTGCAAGACTAATTGTACCCTGACTGTATACTTAGCGGGTTTGCAGGTGTCCGGCGCTGCCCTCTGGCGGTGTGCGAGGGACGTGCAGCTGCTGTGCACCACTTCTCGTCAGCTACGGGATCCATATGCTTGTCAAGGCAAGGCTTAACAAAGCAATGGGAACTTCACCGAGCGTGCTGCTAAGAGTCTAAAACAAACCAGCAACTAAACCCGTATAAACGGAACCACAAAAATCATTCGCCTTGCCCGGTGGTGGGAAGCCTGTCAACTCTGGAAAAAGCAGCGATGGACACGAGAGACACAGCCCCGGATTCGTGGGAGCTGGAAGAGGATGCCGAGGCCCCTGCTGCCGCGGCGGGACTCCCAACCGCCTTCGCCGCCCTTAACGTCAACGCCAAGCCGTTTGTCCCCAACGTTAACGCCCCGGTGTTTGTACCAAGCTTCCTTCAAGCCAGCGCTGTGGAAATGCCGGCTTCAGATGGTAGGTTAAATTCCAGACAGCTGGCTGGAAGTTAGCTTAACTTGCTAGCTTGCTTGCTAGTTCAGCTAAGTTAGCCTTCCTGTGTGTAACTCGCTGTGCTGAACAGCACAGCATAGCCTCTTAACTCATCAACAAGTCGGCACAAGTGCGGCTGTGGTGCAATAGCTGATTCATGACGTAGTAGTAACAAATATGTGAGCCGCGGGCAATCTTTTCTAATGAGTAGTTACGAAAGTATTTTTTGTTTTCTTATCTTTAAGGTACCCCTGATCCAGCTGCCAGTATGGAGGTGTCAGAAACAGTCGGTACGCATCCACAGTGTACTCCAGTGCACTGCATGTTCACTTGGCTAAGTTACAGCTCTAGCTCAGGCTTCAGGGGGTAGATACAGGCTCAGGTGTGCAAGATTTAACATCCATGTTATAAGTGTCACACCAGACCTCATGCAGTTTTTAAAGCTTGGATGCTCACTACTTGTAATCACAGTTACTGAGCCATATTTGGTTTTCTGTCAATGGTAGAAACCCACGTGCATGGGCCTAGGTAGAATGTGATGCAACCTCACTCGCTCTTGCCCAAAATAGATCTCCTACTGGCACATGCCATGATTCGTATGTGTCAAGAGCTGCCTGTCCAAGGCCTCGGCCTGCTCTGTGTCAGTGCACTGTGTTTGGTTACACCAGGAACATATTAACTTTGTTCTGGCGAGGCTTCATTTCCCTCATATTTGGCCTTTTGCCCGGATGTCATACACCTGCTTGAGTTATGGGGAACTCATTTTTGCTTTTCAAAGAGTGGCTGAGGCAGGGACACAAAACCAGATGACTGTGTAGTGTACATAAGGACAGATAAGTGAGCGAGCTCTGCAGTCCTTAGTCCCATTGCCTGCAGACACATTCATGGAGATGGTTGCTGCAACATTCGTCCCTTCGGATGTCCCCAAACATGTCTCAAAATATAAGTACAGCTTGACGAGACAGCCTACAAAGTCAGCTGATTATAAATGAAGGGCGTGGAGAAGAAAATAGACATTATACTCAACTGCTGGGCCGCATAATTTCATAGTGACGGAAATTGGAGGCTTATTTGTGTGTTGCCAAGGGAAGATGCTTCTTCTTCTGCAAGGCACAGCACATTTTCAGCGTCCTCTTGCTCCTGATTTATTTATTTTTGACGCGCTTGCGTTGCAGAACATCGCATTGATTTTGTCTTTATAAAGTGGGCAGACCACGGATATGTAGCAATAGGGTGCTTTTTAGGTCATTTACAAAGTCTTGCAGCACATATTACACAGCATGCTGGATTAAAGCAATAGACTATGCAGGAGATGTAGATA
This sequence comes from Neolamprologus multifasciatus, assembly GCF_963576455.1. Classification (NCBI taxonomy): domain Eukaryota; kingdom Metazoa; phylum Chordata; class Actinopteri; order Cichliformes; family Cichlidae; genus Neolamprologus; species Neolamprologus multifasciatus. The sequence goes on along the minus strand of NC_140446.1, from coordinate 21,154,860 downwards.
AACGGAGGTGAGGCCTGTCTTTGACGTTGTTTGATTGAAATCTTTGTGCAAATGTGCTTGAAAAGATTTAAGTTTGCTAAAAGATCTGGCAAGATTTACATCAGCTTGACTGAAGTCCAGGATCTGCAATAAGTCAGTTGTCACTTTTGATTTTATTCCTATCATACAGCGTCTTTAAAGTTCCTCCCAGCAAATGAAAAGCAGCCCCCAAGTTGTCGGTGCGATGCCGGTTATTACAGCGGAGTTAGATAACTAGAAATGTACAAAATGTGTGCTTCCAGCTCCAGTGGAGAATGGAAGCACAGAGGCAGACATGCCCACAGAGGAAGAGACGTGGGAGCAGAAGGAGGAGCCCGGGGGAGACGAAGGAGGTGGCGGACAGGAGGATCTGGGGTCTGGGGGGACCTGCGCGGAGGAGGGAGGCGCAGCAGGGAAAGAGGACGAGGAGATGATGGAGGAGGAAGAGGAGGAGATGCCCATGCCCAAAGTGGCTCCGGCGCCACCAGACGCTCCTAAGAAAGAACATGTTAACGTGGTCTTCATTGGTCATGTTGGTGCGTTGTATTCGGTCGTGTTTCATCAAAGGCTGTTTATGCAAAGTTACGTTCACTAAAAACGTGTTTGTACTTGCCAGATGCCGGGAAATCGACGATCGGAGGACAGATCATGTGAGTGATCCGTTTATTTTTAAATGTTTTGTGTTGTTTTTGATTCGTTTCTTTATGGAGTTGTTTTTAGCTCAATTAGCGATACAGGAGAATAAAAACACAGAGTTGAATCATCTGTTACAGCAGCCGAAGCCTCTGGCTGTCTCGGACGTGCACTGGGCTGCACGTTTCGTTAACGTTTCCTCCCTTTGTGCCCTCATTGAAAGGTACTTAACTGGAATGGTGGACAAACGAACCCTGGAGAAATATGAAAGAGAAGCGAAAGAAAAAAACAGGGAGACATGGTGAGGGGCGTCGTGTTTTGACGGCATTTACCTCCTTTGTGCCGTACGCACCTTTTTGTAAAACATAAATGAATGCACGAGCGCGGTTGTTGCAGGTACCTGTCGTGGGCTCTGGACACAAATCAGGAGGAGAGAGACAAAGGGAAGACAGTCGAGGTTGGAAGAGCTTACTTCGAGACGGAGAAAAAACACTTCACCATCCTCGATGCCCCCGGACACAAGAGCTTTGTCCCCAACATGATCGGTGGGGCGTCACAAGCTGACCTGGCAGTCCTGGTGAGACAGATCTGTATCCCTGAACCTCAGAAACATATCACCCGGCTCTTTCACGGGTTGATTAAATATAAAAGGCGCTCTCTAAATATTTCTCTCTTGCCTTATTGGGTTTTGCCAGGTGATTTCGGCAAGAAAGGGCGAGTTTGAGACGGGATTCGAAAAGGGTGGGCAGACGCGGGAGCATGCCATGCTGGCTAAAACGGCAGGAGTTAAACATCTCATTGTCCTCATCAACAAGATGGATGACCCCACTGTCAACTGGAGCCTAGAAAGGTGATTTACATGGATAATTTGGGGATTTTAATGTTTATGTCGGACTTTATTTAAAAAAGAAAAACATGCAGTATCTCCAGGAAGGTGTTAGTAGTGATTTTGGGCTTTAAAGCATCACCAGTTGTGGTTAAATGACTGATTTAATTTGTTCATTAATGATTCCAGTGTGATATTTATGTCAAACAAATGTTTTAATAATTTTTTTGTTTTCTTCTCGCAGGTATGAGGAGTGTAAGGAGAAGCTGGTGCCATTTCTAAAGAAGGTGGGCTTCAACCCTAAGAAGGACATCCACTTTATGCCTTGCTCTGGACTCACAGGTGCCAACCTCAAGGACCCTGTAACCGAATGCCCCTGGTACACGTAAGTCAGCTGTCTGAACGGCCCCTGAAGTCATCAGGCGTTGAACGCGTGAGCTCTTTCTGAGTATGTCACGCTTATTTATATTTCCGCGAATTCAGATACAGTTCTTGCAGTCTGTATTTCCTGCTCTATGACGAGTACAAAATGATGAGCGCCCGGCTCGGCCTATTATTCGCGTGCGAGAGTTTATTTAAAATGCACGCTAAGTGCTTCGCAGGAAGACAAATCAAAGAGAAAGACAACAAAGGGATAGATTACACAGATATGCAGATTAGTAGCTGACACAAAGCCTGTGAATAAATGTTATGTTTGGAGTGATAAAAGGGGAAGAAAGAAAGAATGAATATTTAAACACGTGGCTTTTTAAGAAAAAATAAAGTTAAAGGTACTAATTTAAATATGTGAGTGAATTAAAAAAAATGAATAAATGAGCTGTCGAGTGAGGAGGATTCTTTGATTCTTTGTAATTATGATTGCCGAAAATGGGTGCTGACCATATGAATGATTAGAGGGGCACTAGGTGTTCTGCCAATACTTCAGGTTATATTATTATATTACTGTGTAGAGTAGAGAGTTTTCATTATACCCCTTTCATTATTCGTAAAGGCACATGGTGACATCCTGCACTGTCAACAAGCAGACAGGCTGTCCTTGAAAGCCTTCACAGCGCGAGAACACAAGACAAACAGAACACAGTTAGGTCATTGTGCTCTGAACGGCATTACCAGGCTTGAACCTTTATAAGATAAAGTGAGACCTCACCAGAGAGAAGGGTCAGTACCAAAAAAACCACAACACTGTGTCGACCTTACTGACTTTAAGCACATAAATATACTAATTAGTCCCCGTCATCCAACTGGTCACTGCCTTAATCATCTCTTACAGTATAATAATCTATAAATAACAATAATAACAGTGATTCTGAAGTACACAGTGATCGTAATGGCCATGTTAAAGCTTAGCTGGGGTGATAGGATAGTTGCTTTGCTGCATAAGTTGCTAATTATGTGTGAAGAAAGAATCAATATGTAGTGTTCAGCTCACACTCCTTCACCCTCTGGTGTGACTTTGGGAGAATCAGAGGATCAACATTCTGAGGCCAAAGAGACAATTTGTTTGAATTAAAGAAGGTGATCTATTATGCTGAGTTCAAACTCCACATTTCTCTGTTGTAATCAGAGATTTTAAAGTAGTTTAAAATCAGACTTATGTATTTTACCGTAGGCCTTGAGGCAGCCACTTAGTTAATGAACTCTTTGAAGCTTAGCGCTTCATTCCCTCTCCATTTAAATGTTTTCTCCATTTGGCCCTCTACAGAGGTTGGGCACTGCAGCGTAAACAACATTATTACAAAAGTGTGCAGTGAATCCTGGATGTTGTTGCCTTTGAAATGGTTGCTTCAAAGACAGGGACCAGGTTTGCAACCACTTGTGTTCAGCTGCCATCTTTAAAGAGACTGGCGCTTCAAGACGGCGATAAAACGTCTGCTATCAGTTTGCCGTTGAATGGGCGGTCAAGTTGGCAGTTGGATGCAATGTGTTTTTGATAACGTGGCAGTTAACTGCGATGAATTGGGGAACATTTCAAATGTGTTGCTTTCTACATGCACACTTCATAATATGCAAATTGGAAAAAAGTAGAAAAAAAGGTCTGAAGCCGGAGCATTAGAGTCACATTTATATGCTAGCTTTGGCTGTGTTTAATATGAGCATCTGTAACTGTAACAGTTTGCATAAATGGTGGGTAATAATGAAAAATACAACGGGTCCCCTTTAAAAAGATGGAGGTAAGGCTTGTTTACACATGCTGATTTAAATATTTCCAGTATTTATAATGAAGGAAGCCGGCGTGTGCGGTGTTTCTTTGTCTTTTTGCTTTACATAACTCATAAGTCACAGAGAAATAAGACTGCACAGATTTGTTCTGTTTTCTGTAGTGTTGTTTGTTTTTTTGGTGCATTGATTTGTGTGAAGCAATCTTTCGACCAAATGCTGACTACAATAAAAACCTTTACTTTACTTTTGTTTTGCTTATTTCTTTTTCTAACAGGGGTTTGCCATTTATTGCCCACCTGGACAGTTTGCCAAACTTCACCAGATCAAGCGACGGGCCTGTCAGACTACCTATCGTAGACAAATACAAGGTGAGCAACTGGAAGCTTTTGGTCCTCATTTCCTGTAAGAAGAAAACCAAAACCATTGGCAGCTTGTGTTCTGCACAGCTCCGCTCTCAGAGGATGAGTGGGTGTAAAATTTCTTTTGGTTCGTGCTCACTTTGCCAAAATCCTTTTTCGCTCTCTTGTCAGTTTGTCATTTTGCTTCCTCTTGAGTTTTTTTCCCAGAACACACAGACAGTCACACAATGAGACACACACACACACACACACACACTGTGGCCTCCGCACAGCCATTCCTCTTTAAGATAATTGAGCTCCTTGGCGCTCGGCTTGGTTTAGATGTTGGAAGCAGTTCATCACACACTGTAAGCGTTGTTGGAATTGAATTATTTTGAAACAAAAATTGACCATCGGCTCTTCCTCCTTTCTTCATATGTCATCATCTGTCTTTATCCTGTTGTCTTTCTCTCCCAGCGATTGCATAAGAGCCTTATGTGGCAGTTATATGACTAAGTAGCCTCAATTGGTGTCCTGATGTAATGGGATTATGGTTCAGTCAACTGGATGCTGCATACTAATGGTCACCGAGACTGCCAGGACTTTGATACAGCAACCTTTCAGCTGTGGAGAAAACACTGTGCATTATTTTGGTGGTGTCTGAAAGCTCACAGTCATGATCATTATTTCATTTTTTTACTGCCAAAAGAAAAGTATCATATCTTATACAGCAAGCTGCTTCTTCCAAGAGTCCACGTTTTTCTAAGGCTTGCATTAGAACTATGTGCTTATTGAAAGTATGAGGAAATGCAGTATTTGAGGCTAAAGTAAATGGGATATGGACTGGCACTTACACATTTATATAGCACTTTTGTCTGTACCTAAGGGTTTGTTTAACATTCCTGCACACTCACACATGTGTCGGGGGTAACTGGAGGCCCAGTATCTTTCCCCAACCATAGTCTGACATGCAGACTTGAGTCGCTGGAGAAACAGTCCTCTGACCTTCCACTCTACCTCCTGAGCCACACCCACCACAGTCAGAATGGATTTACTGACTGTTTAAAGTGAACTTATATATTTGAACTGTATATTTTTATTTTTGGACTCTACTAGAGTAGCTTTGCATGATTCAAAGTTCAAGATAATCCTTATTATAATCTTGTTCTGAGCTATGGTGCATTCCTTCAGTTCACCCACCTTCCCTTTAAGCCAACTTTCCTGTGATTGGCTGCTCCTCGTAAACAGGAGATTTGGACAGAAGGGGGCGGAGCTCCTGTGCTCACAGGGATTATTTGCGAACAGCAGAGAAACTTTGACCATATTTGATATGACATTCCAGCAGTGTAAAAGTATCTATACGGCAGATGTTATTTGGACACATGGGTGTATTAGCGGTTAGCAAAGTATAGTGCATTTACTTGAATATTGCCTCTAACTGTGGGTTTCCTTGTTTGTAGGATATGGGTACTGTTATCCTTGGAAAGCTGGAATCTGGATCCATTAGTAAAGCCCAGCAGCTGGTCATGATGCCAAACAGGGTGAGTGCTCTTCTTGATTGAAAGAGGATCCTGTAACCACAAATACTCAGTTTCATTTTCATTGCCAGTCATATATACTTCTGCATCAATGCAGAAATAGTCTTTCCTCACTTCACGTGCAGCTGTATGCATGTGTGTGTTGCAGCACACGGTGGAGGTTTTGAGCCTGCTGAGTGACGATGTGGAGACGGACGACGCAAGTCCTGGGGAGAACCTGAAGTTGCGGCTGAAGGGCATAGAGGAGGAAGAGATCCTTCCTGGTTTTATCCTCTGCAGCCCCGACAACCTCTGCCACTCTGGGCGCACCTTTGATGCGCAGGTAAAGACTGGATAATTACTGCATGCTGGCTTCTAACTCCTGACTTTGACAGTCGTTAACTGTGGGGAGAAGTTGGGGGGATGAAGGGGGGTGAGGTAACCACAGGTGATGCCATTTATTTAATTTAATGCCAGCAAATAGATTCCTCACCACAGGCTCCTGTAATGAATCCGCTCCCGTGTCTCTGCTGTGTCTCATATTAAAAACAAAACTAAATGCATCCTTTTGCAGGTTGGCTATGTTAGAAAGCAGTCGCCACTCTGGTTGATGATCATGTGTTCACAGCAGGTCTACACAGACCAGCAGAAGTAATTATCAGAGATGAGGCATTTCTCCATAAGACCCTTGGAGACACATTTTTCAAGCCCGTGTTAATTGCAGAGTTGTCTGATGGAGCAGACACAGGCTTATAAAGTAAGACTTTTGCCAGACAAATAGTTACGTATGTGTTGATAATCTGTACTTTTCTTTGTGAAATGCTTACCTTCAGGTCTGAAAATAAGCTTAGGCAAGACATCCATTTAAACATCGTAGTATACACACCGCTTTGTATTAAGGGGTCACAAGGTTCAGAGGATCTTTTCTGGTATTACAAGAGAATATGTGACGCAGCATGCAAAAACCCACCTGTAGTCCAAAACGTTCATTTTTTTTACCAAATGTTTCCTAAAATTTCAAAGCTTCAAGAGATTCTTAACATGCAAAAAATGATTTACCCATTTAGTAGTCTCTAGTGACTCACTTTTAGTTGTTGATTATCTGCATTTTTGATCTGGAAAAGATCAAAGATGCATTTTATCCGGGCTTTGGATGTTGGCTGCCTTTTTTTCAGTTTTTTCTACTATGTACATACTCTTTATTTTTCTTATATTCAAGAAATTAAAACAAATGATGTGCTTTTGTAACAGGCTACTAATAAAGACTAAAGTCTAAAGACACAATCTGGTTTTCAAGTCCTCTGAAATGTTCTTTTTTTTTTTTTCCAGATCGTCATCATCGAGCACAAATCCATCATTTGTCCTGGTTACAATGCAGTCCTTCACATCCACACCTGCATCGAAGAAGTGCAAATTACAGTAAGTTACTGTTGGGCTTACATATTAGTTATTTGGTTATTTCATTCTTTAATTATTTGATTACTCGTGCTAAACTTGTGCAATTCTCACCACAGGCCTTAATCTGTCTGGTGGACAAGAAGACGGGAGACAAAAGCAAAACGCGACCACGCTTTGTGAAGCAGGACCAGGTTTGTATCGCCAGGCTCCGGGCAGCAGGAGTCATCTGCTTAGAGACCTTCAAAGACTTCCCTCAGATGGGGCGATTCACACTGAGAGACGAAGGTAAGGACACCATGCAGGCTTGTAGTTAGCTGGATTTGTTTTCAGGCATCTTTGAATCGCCCTTTTGTCCCTCAATTCTCTTGATACCATTAGGCAAAACAATCGCCATTGGCAAAGTGCTGAAGCTGGTGCCAGAAAAGGACTAAATGCAACAATGGCAGCATGCATGGAGTTCTTCCACTCGTTCCCAGAGGAGAAATGCTGCTAGAGCCGACCCAAACAGCTACTCTCTCTTTACACACAACTATGCTGAAGAGACGAACAACGACAAAAAAGGAGGGAAGAATAAAATCATGTCAAATGAAGAAAACATGACTGAATCAGTTTTTATGATGAACCATATGAAATGAGAGACCAAGTCCAGTGTGTCAGCTTTCTCATATTGAGAGCTCAGCTATGCCACTAATGTAGCTACATGCCCCGCCCCTTTCTGTACTCCCAGGCCTGACCGTACGGTCTGCTGGCCGCGCCATTTGTTTTTTGAATGGAGATGGATGCAGTGTTGTTGAGTTTGGGGAAGGGAAAAAAACAACAAAAACAAATAAAGTCCAGAATGATTTCATATCCTGCAAAAAGAGCAGAGTTAGTCTATAATTATCATTTGCTAAGTGCTTCTCCCATCTCAAGAGCAGGATTTAGAGTCCAGAGAGGACAATTTTATTTGATTTTAAGGATTGCTGTGCCAGAGTCTTTAGTTTGGTCTCTCTCCACATGAGATGGTTTAATTGGACTGAGCTCACATACTACTCTGATGAACCAAGGGTAAACACACTCACACGGACAGACCCACACAGCTGTTACATAATCGAAATGGAAAATAAAAGATCAAGCTGTAACTGAAAGGTGTATTTGTCTGATTTGTACCACAGGTTTACAGCAGGGATGTATTGTGCATATAGATGTCAGGTTAAACGACTGCACTTGCACGCCACATTTCTTTTAGATATGTTCCTTATTTAATCAAATAACAAATGTCTAACAGTAAAAGACCCATGACCTTACAAATCTGTTTGATGCACTTTTAATTTAGGTTTTTAATATGTAAATGTTCTATGCAGAGTGTTTGAGGGTAAATTAAGGAAGCCTGAAGTGGCAGAGATGCAGGACAGGTGTGAGGGCAGGGAGGTGGACGGGATCAAGGTGAGAAAAAGATTATATCAGGCTGGAGAAGACTGACGTAATGGTAGCAGCAACAGAAAGGGAAGGTTTATCAGGTGGTAGTGAGATCTGAGGAATATTACGAAGCCAGATTAATGTCTTAACGAGCTATGTTGAGCTTAACGTCAGAGATTTGCAAGTGAGGAAAGTGACTTTAAAAAAAAAACTGGCTAAATCACCTGATTAACGATTTGCTCTGCACTAATCTCTTATTTGCCACAGTGCTGCATTTTACTGTTTTATTTTATTCTTTTATTTATATTATAATTTTCCGTACAGTTTTTGAATCACCATTTTATCGTTAGCGTCATCATCTGTTATGTCTCTGATTGGAGTGGGTGGCACTTCGTTTCAGCCGGAAGAAGAGTCATGTGACGAGTCACAGACCGGAAGTAGAAAGACCGATGTGCAAAAAAGGGATTTCCGGTATTTGCTGGCCTGAGCTGTGAAATATTTGTTGAACGTATTTCCCGTGAATGATATCAGTTCCATTTTAAGCCAGAGAGAAAATTTCTGAAATGTTTTTTTAATTTTTTTTTGGCAAAGCTACTTTTATATATCCTTTATTTTTGGATGTAAAATTCACACTGACATTAAAACTTTATTTTTCAAGATAGATAAGGCCAATAGGGCAGCAGATATTTTAGAAGCGTTTCACAGACTAGGATTTTCATTAGGATAGACAGGATTATCCATCCTGAGCTGTCTCCATAGGTGAGATGTTTGTTTTTTGTTTTGTTTTTTACAGGAACTTTATTGAACAAAGAATGAGTATAAAACATATAAACTGATGAAATATACAAAAGAATAGAACATGAATACAAATAACCAGGGGTAAAAATAATAATTATTATATAAATACACCCAAAAATTCACATATATGTATTGTTTTGAGAGCCTTTTTGTTGGTGGAATCTGATATTGATTTTATGTACATTTCCACATATACTTTACGTCATAGCATGACGCTCAACGCATGCGCCCTGGTGTTTTTTGGGGGGTCCACGTGTGAAGAATGGCAGAGAAAGCTTTACTGGACCGACCGCAGGTAAAAGTTTGATTGATTTGTGATTTCACATTTGTTTGAATTAGTCGTTTTTAGAATGTTTGGGTTACGCTGCTTGTTAATCAAGTTTGTTACCACGTATCTCTAACGAGCCAGCTGGTTCCAGCTAGCTTCTTCAACATGCTAACACATTTGGCGTTAGCAAATGCTAATTTATAGCTCAGGTATTAAGCTGCCTCATTTGTATTGTGGTGTCTTAAATTAATGTGTCTGACAGGTAAAGAAGGCCGTCCAAGCCCTGCAGGCCTTCCTAAAAAACAAAGCTAGTGGTGAAGCCCTGTTTCTGGATGAGACTCAGCATATCAGCCTGCTCTTCACCTTGTGGAAGATACCCAAAGAAGCGCAGACCATACGCATGTGAGCCGCACAGTCGACTGAATTTTAGTTCCTCCGTCGCAGCAAATTTTTCCAAATTTAAAATAATTCGTTGATAATGGCATTCCCCCAGAGTCATTGTGTTTCTTTTGTTTTCTTTTTGTTATCCACAGTCCCTTGCCCCATGGCCAGCGGTCAGACACAGAAGAGATTTGCCTCTTCACCAGAGATGAGCCCAACATGACCTCAGAGCAGTCCCAGAGGTTTTATAAGAAGCTTCTGCAGGAGAGAGGTGTCAAAAGCATATCAGAGGTACACTGTTTTAAACTGATGTTGGTCCAGGTTCAACATTGCAAGCAACCAATCATATTGGTGTGAGGTCATAGTAGCATATGGAAAAGCCATCACACCACTCACCTAACCCAATAACCATAACTATAGTCCCGCAACCCTAATCCTAACCATGATCACGCTGCTATCCTGAGTGTACATTTTCTGCTTTAAACCGTCTTGTCAGTGGTAAGAAACATTCAGGGATGTGTTTGTCTGTGGCAGATCATACCGTATAAGGTCCTGAAGACGGAGTACAAACCATACGAAGCCAAGCGCCGCCTGCTGGGAAACTTTGACCTGTTCATTTCTGATGACCGCATCCGCCGACTGCTGCCATCGCACCTCGGGAAACATTTCTACAAAAGTAAAAAGTGAGAGCGCTTTTCAGTTTGTCCTGTTTAGTGTGTGTGTTAGAAAAATAAGAACTATGGTTTGACTGTAAACTATACTATATATATATATATATATATATATATATATATATATATACACGTTTTTTTGCCTCGTGGGTTTATGCCAGGTCATGACATCACCCCCAAACACAGCAGCAGACTGGCAAGCCGCGGCCTCACCCCCAAACACTGTGGCAGATTGCAGTATAACCCCCAAACGCCACGGCAGACGTTGGCAATTTGTGGCATCACTCCCAAACGCCACAGCAGACCTTGGCAAGTCGCGGCATCGCTCCCAAACGCCACGGCAGATTGCACCATCCCTCTCAAATGCAGTGGCGAGTCCTAGTCTCACCCCTGATCGCGACATCACTCCCAAATGCCTCGGCAGGTCGTAGCCAGTCACACCATTGCACCCAAACACAGCAGCAAGTCGTGGTAAGCTGCAGCATCACTCCCAAACGCTGCGACAGGTCGTAGCAAGTCACAGCATCGCACCCAAACATTCTGGCAGACTGTGGCCAGTCGTGGCATCGTACCCAAACGCCACAGCTGGCCGTGGCAAGTTGTGGGCTCACCTCCACTCTTTGCTGTGCCATCCTGGCATACAGTCGAGTCTTGGAGCAACAAACACCTATTGGGGAGGAAAAAAACAGTGGAAGGTGGGAGATAAACTTGCGTCTGTGCGAACACTGTAACATTAAACTCTAATTCCAAATCAGCCAACAGACACAAACACTCTCCATATGTCTTTTCTCATTTCGAGATGATAGACCGGTGTAAAAGTGCCCCAATACAAACAGATTGACCAATCATGTTACTTGCCTCTCTTTTCGCGTCGGCTTCCTCAGAAAGTCACTGCAGGTGATTCTCGGAGCCCTTGGCAATGCAGCTGCTCGTGCTTCTGTATGAGGATGAATGCAAGAAATTGGATTTGAAAATATGGCATTGAGCCACAGAAGCCACTAAGAAGAGCAGAGGGAGAACATGCCAAAGCAATACAAACTATCACATTAAAAAAAATTCAGCAGCAAAGGAGAAAAGAGCAAATCCGGTTATCCAAAGAAGATAAGAGCTTAATGTCATTTGAAACATTATTGAAAGCAAAGCCCCTTAAAGCCCCCCACTTGTGTTCTCTGAACGTTTCTCCGTTTTGGATACTTTGCTGCAAATGGTTTTAAGGTGTCGTGTAGCTGCGACGGTTATATTCTTACCCTTTTGCTTTCTTTTCCAGAGAGCCGCTGTGCGTGAACCTGCAGAGCAAGCATCTGGCCAGAGACATCGAGAGAGTCATCCAGGGGACCAGCCTGAAGGTTACCAACAAGGGCTGCTGCTGGTGAGATTTATTCACGTGTCCCTGGTTTCAGCTTTTTGTGCAGAAATTCCCATTTTGGGGTGGCAGCCTCGCCTCTGTCAGTGCGCCCCAGGGCAGCTGTGGCTACAATGTAGCTTGCCATCACCAGTGTGTGAATGTGTGTGTGAATGACTGAATGTAGTGTAAAGCACTTTGGGGTCCTTAGGGACTAAGTAAAGCGCTATACAAATGCAGGCCATTTACCATTTTTTTAAAAAGCTCTTCAGTAGCAGATGATCTTAACTGCACCTCAGTACAACCCTGTCGATTCTCTGTAATCGATACGGGTCAGACTGGTGCTATAGAAACTCAAAGTAAATCCAGATGGACCTCCTCTTTCTGTGGAGCCTGTCTCTACAACTTTGATACACAGTGTTTAGCATCTTACTCGGTTAAAAAATAAGAAACAGTCACATTGATGCTTCATATACTGCTGCTGTGATCTTTGTGTTTGGTAACACTGTGTTTTCGTGCACTCTGCCTGTGTTGCAGTATGGCACGTGTTGCCCACTCGGGCATGACTGCAGACGAGGTGACGGAAAACATCGAAGCTGCCGTGCAAACAGTGGTGACCAAACTGCGCATGGTGAGAATTTTTTGTTTTACATTTGGTTGTTAGATTTTAGACTGAGCTGATCTATGCCAGCTCTCAGTAATATTCCTTATATTGAGATGGTAATTGTTATTCTCTCACTGATAGGAAAAGTAGCTGTGTAGAAATGTGCAAATCACAGTAGTTCGAAGCCGCAGTAGTTTTAGAAGGCTTTGCAGTTGCATCATAGTGATGGCAACATAAATCCCCAGTAAGGCTCTGCCTCTTTAGCGTGGGAGGGAAGTCCCCACAACTGGTTCCAGCACCAGTCTACTGGTGACAAAAACAAAAATCCAGCGTCTCGGTGCAGAAATGAAGAAGTTTGAGTCGTACGTGTCATACTAGCATGTAGGTAACGGCTGATTTGTTTCATTGGCTTCAGCAGTTTTTATTTTGCCTGTGATTAAACGTGATGGATGATGCGTTCAGTGGGATCGGGCCTTTCGTGCAGTCAGTGGTTAATTGATTGTTTCGTGTATGGAAGAAAACGCACCTCTCGGTATCAAACGGCACAGTTTCTGTGCAGTAAAATGGGCACTGATCAATGTTAGGGTTGGGCAATGTGAGGAAAATCTAATATTGCGATTATTTTGTGGCTATATTGCAATACGCGATAAAATATCACAATATGTCCTGAGCCTCAGTGTCCCCAGCACCGGGGACAAAGGGGGTGAGCTGCAGTTTAAGCCTAAGTGAAGTCAGCGTGTGTGGATCCACAGAAACATCCGAATCTTAGCTAAAAGCTCACATAAACCATTTCAACAACCATCGAACAGCGAAAACGGCAAACTGTTAAAAACGCAGTTACGCAATTTCGTGAAATGTGCCTAAACACAAACAAGGAAGCTACAAACTCGCTTGACTTTACGTAACCAAGCAAACGGCACGTGTAGAGATCTCACAGATTCAGACCAAAATAACTTTGTTTGATAAAAAATAACATGGAATTAGACTTACCGTGCTGTTTTTCTCTCGCCGATCGCAGTTGTAGGTCACGTCACAGCTGGTTTATTTAAAGTTTTCTTTGGTGTGTCGGGAGACGTTCACACGCGGAGTTTAAAACATTTTTTCATTCTGCACTGGATCACTTTTCAGCTGGTGGAATAACTTTGTGGTTCTTCTACCTTTTCCGGCAATAGTTTAACGGCATGATTTGCAAATTACCGCATTTTGTTCAACATCCTCCTCGTGAAATCCAAGTCTGAATCGCCTGCCGTCGCCATATTTCTCCTATCTGATGGTGTATAAACGCGCATGCTCAGTGCAGTGTGCTGGGTAGAGAACTTTCTGGTTGGGAGGGGGGATTAATGATGCATTCGCAGCTTGTGGGAGAAAAAAAACTCAGTGAATTATGTGCAGACAGCTTAATATTTACATGGCAACCTATACTCGATGGTTACGATAAAGCTATTTTAACCATCGTACGTGGACAAACTTAGGATACATTGAGTATATTCGATATATCGTCCAACACTATTTAGAGTTTGTAATTTCAGTTTGGAATTCAAAAACTTGCACAGCGTTCTTTTATGTATTAATGCAAGTTTTTCTTGCCGTGTCTGATTTGATCGCTGTTTTACAGAAAGGACCTGTGATTAAACTCATCCACATTAAGAGTCAAACGTCGGTGGCTCTGCCTGTCTACACCTCAGACTTGGGCCATCTCTCTGTCCTGGAGTCCAAACAAGCTCAGACGCCTAAAGGCAAGGTGAGTACAAGTTAGCACTCAAAATGTATTATTATGTTTTTTGTATAAGCTGCATTTGTTGAAACATTCGGAAAAGTAACAAGTTTGTGTGCATTTCAGGAATCTGCATCCACAAAGCAGATGAAGAAAAATAAGACGGAGGACAAAGAGCAAGCAGATGCTACTGCAGAGGGCAAGAGGAAGGTGAAGAAAAATAAAGCAGCAGCTGAAGAGGAGGAGGAAGAAATCCCACAACTGGTTCCCATAGAAACCCCTGTGAAAAAACCTAAACTGGAGGTCAGTACTTTTCACAGCTGTTTGAGTTGAAGGGAACCTCAACTGATGATTTCAGGTTTTGTTTTTCTTTGGCATCGTTAACGTTTCCTCTGTTTTTTGTAGAAGCCGTCCAAAAAGAAGAAGCTGGAGAAAGCCCCCAAACCCGCAGCGCTGAAGAAAGGAACAAAAGCTCAGAGCAAACTGATCAAGAAGACCGACTCCAAAGTAAAAAGAAAAGTACCTAAAGTGAAATGATCGTTAACGTGGACATTGAATTATTATTTTTTTCTCTGTTCTTCTTTTTCCCTCTAGTTATGTTGTATTCTGTGAATGTAATGTTACTGTTTGATGACAGTAGAGACAAAACTACTCATAATGTGTTTGAATCAAGCCCATCTTGTGGTGAGTCATTATACAGTGTCAGTGCCTTGGACTCGACCTAATCAAGCAGCCAACCTTTGGAAGATTCTCACACAATTTCCAGTTTTCATATACAGTGTTGGGGTTATGTGCTGTTGTAATAAAGCCTGAACGCTGAAATATTTTGTCATTAAATGTGTTTGAAACTGGAGGAGTTGTAGTGGAGGCTGGAGCCTATCCCAGCTACAATAGGGTGGAGGCGGGGTACATCCTGGACCAGTCACCTGCCTGATGCAGGGCTAAAGTGTGGTGCATTAGTTTTCATGTGTACCATTGTCAATACACCTCATGGTTTTTATGCAATTTATTGCAAAAAAAATGTGCAATTATTTTAGGTTTTGTGGGTGAAAAAATTACACAAACTCATGTATCAAATACAATACACATGGTATTACAGGGTTATGGGTTGTAGTTGGGTTAATATGATTACTTGTTGCCACTGACAAATGGAAATGCATTCAAATTATATTTACATGATTAATATGGGATTATAAAATTCAGCTTTAATTGGAGATGTTAAAACTTTTGTTAAAGATTTACATCCATTTTCTACTAAGATTCAAGAGTTCAGTTACAGACACTTCACTAGTAACAGTGTTTGAGTAGTTTGTCAGTTAGGCTGGTGGGAAATGTTGATGAGTATAATTTTGACAACGATCCAAAATGTGCTGAAAAAAGGCACTCGGTGAGTTTTTGAAAATTGTGGGGGGAATATTGTGCAGCAGGTGAGTCAATCATCTATTGGTGCATTTTACTTGTTGAACGTGACGCTAACGGCAGTAACATCACAAACGAGAAACCCCGCTGCTCTGTGATGTCAGCAGATTCAATACCTCAGGCAGTCAATGCTCTCAAAGGATTCATGACAAGCTAAAAATGAAGATTTTATGTACGGTGATGCTAATTTGCCCAAGTACAATGACTTCCCAAAAGTAGAGGAGTGTGCACTCAAAAATGGATTTAATTCCTCCACTATGAAAACAATATTGTTGCTCAACCTATCAAACCCGAGTCTCCATTTAAAAGCTATAATAATAAGGTAATGTGAATAAAACACTTGAATTTAACTGTTTGCCAACCTCATATTCAGAATGTTTTTGCTATCGTGTGCAGGCACAGCCTTGCTTATTGTAAATGAATCACGGTTCTTTAATATGACATTCATTAGTTCTGAAAGGTGGATTTTTTTTTTCCAATTTCTCTAATATTTGGAAACTTGCAAAGATGCATAAAGTATTCGAGCAGTGTATGAAGCCTGATGTGTAATCCTGTGAACATTTTAGAGAAAATAACGAGATACTGTTTTTTAGGCCTGGAAAGATGAGTATTTTCAGCTACTCCTGTTATTTACAGCTGCACTTGTTGGTCAAATGGCAGCAATATAATTGTGAATGGGCAACTACACTGCTAAACTGCACTCTGTTTGGGAACCTCTGGGACATGATTTATCAGTGCATCTATGCCACAAATTACACAGACTGTCCAAGGAGCTCACTCAGGTCTCAGAGGAGACCGGAACACCATCCACCTTACATCAAGGAGGATTAGCTCGTACATCAGCAAGGTATAATCATGTGGCTCTTATCAGCATCAGCTCATGATTTCAGTTTTTATCTATCTACCTGTATCCATCTATCTATCTATCTATATGAACAGTTGTTTGCTCTAACATGTATTAGCCTTGTTTGCTTTTGCTGGATATGGCTCTGTGCTTGGAAAGCCATCCAGCTGTATCAGATGACATCCCCATTGTTAATGGGAATAATACCTCTAATACCCAGCCTGTGCAGCTGCTGTCAGCAAGTAATAGTGCGTTGTGTGTGTGTGAGAGAGAGGGTGGAGTATATCCAATATATGAAACTCTGCATTTCTTTGCAACATAATAATGTCAGAAACTGCAAGCATGCATAACATTCTACACACCATCTGATTCTTGTGACAATAAGCAGTTTCGGGTTGTTTTTTCCCTGCTTTCCAATAGACAGCCTTTGTTTTGGAAGTGTACTGTAACAAGATCGTCCTGACAGCAAGCTAATGAGAGGTGATGACATTGTTGTCATCAGGTGGGCTGCAACTGTCTGTCCTCACTCAGCTGTGTGGGTATGGTGGCCCATCTGGAATTACAGCGTGTTCACGGGTTACTGAGCAGCAGATTAAGAGACGCATCAGGCAGTCACACACTTGGTCATCGTGCAGATGATACAACTCCTTCGTGCTGCATTCTTGACAGATGTCTGCATGGACTGGGAGAATGAACAGAACGGCTCGGGACTGATTTAAAGAAGACAATTGGTGTCCTGTTGAGGTCCACTTGCTATCATCTCCCTTCTCTGTACATCAAAGGTACAAGGCTTTGTTTCAACTATGGAAACTTCTTTTTCGGGTGACTTTGGGAGCCAGCGGTTGTACCCAGACACACAGCCAGCAGCTGCCGAAGGCCCGGGCCGTGCTTACCTCCACAAACCTATCATTGTGATTGTGATGGGATCTCTGATGTCTGTAGCAGGCGCAGTACTTTTACTGCTCCAGTACTCAGGGGTGACTGAAGCGTCCCGCTCTGTAGCCTCGGCCTGCCTGTCTTTAGGGCTGATGTTTGTGGCGATGGGGCTGGTGTGGGTCCCCATTCTGAAAGAGAAGGAAAGGCGGAAACGGATCAGCCAGGGGGCTTGAGCAGAAGATGGAAAAGACTTGATGATGTCAAAGATAAAACGCTATTAAATGCTCTATATAGTGCTCTGACACATCCAGTACAGTCAAGCTGGTGTGGCTCTTGCTGATAATGGCCTGAGTACACTGTACTTTGACCGTGTCACAGCAGGTTGTTTTATGTTTCTCTCGGCGAGGATCTGACTTGATTGTCTTTGCTTTTACACCGGCTGCTAAAGTTTGTTGCTTTGGATTTTCTTCCACGTCTGGATAAACTCTTTGGATAAGTCATCATGTCAACACCTGTACAGGTGGAGCCCATCATGGAGAAGAGGTACGGAGGAGTTGGCCGCTGCAAGTGCTCATTCTGGTTCGCTGTGGCCCACGACATACTCGGTGTCTTGATTATAATGATTGGGGTGTTTGGAGGACTGGTTATCCACGATCTGTGTGTCTACGGCGGGGCCATTATCCTCTTCCTCAGCCTGATCTGGTGGGTGTTCTGGTACACGGGGAACATCGACGTGCCGCCAGAGGAGCTGGAGGACGACGTGGGCATGACGAAGCAGAAGAACCGTGGACTGAGCCGGGCGGTGAGGCGCTTGTCTGATCGCCTCGCCAGCGGGATCAGGAACTCCTTCAGAAAGAGCGGCAGGCTGGTTAGACAGGGCCCCCCGGGCGACAACGGAGTTGTAAACGCCGGTGCAGATGTGTCGCTCTCTACAATCTATGACGGCACCCTGGCTTCTACTTCAAACGAATTTGTAAGAGAGACACTGTCAGTGTGAGCTGCTCCACGGCAGACACAGAGACACTGGACTGCGATCATCATATTTGCCTTTTGTTGAAAGGGATTTTGTGTTTGTTCTACCAACATGCACAACTAATGATTAGGTAACAATGAAGTGCTGCCCTGACAAGAGCCACATGATTGTACCTTGCTGATAAGATGCAAACTTTGCACACTATAACAGTGTTTTTACATGACACAGATTAAGAGACAACAGCCTCCTCACTTATCACTATTTCTGATATTATTCGCGTCACAGATTTTGACTGTAAATAGAAAATGAAAAGGTATGTTGATAAATGTGTTACGGACAGCCTTTTATTGTAAAAGAACGTCAGTAGAAGTGTGCTAAACATGATCAGAGGAATGATGTATGGTTTTTATGGTTTTTGTAACAAGTTAGATTTATAACATTTACTCAAATTAATATTTTACTTTTAATATTTACTTTAAAAAAGCTTCAATATGGTCACGCAAATTAAACACATTGTAGTTTTGATAAGACAGGAAAGTTCCATGCTTGTTTATGCGTCATGAAAGTGATAAGTCAAGCTAAGTTTAGATCAGGGGTCGGCAACCTGCGGCTCCGGAGCCGCATGCGGCTCTTTAGTCCTTATAGTGCGGCTCCGCGTGGTTTGGGAAAATAAATTTGTTTTTTTAAGTATTTAGCTGAAGTGTATTTTATTTATGTTTATTTATGTTCTTTTTAACTTGTAGTTCTAAATTGGAAGAGTATTGTGATATTGAAATATAAAATTATATTCTATTATTTTTTGATCGCTCAAAATAAGCGTCACACTCGCAGAAGCAGCCGAAACGTTGTGCGTTTATCAAGACTTTCAACCCCAGGTAGGCCAATTATGGATCTTCGGATCCACATTATGTCAGCAGCTCCACCGTGAACTATGTTAAAAACAAACCCCGCTCACGCCTCACAGATGACAGCTTACAGTTTTGTAAAGATGAAGTGACTTCATGCAGACGCTGTGCGCAGAGGTTCAGGAACAGAAGTTCCATTGTAAACATGTCACGGCAGACCCAACGATGTTTCCATGAACATCCTTTTCAGCATCTACCACTTTTCACACACGGTTGCTGTACGCATACAGCCGGCTGCAGCTTTTCAGCTCACAGCCCGACACACACCAACACAACAGCATAGATAGCACAGATGTTAAGGCGGCGAGGCGTGATTGCAGGTGCCGCTCACACACATTAACCAGGTAAAATACATATTTAGGCAGAAGTTTGCAAATAAATTTTTTTAGCAGCATAGTGCTTTTTTCCCCCAATTATTTTGTTAAAAGTCAAGGTTCCAAAAGCCCAAAGGTTGGCGGCTCACAGCAGTTTTTGTTTGCTACATGGATCATTTTAGTTCAGCTGGGTGTCTTTCCTTTTGTTATATTTCTTTAAGAGTTCAAAATATGTTAATTACATAAATAAAATGTAATTTTCTCTGTAGCACTTCATGGATTTCACAAGCAATAGACCTTAGTTGTTCACACAAAGCATAAAGGTAAAAAACAATATATACAGTGTTATCTTCATTTTAGATGTCAAAACGTATTTGCGGCTCCCAGTGTTTTCTTTTGCGTGGAAATCGCATCCAAATGGCTCTTTGGGTTTTAAAGGTTGCTGACCCCTGGTTTAGATCATTCAGCTATTTGCTACCAGCCGTCTGGTTTCAGGTCCCCCTGTGTGCTCATATGTGTTGCAACAATCAATGGCCCTACATGGTAAAGAAAATCTATCACAGTTTGGCTTCAAACTAAGAACTTAGACCTTTTATAGAGGCACAGACAATAAATCAATAAACCATGTGGTGGGATGACCCCAAGAAAGCGATTCAGCCCAGAGTGTGGTTCAACTGAAGCCTTGCAGTTATGAAGGTACACAAATTCTTTAACATTGTGCAGGTCTGACCTTCTGTCAAAGAAGGTGTTGTTATGACTTATTATGACTTTCCACATTTTTTGTCGTATGTTACAGGTACAGTAGTACAGACGTGGTACCCTTCGGTCAATGAAAGAAACTCACAATGGTCACAGAAACAACTTTAATCTGACAAAGGTAATAATAAATAAAAATTCTATAAATCTTAACCAATGAAAGTCAGACATTGCTTTTAAACCATGCTTCAACTGAATTATTTAAAAAAAAAATTAATGCATGAAACAGGCCTGGACAAAAATGATGTTACACACAACTTTTATGTATTTTGTTGAACAACCTTTTGAGGCAATCACTGCAACCAAACGAATCCTGTAATTGTCAGTGAGACTTCTGCACCTCAGCAAGTATTTTGGCCCACTCCTCATGAGCAAACTGCTCATGAGGCACCTTTTCCAGACTGCATGTTTCAGCTCCTTCCAAAGACGCTCAATAGGATTGAGGTCAGGGATCATAGAAGGCCACTTTAAAATAGTCCAATGTTTTCCTCTTAGCCATTCTTGGGTGTTTTTAGCTGCATGTTTTGGATCATTGTCCTATTGTAAGACCCATGACCTGCGACTGAGACCAAGCTTTCTGACACTGGCCAGCAAATTTCTCTCTAGAATCCCTTGATAATCTTGAGATTTGATTGTACCCCGCACAGATTCAAGACACCCTGTGCCAGATGCTGCAAAGCAGCCCCAGAACATAACCGAGCCTCCCCCATGTTTCACAGTTGGGACAGTGTTCTTTTCTTGATATGTTTCATTTTTCTGTCAGTGAACATAGCGCTGATGTGCCTTGGCAAAAAGTTCAATTCTTGTCTCATCTATCCACAGGACATTCTCCCAGAAGCTCTGTGGCTTGTCAACTGTAGTTTGGCATATTCCAGTCTGGCTTTTTTATGATTTGTTTTCAACAATGATGTCCTCCTCGGTCGTCTCCCATGTAGCCTACTTTGGCTCAAACAACAACAGATGGTGCGAACTAACACTGATGTTCCTTGAGCATGAAGTTCAGCTTTGATCTCTTTAGAAGTCTTTCTGGGCTCTTTTGTTACCATTCGGATTATCCGTCTCTTTGATCTGTCATCAATTTTCCTCCTGCGGATCTTAAATTTCTGAATGACATGTGCAACTGTAGCCACAGGAACATCTAGCTGCTTGGAGATAGCCTTATAGCCTTTACCTTTAACATGCTTGTCTATGATTTTCTTTCTAATCACCTGAGACAACTCTTTCCTTCGCTTCCTCTGGTCCATGTTGAGTGTGGTACACACCATGTCACCAACCAACACAGTGATTATCTGGAGTCCTATATATATATATATATATAGGCCCACTGACTGATTACAAGATTGTAGACACCTGTGATGCTGATTACTGGACACACCTTGGATTAACACGTCCCTTTGGTCACATTATTTTCATTCTTTTCTAGGGGTACCATCATTTTTGTCCAGGCCTGTTTCATGCATTTATTTTTTTAAATAATTCAGATGAAGCACGGTTGAAAAGCAATGTCTGACTTTCACTGGTTAAGATTTATAGAATTTTTATTTATTATTACTTTTGTCAGATTAAAGTTATTTCTGTGACCATTGTGAGTTTTTCTTTCATTGACCGAAGGGTACCAACAATTTCGTAAACGTCAGTAGATGCTTACATTAAACATACCCAACGTTTGAAATACGGTTGCTGAGCATATGGACAAGTTATCACTATGAGCAAAAGAAAAGGTATCAGGTGTGTTTCTTTCTTTTCTTTCTACTACTGGCTAAAAACATCTTTAATACGGTCATTTGAGTAATGGCTGTGAGGACAAACCTGCTGTTTAGAACTTTTTTTTATTTGGACGAGCCAATCAGAAGAAAGAAGACTTAAAGGGAGGGAGCTAAAACAGCTTCTTTCAGAGGATGGTGTGAAGAGCTGCACTAAGGCTCAGTATAAGACAAAGAAGATGTTTTTTTCTTTTAACTGTGAAAAGAAAAATACTGAGTTGGACATGAGCGTAGGTTTCCAGTAACTTTTTACATTGCCAATATCTTATTTTGTAAGCGATTCTTCTTTTTTTTTGTTTTGTTAGCTCGAAGATCTACTTCAGACATGACTGAAGATTTACCTCTTCTTGGATAACAAACAAAGCCCAGAGTAAATGACTGGGCTGGAGAGCTATTAAATGCCACCAACACCTCCTCCTTTATCCAAAAAACCTACAGCGATCACCTCCCAGTGTTTCGACTCCCGGTTATCTTTTGGTCCAGGACCAGCTGTGAGCTCATAAACCCTGTTCAAAGTATGAATTTCAGGGTTTTAAACTCTGAACCACCAGTGTTAAATCAAATAATAATAATAATACTGATATCATGTTAATCATACACAAGTAGTAATACCATAAATTAGTATGTTGGTGCTCGTTTTGCCATGTTATTGTTCCAGACTCTCTGTCCACCTGCCTGAACACATACCCTGATTTACTATAAAACATATAATAGGCACAGTCAACGATAAATGCAGTTATGGAGTCTTCTGAGTCATAGAACCATGAAAGTCTATCATTGTGAACCTTTGTTGTTGTGCAGGCTGAATGTCAAACATGCAAGAGTAGTTTTTTTTTTTTATGACAGCTGAAGTTGATCATTACATCAGGTCCTTCAGACTTTTTAGCTGTGCATACATAAAATCTATAAATTCTTTCACATGACTCACAAGACTGCATACAGCATTTGCTCCACCTGACACTGCATGGCCTGCAATAAGTGGCTATGTGGAATTTTGATTGATTGATTGATTTGTAATTTATTTCAACATGTGAACAATATACAGGTACATTTAGAAAAGAGAATAAGAGAGAGAAAAATACTATACAAAATACATACAAAAAAACGTTCTGATTAATTTACATGTTGAAAGGGAGTGGGAAGAAGTAAACACTTATTTAATCCCACCCCTTAAAAAAATTAATTATCAGTTAATATTTAGTCAGCTTCCTTACTGATATAATTTGTAATAAAAATAGTGAGCAGATTTCTGATATACTATATACTATAATATCACATCATGAGTTTTTTTTATTTTTTTTTTCATTTATTTTTTTTAAAAATAGAGACATTCACTTAATTTCAAAATTTTCCTTTTCTTTATCTATTCATCTCTCCCCAGTGCTGTCCTCGGGTAAGTCTCATATTCAATCATCAGTTTTGCTTGATACTTTTTAAATGCCAGTTTACATTCCTTCTACAGACACCTGGGTATTTACAGTATGTGCTTAGTTGATGTCAGCTGATACAAATGCAGCAGTTTAAACTAGAAACCAGTTTACTGTTAACCTTGCAATGTAGAGCACCACAGGATGTGGTGATCGAATGTACTTTATTATAGTGCATTATTAATGTACTCTTACTTTATTCAAGTATTTTTATGTTTTCGTGTTTTCTCCTACTGCTGTTAGTACTTTTGCTTATACCCCACTGCATTATGGGTATAGATATTGTTCTTTGGACTCCATACCACTTATTTTAAAGCTTTAGTTGGTTATTCTTGTCGTAACAGATCTATTTTACAGTCACGTGAAAAAGAAAGTGTTATGTGCGCCCAATGATTCGATAACTTGTAGAACCAGTTTTATCAGCGATAACATGAAGTAACCGTTTTCTGTATTGCTTTATCAAGCTGTCACACTGGAGGAGTTTTCATTAATGCACAGCACTCTTAAGGTGGCACCACAGCATTTCAGGGGTGCTGAGGTCTGGACTGGAATAACTGGGTCATTGGGGCACATTCATTATTTAGTTTTTCAGCCCTTCTGTTGTAGATTTGCTGCTGTGTTTGAGATCATTGCTTTCTTGCATGAACTGATTTTGGCTGAGCTTTAACTTGAAAAATACCCTCTGAAAACTTTTCTTTTTTCATGTGACCTTATGATCCTTCGTTGGACTAGTTTCTGCAGGCACCTTGTTGGCCAACAGCACCTGAAGCAGCCATTGTTAACACGGACCCTACCCAAACCTGAACTTGCTTCTGCTGCATGTTAACATCCTGTTAAAAGGGAGTTTTTCCTTCCCACTGTTGCCAGGTGCTTGCTCATAGGGAATACATATGACTGTTGGGATTTTCTCTGTATTATCATGGGGTCTTTACCCTACAATATAAAGCCCCATTGTTGTGATTTGGGGCTATATAATTAAAACTGAATTGAATTAGGGACATCTAAGGGGAAAACCAGCTTGTACACCCTTGTGGCAGGGCTGGTGTAAAACGTTTTCTACACTTTTGATTTCAGATAAAATATTTAATGCTTTTACTTCTGTTTCAAACGCTAGAGTTATATTACAAAAGACTACAACTCCCACTTCCGCTTAGTCGTCATATGACTAATGTGTGTTTTGTCATGTGACCATGGCGCTGCTATGTCAGTCCTCCGTTTCCCTTTTTCGCAGTGTCGCAGGCAGCAAACCGAAAACAGTCAGTTTCTGTCTGAAACGGCCCAACACACCTTAGACCCGTCCTGTAGCTGGTTAGAAAACACACTCCGGTTCGTGCTTGTCGCACTTTACCCGTGTATTTGGCTGTGTGCAACTCCTACATGTCAGAGTGGTAGACTCACAGCTCTGCAGCTTACCGGCAGGCCTCGCTGTTCACCGACTAAGCATCAGTCCTCACGCCGCCCTTGGGTGGGTCCGGCTCGGCCAAAGAGACAGCATGGTCCCGGTGCATCGCTAGCCTCTTGTGATTAAAGGCGACAGCAAGGGATGAATGGTATCAGTGGGGAAGTGTTTAGCTTGGATGCTACTGGAGTCTGTTTATAAGGATGAACGGTAAGATTTGCTGTTTCACTGCTTTCTGTTTCTTACCCATAAAATCACAACATGTCAAATCACGCCTGCAGGAGATTGCTCAGAAACTTAGTGAGACTTTCTAAGTTTCATTTGGGGGCCTTTTAGCTGGTTTCCATAATGTCTGATATTGTTGACACATGGCTTTCCCCCCTTTTTGCTAGCTTTGTTGAAACGATAGATCGAAGTCAAGAATGCTCCAGGAAAACGAAGCAGTTCCGCACAATTTAAGTGGAATTTCTCAGGAATGAAAGTGTTAAAACTGTCTTATTTTTGCAAATGTTTCCAGTGTGTAAACAACTGGAAACCCCATAATGCTTAGGCAAACTGTGACTCAAAGCTGGAAAACACCTAATAGTTTTTATATGAGGGAAGTATGCTTGAAGTCTCTGGAAAGCCTTGAAGCTTACGGTAAGAGTTGTGTGTTTAACAAGCTCCTGGCCTAAATTCACAGGTAAACAAGCTGGTGGATGAAAGTAACTTAAGTCCCTTTGCAAACTCACAGGTGCTCCACAGGAAACACATGACCGGGGAGCTGCTCCAGTGGGTTGGCAGCTCTTCGATGACTTAAGACCTTTGAGACAAGGAGCATCATCAATATGCTGTCTGGGCTGCAGGGTTAATGATTACTAATGTTGATTCGTCTGCTATTTTTTTTCTGGATAGTTCACTCAGCCCATAAAATGTTAATATAAAACATTGTTCCACAGTGCTTCTAGAGGTTAAAGAATCCTCACAGTACCCTGTAATATTAATAGGTGCTTCCTGTCGCAGTTGGAGCTCAGCAGTCCTTAAACGCAGAACTTCAGTCAGTTTTGATTATTTATGTTGATTCCGAGCAGCCATTACTTGCCACACAACTTCATTTCCTTCTTCATTGTCATGAATAATGAACGGAGTAACGATAAATGATGGGAAATTTAATCTGTGGCAACGTCATTTTCCTCATTCCTCTTGTTTTTGTTTGTGTTACCCTCCGCAGGCACCCAGCAGACTGATACAAAGAGGCAGAACCTCCTGGAGAGGCTGCTGGATGCTGTGAAGCAGGTGAGCTACCGGTTATCTGGACGTTCTTTATGCTGGAGACGACAAATTATCATCAGTGCTGCAGTCCACATAGACTGAGCGAGGTTTAATAATTTTAAGCCTCTGCTTTTATGGTCAGGAAATCAGCTCACATTAAATGTGTGACTAGTTGTGAGTGATCTTTTCTTTGGAACAGGCATTTTTTAAATTCCCGGTCAACATTTTTGTGGTGACTGAATTTGTTACAGTTCCTTCTATCTCCCTTTCTATAAACACAATGGAGGAAGTAAAACCGAGTTCTGTTGACGGCCTCTGTAACCCAATATTCTGTAGAACAAAGTTAAAAACATGGGTAGAGTCCTACCTAAAAGAACACAATGACCATGAATACAAACCCCATTCCAAAAAAGCTGCGGTTCTTTGTAAAATATGAATAAAGACAGAGTGAAACCTAGGATGCTTAATTGAAAGTAGTTGAAAAATATGAAAAAATATATACCGTAATTCCCGGACTACAGAGCGCACCTGATTAAAAGCCGCATGCTCTAATTTTAGAAAGAAAATCAATGTTTTACTTATACAGGCCACACCGGATTTTAAGCCATATGCATTTCACTCGTAATATGAGATATTTACACAGAAATATTACATGTGAGGCTTTTTAACGTTTAATTTAATCCATAAGGTAACATAAACGTTATGGTAACATACAAAAATACATACTGCAAATGCTTTTTTCCCCTTGATCAGCGCCTGTAACACGGCTACCTTTAAGTATACGTATGTATCAGTAACACACAAATTACGTTGCTTATGTTTTTTTTACGGAACAGTGCACAAACTCTTAACAACCGGTAAAAATATATACCGTATATATACTACTTATCAATTTTATTGGTCTACTGTTACCAGGCAAAATGTTTTTGGCCGCATGAAAAAAAAAAAAATGCATTAGCCGCACGTCAGTATAAGCCGCAGTGTTCACAGTGTGGGAAAAAAGTAGCGGCTTATGACCCGAAAACTACGTTACACCTTAGGGCTGTGCGATATGACCAAAATCTCATATCCTGATATAAGACATCTATCGTCCTGATAACGATATAAATCACAAAAATGTAACATTTTCTGTAAATTTTGTGACTCTCGGGCAGCTCGTCTTGCGGGAAGTGTTTCCAGCTGCGCGTCATGTAGCTGGAGTCGAGTGTTTTAACCGATGCATGAAACGATACATTTTTAGACATAAGTTGTAAAGGCCGCCGTTTTCTTTGTGAGTATTTATTACACGGCGTGCTGCGGGGAAAAGCCTGTTCTAACATTTGAGTCTAAGGTTTATTTTTTAGCACCGGGCCGCTCTTTTTTTCTCATCCGTAAATAATCTGCTCTTTCACGTGATTCAGTTTATTTTGAAAAGTCTCAACAGGATATTGAGCTTTATTGTGAAAGGTTTATGTGGAACATAAACAAGCGGACACGCGATGTTACCATCGTTGATACTAACAACAAACAGGTGCTTGTCCGTCTGTAGTGTGGTTATATAAAATATAAGAGAAAGAGAGAACTTTAAGAAATTAATATAGCCACAACAATGACCATCAAAACGCGGAAAAAATATTGCCATCAACAGTTTATTTTGCGACACCACGAAACAAACATAGCGTAAAATGAAACATAGACGTTTTTATATCGTCATCCGATGTATATCGTTTTATCGAACAGCCCTAGTACACGTTTTGTATTAAATGCCAGGAATCAGTTTCAAAAAGCTGGCACAGGACCAATAAAAGACTGAAAAACTCTCATTAACTCATTAACGTTCGACTGCAAGTGGCTCTATCTTTGTTCTGTTTTTACTCTAGTGT
Organism: Neolamprologus multifasciatus; assembly: GCF_963576455.1. Classification (NCBI taxonomy): domain Eukaryota; kingdom Metazoa; phylum Chordata; class Actinopteri; order Cichliformes; family Cichlidae; genus Neolamprologus; species Neolamprologus multifasciatus. The sequence goes on along the minus strand of NC_140446.1, from coordinate 21,127,005 downwards.
GACTAATATGATCGGTGTCTTTCATAAGTGAAGATGTAGGAGGCTTCTCCACCCTGTTCATAGTTACTCCTTATTTTGTTTGGTGCCACATATGGTGCCGTCCGGGTGAGGTCTTTGCCAGAGAAGGCCGTACCTGTTTGAGTGAGACAATGCCAGATCACATCCTCCCTGTCTCATAACAGCAGGGCTGCACAGTGTGGTTGCATTTAAAACATGTCCTGAACCGTTTAGCAGCTGAAACCCGCATTAAGCAAATATATGGAAATGAAATGTTTCACTGTCTACACAGCAGCTGCTGCTCTCAATTCTGAAATGGAGTGTTTTTCGATTTTTATCTATACCTTACAGAGTGTTTCAACTCATTTTGACACGGGATACTTTTTAACGTCCGAGGAGAAAAAAAACCCTTAACTCTTATCCTACTGGATCGGGTTTGGCGTGATGCTTTGAGGGAAGATGAAACTGCATGTACGGTATCGGAGCTGGGCTGGACTCTGACACTGTGTCAAATGTAAATATCAAAACTGAGACCAGTGCTGCCAGTCAGACAAGCTTCCTTCTCAGGTTTGCAGCACCAGCCAAGCCCCTACAGTTAATTCTTGAAGGTCAGATCAGAAACACAGTTTGACCTTTAAATTATTTTCTGTAATTCCTTTATTTTGTCTGGAATCTTGTAACCACAGGCCAGGAGATGTAGCACAGATACCCTCCGCAGTGTCCGTAGAGGACTAAAGGAGGACGCGATCTGCAATTTAAGGCTTTGAAAGGTGCTGTTAGACTTTTTTAACTTAGCAGACATACATGAAGAAAAAAAAAAGCAATTTCCTCATATCTTCCCAGTGCCAAATCCGCTTTGGAGGAAGAAAGGAGATCGCCACAGACTCAGACAGCAGGTAAGAGGAGCCTGTTACCCAGAAATTCTTTTGCTTTATCACTGTGGTTATTTATCATTCTAAAAGGTGTTTTGTTTTACGTGTGGAGCTCCAGGTCATAGATGATGTAGTGCTTTAGGCTCCAGTATGTGCTTGCGCTACCTCCAGCTTTTTCAGTACAGCAATCTGGCTGTACGCCCAGCTTTGAGGGTTACTTTCTAAACAGCAAAATCATTTTTTTAGATGGAAAATAATTGTTGTTTTTTGTTGTTGTTGTTTTCGGTCTGAGAGCTTTAGCAGACTTTCCATCATATCCGAGCAGTGAGAATGTTCTCCTTTGTGATGTTAATGGTGGCTATGTAAGAAAAATGATGTACCAACTTTGTTTCATTAGAGCTTCACGCTGAGAGAGAATACTATTGATTCATGTTCTGTGCTGCTCAGATCTCATTTTCAGCTCTGAGTACTGGTTTTTAAGATTCAATATTATGTCCGCCTTGTAGATGAAGAGCATTTATAAAAGACTGGTTAGTGGCACTAATGCACCTGTTTCATCACGAAAGCTGCTTTTAAAACTGCGTGCTAGTAGTAGGATGAATGACCTGTCGCCTCTCTAGGTCAGAGGATGCTGTAGCCACGGCTTCCAAAAGGAATTCGTTTTTACTGTATGGTCCACAGTATAGTTTTCCACCTCTCCTCAGTTCATCTTAAAGTTGGCGACCAGTACCGTGATGCATGGTATACCCAGCAGAAAAGGACCCCCCTCCCCGCCATCACATCATAATAGCAGAGCTGGAAAAAGTGTGTGGCGGTGACCAGCTGGTTGCAGCACAGACGGCCCTTTAAATGTAAAACTGTGATGTTACCGTGCCCCTGCTCGAATGTGCCTTCTAACTGTAAAAAGTTAGATCCTGCTGCTGCCAGCCAGGCAGATGGCCTCCACAATCCAGCGAGAGGGCCTCTGCTTACAGAGAACTTTGCCTCTGGCAGAACTAACAAAGCAGAAAAACACACAGTCGGAGTGCATTCAGTATAGGTGCGTAGCGCAAACATGGGACACGAGGGAATGTCTCTTTCTCTCATTCTCGGACACTAAAGCTCAGAAAGCTCAGGAGCTAAAAGGGTGGAGAGTTGAAGCTGCAGGGATAACCTTAGGTAAAGCTGCCACATTAGGGTCTTGGAGAGCTCAGTAGTAAAGGGATACACAAACAGAGCCTGGAGGTCATCTAGAGAAGACGTGTGTGAGAGCTACTGCAGTATTGTATGAGAGAAATCTTATATCTATAGTAGATTTATGAGATTCAAATGTGAGGCTAAATCCCATAAAGTGAAGCTGGGTTTAACCTCAGGCCTTTCAGACTATCTGCATTAGGAGAATATCTCATTCGATATGTGATGCACTCAGTTAATTGAACATTAACATGGATTAGTTGTAGTTTCATCTGAATGTACAGCCAAAGCAACATTTCCAGTGCAGCATAAAAAGCACAGCAGGGTGAACTGGGCTGTTCTGACTATTAGGCGACACCCCCATCCGCTTATCTTCATGTTATCCTAACCTGTGTTTGTCTCTGCAGGGTGATCTGTCTGTGCGCACAGTTTGAAGCAGTGCTGCAGCACGGTCTGAGGAAGAGCAGAGGTCTGGCCCTCACAGCTGCCGCTCTCAAACAGGCCGCAGGCTTCAGCAGCAAGACTGAAACAGGTACGCCAGGTTCCCGTACGGCTGTGAAATTGTGGGTTTAGAGTTGAAAAGTGGAGCAGAAACTTCACTTTAGCCCTCTGTGACCTTGGATAAGCAGACTTGCGAAAAGTCTGGGCGGCTATTACCATATGCAATGCTTTTCTGTATTTCACAGGCAGTTAGAAGACAGGATTGTGCCTGAACCTGAGGATTTAGAGCTTACTAATGAAGCTAGGGCCTCTGACAATGCTAGAAATACAATAATAGCCATAGTTTTAATTTTCTCTGAGGTCACATGGTGATTGTATGCAAACCAGCAGCATAATGCTCATCCCTATAAATTACCACACTTTAGAAAACACAACATTAAAACAGACCTAGTTTGAGTTCTGAGGAGAGAACAAAGGATGGAGACGGTCGAGATGGAGCTGTGTGAGTGGTGCGTGAAGGGTCCCCTCTTCTGTTAATGAGAGGGGGGATGTGCTGAGAGAGTCTTTTGCAGCTTCTTTTCTTCCCTTTTGAACTCTTACTTAACTCCAGAGCAGTTGTTTTCACAATGGAGGTGGAGCTTATTCTTCCTCTTTCCTTTTGTCCCAATCGCTAGAGTTGACTTTCTGGTTCTACGTGAAGGAGCACCTGAACCGCCACGAGCTCCAGCGGTTTTACTCCCTGCGCCAGATCTCCTCAGAGCTCGGCCGAGGTCGTGCCTGGCTGCGCTGCGCCCTCAATGAGCACTCGCTGGAGCGCTACCTGCACACGTTGCTGGCTGACCGCCCCCGTCTCGGGTTAGTGACAAGCCCCCTCGTCAGTTATGCTCCGCACACATTTTCTCAGCTAGGTGGGATTTTTTCTTTCTTTTTCGCTTGTTTATAGATCTTTTGTGTTTTCTAGATCTTACTATGAAGACTGGGCTTTTGTGCTTGATGAAGAGAGAGCTAGTATGCTTCCCACCATGGCTGCAGGTGAGCTTGTGTTTTGGCATTAAATTATTGGTGGTAAACACACTAAACAGCTTGCTAACACAGCAGGAGAGTATAGGGTTCAAACTTTAATACAGACTTACAGCACTGTGCAAAAGTCTCGAGTCACCCAGGAAGTTCTTGTAATCGGATTTTTGATCAGCCATACGTCATCATTTCACAAGCATCTGATTGGTAACAGCTTCATTTTTCAGCATGAACATGATCTCAAACACACCTCCAGTACATATAAAGCATACCCGGATAGAAAAACGCATAACAAGACACTATCAGCCATGGATTGGCCTCCCCAGAGCCCGGACCTAAACATCTCTTGACAGAGAACAGAACAAAAGGCAGCCAACATCCAAAGAAGAGCTTTGAATGTCCTTTAAGAAGCCTGGAGAACTATTCCAGAAGACCAATAAGCTGTACTATTCTGCTCAGTATTAATTTGCTCCATTTAACAATAAAGGTGATCATACCAAGTTTTCATTTTCATGCTCATGATAATTGTAAAAATTATTTTTTCAAGCAAAATATAAAGAAATGAGGAGTGGTGCAAGACTTTTGCACAGTGCTGTATGAGTTGGTTATAAGTTAAGCTTAAGTAACATAAGTGGAAGCAACTCAAACTGTTAAAGCTGGATGTAGCCACTCTGACATCAGACAGTGGCCTCTTTACTGCTACCTGAATATTAGCATTTTGGCTAAAGCTATTTAGTTGCGGACAGAAGGCTCTAGGTAGCTTGAATGCATCCACAGACTGTATGCCTGCATAGCCCAAACACATCTGCATACATTTCACCACAGCTTAAAACAAAGCACCAACTTGTTGGATGGCCTGTTGGTGTAATTAGCCACACAGAAGGACATATTATGTCTGATAAACAAGGTTAAAAAGGTCAGCTCAGCGACTCAGATAATGCCTAACAGGCAGCCAGGGAGCTACGGATGTCCATGTCAGCTCCCACCCGGCATTCAAATTGTTGGAGACTCATAAAATAAAACTCCACTCTAGGACGTGCAGTTTGCTGCATTTCCACACTGGCTTCGTTTTTCAGCTTCTTCTGTGGCCCCTCTCATACAACTGAGCCCGAGGTTTAAAATTCCCTTTTAAAATATGGTCCTTTTGCTGGGCTATATTATATTTCTTGCCCCATTATTAGAATTTACATACTGGAAGATTTAAATTCAGCCAACTTATGGCTGCATTTTTAGTCTTTAAATGTTGTGTTCTCGTGTATTACTAACCACACTCAGTCTCTCTGAAATGACTTCACACAAACGGAGCTGCTGTAAAACACAGGAAACTGACTGACTTTGCACTTTACTTGTTAAGCATGAGTGGGTTTTTGCTGACAGTTTAAGCTCCGACCCCATTTATGTTAATGGTCGCACTGGTTCTGTTGAACTATTGATGAGCACAACTCGGATGAAAACAAACCATAAAATTATTTAGAATGTAAACCACTGATCTTGTGCCAGAGTATCTCCTCTCTTCTTCTTCTTTTTCTTCTTCTTTTTTACATCTCGGGCAGATTTGTTGTGTGCACCCAGAAATACTTAGCAAGCACAAAGAAAGTTCAAAAGCTTCATGTGTTCTAGTGGAACTAAATTACATTTCACTTCCTTCTCTCTCCATCTGCTGCGCTCAGGTTTGAACTCCATTCTGTTTGCCATCAACATTGACAACAGCGACCTGAATGGCGCCGTAACACGCGGAGGGTCCTCAGTGTCGCACCTCCTCAAGGAGTCCACGCAGGGCATCGGCAGCTTGTGGAAAGAGTCCACTCAGGGGGTTAGCAGCCTGTTGCGAGAGATCGGCACAGCCACAGCTGTGGTGCCTGGCTTCACCCCTAAAGTGGATGGGGCCTCCGACCCACTCCCCGTGGTGCCACGCAGCACCTCTGCTGGTAGGGCAACAGCAGTGTTTGACTTGCTGTTATATGCAAGAAACTGGTGATTTTTTTTTTTTAGTTTTGCACTTGATTGATCCAAACGCTTTCTGTTTATTTGCTTTGTTTTAGTGTTGCAGTATATGTGTTTTTATAAGTGTCACAAAACCAGCAAAAAGCAACATATGGCTCAGTTTGTGCTTCCATAATGGATGCTTAAACAAGGATGCAGCTCGAGGCATCTGCAGCAGAGAAGAATCCCACCGTGAAGTCTGACCTCATTTAGAAGTCTGCCCCAGTCTGTCCCGTCGGGGGGAAACTCACACCATTTTCTCTCCATATGTTCTCCTCAACGGGACTAAAGCGCCTTTAGACTTTTAACTGTGCGCTGCTGAAACTTTCTGCTCAAATGAATGTAAATGAAATTCTAAGCTGCTGCTGCGCCGGCTCCTCGGAGTGGGAAAGCCTATTCAGATTATTCACCGCTAGAAGACTTGCTAATGCACAGCCAGCCTCTTTGGCTCTGAGAGGAAGGAGACAGACTTTCTTTTATCGTCATTCATCTGTTTCTCACAAAAGCCTTCGAAATGACGATAATTGCTTAACAGTCATCATGAGTCTAGTATATCAGCTACTTTCCAAACGAGGAGGAAAAACCAAAGCTAGTGTTGGTCTCAAGTATGAAGACACGGCGCCAGGAAATTCATCACTTTTGTCAGCAGAGGCAGAATCGGCAGATAATACACATAATTGTTTTTTTTCCTCATTATGCACAGTTGAGGATGGATAGAAATGCACATGTTCGGTAATTTGCAAACAGGACTGCTCCCAATTCTGTTGCCAGTCCTCTCCCTCCCTCCTCTCAGTCCAATTTTTGAGTTTTGCATTGCACATTTGTACCAGTTTAAAGCACTTAAACTAAACTGTAAACAGTTCTTTCACCTTACACTTAAATCATGAAGGCAAAATCTGCTTTCAGCCAAAGCAGCTGGTAATCGCAGTGTGCTATGTCGATAACATGGACTGTATATAAAAAATAGATGTATTTTGGGTCTCTTTTTAATGACTAGCAGGGCGCGAGCGCTCTGGTTGCAAAGAGATCTCCAGTTATATAGAGGTCTATGAGAAAACAAGCCGACTTCTCGTTCAGTTTATTACGTCGGTAAACATTTTTCGTCTCGGTCAAGTGTTACAACCATTATTGAATAGGTGATGATCTTAAATTTTTCATGCAGTCTTCGACCTCTGGCCAAAATACTCAGTTTGAGGCATCAAATGGGACTTCACTGATCAATGAGCGGCATCACAGTAGCTACAGCTTGTAATCCATAGATATTTTAGTGCTGATTTTTTTTAGCTTTTACTGCTTTCTCTATATAAGATGAATAAAATGACTGTTATGTGTCCTGTGTCTCAGTTATTACACATGATAAAAATGTCAGTATGCAGGTTATCTAAGTCTAAGTTAGCGTTTTAATCTTTTAAGCATTACAGCTGTTTGTAAGATGAAAGTATAAACGTTAAAAATATATAAGTTTTTGTTCACTCCTTTGTAAAAAAAAAAATCTTTTTCCACCCAGACTCAGGGCTGAGGAAGGAGCGGCGGAAGAAAAAGAAGATCACCAACATCATTTCCTTTGATGATGATCTGGATGGAGGAGCTGAGGATGAGGAGGACGGGGAAGACGACTCCCAGAAGATTGGCGGGATGAGGAAAAGTCACACCGCTCCTGCTCAGAGCAGTGTGGAGGAAGGGATTGACCCTTTGGAGCCGGTCTTCTCTGAGTCGCTTGCCCAGAATGGCATGTCTGAGCCGGGCATAGTCAACTGGGTGGGGTCCCCGCATCCCTGCCGCACACCTCCCATAACGGCGCCTCCGCTGCCTGACACCAAGAGTGTAGACAACGAGGAGGAAGAGGAGGAGATATATAAGCCTAGAGCACAAACCCAAGAGGAAGAGAGGATACCGAGTGATCAGTAAGTGAAAAGAACCGAAGTAGACTAGTAGTAGTTGTACTTTAGACTCTGGTGCTCACAGCAGAAAAAATATATTTGAGAAATTCAGCAAAAAGCAGTTTGAATGCAGGAGCTTTCTTCTTTCTGCGTGCAGCTCGCTAACATTACATTTGAGCTGAAGGACTGTTGACTGTCACACTGTCATGAGCATAAGCCTTTCGTCACAGCTAGATGCATCGCTGCTCCTGCACGGTGATCTGGCTGCGGGTTGTTTAGTTTTGGTAGAAAATAAAAATAGTTCGGGTCATGATCATGACTTCTGGAAAGAGAGATTGGTGCCCTTTTTCTGTAAATGTTTTCTACAAAACTTGCCATCTTACATACAAACAGTCTGGTCTACAGACCAGAAGAAAATTACTTCAGTTAGATTGCATTTTTATACTTTTAGCACTCAATTTTAAATGTATGTATAAAATGTATGCATGTATAATACCACAAAAAGATATAGAATTTATTTATACCAAAGGTTTTCAAACTGTGAGCCACGCCTTCCAGGGTGGCAGAGACGTACATGAACAGCAGAAAGTTCTAATTTGTAGTTTTCAAATAGATACACATTCCCCAGACACTTTATTAGGCACACCTTGCTAGTCCTGAGCTGGATCCCCTTTTTCAACTTGAACTGTCTTAAATCTTCATGGCAGAGATTCAGCAAGGTGCTGGAAACATTCCTCAGAGATTTTGGTCCACACTGACTTGACAACATCACACTGTCGGCTGCACATGTGGAGTACACTGAGCTCACTGTCATGTTCAGCTAATGGGTTTGAGATGATTTGAGGTGGTGCATTATCCTGCTTGAGTTGAGCATGAGATGATGGTACACTGTGGTCGAACAGAGATGGACATGGTCAGAAACAATACTCGGGTAGAGAGCGTCATCTAAACACTGCTCAGTTTTACTAAAGGGTTCAAAGTGTGACAAGAAAATATCCCTGATAAATTATACCACCTCATCATCACTCTGAACCCTTGATACCCCATGGGTTTATGTCAAATTCTGACTCTGACATGCAAACATTGAGCAGTTAATTGAGACTCAACAGACCAGGCAACTTTTCTAGTCTCATATTGTCCAGTTTTGGCAAGCCTGTGTTAATTGTAGCCTCAGTTTCCTGTTTTTAACTGACAGTAGTGGCAGCTGGTGCAGTTATTGCTGCTTTTGTAGTCCATCTGTAGGCTGGACAGAGTGGTTACTGTTGTAGAGAAATGCCACTGGATGATTATTTCCTCTTTTTTTGGACCGTTCTCTTTAGAGTCCAGAGGTGGTTGTGTGGGAAAGTCCCAGCAGATCAGCGGTCTCTGAGTTAGTCAAACCATCATTTGGCACCAACAACTCTGCCACATTCAAAGTCACTTAAATTATCTTTCTGCCCCAGAAAAAGCTTGGTTTAATTTCAACCTCTCATTTTGGCCATGTCTGTATGTTTACATGCACTTGGTTTATGCTGTGTGATTGGCTGATTGTCATTATTATGCTGTGTTAACAGGTGTGTCTGTTACAGGTGTGTCAGACTTTGAACACACCACAATAAACTGACCTGTGGGTCAATTTATTCACTGATTCCTCAAGCAGCAAACTGACCAAGAGCGAAATTGTGCTGTTTTAGGGTGGTGGTGGGCAGCCTGTCCAGCGTGTCCACGTGGAGCCCTCTACAAGTCATGGCTGGACACAGCAGCGCAGACATCCTGATTCCTGTGAACCCTGCCGACCCTCAGTCAGGTACTGCAGCAGCGGTTAGTGGCTCTCGTCACAGTGGAAATGCACAATTCACACAAATAGCCAAAGATTGATTGTAGTTCTGTGGGAACTCATGAAATTTCTTGTCCCAAAATGATATCACGAGGATCAATCAGGAGTACACAATTTTATGCAATCTAGGCAAGCATAACATTCACACATCAGTGCCTCTGGCAGTCTTTGATGGGGGACCTGAAAGGCCATAAAGGGAAATGGTACCTATTTCTCTTGCGGTAGGCATGCAGTGTTTTTACTGCTGATCAAAGCGGCTTATGGCTTCCGTGAAGGATTTATTTCATCGAATGAAACGCAGGGACTTTCTCTTTTGGCTTCCAGCTTTACTTTCACTTTGTTTCAGTGAGCTCCGTGGAAGATACGGCCGCATTTCCTGTTCAGTGTGAGTCGGCAGGATCAGTGGAAAACTGCGAGAGCAGCAGATCTCAGCTCACGTTCAAGTAAGCTGTCGTTTCAGGCAGAAGTGCTGTGAAACATTCTTCACTTCCAGGCCTCCTCGATGTGACGTTGTGCTGCAGCTTAATGTGCAAAATAAAATAAGAAGCAATTCCAAGATCTGATTCCTCTTTCGAATGCTTTCAGTATGGAGTCCAGTCCAACAATGCAGCCTGCTCCGCTCTCCAGCGCGCTGTCAACATCTGCTTTGCCCGAGTCCATGACAGTGGGTGAGTGTGCCTTCTTTATCTGTCTGTGTGTCTCTTACTATTTCTCGCCTCCTCTCTCCTCTTAATGTTCCCAAACGTGTTCTGTGATATGAACAGTGTTGGGTAAGTTACTTTAAAATAGGAACTTAGTTACATTACTAGTTACTTCTATCAAAAGTAACTCAGTTACTTCAAGTTACTCGTTACTTTCAAAGTAACTAGTTACTAGGGAAAGTAACTTTGGTTTTACTCAGAATTCTCTTGTTAATGTGTTGCTTCCACAACTTTGCCAGTCTTCTAGCTTGCTTACTTGCCACAAGTGCACTGTGCCACCTACCAATAGAAAGGAAAAGATAATGTGCATGTTTCCACGAGAGAAATCCCACGCCTGGACCGTCATTGACTGCTGCCATGATTCTAGCCTACGTCACAGCGTCATGTGCGCCTTTTACATCCAACACAAAAAACTGCAGTCGTGGTGCTTTGATTGTACTCAGAACTCGGAAATTCTGCCTTCTGAATAGGAAGATGTAGGTAACACCAGACTGCAGATGAGTTGCATACAGGGCTGGACTGGGACAAAAAATCGGCCCGGGCGTTTTGACTAGAGACTGGCCATTATAGGAAAAATCATAAAGCCTTTGAATGAAAACAAACACTGTTGTGACAGTGATGTTCACTGTTTTGATGGTATATATGCATCAATCGTTTGTTGTAAGATTCAGATAATAATTTTTTAAAAGCTAGACATTTTAAATGAGAATAAGAAAGAAAAGTATTTCTTTGTGCCCACCTCTCCCTGTTAATGCCCCACCTGGCGCCCCTGGCAAAACTTTGCTAGACCCGCACCTGCACAGTTACCAGCTGTCAGCTACCTAAAAAGGATCCTGGGGTTATTTGTCTCTCAGAAACAGTTCATAACTTCCCTTCAACTCATTTATGTCACCTAAAAGGTAAACCTGTTTCTCCATCACCTGTTCAGCTCTGATGATTTAGTAAGGACGTCTCCTGGTTTCATCTTCATGTTTCCCTCTCACCAGATAACCAAACCGTCATCATGACCAGCAGCTTTTTTACAGCTGTGGCTCCAGCAAACATCAGCTGATAGTAGAAATTAACATTAAATAAATCCTAACAACAGCTGATCAAGCTTAAACGTGCTGCTGCTGTTTAACGCGACATCGGCTGGTTTCCTCTTTCTGGCGCAAAGTGGGCGATAAACAAACAAGAGAGAAAAGCCGATCAGCTGATCATTGATCAGTTTTCATGATTGAAGTAGAAACGGGAGAGGGAGGGGGGGGAATGAGAGAAGAAGAGGCAGCTGTGCAGCAAAGACACAGAATAACTCCAGCTTTGTGCCTTTTTCATTGTAGCTGAATTACGGGACAAACTGTTCCTTTTCACCTCAATAAGAAACGCGTAATATTTTCTCTGAATACCAGACGGGACGGTTGGCAACTCTAATAACTTATGAACAAAATAAAGTTCAACATCATTAACTTCATAGCACCCACCCAGCTGTATAGAAACTCCGTCATGCTAGCTAGCACGCAGTACGGAAAAAGTCAGAATAACGAAAATAAACTGCACCTAAACTTGGTTTATATCTGACCCAGATAGACTGCAGGTCATAACTTCTTACCTGAAGTTCAGTTCACACTTGGACCGGCGGCCGCCTCAGGTCTCTTTTCCTTCTCTTCCACCTGCTGGCCTCCAACACTTGCTAATGTTATTGAATCTGTGGAAGCTCCGCGATAGCCACCACACGAAGTAACGAGTAACGACCCTATCTAAATCCCAGTAACGACTAACGCGTTCCTGATTTTGGCATAATAACTAGTTACCGTGCTCGTTACCACAATAATAACGTAGTTACTGTAACGCGTTACTTAATAACGCGTTAGTCCCAACACTGGATATGAATCACTGCGGTGTTTGACGCATGTTATTCATGACAGCTGAGCGGCATATTTTATTCAGTCACTCTGACAAGAAAGGTTCAAACATGCCCACGAACAAGATGGATTTGATCTCTTTTGGTGCTGAGCTGTGGGTTGGTTGCCAAACAAAAACATGTTGTTACTCGCGCATTTATTCGTGACCCTCAATTAGTTTCTTGGGGGTACGAGTAAAAAACACCTTAAGAGGAACAGAAGAGTTAATTACAAATTGCTGAGAGTCACCTGCTGGATACACAACAAAATACTCATTTAGCTAGCAAAACGTCAGGTAAAAAAAATGTTTTCAATTAATATTTTTATTTTCTTGCATGCATGATTGCAGAATTTGTAAAATTGTGCACTGATGCATGCAAGAAAAACAACACAAAACAAAAATTAAACTGAAAAAACCCCCAACATTTGTACATATTTAATATTTCATTGAAACTGTGTGTGAGCACGTTGCATGGTGATGTGGCATTATGTAGATGCATGAGACTCTCTTCAGCCCAAAAGGTGATACGTGCATCACACACACACACACACACACACCAGCAAAATGTGTGTGTGAGAAATTTGAGTTTGCGCAGCTGAATAACGAGTGGCCCAAAACGCCACAAACCTCTCCTAAATTGAATGAAACATACAAACGCCTTACGTTAGATTTGACTGCAGGAAACTCACTTGTCAAATTATCTGTTCCTCAAGAGGCTTTACCCAGAAGATGATCAGATTTCAAGCTGTAGGCCCAGAAGTTTGTGACCATAATGAATCCTTCGGAAGTCCTGACATGTCTTCCTTGGGAAATTTCTCCACAGCTGTGGAACCCGGAGCAAATGAAATTGAACTTCCTGATTAGTGTTTTCAAACCTTGTTGTCATTTTTCTTGGCGGATAAACTGATCTAATTGCAGCGAGTTAAGCCCTTCGTCCAGAGACTGTTCATTGTGTTTCCATTATGTCAAATCATCCACCAGGTGGCGCTGTTGTTCCAGTGTTCTGACATGTTACTGTATGTACTGTATGGACTCGCTCGTTTGCTTGGGAGCATGGCAAAAATCAGATTGTGAGAATGCCTGTAGTTCACATCAAATTTCTGATCTGTAAGAAAACAAAACACAAAAACAGAAAACTAAAATGAAATCACATGATGGACATTTTGGTGTGTGCGACCAGCTCACTGAACACACAGACTTCTTTTCCTCTTGCCTGGAGTCTGCTTGGTGTTCTGCTCAGTGTCCCGGAGCTAATCAGAGCTTAGACCCTTAGACGCCCAGACGGATGCTGTTTGAGATTTTGGGATTTAGTGTGTGTGAGAGAGAGAAAGACGGAGAAAGCCAGAGGAGGAAAGGTGAGGGGGAACTGCTCTTAAGCACCGGGACTGAGTGGTCGTCTAGTCTATTAGTCCTCAGTAAGAGGAGGCCAGAGGGTCAAAGAGAGAGAAGGAGAGAGAGCTGGTGATCTAAAATTTCTGTCATAGAGGCAAAGAGCAGAGAGGATGGTTTTCATGGTTACACGAGGCCTTTAAAAGATGTAGAATAGCAGATTTCAATAGCGGAGGATGGTTTTTTTTTTTTTTTCCTTCAAAGACAAATCCTGCCTGAAACTCTAACGTCACATTTAGGTATCAGACCTTAAAGAGCAAAAGAGCTTCTCTCCAGACTGAGTAACATCACACAAGGAGGAAACCAGTGGACAGAGGCAGAGATACCGTTTTTGACTTGGTTCAGTTTTTATATTTTCAGTAAAAGATCAGAGCTTTTTTCTCAGCTGAAAAACTCGTATTCACTTTGCTCTCCCTGGCTCTGTTGCTTTTGCACCTAAGCCAAAACAACAGTTCCCCCTGAGATTTGTGCAAAATCGTCCGTAAGGAGAAGGAAAAATACGTAGAACATGTCTGATTAAACCTTGATTTTATAGCATTTCACTCTGAGTTTTGCCTTTAGGTAAAATCCACTTTGTATTGATCTGAACTGCAGGTTAAACTTTCCATAGAGACGTGCCACTATTTCATACATGGAATTGAGTGGACTTGTCAACAAGAGTAACGGTGAGCCTGTGAAAACACCAGAGTGATGCATGCAAAATACTAAATTACTCGAGCGGATTAGGTTTACATTGTGTTATAAATTTGTACTATGTTATTAGAGCACACCGAAGGGCAGCCTTGATGTTGTTTGCCTGTTTAGTGAGTACATTTTTGCTAAATTCAGAAGGTGCTGGATTTATTTAAAGGCGTGCTGGAGAACCTGAAGGAAAAACTGTGTTAGGAGAAAAAAGAAGGATGAGGGGTGCAGTGTGAGCTCTGCCTCAGTGATTTCCTTCTGGGTCTGACAGCTCATGAGGCCAAGCGGTCCACTGATTGGAGAGTATGGAGTTTGTAATTCACAAGACTCCCTTATTACAAGGCGTAGCTCTCGCCTAATGCATCTGTTATTGGAACGATTGAGCCGGGGCGTGCTGGCGGAAGTGCACGCTGTCTTGTTTTCCTGGAACGATGGCTCTTCCAGGCAGAGCGTGAGCACAGAGGTGCGTGCGTCTGTCTTTCTGCACACAGACTTGTACTGTAATTTGTTCACGTCCTCTTGTGAGGACAGAGGGGCGTCTGGCTCTACTGAAGTCCCTAATGGCTCGTCCGTGGCACCCGCTGTGAACGCGTGGTTGGACTAAAGGTCACGTTTATTTCTGGCCTGCTGATGTGGAGAATGGAGCTGTGGAGATAATCGAGTTTTTCCCTTTCTCCTCGCTTTTCTTCTTCGCCTTTCTTCTTCGCCTTTCCTTTTTCCTCGTCCTCCTCCAAACAGGCACTTATCCCGGGGTTAGAGGAGAGACCTACTCATGTCTGTGGCTATATCGACACCCTACATTAGCCATGAAAACAAAGCTAAGGTGCATCCTGCATTTTGCATGTGTGCAAAATGCAGGATGCATTAGCTCTGTGTCTCACGGTTAATATTTATGGAAGTCCTGGTAACAGCCTAGTTAGGCACTTTGAAACCTCAACGCTCACCTGCGAGCGTAACTATGGAGATGAGTCACCGTGCAACTGTGCAGCCTGGCCCAAATCTGTCCTCAACATCAGGATGGAGATTAGCATCACCCGGCAGCAGACTGCTGGCAGACTTTGGCTGCGACTGATACAGTTCCACTGACTGACGCTTTAAGCTGGAAGAAAAAGACCCGGAGACCTTTAAACTGAAGTTGCTGCCACACATATGACACAAATGTCACCGTTATATTTATTAGGGATTAATCTGTCGGTTATTTTTTCTGTGAATTGATTTTCCGGTCTATGAAATGTCAGAAATTGGAAGAAAAAAAAACCTGTTTTCCTCAGAGCTATTTGATTTGTCTTTTTTGATGTAACTCCATAGACATATATAATTCATAAGGTCAAGAATTTTTTACTGCTTCAGCTTGCTCTTCTTTTTTGTTTTTGTTTTTTTTAGCCAAACTTTAGAGCGGCGGTATCCAAAATTTCGAGTGGTCCTGCCCAGTTTCAGATATTTTGCTGTGCACTCAAACTCTGATTTTCAGTGATTCATTTCAATCTTTTCTTGAGTTGTTCCCGAGTTTTAGTCACACAGTTTTGCTCCTGGCACTTGACAGCCACCATTCTGTTATTATTGCCTCCCTGCCACTATGAAGATATAAACAATCTGAATTTGATCCCATGGATTTGTGTTAATACACTGCTCGAAAACAAATACATAAATAATGGAACACTTAAATCACACATCTTGATGAACTAAATATTGAAGCTTAAAATCTTTACTGATTTTAACAGTCAGTCAAAGCGAAACCACCAACAGTGTGAGGGCTGGATGAAGTCATCAGGTGATCCTGTGGCTAAGTAGACCATATGCCTGTACGCACTCATAATAACATCTGGGCACACTCCTGTGGATGTTGTCCCGGGGGATCCCCTCCCAGACATGGATCCGAGCATCAGTGAGCTCCTGGACAGACCGTGGTGCTATGTTGTGGCTTTGGATGCATGACACATAATATCCCAGAGCTTCCTAGTTGGATGCATTGTGGGGTATGTTAGGTCCAGTCAGTGGCATCGATGGCCGAGCATTTTCCTACACCAGGGAACCCGAGGCCTGCTGCATTTTCAGGTCTGAGGATTTCTCGGTAACAGCAGTCAGGCTACTGTTGGCTAATAAAGGTCTGTATTACTGATCAACACAGTCGGAGAGAAGTTCAGAAGGTAGAAACCCTAGTATAACCTTGGTACTGTAATCCCTTATTCTGATTGAACTTCAGCATCTGGTCAAGCTTTTAATTTGAAATAAACTGGGCTGTGGGGATGTTTATGTTTATTAACACATGTATGAACACAGCCGTGATATTATGATGGCTCATCAACCTCTTTGTTGTTTAAGCTTATGACAGTTCTTATTGACAACCCCGTGAACATGGCTGGTGTTACTTTTGAGACAAAGATGATGGTTTTGTCGTCCTGCTGACAGTTGGAATAAAGCTAATTGAAGCCTCAGGAGTGGCGCACACAGTATCAGCACAGTTTACGTTGCTCTGTTGTGAGAATCGAGTACAAAAGAGGGAATGCCTGCTCAGTAAAATAAAAGCAAATTATTTTCAGATGATTGTAATTATTAGATATTTGTGAGGTAATTGTGTTTTTGTTTACTAGCACGGCAGAGCAGAGAACCCAAATCTAAACCTGAATTCACTCTTAGATTTTCTTGGCTTTGTTTCTTTCTTCAAAGTTTTTAGTAGCTACCACAAAAGTATGTTTTATTGTGGCAATAAAAGTGCTGCTCTCTGTGAGTCCGATAGATCTCATTCTGTATAACTCCTGTCAGCTGAATAAAAAAAAAGAAAGTTAAACCTGATTTTATCAAAGCAGTTCATCTTTGTGACAGAACAAAAATCTCACATTAATACAGCAAGTGCGGCGTGTGGGATGCTGTTATTTCTACATTTGAAAGCTGTATGATATGAGTTTATGCATATTACTGTGTGTAGTCTCTGTGTGTCTGTGATGCATTGGAAGCAGTTTCTATGCAGAAATCTCACCGCAGTGTCTCTTCTGCAGTGGAGCTGCGTCAGGCCATTGTAGCCATGATGAACAGGAAGGACGAACTGGAAGAACAAAACACGTACGTCGGGATTCACTCCTCTTACCTGCTGCTCGCAAACTTTTCAATGCTCCATCACACACACGTACTTAGGCTGGAAGACCTCCAGAGACTGTGACTTGCAGCGATTTAATAGATGCTAAAAAAAAAGTTAAGCATGCTGAAAGTCAAAGGTCAATATTGATAAGCTCTAAAATACAATACATTTTTATTTCTCTTATAGATTTGAAAGCAAAAAGGTTGACTGAAGTACTTTACAAGTTAATTAAAGAAAACAAGATGAAACAACTGATCAGTAAATTAAAAACGATACAGTGAAATAAAACATAAAAACCAAAAATACAATAAAATAGACTAAACTGCTTTAATGGAAACCATGGCTGTACTATGAGAATTTGGAGTTGTATAAGTTGCACTGCTTGGTTAAATAGTTGGTTGCCATTTAAAAATTAAAAATAAGTAAAAGGATCTCACATTTTCTAACATAAAAAATGGACAGGGAGCCTTTATAGACCTGATGAAACTGGAGTGATGCAAAATCTGTTAAAGGAGCAGCATTTTGACTGCCTGCGAGCAACAAACAGATACAAGCTATTGCAGTAATTTTTAAGGCCTTTTGGAGGAAGATGGGATTTTGCTTTGGGAATCTGACGCAGGTGATAAAAGCTGTGTTAACCAGTCTCTAACATCTCGTAGACGGGAAAATAAATCTGGATGGTGTCAGCGTAACAATGGAAGTGAATTTTGTACTTCCTGAAAATCGATCCCAAAGGCAGCATATATAATGAGAACTGAGTAGGACCCAACATGGACCCCTGAGGTACACCACAACAAATCTAAAATAACTAAAAGAGCAGAAAAACCCAAGTCAGCAGTTAAGAAAAGATCATTAAAATACAAATACCACAAGTGTCTAAAAAGGTCTGATGATTAAAGTCGATTTTAAGAAGTTTTCTTTTTGAAAAAAAGCTGCAGAACAGCGCATATGAAAGCAGGTGATACACAACCCGATGACAAAGAAGGATTTACTAGCCTGAATATTATGAATGGTTTCCTTAAGAAGATGGCGAGGATCTCTCTATATAATTAAAGTGAATCTCCTGCCAAGCAGAGGTTAGAATTTCATACTAAATGATTTAAATTTAGGGTATTAAATTAACGACACAGGCACAGATTAAGTGCTGATTCAATATTTTATATCAGAGCTAAATGTAAATCAGTCTGTCAGTTAGTGCTGCAATTAAAGCAAGTATCGTCATAGTTTATCTAATCTGTTTATGAAAATAACATCCCCAGTATTTTAACATTTAGAGGATTAAGCCTGTGTATGGGATGCTACCTGAATGTGATAGTGATAGAAGCTTGTGTTATTTATGCATAAACGTGCAGGGCAGCTGCTTTTTAAAGTGTTTTTTTTCTTTAGGTCTCTTCGCAGTCTGCTGGATGGGGAGATGGAGCACTCAGCAGGCCTGAGGCAGGAAACCGATCTGCTGAAGAAGAAGCTGGCAGAACTGGAAGAGAGGCACTCAGCGAAGGTCCAGGCGCTGGCCAGGTAACACGTGATGCCTGCGGACCATACGTTAATACGTAACGTCTGCCTGCACAATGGAAGATTAAAACTGCACGTAGCAGGGGACTTATTCTATTAATGTTTAACAAGCTAATGCACTCTTAACAAATTAATGACAGCAAAGAGTGCAGATTTAAAAATACTGCTTTTGATTTCAGGTGACGGTAAATTTAGATTATTGTGTGTGGCCAAAGCATTTGCACGCTGACATAAACAGACTATTTATTTGTTTTGGTCTACTGGTCAGAAAACTCATTTT
Source organism: Neolamprologus multifasciatus (assembly GCF_963576455.1). Classification (NCBI taxonomy): domain Eukaryota; kingdom Metazoa; phylum Chordata; class Actinopteri; order Cichliformes; family Cichlidae; genus Neolamprologus; species Neolamprologus multifasciatus. Next base: position 21,108,306 of record NC_140446.1, on the reverse strand, counting down.
TTACTCTTATTGACACTTTGGACCACGGGTTATTCAATTTGTTGACTTTCAGTCAGAAAGTTGTTAATGGCACTGCTGATATAACAAATGAAGTCCCATTCGAAGCTTCCACTCTATAACCCTTTGGGCACACAAAATAGTGGCAGAATATGATGTCAAATGATCTTCTGGTTTCACCTCTAGCAAGAAATTGTAACATTTATGATTTTCTGGCACAGATCTATATTTACCCATACAGGAGTTTTAAATTTATATATTCTTGAGTCAATATATTTTGCGGGGAAAATGAGAAATAGGTGCAGTCATGGATTGAAAAGTGTGCGCACATGTATGGAAGAGGGGAAAAACAGTTTGCACAATTCTAATGAGTTTGAAAGTCAATACTTGTTAGGACCACCTTTTGTGCTTTAACACAGTCTGAACTCTGTTAGGCAGCTTTCTTGTCATTTCTTTAGGTAGTCTTGTGGAATATTTCTCCAGGTTTCTTGAAGGACATTCAAAGCTCTTTGATGTTGGCTTTTGTTCTGTTCTCTGTCAAGACGATCCCACACTGCTTCAGTAATGTTGACTGATAATGTTCCAGTGTTTGTTTTTCTATCCAGGTATGCTTTCACTCCATTGGCAGTGTGTTTGGAATCAGTGTCATGCTGAAAAATAAAACGATTTCTAATGGCACGCTTCACAGATGACAGATGGCATTGCATGGTGGCTCAAAATCTGACTGTATTTTTCTGCATTCATAATTCTGTCACTTTTAACGAAATCCCCAACACCACTGGCTGAAACGCGTCCCCAAACCATGACAGAGCCTCCACTATGCTTTACAGATGGCTGTAGACACTGTTGTACCTCTCCTTCATACATTTTGAGTCCATAAAAGGATATTTTGAGTCCAGTTCTTGTGTAATTTTTCATACCTCAGCCTTTTTCTCCTGGTTTCCCCTCCTTAAGAATGGCTTCTTGACAGCCACCCTTCCACTGAGATCATTTCCGATGAGGCTTCAGGGCCACGTGTATCCCTCAGGTCCTGTGTCATGTTCAAATGGCCTCCACAGTCACCAGATCTCAATCCAGTCATCCGGACTGAAACGAGAGATTCACATCATGGATGTGCAGCTGACAAATGTGCAGCAACTGTGTGATGCTATTATGTTATCAGCACCTTGCTAAATCTGTGTCATGAAGAATTACATCTGTTCTAAAAGCAAAAGGGCATCCAGCCCAGCGCCAGCAAAGTGCACCCAAACAAACATAAAAACCCAAATGGCTGCTGATTGTAGTTTAAGGACAAATGGTGTATGGATGATGTTGTGGTGGGAGGATTTATCATACCAGTGTTTGAAAACACTTTTAGAATTCCAGAAATGGAGCTGCATGACATTTAAATATTTTATATTTTGGCACATTGAGCATTAACCGCTTAATGCGTTAAAAACATGCATTTTGGCTTTTTGTTTGCACTTATGGAGACACTGTCAGTAGAATGCAGATGGAACTGCATGATCATCCAAGTCATGTAAACAGAGTGTCTCCAGATGGGGCAGTGCAGCAAAAACACTGACAGCAACTGAATATAGTCCTTAGCAGTTACACCTGTGTTTTACACTTCAGTGGAGTCAAAGATACAGGCGTGTTATTGACTGCTCCATTCATTAGCTGTATGGATCCACATATTTAACCCAAAAAGTTTTCAGTCAGCAGAGCAGAAGTAAACACTGTGTTAAAGCTGTAATAGCCTCAAGCACTTTCATGTCTGTGATTAAAGCTGCCTTGTTGCTGAGGATTGTGCAAGGCCTTTCCTTAGACCTGCTGTACCTGCGTCACTGTTTTACACATAATAACAGTAATTACCACTAATGGCAAGAGCTTTACGCAGACAGGAAAAGGAAACTATATTTGTGCACTGTTTAGTTTCCCCATCGAGTTCAGTCTACTCATGATTAAAAGAACTAGAGGATACACGTCAGAGCAGAGTAGGAAACTTTACCCCATTCATACTCGGTGTGTGAGATTTCCTTTTCCTAAATCGCAGATACAGTCAGTGTTATCCCAATAATTGACCACCTACGGTTCACTGAAAGTGGCTTCTATCACCTTGGCATGTGCCCAGAGTCCTCAGTCAAGCCCTGAGCCCTTTAAATAGACGACTAGTCATCCTGCAGCAGGCGAAACAGAAAGCCCCAGCAAGCAAGATTGTAGCCTCCCACAGTAAATCAATCCACTATCTGGGATTGATTGGGTGACTCAAGTTAAGTGTGTGGAGACTGAATCTGATGGGTTTGTTGTTGGGAGCGGACAGGGCAGCAGCTGACTGAGCCGTTTAATATGTGATGATGTTCATATGGAGCACTTTAATGGGGTGGAAATGACACGAGGTAGAGAGGCAGTGAGAACAAGAGATGACTGTGACATACAGTATGCATTTCCACACAATCAATTGAAGACGCACTCAGACACATAAATCCGTTTCTGTAGTCTGCTGCTAAATCTCAAGTGCTGCTTTTCCTTCTCAGCCAAATCTGTCTCGATCAATAGCAGCTATAAATACCGTTGAAGGAGCAGCTAGCCGCTGAATGAGGGCTTGGAGCTTCTGTGAAAGCGGCTACTGGCAACTGTTGCTATGTGCCCCACAATTCTTCATCATTACTGCGTTAATGGGGAATTGAGTCCGTTTTGACACTGAAATGGTAACATCTTAACACTCATAAGAACGACTGGTTTTCTTGTTGACCCGATGGAAGTGCTTTACTCCCGTTTAATTAATCGAGACATTGTTTAATCTGAGATTACTTTGAGAGGAATCACTTTGCTGCCTCTGGCACTGTGCAGGTTAACTTTTTATCTTTACCACCAGATGGTCCTGCTGTTTGAGGAAGTCATTAGCTTATTTTAGAAATCTTCTGAACGATCCTTCTTACATAGTAGAGTGATACCCATACTAAAGGAAGTGTCTTATATACACATAGCGTGTATGGATGCCTGCGTGTGTGTGAGCCTGGTCGTACATGGGGGTGGCAGAGGATGAGCAAGCCTCCATACATAGATTCCGGCTGACGTAGACTCAGGCAGAGGGGAGTGGGCTAAAACGAGCAGCTGCCCACTTTACCGACTTACTCACAGATCCATCCACATATAGCACGAGAGTGTAAGACCCGTACTCACACATTGTGACATTGTAACCCACAACCCAAGCGCATATGTAATAGTCCTCTCTTGTGGTCCTGTACGCACACCAAGCATTTGCATTCTATGTATTTCCATCACCTGTTGGATTTCCTATGAAGGAATATTGCACATGTAGCAAGTAAAATCTTAAATGTTTTGCTTCATATAAATTGGAGCTAATAGATAAAAGTCGTAGTTTTTGGTGTGACCATCCTGTGAGTTTAGACTGATTCTTATAATTGGGTCCTTCCATCTGAAATCAACATGGGCCTTATGCGCAACCTTCTCTTATTTGCGACAATTTTATGGTCCAAAAGTTGAATTTATCTAACGAGTGCTGTGAAATTTCAGCTTCATATATCAAATATTTTTCAGGACACATTCTTTTTAGAAATATGGTCCATCGACCTACTTTCAGCACATTAAAATCTGAGGCAATATTTGAACATCAGTGTCTCAAAAACCATTAAAGGTAAAAGCCTGAAGCTTGAAGCCTTCTCACTGCTCTTTCTTATGATCAACACGACTCAGGACCTGTAATTTGGGACCGATACATTAAAAAATCTCTGTGCAATGACTAGTTATATTTGAGTACACCTTAATAAAAAAGAAACTTCACATAGCAAAAGACAACTAGTAGCGAGTGCTAAATATCATATAGTTATATTTCAAAAGAGTGTAAAAGGTTTTTTGCTAATTTGTACTCAAATGTGGGATTTTGCAATAGTGCTCGAGTTTTTACTTGACATTTGAACTAGCCAATACTCAAGCATTTTTTTTTTAATGCATCTGTCCCAAATTACAGGTCGTGAATTATCTTCATGATAAGAACGAAAGTAAAAGCTTCAGACTTTTATCTTCAGTAGCTACTGTGGCAAAAACAAACAAACGAAAAAGTCTGGAGGATCTGCACTTTGAAACTGGTTGCCCTTTCCTCTTACCATCTGGATGCCTCCTTGTTTTTGTTGTCACTTAAGATGATCCTCGTCATTATTACACCGTAAAATGAATTTGTTATCAATGTGATGACTCCCTAATGGCAATGCATATTGGAATATTATTAATTAATGCTGTGATTAATATTCATTCCTTCATTTCTAATGACACAAGGCATTAAATCACCAGAAAGCTGTTGCTAAATAGCAATGTCCCACACCAATTGACCTTGCTCTAAATGTCTAACCCTCAAGCTCATTCCTCAGAGAATAGTGAGACAGACGTGCACACACACAGAAAATCTTTCCCCTCGACTATTTCTTGCCCCCCTCTTTATGCGACAGTTGGCAGAGCGGAAAGCAGGCCTCTCGCAGCAGGAAGACGGGAAGGCGGCCAGTCGAGTGGGCTCGGGCCAGCTAGCAGTTCCTCGTCACAGGGAGAGGGGGTGGTTGGACAGGCGGACACATACGTGCGCGCACACACTCGCATGCAAAAGAAACGAGAGCAGATGCCTTTTTCTTAGCTGGCAGAGCCGCCTTTCTCCAAGCAGTCTGGTACGGCTTTTCTAAAATAAATAAATAAATAAAATAAAATAAAGTGGCAGAGCAAGCGGCTGTGATGTTTGCCCGGTTTATTTGTTGGGGGTGTTTACTCAATTATGTCATTCTGCCCAAACGGAAGTTTTAACAACCCAGCCCCTCCACCCCACAGCCATGCTGTGCCTCTGCGTGGATTTATCTATATGTATAATGCATATATGTGCCTCTAGAAGTGTGTCAGGAGAGAGAATGTCTGCTTTAAGGGCTTTTTATTTATGTTTTTTAAAGATGGCAGTGCAGTAAATTGCACTCAGGAGCATTACCTAGCGACTGAGCTACTGATCTCTGAAGGCGTCTTTAAACCTCTCATCCACTACTTCCAAACAGAACCAGACTGTACCTGAAGAAGAGCCAATTTATGCTGTGTTTATTGCACATTAGGATGGCTTTAGACCATGGGATAATAAACGGAGGGATGGGGAAATGTAATACAAAAAAATCACTCCAGGGCATCTATTCAGTTTAAGTAATTACTGTATGTAGTTTGAGTTTAAGCTTTCCTTTTCAGATAGTTTTTTTTTTTTTGCTTGTACTCTAAGAGAAGATAAGAGCCCCCCCCCTCCTTTTTTTTTTTTTTTACTGGCTTTCTAACAGTGTCTTACAGTGTTTGCATTATATAAAACCCATTCTCAGACTTCACATTCTTTGCTTTCTTTTAAACAAAATATTCATAATTTCTTTATCTCTTAAGCACACACTGTTTTTTGCTCTTTCCCCACTCCCATTCACTTGCACATAAAATACTTATGTTTCTAAGCCACGTAGCTTTTCTTTCCCCCCGCCGTTTCCTTCACGCACAAAACAATGCTGCTTTTTTTCAAAATCTTTTGCACGCACACGGTTTATCCTTCTTACTTATCTCGCATTGAGGAAGATGAGATGACTTCAACAGTTTTACTGCCCAGTGTAGTTAATAGGCTTATCCTCTAAGCAGACATTTACACTAAATGTTTCTAGAGCAGACGTTGGCCCCTAATGAGAAAGCAGTGTGTGGCTGGTCCCATATCCGCTGGATGAAGGATGCAGTTTATTTAACAGAGATGCCGAGTCCTTAACTTTCAACACGCTAATTTAAAACTTTAGCATCCCTCAAGGCAGACAACCTACTTTGAGTTTTAGATGAGTTTGAATGTGTCACGTTTATACGTCCTGCTCACCAGTGGAAGCACCAGATAATTTAATGGATCGCTCTCAATTTTGGAATTGAGAAATTGTGCGGCGTTCCTCCCTTCTGGCTTTGTTGTTTAATTTTGTTCCGTATCCATTATTTAATTCTCGTCCTGTGGTTCTGAACATATCTGGCGCGCTGAACTGAGTTTGTTTTGATAGACTCACTGAAGGCATTGAGGAAGTTGCTGCAAACCGAAAGTCAACGAGTTCAGTCTTAGTGGGTATTTAAAATACAGTGTGTGGTTGCTGCCCTCCATGGAAGGATCGAGCTGAGGGGGCGCAACACTTAGAAACAACATGAAATAAAGCAGTAAAAATGTAAAAGTATTTGCAAAAACAGAGGAGCTGTGTGTTAAGCAGGTGGATTATTTTTTATTGCATGTGGGAGGCTGAGCTGTGGTACGACCTGAGGGAAGCTGCTCCACTGCAGACACAAAACTGGACACCTAGGGTGTTTATCACACCTCCAGGCTGTGTTTTATCCCTCTGCCCTGAAATTGGATTTGAAAATACTCACTTGAAAATAGTTCAGTTATTGGGGCTTTGGTCAGAACCATGCTCACGCTGTGTTATCAAGTCCTTGGGTACATTCCCCACCAGGCCACTTATATTATCTTATATGTTACCGTGCTAAAGACATGCTCAGCTCTTAATGGAGGGAGTTGTACACATCGTTCAGTGTACTTTGCACAGTTCGCTCAAGTTTAATTAATCAGCAATTCGAATCAGTCCCCAAAACCTGAGCCAAATAATTCTGGCTTGATGCACTTGATTAGCAACAATTCCTTGTCAGCGGAGAGCACAGCTGAGGTTGACAGATGCAGTGTATTTAACAAGGTGACATTTTATCCCGTTGAAAGATTGTTTGCTTTGCCCGGCCCAGGCATTGTTTTCCAAAAGCAAGCACATTACACCGGCACAAAGTGTTTTACTTGTATCGGAGTGATCAATAATTCAGCAAAATGTGTTCATTATCGTGCTGTTGTAACCTGAGAAAGGAATTCAATTTCAAGTGCGCTAAGTATTGTTTGTTCAAAGGATCGTTTATTCAGAGCAGACAAATCTCGCCGAATGATTTTTTTGGAACGGCTGTTCGAGAACAAACAAAACTGTGTGTGTGTTTCTTTTTATTTATTTTATTCTTGAATAGCTGACAGGCATCTGGTTATTATTTTCTATTGACAGCTTGCAATAACAACTGTTGAAATGATTGTGAGTGCATAATAATTTAAATGGTATAAAAAAAGCAGAATGACGGTGGAGATTTGAAAAGGCTCACAGTGGATGACAGGCAGCGACAGCACCTGCTGAAGATAGTCGAGGCTTGAAATCAATACTTCGTCAGTTTGGATTTTTTTCTTTGGGAAAATAATTTCCCTAGTATTATGTTTTATATAACACCAATAATAATAATGCAACGAGTAATAAGTGGTAAATGGCTTGTATTTGTATAGCGCTTTATTAGTCCCTGAGGACCCCAAAGCACTTTACACATCCAGTCATCCACCCATTCACACACTGCAGACGGCAAGCTACGTTGTAGCCACAGCCACCCTGGGGCGCACTGACAGAGGCGAGGCTCCTGCTAAACACTCACGCTTTGTGCTCTGTTGTCGTCATCAACTCCTCCGGGAGTCAATTCTTACCTGCTAAATTCTTCACTGCTGAGTCCTATGGGCTTTGTCTGTCTGCTGTTTGGTGCCTGTCTGATTACATTTTACATGACCGAGAAGCTAAAACCTTTTTTTTCTTGTGGTATTTTTGGTAACAACAACAGCAACAACGACAACAACAATAGAAAAACCTGGATAAATTCTTTCTTTCTTAGAAAACATGCAAACTGGCATCTAATTCTAAAACACCTATTGGAAAAAATATTAATATTTATACAGTTATTTAGTTTTCTGTAGTCTGTTAGATGGGTGTTATTACGGTGGCCGTGAGAGGTCAAACGCACTGCAACTTAAAAAAAAACCAAAAAGCTTTAAAAGCGCAAAATACAAAACTAAACAAAATGGAAATGGTACAAAAAATGTTGTAAAAACTCACAAAAAGTGTGTTTTTTTTTTTTTTAATATAATAAGAAGTGTTTTGGGGAGACAACAACATGACGGATCAGCTGTGGAACACATGCTAATAGCAAACTTGTATCTGTAGTATAATATGAATCATGCGGTTAAAATAAACATTACCTGCACAGCACCGACGAATCGTCTGCTTCTTTAAAGTGTCTCAGTGGAGTCCTTCGCATGTTTTGGTTTCTGTCACTTCTCATTATCTGTTCTGGTGATTTCTTTAACTCGCAGTGCATTTGACCTCTCAGAGCCACCGTATATTATTTATAGTTTTTCAAATGTAATTGAATAAAATTACAGTAACACAAGTAGTAAATGGGCCCCAGTTATGTAGGGCTCTTCCTCATTTTTCTTCACTTATTCACCACTTCTATGTCAATAAACTTAACTTAGGGTTTCCTGAGTAAACGTTTAAAAAAGAACAAAGAAAAGAACCATTTTCTTGTCGCTTCCAGATAGTGACACTGGTTAAACTCTATTATGAATTTCTAGTTGTTTGGCAAGCTCTGTGATTAGGGGTTTTATAAAGTGGCCATGTCTTTATGTAATTCAATACTGCAATATCATCTGCAGTCCATTAGCTTGTATGCTTAACTGCTTCTGAAGGCCACAGCTAATTTTTAAGGGCCATGACTTCCTGCTCCATTCGTGGGTTATTATTTATTTTAAAAAAAACAAAAAAGTTTGAGCAACTTTAATTTCTCTTTTCCTCTAAACTCAGACTGTTCACCTACATGCAATCAAAGCCTGCAGCATGATTGATCAATAGATGACAAGCCAGAAAGCTTCCACCCCTGGCCTGCAGATGTGCAGATATCTTATTATAGAGATAACATTATCTCTTACGTGGAGCTGGGGTTCTTAATAAAACAGAACACTAAACTACTTTTACGATGATTAGGTGACTTTAAAGGCACCCACTGAAGGTCTTGATGACAGTATAATCTGGCAACGCTGGCTTCTGGGAATGCAGTGCACTGTTGTGAATGTTAACAGAATCTGAGGACAAAGATGCGTCGTAGAGATGAAGATAATAGAGCTGCTAAGGCTTTTAGAGCCCCTCCTTTTACATTACACATTTTGTGTGGTCTTAAAATGAGACTATTGATTAGGAGGATGAAACCACCAAGTGAGCAGAGGCTGTGTGCGCGTAGAAGGGTGAAAAAACAATTTCTAACACGTCATCGTGACAGACGGCGAGTAAAAGAGCCAAATTCATTGAGTTCGTAATAAAAGAACACTTTAACCTGAGCTTCACGTGTCTCACATTATGTCAAATCCTGCAGACACAAGACACAAATCAGTAAAATGAGTCCTCTGTTCTGAATATCTGCGTATCTGTCCAACCCGCTACACACACACACTCTGTAAAGCAGGCGGTGTGTATTAGCTAATTAAATCAGGCTGAAAAAGCATCTGGGCTGCGGGTTGTTCTGATAACCGTGTGGACGGCTCCACTGAGAGCTCGTCATGTGGATTTCAGGAAGTTTCCCTGGAGGTCCCTCTTTTGTTGGTTGTGAATGAGGGCTGATAAGCAGGGCACCAAACATCACCCGTGGAGAATGAGGGTTTGGGTGGCGGTGTGGGGGCGCGACGGCGGTGCAAGACAAAGACTGTTAGATGTAACTGCCAAGGACATAAAGCCGCACTTCCAGTTCTGATTGATTTCTTCCCCCAAAGTCGACGATGCTCAGCCAGTTACGGCTTGTAAGGAGACTGCGTCTGTCTCTCAGTCCCTTTCTTTGTCACCGCGTCTTTGTGCCCGTGTCCTCAGTCACAGTACAACATGTGCGTTTACATTTTCAAGGGCTCTCAAGATGCATCTCCAAGCTATCAGAGGCCCTGATATACCTATAACTAGTGTTCCGGTTTATCCCACTGGTGCTGGATCTGTGTGGGATAGTCAAGCAGTACGATTACATGTGCCTGTAATTTGGAAACAGCTGAAGTGGTTTCTTTTCTCCGGGTAACAGTGGATTCTCGCCAAATTTACAAGTAACTGTGTTTTTAAAAGATGGCACAAAGCTTGCAGTGCAGCTGTTTGATGGAATTGTAAGCTATAATTGTGAAGGGTGGGAAAAGTAGGTCTCTTTATTTGTTGGGGTCTCACTGTTTTGGGGAGGTTTGAAAAGGCCATGCCTAGCTTTACTACAGTGCACTGATCTGACCTCGTGTTTTCTTCTCAGGCATCTTCTATTTCAGTTAGTAGAGAGGCCTCAAGGCCAGCCTGGCTTCTTTCTCATTTGGGAGATAGTAAAGCACCTAACTGTATTGCTTTGTCTGGATAGAGAGTAAACATAGAAGAGGAAACAAAAAATTCAGAACTGAGATTCATGAGCTCGAGACACACGATCTCTTTTTTCTTTTACATCAAGTACCTTTGCAGTAATTAGTCTGATAATTTTTTAATTTGCTCTAGAATGATCATTTCTGCATGAGTGAAAAGATTTCCATATGATTGCATTCAAATCACGCCATGCAGAGTCAGACTGGAGCTAAAGCCAAGACGATCCATCAGATATTTGAATGAGAACATTAGAAGTTTATTAAATTCATGTACATTTGCATTGTGGGGAAGAGCTCATATTGAAACGCTAAGGGACATTTCCCACCAAATTATTGTCACACTATTGGACGTGCACATTATCTAAAATATCACTATACGCTGTATCATTAATGTTTCCCTTAATGGGAACTAAAGGGCCCAGCTCGAACCAGAGGAAAAAACAATTTCTAGAAACTTTGTCAGAGAACCTTCCGGTCATACGCAGTATATTTTTGCACTAATATTGCCATCCTAGCTCTCCATTAATCAGTACGTTATCTGTAAGTGTCCTTTCTTAATGACACTAAGGATATTTGGCATTGAAAACGACCTGCATACAGTGCGTTGTAGCTATAACCTTCTTGTTTTAGCCCTCTGTTTTCTTCTGTTTAAGCTTTGTGTGTCTGTTTGTGCAGGGAGAATGAGGTCCTGAAGGTCCAGCTGAAGAAATATGTGGGGGCGGTACAGATGCTGAAGAGAGAAGGAAGCCAAGGCAATGACGGTAAAATACACACACGCACACACACACACGTGTGCGCGCTCTCTCCGTGCATCATTATGAGCTGAAATTAGATTTCATATCAGCGTCCCAGTCCATCTATTTTGCTTTCAAACAGCAGCGCTCATGGATGCAAACAGCAAAAAATAAGGTCATCGGTTTTCTTTCATATGCCAGATCAGTTCTGGTGCTTTTCTCAGGGGCTCTGATGACTACCCTCTATTTTTACAGTTCGAGACCCTGTCAGACAGAGAGAGCCGGTTTCCCTCTCAGTCCTGCTCACTTTCATTTATCCAGAGTTTTAGTTTTTGAAAAGATTCGGTATCTCTGACTTTGTTTTTGTGTTGCGGAGGGATGTTAGCGAGGCTTTGTGTGAAAACTAGCAAGATAAGCCTCTGTTGTGTCAAATGCAAATAAAATGAACACTGCAGATAACAGAGGGCCATATATTAGGTCAATTGCAATCTATGGGACAAAAGGGGGAGTGGTTATCTCTAAAACCCAGAGGGTTCACTGAGTTTTTTGTGCTTTTGTTCGGTGCATCTTTTCCCTATTAAATTCATGTTTTATGATGTTTTTCTTAACAGTAACCCTTCTAATAATGCACTACAGCGTCTACTCTACACTATCACCAACATGAAACCTGAGCCTAGATGAATATTATCTTTATTTTGAGGAAAATTCAATTTGTATTAAAATGTGGGTCTTTTTAATTATTTATATCAGTGATAAAACATGTCAGCATCCGCACTATAAAGTCCAATGACCAGATGGACAGTTAGGCCCAACGATACACGGAAAAGTCAGTTTGTCTGTGAGCAATGATGTAACCATGGGTGATAAATCAGCCATAGTGTGCCTCAGCCTCAGTACCTTGACTAAAACATTAAAAAGGCTTAACTTTGCATTATATTTAATTAACATTGAAGCTATCATATGACTTTTAAAACTGGAGGGTTAATAACTAGTTAAAGGTCGTCTGTCCTTAGCAATAATAAACTGTTTGATTCATGAATATGTTGAATCTGCCTTTTATTCTGTGAACTGTAGACACTTGAAACTGGGAAAAAAAAGGGTGGCCTTCAGACTAAAACGTGTGGCCTTCCACCGAAAGCAACACATTTCAAAGGGGCAGCTTTTACTTTGAAGGCGAACTTTGTCCTTTTGTTTGTGTCGGAGTTTCATTACAGGTTTGCAAACTCCTCCATGCAAACTATGGGCGACCATGGAAACCTGCTAGCAGCCAAAGAAATTGCAAAGAGGTTTTTGGCGCAGCACCGTATACCTCTTTGAAACCAATTTGACTTCGCATTAGCAAGGAACCACCAGCAGCCGCTCGCCATCCAGTCACAAAATAAACACTTCCACCTCGGGATCGTGGTCACAGACTGAGGCAATCATTGTATATTGCATATTTAAACTTTGGACTATACAATTTTTGTGCAAATTGGAGCAGTAAATATTCTAAAATATTTGACTCAGGTCTCTAAAATAAAATATATGAACATATTTAACAACATTATTTTCTAAGTTATATTCTCTCCGGTCCGCTCACAGTCCAAAGACATGCACTTAGTGGGGGTAGGTTAATTGGAAAATTGCCCATAGGTGTGAATGCAGGAGTGAATGTGAGTACGAATGGTTGTCTGAGTCTGTGTTAGCCCTGTGATGGACTGGCGACTTGTCCAGGGTGTGCCCCGCCTCTCGCCATATGACAGCTGGGATAGGCTCCGGCCCCCGCGACCCTGATAAAGGAAGTGGAAGCGAATGGGATACACTGATATTTTTTGTGTGTTTCAACTTGTCATATTTGTTCAATCCAGCATGAAATTGAAATAAAAATGGGATTTTTTCATTTTTGTGACTAATCCCACGATAGTGTTCTACATGCTTTTGTTTACAGTAGTGCATAATTCTGCTATTTATCATGTAGAAATTGTCATTAGTTGCCTGTTTTTAGTTAGCTTGTACACAAATATGGGACTTTGTGGGCATGCTGGCCTTTTAGTTTTATTTTAAGTTATGAGTACTCAGGCAGATACATTTTTGATTTATCTGTTCCAAATTACAGAGCCTGTTTCATTTTTAAGGTATGAAATGGCAGCGAAAATTTTCAGGCTTTTATCTCTGATAGTCTTTGAGATATTCATGTTCAAACATTGCCTCAGATTTCAGTGTGTGAATAAAATGCCTGAAAGTCGGTCGATAAATCACTTTTTTAAAAAAATGGATCTCGAAAACTATTTGAAATATGAAGCTAAAGTTTCACAGCACTCATGTTCAGGCTTTGCACCATAAGTTTTTGATCTAATCTTCTAAATATTGGCTGATTTTGGATGGAATGACCCCTGCATGAAACTGGATTTTGTTTTCTTATCATGCAGTTTTAATCTCAATTGCAATAAAAGAAATCTGATGGTTTTTAAAAACTCGTTTTATATTAATTACGAAAAAGATGCTTCTATTCAGAAGAATTCAACTGATGATCATTGAGAGTCTGCGGTTGTTAAGCAGGCCCGGACCTGTGCGAGTTCGGCCTTCAACATCATCAGTCATGTTTAAAACATCACAACAGTTCACATTTCATCTTTCAGGTTCCTGCAATTACTGTGTTCAGCCCGTCAAACAGGGCCGCCTGAGCGGCTGACACTGGAGACCATGGCGGGGAGGAACCGTACGATGAGAGATGATTGGAAAGAGCAATGGTGATTTCCTTACGCGTGTGCATTATCAGGAAATAGCCCTCACCCGCTGCAGTTTCTCAATCTGTGTTTCCTCCTCACTTTGTGGCTTCCTCTTGTTTCTTTTGCACTCTTCTTGTTTTGCCGCCACTCATTACCTTACCTGCTCGTGTTGACTTTTCAGTTTCTTGTCGTTTGTACCATTTCTCTCTCCTCTCCACCCATCCACACTCCCGCTCGCTCCATTCACACCACCGTCGTCCCGACAGGCATAGTAATTCCCCCTCCGCAGCGGCGTCTAAATGATTTCATCCTCCCTTGCCTCTGTCTTCTCCTGCTAATGATGCGCCTCGTTCCATCGTGCTTTGATGTCGACTACCAGAGCCTGCCGTTGTGCGTTGGGAATGAAGGAGGCAAAATAACATGCGAGGAGTTTAAGGGGAGCAGAAAATCACGGCTGCTGGGGGGTTTCAATTGATACACAAGCACCCCCTTTTTTTATGAGCTGTCAGCATGTTTCCCCCTGATCAGTGTGCTGCATTTTTGAAACGTCTCCTGTCTAATGATAGCGAAGCAGACTTGATCTCTCAAATGCTCCTCAGGCGCTGTCAGACCCACTGACATCCCACAAAAGATGGTTTTCCTTTCCTTCTGTTTCAGAGAAGCGATAATTGGTGTTTCCATGTGTGATGCTGTCTGTCCCTGTTTGTTTGGGGGGATATCCCCACACCACTTATACTTGGATATGAAGCAGTGCGATTTTATTACAGAGTGTGGATTGCAAATCATTTCACATGCATGAATGCTGTTTGAATATATGCATATGTTGCATAAGTGGTAGATATACTAGACTTGTACATAAGAGAAAAAGCTCCTGTTTTAATTTATCACTGACTTATGTTGAGTTTACTTCCTGCTTTCATTTCATTCCCACTTTTTTGTAAGGATAGTCTGACCTTTCTCCTTGTTTTTCCCTTTGCTTCAATGTTTTGTGGTGGAAGTCTTCCTTTGGTTAGTTTTTGTCATTCTGTGGACGTTACTTGCAGGATTTGGGTCTTGATGAGGTTCATTTCTGGTTTATCCCTGGATTTTCTTTAGTGTCAAGAACATGGTTTACTACTAACATTATCGGGTTCATCACCATTTGTAGTGATGCTGAACCTCTCTAATATGTGTCAGAGAGGTTGTGTTTCCGTAACAGCTCTATAAATGTATAAAAAAACAGTCTAATGACCAATCACTACCATTCATTCCTGGAAGTTCTCCCAGTGAATGAACATTTGAGGTCTAAATCTATTTCTCGCGGGCGTTACGCAGGTGAGGGAAAAGGGGGGAAAAAAACCTTTCCCTGACAAGCATCAATGAGAGATTTCGATTCTCAGCGGAGGGAGATTTACTTCTTTATTTATTTTTACTGCCAGCCTCAAACAATTTCAAACCTTTTCATTGATCTCTGGGCTAATGTACGGCAGCATAATCCTAAAATGGAGCGCACTAAAGTCTCCTACTTTTTGACCTTGAATTAAAATTCCAAGTTAAACCTTTTTACTGATTTTAGTAAAAGGTTTTTATTTGTTCAGAACATTTTTGAAGATTACCAGCTGAAAGAATAAGTCAGATAGTGTGACAAAAGCTATAAGAATACTTCGACCTCCAGTAAACATTCATTTAATGGCCCAAACAGCTTCTAGCGCCCTGGTCTCTGGGTCTTGAATATTTCTTGTGCAGAGATGTTGCAGGTTGATGTCTTGCAGTGATTTTCAAATAATATATTTACAGTAGTGAGATTGAAAGCTAGTTTTTGCTTTGGTTTTAAGACATTTGTAAGATATGCAAAACCCCCAAATTCATTCTTTCACTGTAGTTTTAGCGTCACCCTCTTGAATCACTGTCACGTATCTGAATCTGACCTGCGTGAATATAGATCTAGATCCAAAATGAAAGGGAAAGGGATTAGTCAGATTGGATGTGAATAGAGTCAGGGATAAAAGGACCTGCTTGAAAGTGAAGCCAACCAAACGGAGAGATGCCGCTGGCGACGGTTATGATGCCATACACACTTTAAGCTAAGGGCAAGTATATTCGGATCCTCTTAGGGTAATCTAATACCCAGACCAATACAGTGGGGCGCTACTCAACCCCATTAAACTGACCCAATTACAATCTATTTGTTTGTGGCCTTACTTGGGGAATGTGATGCATCTAGGTTACTCAGAACTGATTTGACTCGAGCATATCTAGTTTGGTTTTGAGTACATTTATTCTGAATTTCTGTGCTACAGGCAGCAGGCAGTGCAGTGACCTGCATCGTGGAACATATCAGGATCAGAATCATTTTATTGTCATTGTGGCAAACGCACAACAAAATGCCAAAAATACTGTAATGCACACTGACATATCTCATAAACTATTGTCAAGCTAGTCTTTATTAAAGCATGTGGCTCTTCTCTCCAACTATACAGGTGAGTTCAAAAAGAAAGCTATGGTGGTGGCAGTCTGTTCTTAACTGTAGTGAGCGGGTGAAAAATAGTGAGTTAATGCTGGTACTGTGATGGATTGATGTGGTGTGAAGTAGAGCAGGGCGATATGACCAAAAATATTTATCACGCTATACATTTGAAAATTTGCGATAACGATATAACTGACGATATAATTGACACTAGACAAAATATTTTACAACTCCACAACTTTATTAGTGCAAAAAACCCCATCAATGTATTTTCACTCAAACAAGCAGCTGTTTGTTATGTGCATTAAAGTTATATAAAAATGTAACAGTGCAAATACAAACTCCTTGCTGACAGTTTAACCAAAAGGCATTTCCAGTGGAAACTGGCCGACATATCCTCAGCATAACCATGTATAATATCCACAAAACTTAAAAGAGGTTATACACACACAATAAGGTAATATTATGTTGAAGCACAGTACGTATCACTCCGCGGGGCTCTGCCTACGGTAGCCGTAATGCTCCGACAATCCATCAAGCGGTGCGGGTTCGTAGCTTAGCAAAGTCGTACTGAAACATTTGACAGATTTTCGAGTGCCGTGTACATAAAATCGTTTCGAGGTCAGTAAACACAACCAGAATTCATACATAAGGCACACGGGATTATAAGGGGCGCTGTCGATTTTCAGAAAAATCAAAGGATTGATTTTAAGTGTGCCGTATTTTCCAAACAACACGATAATAATGACAGCCCGCTAGCATGCGCTACCAAAAATAGTGCTTTGTTGTTTATCTGACGGACGAAAGCTAAACCAGTTTCACACCACTGAAGCTGCAGCATTTTTACAAACCAATTCTGGTTCATCCGTTTCATTTAACGATCCGCTTTCGCTCTTCTCATTCTGCGTCGCCGCCATGTGCGTATGTAAACATAGGCACTGCGCATGCGCGTTTTACCCATATTCTATCGCGATATGTCATTTTCCTATCGTTGCCCAAAATTACACCGGTATTACCGCGAACGGTATGATATAGCCCAGCCCTAGTGTGAAGTCACATGATGAAATCAGGGGCTTGACTGAATTACAAAAACTTTACATTTCCCGGAAAATGGATGCTTTCTCACTTGACGTGTGATATTGTTTCATTGTCCCAGGTGGAGGTTTTATGCCTGGTCACTCGCTGATGTTTGACTGACTCCTTTACCTGAGGGAACGGCCTCTCCGAGGGGGGTCAGTAAATGAATCTGGGCAGATGTGGGGATTCTGGGAGTTTCAGCGCCACTAAGATAACTGATGGTCCCCTGTGGGCCAGTGAAACTGGCTGATTTCATTTATTAAGGAAAAAAAGCTATTCAAGCCTACCTGGCTCTATGTGGAAAAAATAATTGCCTGTTAAACCTAATAACTGGCTGTACTACCCTTGGCAGCAAGAACTGCAATCATGCTTTTGACATAGTTGACAATGAGTTTTCCACATCATCATTGCGGAGGAATTTTGACCCACTCTTCTTTGCAGATTTTTTTCAAATTCAGCCACACTGGAGGGTTTTTGAGCCATTCTACTTGTCTGCTTATCTCATTGTCTTTCTGCATAACTCAAGTGTGCTTAAGCTTTAGGACATGAACCGATATCCAGATATTCTTCTTCAGGATTTCCTGGTAGAAATCATGGAACTGCTATGTTAGGTTTATGCCAGACGTATTGGGACTTATAAATGTGAAGGAGTTACCTTCTTTAGCTCTCTTTAAGCCAGCTCTTTTCTGATTGGCTGGCTAGTCTTAACAGTTGGTAGGTGAAGCTTGGTGCAAGAGGTGTGTCTTCAAGATTATTGAACCCGGTGTTCAGACAAACCATCCTACTTTGGCAAAACGTCCTACCGTAAGTAGTTTATGCACATTTCTGCTGTCACAGAGTAATTCCAGCACAAATTTAAGTACGGTTTGCCACTTAACTTTGCCCATCAGAGTATGCTTGTAGCCCATATTCTCAAAGATAGGAGGGTTCGCCACTTAATATCGTGTTGTGCGCATGCATAGAAACAACGGGTAGGATGGTTTGTCAGGTAGGATGGATTCCCAGAACACTGACTTTCCGATCTATTTGCAGGTATAGCAGACAATAAATGAAAATTTAAAAAGTAGAGACCAGATGGGAGAACACGCTTTTTATTCATGACAAACTTTGACATAAGAATATATAGAATACAATAAAATACATATAATAGTATACACATGACAGAAACAAAAGTAAAGCACAGTTATTCCCTTCATGATTTAAAAATATTTACAGTGTGACTCCTACAATCCTCCAGCCCACCTCTGCAACTGCAATATAATGATTCCTACTTTTCTACAGCCCGTTCTGTCCAATCCCCTACACCTCCTCATTTTTGACTTCTTTTTTTTTTTCATTTTTGCATGTCAGCTGTGTTTTCCCTCCACGAATTTTACACGGATGGCATCCCGGCACTTTGATTCATTCTACGTTTTGCCTGTCTCTGCGTACGTGTTTAATTCGCCCATAAATAAACCCACCGTGGACAGCAGCTTATTCATCTCCAATAAGGAAATGGATTACATGGCCATTTAAAACCCAATAAGCTTCCCTTGCTGTGCCTTGCTCCCTTCTCCTTCCTCTGACAGCCAGCAGCCTAATGAGTGAATGAGAGGCATTTGTCACTGCTGCCTGGCCTAATAGGAGTGTGTAACTTATTCATTACACACATAGATCTGCATTTGCTGGCCTTGTGTGTGCTACACTTTGCCCTTGTAGGGCCCCGGGGAGGTCGGTCATCTTGCTGAGAGCTGTCAGCTGTGTGTGTGTGTGTGTGTGTGTGCCCTGTGCTTTTGTTTGTCTGCATAAACCTGCCTTCTGTATGCATAAAAGTGTGAAGCCGTGCTAGTACAAACTTTTGATTTGTGTGTGTGTGTTAATATGGAGGTGGACTTTGATTACTTGTTAACAAATAAGCTGCTGAGTGTGTTTGGGGGGGTTAATGTGTGGAAAGCAGGTCACAGTGACAAGAGGGGAGTCATAATTTGAAAATTTGTGTTTAGCTATGTGTTTTTTTTGTGCATATGTGTGCACATTTACATAATATACTCTCGTATTTGTGCTAATTGTCTTTTCGAGTATCATATCCCCCCCGTGTGAGTGTAGGTGAGACGTGGTGTATATGGACGTTAGTGTGAGGAGACTAAATTAAACTGTGCATTAGCGGCTGTAGGTGGATATGAAACTGTTGTAACTGGTGTGGTTTATGTTATAAAGTTATTCGCGTCCCAGTAGGCCCACCGTAAAAAGCGCAAATGATGAGTCATTCTCTATGTGAATTGAATTTAATTGTGCCCACACGTACAGCCGGAGCTTCAGATCATAAGAAGAGAAGCCAGGCGGCAGCTCGCATTGTTTAGCCTTTTAGGTCTTCATCCAACAGCTTGGGCATGTTTACTGTCTCAGAGGTGTGAGGGACTTTCATTTATTCAGCAGAGGGTGGTCTGTTTGTATGTGTGTATACGACAGTGGATTTAACACACTGCTTATTTACCTGGCACGAGAGAGGTGACATTGCGTATTGTTTGTCACAGGTGGGGCCAGGTGGTCAACGTCGGAGTGAGCGCGGCACCTTCGTGCGCGCGCGTATAGATTTATGCGTCGGCAGCGTCATATCTCGCAGGCGATTCCATGTGGGCGCAGCAGGGGTGTGTGACAGATTTCATCACCTGGACGGATCGGTGTTAATGAACATTTTAATCATCTCGCTGAGTGCCAGAGCCTGCTGGGTGTCATCATCCGCCTTTCCCAAAGATAAATATGGAAGGGCACTGCTGAAGTGGGAAAGCACTCCAGCGGGGTGTGGATTCCCATCAGAGACGTTTTTTGGCTCTCGGGCAACCAAATCGAAGCGTTTGTTGGAGCTTTTGCTATTTTGTTGCAAGATTTGATAACCCAAACATTTCTGTGTTTGGTTGTGTTCGCTGCAAGCTGTTAAAATGTCACAAAACAAATAGATAAACATGATTTTCACACACCAGTTAAATGTTATTCGGCTGTTCTGAGCAGTTCCCAAATTCTTTTTAAAAAATACATAAAACCACAGCCTTCTAGCTTTTAGTGGAAAAAAATGTTTTTACAGTTAACTCAGACTCAGGTGAGGAATGAAAATATGTACTCAGGTACTTTCATTTCTAGCTCTAATAATCCTTTTTTTGATTGTTGTACTGTTGTGTTACATTACTAAATTGTTGGGTTCTCATATAGTGCTTTTCTACTCTGTCTAAGCACTCAAAGTGACTTATACAGCTTGCCTCATTCACACCGATTCATACAAGAATCATGCTTTTAAGTGCTTTCTAACATTTAAACACACTTAAACTCTGATGGATACATTGGAGAGCAACTTGGGGTTATATTTGACTGCAGCAGCCAGAGATTAAACCACCAACCTTCCGATTAGTAGCTGACCTACAACAGCTAAGTGCTGCTCAGTGTTCAGTACAGTTTCTACACACTTTTTATTACTATGTGCATATTAGTATTGTACAACACTTTGGTTTACCAGGTGTGTTTTTAAAGTGCTATATAAATAAATGATGATGACATGTATTCACACCAAGATGCTGCACATGGACAGCAAGAGCACTCTGCATGTTTGAGGAGTCACAGAACTAAATATGAATACAGGAACATTAAGAATAAGTGGGTAAACAGAATGGTCAGTGATGACCACCAAGGTTCAACAACCCAAGAAAAGAGCAGCGCCTTAAAGAAGATGAGCTGCTCACTGCTTGTCAGTGTTTTTGATTGACAGCTGCTCGGTTATGGCAAAAATCATACGACCGAGGAGATGACAGTTATTTTATTCGACTGATCGTCCATTCCTCCTGCTAAAATGTTCTTTTTAGCAGTGTATTTGCTTGAATCTGTTAGAGCTTTTGTTTCTTTTCATAAATTTTGTTGATTTTGTTGACCACCATCATCTCTGGTGGAGATGAAGCGATCCCCAGACCTTGAAGCACAAAAGAAAATGAGAGCGTCGTTACAAAAATGACTGAAGTACAAGAATAATTCTTCTTTATTATCTTATATTGTTTTAACAGTCACTGAAAAACATATTTTTAATTGATTAATTAAAAAAATTCCCAGCCCAGAGGAACAGTAAGAACATTTCTCAGCGGTACTTGAGTTTGAAAATTTAAAAAGAAAAACATACATTTCAACTTTCAGTGAACAGTGTTTTCCTGCATCACATAAAGCACCCCACATACATGTAAAATAAAGAACTTTAAGTTCTTATGAGCTTTATTTAAAATCCCAACAACACCACGCACTTAGATTGTTTCATAAATACTTCACATTTGCTGCTCTCAGAGAGTCTTTAAATGTTCCCCAAAATAACTCTATTCTGTAAATCTACATGGAAGCTGAGATTTTGTACTTGTTTCAACTATCAAATCACCTTCAGAAAGGATCAGGAATGAGCTTAGTGAGGGATTTTCAGTCTTTCAGGCAACTGAGGCATTGTGTGGAAAATTTGAGAGCAACTCAATTTAAGGAGGACAGTTCTGATATTTGGTTCAATCCTCTGGAAGCTTTGTAATGGAGTGAGGCGCCCGTCTCTGAGACTGGATTAAGTTGAGAGAGAGAGTGGGTATGGGGTGTGAATAGAGACGAGTCAGAGGGAGTTGGAAGGCTTTAAGCGATACATCTGGAGATTCATCTCCTCTCTTGCCTCATGGTCTCTCATCATGTATCTTGCTATCTTTCAACCACATCGGCTTACTTGTATGTGAAGCTGCAAGGATCCTCCTTTCCTGCAACGATGCACTGACAAACTCATCTGCTCATAACAGATTACATCTGTTACGAGCTCGCCCGCCTGCCTGCGTGCCTTTCAGCCCGCGCATGACCTGGTGCTCTATTAGCCACTCATTTACCGTGTGACTGCCCGTGCTGACAACAACCCAGTGCCGACTTACTTTAACATGCTGCCTGGTGTCAGGAGCTAAACAGCCTGGGCAGCTGCAAGCAGATGTTGGGTACAGACATGTATCCCATTTGTTATGTCGGCTGCTGTTTTACTCGCATGTTTTTGCCTCGCCAGTGTCTGACGGTGCTGTGATGTAGCGTGACAATCAGGTTTGTGCATCACAAAGCACAGGAGGAAAGTTTTGAAGTTAAGCGCGTGTTTGTGTTTTGAATGACAGACGGAGACTTTGAGGTTGAGTGACTGTGGACTTGTTTAAAGGGGGTGGTTTTTAATTACTACAGCTGTATGTCGGATACCAGCGGCGGTTCCGCCGATTTCACACCTCCCACAGTTGCTGCAGTGCACTCTGGGTAGGAGGTGGAGGCTTACAAGCATACTTTAGTAGCAATAACAACATTGGCTCAGTTCATCAGTGCCCTGCGACAGCCAGCCTACGTGGTTTCCCACACACGGAGCTGATAATGAAATTGTTGGAGCATCTGTCACTTGTCCTTTCTCTCTTTATTTTTGTCCATCATGTCAGTGAGCATTTTGAACATTTCAGTTTTTACATTTCCTGTTATTGAAACTGCTCCGTCTGTGGCAAATAATTGAATTAAACACTCTGCAGGTTAAGTTTAAAAGGCACTTGCTGCTAGTAGCATAGTAATAGTATGCAGATCGAGTGTTTTAACAGATGCATGAAACTATACATTTTTAGACATAAGTTGTAAAGGCCGCCATTTTCTTTGTGAGTATTTATTACACGGCGTGCTGCGGGGAAAAGCCTGTTCTAACGTTTGAGTCTAAGGCTTATTTTTTTAGCACCTGACGGCATTTTTTTTTACTTCTCATCCGTAAATAATCTGCTCTTTCACGTGATTCAGTTTATTTTGAAAAGTCTCAACAGGATCTTGAGCTTTATTGTGAAAGGTTTATGTGGAACATAAACAAGCGGACATGCGATGCTGTTACCGTCGTTGTTGCTAACGACAACGCATAAAAACAGGCGCTTGTCCGTCCGTAGTGTGGTTATATAAAATATAAGAGAAAGAGAGAACTTTAAGAAATTAATATAGCCACTACAGTGACCATCAAAACGATGAAAAAATATTGCCGTAAACAGTTTATTTTGCGACACCACGAAACAAACGATAGCGTAAAATGAAACGATAGACGTTTTTATATTGTCATCTGATATATATCGTTATATCGAACAGCCCTAAGCAGCATCAGAAAAATGTAGAACTGTTGTGAACCATAAATGAACTGTACCTGACATCGTAGTGTTTAGATAAATTCGTTCGAAGTTTGCAGTAGGTAACCTTGATAGAGAACGTGCACTCCCTGTGCTCCTTATTAAGTTATTTTTTTTCTTCTGTCTTTTTGTTGTATTTCCACAGTTAATGGCACTGGGTGGAGAATTTCAAGAGCAGCTAAACAACCTCAGATACACATTTGCCTCTGCTTTAACTACAGGTTCTCGTGCTCTGATTAATAACTGGAGTTTATTAATCAGATTAAAAAGCAGTCAGTTTGATTGATTACAGTACATCTTATCTTATGATCAGTTTAATTACAGAGCTGTCAGAACAATTGCCTTACATATTAAATATATGGCTTTTGCTCTGTGACGTTGTACAGCAGCTTCTTTCCTTCAAGGCCAATTTTTAAGTAAGGATTGTTTTTTAAGGTCACAGACGTGGTCTTTATTACAGATGAGTCTGCCCAGAACACAGTAAGATCATTCATAGTTATGAGAATAAAATGTTTAGTCACAATAATAAATAAGAAACGCAGGTCATGTTGTTTCTTCATATTTAATCAACAAGACATATTCATCAGTTTTCTGATGATTTGTTTATGAAAATGGCTCTCACGTTTAGATAAAACAGATGTGCTTTGGTTTTAAATTAGAGTTGCAGTCTTCACAGACTATTAAATTTATGACAACCAAGTAAATTGTTAGCATGAGTGATAAGTTTGCATTTTGACCACAAGATCATTCATAACGAAAAAGTTAGTGTGTGGCTTTTCTCGGCAGTGCGCGCACACACGGACTGTTTCAGCAATTAATCAGATGTCTAAATCGTACAATATTTAATATTGTGTTTAATAAATGCTCCCAGCCTCACATGGATGCAGTAAAGCTGCAAAAATTCTATATTTAGGTTTATAATTTAGAGTCGATCACATTTGTGTTTGAACTACTGCCAGACGTGTTTAATCAGACACAAATCATGATAGTCGAGTGTAAAGTTCAGCAGATTTTAAGTTGTTGTTTTTTAATTAACCCGCAGTGGTCCAAATGTTTGGATCATTTAAACTCTTTTAATTTACAACCTATTTTTAGTTTATATCCTCTCTTAATCTATATGATAATTAAAATGAAAAGCATAGACTCAGATCAGTGGTTTACTTGCAAATGACTTAAAACAGACTGACCCTAAAAATCAGAGACCATGTTATCTCTACAGAAAGCACAGTTATAAACACTGATTCATCAAATGAGTTATGAATCCAACCCATTATGTGAACTAAATACTATTAATGAGGAACATTTAAAAATATGATTTTTGCTTTTAATTAAAACTCATTCATGTGTGCATGAAATCAACCAGTCCAGTTAGTGGGAATTACGGCATGTACGGTGTATATGGGTATGATTCAGCAGACTAATGCCCTTGCTCGCTAGGCGGAGAATTTATGGAACATCCATGGAAGATGCTTGGAATACTTTTACAAGAGTTTTCCTTTTTCTCTATCAAAGCTTACAGTCAGATAAATGGGTCAGAATCCTGTAATCTCTTATTGAGTTCTCTGTAATTCTTCTGTGCTACAAACAGAAGATTTCAGTACTTTTGTTTATATGACAGCTCCAGTTTTCCGTGGTAGATTTTATTGGAGAACAGCGTTCACTGCAGAGTCACAGTGGGATAATTGCACAGTGACATAGAACATAATTAGAATTAATTGGTGGGCACAAGGAAAAGAATGTCAAGATTGAAAACTAATGTCTTTATAATCCTCCTGGCTTTATCCACTGCCTTACATCTTCCCAGTGAGTACAGAGGGATGAGCTTTTATTCCTTGATAAGTGATATTACAAGATGCTGCAAAGGTCAGCGCTACAGTGCCACCACAAATTTCAGACAACAGAGCAGGTGTAGTCGGTAAGTGTGGAGTCGTGGAGTAAATGCTGCGAAAGTGCACCAAGATAACAGCTACAGAGGAAAACAAGTTGCAGTGCCGCTCACCAGCATCTCTGTGAAAATAATAGTAATAATAATTTAGCTTGGAGTGCCTTTCAAGGAACCCAAGTATGCTGCACAGAACAAAAGAATCATTCTTCTTGTCTCGTTTCAAATCGAGTCTCCAAACATGTGGGAGTAATCTGTTTTGAGTGATATGTCTCGGCTTGATTATGAGTTTTATTTTTCTTTTTTGGAGCACTGCTGGGATTTGGATATGAATATTTAGAGTCTTACACAGATAACTATCCACGCTTGTTTGGAGCCTTTTCATTCGAAACCCCATGGAGCCTTTGAGAAGCCGCAGCAACTCTCTGCTGAATAAGTGCCACCAGCAAACCAGCAAATCTCTATCTCTTTATCGCCGCCTCAGAGCACTTCACCCCCTCCCTTCGCAGCGAATCACCAGTCGTGTGGCTGTTCCTCTGAACTCCCCTCTGTACGCGTGCCTCTGTGTGTGAGAGTGCATGTTTGTCTGGTGTCTGTGTGTTCGGCTTGTTAATGTGCAATGTGATAACAGCCCAGCTCTATAAACAACTTAATCCTGCTTCTTATGTGCCGGAGAGCAATGCTCTCCGCTCTTTCAAAGACCCGCAGGCTTAAGAGGAGAGGTGAAGGTGAGCGGGGGTGGGTCTGCATATGCATGGATATGAGTTTGGTTGCATGGAAGAGGAGGTGAGCGTGAGCAGTATCAGGAAATTGTCAGAGGAGCATAGACTGGAATGAGCACGTCAGTAAAGAACTTTTTAAAAAAATTTGATTCAGTATTGCTGAGGAGCAAACTTATCATTTCAAAAGTGTAAATTTCACTGATTTTCTTCTATTTCTTCTCCAGAAAACCCCAAATAATACTAAATTTAATGTCCATAAAGTTTGGAGACGCTTTCCAACTCATGTTTGCGTCATGCCGTGCTTCTCTTGTTGATGGTAACTTATTAGCTACTCTGTATTTAATTTAGTCTGCAGGTGTGAAATTACTTTGTGTGCAATGTTCTGTGGTTAAGAGAGTCTCTTTGCTGAATCCCTCAAAAAGACCCAAATGCAGTAAAATTAAGGCAACAGATTGCCTTAATTTTACTGAATGCTTTTCAGTTTATGAACTTAAGTCCAGATTTCAATTTTTAAACCTTCTATAGACCCTTATGTTATCATTTACACAGAGGTGTTGTAGTACTGTGGTTTCTGTGCTTTGTTGGAGAGCTGGTGGTCGGCAGTGTCTACATCTCCTCTGATAGACCTGCAGTCAGCATTTGTTTTTCAGTTTTTGATGATGTTTTGTCTTCATTGTCTTAGTTTGTATAAAAGAAAACTGGGCAGTTGAGCATTATTCCATTCACGTCTTGAAATGAAGTACATTTGAAAGCCTGTTCTGTTTGTTGGGTATTATAGCAGAGCTTCTATAGCAGCGTTCCAGATTGCTCTTCGTTGGAGGTTTGGCTGGCATCTGTCCAGCTTTGGTTTTAGATCAGCTCATATTTGTTGAGAAGTTTTTCTTTTGGTACTTTAAGTAGCCTGTTTTTCACCCGCTCAAGTAATACTATCTTGCCTCGTCCTGTCTGTCTTCTGCCTTTTGGGAGAACTTATCTGATGAGTCCATGAATCCAGTAACCTACTTCACTTATGCTGTCACATATTTCCTGTTCTGCTAAGAAGTAACAAAAATGTATTGCAGAACAAATACAGTATTGCAGAACACCTATAGTTTTTAGCTAACATTCATCATTTCCTTCTGCAAACCTAGGACTTTCCTGACATTCCCACTCTGGATGCAGATGCAGCCAATT
Organism: Neolamprologus multifasciatus; assembly: GCF_963576455.1. Taxonomy (NCBI): domain Eukaryota; kingdom Metazoa; phylum Chordata; class Actinopteri; order Cichliformes; family Cichlidae; genus Neolamprologus; species Neolamprologus multifasciatus. Next base: position 21,081,181 of record NC_140446.1, on the reverse strand, counting down.
GAAATAAATGCAATTAATTTGTGTTTTGCCAAGCATTGCAGTGATTTCTAGTTGTAAAATCCTGAGTGCTCTACTATGAAAAGTCATTTCAGTCTGCAGTCGATTTAAAACGATTCCAATACATCTTACACCTGAACTTACAAGTTTGTACAAGTGTGCAGCTGAAAAAGAATTTAAGCTTGCAGAGCACAGTTTGTAAACGAATCAAATGTGCATAGAAATAATATTGAATTCAGTCTTTTGCAGCAGCATCAAAGCAGTATTAACATGACGCGTTTCCTGATGATAATAGACAGAAGACAGAAGGATGAGCACAGGTAGAGAGTGGAACAACTGAGGAGATGAGGGATGCTGCAGAGGGTTTTTCATACTAACCACATCCTAACAGCCATCTCACTAGTCTCTTTTGTGTTGGCCAAATACCTTTGCAGAGCATAAGGAGAGGTCTCTAAAGGCCTTAGCTGTGCCTCTCTTTCTTCCTCTGGGACAAGACACGGGCTTTACCTGTCTTTCAAGCAAGCTGTACCACATCAGAGGCAGAATACTGATGAAGGTGAAATGGTTTGTGGGCTGAGCAGCATATTCTGCAGCAACACAGAGCAGAAAATCAGGGCAACTTAGCTTCTGCATTTTAATTTATCAGCTGAGGAATGAATACCCCTCCAATATTAAATCTCTACATCTTAGTCACGGGGATACAGTGGTTAGTGGATACCTCACAGGGATAAGGTCTGGGGTCCAAATGCACCGGAACTTTGACCTGGTTAGGAGTTTGCATGGGTTAGGCTAACTGGCCGTTCTTAAAAAAAAAAAAAAAAAAAGCAGTTGTGAATGTGAGCTTTGGATAGCTGTCTCCGTGTTAGCCCTGTGTTAGACTATCCCTCTCTTTTCTCTATAAAAGCTAGGATAGGCTGACCCCTCTCCTGCCCCCACTTGGCATAAGCGAATGGATGTATGGAAAAATCCCAAGTGCAATCTAAAAACAGCACAAACCTAATAAATCAAAAGTTAAAATTTTCTTGTTTTTTGAAAAAACAAATCTATTGAGATCTTCATCAGAGTTCCTAAATTCTTCTGAAGCTTCCATAAGGATCTCAAGACCATCAGCCTCCTCTTCCTCGTCACTTCCTCCACATTTGCATTATTTTCTTCCTCCTTTATTTCCTCCTCTTCCTTTTTGTTTTGGTCCTCTTTACATGTATTATCCCACTCTTCCTTTTCTCCTCTCTCCTCTTCTTTCTCTCCTCTGTCTTCTTGTTCTTCTTCCTCTTCTTCATCGAGATCAGAGCAGTTGAGGAAGTCGAAGCTTTCAAGGGCAGTTTCGACTTCCTGGTTAAAACTCGCAGATGTGGAGTCTGGGATGGAGGAAGAAAATAAAGTTCATCAAAAGTCATATATTTTTTTTATAAAGTGAGCAGCCTTGCTTTGATTCTGGGCAGCCAGTATGTGATTCATCAGTTCATGGATCTGAATAGACTACACTGATGTTTGTCGAGGCTTGTGAATGAGATGGAGATAAATATAATTTCTGTCTTGGCGTGTGCCTGATTGTGATATTAGTTTAGATCAACGGCTTTAGAGATGGGGGGAGTTGAGATTAACTTAATCCTCAGTTTGTTTTTAGCATGACAATGAGGTCCATATATCTTTGGGTTTAAGTATTCAAAATTAAATTGCAATTTTTGCTTTCGCATCATGCTCAGCAGTCACATCTTACATCATCTGTGGCAGCTTTCACATGCATACAAATGCAAACAGGCCCTTTTTTCAGTGTCATAATTGCATCTCAGATATGCTTGGAGATTGCAATGATCAAACGATATCCCAGAAGGATATAAATAATGAAATGGAAGCGATGAGCATAGATATTGAAATGGTCTCTGGAGCACTCAGTCACTCTTTGCTAGGTAAAAAAAAAGTATATGTTACTTTACTCATAAAAAGAGCCTTTTAATGACTTTAAATTCTCTGCACCCACACTCTGCCTCTTCTGTATTTAAAACGTGTAGAGAAAGACAACAAGACACTGCAGTGTAATAGGCAGGATGCTTCAGCCTCTGCACATAGCTCTTCACTAATCCTGCCCTCAGAATTGCAGTAAACACCCTCCAACTGTTAAAAAATAGATGACTCCTCAATCCATGTGTGCTCGTTGTCATTGTCTTTGTGTTGATCCGGTATATGGCTGCATTTTTGCTCTCATCTTTCTCAGGTATCTTCCTTTTCCATGTTCATCCTGTCTGATCTCTCGGTCTCTTTGAGTTTATTCTTGGTCCCTTTTTACAGTCTACTGCTTTATTTTGCAGGTTCTTCTTGTGACTTTCTGTGCTTTCTCTTGCCTTCTGTGTTACTTTTCTCACACTCGTTATTGTCTTGATTGCGTTTGCCTGTGCCTTTATTATCTCTCTCTCTGTTGTTTGTGCTTGGTCTGTGTTTTCTTCTTCACTTTTCTGACTTTTGGGTTGTTGTTTTTCCTTGTTGGCTCTTGTTGGACCTTTGTTAATGGTTTAGCCTCTTTTAGCATCAAAGCACCGTTTTTGCATTGACAGTCCATCTCTGTCTTGTTCGCCCTTGTATTCGTGTGACTGGCGTTTTCCACACAAAAGATTGGGACGAGCATTGAAGTGGCCCAGCAGGGGAATGGAGTCCCCAGCAGGGCAACTTCAAGAAAGACGGATTCACTGAACTGCCATTTATCATATAAACAGGATCTGCTGCCCGACCCAAAAGTGCAGAGAAATAACCCTCTCTTTTTTCAGGGAAAACCCTAACAAACAGGGACTGAACCGCGGGATTGAAGTAAACCCATCCCTGCCCGCCTTAGTGGGACAGGCCCAGGCTGCATACCAGTAGCCAGTACTTCTCTACATTAAGCTCTAGCCCGACCTCCTTTTCCACCAGAGACATGACGCTCTGCTGTAGCCAGATTCATCAGCTGTGGACTGGACCTCAGGGGATCAGGACCTTCGTCCCTGTCACCTCTGAAAAAAAAAATTGAAATTAACTGGAGTTACTTTCCTCATTTTTTTGTACAGATCACTTCACTAACATCTTTATGAGTCTGCCCTGAAAGCAAACAAGTTAACCAACTCAAAAAAAATAAAAAATCTGACTTCCAGACTGTAAATCTTCACAAATAAATTTAAAAAGTAATCACATCCCCAAAAACACTGCAAAGTCAAGCTGCCAGATTCAGAGGGGAGACACTGAGAAAAAAAAGTTTGTTTTCCTGCCTTGAGTCAAACTATAAGATCGGCATTATTTATATATTCACGATATGAATCTGCAGCCAGCCTCCAGTTAGTTTAGTGTAGTTTAGGCTGGAAAAGGTTTTTTTTAAATATATTTTTATTTTTGTTAAACAACCCTTAAGTTTCCCCTCACAAAGAAAAAGTCAGACATTCCACGCTTTAACCTTTTGTGCTTTAGTATCTGCGGGCTTGCTAAAGGGGGAAAATGGTTTCAACATCATAATCAAGATAACTCGCTTAGAGAGGATCCACGTAATGTGAAAAGTTTTTTCTCTCTCTCGAACAGAGATTTTTTTGGACTTGCTCCCTTGGTGAATCCCACTGTGCTGCAGCCAACTCAACGAAATGCTTGTTTTGTAAAAGTCCTTTGGAGTCTGGATCAAAAGCATTTTCATAGCAGCTCAATCTGTGATTGAAATATTTAATACTGGCACGGAGCCTCGTGCGTGGCAGCTTTCTTCACTCACTCTTGTTTCCTCTCTTTTACATTTGGTACCTCCTATTTTCTTTCCTTTGCCATTTCACCGTCTTTTATCTTTACTCTCACTTTTATTCTCATCTAGCTGCTCGTCTTGTTGCATTAGTAATTCACACAAATGCAGAGCAGATGTAGAGATGGAAATAAGAGGCTGAATATATATAGTGGTGTGAAAGTGTTTGCCCCTTTCTTGATTTTCTTTTTATTTTATTTTTTTATTATAAGCACGGTGGCACGGTGGTTAGCACTGTTGCCGCACAGCAAGAAGGTCCTGAGTTCAATTCCAACATCAGGCCGGGGTCTTTCTGTGTGGAGTTTGCATGTTCTCCCCGTGTTTGCGTGGGTTCTCTCCGGGTACTCCGGCTTCCTCCCACCGTCCAAAGACATGCAGCTTGTGGGGATAGGTTAATTGGATAATCCAAATTGCCACTAGGTGTGAATGTGCGAATGAATGTGAGTGTGAATGGTTGTTTGACAGACTGGCGACCTGTCCAGGGTGTACCCTGCCTCTCGCCCTATGACAGCTGGGATAGGCTCCAGCGCCCCCCGCGACCCTGAAAAGGATAAGCGGAAGCGAATGGATGGATATTAGACAAAAGTGACACAAGTAAACCCATAAATGCAGTTTTAAATGAAGGTGTTTATTATTAAGGGGAAAACAATACAAACGTACTTGAGGCCTGTGTGAAAAAGTGATTGCCCCCTAAACCTAATAACTGGTTGGGCCATCCTTGGCAGCAACAACTGAAATCAAGTGTTTGCCATAACTGCCAGTGAGACTTTTACAGTGCTGTGGAGAAATTTGGCCCACTTATCTTTTTGCAATTGCTGTAATTCATCCCTATTGGATGGTTTTTGAGCATGAACCGTCTTTTTCAAAGCGCATCTATTGGATTCAGGCCAGCGTGAGGTAGCATAACACAAGCAGCATGGAAAGTGATAGGAAGACAGCATCTGCAGACTGTTCAAGTTTCTTTTAAGTCTTCTTTATTTTCTGGCGTCGCCTTTCAACAATTGTTTCACAAAAACATAAGAACCTGGCAGTCAAAATCTCACCTGCTTTATATAGAATTCCCCTCACACCTGGATCTCATTAACCTCTACCATTGGGAAAACAGGGTAGACTAAATAACACAGTAACAAACTCATTCACCCAACTAAACAGTTTGAAAAGTCAATCTCTTCACTTAGTCTGACTCGTGAGGTTATTTTAAATGAAATAAACAATTTTACACAATAGAAACACCCCTTCATTTGGTTACACCCAATTGACATGATCAATGACATCATATCCTATAAAATCAGGAAGTACTGGGTACCTTCCCACATACCTGTTTTACACATAGGACCTGTTCAGAGGAACACACATTGGTAAGTATAACCAAACTACATAAACAAATGAAAGATTCAAATCAATTAATGATGACGTGACATTTAGCTTTAAGAACATTTGCACAGATGAAATGAATATAACCAATGCTACCACAAACAGACCCGGGATAGTATATAGAGCCAAAGTTACATGTGCTGTGTTTACATTAAAGCATTATGATAAGATAATTATCTATCATTAAGATAACAGAACACAAAATAACAATATATGCAAGTGACAAATGGTAAATGAATTCAGTCCTCGCCGCTGTGTCACAGCCAGGACTTTGACTAGGCCACTCCAAAGTCTTTGTTTTATTTTTCTTAAGGCATTCAGAGGTGGACTTGCTGGTGTGTTTTGGATCATTGTCCTGCTCCAAAACCAAAGAGCGCTTTAGTTTGAGGTCATGAACTGATGGCCGGACATTCTCCTTCAGGATGTTTTGGTAGACAGCAGAACTCATGGTTCCATTTATGACACTAAGTCTTCCAAGCGCTGAGGCAGCAAATCAGCCCCATACCATTACACTACCACCATCATATTTTACTGTTGGTGTGATGTTCCTTTACTTAAATGCTGTTTTACTTTTACACCACATGTAATAAAACTCACACCTTCCAGAAAGTTCCCAAACATCTTGGGGATCATCGAGATGTTTTCTTGCAAAACTGAGACAAGTCTCTATGTTCCTTTTGCTCAGCAGTGGTTTTCGTCTCGGAAATCTGGGTCTTTTGTGTCGTCACTGCGCTCTTGGGGTAATTTTGGTTGACTGACCACTCCTGGGAAGGTTCACCACTGTTCCATGTTTTCACCATTTGTGGAAAATAGCTCTCACTATGTTTTGCTGGAGTCCCACAGCTTTAGAAATGGCTTTGTAACCTTTTGTAACCTTTTCATTTGTTCCTGAATTTCCTTGGATTGCAGCACGACGTCTGGTTTTTGAGGATCTTTTGGGTTACTCCACTTTGTAAGGCTGGTGCTATTTAAGTGATTTCTTGATCGGGAGCAGGTGTGGCAGTAATCAGGCCTCGGTGTGGCTAGAGACAAAATGAACTCAGCTTTACAAAGATGTGATACACCACAGTTCGGCAATTGCTTTTTTCCCCACATTAATAATAAACAGCTTCATGTATCTTTGTCTAATATTTAAATTTGTTTGATGGTCTGACACATTTAAGTCTGACAAACATGTGAAAAATAGAAAATTAGGAAGTGGGCAAACACTTTTTCACACCACTGTATGTTTTTGATCGCTTCCAAACCTTTGACCGCCCATTGAAAGCAGCTATAGAGAGCTAATATCACCTGTGTTTGGAGCTGCTGCCGTGGCTGAGCCGTCATCCCAGAGAGAATAATGGAAAGAAGAAGAAAAAAGAGCAAACACAAAAGTACACTTCAGAGAGTTTTTGCTGCTCTCTGCGTCCCTTTCATCCCCTGCATGTAGAAAAGGCTTCTAAAGGTTTTTTTCTCCCTTTAAGTTTTTCCTCATTGTGTAAATAGAAATATGGAAAGGAGTGTCAGGATGTTTTGGAGGAAGCTGTTTACATCACACAAGTTGAAGACTACTTCCTGGAAGTTCACTTCTTAATGACTGCGTGTGGAGTCGTCTGTGTGTGTTTTGCATACGGCGGGGACAAGACAGGTGATGCGGTTTGCGTTTGTGCTGTCGGAACCTTCAGCGTAACGTGGATGAATCGCATCGTCGCAGCGGCGGGGGTCACTTCACTGTTTCAGCAGCTCTCAGGCTTTGTTTTTTCCCCTCCTGTTTCCTGCAGGGCTACTGCTTCTTATTAGGCTCGACAAACAAAAAGAGCTCAGATGTGAGATAAGTTGGTGATTAAAGGCCATCTAATAAACTTTGACAAGTTTAGGTGTCAGAACTTATTAGTTACAGCTCACTGATCTGATCTGTGGTTATAAATGAGTCAGGATCTTGGCACATAGAGACACGCGCGTGCACACACACGGGGAAGTTGAAGAGTTTACAAAAACAAAATCCACCATGGCACTGTTGTTTTCAAGAGCAATAAGTGAGAAGCAGGTGGCGCTGATTGAAACCTGCTGTCACCTCAAGTGATTAGCTGTGTCTGAACTACAGTGTGTAATGGCACCCTCATCTCCTGTGTAATTGGCTCTCGTATTGATTAAATAAGGTATGCATTTGTTCATGTTTGTTTAGGAACTTGGGAAGTTGAAGTTCTTGAACTTCTTTTAAATGTGTTTAATGCAAACGATGGTAATTTTATATCTGTGGCTTACTCGATCAACTATAAATGCTTCATCTATTTATAGTCGATAGAGTGATTACTGTAAAGGCTACAGCTAAGGCTACAGTTTCCTCTAAACCTGGGTGGTGTGATTGTTTCCTAATTTTTTTTTTTTTTTTGGGGGGGGGGGGGGGTATACAAGATTGGATTCAAATGTTTGACATGCGATGCAGAGAAAATACACAAGCGTCTGTGTCCAGCTAATCTGACTTTCATGTCAATGATCCTCACTACTGTGAAGTCTGCAGGTATGATCCAGAGACCAAACTATAGTTTTTTGAGTCACTTTGTAAGCTTGAAGGAGGATGCATCTGGTTAGGAGTGCGACCAGGAGCGTGCTCGACATTTTTTCCGGCATTCACAGGGCTTCACACTGTGACTTCATCCTGCACAGAGAGGAGAGAGACTCTCTGTAACAAGTTCTAATTTTATGTATCACGTTGGCCAGAAGACACGTTCTACGGCCCAAATGTAATCAAGAGGAAATTAACTTGGCAGATCTGCCATTAAAGCCTTTGGCCTATTATGCACTTTTAAAAAAATCAAAAATGATCTGGATCCACACCAAATATATAATGAAATCTTCCTTTGCCTTTTTTATTCCTCATCATCAGGTTTTATGAAATTTACTTAGGAGTTTTTTTTGTGTAATCCAGCGGTCCCCAAATCCCGGGCCTCGGACCGGTACCGGTCCGTGAGTCGTTTGGTACCGGGCCGCGAGAGTTGAGGCTCAGGTGTGAAATGTATAGTTTTCAGGGTTTTTATTGGTTTTCAGCGTTATTTTGTTATTGTTTTTATTGTTTTTATCGTTTACTCGGTTTTCCTTGGTCTTTTCATGTGTGTTATGAATAAATTTTCTTTTTTTCGGTACCGGTACTAGTTTTAATTTGTTGTATTTATCCGCGACACCTTAAAGGCCGGTCCATGAAAATATTGTCGGGTATAAACTGGTCCGTGGTGCAAAAAAGGTTGGGGACCGCTGGTGTAATCCTGCAGAAAAATAATAAAACAGACAATAATCACCTGTTAAGTACCTCCACCTTTGCTCAGGCCTTGGCAGAAAAATAACTAAAAAGCTAAGTGAAGGAAACCAACACAGCAGCACTAAGGTATCAGTAAAAGCTTCAATATTTACTGTGGGAAGTTTAACAGCATTAATCTTAAGCAGCACCCTGGTCAGCTCTGGATTCAGCACCATGGACAGTGATCAGAAACTGTCTCACTACAGCCTTACTGGAGTTATTTTGGTAGGCCTATAAATTCAGCACTACTAAGTAAACTAAATGAAGTTTGGGATCGGCGGAAATGAGCTTCCTCCGAAGGGTGGCTGGCATCTCCCTTAGAGATAGGGTGAGAAGTTCGGCCATCCGGGAGGGGCTCAGAGTAGAGCCGCTGCTGCTCCACATCGAAAGGAGCCAGCTGAGGTGGTTTGGGCATCTGATAAGGATGCCCCCTGGGCGCCTCCTGGGTGAGGTGTTCCAGGCATGTCCCACCGGGAGGAGGCCCCGGGGCAGACCCAGGACACGCTGGAGAGATTATATCTCTCGGCTGGCCTGGGAACGCCTTGGTGTTCCCCCGGATGAGCTGGAGGAGGTGGCTGGGGAGAGGGAGGTCTGGGCCTCTTTGCTTAGGCTGCTGCCCCCGCGACCCGGCCCCGGATAAAGCGGATGAAGATGGATGGATGGATGGAAGTTTGGGATCATTTTGGATGTGCTGTGAGTGATTTGGCTCACAGCAAATTTGTTTACTTACAGCAGCAGATATGAGAGTGGTAGCAGTGGCAGTGTTTATCACTTTTTTATTGAGATAATATCCAATTGGGCTAAATTTCATCATTTTGTCTTTTAAGTCCCCCCCCCCCCCAAAAAAAAACAACAACAACAACAACAACAACAAAAAAAACAACAACAAACAAACAAAAAAAACCCAACACAGTTATGTCTGCCGTGCATCTGTGTTGACACAGACAGCCACAGGTACTGTCGCCAGTAGCGAGACTAAGCTGTGCGTATTGGTGGTTCTTATGAGGGTAAAACACAAGACTCCACTTTATGTGAGTACAGTTTTGTGCTGTTTATGCATTAGGTTTCTGCAGGGCTAATACTTTTACCCATAGATGGCAGTGTGTCCATGAGTCTGTAGCACGCTCTTAGTGTGGCTGCCTTTCTGTAATAGCATGAGAAGAGGCAGACGACCACTGACAGCGCTCTGTAATGTAGATTTACTGTAATGGCCTGCAAGGAAATGAGATGTACACTGTTAAATAGTTTGGAAAGACATCTTGCTCCACTCTGCGGCAGCCTGACCTCGCTCCAAGAGCGAGTGTGACACCAGACTACATCACTGATTTGCAGACAGCTTTGACTAATGATACTAGTTAAGAGCTATGGAAGTAAGGACAAAGAAAAACTCTGCGAAACTTGGTCTTTGCCTTTTTTTTCTTTTTAATGCTGCTTTTGTCAAAACGCAAAGTGATCAGAACCTGTTGATTTCGCACTAGGAGAGCGGATTTGCATTACCGAGCACTAACGACACGTGCTCACACGCTCCCCTGCCTGTCTGCTGTGAATGTACCACCTCTTTCCTCCACAACCTCTTTCTTTCCTCTTCATGGCTCTTTTTTCCTGAAGCTCATATGGAGCTGCCGCCTATGTCACACTCCTCATTCATAATGGATGAGCACCAGGAGGAGTAAGATGTGTATTTTCGATGTTTTAACACAGATACGTCAATGTCTTATGTCTGCTAGCAGGCTGTGTCTGCGACTGCTGTGACTACAGCTGATATTCAGAAAAAAAATATGAGGATTGATTTGTTTTATTTTTTTCATGAACCACTCAGTGTATTAAATTTAAACGCACATTACAAAAAGTTTAAGATTAAGATTTGTGTTTGTTGTTCAAAATAATAGGCGACTGTATCAATCCACTTAACTTGCAGAAGCTGTTAAAGATTTTGCTGAGAAGAAATTATTTGGAAAAGCAATTATGGGAAATTGGGCCAATCCCAAAGCACCAGAACATGATTACATGTAGGTAACCACAAATTTTGAGCCAGGTTTTCCAGTTTTTTGGGTTTTTTTTTTTTTGTTATTTGGTGGTACTGGCCAACATGGTGTCCAGTCTCAGTTATAAGACTGGACACCATGTCCAGTCTGCTAAAGTCTAACCTGCTAAAGACTAGAATAGAATAGAATTCAACTTTATTGTCATTGCACATGCACAGGTACAGGGCAACGAAATGCAGTTTGCATCCATCCAGAAGTGCTTTAGCCATGATATAGATATATTACAATATATATTAGCAATAATATAGATATATAAGTATATTACAGAAATGGGTATATTATGGTATGTTATAATGTACACGGTATGAAGTATGTTATGAATATTCTATAACTATAAGTATGTACAGGCTGTAGTGAGTACAAGCTATGTACAGGCTATGAACAGGATATAAATATGAAATAAAAAACATACAGAAATCTGAGATATGCAGTTATACAGAAATGTGAACTATGCAAGTTATAAACAGTTGTAGGATTAAAAATTATCGTATGTACAGAATGATTATTTACACAGAGCTATACAGAAGTGCAGTTAAGATGAGTGAGATATGTGGATAATTTCTACAGAGGCTATATAAAGTGCTGGTGGTTGTGAGTGGTGGTTCAGTCCATGTTATTATTGTGTGTGTGAGGGTACAGTTGTCCATTGTGTGTGTGTGGGTGGTTGTGGGTGTGTGTATGTTCAGTCCATGAGTTTAACGTGGGTCAGAAGGCAGAGTTCAGGAGTCTGACAGCTGTGGGAAAGAAGCTGTTCCGGTACCTGGTGGTCTTAGTCCGGAGGCTCCTGTAGCGCCTCCCAGAGGGCAGGAGGGTGAAGAGTCCATGTGATGGGTGACTGGGGTCTTTGATGATTTTCCCAGCCCTTTTCAGACACCGCTTCCTGTAGATGTCCTTTATGGCAGGAAGTAGTGCTCCGGCGATGCACTGGGCAGTTTTCACGACCCTCTGCAACGCCTTCCGGTCTGAGGCAGAGCAGTTCCCGTACCGGACTGTTATACAGTTGGTCAGGATGCTCTCGATGGTGCAGTGATAGAAGTTCACCAGGATGTCTGAGGACAGGTGGTTCTTCCTCAGAGTCCTCAAGAAGAAGAGGCGCTTGTCAGCCTTCTTGACCAGCTTGGAGCAGTTGGTCGCTCCTTAGTCTTCTCGGTGTTAAGCAGCAGGTTGTTTCTGTCGCACCACTCAGCCAGACGATCCACCTCCTCCCTGTAGGCGGCCTCATCGTTGTCACTGATGAGGCCAATCACCGTGGACTGCTAGACTAATCCACGGAAGCCATGCGACAATATCACTGTTTGAGTTCTCTCGGTCACCTGAGGTACAGTCATGTTGGACTGAGTGTTGGTGGGTTTTTCTGAGCTCTGTTGAGTAACAGCTGGCATTTGTTTTTCTGACTGCTGTGTAACTGGAGAACATGTGCTTGAATGCTAGTGGTGTTGCTGTTTGTCACCAGTTCTGTCTGGGGCGTAAATGAATATTTGACAGTGTAATCAAATCAGTTGTTGCCTGCTCTAGACTTCAGGACTTGGCTCTTTTGCTCGCACAGGTGAGCCTTTTTTATGCTTTTTGGAATGAGTCTGAGTATTTTGTCCCATTTTATCACATTTTTGGGGACATTTCAGTGTGATGCTGCAGACTTAAATGAATCTGTATGCGTTTAGATAAGATGGCTTAAGTTGTAGGCTAGACTCATTTTGTTGGGGCAGATGAGTTTGTACCTCAGTGTGTGCGTCTGTATGTGCTAGTTTCAAGCAGGTCGTAACAGCCCACAGATAGCTTCCGAATTAAAGACCTCTCTAGATCAAGATAACCTCTGTGTGTAGTATTCTCTTCTCTGCCTCCTTTCCTCATTGTCTTTCATTCACGGCTCTCTTTTCTGTCTTTTTCTCATCTCTGTCGCTCTGTGTGTCATGTATATCTGAGTAGCCTCGCTCTGTCACCGTCCCCTCGGCTTTCCTTCAGCTCTAAAATAGGAAATGTCTAAATTACACTTGCTAATACGTTAGCAGCCCTTATTTTTCCACTCTTTCTTTCTCTGTCCTTTATCTCCGTCTTTATAATTCAGTGTTAGAGACAGAACACATTTCATTTAATGCTAAATGTAAGGATTGTTCCTATCAACTGTTGAAAGAAGGACAAAGTTCCTCCCTCTCCTCTGCTTCCAGATGGAAACATCAATTTTTAATGCTCATTCTGCCATATTGGTCCCCCCCCCCTCCCACCCCCCTCCCAGAATGCAAAACCAGAGCACAGGGTCTCCTCTCACTTGGCTCATCTGAAGCACCTAGAAGAATATCGAGGCTTCTCATTTTTTTTAATAAACCCTCCCAAGACACCTGAGCCAAATCCTCATTAAGAGTACTTCATGCAGCGCATGCACATCAACAGATCATTAACATATTAATTTTGACACATTAAAATAACTACTTTCAACAAACGAGGCAATCACTGAGATAACTGGCAGCCTCCTTTGGCTTCTACAGTGGATTCTGTATTACATGCTCATTGCTTTCACTTTTGGGGAGCTTGACTTTATTTCGTCACGGAGGAGGATTTTATTTCCATTTTTTTGTCGCTTGAAATAAAATACATAGTTTTGAAGCGAACTGAATAATAAATAAAGTAGTTTTGAAGTGATGCTAAAACAGCTTTGAGGAGCACAGTTTTTTCTGTATAGAAATACTTAATGCAGTGTTGTTGTTGCTGACCTCCACGGATTTAAGGTTTCTCTATGCCGTGTTGTGCCGTGCACTGTTGTAGGAGTGGGAATCACAGATTGCTCAGATATTATCACAGTATGTTGTTATTACTAAAGCGGCTGCATGTTCAAACAAAAACATTAATGTTTAGCCCTGCAGAACAAGCAGTACAATACTTAACTGTGTCTTTATGATGGAAGACTGAGAAAAGAGGACCTCAAACATCCTCATGATATTATTACTTTTTTATTTTATGAGGATTGAAATGACAGTTTGATGGTCAGCGAGTTGAGATTGAAATATCTCAGCAATAACTGGAGGAAGTGCAGCAGATTTTTTTCCCCAGGCATCCCAAAGGATAACTTTGAATCTCCTTCATGAACCACAGGCTTTTCCTCTGATGGGTTCAAAAATATTTTTTTGATGGTGACTGTTGGAAAAGTTATACATTTATACATCAAATATACATTAATTTTTTCTTCAGGATGAAGGAAAAGTGTGTATGTTGTTACCCTTTTCATCAAGCACAATCATTAAGTCAACCTTTCGTTGTTTCACATACTTGATTATGTGAAACTTCAATTATGACTAACACCAATAAGCCTTTGAATTTAGTGCAAATTTACAGAGATTAGCATGTTAACAAGCCAAACTGAAATGATAAAAGAGTCCTGTATTCTGTAAATAGTGACACCAACAGCCAACACCTGCTAAACATGGTGATTATGAGCATATTAGCATCCTTTTGAGAGCATTACATTGAGTACAGCTGCTAGCAAAACTAGTATATCTATCACAGCTTAGTGTATGGGCAGAGTCTGAAAATCACACTGTGCTAAATCATTCATTATTTCTGGCTTTCTTCAGGTCTCTGAAACCTCAGTGCATGTTTGGGCAGTGATCCATGGCAGACAGGATGGCAACATGGGCTTCTTTGTTTCTCTGGTTTTCTGTCTTTTTGTACATTTTATTTTAAGTACATGGGACGCTGGTCCTTTACACACCAGGATGTCAGGGCTAAATGTTTGGCAGTGCTACTTTAGTGACAGTGCTACTTTAGCTATGTTTAGTGCATTTATTTTGCCATTGCACTTTGAATGGATGTTTTCTTTTCACCATCGACATTGTTTGCTTTCTCTGTAATTAATCTGAGACAAGTAGAGAATCATTCTCACTGTTGTCAAAGCAAACAGATCGCGCCGAGCAGACTTCTCTGACTCTTTCTTCCTTTCAGTCCGACAACTATTACAGTCTTTATTTCACCACCGAATGCTGATTGAGGAGAGAAAACTCTTTATTTATTTATTTTTATTAAGCTTCACAGTGAGGTTTTTGTGTTACTCAGTAATGCTTTATTTATTTATTCATCAGACCAAGGCCACCTTGAATACATGGTAGCCCATTTCCCATCCATGCATCCATCCATGCATCCATCCATGCATCCATCCATGCACCCATGCAACCATGCATCCATCCATCCATCCATCCATCCATGCACCCATGCAACCATGCATCCATCCATCCATGCATCCATCCATGCATCCATCCATGTATCCATGCATCCATCCATCCATCCATCCATGCATCCATCCATCCATCCATCCATGCATCCATGCAACCATGCATCCATCCATCCATGCATCCATCCATGCACCCATGCATCCATCCATCCAACCATCCATCCATGCATCCATGCATCCATGCATGGGCACAGGCCATGTTGTCAGTCTGTGGCAGGGATAACACAGAGAGACAGACAACCATTCACATCCACATCTATGGTCAATTTACGGTGGTGTGGTGGTTAGCACACCATCATGCTGAGCCAGTTCAAAGCAATTAGCCCTAAGTTTTCCAAGTGAGTGTTTATACACCAAGTATCTTGCTAGTATCTCATATGCTTCCAGTACCTACCATCCAATTGTGGTTTTGAGGTTTAGCTGCTGTGAGGTTACATAATATCATAATTTGACCCCTTTAACAGTTCATTAATCACTGGTGTTAAACGATAGTCGGTCAGCGGGTGGCTCCAAGAGCAAAGGAATGGTCTGTGTGATTAAGTCGAATGTTAGAAAGCTCAGGTGCTCTTTAGCAGCACAGAGACTATTAGCACGATAACCAAAAAGCAATTAGATTGACTTTCTAAAATGGCAGTCAATTAGCAAAGCTGCTGAGCTGCATGGTGGGAGAGGTGAGAGAGATACTTGGAGACAGAGAAAGTGCTGCTGACTACTTTAAATGATGAGAAGGCAATGGCCTGCTGCGCAGCTGCTGACGTTTTCAGAAAAGTAGCTGTGATGTCACACAGAGGCAAAGCTCTAATTACACCTTTTCATCTCGTGCAGTGGAGACAAAGATCTTATTTTAAAAAAGCAAATCCAATTTCTGCTACTTATGAAGAATCTTATATCGGAAACATGCCTTTATTCCAGGTTTTCCTCTGCGTCACAGAAAACGCAACCTCAGCACTTTGTGCACTTGATACATTTAGTGTCATGTTTATTTTTTAACAATATAAATTCCTTCGGTCCAACAGCATCCAGTAAATGTCAAGTTTTCATTCACCAGTGAATCCCCCCCCCCCTTTTTTTTTCTTTCCATGATTGAGTGTAAAGTAGCCTTAATAGAATTCAGCTGTGAGTCAGTCATTCAGTAATTCTGGAGGAAGTGTTGTGTGTTAAGAACATGGCCCTACTGCTCATTTGATTTATGACCTCACTAAAGATTTATGGTCTTAATTGTTACTTTCACCACTTCTCGCGGGTCTTTTTTCTAAATTATTGTCTCGTTCAAAGTAAAACAGTTAATAAAGTAGGGCTACCCTGTGATTTAAAAGGTATTATTCTCCTCAGGTGATATTTTCACTTACCGTAATTGTCGGGCTATAAGCCGCTACTTTTTGCACAAGCTTTGAACCCTGCGGCTTTTAGTCAGGTGCGTCATATCGTAAGACGATTTGTTTTGTTTGTTCCGCTGTTGCACGGCACTACGTTGCCTGGCGGAAGGGCATGTGATCAGACACCACAGTATCGGGGTTCAAGAGTGGTATGTTGGTCACATGTCCATCCGCCAGGCAACATAGTGCCGTACAAGTAGCGCGAAAAACAAACTTTAAAGTAGCGCTACGCGTTCAGCGGGAGGCGTGGAAGACGAGCGGCAATAAACTTGCGAAAAGCAAGTTATGCTCAACTCCACCGGTGGAATCTGACAGCGTAGAAAAGTGTGAAAACATCCATGATCACCAACGGATTTCGAAGGGCTGGACTGCTGCATGATGGAGAGGAGGACACCGCCACGGCCCTTCTGAGGGTGTTCGACTCTGACACTGACAACGAGGATTTGTTTGGTTTTGAAAGTGACAACGAAGGAGAGAAGCTGAGAGTGGATGACATAGCCATCCTGAGCCTGTTCGTTTCGACACTGGAGAAGAGGACTTTGGTGGTTTTAGTGCGCAGGAAGAAGAGAAAGATGGTGGTGAATGACTGACTTTTCTTCTTGTTAAAGCCGTGTCACTGCACCTGAGCCTAAAAGGTAGTCCGAATCTATTTTTCTGGTGTGCTGTAGGTTATTGTTATGTACTACATTTGTTACTCATTCATGAAGCACAGTACATGTTTCGTACTTGTATTTACCGCTACTTGTACATATACCTAAAAAGTTATGCAAATATGTACCCGTAACTTGTTTTTCAGGGGTGTGTCTCCAAACAGCCATCTCTTTCCTGACAATTCGCTTTGTGCATATTCTCTTACATATGATAAGTCAACATTGAAACACCTGCGGCTTTTAGTCAGGTGCGGCTAATGTATGTACAAAACAGGATTTTCCCCTGATTTTAGCTTGTGCGGCTAATATTCAGGTGCGCTTTGTAGTCCGGGAAATATGGTAATATTGAGGTAAATAACAGATGCACCTTTCTTACCAAGCTAACGAAGTATCGCTGCTAGGGGTGTGGCTAAAGCTTCTTCTTCATGTGTGAATTCCAAATTTGATACTTTATAACTACAAATCACAAGGTGACATGAGGGGAGCTACATCCGTCTATTATATGCAATCGGTATGTATAACATCAGTTGGTTGTTATGGGAACTGGCCTTCTGACCCCTTGCTCTCAAGTCTGATTTCATCTTTTAGATTCTTTCACCATTTAGTATAGTTATACTTTGATCCCTCTTTCACTCTTAAAAGTCGTATTAAGTTCTGGTTTTCATTTTTTTTATCCATCTGTGTCCGGTCACACATCATAAGCAGGCTTAGAGTTACGCTGAAGAACAAAGCACACTGTTTAATCATAAAAGTAAGCTTCACCGGGCTTTCTCCGACAAACTTTCTTTGTTTGTGAGACATCTGGGTTTGCCTTATGTCTCCTGTTGAAACAAAGGGAAGACCAGATTGACAGACATGGACTGTGCTGATTCTAATCCTTGAAATTTCAAATGAGGTATCTGTTAAGTTCACCGTGTGAAAATATTTAACCTGAAGAAAACTTCTGTCTGTGTGCCGGTCTCTCTCTCTAAAGCCCAGTCTGTTTGTTATTCAGTAAAAGTACACATTTCCATGGAAAACGGTGAAAAGCCAGTCTTCCTGCCAAACAGATTAAAGGTACTTACAACCAAAACATCTCATGAGTATGTTGTTAGGATGTAAGAGAGCTCTCTGACTTGAAGAGAGAATGAAGAACCATTATATCAGGACATCTTGAGGGTGATTTTATGCTATTTGTATATGTATAAGTATGTCTCAGACCGTGCACTCTGCTGCTATAAGAAAGCAGACTTGACTGAAAACAAGAAAGTCATGTTGTCATGGGAATAGACAAGATAGTAGGTGGTTTTTCTCTGTGCAGACCTCAAATGTTGATACACATTTTGAAGGTAGGCTGGCTATTTGTAGTAGTCACAGCGGTCACTAGGCATTAATCTACTCGTACAGTAAATGGATATGTTTATATACAGATAAATAGTAGATGCTCTGATATCTTGGTAGTAATCATACATTCATATATAGTAAGAAATATCTATGAATCCAGCATCAAAGAACTGCAGCTCCTCTAGTGGTCACTTATGGCTGGTTCCAAAAGTCATTCAGTCCCCACAGACACATGTTACAATGACAACAGAATAAACATGCTTAGACAAAATAATTCAGTCTCCGTATTTGATGTTATGTTCAACTAAACTGTGACATTGTTTATTTGGAGCATTTCTGAAATGATCTAATAAATGATATTCTTACTTCTACCAAATGGACATTTGTAAAGTCTGTGCTTCAGCTGTGCTGCACAGACTTTTTTTGTATTTGCATCTTATTTAGCAAGTGTGCGACACTGTTATGCGCCCATACAGTTCATGCATGCAGCTTTCTAACCAAGTTAGCTGATAGCTTAGAACACCGACCTCTAATCCAAATAAACATCATCTTTGCTGTTCTCACATTCTCACCTGTGCAAATCTGCAAATTCAGGCATCGCGCAGAGCTTCCACCATGGAGCCGGCAGATTGAATTCTCTTTTAATCTGTCTGTGTTTTTTTTAAATTCAGGTAACAGAAGAGTTTCAGGGCTGCATGTGTTCAAACTGCTTATTCTACAGCAGCTTGTCATTTTTTATTTTGCTCAGTTTCATGGAGGTTGGGAAGCCGTCAGTTAAGAAATTGACTCCTCTGTTTACACAGAAAACAACCCAACTATAGCAGAGCTTTTAGCCGAATGTTCAGGATGCTAAATGGCAATTAAACTGGTGTTAAACATTTCAATAAAAATATTTTGTTTCAGCCCTCCTCTCCAAGTCTTTGGCAGGTCCCTTTGTTTGTCAGTCTGTAAGTAAAAGGGTGATAACTGTGTGTGTCAGTATTATTTTACGCGAGCTGGCTCACATTTTTGCACGGAATTGGTTCTGTAAATGTGCAAATTTTGTCATGCATGAGTGTCTGTAAGCGCTCCGCGAATGCTTAATAACTCTTTTAATAGGCCGCGGCAGATTGAGCTGTGATGCTTTCCAGCTGAGACGTTTTTGGGTCAGAGTTTTTTCCCCCCTTCTTTCTCCTAATAATTGCTTTGATCATAGGAATAATTAGGTTTTCTTCTTGTTTCATCTGAAAACACGCATTAGCAGGCTCAGTCACCTGTTCACGCAGATTTTTCTCCCAGCCTTCAGTGTACAGTAACATACAGTTAACATGCACTGACAGGAGATGGAGGGATGAGCTACAAAACAAGTGACGCGCTGTCAGATCAAAGATTCACTCAGATTGTGCTCCGTCGAGATAATGTGAATTTCAAACGCAACCTGTGCTTAACTGTTCCAGGATAAGAAGGGATAGTCACTCTTTTGAAACTGCTGTACTAACAGCTACCCATTTGTAGAATAGACCTTGGCATGCTGTGCTGAAGGTGCAGACTTAAGAAGCCCAAATTCAATTAACCGGCCCCCACAGCAGTGATTCTGTCCTTCCGAGTCTTTTTATCTCAAGTGATCCTATGAATAACTAAAGTTGAACTTGAATGTGGAGGGAAGTTTCAGTTAGTTGCTGTGGTGCTTGGTTTGTTTTGGGGCAGTAAATAGTTATTAAGATGATCCCCCTCCTCTGCATGTGTGAGTTCACGGCAAGTGAACCATCAGTAGTGAGGAAAATACATTTCTGGGTTGTAAAAGTTTGACCACCGTAAGAAATTGGCTTATTTGTTTGTTCTGTGGACAGGATGTTGACTCAACTCGAGTTTTCCCTGTGGTGATTTTCAAGTACAAAATGTGCACCGGGTGAGGAAGTCTCTAACACAGCTTTAATTTTGTAAAATGAGATTTTTCATGGAGAAGGGAGCAGTGGGTTCTGTGTGTGTGTTTTGCCTGTAAGCCTCTTCTCTGTGTGTTTGTGTGTGAAACATTTTCTTGTGATGGTTTATGCATTCATAACTTCATCACCGTGACATGTGCACACTGCAATGCCATTTTTGTTTTGATTCAGACTACGAGATTCTATGATTAAGCCATTTATATGCTTTCACACTTCTTATGAATATTTATTCAATCCTTCCGCTGCACATTATCCAAATATTGATCATCCCTCTCCTCTCGCCTACACGAGTGGTGTCCCATCCTATTATTTGTACCTCGCACTGCTTGCACAGCGTCGTGCTCGCTAACTTCAGTGGATGCTCACGTAATGCTGAGAGGTGTCGAGCTGAAACAAAGGCGGAGTACCTCAGATTAGAGCAGATGATAAAATGAAACTTTAATAATCTAAGCGGTGAAACTGGGTCATTCAGAAGCAGAGAACCAAAGACAAGAGAAGAGCAAATGGAGACTTGACGGTAATACAAGTAATTACAACCAAAGAACATGCCGCGCTGATGGTAAAACACAGAATAAAGGGAACATTTGAGACAGCGGGTTGTTTACAAATGTGCTGTTTATCAGGACAGTGCTGAAAATACGTACTCAAAACACACGTTCAGAGATGTAATGCCTCGCTTGGAAAAAGCAATAATCTCGTCAAAAAACAAGAGAATACGGCGTGGCAACATGTTCGGGTCACTCTGACAGGCTTACTCGGATTACGCGCTTGTCCAAACAATCAGTGCTGATTTGATCAGTGTTGTAGCAGACGTGGCACAGTTTGATTGCAGATTGAAACTCTCATTATTACCTGCGCTAACATAATCAGATTTAATCGCCTGAGTCCTTCCAAGAGTGTCAGATGAACTTTATTGATCCTGGCAGCTAAATTGGGTCATTTCAGAAAAGGCAATTTGTAGAGTACATAAAACAAAACACGTTTTCTGATTCCTGAGGAGAAATTCACAGGCTTCTGTATCTTCTGCACTGTGAGGTGTCTCATACTGAAAAACCTTTGTTCTTATTCTCATTCTACACAATCCTACACAATATTCACTGCATACGATTCTTAATATTTAACATTTCTTGCTATTGTCACAGAACTGTAGATTATGTTTTGGATAATACTACTATTAAAAAAAATGTTTGCCTGCATTTCAATGTTTTTTCTTTCTCCCCTCATCTTCTTGAGGGGGGGGAAGACATGTTTTTCGTGCGATTTCAGGTGCACATACTTGAAGTCTCTTGAAAGTTGTCCGCCATGTTGGGTGCGACACAATCACTGTTCGTTAGTGACAAATGTGTGTTTCCCAACTGGTTTTTGAGTGGTTCCTGGTTGTTTCTGGGTGAAATTGGCTGCAAAGAGGAAGCTGCACCAAAAACCTGCCTGTGATTGCTTTGGTCCCTAGTAGATTCCTGCACTCACCTGCGATTTGCACACAAGACTCTGACTTTCAAATACTCGCTAACTATTAGCCGAGTAGTAAAACTTATAAAAGTGTGACGCAATCCAGAAACTGATCAAGTCTTGTAGGATTTGTATTGCATTTCTTACAGTTTCACTATCGCTGAGAGTTTTTATCTGCCAGTTGTATGCAAACAAATAGCTGTTGTCCATGCAGATTTCATGCAGCTGCAGAAATCTAATAAAGACCAAACCAGTCGCAAGGAGGCTTTTCCTAACAAATCAAGGACAACACCCACTGACAGGTTTCCAGGTCTGTGGAACCTCATTCACTTTACTCCAAAATGACGGACAAAATGATTTAATGCTTTTAATGATCACATGACTGCTAAACCTCAATACTCAACATAAATACCAATTCAGATTGATAGTAAAACATACTGGCATTTTTAGCTAGTTGCAGATAAGTAGACTAAATCCTGCTCCGTGATTGGTTAATAATAGTCAGAACACTGAGTACAAGTGGAAACCAGAAAGACTTCTGAGCAAAAAGTTAGTTCCTTGTCTACCAATTGTGTTGATATCCACGATTTCACATCATCTCCATGTTTATGTTGAAACATGTTCGTTCTCACATTACATTTCCCGCAGCCACAGAGGGACATTACAATTTCCTAGCCCCGTCATTATTTTGTGTCGACCAACTCTTTGCCCTAGGCTCTTGCTGCTAAATGTGCCGCCATGACAGAGCGCATGTATCATTCTCTGAAAGCTACGCCCACTGGGGAAAAAATAGTCAGCTCCATTAGCTGCTGTTCAGGACTAAAAACATTAACAAGCGGATGTTGATTTGCTTAAAAAATGCACATGTCAGAGGACGATTTTAGCACCCGGCATCTAGTTAGCCTTTAAAACCTTATTTTAACAGGTGTTACAAGCTATTTCAGTCAGCTAAGTCAAAATAATAATGTTACATATAGCTTTCTGAATTCTCCACACGATAATAAAAGGCGAATGTCACGTCTACTGTTTACGTCTTACTTTTCACTTTATTTCTTGTTGTTGATGCCTCACATCTTAATGCCTCTGGCCACTTTTGTCCAACAAACGACTCCTTTTCTCTTCTTTTTAAAAAAACAAAAAAAAAAACAAAAAAAAAAAAACAGAACTGGTGAGCTTTTTACTTAAAACAGCTTCCCACTAAAGCTGTAAATGCAAGTGATCAGGGTGATATTATATTATTAAATATAAGAATATTGAAACCTTTACCTTTTAAAACTTTAATAAATATCCAAATGCAAAGGTGTATCAAACCTGGGTGTTTCAATGTGTGATTGTTCCACAATATCGTGACCAAAAACTCCCCTGCATGCCGTCACCATTGCAAATGTTCTGCATGAGTCACGACCATAATGTTGTTGCCATTACACCACCAGGCATGTGACATTTCTTCTCCTCGCTGTAAATGTTTTTGTCCATTTCACCGCATCTGATTTTACACTTTAAAGTTCTATCTGACAGCATCCAGCTGATTGTTTGAAACTAGACCAAGAAAAAAAGGCATTGTTTTGAGGTCAGGTCGGCATGCGGACAACAAGTATCTTTCTCTGTTCCATTTTAGGAAGAAGAATGATTTTAGATTTCTGTCCAAACGGCTGTGAGAGAAGTTGACGTGTTGTTTGCGAATCAAAAGATATTGCAAAGGACTTTGAACTGTTTCTCTCCTTTTGTGTCATGCAAGGCTGGAAAGTGCAGTTTGGTGTAATAGATGGTGGTTTGCTATGATTGGAGCAATTCTGGACTCTTCCTGGAGGGAAAAATACGGCCAAAACTCAAAAACTCAAATACTACCATTGAAAGCAAAGGAATAAATGCAAGCAGCCAGATATTTTCAAAGTTGTGCTGCAGATTTCAGTGTTTTTATGAACAACTTTTTCTGGGTTAAACCAGGAGGATGTCGCACGTTTTTGCTGTTTAACGTTTTGTTATGAGATTTTTATTATTAAGACATTTTATTAATCATTATTGCTGATATACTAAAGCTAAGAGTGTTCATATTTCTGTTTGCACTCAACCACCTGCACAACTGTCTACACTTTGCCTTAAAAAGACTTGTTTTGCTCTCACATTATCTCACAGGAAACCGCCACCCAAAGAGTAAGAAATGACCTTGTAAGAACATAACCTTTTTTGAACATAAGTTCCGAGATCTCACACCTGCCTGTTTGACTAGAGAATGTTACTTCCTTTCTTGTATGTTTCATGCTGTGTATAAATAAAGGCAGAGAACTGCTCCAGGGTGTGGGTCTCACTTGAGCTCTCACCCGTGCACGTTAAACTGTTACAAGTGTCTGAGTGTTATTTCATTATACCTGATTACTTGATAAATATTGTCTCTTATCACGTTTAAATTGAAATCCTGAACCTTTGTATGTGTTTGATAGCTTACTCTGATGGATAATCTGATTGTCAGTTTAAGTGCAAAACATTTAGTCGTTTGTTCACGTTTCTCATTTGTCTTTGTTGAAGTGAAATCCTTTACAAAGCTCATACTAAAGAAAACAAAAAACCTGTTCCTCCCTCGCTTTCTTTCTGCTCGTTATAATTGGAGAGACTCCTTTTATGCCACTTCAGACAACTCAGAAAGGGTAAAGACAAGTAAGAGAGAGAAAGCTAGCGTGTGCTCTTGTGGGGCGCATGTGTGATCAGGATGTCGTCGGTTCTCCACTCATGATCAGCGAACCCCTGACTGAGCCAGGCTGGCACAGAGCTCCCCTGATTGGACCCATCAGAGCGAGGAGAATAGTGATTTCCACACCTTCTGCCTCTCGTGTGGGTGAATGAAAATCTTGTGCTATTTGTCCCGTGTAACGGGAGCAAGGCGGCTCTGATCTTTCCCCTCTGTCTTTTCTTTCTTAGTGCTGATACACAAAGGAAGGAGGAGAACGGGAGAAATGAAGTATGAACGATTAGAAAATGAAAGAAGATTGCGTTTGATTAGCACTCATTAATTAACTCAGTCAGCCGCCTGCCTGCTCCCCAGCCAGCCCATCCACAATACATGGCCTGGCTGCGTGATTAACTCAGCTGTGTGTGTTTGTGCGAGTTGGAGAAAGGCATGTTGTCATTAGTAGAGAAAAAAACATGTTTTTTTCCCCTTTTTATCAGCTTTATCATCTTTTGATCTTTCTTTATTATATTTCTGTTGATGTCCAAGTGTGTGTGTGCATTTTAAATGATAGTTTTCGTACATATGCATGATTAAAAGTTACCTGCACTCACAATGTGAGTGATTGGTGACAATTAAGAGTGGATAAAAGAGGATGCCAGACATTAAGGTGAAGGAAGAATGATTAAGGAATGAGTAAGATTTAAAAGAAGAAGCAGGTGAGAGGAGATGAATGAAGGCAGCACGAAAGAGCAGAAAGTTGGGAAGAAGGACGCGGCAAAGACGAGAAAAAGAGAAACCGAATCAATTCTTAATAGAGGAGAAGACTCGAGCAAAACAAGGACGCGCATATTTTTTTTAAGTGCAAAGAGATGAAAGAAAGTTAAAGGCACAAAAACAGTAAGAACAAAGGATGGGAAATGGGAGCTGGGAGGGATGGAGCGATTTCATACAGAGATAAGAAATGGAAGATTCAGATGAGCCCCAATTTCACAGTGGTGTGAGTGCCGCAGGTTTGTGCCGTTACGGCATTACAAGGAGCGCTTCACTTGATTGCACATAAGTCCTGTTGTAGTGGGAGCACTTGGCATGTTTTATTCAGCAGCTCATCTGTAGCAGGATGGACATTTGTTTGTTCTTCAGTCTGCTGCGTGCTCAGGGTCGTGGATGCAGAGCCACGTCTCCTTACTGCTAATGGACGGAGCAGCATTAGTCAAGTGTGTCAGGCTCTGCCCCGCTTTCTCGACTGCTGGCACTGATGTTATTATCACCAGTCAAAGCTCCCACTTTAGAAAGGATATTTCAGGATTTCCTTGATTTCACAGAAGGTTTAGGTCATTCTTTATGGGAGCTTTCTGTATTTCATACGCAGTACATGTGAACCTGCTTTTGAAGTGCTTCAAGGCCAGATGGAGTTTATCTGGCAAGTCTTCTTTTGCATAGTTTGAGCTTGTGGTGACATCAGGCTGAAGGAGAGAGGAAATATTTCTGCTCGTCTGTGTTTCACTGGGAGATAGTATATAGTTTCATTTGCTTCATACAGCCATCAAAAACTTCTATTGATCCAAAGTAACCAAGTTTTTCAAAAGTTTTTTTTTTCTAAATCAGGTTTGACACCAATTTTAACAGGATGATGTTTCAGGGACCATTGAATTTAAAAAAAAAAAAAAAAAAGTGGAGCATGGTCTTGTTAGGTTCCCAGGATTGCTATTAAGTAGGGTTGGGCAATATAGCCTCAAGGTTATGATCTTTCAAGGAAAATTTACTATAATGATGTTTATTGTGATATAGTGAATATTTTCTCAGTGATTGCAGCTTGCAAGCAGCAGCATTAATTTGAACAAAATGCTGACAGACTACCTACTTTGAAGGAGGACTCTATAGCCACAAGGATACAACAGCAGTATTATCAGTCAAGTGTAAGCACAAAAGTAGCCAAGGTAGTGTTTTCACTGGAAACTTTAATAAAATAATGGGTTAACATTTTAGTCTAACAATAACTGTCATTGAAGGAACTTGTACATCTTCAGGAGCTACACAATCCACACCAACACCTACTGGTATCTCTTCCTGGTTGTACTTGGCGATGTGTTTTTGGAAATAGGTTTGTCGTTTACACTTTTAGCATGAACAGTTTTCTGGCATATTTTGCAAAGTACTGCACACTGGTGGTTGATGTAGCTCCATTTTTAGGTACTATATTAGGGAGGCGGCTGTGTGGCTCTTGCTCTCAGGCGCTAGCCCGGATAAATTTGAAAACAGCGTTTTCTTCTGAAAACGCTCCTCGTCCACACTATCGTTTTCAGTCGTTTTCACAGAGTTGTACGTCCACACTGAAACGACCAAAAATGCTTACGTTCCTGTATTGCGCATGCATGAAGCGCAAGACGATTCGACCTGCCTCATTTCTGTCTACCGTTTATTTACTATCACTGGCTCTTTGAAACGTGGTGGCAAAATGTTGAAGAAAAGCACAGAGTTTTTTAAATGGACTAATAATGAGGTGGAGTTGTTGCTGCGACTAACACAAAAGTACAAAGTTGCAAAAGCGAGTGAGAATTAAAGAATTTGAAGAAAAGCTATGTGGAGCATGTACAGACTGATATTAATCTTTAATAGGGCTAAACAAAACAACTGCTGTATAATGCCCTTCACTATCTTAGGTTAATTGGTCACAGGACTGCATCACATGACTTAAATGTATCATCGTTTTCTTCTCACTGCAA
Source organism: Neolamprologus multifasciatus (assembly GCF_963576455.1). NCBI lineage: Eukaryota > Metazoa > Chordata > Actinopteri > Cichliformes > Cichlidae > Neolamprologus > Neolamprologus multifasciatus. The sequence goes on along the minus strand of NC_140446.1, from coordinate 21,054,416 downwards.
CATGAAAACGGCGTTTTCAAATGTATCCGCTTTGGAGAGCATTTTCAAAACACTCTGTTTTCCTTGACCGAAAACGTCGTCTCAGTGTGGAGACATAAGATTTCAAATGAAACGTATTAGTGTGGACGTGGCCTCAGGCGTGTCTGGACTTGTGGCTTTGTGCGTGATAGGGAAAGTTAACAAAGGGAGTTAACTTGTGTTAGCCCTACTTATCAAGGATTGAAAAATTAGCAAAAAGAACTTACAAATACAAAACTGCATATCTAATAGAATACTTGGCATGATGTTATTGAGTCATTCAGCAATGAGTACTTTTGTTTTGCTTGAATTGGAACCTTAATTGGATGAAAATACACGCATCCATCTGTGTCCTGTGTACATAAGACACAACTAACCAGGAAGTCTGTCTGTAAGAACATTCATATGTGCAGGGTCAGAGTAAAGATTATATATGTTCCACATTACCTTGTACTGCAAGGTCAGAATTATTTTAGCCTCTCATGCATTTATTACTGAAAAACGTTTTATTTTAGGCAAAGTAACCCAATGGACTAAATGACACGGACTTCCCTATAAACATGAACTTGCTTTGTAACCGAAAACACAAAAACACTCCTAACAACCAAACCCAAAACTTTACTCCACCGTCTTTCCCCAATGTGTGTGTCTCAGTGGACCTCGTCACTTAAGTGACTAATTATTTCACACGCTGTGATCATTTCAGAGATGTCTCTGGAGACTCACACTCCTGGGAGTGGGACAGGGCACTCACAAACACCAGTAAACAGTCTTATGACGATGTCTAATGCTCGTTCTGCTGAAGCATCTGCTCACATAGAGCTCAATATTTTGGAGGTTTTCTTCAGGACACACACACACACACACACACACACACACACACACACACAGCTGCTTGGTCGGTTGCTCAGTTAGTTTTGTTATTCCAAACCAGCTGTCTGCTCAATTTCCTAGAGTCAGGAACATCTGTGTGTGCCCTCCCTCCTAATCCCCTCTCACTATCTCTCCTCTGTCGTCTGCCCACACACTCCTTGTATTTTCATTATTAAGAGCGTATCAGTGTGACAGGTAACAGAAATCCAACTTAAGGGGAAAAACCCCTTCAGAGCTGAGTTAAATTGGTATGGCAAGCTCCACCGTCAGCAGTCCTCTATGTATGTGCATTTTTCTGTGTGTGTGTGTGTGTGTTTGCCTCTTTATGCTTGATTTTGCGTGTGTGTGCGCATCTTGGATTCCTCTCTGGGGAAATATGTCTTTCAGTATTTTTTATAGTATTTATACATTTTCATTCTCTCTATCTCCGTGTATATCGGTGTACTGTAGCTTTCTAGGCTATTAGGCTGCTGACTGTTGTATACAGTACAGTGCTGTTGGCGGGCCAGAGATAAGCTGGGGGATTGCTTTGCTGCTGCCGCTTTGTTGGAGCTGTGATGATGTGCTTCTGTCAGCCTCCTGAGGTGTTTCTGTTGTTGCATGCGTACATACATCTTTATATAAGAGAAATATGAAGATTTTGTCAAGTCCGTGGGGCGCTTATGCTTTCCTTTGAATCCCTTTAGGCTTTTTAACTGTTACTCAGAAAATAAGTTAATTAAACACTTTGGCCTTTTATAAACTTTACCTTGATAATTTAAAATGTGCAGCTCTGCAGCCATGAATGTTTTATCTAGAACTAGAGCTGTTACGAGACAGCAGCAGGAGGCTAGACACCACCAGTTTGAAGCTCTGAGTGACTCTTTAAGTGGACTCACAAACCTCATTAAAAATGTCACAGTTTGCTTTTTGTTATAAAAGTTGTTCACTGGTTTTTATGTGGTGACTCTACAATGAGAATAGACCCAGCTCAGGGGACTTAAAAAGTAGAAAAAAAACCCAATTTTTTATTTTTTGCTGATATTTTCTTGCACATAATTGTTTGTTTGTTGTATATGTTCACTTGTATGTACTAATATTGGGTGTAAACTGCCGTTGGAAACGTTTAATGAAAATCCAAAATATGGAGAATAGGGAGAAGATATTTTCCCATCCTTATTCTTGTTTCTCCTCGTTAAAGGCCACCTCACAATTCCTTGATTTCTATTTTGCAGATGACTTGTTTGTTAAAGTGTTACATTATTACAAATGGTGTTTTTTGCCAGACAGTGCTGGGCAAAGTAATCACTGCACTTGCCAGAGAGGTGCAGTGATTTATTGAAACTTTTGGCAACATACATAGAAAAATGGTATACAAGTGAACAGTTTTTGATTGATTGATTGATTGATTGCTCATACTTTATTCATCCCGAGGGAAATTGGGTTAAGGCTGCCAGCCGTGCCAGCGACATCTTACCCTTCCGACCATACATACATTACACAAACATCACATGGGGAAGACAGGTCAGTTCAGTTTCAGCGAGAAAATAATTCATGCTGATCCATGAAGGATAGCGTTCCATTGTGTGTTTTTCTATCCAGGTTTTTATTTGCTTTTATTGCATTTGTAACCCTTATTGGTTAAATATACTGTTTGTTTGTTTGTTTATTTGTGTACACAGGAACAAGAATAACTTAATGTTTTTAGCTTAATTGGCTGACATTTTTGTATTATTCTTGTGATTTCTTATTGGCCTTGTTTATTTAATGCAGGCCAGGTGAACCCTTTTCGGGTATGAAAAAGGATGGCGAGCCAATGAGCGGCTAGGAGCAGGACTCATTCCGCAATCGAAGCTTCCACTGGTTGGGTAGGAAGCTATCAAAGACGACGCTCTGTCCCCATTTTCCAAATATACTGATTTTCACACTCATACACACCATTCCCCCGTTTATGGACAATAGCGCTTGGACATCTCTCATGGACATTCAGATAAAACTCATGGACTTCAGTGTGGATCAGTGTTTTTGATGTCAACATGTGTTGTTTATGGGGAACTGTTTTCTATATTGCTTGGTATAAGCCGGAAGAATTTGCTTAGTAGTTTTGTGCACCCTCACTGGGTTTTTGGTTAATTGAATAGCTGCAGCAGGAGTGATTATTTAAGTTTTCCTTTTCTTTTCTTGTTACTTTTCTTTGGGGTTCGGTTAAATACATGGTACCTGCAAAAGCATTTTGTGTTGTGTGTGTTTATTAATTACTGCCATCAGCTCCTGTAGCATTCCTAAATCTTCTGATTAATAATAACCATAATACTTCACTGATTAATAATAACCATAATACTTCACTCAATACCTAGCCTGTATTGATTCATTGGCGCTTCATCAGTGTTACACATTGGAAGTGTGTTTGGGATCATTGTCACTCAGCTGATGGTACTTTTTTGTGTTCATAGGCTCTAGTGTTTAAGCTTTTTTAGCTACAAGCTTATTTTGTGAAAGGCATTTCTGTAAAAATGGTCAGGTACAAGGACTGGACTGGAAATCAATGAAAAAAGCAGCCAATGTCCAAAGAAAAACAAAGAAATACCTTTAAAAAACAACCTGGTGAACTATTGCTCCAGAGAATAAAATGCACATGCTTACAGTATGTGAACAGGTATGTGTGCGTACCAGCAGTCCACTTGGATAACTTTACTCCTCTTATTTGTGAACTTGTACCTGCCTGTGATTCTCAGCAGCTGTTCTCCCTACGGTACCTTTGTTTGGAACCACAAGAAGCTCCTTCATCAATACCTGTCTCACTCTGTCTAGACGTTCAGACACTTGCTGGAAGTTCTCTCTATAATTACAGTCTAGCGGTATTTTCTAAAACCTCCCCCTAAAGAGCCATTGCCACGAGTTTATTTGAGCTCTGTTGGGCCTTTGGACATGCTGAATATGTTCCTGTGTAATTTATTTTCAACCTCTTTTATTTGTCTTGGCTCTCTCCCCGTCTCTCCCTCCTTCTAGCCTCAGTCTATTAGTCTCTGTGTTTGTTATGTGTGGTGGCAGTGAAATAACACTGTTAATTTGCTTTTGCTGAGGTGAAAAAACAATCCATCTTACACCCACCTTCTGGGGAAAAAAAAAGAAAAACGATTCAGTGCTCTGACTTTAGCGTGTTCTGCCGTTCTTTGCTGAGGGAACTGGATTAGTTGACGTTAATAGGCTCAGAAGCGCCGCTTCAGGCTCTGCTGGGATGACTTTAGCGAGTTAGCAAGCTACAGTAGTGCAAAGAAACAATAAACTCTATCTGAAGAGGAAGTCGGAGTAGAACAGGCAATGGTGAGAGAAGGGGAGTTTATCATTTTGACAGAACAGTAAGAAGATTTCTGAGAAAGAAAAATGTGGTTTTAAGTGCACATGAAAGGAAGTATATATGCATACTCTAAGAGAGTGCATACTCTGTGGACGTGTTGTTGTCTTTCAAGCAGACTATATTGTTATACTCATATCGCATTCAAAATTGAGATTCATTGTGTTTGCATGGTTGCGTTGTTCAAAACAAGACATGGAACAGCTGCCAGTGTCAAAGCTCACCACAGAAGATGCCAAGCTCTGTAATATGAGTTTTTCACCACAGCGTGTCCTTTGGACATGTCTCAGTATCTTTTCATCTTTGTGAATGCTCCTTCTCTCTTTCTCTGTCTGCTGCAGCCCTGTCCGTGTTGCGGTCAAGCGAAGAGCAGACTCCAATTCCACAGAATAAGTTCATGGGCGACATTGAGGAGCTGGCTGCTAGCTATGAACGCAAACTCATCGAGGTGAGTGTTGTACTCATTCATACTGCTACAGAGAGAAGGATCTGTTTTTAAAGCTTGTTTATAATAAAATCCAGGAAGTTTCCAGGTTCCCTCCAGTTCATCACATGAGTGACATACTGTAAATGTTAGTTCCTCATGTTTGAGACATTGCATTGCTCCCAGTTTTCACACTTCAAGACAATTATTGTGCTAACAAGAGAGATAAAATAACAAATTGTATCTCTGGGTTTAGTTCCAGAGCAGTTCCCTGTGTTTTCTACCACATTACTAAATACGGATTAATTCTAGCTAAACTGCCATTTCAATTTGTGTTTATCTAATAGTTAGCAAGGGGCGACTCCTGTGGTTGTGAAAAGTAGTCAGATTTATTGAGGTCTATGAGAAAATAATCACTCGATTTGTGACCTCAGTTAACATTTTCTGCTAAGCTTTTGCTCGACCACTAGTTTCACATGTTCAGTTTTTTCCATTGCTTCAGGCCTTTAAGGATCTATAAAACTCCGTGTGAGGAACCTGGGAGTGGTCTGCACAGCACTTTTTGCGTTTGATAAATGGATCCATGCGGTTGTTAAAACAAGCTTCTTTGGTCTGTTTCAGAGGGCACCCATGCCCTCAGTTTGTCTCGACTGTTGCGTCTTTATTCAGTCTGTCACTGCTTGGCCGACTGCAGCTGCTCAGCTGGCTCAGCTCAACTGGCTTAACACATAACATGCGAGCAAGACCAGATACCACTCGTGTTGGCTTCCTTAGATCTGCTTCCTGCTGAGTTTTAGAATTGATTTGAAGATTTTCTTGTTTGTTTTTAAGCCATTACATGGGTTGGCACTTGTTTACGTCTCTGATCTTTTAACTTTGCTCACTCCCACTAGATCAATGAGGTCTGCTGAGCAGATGCTCCTAGCTGTCCCAAGGTCCTGATTAAAACATAAAGGAGATCAGGCCTTTGCAGTGGACCAAACTGCACCTTCACATCAGGACCTTTCCAAAATTAGTCATTTCTGAAACTCGTATGAGCATTATTTGGCTTTTAAAGCAGACTGAATACTGATTTCTGTTTACTGCTGTTGGATTCCCCCCCCCCATTTTTGTCAGAAGGTTGGTTCTTTCTTTCTTGTTAAAGCACATAATGAGGGCGTTATACTGTGAGAGTCCAAAAATGTACATATAGAGAAGTAAAATAAAAATAAGACTTTTGAGAATTTTGCAAAAGAGTAGTAATAAATAATATGTACACTAAATCTTCAGTTACTTGCTGGCCCTCAGTGACTTAAACGCGTCCACATTCTGGACAATGATGCTTCCAGCCTTGTCAGGGCTCGCAAAATCGCTAGCCTGACGTCCCGGGGCTAGCGATTTTTCCAGTCGGGCTACCAAAATCTATCTCTGCCCTGCCCGTCGGGCTATCATAGGAAGGAAAATATATGTCTATGCTTTTGCATTCTTTCGCCAATGTAGCTGAGTAATTATGTCATTGGCATCGATGAGCCACTGTCAATATGTGACATATTGAAATCGCATTTGAATTTGCGCTTGTGTTTTGCTTTCGCTTTCATTTTGCGATCGTGCGAAAGGTGTGTAGAGAGCAGCAGCACTGATTGGTGAGTGACGATTAATTGCGCACCAATTCCTCTGACATCGTCTTATCACTCATTAGCTTACTATTCAAACGCGACAAGTGAAATCTCTCGCAGCAAGCTTAAACATGTGAGAGGTTGAGTGCGCAAATAATTGCTGACCGTTATGTAAGTACGTGTGTAAAAGCAGCAGGATTTACGCTGGTATTTTAGTTCTGCTGAGCCAAATAAGACAGGTCAGGGTGAAGAAGTGACAGCCCAAGAAAAGCTTACCACAAAATGGAAAAGTTATGACAAACCAGACTATGAGGCAAAAAGAAAGCGCCACTTTTTTGGTTTCATGGACAAAAGAATTTCTGTGGCTGGAATATGACAAGCTAAATAACATGATGTTCTGACAGGTGTGTTGTGAGTTTCATTTGATTTCTGAGTCGACAAGCGCCTTTGTTACTGGGACCAGTAATTTTAAGAAAGACCCCATCAGAACCCATGAGAAATGCAAGAAATGCATTATTGCCCAGTCTGCAGTATCTTTCCCAGAACAAACAGCAATTGCAAAAAACATACTACAAATAAACCAAGCACAACAAGAACTCCTGAAAAAGCTGTTTAGAACAGCGTGCTATATTACAAAGAGTGAACTACCATTGGCAAAATTTAGCAGTCTTTGCAAACTTCAAAAAGCAAATGGCCTCGATCTTGGTTCCACTTGCCTCTTACCCGTGACTTCAGTGGAAATTTCAAATTCAGGATCTGACACAGACTGATTCATGTTCTACACAGTTCTTACAAGTTCATAGAAATTTCTGTTCAATTAGAACCAAGTATTTGAGTTGACGATTGTAATTTTTATACAGTTGTTGTGATTTTTATTTTAACAATTTTTTTGATTACTTTTTGTTTCCATTACAATATTTTACTTAAATGTATAATATTGTAATGGAAACAAAAATTAATCAAAAGAAATTGCTTTCTTTTTTATTCGGGCTACTTAAATTAATTTTGGGCTACCAAAAACTGAAGAATGCCTGCACGAAGGGCTACCAGAGAGTAGATGGGAGTTACAACCACAGACTAGTAGAAGATCTCCAGCATCTTGCTGCACACATTAAAGGATCTGAGCTTCCTTAGAAAGTAGAGTTTACTCATCCCCTTCTTGTACGGAGCATTGCTGTTGGTCCTCCAGTCCATTCTGCCATTCATCGCAGTGACCAGCTTTCTGTACTTGAACTCCTGCCCACCCTTAGTGCAGACAACCACTGCAGGGTCATCAAAGAACTTCTACTGGTGGTAACCCAGTATTACTAACCACCACCACCCAGACATACAGACTGAGGTTGATCAGTTTTGTTGTTATATTATTTCATATTCTTTTGTTTGTCGAACAATTTGCACTTAAATGTGCTTCTACATAAACTTCACATCACTTCTGACTTCCCTACAGTATATTATTGCATTTAGTAAATGATGATGGTCCTGTTTAGACTAAAGTAGTTGATAAAGTGGGGAAGGTTTTAGGGTTTTTCCCCACACAGGCTTTGCAGTACGCTGTTTGTTCAGTCTTGTATTGGTAGGATTAGGTAACCAGTTCCACCCATCTTCAAAAAAATGACCATGACTGGCACGCTGTAGTACAGACACTGTAATGTGCTGTGACTGTGGCTATGTCTGTCTTTGAAATGAAGCTTTTAAAATTCCAACCACATAAACCTTGTTGCGCCTCAATTCAAAGAAGTTGATTTTTCACTCTGAGTTTTATTCCGTTTATTTTACTCGGAAGGATAAACACGACGTTCCCGTCTGCTTTTCACTCTCAGGATCATCTGCCGGTGCCCGAGTTTCAGAAAGCTTCTGTTTGCTTTAAACGAACAGGGGAAGTCACAGCTTCTACCTCACAATACAAAGTGTTCACTTACTGTATATATTATCAAAGTAAATGAGGTCATGATGTGCGTTAATACCTGCATTCAGAGCTTTTAGTTTTGGGGAAAAATGTCCCCAGGCTACTCCATCTAAATAAAGTAGAGAAATTGGACTTTCTGCATTTGCATTGATTTAAAACCCATAACAGTGCCAACAGAGCTTTTCCTTGAGCAGGTTCTTTACAGAAACATCAATTGAGGATCTCAGGAAGCTCTATAATAATAGGACATAAGGCATAACTCTGCCTGCTGTGTGAGTAATGATGAGAGCTGTGTCCAGTTTACTGTTAGATTGACCAATATGACAACACTCCCAGTAAGAGTGTATTCTAATGGGTAGTGACACGTGTGAGGGTGTCTGCATGAATAATTCATCTGAGGTTTTATATTTTTTTAATAAGAAATAATTCAGTTTGTGTTTCCCCAAACTGTGTCCTCACTTATTTATGCACATGCATGTATGGTGCATTTTTAATGATGTTTACTTATTTATTTGTTCATTTACCGTGCTGTCAGTGTCATTTGGGCCTTTACAGCAAGCCCGGAGGACAGTGTGGAGCACAATCACCCTGCAGACTCTGTCCTTCATCCAACTTGGTATAAATTATCCTGTCGTGCAGGATGCAGGTATTTTCCTCGTCCCTGTTTGGTAATAAGTTGCAGAGTAGGGATCTTGTAAAAATGTGGGTGTGAGTGCTCTGGTGAGGCTAATGCTTGCTCTTTAGATAACAGCAAACCACAGAGGACAATGGAACAAGAAAGACTTGCAGCTAACAGGAGATACAGAATGTTCTTATTATTGTTCATCACCAGTGCTGTCAGCTGTCTCCCTTAATAGGACTTACCATAATATTCAGTGCAGTGGGATATTAGTGTGAAATAGAGACGGGCAAAGCAGAAAAATGGCTTTTTATGGAAAACTGTGTGTGTGTTTTCATGAATGCAAATAGCAGGGTTGTGATGTATGGGCTGAACTGGTCCCAGTTCAGTGTCTTTGAAAAGAAGAAAAATGGCACAATTTTTTATAAATTTTTATTTAAATAAGAAACTTGAGCCATGACAAAATAGTTAACTTATTCTTATTCAACATATTGCCAACAAGAAAAGTCCAGCAGTCACTGGAGTGCTGTGATTGCTGGTTTGGGTTAAGCTAGGTGGAGTAAGATGGCAGAGTCGGTCCAATCTTGCACCAACATTCTGCCTTTTCTGTGCACAATGAAGACAGCGACATGCAGAGTGATTATTGGAATTGTCACAGGACACGAGCATCCTGTCTGGGCTTCATGTGGCGACTAGGGATGGGTATCGTTTAGGTTTTATCCAATACCAGTACCAAACCGGTACTTTTGAAACGGTGCCGGTGCTCGAACCGGTGCTTAAAGAATGGAGAACACACACTTTGTCCAAAAACCTCTTATGTTTAGCTGTTTTTTTGTAAAAAGATAACAATGTTAGCCTTTTCTGCAGCTATAGGGCATATATGGTATCACTCTGGGCTGGAAGCAGTGCTTAAACAACGGGAAAAAAACACAAACTGTCCAAAAATCTCTCATGTTTAACTGTTTTCCACTTTTTCTTTGGTCATTTTAGCCTTTTTGTCCAGGGTGAAGTTAGTATCTGCCATCAAACAAGAAGACAGCTGCATGTAACTACGACGGTGTTTGCTAGTTCACCTTACATGCATTAATGTAATAACATGGTTAGCCTACTCAACGTAAATTACACACGAACAACATTAAGCTACTCACACAGAGAAGAACGGCTGCTGCTGCCATCATCATCCGTCATCATTTCTGCTACACTGGCAAGGAGGGGGCCAGGACTCTCCTCTTCGGGTTTTTGGGGGATGTTGCTGCATTTCTCGGCTTTAACAAAATGCTATACGTCCAAATCCAAATCCAAAGTGTATGACATCTCAGGAATTAAAGCACCGAAATGTGCGCTGCTTTTCGGTCTGGTTACTACCGTTTATGTCAGAATACCGGTACCCATCCCTAGTGGCGACTAATTGATTGTCAGGCACAGCATCAATCACACAGGAACGACAGTTGAAGCAAACACACACATAAAAAATCCAAACTCTGTATGCATTGCACGTGACACGGTATCAGCTTACTTTTAGTGCTGATCATGCTAGCATGCTATAGCTGATAAGGAATCCTCTAATAAATTCAAGGTGAAGTTTGCAGCCTACAGTGTTTGTTCTGGGAGAACAAATACAGATGAATAGAGTGACTGGTCGCAGGAAATCTCAAAAGGTGCCTGGGCCTTTGCAACCCTAATCTCACCTTAACTTAGATTTAGTGTATAGCAAGTGTGATGTCACCCGCTGGTTTGTTAAGCTGTGTCTTTGCATTTTGAAGCCGAATGTGATGAGTGAGGTGTGGATCTGATTGTAAAAACACACACTTCAGCAATTCCAAAAGAGGCAATGAGGCTATCCTGGATAATCCACTTTTCTGCCTCCTAGCATGGCCAGAAATTACAAAACGCACTTAATGTTATATTCAATAAACTTCAAAATGGAGACTGAGCCCATAAACTCATCAGGAAGTTGTTTGCTGTATTCACAGACAAATGGAGATGAGGGTCGGTTTCCCAATAAACTCAAATGATACAAAAAGCAACAACTGGGCTCATGGCTGGTGAACAATAAAAATAATTGAATTTATTTTTATTAAAATAATCTGTTTTAATAAAAAGATAGAGTAAAGGCACTTCCATATTGACCATACTTTCCAGTCCTGACAGCTCAGTCCATCTTTTAGCAGTCTGTGATAAATGCACCGCTCACACGAGCTGAAACTGCAGTGCAGCTTCTCCTGATATAAGAATTTGACATTTTGTGATTTACACGAGCAGCTGTCAACACTCCTGATTCGACTGTCTCCGCTCGGTGACTGAGACAAAATCTGACCAGCCAAGTTATTGATTTTTGAAAATGTCACATCAAGCCTTGTTTGATACATAAAGGCCTCACTGAGACAAATAAATACTGGACGGGGCTCAACCTTCATTAACCTGTGAAACACGCCCGTGTCTCTGACCTATTTGAGTTTTAATTTAATGATGCAAATGCCTCGTATTGACTTTAACTTTGCACTCAGAACTCGACGCTCGTTTCCTTTTCATGTTGCCTTTGAAGCTGTGCACAAGGTAAACCTCTACAAATGAAAGTAATTTAGTGGTTGCTCAACAGGGTAGCTTTTTCCTGACATGCAGGTAATGATGGCCTGTGAGTTTGGTTTTGGGCTTGGCGTCTTTTACCAGAACCAAGCATGTGATGTCTTGTAAAGGCATGAAGGGCAATGAAGCCTCATATGGCCATTCCACTGAAACTGCTGATTGCACCATTCAAGGCAGCAAATATGATTGGCTGGTTGCTGATGACTCCAAAGAAGAAGTATTTCTTTCTGCTGCTACAAAAATCCATTTGTTATAGTTTCAGTGAGCTCACTTTAGTTCAGTTTATCATTACAATAAAACCACTTTTATTAAATGTCTTTAAAGCTGCATTAGCTCTGATAAAGTTTTGATAAATTGGCAAATGGCTTCCACTGCAGATCAGACAGAAGAACATAATCACCGTAAAACCTTATTATGGCAGTTTCAATGGATCATTAAGTCATTTACACAGATATGGAGCCATACTGGCATTCATTTGGACTTTTGTTTCTGAATTTTAGTTTCTACCAACTCTGCTTGTAAAGCCTAAGCAGGTAGTATACAGTGGGTTTATCAGACTTCCTCTGGAAGCACCTGCCTTCTGGGGCTACAAATGAACATACTGACAGTTGGTGGACCATTAAATCAAACAATGAGCTACAAGAGTCAAGGCTGTGAAGAGAAATACACCGACAGCAGCCTGATATACTCTGTTGTTACTGATTCTATTAGTATGATCAAAAACATCCACGATGATGCCCACAGGAAACAAAAATCTTACCAGATGTAAACTTTGCAGATCTCTCCTTAAGGTAGTTTTCTTGAACACCTCTGAACTTCCTCCCAGCGTGGCTGCTAGTTTGAGATTGATCCCTGCAAGACGCATTCGTAGATTTAGAATATGCACCTTGCAATTTTACCAGCTTTTATAGACCGAGCCGGATTTATCTGTGAAATAGGCAAAAGTTTCTGCAGTAATTTGAAGGTGTTGCATTCAGGCCCAGACCACCGTCAGGAATGTTAATGCACTGTGTTGGACACTCAACGCAGAGTCCTGCTGTAACATCCTGAGGTGCCTGAGGGGCAACATCTGTCAGGAAATGACCTCAACTGTGGTGTGTGCCATTATGTGTCAGCACACACATTGAATAGGGAGTTGTAGTTGTTTTTATTAACCACCCAAACACAAATATACACGATATACACAGTTTGTGGGGCAGCTGGTCTGTTGGTCGTTCTTAGTTATGCTGTTGCTGGTCCATGAGCCAGGTGTTAAACTAGAGACAGGTGTGTAGGGACAGAAGATGATCACGGTTTGTGTTATCAATAATGGGATGCCACTCTGTGTTCTTGGTTGCCATGGTTAAATGGTAAGTTTCCATGTACTAATTTTTCACATTTTATATGGTCTTGCATGATGAATATGAATATAAACAAGAAAAGTGTCTTCAATAATTATGTAATGTAGGTCACAAATCTGGAAATTCTTTGATATGGTTGCGTTTGCCTGTCTGCTCTTTGACTAACAGCTAGCTGTGCGTGTGCTTTCTCTGCCCGTCTGCCTATCCCATCTCTGTTTTAAAATCATCTCTTTAAATCATCTGTTTAAAATGTTTTTGGTTTTACTCATTCAACCTATAACCAAACTGTCTCAGTGAGTAAGAAGCCTTTGTTTTTGGTGCCACAATCTGTTTTCTCTCATTCTTCACTTATTTCCTTTCATTCTTCGCTGTGTCAATCAGAGGGTGATGCTGGCGTGTTCGTGTGTGCTTGCATTTGCCAACTGCGTGAATTCCTATCATAAATCTTCATGAATGTCTGATCAAAGCTGGTTTAAAAAAAGCTATCAGTGCGCAAGCACGTCACCGTATCCCAGTGGATCTGTTTCTGAGTGAAATAAACAAAAAGGACATGAAAGACAGACAGATGCAGAGAGATGAAAACGAGGGGGGAGCAAGTGCAGCAACTCCAGGGAATAAAGACATAACCATTTTAATTTGCATCTTTATGGCATTGTACTTCTCTTTGTCTGTGAATAATAAAAAAACAACAACAACAACAACAAAAATGCTTTGCATAATGCAGTAAAGATTTCCACTGAGGTTTCTGAGAAACACCCAAACTGCATGACACCGATCTGTGAGTGCTGGGCGATAAGGAAAAGGTGGGCAGGCGATGATGTAACACATCGTCTTATCAGCACATGCAGGCTGTTGGTGGCAGGCTGAAGGTGTACAGTACAGAAACACCTCTATGAACTTATCAGGCTTCCAGTCATGCACTCACCAGGATGTGACTGTTCGTTTTTAATTATATTTTTTATCAATTGTAAAGCTGATCCGACAGAGCACTTTGCAAAAGTCTCGAGCCAGCTTTCATGTCCTTGTATTTTGCTTCCAAAGAAGCAGACTTTCTTGTAATATCTTTAAATGGCCTTGAGCAAACAGTGCAATCATACCTTTAGATGAATAAGCAAATAATACCAGAGGTAACAGTTTGACAGGCATAAAATAGTATTTTTGCAGCAATGAGGTGATTCCCAAAGAACCAGTGGCTGAAAATTTAGAATAAAATGGTTTGGGACTCCAACTTCAGCCAGGGGTGTTGGCCAATCTGTCAAAATTGCAAAACTGCAGAGAAAATCACCATTTTTAAAAATTGTTTTTGATCCTATGCAATACTATCTCCCAATGCAGTCCAAGCATACCTGGGTAGAAAAACATGCTATCAGTCATGGATTGGCTTCCTCCAGAGCCCAACCTTAACATTACTGGAACAGTGCGGGAATTATCTTGACAGGGAAGAAGCCTGGAAAACTATTCTTGCAGCCTATCCTTACTGAAATGACCAGAAAGATGCCCAGGAGTTCAGGCTGTGTTGAAAAATACATGTGGTCACACCAAATACTGACTCAAGTTTGTTAGAATTCCAAAAACCTTGCTGAATCTTTGCCTTTCATACTAGGTTTTAATATTTTTGCACATTTCAATAAATCACTGCAACCATTTCCCATTTTCCTAGCAAACTATAAAGAAATGAAGAGAGACTTGGGGCTTTTGCACAGTACTTTAGCTCACTTAAAGTTAACTTGACTCAGCCATTCAGGATGTTTTTATTGAACATTTTGCACAAAATGTCCTCCTATTAAAAAAATAAATAAAGGGAAAGAGTTTTAAAGAAAAACTTTTCCTTAGTTATGATTTTAAAAAGGGAGAGTTTAAAGGCTACTTCTCTTTAGGCAATTCAGATTTATACCTGGAAACCTCTAAGCCAGTAGATGTTCAAATACTCCTTTGAGTAAAATCAGTTCTTTGTGTTTCTGAAAACCAATTTGGATCTTTTTAAGAACCTCTTAACGTCGCCTACGAATAGGCTGAAGTCTCATTTTAAAAAAGTGGAACCGGTGGGCGCAACAACAGACTGCTGCGTCTCTTTTTATCATATGAAGATGCTCTTTTTATAACGTTCCCACCTGTCACCTGACAACCCAGCCCAGTGATGATCCTTTTCATGAGAACAGCCACATCTAACTCTGCAATATGTACATAGTGTCCTGCAGTTTCATTCATAAGGCAAAAGCATTATTACTGCATCCATACGTTTAATGTTTCAAGAATAACTTTTGGTAATTTCTTAAAATCTTGAAATCAGAGAACTGATGAGAATCTTGCGGTCAAAGGTCAAGGTCACTGTGACTTCATAAAACACCTTGTTAGCCACAACCACTGAATTTGTACGCTAATGATAAGAAGTCTTTCCCCAGATTAAATTTTAAAAAGGGCACTTTTCAAATGTCACTTTAATTAAATCCAACAAGTGCTGCTGAAGCAGATCATATATGTAGAGATTTCTTTTTTCATTTCATTTAAATATCCCATATTTAGGCATATAATTGCACGTTATAGTCAGAGATTTAACTACTTATGTTTTTAGAGGCTTTAAAAAAAAAAACATGAAATTATTTGTTTTGTTAACAAAATGTTTTTGATAAAAATCCAAAACAGGCACTTTAATTTTGGTAACCATTAATCAAACTGGAAGGTGAGATTAATAATTATGTAGTAATTAGTCTTTGGAAACATTTAATATTTCTTTTGAGTTTGAAAGTAGTTTGAAAATTGCAAATTTTTAATTTAAACAGCCAATTTTTGTCCTCATTTTGAGAGCTTTGTACATCATACAGTAGTGCTGTAATCTAACTAGGCTAATCCTCAATACACTACAGATATTTTTCATCTTGTTTCAGTACGTAGTGTGTTGAGTATTTTCTATCTGCTGTACTGCATTGATAAGTAGAATGAGATTGCTGTTGCAGGGTAGAAAAGACATATAGGTCGAAACTTCCAGTGGGATCAGGGATTCTCCCTTTGATCCACGAGCTCATTAATTAACCATAAACAACATCAAGAACAAGTGCAACAATTACAAGCTACTGACTCAGAAGAGCGATATTAATAACCAGAAAAATGGGAACCAGCATGCTTCTATAATTCTCCTTGTCTTTGCTGTGTAATGCAAGTGAATGTGACCCTTGAGTAGCCCAGATATTGCATAATGCATTTTATTCTTTCTCAAATAATGCAGGTGAATCTGCTTTGAAGTGTTCAGACACGCTCTGAGCACAAAGCCTTTCAGAGCATTAAATTCTCTCTTTTATAGGAATTATGGATTTCTTTGTTCAGATTGGACTGGTAAGCTTTCTCATGTCTTCGATTGCATAACCTGCACTAATGATTTCAGTTACTATTTGTGGGCATTTTTATTCATCTTCAGATGAATCATTCAAGACGCGGCGTACCTCATGCGGGGCTTCAATATGCCAAAGTATATTAATGCTACGCAGCTCGTCTCTGTTACTATCGAACTCGGCTGATGATTCCTGGAGTCCTGAGCGTTGCTACTGTACTGAAGCTCTGCAGCACCAGAGTAAGATTTGAAAAGCCGGTTGAGCCAGACTCTAAAAGGGTTAACAGAATTTATTTAGCCAGTCTTATTATCTTTTCACCAAGGACAGGTTCCTCCAAGTTTCCATCTTTTTGCCTGCTAATCTTCACACAATGCTTTTTATATTAAAGACACTGGCAGATTTATCACCGAACTTCTTTGCAGTTTTTTTTAAACAACTGGATCATTTCAGTGGTTGACAACATTTATTTTGTTGCCTGAAAGTTACCAACTACCCACCTGGGTATTGCTTAGGTTTTATCCGATACCGGTGCCAAACCGGTGCTTAAAGAATGGAGAACACAAAATTGGTCCAAAAACCTCATGTTCAGCTGTTTTTTTGTAAAAAGATAACAATGTTAGCCTTTTCTGCAGCTATGGGGCATATATGGTATCACTCTTGGCTGGAAGCAGTGCTTAAACAATGGAAAAAACACAAACTTTTTCCAAAAACCTCTCATGTTTAACTGTTTTCCACTTTTTCTTTGGTCATTTTAGCCTTTTTGTCCAGGGTGAAGGGAGTATCTGCCATCAAACAAGAAGACAGCCGCATGTAACTACAACGGTGTTTGCTAGTTCACCTTACATGCATTAATGTAATAACGTGGTTAGCCTACTCAACATAAATTACACACGAACATTAAGCTACTCACGCAGAGAAGAACGGCTGCTGCTGCCATCATCATCCGTCATCATTTCTGCTACACTGGCAGGGCTAGGGGCCAGGACTCTCCTCTTCGGGTTTTTGGGGGATGTTGCAAACTCCGGGTCCGATAACAGGCACCACACCTGCAGTAGATGTGCTCGGTGTGAGGTCTCGCAGCAAGCTATCAAATACGGCACATTTCTCGGCTTTTAAAAAAAACTCTATGCGTCGCCAGGTGTTTCATCAGATTTGAGGTGTTACCTCCTTTGACAGTATCACAGTATCACCTTAAAGCACTTGTTGCAGGCTGCTGAGTTTGCTTATTTTGCTGTGAAGTACAGCCAGACTGTTGACTGCTTCGCCTTGGGCATTTTTAATCTGTAGCTCTGCTCTAAAAGAACGTACGTACCTGGACCCGCCTACTATCCTCGGAAACGTAAAATGATTGACTAGATTCTAAAGTGTATCACAGCTCAGGAAAAAAAAGCACCGAAATAAAGCACCGAAATAAAGCATCGAAATGTGCGCTGCTTTTCGGTCTGGTTACTACCGTTTATGTCAGAACTGGTGCCATCATGGCACCAGATACCGGTACCCATCCCTAATCACCTGCCACGTGAGAGGTGTTCTTAAACAGTGAAATAGGCTAAAACATCTCTAAAATCAGCACATTATGCCATGATTTAATCATACTGATGAGGATGATGATGTAAAAGTCTCAAAAACTCACAAAGCTTGTATCAAATATGAAACGCTTGGCTTTAACCTGGATTATCTTTATATTGAATTTTGACAAATATGCAAAAAACTAAAAAAGACTATTAAATGGAGAAAATACTTTTTCACCACACTGTACATAATATATGTCTCATTCTGCTGGTTTTACACCACACAGCAAACACAGATCAGCCCTTCAGATTCATGGAAGAACAGAAGTCCACAAATAAGAGAAAACATTTATTATGTGTTGCAATAATCTATAACTACCAGCCGAGTGTTCTTTTAATCCACAATCTTCATCCCGACAAACTCCTGTCAGTGTATATTAAAATGTTAAGTTTTGATGGTGAAAGTGACAACTTTTCCAATGTAAACCTAATCTTAATCCACCCAAATACTTCTGGCATGTGTAGGCCACGAGAACATTTACCAAGACAGGGCTTTCATTTCCTGAATGCTCATCCGCATGTGATGAAAACACCCCTAAAATTAAAGCTGACAGACTGTATTTTAACATTGTCATCACTGTAGCGTCTCAAAGTAATAATACTGCATAATCAAAAAACGTGTGATCCAAGTGCACAGGCAGCTCGCCGTGTGATGCCGCAGTGACAAAAACCCACGTCCGTACCACAGGACAGATTTAGCTTCTTTTTTTCCCCCCATAAACTTCTATTTCCAGCTTTTCTATCGGCCCATCTTCCGCTCTCATGAGCTCACACTTCTTAACGCATCTCTCCATCTCTATTTGTATGTTGTTGTTTTTTTTCCACCTCAGTTCAGAGTGGACAGCACAGCTTGTGATGTCTATATTTGTCCTCTCTCACACGCTTTCTTGCCCCCCTCCCTCATTTCTCAGCTGTGTCTCTTCCTCTTAAGGAGCAGCTGTGCTGAAGTGACTCAGAGATGCACATAGAGACCCAAGTTGCATTTATTAGATGTACAAAGAAGCCCAGTACTGGCCCTGTTATGGTTAAGGTCTCACCCAGGTTTAACGTTTAAATGAACCTTTGATGCCTTTTATTAGGTTTCCTATCTGCATGAACAGTTTATGTAATCTCACAGTCAAAGTCCTATTTTTAAAATGATTCAGACGCACTGGGAAGGAGACAAATGAACAAAAACAATGTCTGTTACTGATTCATAATATCTTTAACCACGTATGATTTCTGCATTGTTTGTTTGCTTGTATTGATGCAGTGTAGTTGCTAAATAACAAGGACACCGGTGCCACTTTGACTCATGCTCATCCCCTTTCTTTGTGTCTCCAGCTGCTCACTACCTTCCAATTTCCCGGAAAAGCAAAATAGTATGAACATTATCGTTTATGAAAGTGCTTTCTGTTATTTAAGAGGAAACAGTCGGGCTTGGCTTCGAACTAAGCACATACTAATGTGCGAACCTTAAAAAGTGGATAAATGTAACATGAAAAAAAGGGTGTTGTGTTCATAGACAACAGGTTCAGTTTGTGCTGCTGCACCTGCTTCTCTGTCTTCTGTAATCAGAGTATTCATGTCAAGTTGTCACTCCAATTAACAGGCCTCCACTTCACCAGAAACCCACTTAAAATCAAGTATTAAAAAGAAAGGAGAAGTCTGGGTGTACTCCATCACAGCACACCCTGCTGGCGTCCACAGACAGTCCTCTGATGATGGTTTTTAGGTCAGTATCAGACAGCAACTCCTAAAACAATTTTACTTATTGAATCCATAAATGGTATGCAAATAAAACCTCAACATCACCCACTGGTGAAGGCTAGAGTTTGACTTTTTGCCCATTGACATCCCTGTAATCACTATAATGTTGATCCGGACTATAATGACGATTTTGCCGACGTTAAACAAAATGTACTTGCTGTAAAAACTGAACAGCTGGTACCTCATAGCTTAATAGAGGGCTTGATATGACTCAGAAACTGAGGCACAACGCACGCTCATGTGGTAGTGAGTTGTTAGTCAGTATGTAGCCACACATTACCCTACACCCACACACCCACTATGCCTGTTTTACTCAGTGTTACGCATAAATATTGCCACCGTACCACAGCCTGTGACCTCCAAACCCTGATATCAGCTTTCCCTTTTGTTTCCTCTTGTCCTGATGAGCTTTTCCTCCTCTCCATCTAATTTTGCTCCACCCCATTTATAGTATGTGTAATTAAGGTTATGAGGTTTTGGGTCAGCTGTACCACTGCTTCCCCCCCGTCTGTTTTCTTCTTTTGGGGGTTTCAGCTCACCATGGCATTTCTTTGCCTTTTTTATTCAGGCCAGCTCAGCTTGGCGCAGCTCAGATCAGATCATAAACGGGAGGAGAGGAGAGGGAGAGGCGCACAGAGAGATTCTGTAGAGATGGGAGTGGAGAGAAGCAGAGAAGGATAAGGCGTTATCCTCCTCCATGAGATTGTTTGTCCTTGTGCGAGCGGGCCTTTGAGCACTCGAGCAGGGAGTCTTTACTGTATGGGGTCGACATCACTTGGGTGGCAGTTTTGCTGAAGTGAGGCAGTGCGTCTTACTAAACCAGCCCTGCATGCCTGATAGAGAGACTTCTGCTCTTCTGCAGTCCAGTTTTCAGTCACAGTCAGTCATTACCGTATTTTGGATATATCTGCATCGGATGAGGCATTTGAAGCTAAGATGAGATTGTTTTCGTTTTTTGAAGCTGTTGGCTATTTTTATGACATCCTTACATAAAATGTGACTGATTAATTTATTCAAATATTTGATGTGATTAGTTAGGTTGGTGAAGGCTCACGCAGTGCGATTAAAAATAAATGTTGCCTTGTATTTGCTATTAAGCCGTACACTTCAAATTCGCAGAGTCGCAAAGTTGGAATAAATGAAAGCAATTTGTCTTTCTTACATACACAATAACCAATAAAAGGTATTTGTTTTAATCACAGAGCTTTAGTATATTTGTCATTATTAATGGTAGAGGAAGAGAATCAGTTGAATCAGATTTTTCGTTTGTTTTATCCCACTTAAATGCTGCTAACGGTACAAATTATATCAGTTTCGTAGAAAATTAAAATAATAGACTCGTTCAGCCCAGAAAAACCACAGCGTGAGTTGCAGTTTAATTTCCACTTACGCATCCACAAATGCGTAAAAGTATGGTACTGTATACTGTTATACTGCAAGATTATAATTAGAGAAGGCATATTGTCCTTCAGAGTTTTTGCTAGATCATTTTTAATCTGATTAGCACAGCTTCCAGTAAATGCAACGAGCCATGAATGTGTTTATTCCTACATTAGTAAATCTAATTGCTTGCAAATGAAATTCTGCAAAATGAGCAATTAAACTTCGGCTTCGTGGCTAATTAAAAGCACCTTGTAAAGTAATGTTTCACGTTCACAGCTTGTCACTAAAATGCTTTGTGTGTGTCCTCGGCTCCCAAGGTATTGCCATAACCAACAGTGCAATAGCTTGAAACTGTCAGCAAGTATATGTCTGATATTGTTATCATGCACAATATTCAGAATTGTGGCCTATTCATCAAACCTAAGCCCCTTTAAGTCATCCTAGTTCGGAGCAAGGGAGTGCAGTTATCACATGTCCTACCTCCTCAGGCAGGCCATTGCAGCTCATTCTGGTCACTTTTGGTTCTCAGTTTTGATTATAGGATATCCTCTGGATGTCCCTACCTGAGCCATGACTTTAAGTTTTACAAAGCTCTACAACAGCTGCCTGTCAGGCTTCCATTTTTCAGACTTTTTGAGTTGTCAGGGCTTTTCCTTGTGTTTTATGGTTCCACACTGAAGGTTTTAGAGTTTGAAGCTGCTTGATGGAAATTGTCAGCTAGTCCATCAGCCTTGAGGCTAAGAAGGTACTAGGAGGAAAATAAAGGTGGAGAAAGAGGACATACACGTCATACACACAGATCCCTGCCACCTTCCTAACTCTGGAGGTGCCACCCACAATAGCTTTGACGCAAGAGACCTCTGATGCTGTCCTGGGGTATTTTGGGATGGATTCTATGGATTCTCACTCACACTGGGCAAGACTGGAAACGTTGGAGGGCTCTTTGTCAGGTCATGTTGTTGTACTGTGGTGAGGCGCATTGTCCTGTCCTCTTGTGTCTGCAGCAGTGTTTAGTTGGTTGTCTAACATCCACATGAATCCATGTCTGAGGTTTGCCAGAAGGACATTGTTTTAACCTGATTTTTTTAAGCCCGGGTCAGCCAAGGAAGAGTATGATCGACATATGCAACAGTGTTTTTATTGCTGTTCTTTGTGTATTGTCTAGCAGTACACTGTCTGCAAGGATTAAATTGCATCATATCCCTATTTGCTTATTACTGTTTGGCATGTTACCACACCGTATGTATATACTTTCCTTTTAAACCATTTATGGCATCAAATTAAACTCTAAAGCTAACTTCTGGTGAAGTACAGATTTTTTTGTTTATTGTGTGATGAAATTTCAGCCACTAATTAGCTGCTACCCAGTAGATATTTATTGGCTGCTGCAACACTGAAGTGAGGCTTTGGGTGGCCTTGTCTAGAGAAAGGTCAGCTAAAGAATGTGATAATGCCCACTGAGTAATGCCCATTGCATGTGAGGTCCAGATATGAGTGAATGAACGCTGAAACTTAGTTGTGCATTTTAATGAAGCGTTAATAACACAGAGGAGATGACCTTGCCTGGTGAAACAAATTGGCAATGCTAGCACGTAGCTACTGCTTAATGCAGTCCCGTGTTTGGCGTGTAAAATTGCAATTCACATTTTCACATGCACACTTGGATACTCTATACTACATACACTACTGTACACACGCACACATCTACAGCCAGAGAAAAACTTATTAGCTCACTCTCACTGAGAATTAATTGGGTTTCCTCACGCTTAAAATTAATTCCCTCCTTTATAATGTCCTATTTAAGAGTCATGGCAGCTAAATAAATAGAGGTGATGAATGGCTTGCATGGCAGTCAAAGGTGTTAAGCATACATGTGCGGGGTCCCTTACTCTTCCGTGTCTGACCTGGGCTTACCAAATCAAATTGAAGTTCAAAGTGTGCGTTTGTGTTTCTCATTCGTACAAATCATGTCGCATCTTCATCTGGTCTCATCACAAATGTCTGGGCTCGGGAGAGAGATGGAAACTTTAAGGGTTGGGGGATTAATTTTTGAGCCACTGTCAGTTATGTTTTATGTTTAAAGATTAGCATCAGCTGTTTTTATTGCTTTGCAGCACTGTCTGATCCAGTGATTTATACTGCCTCGCTTATTTAGAGACATTTTTATATTGACTGAGAGCACTGGTATACCTGCTTAAACAAAAAGCGTCAAGGCAGAGTATAGACCGAGCTCAAACAGAATTCTGAAGAAAAATAAATCTGTGTCATGTGTGGCTGTGTGCAGGCAGGACTGGAATGGTGGACCCAAAGTGCAGACTCTTGGAGACAAAAAAGGTGCACTTGAAAACCGCTTTAATGGTGAACCAGACCAAAAACTAAACTGAAAAAAATACAAAAAACTAACCAGGCTGGCAAACAGAACACACAGTACAGAATGAGGGTAGATCGCGACACGGACAGAGGAAAACACAGGGCTTAAATACACAGAGGGAGCAATCAGTGAATGAGAGACAGAAGGGAAACACAGCTGGGGCAAATCAGGGCTTAACGAGGCAAGGGAAGCAAAACCTGATACATTAACCCGGACTTCAAAGTAAAACAGGAAACATAACACAGAGATGCGGACTTGACAAGGGGATACAGCAACTAAGGAACACAGACAGAAGCCAAAAGACTAAAACTCTAACATAAACCACACAGAGAACCTAAACTCAGAACAACCCTACAAACCATTAGATATAATTAACCCAATCAAAGGACCCCTAAACACAAAACCACTGGGTTGACGACCCAGCCCCCCTAACAGTCTGCTGTTTTTCACAGGTAAATTAAAAAGAGATATATAATATATTTTTACAACTATGTAGATAACGGTCGTTGTGACTGTAGAGTTGCATACAGTACTTATTTGTTGCATCACACTGGATGAAATCTGCAGTACTGATAATATCTCTGAAATTATACATTAGTTTGTAATGCCAGACCAAAATCATTCAACGTGGAATACCTGAAGACAAAAACAAAACCTGGCACAAAGCTTGAGGAAATCAGAGTTTCACCAGTTTATTCCTTTTTTTCTGGCACGAGTGGCCATATTTGGATGAGAAGTGAGAATACAAATTTATGAGCTAACGCTAGCAAGCTACATCTGTAGACTACACTGGCACACACACCACCTAATGCTAATGAGTGCTAAGTAATAGCAAAACTGAAACACAAACTTTGGCGACGTCAACACGATAACTTATCAAAACAAACCGTGGAGTGGCTTCATTTTTTCCTGGACGTGTGCATTTGTTGTTCATGTTTCCCTTTTTACATTTGAAGTCTACAAATGTGCTGAGATTGTACATATAACACAAAATGAATTGTGTCTACTTTGTTTAGTTGTCTTTCTCAATCTAATAGTAGTCTAAAACATGACTTTATTTGTTTACCTGAAAATAACAAAGCTGTGACAGAAGTGAACAGCAGTATCACCTAAAAGAGCATTTTAACATCTCCACCTACGTTGGCAAAATGATCTTTTCCTGCTCACGGTTTATACCAAATACACGGCAGGCATAATGACTCAGAGTGTGGTTCGGTGCGCCACGGCCTTACTGAGATGAATACAGCAATTGACAATCAAGACAAAACCCATTATCACTATTGAATACTTAAGACTAGCTTATTCTGCATGAACTTCTTCTTTTTCATTTATTTATTTGTATCTGTTTTAATTATATTTCCTGATTTCATCACAATGGCTTTGAAATTTCATTCTTTTGTCCAGTTGAATGCATTCAGATTTCAAGGAGATTTGTTATTTGTTCTTGTGGCAGAACTTGTCTCTGCTCCACTGCAGCTTTGCTGTCTTTGCTGTTGTCTTGTGGTTGTCAAGGCAACTGAAAAGTCAATTTGAAACTATTTTGAAACATTCAATAATTGTTGACAAATTACATATATATATATATATATATATATATGTATATATATATGTATATATAGAACGCGTCAGTTGTTCCCTGACAGACAGCACTGTTGTCTCTGGCAGTGATAGTCACTGGTAAAACAAGCTTTTTTTCACTGATTGTAAGCCAGCTGTCTCCTTATTGGTTCTCTCTTACAAATGCAAGGTTTAAACAGCAAGTAGGTTGGGCTTGTGAGCTCATGCTCAGTTTCTCAGATCAAATTGGTGATATCCACTCTCATGACCTTAAAGAGCACGAAAGATGTGCCGTAACAGTACATCTACTATATTGTATTGAGGAAGAGAAATCATAATACTGCCCCTTTAATTTCAATCATTGTTAACAAACCAATAAAGTGACAAACTCAAGTTTAAATGGCAGATGCTTGTAAAAGTGGACTGCAACCTCAGTAGGGCTGGGTATTGTCACTGATTTCTAGAATTCAAAAGGTCCTGAATCTATTCGATCCATGATTCGATTTGAATCTGGTAAATTTTGCCTCAGACAGTCAGAAATATTATAACTCAGATCAGTACATTTACATATTTTTGTATCTATAAAAAGGAAGCTGACACTTTCCAGACTTTATCAAAGGTGTGAGCATCACAGCAGATGCCTTTGTGTCAAAGTAGCTGAAGATAAAACACAGAAAAACATGAAGGTGATTTTCCTGGCCTGGGATTTTATAAAAATAATCTGCAGTACATCAAAAACGAAAGAAAACCATTAATCAACTTATGAACATTACCTCTGAAGTTACAGCGGTTTTATTACAGACACAGCGTTTTGCATTTTGTTTAATTTTAAAAAGTTTAAATTTGTTCAGAAGCCTATTGAAAGGCAGAAATGAGGTTTTATTTTCGGAAGTAAGTAAAAGGAAAAAAAAAACAGCGGCCGACAGCGCTGTAAACAATGGTAGACTTGTGCGTAACAAGCAAGCGAATGATGTAGAAAACAGATTTGGGGGATAGATGGGAAACTGTTCTTGAAGTACACTGAGAAAGAGAGAGAGAGCTGTGCATGAAGTGTGATTTTATCTGGTGGAAGCAAAACAGCAAAAGTCAGAGGGAATTCATGACGATGTTTATGTGAAGCTTAGTTTGGATCTTCTTTTGCTGCTGGTTTGGTCAATATTGTTTGGAGAGAGATAAAACTAACAGCTTTAGAATCAGCGCAAAAAGGGCGTAAACACAAAGCGCGGACCCGCCAAAACATCAGAATCAGCGAGCTGTCGGCTTTCAGCCCCGACCGTGTCCGTGCCGTCGGGTAAGAAAGGCGACATCTCACTGATTCTGATCCGCGGGTCCGCGCTTTGTGTTTACGTCTTTGTGCAGAAGCCGTGTTCCTGCTCTCATTTACTGTTTTAAATGTTTGGTGGTTGTCAAAGTTTTGTGACGTTTCACCTGAGATTCTGGAATTTTGGGCAAAATACATTTATATAAAAAAATCGATTCAGGATTTTAATGAATCGATATCACGTTATCCAAGCCAGAATCGATTTTAATCGATGAATCGATTATTAAAACCCACCCCTAAACCTCAGTCGATTTCACCTAGTGGAAGAAAAACTTAAATGAGAAACAGAGTTGTTGTCCTCACAGCCAGCAAAGACCGCAGCCAGCCAGCATCAGAACTACTGTGTAAATGTTTTTCAGTGCCACACATACTCTATAAATAAAGCTGCAATATTTCATTTTTCTTGGTTAAAAACATTTTCTGGCTACTTTCACTGTCACCTTTGTTTGAAATGAGCCTTTCCTGTTGCTCTTTTTACTGTTTTCCTTTGGTAATATTGCAGTTTTTATATACCTTGCCTGGTACGAGAACACAAATCGACTTTGACATAAAACTATTTTGTAAAATATTCAGGGAACCACAGATTTAATATTGTCGTCAACACTCTTGTCTTTATTACTCGCAGTGTGTGGCTTCTAAATGCGATGGGATAAAGTTAATGTATGAAGGTCAACACAGGAGCAACACTGATGCTCAGCTCACCTGTCAGCCGGCAACGGCGGTCCTTCCAAGTGGCTGTGACAGCAGGTGTCCTCCATACAGCACAGTGTGTGTCACAGCTGTCAGTCTCCTGACAGAGACCTGTCCACAGCGTCCAGCCTGGTTAGGCAGACAGGCTGGGGAACACACACACAGACACACTGGATTTGCATGAACACACACACGCGCACACACGGAATAACATTGTGTCAAGGTTAGTTAGAGCTCATGACATTTGAATAACAGGCAGGAAGGAGAACACATAGGATGGCAACTAATTTCACCTCCCCTCCCTCCATCATTCCTATCTCTGTTGGAAATTGTCCTGCTGTCCTTATCCATTATGTCTTAACTGGAGTGTGTTTGCCTTTTGTGTGATTTTCATATAAACTGACAATTAATTTTTTGTTTTCTGACTCCTACAATGATGTTTAAATGATTTTACACTGTACATAATTGTGTCCTGCAGAAGAGTGGTCCACGGTTTGATTAATTCAAGTTTTCTTCCTGTGTGTGTGTGTTTTAGGTGGCTGAGATGCATGGTGAATTGATAGAGTTTAATGAGCGCCTGTACCGTTCGCTCATGGCCAAAGACCACCTCATAATCCAGATGAGACAGGAGCTCATTGACCTGAGAGGACCGGTGAGTGGCACACAGCAACAGACGCATCCTGTCTCGTCCGATTTCTCTGCGGGTTTTCTCCTTTTCTCTTCTTTGACTCGCCCACTGATTCTGTTTGATTTTCATTTCCACTTGGTCCTGTTTGTTTGCCCATCCCTCCGTTCATTTTCCCCAACAGTCGGTGGCGTCAATAATAGTTATCTTCTTTCTCATTTTCTGTTGGTGAGATTTGATTTTCTCCGGGAGACTTTCTCCCGATCTTGATGGCTATCGATGTTAATACTAAGTATCCATTGTTCTTGTTAGACAGTACACAGACAGAGCTACTTTTTCTCACTACTTTCTACACTAACAAGAAAAACGCACAGATTACCAACGTCTGGTCATGCTCTGGAGAGCCTAAAGCTGTCTAGACGTGCACACACACAGCCTGCCCACAGTTTGAGTTGGTATAGCTTCAGTGAAGGGAGCCCCAGGTAGCAGATAGGAGCTCTTATCCCTGAGCTTCAGCCCTGCTGTACTGGACTCCTGTGGGCGTGTGTGTGTTTTGTGCATGTCCATCTCTGTTTCCTAAGTGCTCCGTGCTTGCTACAACTCAGAGCTGCTGCAGACAGCCAAACCAGGGTCGCTGCCTCACTGATCCCTTTCTTGGTCTTGCTCATCTATTACCTTCTCTCTGTGCGTGAGTGCGTGCATGTGTGTGTGTGTGTGTGTATGTGTGTGTTTGATGAAAGCCTGGAGGCTGGCGGCCCGATTGCACTGGCTGTGGTGACAGTGTTTTTGCTCAGGTTTAGATGGGCTCTCTGGGAAATCTGAATAGCTGACATGGCAGCTCTGGGAGAGACAGGTTGGGGGAAGACACACAAGCTATCGTATTCCCAACACTTCAGGCGACATTACATTAACTTGCATTGATTCCCTGGAGACTTACCCTAACCTTAGATATAAGCACTACTCACCCAACCATAACCTTATCAAAACTAAGCTGTCGCACCGTGAAAGTTGATGAATTTTGTTACGGGTTCTTGCTTTATCCCGGCAACATGATTTTCTAAACAAATTTAGACACCCCCCCCACACACACACACACACACAACATGAGTAACACAAGTACACTCTCTCTCTTTCTCAATTCGATTGACTTCATTTCTCGAGGCTTTTATTGGCATGAAAGTGTCAAGAGACAAAATTGCCAAAGCATCAAAATGTAATTTGTCTGAGTGTTTGGCCATTGCACAATAGCAGTAAATTGAATAGTATTAGAAGTTTAAGATTGATTACATGGTAATTACACACTGTATGTATGAATTGCAGGAACATCCTGCGTGTATGGATGCATGGGTATGCTGTGTATATCTAGGTTATTCGTTTCGCATGTTGTTACATATTGTTGGGCAGGGGCAGTTGCTGTCTCCTTTCTTTCCCACGGCCATGCACACACATACTCTTTCTCATCCACAAGGCCAACATGTAGCACATTTAATGTGGTTACTTCACCAACCTGGGGGCATGCATGCTTGATGAATACATACACAGGGAACACACTGGTGTAGGGATCACTGGTAGATGGATTCTGTGTTTTTTGTGCGTATCTGATAACATATTTGTGCAGGAGTTTGTCCTGTATTTGAAATGAAAGTCCTCCTTTTGTTTGTTCCCTGCTCTTTAGCGTTCTTCCTCTCATTCATTTTTTTTCCAGGTTCCAGGTGATTTAAGCCAGACGTCAGATGACCCTAGCCTGTCAGATTTTGAGACGTAAGAACATTTCTCTACATCCCCCGTCCAACGCATCTTTCTCTCACCCCTTTCTATCCTCTCATAGTTTGATGTCTCTCACCCCTTTTTCTCCCTTTGCACTGTTTCCTCTGAGTTTACAACTAAATTAGATTTTCAGGTGTTTTACCAGAGTGAACTGCAAACAATGGTAGCTGTCCAAACACAGTGCTGACATACTGTTAATGTTGCCGCTGCTCGGGATAATGATGATGATAATGAAGACGGCGGTGAGAACTGTTTGTTGTTTGTGTCACTCAGGGCTCATCGCGCTCTCATCAACGTATGGATCCCCTCTGTGTTCCTGCAAGGCAGAGCTGCCAATGCCTACCACGTCTATCAGGTACACACAGCCACATTAATATCTCTGTCTGAGCCACACGTTGTGTTTATCAGGCAAAACGAGTCATTTCATCAAAATATACCGATTTAAACATTGACTTTGATGT
This sequence comes from Neolamprologus multifasciatus, assembly GCF_963576455.1. Taxonomy (NCBI): domain Eukaryota; kingdom Metazoa; phylum Chordata; class Actinopteri; order Cichliformes; family Cichlidae; genus Neolamprologus; species Neolamprologus multifasciatus. The sequence goes on along the minus strand of NC_140446.1, from coordinate 21,024,900 downwards.
CTGATGTACAGACTGCTGTAAGTTACAAGACAAAAATAACGTTTTAATTGGAATAGAAACGGTGGAAGGAAGTAATGGACAGAACAAGAAGTTAAAAGTTCATGAAGGCACAGAGCGAAGTGAGAAAGCTCTGAAATAATTACACATTCGCTCACGTGTGCATTAATAGCTCATCATCTGTTTTTATTCAAATTGTTTTGTTTGAAAGTTTTTTAATACCTAAAAATCAGTTTTCATTGGTTTTTGCCCCCCATACAAGAGTGCTGAAAAAAATACACTGAAATTAATAAAAACTGAACAGAAATGAGCAAATCCACTGTGGAAACAAAAAGTAAAAAGTAAATAAAAATTAACACTAGGCAGAAAATACAAAACTGTAACAACTCTAACAGTCCATAACAGAAACGAATGGTTCAGCTGGGATTCGTCATGTCTCACACTGACCACATAAGCCTCATCAGAAAGAGGGGGAGATGACTATGGTAGAAGCTGGCATACATCAGGAAAAAAATCACATAGTTCACATTTTTGTTGAAACTAATTATCCGAAGAATCTGGGATCATTTCTAATGTTGGTACATGGTGGGCGTCTGTACCGGATATCAATCTAACATGGTCCTGGCTTCATCATCATCACATCTGAACTCCATCTTCAGGAACATAAAGTTACTGAGCTTCTGCAATCATACAATTATCCCCAAGAAACGAGTATAAATCCTGTGACAAATTCAACCAGTGAGTTGCTCTTTAAGCTTAGAAAAGGTTTGTCTAGAAATGCCAAGAAATAAAAGGCTAGCTGTCGCTTTTTTGGGGGGGCAGTCTGTGCTCCAAGATGGCTGCGTGTCCCTCGTCATCGATTGGTGCCCTGCCAGAACTGTTGCAGACCTAAATAAGTCCCAGAATGCTCACTGCGCTTCCCACTCGAGCCTGCCATTTCTGAGTTTGCAATCAAGTTTGGTCAGAACTTTAAGCGTTTACACCGATGATAATAAAGCAGGTCCACTTAACTAAAATAGGGTTTCCAGAGCTCTGTGCCAGGTACTTATCTAAGTAAGGTGTGTTGGGAACTGGACTCGAGAGCAGCTTAACAAACCGAACTGCTGCTGCTTCTTGTATCTGTCAAGTTATCGAGCAAAGTAGACAACGGCACCTCATTCCCTCTGTGGCTGTTTTACTGTGTCTGTCACATTAACAAGGTGTTACACCTCAGCTCTCTCGCCGTGGCTGTCCCCTGCTTCCCCCATGTGAGACAGAAACGCACACATACTCAGACATTAAGTCCCATGGTTGAGCTTCATCAGACAGACAAACTCACACACACACACACCTGCCTGCTCAGGTGTTTACACAAACCTGCACTATTGGATACGAGACAAAAACTGATGCGCACACACACACAAGTGCTGCTACAGTGGACACCTTCTTCACGCTGCACAAATACACCTGTCAGACAGAAAAGTGCATGTGTGTACACACACTGGTATTATCTGCTCTGTAGCCAGAAGGTACAGCTGTAATGTTAGTCAGTGAAAACCATATGGGACAGGAAGAGACAGGTGACACATCCTTAGCTGTAACGGATAGGCAGGAGTGACTGGCTACCACCTCAGCTTGGCTCAACTTATACATAATAGATGTAAATTCCCAATTCAGGACTCAAACTTTTAGCTGTGTGACATCTTTTTGAGCCAGACTGTCTCCGTCTTCTCAGCAGGACTGATGCGCGACAAAGGCAAATGAGACGCATTGTTTTAATTTCTCTCCTACCCGCTCGCAGCTTCACGCCGCCTCTCGCAGATGCACGGGGTACTGCTTTTATTCTGCATTATGCATGCACAGTAATAAATGTACCACCAAACACATGATGGCAATAATTTAGAATTATCATTTGCTGCTTGTAAAATGCTCAGTGGAAAGTGGCCCACATTTAAACTGCTGTGCAGTGTTGGGTGAAGTGAGTCGTTCAGTGCAGTTGGTAACTTTTATATTCAGGTGAGTGCTTTGTAATTGTGCTCCCATAAAGGCAGGTTGTTGTTTTTTTTGCCAGAAATAATTACAGACTGTTAAGCACTACACCCAGTTTGAGCCTCTCATTTCTGAATATATTGTTCAACAAACAATAAAAAAAGTTTAAAGATATTTTTTTTTGCCTGTGGGAATCCCACGCTTTAAACTGAATGCGATGTAATGGTTGGTTAAAAGTAGGTGAACCGCACACAGGCATGTACAGCGCTGCAGGCAATTATTAGCATCCACCTGCAGTTGCGGATTTATGGATGGACTCCAGTATTGAAGCTGAGCATTTTCCATGTGTTGTGCTAATTTAGCCTAATTTCTCCATCTGAAAAATGGTCTCTGAGAGACTACTGTCCAGCCCTGGAGCTGGTATAAAGCACAACCCATCTGGTGTATTGGATACTTCCATTCACAGAGCTATATTCGTCTAATGGCTCCCTGTGGAAACGGCTTTTGTTCTTAGACAGGTTAATGGATGGCCAAGGTTACTGGAGTCATTGTTGTTAAGGTGAGGCTGTTGTGGTGATTGAACACTGAGCCAACAGTCTTAAAGACCTGAGGGTATCATGAGGAAATGGCAGGGGTCTCTTTAAATTACCCTCAAGCGAGTGCGAAGATTTTTTTGGGTCTTTTTTTCCTTCATTGTTGCACTCGCGCACACACCCATATGCTTGCAAAATTGAACCAATGATGCGAGCAATGAGCCATAGCCAAAGCTGGCTTTTGTAAGGCTTGGAGAGTGAATGGGATTTCAGAAGCCTGAGCCCGAGTTAGGTCACGGCAACCTTGTGGTGAAAATAAGCTCGCTAGGAGCTCTATACTGCTGCTAAACCCATCCAGAGAGGTGGAAGGGCTGATCTAACCATCGCATCTCATAGCGCGTGTCCCTAAATGTCTGCCTCCTTGCTTCATTCTCACTGTCCTCCTTTTCAGCCTGCATATCTGTCTCACTCCCCCTGCCAGTTTGCATGCCATTATGACAGGGGTAAGCCTACTTGTACTCCATTTCCGTCTTTGCATGTCCTCAGAGCCCCTTTTTCCCCCTCCAAGATTTCTAAAATGACTTCCACCTGAAGTGTGGTACGGCCATTGGACAGACAGACAGAGATGAAGAGAGAGACTGATGGATTTGCTCCATTATAAGTTGGGTTCTGCTCTTTGTGCGCCTCTGGGCCTTTATTCTTCCATCATTCCGTCCCTTTACTTTCCCCTTCTGAACTCATAATGAGAGAATTATACCGGCCGTGGCAAATCACTGACTCGCTCCCACACAATCCCAACAATAGAGGCTATTAAAAGAGAATGAGAGAACACATGGTTTGCACACCGTCAGCGAGCACAAGCGGTGATTTCTGGGTGCGCGTGAGCGTCTGTGCTTTTCATTACCTGTGTATCCTGGACCAGCATTGTGTTGTGAAAAGAGCATCAGTCAGAGGCTGATGAGGAACTCTCCTCCAAAGAAGTGTCTGTGCTGGCTGCTTGTGTGTTATGGGATCCTTGTGCTTGCAACAAGGCTGTCAGCGAAAAGTAGAAGAAACAAACACTCTGGGAAAGACATCTTAGAACTAAATGTAAGGTATTTGCCTCTGGAGATGGCGGTGTCAGTGGTTTGGTAAATTGGTCCGCCACTTTTTGTCTGCGGCTTTCATTGGACTGCTTTTTCTTTTCTTTTTTTTTGTAATGGAGAAACTGCTGTTACATTTAACAATGCCAGATACATCAGAGTAGACGGATTAAAACGTGTGGACCCAGGCAACCAAATACCTGCAAAACTAATGGCGCACCTTTGTCATTGCTGAAAGCACTAACTTTGTGGATTCTTCACTGGTTGCCTAGTTACGGGTCCTGACCAAGAAATGTTCAGGGACATAACACCCTATTGATCTTTCAATTCAAAAAACGTTACTGTGCCTTTTGGAGAGTTTACTTAGGCCAGACAAAATAAGTGTTGTTGTTTTCAATGCAGTTCCACAAATTAATCTAATAGAAGTAATAAAGATGTGTCATGATGGGTCAGGGTTGGAGAGCAGGGGCTATTAGAGAAATAACAAATTCATCACATGCATTGCATTGGGACATTCTGACGATCATATTTGTTCTCTTGCAGTCTGTTGTGCAATCTGTGAGGTATCAGATGATGCAACGTGCTGCACACTACGACTGTGCCATACTATGCCTCTTTTTGCAATAAAGTTTTTAACACATCATTTTCATGGCAAAGTGTGACAAGAGTGAAGCTGGGGAGCTTTTAGCCTTAGGTTAGGCGCCATAGCTCATTTTTTGCTCATATACAATAAAAGATAAAAGCCTTGTGCCATTTGGCTCAAAGGTATTTTATGTTATTTCTTGTCAGACACTCTAAAGTAGTCCTGCTGAGAAGCTTACTGCTGTGCTGCTGTCTGATGGGAGCTTTCAGTTTGTTGATTATGAAGTGTCATACCTGTGGTGTAGATGAAAGATATGCTCTTTGTATCACAGCAGCATTTGGCTAAAGTTTTATCTGCTAACAAAGCAGAAACGGGTATTATTATCATGAGCTGACTTTTTTTCAGTAAAGCAATAAGTTCAGTAAATTTGCATGAGTTGTGACAGATAATTGCGAAAGCTAGTCTGGGACCTTTCCAACCAAAATGCTGAAAATGGGAAATTACACCTCAGTTTACATCAAAAGAAAGAGAAAAGTTGCATAAAAGGAGCTTTTTAAACACCACTTTTGCAACTCCAAAGGCAAGAAGATTCTTAAGTTGTTTTTTTTCTTGGGGTTTTAGCTGGAAATAGTCCAACAAATGCACTGTTCACTTCAAAGTTTTTGAATATAGCCCCTCATCATCTTCCTTTCCAAATCTCTTTTTAAAAATTGCTCTTTCTGCTTTCCTCTCCTTTGCTTTATTATCTATCTGTTGTTCTTTTTCTTTTCATCAGTCTTGCTGTTTTACTTTTCCTCCAATTACTATTTTTCTCCTTTACTGGTTTAATCCTCTTTCACCTATTAATTTTCTATTCATTGATTCTAGTGCTGCTGACAAAGTCCAGGACAAAATGCTTGGGGATCTTTCCACCTCCACAGCAATTTGATACTAATGCATCATAATTTTAACCTCATACAACTTCCCAGATGAGACAAAGATAACGTGAACAAGGGGGACGGCAAACTGACAAAACTGCAAAGTAGATGCACAGATGCCTACATCTGTGCGGCCATCCATAAACTCAAACACAATCCAGGTATCAAGAACAAATGTAGCATCCTGTAGTTTGAAGTGAGTCCAATGGAAAATGCTGGAGTTGAGAGCTGGTGTCTCCAGTCCGCGTTAGCCGTTTCGCATATAGATTCAATAGATATACAGTATCTGCACATATAAGAGGAGCACGTCTCTTTGATCAGCCAAATGCTGCACCTATAATTGCAGTGCTGAAAACTCCTCACTGTTTCAGTTATGCTAATCTGACTGCAAACATCTACTGTTCTCTTCTTTCCTCTGTCCGTCACACTGTTGCTCTTTTTCCACAAAACTTCATTAAATTATGAATGAAATATATTTTTCGCAAGCAGCGGGGCTGTGCGAGTGTGAGTGTGTGCGCGTATGCACTCTGCCATCAGAGGTAATTTTATTCAGCAAAAGGTTCTGCCTGCTTCAGAGGTCTTGTGTATTTCTTGAGCTCAAGATAATAAGAAGAGGGTGTGATGGAGATGAGGTGTAGACTGTACACACCATAAGAAATGAGAAATAGTGTTTCTCTTTTTCTTTTTCTTTTTTTTTTCCTATTAGTTGGGTAACAGGGAGGCTCGGGTTGGATCCACCGGTCATTGCTGCTCCACTCTCCTGGGTTGAAAAGCTGTTTTGCGGTTAAATTTACAGGCTTCTTTTCCTGAGAAGTTTTTAAACAGACCATAGCTAGTTAAAACTGCTTGAGCTACAAAGCTTGCTTTGCCATTTATGGCAACTGGAACTAATAAAACAGATCTCAAATGTCAGCAGATAAACAGCAACAATAATGCAGACACAACAATGCTAGACACTCAAAACATCGGTAAGTAAATATAACCTTACCTGCTTTGTTGTGCACTCAAAGCTAAGATAAAGTGATGATACCGTTTCCATGGTGCCGATATAACTCACTGGGTTGAGCAGGTGAGCCATCTGCTCCAGCCCTGTGTCTTCCCTCTGCTCTCTCTCAGCTTTCAAGTCCACTTTAAACTGTAGCAAAGGGCAGAAAATGCTTAAAAAGGATCCCAGAAAATACTGTTGATGGTGATAAATTACAGATTACGGTTGTTAGTTAACTGACCACATCGACTGTTAATCTGATTACAAGGGATGCATCTCTAAAAGTAATATGTAATTATCGTTAAGTCCATTAATTTTACTGCAGTTCATTAAAGTTCATTAAATATATTTGTTATCTACTTTGCGCATGCTCATCTTCAAGCCTGTTCAAGCAGAGTCTCAATTACTGAAATAGCAGTTACATAAACCTTGTTTAACTTGCTTCTCTCAAAGACCTTAATGTATATAAACTATATAAATCAGCGCATCTGTGAATCTTTGATACGTCCTTGAAACTCTTTCAGATGTGTGCACAGCTGCCTTCAATGGACTGCTATCCCCCGGAGACATGCAAACTGGCAACTGTGTTAACACCTTTAATTTCTGTGTTATCCACTGGATATAGCTGGGAAGACTAATGGCTACTGAGCCAGCATGCCCTACATCCAGACCTGCTCCACGTGAGCAGCTCTGATTAGCCAGAGGCTTAATCTGCATTGCTGGACTGCTTTCCCTGTGCAGATGAGATAGTACATCCATATGTATTAATGTGAACTTTGAGCCCGTGCAGATAGCTGTGCATGTTTGTTGGTGTTGCATTTAAAGACACATGAATATCGCTGATCATGAGCTTGCAGGATTTTTTTGTGTGTGTGTATTGTCACACACACACACACACGTATTGGACTCTGTATGGATGTGCACGTGAGTGATTATGGTTATGATAATGGCTGGTTGGTGAAAGAGCGAGATAACGGTTATGTTGATGATGGTAATGATGAATGTTTTACAAAGATGATGATGATGATAATTACAATCGTTGTCTTTGTCTTACATCCATCAGTCATAGATTAAACACCCTCGGGAAGACGCAGAGGCTGCTTTTGCTGCTGTACACTGCAGCACAGGCACCTCATCAATTTCAGCATCAGTGTAATTTACATTACATTTCCATTTTAGGCACTTAAGTTAGTGCTCTTATCCAGAGCATTTCACAGTGGGGGGGTTGAGCTTCAGCGTCTCATTCAATAGTACTTAAATAAAATGCATTTCTGTGGAAGGACACGGGCATTGGCAGGAGTAGGGATGAGGCTGTGACCTTCTGACTTGACCTTCTGACTTGAGGGGGAGAACAGAAAATGCAACACCTGCATGATGCATTGGAAAAGAGTAAAACTGGAATTACCAGTTCGCCTCAACTAGAGCCTGTACAAATATCTTTAGATGGGAAAGGCAAAAGGTTTCTGGTGTAACGAATTGGGATGATTAATTTTCTCAACTTGCAGTTTTATTCGATTCAGTTTTGTCTGCACTAAACATTATTTATCATAACTGCAAGCCCCCATGAAGGAGATTTACCTCTAGCTGTGCCTGTGGGTAGCGTCATTTGCAGGAGAAACTATAGGATGGAGTTTCCTCCTTGCTAAAACTGTCCAAACAAAAGATATTGTATCTCAAAAAGCTATTGTTGCACTTTTATTTGCAAAGATCAATCCACACACCGCTTTATGAAGTCAGTTCAGAATAGGCTGAATTTTAGTTTATTTTATTTGAAGAATATTTTGTTCTATTGGCTCCAGTCTGTCTTATCATACACCTCTTACTGTTTGGCTTGCACAGCACCTGTTTCTGGATTTAACCCTTATAAACATAGCAAAGCTCTTGAAAGGCACCCAGCAGTATGTGCTAAGTCCTGCTGTGGCACTTGATCAGTGACCTGCCCGCCAATAAAAACTTCAAAGTGTGTCTTTGCAGGTGGAAATGAGATGTGGGGTGCTGGGAACTTTCTCCCTGAGGGTGATGGGGAAGTTGGACTGATGGAAGGATTTGGATGGTGACGTCGTTTGGTGGAAGGAGTCAGAAGGGAATGTGGTAATCTCTGCTTTAGCCTCCAGATATCTGATTAGATCTCTGAGCTGGAACATAATTTGTCAGACTGCCTCATCTCCCTGCTTTCTTCTCCCCTGATAACCTCAATTTATATTTACACATTTATTTGTGTCTCTAGTTGTCTGCCGCTCCCTCTTGGCTCCATTTTCCTGATACTCCTCTTGCCCCTCCCCTCTTTTTTTTGTCTCATTCAGCTCTAATTTGCACTGCATCATCCACTGCGTGGCCTATCCTTCAATCACTTGATCTCTGACTTCCTTACTATGCTTTCTCACAAACTGTCAGTGACTCATTTGTTCATGCGAGTGTATGTTTGTGAGTGAGGAGTGGTGGTGGTGTGGGACACACAAATAGGAGGAGTGGGAGGGAGAGCGCTGACAGGTGAAGGAAGTGGGAGATGAAGAGAAGAACGTAAGGGAAGCAATTGTGATAAAAAGATGGCGATAATAGCTGCGCGTGTCCCATTTTCCTCCTGCTGTGGCGTCGCTCAGTTTCTCCTGGGTAGTTTCCAACTTCGATGTTGAGTGCTTATATCTGGTTGCCACCTGCCAGTTTTCGAGAAAGAACTTTAGCTGATCGCTCTGGTGATTAAAAAGCTCCGTGTCTGACGTGTCGATGGCTGTTCTGTGTTACGAATAGATCAAATCGGACTGGGAAACACGGTGGAATAATTCCTATAGGCCTTACGAGTCTTAGGTTACATTTGTGATGATAGCAAGAGTTTTACCACCTTATTACAGACCACACTGAGGCATTGTCATGTGTTTTTACTTGCTTTTCGTGTCATCCGTTTTGATTCAATTTTGAATGTTTTGTTTGAGTTTTGTTTGTGCAGTTTTAGCTTGGCTAGCAAGGCGCATCCATAAGTACAGGACATGTATAGATTAAGAAGAAGAAGACTGCAGAGTATCCTTTAATACATACAAATGAAGGATGAGATGATTCGACTCTGACTGTCTTGCATATGTTACTAGGCAAAAGTTTGGATTGTGATGCAATTTACTGTTGAAGTCAATTAATGTAGCTGTCCACCCACTGTAACACAAAACCAGGAGGTTTATTTTCCACTTCCAGGATGAAAGGTAACACCAGCGAGAGCGCAGAATTAGACCTTGCTCATATTCAGCGATGGATTTAACCTGCTCTAATTAGTGGACTGATATCATGTCAACAAGTAAAAACTGTATTCATGAAAGTCCTGCTTATGTTGTCTTTGTATATATTACACTTGTGCTTTTTTCTCTGCTAGTTTTTGGTCGCAGCTTTTGTCCTGATAAACCTGAGTTATTAATAAAACTCAATACTACACGTGGTCTCCAGGTGGAAACCAGAATTGAAGCAAAGCTCCTGTACCTAATTACACATTATAGCATATTTACTGTTTGTTTGTTTTTTAACCCAGATCAGAAGAAAGTACCAAAGAACACAGACTGTGTGCCCTTCCTCATGCAGATATCTGTTTGAAGAGTAAAATCAGACTTTTTTTGGATACTGGAAACTGCAGTTTTTGGTTGTGTTGTGCCTTTATTTTTCAGCGCTGAGGTTACTGCTTTTGTCACAGATGATTAGGCCTCTTTAAATCTTGGCTCATGCTGTTTTCAAGCCGCTACGATCCAATTTTCGATATGAATAATAGATCACAGGACCACTTGTGAAAGGGGTTGTTCCTGATGATAAACCCACTGAGAATGGTCGCCGGTCATTGCCCTTGTCAGCTCTGTGCTTCATGAACGCTTTATAAACCTTTGAACTCATTCTTTTGTTTTAGGACCCACAGCTTTACCTCGTTTGATTCACTCTCCCTGCTTTCATGTGTTGCTTGAGATGGCTATTCTGAGTTAAAAGTCTATAACTTTTTAAGCTGCTTTGTGCATCAGTGTAAGTTTCATCATTCTTTTTGTCAACAACCTTTGTTTCCTGACAGAAACACGACGATAACTAAATAAAAACGAATGTACGAGCACAAAAACTGATGTAATGTACGGCGACTTTGGTCAGCGAATATAAACGAGACGCGAGGCAGGATGAGTTGGAAGGGATTCAATCCCAAGTAATCTGCTTGTGCAGTAAGGTTAAATGCAAACATTTGATCAGGGAACTGTACAACTAGCTTCTGTGCTCCCTGTTTCTCATGAAAATGCAACAGAAAATTTTGCATTAGATGTTAAGGAAACTAAGATGCTTTGTAAAGTGTTTGGAGCAACTGTCAGTAGAAAAAAAGACGGCAACTTTTATATTTTAGTCATCAAAAGCACGGTGGAACAGTGGTTAGCACTCTTGCCTCACTACAAGAAGGTCCTGAGTTCAACTCCACCATCTGACTAGTTCTGTATGGACTTTGTATGTTCTCCTCGTGTTCACGTGGGCTCCACTTGCAGTCTGATTAGGTTTTTAGATGCTGCAATCCAACAAGTTTTAGCTTAGGTAATTTAGTTTTCCTAAAGCATCAATATGCTCTGTAGCAGATGGAAATGTGTTTGCGTCTTTGATTTGTCGAGTGATGTGACAGATAAATAGAAAACAGAACTGTTTAATATAAACCCCCTTTCCTTTTCCAGAGTTGCTTCAAACAGAGATGCAAGAGAAGCTCAGGTACTTGGTAAAATCGGTGGAAAAGCCCTCCCTGTGCAGGCTCCTTTAGCTTCAGTTATTATATTTTAATGAGAAGACTCCTACATGAAACACTGCCTTTGTCACATATTACCAGCTAATGGGAGCAACACAATAGTGGCTTATTGATGTGTGCACCGCAAATCAGGAATTCTAGGAATATTTTCAATATTGTATGATGAAAACTTGTTTCCCCTCAATCTTTCTGTCAGTTGCAAATATATATCTCCTGTTGACTTTTCTCTCTGAGGCAGCAAAGGTGCTTTGCTTCATCAGTTAATCCATGCAAATGAATATAAAGTGTACACAGCAGGCTGTTGGTCTTTGAGATAGCAGCTTTCTACACTGTAGCATCCTCTGCAGTGTTTGCTGACTCACATTAAACATTCTGGATTGATTTGCACCCAGAACAACTGGGTCCTAAAGGTGAGGAGAGCGTTGGCTTGTTTGGCAGTAATTCATGCATCAATGAATGGCCATGTTTAAATGAAACCCAAATCAACAAAACTAGTTAAAAAAACAACAACAGGTAAATAAAATCTCTTATTAATTATCTCACCACCCATTGCTTTCCAGGTCATTCATCAATCATTCAGTCAAACCTTAATTTCCCCATTTGATTGTGTGATCAGATCGTTTAATACAAACATGTCACATCTGGTCTAAACAGGTTAAAAGCAAACACACTCATCAAATAGATGCATAGTTTATTTTCCATCCACACACCTCCGTCCTCTCTTAATCGTCACCATTTTTTTCCTGGTCCTGCGTCTGTTTGCTTGTTTCTTGATTTTTGTTTTCGTAGTTGTCTAAATGTAGTTGCCCCTTGTCCTGAACATCTTTAGTTCCTCCTCATCTTCTTCCTCCTCCTCCTCCTCTCTAATCTTTCACCAACATTCATCTACCTCCTCTTCACCTCCTCCTTATCTCTTCTTCGTCTGATTTGTTATTTCAGCGTCTAATTCTGCAGGATGCCAGCGCTCCAAAATAAACGCCTCTGCTGCATTCAAAGACAATAATCACCCATTCACTACCTTCTGTTTGTTTTTGCTTCTTCTTTGATCCTTTTTTAGATAAATAAGTAACACAGATTCATAAATGGTTCTGTCTTATTATATGATCTCTTTTTTTTTTAAAATTATGGCTGTTTAAATTGTCATTACTTATGAGTTTTCATTTCTGATTAACCTGTTTTCAAATTTTAACTCAATTAAAACTGGCTCAAGAACAGTTAGTTGTGCTTACTTTATAATTACGTGTCTTTTAAAAAATTGAAAGAAACTAATCACAGTGACGTCTTGATGCATTCTCAATCATCCAGGAAAATAAATCTCCAAAAGTTGATTCTGTTCATCTGGACGTAGCGTTTTCTGGGAGAAACGTTTTGTCACTCATCCAAGTGACTTCTTCAGTCTCAGCTGACTGCAGGTTTCCCCAACCTCACAGCCCATTGTTCCTTCAGTGGGCTAGTTTCAGTCATTATGCAAATGTACTGTTTATAAGGTTGGGGAAACCTGCAGTCAGCTGAGACTGAAGAAGTCACTTGGATGAGTGACGAAACGTTTCTCCCAGAAAACGCTACGTCCAGATGAACAGAATCAACTTTTGGAGATAATCACAGTGACAGAGCGCGATTAAATGAGACCAACCGTCCTGGAAAAGGATGTGGCAAACAGTATGGAAATATGAACTCTCTGCAAGTTTATGCGTTCATGAGGTGGAGAGTGGCGTCTCCATTCGTAGAAACTTTCAATGGCCTCTGTTGATGGAATAACTTTTACCAGCTACCTTTGGGAGGTGGTGCTTTGAGTTCATCTTGCCATTTTAACTTACAAAGGTGATACAAACATGCTTTTGTTTAGTAGTCAATAGAGTACATTATTGAGATATTTCACACAAAACCAAAGATGTGCGAACCTCATTATTATGTCAGATGGAAAGATTAGGGCAGGATGTCAAACTCATTTTACATCATGGGCCAGATACAGCCTGCTTTGACCTTAAGTTGGTCGGACCAGTGAAAGTCCCCTTTCTGTCAGTGTAAAGTTTAATTACATGTTTAATCCTTGATATATCTTAATTTAAGAAAAAACAGTGCAGTTTCAAAAATAAGTCTCAGTTTTTTCTGCACGACAAAGAAATCCTGTTGTGCTAAATTCAAGACTATTGTACCAAGTCCAGAATTCATGCTCTCCTTCATGTTTTCCAACATGAAGGAGAGCAGTGTGGACGGGGTTGGAGTCTTTGTCTGGCTGAGTATGACCCCCGAGGCTTATCTTTGATACCTCTGGGTTAAGGAATCAAGAAAAACATTACAAGCCATCCTCTGGGGACCATGAATGCCAGTCCACCCAATAGTCTGGACTTTCAGTCTGGGCCGAAGAGACCAGATTATATTGCTAACCTAGATGGGGGAAGGGCACATTAGTCCTCTTTTCTCCATGGTCCTTTGCTGCTCTTCTCCCTTCTAAAGCCTCCAAATGGATTCTATTTTCTGCCTAATTGGGCAGCTGGTTAGGCCTGCAAGAGACTGGTGATAATATGAAACTCTGCTGCTTTTCCTTTGGTTTGAGCAAACCTCTTATTCTCCTTTTCTCAACAAACATACATTCACAAATATTTAATGACAGTCAGGTGTCTGTTGCGTCTTTCTAAGGCTTCAAAAGATTGGTTTCCTCTTTAGTGGTTTATTTTGTAAATTTATCATTAATTCATACAGTAACCGTGTAGCTTGCAGGTACTTATTTTTTAATTAAAATACTTTTGTTTGGGGTTTTTCTCAACGTCTTTGTTACATCTGTTTTTGCTCAAAGCTATTGTAAATTGTCTGTTTGCATAGACCACGTTATTACAGATCGATGGAGGTTCTGGGTCTGAAATGTGAAAAGGGTGCAAAAATGCCGTAAACCTCTTTTTAAAGTGTTTTTTGGAAAAACAGACTTTAAAAGTTTGGCACCTTTGATGTATGACCTTAGCAAACGCTGTCTTAGTTGGGTATATGACCTCAAGTACTAGTGTTAAGTTTATGAAGTATGTAATGATAGCATGTTCATTTTGTACATGTCATCTCTACTGTCAGATCCACCTGTCCTTAGCCCATCACATCTGGTCTTAGTACACCAAGATGACCACAACCACTAGCTCAAGGCTTCACTTTGAGACTTATCCTACGAGTGATGTCAAGGTGGCTATGTCCGTCTTTCAGAGCTCAAGTGTGAGCCGCTTAAGCTGCCTCCAAAAAACAGTGATATTCATGATGTCAGACATTGAATGAAAGCCATAATTAGCCATCTTTTCTCTGTGCCCTGTAGTTGCATATTGTTAAAACTGGAAATTGAGCAACAGGGCTTTCTCTGTGGGTCTCCTGTGGTGCTGGAAGATATAAGATGGAGAAATACATCAATTATCATCCGCACTTTCTGCATTTCTTAGCTGTGCTCACAGTTACTCCCATTTCAACCTGCTTGTTGGAATACCCTCAGGCTAAAGATCCAGTTAAATGTCAAGGAAAGAAATAGCTGCAATTATCTGTTCACAGACTTTGTGTTTCAGATCTTTGTTTCCGAAGGGTTTTCATAGTATACAAGGGCTCGTTTTCACAGGAAGATGTTCGGCTGTCTGCTACTCTGGATAAACTGCGGAAATGGTTCTGTCACTCTGTGCTGTTTGGATGTTCTAGATAATTTACGTTGTAAGAAACTTTTAATCATACGTTTTTGTGGATATGTGGACTTATGGGGACCTCAGACCAGCTTTCAGTCACTGAGGTGTCTGTTAAAGAGGATGCTAATGAATAAATGGAAGCACATAGCAGCCTTTTTGACATACAAATGTTCTGGAAAAATACAGATTCACTATATAAGCATAGTGAAAGTTGTTTAGCAGTGACCACGCTTGTGGTGAATGTTAAAAAGAGTCTAAACAGCTGTGAGAACACCGTTAACCATCAGCAGTGTTCACACTTTCTGTAGACGAACTGCTCTTGATTTGAAAATTAGATAAATAAGTAACACAAGTTATTTATGTGAATTAAACACAGCCTTAAATTACACAGGATAATGGCAGCAAACTTGAAAAAAGATGCTAATATATTATTATAATAATTTCTAAAAAATTTGCATCTGTAGAGAGAAAAATGTGTTCCCAGATCAAGCTCTTTGTATCAACTGCATATAGTTCCCAAAAAGTGGGAATTCCAGGCATAAACAGGGAACTTTCTCTACCTGCACCAGTGAGAGTACGCAAAGATGTGAAGTTATGGTTGTGTTAAGAATTATGAATAATGCTCACACTTTTTAGCCTGCTTCTCAAGGCAGAAGCTCAAAGCTGGGAGTTTAATACTGAGGTAACGGAGTTAATTTTGTTGGTATATTCAGCACACCGAATGAATTTTAGTACTAACAAAAAAGTCTTTCTTATGCTTTTGCAGCCAAATGCTTTTTCTTTCCTTTTTGTGTTGACCTGCTGAGGGCGTATTTTTATTAAGCGTATTATTATGTTTTCTCAGATATTCTTTTAAGCCATTCAAATACTGACAATAGGACTGCGTCCATCACAGTTAAGCTTTCAGGAACAGCGCAAACCCATCAACTCTCTTCCACAAGGTCTATCTGAATCATCATTAAAGGCCACGTCACTGTTTGAAAACTGGTTTTATTGGAGATATCAAACCACCAGTGCTCAAACATTAGGGATACAATTTAGATGGTGCCAAGATCTTTGTTGGAGATAATGAGAGAGATTTGTGACCTGTCAAGGGAAGGGAGCTGGTAGCTGTGTGCAGAGGCTAATGCGTTGCCATAAATAAGTATGCCAAGGAGACACTGTAAAGTGGATTAAGCCTGATGTGTTCACACAGCCATATGTAAGGAGCCATGTGATGGCTGAGAAACTGCACAGATTCTGTCATCTTATTGTTGCTAATGCAGCTGTTGTGGTTCAGACGTGACAATACAGTTGGTGAAAAAGTTTGAGAACATCTCTATTTCTGCAAAAATATGACCTAAAACCTCATTAGACTTTCACACCAGTCCTAGGAGGAGAAAACTGCAAGCCAATTAAGCATGTGAAACTAAAATATTGCATGTGGTTAGAAGATTATCTTATATTTTACCGTTTGAAAGTGGACAGGAAAAGTGGGAGAGAAAGTAGGGCCTGCAATCATCTCGCATGATATGGGTTACATGCTCAGCCCTGTTAGTTGTATTAGTTCCCCACCTCTAATGAGGTTATTGTGTAAGGAAAGCGGTCATGCTGAGAAAGCTGGGCTAGGACACCCAATATTTTGGGTGTGCTCAAAGCACAGTTTAAGTCGTATTCTTCACTCATTTTCCAACACGTATGATACTTACTTGAACTTCTATACTTGAACACATTATGTCAGCAAAAGTAGTGACAGTGAGCAGGTACTAGAATGGTCCTGAAACTAGCTCATCTAATGCAGAGTAGTTGTTGTTGTTGATGTGCGATTAATTACACCTGTGTTTTTCCCATCAGCTGTCAGAATATCTACCGTAAAAAAAAAAGACCTGTACAACGTCAAAGCAGCTTTAATGTGTCTTGAATAAGGACGTCATCGTGCCCCAGTTTTGTCAGCTGAGTCTCCATCATCCACTTTGATCAACGCACACACACAATTAGACCGTACTGTATCGGGGCAGTGCTTCTCTGAACTTGCAAAAGCAAAGTTGTTGGAAACTTAAATGTGCTTCTGTAGGTCAGATGTGAAGTGCTGAGATGACAGCTCTTCGGTCCATTAGTGGCCTTGTCTTCTTCCATCTTGTCATGAACCACTGTCACTTACCAGATTTAGGTCTTTGCTTGTGCACGGCTGCTCTCCACTCAACAAGCTGCTTAAACATAACCTTGACCAACTAGTTTTTATTGGGGATATTTTTTGTAAGCATATTTTCACACTAGTCAGTGATTGTGCTGTAGATAAAATCAATTAACAAAGTGAAGGAGATGGAGTCATAGTGTGATATTCATCATTTATATATTTTGTAATGAATTAAAGCATGCTAGTTTTAAATAATTATGCGGTTTTAGTTAAAATTTACTTTTATAACTTTAACGCTGTCTAGACCTGCCTATTACTGTTGCTGAGATATTCACCATGAAACCTTCTGGACAGCTTCAGCTGCTGGTTTGCTCTTAATGGCTGTCAAAAGTGCCACATTTTCTTATGTTTGCAATGTAGTCTAGACTGCACGGTAGCATCCATGCTGACAAAAGTTCAGTGGTGTAAAGCAAATGTTGCCTCAAAGTAAAAACATTCTGTCATTATCTGCTCCCTCCTTTGTCTGTCAAACCACCTTTGAGGCCGACATGAACAAAATGTAGAAAGATTTCCTGTAGCTGTAAATCAGTCTGCTAATCACAGACCTAGAGTTAGTGAGCTGAGTTATGTAAATACAAAGTTTACATTAAAGATAACCATGTATAGTACTCTGCAAAATGTTTTCATTTCTTTATATCTGCTCTGAAGGAGTCTGTGGTGGTCATGAACAGTAGTTCTCCAGATTTTCTGAAGGTCTTTCAAAGTTATCTATGGATCATTTAAGCATAAAAATATGTCTGTGAAGGTTCTCAGTCATCCAGGTCATCGTGGGCATTCCTCGATGCTGTACAGTGCAGCGAGGAATGCCCAGACCTCTACATTGGAGAGACCAAACAGCCACTTCACAAGCGCATGGCACAACACAGAAGAGCCACCTCCACAGGACAAGACTCAGCTGTCCATCTGCATCTTAAGGATAAAGGACACTCTTTCGAGGATTCGAATGTTCACATTTTGGACAGAGAGGACAGATGGTTTGAAAGAGGAGTGAAAGAAGCCATCTATGTCCACTGTGAGCGACCATCTTTGAACAGAGGCGGTGGTTTACGACACCAACTCTCTGCCATCTATAATCCAGTTTTGAGTTCCCTCCCCAGACGCCTTAACGCCCACTCACACCCTGGGCCATCTGACCTCAGGAATTCGCATGATAAGGTGGGGCCAGGTTCCACAGTGAACTCACCCGAAACTCTGGCTGATTGGGACCCACACCCAGTTTCACACCTTGGCTCAGGCGATTAGAGGATCATCAGGGGGTCCTTTTGTCCCTCTGTGGGGGGACACTCCCACCAGGTTTATATCTGGGACTCTCCACCATTTGACCTTAGAACTGAAGAAGCTTCTCGGATGAGAGGTGAAACGTCTTCAAGTAACTTAAAGAAGTCCAGACGCTTTTCTTTGCAAGCTCCTTTGACAAGCATAAAAATAGCACCTAACTCAAAGGATAATTCAGTGTTGTCTAGACGTGACAGACAACCAGTTTTAAATGATATCTTTAGTCTTTTGTTACCAGCAGCATCTTGCAACAATACAATTTGTTTCCATTTCTACAGTCATCGCAACACAACAGAACACAAGGCAGCCAAACATCCAAAGTAGCTTTGAATGTCCTCCAAGAAGTCTGGAGAACTCTTCCTGAAGACTAGTTAAAGAAATAAATGTGTAAGAGACTTTAGACTGTGTAGAAGAATAAAGGCGCTCATACCAATTATTGACTTTCAATTTTGTTCAAATTATTCAAACTCTGTTTTTGCATGATAAGCTGTTACTTCTGTGTATGTTTTTCCACGTTTCAATGACAAACTCAACCCATTTCCAGTTTTCCTAGGAAAATATGAAGAATACTTGAAAATGTGAGGTGGCTCAAGACTTTTGCACAGTATTGCAGCGTAGATGTTTCTACTCAGGGTTTCTCCATTTTTAAGGTTGCCTCAGTGTTCATTATCATTTTAACGTACTCCAACACAGCGTTTATACATAAAAGCATGATTTCCATTATGTGGGTTTGAAAGGGACGCGGTTCATTATTGAACCACAGTTTGGGCGTTTGTTGATTTGCTTGGCAGTGGGGGGCTATGCTGAAGTTCATTTGGTGGATTTTTAAATCAGTTTCTGTTTTCATATACTTGAATCAAAGCTGTGTTTTTTGTGGTAGGCCGCTTTAAAATTGAATTTTCAAAAGCTGTTCTGCTCTCTCTTTTGTCTCTGTGCAGTCGTTTTCTGCTGTGAAAATGGAAGCCGACTCCCCCTCTTTCTTGTAATAGGCTCATCTTTCCTTTTCTTTCTGCTCCCTCTATCTCTCATGAGTCTGAATAAAGTAGCTAATGGCGCATAGAAATGGTGACTGCACAGCTACGTCTATAGACCCTTTCTGTTATGTGCTGCAATATGTAAGTGAAAATACACATTTACAAGGGTTATTGTAAAGCACCGTCAGAGCCCGATGACCGTTATATGAACTGCAGAATGGCTGTTGCATAACAGCGGGTCGTTGGTGTGTTTGACATTTAGATTTAATTATAGATGGAGGTCCTATACTGTATATCGAACTTTTGAAAATCAGGACATGCTACTCTAACTTATCTTTGTGTTGATACTGATGACAACCATGGTGATGTGTCTGCATGTCTTCAGGTGTATATCCGCATCCTGGACAATGAGTGGAATGTGTACAGGCGTTACACTGAATTCAGGGAGCTCCACAATCATCTGAGATCACAGTTTCCTCAGGTGGACACCTTCAACTTCCCACCCAAGAAAGCCATAGGGAACAAGGTGAGCTGATAGTAAATATAATGTTTGTCTTTGTCTCACTGTCAGCCACCTCAACCCTCGCTCTGTCTCTCACTTACCCACTTCAGCAATGATGAATTGTGTGTCCCTGCTAAGCTGTTTGGTAGCTGAAATGTCCACTTTCACTTTGTTAATCATTGCTAAGTTGCCTCTGATAAAACTGTTGTTCACATCTGTCCATAACTTTTTCATTAATCCTGCAAACAGACACACAAATAATACCAAGCAACAACTGAAAAATCAGTTACAGCAGAGCTGCAGACGAACCAACACAACCTGTTACAGAAACATGCTGAAAGTCCTCACAGCAGAATCACAGAGAAACGTGCAACAAGTAAATCGCAAGCAAAAAGACAAACCAGAAAAACGGAACTCTGAACATGTCTGTCAATATGAATCTTCAAAATGTGTGAATTGAACTGAGCAAAAGTGTAAGCATATAAAAGTATCAGAAGCATGACGTTTCTCCCTCCAAAATATTCTTAAACCAAAATGAAGAAGACAATAAAACCTGTACAAATAATAACAGCTGTTTATCATAAACAATTAAAGTGCATATTTACTATAAATCCAGAAATCTGTTTGTCTGTCACCTTTTCATATGACAAGTGTGCTGTGGTCAGTGCAGTATGATACAGTATGATGTGGATCGGCTGCTGTTAAGAAATACAGGCAGTGTGTTCTTGGCCTCTTAAACAAATGTGTATTTTTTGTTACAGAGAAAGTTTCTTGGGGGTTCGATCCAAATAAAATCCCAAACGAATTCATTTGATTACAGGAAGCACTCCTACTGAAATATATTTCAATATATTGTGCATTAAACCCCATAAAAGAGGTCTTTCCTTGCATAATGTTCATAAATTTTTATATCAGACTGTAAAAACTGATTGGAGCCTTTTAAGATGGTAAGCTCTGTAGAGGGAAAAAGGCAACCTTAACAACCACATCAGTTTATCACTCCTCTTCTTTTACCGGTTTCAGCTGCTCGCCTGGGTTCTCAAAGCTTGTGTCCCTTCTGTGTGGTTGGAGAGCCCCCACCTTTCTCCATATCGCACCATTCCCTTTCCATTCTTCATCCTGTTCTCCACTGTCTGCCTACAACCTTTGGGGGATAATTTGGCTCTGACCTCAATTCTGTGGCTGGTTGGATTTAATGCTGCCACAGCCAAAACGATGCGGTGTGACTTCCCACCTTCAAAGACGGCGCACTTTCATGGGTAGAAAGCAGACCAAACGCTGTGTTTGGAAGCACTGCATATGTAAGAAGAAGTAGGAGGCCATCAGTGTGTGTGTCTGTCTCACATTATGATGTGGTATCATGTGGAAGTGCACGTGTCTATCAAAGGCCTTGACAGTTGGTGTCATCGTGTTCTGGAAAGCTCTTTGAAAGCCCATTACAGTGCAGTCTGTGTGAATTATTGGTTTTTACCATCTCCTGAAAGTCGCCCATCATGACATAAAAAGTAGTCCAGGCTTTGTTACACTCTGAGCATGTTTTAAAGCAGGGACACCACTTTCTTCTCGAAGAGAAACACGTGCTTCCAAAAAAGTTCGGATGGTAGATGTCAAGAAAAACAGAATGCAATGACTTACATATTGTTTATTACCTATATTTAACTGGAAGCAGCACATGAGTAGAAATGGTTTTGTTTCTCTTTCAACAACTGTGAATCGACATAGAGACGAATTAGTGGTTCACACACTACAGAACTCCAATGCTTGGATTTTATCCCCATTTTATTATTTCGAATTTGACACCAGCAACCACAAAGTTGTGTCAGAGCAGATCTTTCTCACTCTGTTACTGCACTAATGTTAAAATACTTCTAGAAATTGTGAAAGCATAGTCCTTCAGGCTAAAGAGGAAATGGCTCATTCAGGTATCGGCACACAAACGCCAGGGAGGGTGTTACTGGACTCGGTGCGGTAACTCTCATATGTGTGAAGATTTTATGAACACTGAAGTTTTTGGAGCAACATTTACTGCAGTCTAGGCAGAATATTTTAGGAAATGCCAAACCTAGTTTCTAAATGTGTTCCAACAGCAGTGAACGAGTGCAGGTGCTAAACTGGCCTGGCTGCAGTCCAGACTTCTTAATCATTAAAAGATGTGTATCATGAAGCAAAACAACGAATGCAAGATGGCTTCATTCCCGTATTACCATGTGCCCAGCCCAGTTTTTTTTTTTTTTTAAAAAAAAGTGTTTTCTGGCATTGTTGATTTAAAATGAGCATTTATTTAGTCACAAATCCAGCATTTTCTATGTTGCTGTTGGATTATTTTGAATCAGATATGCAGTTTAAATGATTTACATATATAATATTCTGTTTTTATTCAAAATCTGAAAGTCATTGACCTTTTGCTTGCATTAAATGTAGTTATTTCATATTAGTTACATTTTGTTTGACCTCTGTTATGTCTGTAAATTTCATTTGATTTGACCATTAATGCTGAAATCCGGTGTTCCAGGCACAAAGGTTGGGAGAGGAAACAGAGTTCAAAGTCTTTGGTCTTGACTAAAATCAAATGCAGCAGCAGGTGGAGGGATGAACCGCTTCAAAATATGATAAATATTAAGTGGTTGTTAGTGTTTGTGTCTCTGTGTACAAGCAAAGCAGAGAAACAACAAAATGTGTGCGTGCGCCTGTGTGTCTGCGTATGTGTGTGAAAGTAAGTGCATGTAGTTTGTATATGGTGTTTAGTTGTGTATTTATTGTGTATTTGTTCCTGTGTACCTGGTTGTATCAGTAAGCAGCAGGCCTGCCGTGTTGAGTTTCCCTGTTATTTCAGTCCAGTGAGCGTTTGTTTCTGGCTCCCTAGGAGTACTTTGTAGTTTTTGTATCAGTGATGACCTCAGGTGAAGTACAGAGCAGGGCTGCTTTTGAAAACAGGAATGGAGAATATCAGCGCGTTTACTCAAACTCACACCCTGGATTGAATCGTTCCAAATTGAAATAAGAAAATATACTGTAAGCTGAACAAAGATGTGTACCTTCTGGATACATTTTGTTCTAGTTGAAGTTAAATATATCATAAAATGAATCATATATTGAACAGATTGGTGTGACTGTACAATGTGCCTTATGTCTCTTATGGAGACATAAGGCACATGACTTACTATATGCCTTATGTCTAACCCCCTCATAGGTACATGTGTAGCAATAATCAGCATTTAAACCTTATTTATTTTATGGTTAATGAAAAAAAGAACAAATTAATAGACTAGAGCTTAATATGTGTACATATAAAATGTATCAGTATCTGACTAGCTAGCAGAAACATTGGGCTTAATCTCCTGATATGGTGTGAGGTGAAGTAGCTGTCTGTCCTGTGGTCAGAGCATCTGGCTTAAAGGAAGCTGTAAATCTAGCTGAAATGTAAAGATTATGTAAATGTTTTGCAGTGTCATTTCTCGGGGATGACATATAATAATTTACCCCTCCGAGTCATGTGTCATTATTGGTGATTACCCTAACTCAATGCTATCAGAATATGTAGTTTTACTTTATTAAAAAACAGTTGTTTTCCCAGAACAATTGGCTGTGGAGGGATTAAATGTCATAAGCCACATGCATGGTAGAAAAAAAACCTGAACTTCATTCCTACAGTGAGGAGATCCTTGGTCCTTTATGCTGATGGGGGGCATTTTGACCTTTATAGAAACATTTCTATTCTGATGGGAATGATATATTCTAGCATAACAGTGCTCCTATCCATAGGGCACTGAATAGACCACCTTGCATTTAGCAGACAGATGCTTTGCCCTCCAGACAAGCCCCAGAGGCCTGAAGAATCAATGTCAAGGTGTATTAAAGCTGTTTTGGATGCGCATGGAGGCACCTTACTCTACAACAGCGTATTGTAGTTTGTCCTTTAATTTGTCTCCTGTTTGTTTACAATGCCAGGACTTGATTGAAACACACATTCACAAACTCTGCCAGTCCATCTGTTTTTCCTATTGTCTATTGTGCTTTTAGTATCATTCAAGGGTTCCACCATCACAGACACACTTTGCAAATCCAAAGCGGACTTTGATACATACACACACAGAGCCTCACACCATTATATCCAGCTAATGATGGAGAAATGTTAATGTTAGAAATAGGGTACTTGGTGTGTTGCAAGAGAGAGAGAGGGAGAAAGACCTTCAAAAGCGCTTTATCTGCACCGTGAATATGCGCTCTGCTGTGGTTCGCTGTGTTAGGGATGAAACACAGCGGCTGTCAGTGAATATCAGGTAACAGAGGAAATGGGTGAATACACACCCCTTACTAACTGTATTACATGGCTCGTACTCTCTGTTTCATGCCTGTTAACAGGAGCGCACATAAATGCACACACGTGACTGACAGTTCAGAGAGACACGTTTCTGAAGTTGTCAAAGAACATCAGCTACGCTATGGATTTATGTTTGCTGGGAAACTTATGGAAGAGTTTTTGATACATTCTTCTATCATGTAACCCTGCATGTGCAAGTATGTGCCTGGCTTTTTGGGCAGCCTCACATAAATCATGTGGGTTTTTGTTTTTGTCTCATTTAAATGTGATCACGGGCTTTTTCCTGTCCAATGTCAGGCTGCAGGTGGGTCATTACTCTCTGACATAATCACTTTAAAGATTCACTGTACAGTAAATAACAGAAGGTTACTTGATGAATGCCTTTTACTTCACTAAATTAATTACTCTAAAGCTTTTACATGTAAGTCCTACCTTTGCGTCTTTGTTCTAACAAGGTCCCAAGGAAACGCAGGATTGACAAGGCCAGGAATAAACAAAATAAAGACTGTAATTACATCCTGGAGTCTTGTTACATTTAAGTTGCATAACTCTGACTCAAAGTCTGTTAAAGTAGGCAAACCAAATGCAGTAGGTTTACCTGCCTACTGCATTTCTCTTTCAATGTTTTTTGGTGTCTTCAAGAGATCGTTGATTATGGCAAGCATTAATTAGAGATTTTAATATTGTTCGTGGTATCTTCATCTTTAGAGTCAACACCCAAAGTCAGTGCTAGTTTGGACCTGATCAGTCTCTTTGTTTTCATTCTGTGTCTCTTTAGTCCTGTTATTGAGCTAATGAGACACCCCCACCGCCCACTTTTGCATCTGTATATGCTTTAGGTGAGACTGTTCAGCTGTTTAACTAAGTAAAACAGAAGATGTAACACACATGCACGCTCTCTGCTTATGACAGCCTTTAAACAGCTGATTTGTCAGGGACCAGCCCACGCTTACAGCCTAAGTGTTCCCTGGTCATGTCTGTCAGCTTCCTCCTCCCTTCTGCTAATGTTGAGGCACAGAGGAGGCAGAGTGATGACATCAAAGAGACATTATTATTAGACCCCCAATTTTTTTTTTCTTTTTGGTTTGTCTGTGAAGGTTCTCAGTCATCCAGGTCATTGTAGTCAAAGGAGCTTGCAAAGAAAAGCGTCTGGACTTCTTTAAGTTGCTTGAAGACGTTTCACCTCTCATCCGAGAAGCTTCTTCAGTTCTAAGGTCAAATGGTGGGGAGTCCCAGATTTAAACCTAGTGGGAGTATCCCCCCACAGAGGGACAAAAGGACCCCCTGATGATCCTCTAATCGCCTGAGCCAAGGTGTGAAACTGTCTGCCATCTATAATCCAGTTTTGAGTTTCCTCCCCCAGACGCCTTAACGCCCACTCTCATCCTGGGCCATCTGACCTCAGGAATTCACATGATAAGGTTTCACAAAGAGCTCACCCGAAGCCCTGGCTGATGGGGACCCACACCCAGTTTCACACCTTGGCTCAGGCGATTAGAGGATCATCAGGGGGTCCTTTTGTCCCTCTGTGGGGGGACACTCCCACTAGGTTTAAATCTGGGACTCTCCACCATTTGACCTTAGAACTGAAGAAGCTTCTCGGATGAGATGTGAAACGTCTTCAAGCAACTTAAAGAAGTCCAGACGCTTTTCTTTGCAAGCTCCTTTGACTTCTTTTTGGTTTGTTTTTCAGGGCTCAAACAGTCCAGGGGTGAAATCGTTTCTCTACAGCAGGGAATTCACAAATATTTTCTATAGGAAGGTTCAAAATATGTACTTTCATAGGATATAAACTGTAAACTGATTTACTTCTGAGGTTCAGCACCTTCAGTTTTGGAATTTTCTGAAACGAGTAAACCAACATGCTTCGCCTGTTATTTCTGGAAGCGTAAATGAGCATGAGCCCATGAATGCCTTTGAGGAAAAGTTATCCTAAAGTTTGCACCCTTTGAAGAGCTCTGAAAACTTTTCCTGCAGATGAGGTCAGAAAACAGGTCTGATAATTGTCAGGGTAGCTTGTTTCAAGCGTACCCTGGCATTAATAGTAGGATAGTTCCCCTGTGGTCATTGAGCATTATCAAAGTACTAAGAGAGCAGTAGAGGTGGGTCGTCACTTTTAATCCTACAGTCTGTCAAGATATGCACACAGCACTCCACTGGTTATTAGAAAGGCAATTAAAAGCTTTAAGAGTATCTCTAAAGTGTAACTTAAGAGCTCCTTAAAAGCTTATTTTTTGATTATATTCACTGATTTTAATTCTTACCTTGTTGCAGTAAAAACAGGTGTACTCAAAGGTGAAGCAGTGTACTCTGAAGCCACTGTTGTGCATGATTATAGGTGCAACAGAGCTGAAACTTTGAACCAGAGTACACAGATTTCATGTGTGCTGCTGATTAATGGCAGTGAATCACCTACAGCATGGGGTAGGTGGAAGATGTGGTGTTTCTCTGGCATCAAATGGTTTAAGTGATTTTTAAGTATCCTGTGTTCCTCGTGCAACTAAAACCATGCAAGCGGTCTCTTTATATTGTCCATGACCTCTGTTGACGCCAAATGTATTCAGCTCCTTGCTTATGTATAAAAACTACATCTTTAAGATACAGCTGTGAAGTTATGGTTCACGCTGGGTTTTGTGATCATACCTCAAATCTGCAGCAGATATTAGCCAGGTCATGAGCTTTACTCATTTATAGCAGTGTGATACATTAAAATGCACAAAATGCTAAAACAGTCTGATGTGAATTCAAGGGTGTGAGCAGTGATCACAATCATTCAACGTTTGTTTAGGTTACCTGAAAGTAGCATGGCCCTTGGTGGCGGTTGGCCCATCTGTGCATACGGAGACAAAAAGTGAGTAGAGTGCCGAGGCCGGCCCGATTAATTAATCAGAAACTACACAGTGAATTATTAACAAGTCTTAGTATGTTGTGCTCACATATTATGCAATATGCATGTTATATGCTTTTAATTATGACAAAGGAGACGCTGTGAAGGTCTTGCATGGGCATTCTTGAATTGCATGCGATGTTTTATTCATGATCCGGACCCGTAGTTTTGAGAGTGTTTAAACAAGGCATCAAGAGAGAAGCCTCTTCAGCCTCACTGTGGTCCAGTGTGGGCTGACTTTGTGGAACATTTTGACCTTGTTTTGTTGCCAGCATGTACCACTGCTGTCCTTTCTCTTAATTCAAGTGGACTTCAGGCTAAATCAGAGCCCAGGTTGATGTTCTTCTTTAATGTGATGACTAAGGGTAGCTCATTATGATAATCTTTTTTTATTTCACCTGAGTAGGTAGTGCTGAAAAACCTTCTTTTCCAGAAAATACCTGATAGACACCAAGTGCCAGATGCTTCCAAAGCACTGTGTTTAAATGTTGCTTCTAATAACTATGCGAATTGCTGGGAGAAAAAAAGAGCATTGCCTGAGGCTTCTATCATATAAAGTCCTTAAATCTGCCCTTTCTCTCTTTAAAAGGGGGGGGGGGAAAGCCACAGCAGGAATTTATTTCATTGTAAACACAGTAATTCGAGATTCTCAAGCAGGATCGAAGTCTTGGTCAAAGGCATTGATTTTATCTCAGGGGGGTAAGAATGTTTGATACCGTAGGGTGTAGTTACTTTTCACTTCTAAATGAGTTTTTCTGTTGCCAGGCAACATTCCGTCGTTCCGACTATCTATTTAGAGTTTTTTCCTTCCCTCCTCCAGACTTGAATACCGAAAAGCTGGCAGCAAATTTACAGAGTACTTGTGGAGACCCTGACGCATATGTGACTACTTTACACTTCTGTTCCATTGGCAGCTCCTGTCTCCTGCTTATCTGTCTCTCTGGGAGGTGACATTTAGCTGTGCTGTGTGTACATATGCGTGCTATATATTCAGCTTTTCCGTCTGTCATTACATGACCATTTCATAATCCCCGATCGGGGCAGATCGGCGTAGATGTCCAGTGAGAGGATGCAGAATTCCAATAACAAAAGATCCAGTAAACTGAATTGCAGAGTTTCAAAGCAGGGCAACAACATCCACTTGATAAGACAGAGGGAAACAGACAGGGTAGGATTACAGATGACAAAGAAAAGCAGAGACGGACAATACACAGAAGGCTAATCAGGGGTGTATAATCCTGCAGGTGAAGTCAATGAGGCAGTAGAACTAAATGCAAAACACAAGAGGGGAAGGCCTAGCAAAGCAAAGCAGCAGACGAATAACAACCACACTGGATCAAGGATCCATAGAACATGCATGAACTTAACAGAAGGTGGAACCACAGAAGGGACACAAATGTAAAACATGAACTAGATCTACGAGTTGAGAAGAGCTAAAGGCTCAGCAATGAATGAAAATCCAAATCAACCATAAATAACACTAAAAATCAAATAAACAACAAGGATTACATCTAGGGAAAGTGACAGTTAAATGTTAGCTAGTGCTGCTATTATAATGTCATGTATCTAGATTGCGCTTTAAGACCATGTTGTTGAGTCGTTATGGCTCAGTAGTGGGAATTTGCATTTGCATTGCATTTTCTGACACAACCCCAATTTCTCCTGCAACCAATGACTTTAGAGACTTATTAATGGACATTGCTTGAGTTAACTACCACAGAGAAGAAACAAGGATTTAATGTTGACCATGAAAAGGACAGAAACAGGGTCGTTACTGCACTTACACTTTAGCTAATCTAACTAAATGTTTTAAGATCGCTGTTCACTCACTCTAAGTCTTTGTCAGTTCTTATATCAGCTACATCATCAGTGGCAGGAGCAGTCAGATGGGAAAAGTTTGCTTTGTAATATGTGGCTAACTACAGGAGATAGTTCTGTAATGGTAAGAAGATGAGGGTTGTTCTGGTTTTGCCCTCAAAGAACCAGCTAACAGCCCAAACTGGAAATATATGGGCCAGCCGTAGTGTCACACTGACTTATACACAGTTGAGGTTTACAAGGCATCTCTGCTCTTTATCACAGAAATGATATATGAAGGTGTAGTTATTGTTTCACTTGGTTAACTTATTCATGTGAATTAGCATGGCATTAGTTTAGTGCTGTGGTGGAACGAGCCACAGATGCCGATGTGTTGGCGCTCTGCACTGAGCAGTTAATGAAGCTGTAATGTTTTGCAGTGTTTGTGTTGTAGCAGTTGTACTATAACTTGTGGGCTTTGAAGAATCTCGTTTTGGGCGGCATCAAAATTTAAAATCATTTTTAAAAATCAGATCTGTCTTTTGATTTCATGAATGCGAGTCCTTGAGACCATAGAAATGAAAATTGTTGCTGTCTCCCCTTTTATGTAAATAAGGAATTTAAAATGACGGCTTGAAGGCAATGCCAAGATGCACGACTTGCTTCTAATCAGTCTTTTATTCTAGATGTACCAAACCAACGTGCTTCATAATATCTAGTGAACAGATGTTCTATAACATACAAAAATGCAAAATCGTAGTTTTGACTTTACTAAAGCGGTCGGTCTTGCTGCTGCTTCTTTTTTCCATCTTGATTGAACAGTCTGTGTGACCTACAGTATAAAGCTTGGAACAGAGATGCTCATAAAACACCACCTTTATGTTTATATGTCCTTGTGATATCACACGAGTGTAGTAGTGTGGGGGAGCAAGTAAAGAGCAGTGTTATGATAGCAGGAGGTAAGAGGACAGATTTAAGAGGACAGCATCCGCCTTGTACCTGCATCAGTATGCCACAGTAGTTTCTGCTGTGCCCTCTTGTTCCTCTCTGCAAACAAGACACAGCACCTGGCCTCTCTTCAAACCTCTGTTTTTCCACAAGAGGATGAGTCTGTCATGATGTCCATTAGTGTTATTACTGCTCTGACATCCGTGAAAGCAGGCAGGGTGTCCCTTGTTGTGTCGACATAGCATGAAACCCGTGCTGGCATGCACAGCCTAATCTGACACATCAGATTTACCCGCTCTTACCCCCGTCTGCTTTACCCAGCATGCAGCTGAGTTTAGTTATCCACTCCCACTCTGCTGAACTTCCGTACTTATCCGCTATTTGGGGCTACAATGAACTTTTTTTTAAGTTCTCTCTGGCTGTTGCCCTGCATATCATCTACCTAACTTTTGTAGGTTCAGACAGGAAAAATGTGAAAATACTGCACCGAACGCAGCTCATATCCTCCCACAGAGGATGTTTCTTGTCACCATATTTACAGTGTTTATTGCAGTTATTTACACAGTTACTAACTCAGCATAGAGAAAAGTGCTGATGATTTTCTTTAAATTGTTTTCAGCCGAGCAGTGCTAGACCTAAAGAGGTCCTTTAGTATTTGCTGCCTGTATGAAATATGCAATAATAGTGTACTATTCAAAGTTCAGCTTAGCTTGGTTATTATTACTGTTGCCATTCTGCTGTGACTCAAGGCTAAGAAGACTACTGGTAGAAATGTAGAGATCTTAGTAACGATTAATAATTGAAATAATAATAACCAGTTGTTGTTATCCGACCTTTAATATCTTCATTCTAAACATATTTTACCACAGGAGTGTCAAACATGAGGCCCAAGGGCCAGAATCATCCTGGCAAACACCGTAATTTGGTCCACTGCATGGCTTTGAAGAAGTTTATAGTTCCTACTGTATTTTTTAATTGTACATAAATTTTTTATTGTATTTTTTTTAATGTATTGTCATTTTTTACAACTTTTGATCCCTCATGGTCAATCATACAACACCAAGCTAAACGAAATAGATAAACAATCAAATGACAGGAAAGTTTCTGTTCCTATTTTTGTTTTTTCTATGGGACTACAGAAAAAAAAAAGGACATTTTCTGTGACATAGCAAAAACTCTGCCAGAACTTTTCCTGTAATTTTACTCATTTATTATTTCAGGATTTCTTTGTGAGTAAAAAAATCTTGAAAAATCTGAGAGATTAAATATGGGGGTGAACTTCTTTATGCTGACAGAGAGGTGAGTTTCAGTGGTCCCCATTTAAGGGCGATCGTGGCTCAAAGAGTTGGCAGTTCGTCTTGTAACCGGAAGGTTGCCGGTTCGAGCCCCGGCTCAGACAGTCTCGGTCGTTGTGTCCTTGGGCAAGACACTTCACCTACCGCCTACTGGTGATGGCCAGAGGGGCCGATGGCGCGATATGGCAGCCTCGCTTCTGTCAGTCTGCCCTGTACTGTAGCTCCACCAGTGTGTGAATGTGAGAGTGAATGACTAGTGGAATTGTAAAGCGCTTTGAGGGCCCCGAAAAGCACTATATAAATGCAATCCATTATTATTATTATTAAAATGATAAAATGAGCTTTTGAGTTGCACACGCAAACGTTGCACACGCAAACAAGAGATAACTGGGCTCAGTTAATTTTTCTGTAGTTCACAATAGCAACAATTGAAAAATCCAGTCATTGCATTATTGAACAATTTCAAATAAAGTACATGAAGATAGGATAAAAGAATAATTTAAAAATAATTAAAGTACATTTTAAAGGTTTGACAGTGCCTCTCATGTTCAAACACAAAATCCAAACTGAGTTTGTTCAGTTTTTCAGTATTAAATCACATAATATATTCTCATATTTAATAGGAAGAATTCAAATTAATGTATGATAACATTTTGGCAAAACCAGTGATGATTCAGTGTTTTAGCTTCCACGTCCTGTTATCTTACCTCTGTGCTAATTGATGTAATCGGAGCACTGCCGTGCATCGCGTGTAAGATCCGGCTGAAAGTGTGTATTGTGGGTTAAAAGATTTAATTTGACTTTGGGGATGGGAAAATAAATGAATTCTTTTCCTTTTACTGTCCATCTAAATTAATCAATTGTGAAATGTAGGACTTGCAACTCAAATGTGAGATTTTAGGTTGGTTCATTTTTAGTTGGGAACAGCCCATGAATACTTACTGCGGGGACCTATGAGTCTTTCTCTCACCGTCTCCCACTTTTCTGTCTGCTCTGCACTGTCCTATCAGCATCAGTGCCACTGTTTAACAAACTAGAAGTGATATAGTTCTCAGTGAGGTGTGGATTTGTTCCTGTGAAAGGAACAAATCTTGAGTCACAATTTGTCTGTAAGGCATCATGTCGCAGGTATACAGACAGTTTCCTATCTTAAAAAAAACTCCTGGAAGACTCCTGGTGTTTGCTTTGTCTTTATTTATAAGCATTTGCCATATTTATTCCTTAAGCATTGATAGGAATGAAGTGTGAATGTGACTGCTCCTTGGAAAATGAGTTTTGAGAAAACTCACCAAGCATTCCAGATGTTTTTAAAGAAAAAAGACCGTATCACTCCTGTGTTATCACATGCTGTATCTTCTTAAAATAAAGCATTGTTTTCCCATGGTTGCATATTCAGTCTTGGTATTCATTCTTCTTGTTCAAAAGAACCACATGTGCATTTCAAGCCATAACAATTAAATTCACATGCGTTTTGGGATTTGAGATCAAAAGAGAAGCAGTAGTTGGAAAAAAAAGGGAAATATTGGCCTCCTTCAATGGCTGTTTGTTCCAGTCCCAAACACCAGAGAGTAACACGGAGCATTGCCCAGGCTTTGTTCTGAGCCTTGCTGGATGCCGATTAGCCATGCTCACATTGGCCATGTGGCTCTGTGCCTCTGCCTTCAGAGTCGCACAGTGGAAGCGGGACTGAATGCTCAGAACACTGCGCTTTATCGACATCAGAAATGAAACGACAAAATCAACACAAATAATAAATGTGGTAATCCTAAAAAATGCTTTTTATTTTTTGGATTATGCAATATCTCTTGTCAGAGCAGATTGGAAAGGATTGGACAGCCTGACCGCTGGCAGAGAGTCAGCAGGGTGCTGTTGGTTTGTATGGATGCTAGAAAAACTGAAAGCCATTCATCATAGGGGATACCTGCAAAGGATCTGAATCTGGCACACCAGTGACATATTTTCTCAGTTACATGTCTTTAAGTCACAATTTGCAACTCCTTACCTTTCCACGGTCCCGGTCAGCTTGTCACAACACGATCTGTGTCACTTTACACACGTGCAAAAATGTACATACTTCCTGTCACCAATACAGTTAAGAAAGAAAACTGTAAATGTGTAAATGTATACAGTATTTGCAATTGTTTCTATAAAGAGGTCCTCTTTGACCTTTCCAAATGTTGACGTTGATTTCTTCTAATGGCGTACACGCGCTTTTTCCTTTATTTATTTTTTAAATTACTTTACGCCTCAGTTTTCACGAGCCTAAAGACCAATCACTGGCCCTGAGCAACCACTGGATAGCAAGTGATTGCTGGGAGTCACTAGATGAAATCGGTCGCAAAGAGGAGTTTCTATGGTTGTTAGCAGGTTTCCACAGTCACCTGTAGTTTTCATGTAAGATGCCAGCTAGTCTCCAAGCACTTGCTAACTATTAGCTGAATAGCAGTAAACCTAACATTGAAAACGTCCACCTTCATTGGCTAAATCATCCAATAAAATTTGCTGTATTTGCAGCTTGTGCTATACTGATAATAGCAGTTAAAGTGAACCCAAATCAGCAGGTCAGAAATCCAAAAGAAAATGAATTCTAAGGCAGAGTCATGTGTGGTTTCGGTGCTATGAGGAAATATTATCCTGTCACACGCAGTCAAACAATCCATGATGTATGTATTCAGGTGCAGCTTTAACCTCAGTATCTATTTCAGACTAACTCTTCTTCATCTGTCTCAGGATGCCAAGTTTGTGGAGGAAAGAAGGAAGCAGCTGCAGGGCTACCTTCGCACGGTGATGAACAAGCTGATCCAGACGCTGCCAGAGTTCACAGCCAGTCCCACCAAAGAGACGCTGCTGTCGCTGCTGCCTTTCTGTCAGTAAGTGGTCTCACATAAGCTCCTGAAAAACAGAATATTAGCTTAAATATATGACACGCAGTTGTGTGCGTAGGTGCTACAGATTCAGGTAACAGCTTCTAGCACATGTTCAGATCGTGTCTGTTAAAGGTTGGCGTCGTCTTATAGAAACTTACAAGAGAAATTTTGCCAGAAATTTCTAAGAATGAACTCTCGCCTAATTTGAGTGGGAGTAATGTAAATGATTTTCTAGTTTCCTTTATATAACATCTGTCATCAAATGCAGGTGTTAGCTTTTTGTCTACAGGAAGCTCAAATATAGTCCCCATGGTTACCTATTTAAAGATTTTGTTTAACCACTGTTTGCATACACAACATCTAAAAAGAAAAAAAAAATAACAGCTTCCTGGCATTTGCCTCTGTTTATTATATCACTGTAATATACAACACTTTGTAGGAAGTGTTAACTGTCACTAGTGTTGTGTGAAGAGTTTGCACAGGATACAAGCGAGCAGAGAGAATCCTGGAAGTCTCTGGAAAACAAACTTTCCCTGACTTTAACACTCATATTCACACATGCAAAATACACAGTATGTTCTCCCTCTCTCTCTCTCTCACACACACTCACACACACACGCACACACACACACACACACTCTCTCTCTCTCTCTCTCAGACTAGCAAGTGTGAAAATGTATGATGCCTCGGATGCCCACCTACCGCCCAGGCTACATTTCAAAATGAGATGTTCCAGTCGTTTCCTGTCAATATTCACATCAGTTTCCACTTACTGCGATCAGCCAGCATGTCTGACCTGTCGCGCCATCCGAGTGGAATGCTGTTTCTTCTCCCGAGACATCGGCGTCATCTTTCAAAATGAAACGACTATATTTTTTCCAGCGTGGATGATATTGTTTTCACCTCAGGAGTGAGACTGTGTGTGTGTGGTATAACTCTGCAGTGTGACATTACTTTCTGCAGTCCTTCCTTGTCATTTGGTGTCTGATGTACATCTCAGTGTGTACCCATTTAAAGCATGTCCTTGAGATTTTATATTTTCTGTGTGTGGTTTTTGGACAACAAAGTATTAGAGCAGAAAGGGAAAACAAACGTGCTGACAAGCTCATTTGTGCTGGTTTTCAATTAAAACTACAAGTAAAAAAACTCTGATTTGTAGTGTAACCGTAGTGACACCATCGCACAACTAAGCTTTGTAGTTGGTGTGCAAGCAGACGTGTAGCATGTAGCAGAGAGCCTAAATATGTCAGTTGCTGAACAGCTGTTGTCTTCTTGTTGTAATTTGTAGTGACGCTGAAATCTTTACACACGACTCAGTGAAATTGTAGATGACACTTCATCAACTCAAATCAGCCTACTGCACCACAATAATCCTGTGGGTTTGTAAGGGGCCATGCATCTCAACAGCCCTTGATAATGTTGCCTTTGGTGTTTTCATGATGTCTAACCTCTGCGGTGAGGAATGAGCACCTGAATAATGTGGTCATGAACCTGTTGATGGAGGAAGAGGTCGGAGGTGGAGGCGGCGCAAGGTTGAGCAGAGCTCGGCATTTAAAGAAACCATGCATCACTTTATTATCTGACCACAGTGTCAAAGAGAAACATTAACATAAACTGTGACCTTCACCTCAAAAGTAGCTCTCGATTGTTTACTTCACAGTTTCAGATATTCAGTGCATCTGTGCACACGAGTTTTTCAGCTCACTTTCTTAATAGCTGTTTCCCCGCCCCCTCTGTTAACTGTGCACAGCCAATATTTGTCTGGGGTTACAAGATGCCAGCAGGTATGGTTGCTGATTTGGCAGATACAATGGCAAACACCAAGACTGAAGAGGCACAAATGCAAGATAACAAATCTTGCAGTGCATTGAAAAAAGACACAAAATTCAGTGGCTCAAAGATCGCTATGAGAGAGATGCATCAATCAAAGCCAGAATTGATATGACAGCTTTTTGCTGCTGAAGCAGTGACGTCAACACCTGAAAAGTCGTGGTTATTTGCACTGACCATATTCCTGTCACAAACTCCAGAAACAAGTTTACCATCGCTTTTCGATATGGGCTGTGAGTCATTAAACAGCTATAACACTACTATTCCTCCTGTGGTTAGTCTGAAGTGTCGGAGAGCTGGAAGTGTTCCCGTTACTTAACATTATTTTGACATAAGCGCTGACGCGTATCTATTTGATCACAGCAGTCTGATACAGGATGAGATTTTAAGGTGACAGTGGACGGTGTCTTTATTTCCAGAGGCTCAAACGTCTCTAATGCGAAACGGAGTACAAAGAGTTTGTGTAACTAAATCTTATCTGATGTCAGTATGCTGTATCTTCTGTGATCTTCAGTGTTTTTTTGTTTGTTTTTTTCAGTGCACAACTCACTTAAATTAACATGCAGTGTTCCTCGAGTGGTTACATGAGGCAGGCTCTAAAAGTAAACGCTTTGTGGTTTTTGATATTACTTGAAAAGTGAGTCAGTTTCCAGAGATTCCCATGTTAAAATGCATAAATCTAACACATTAAAAACATTGTCTTCACTAAATAAAACCAGAAAATGGGTTTAGTTTCTAACTCACCCATTTAGGATTTAGTTAATGCTTAAAGTGAGTCCAGTGGCCACTTTGATTGACTGATAGGTAGCTGTAGCTGATTGCTCTAAACCAGCGTTTCCCAACCTTTTGGAGCCACGGTACATTTTTCACATTAGGAAAATCACGCGGCACACCACCAAACAAACATATCACAAAAAACACATTGATAATTTTCCCCTGTGCATCAGGTATAGCAGAATTAGCTTGGTTTGTCTCCAGGACACAGGTCAGATTGACAAATTTTTCTTTTTAAATATTTAGCTATTGCTATTATGCCCTGCGTCTTCTTTTGTTTTACTGGCAGTTGGCAACTCACTTAATTAGAGCAGGTAGCTGTACTGCCTTCTAGTGGAAGAGAATGTAATTGTTCTGCCCGTTACTCAGCCAATCGCTGAGAGTACCAATCAGGTGGAACCAGATAATCTTCCACGGCACACCTGATCATTTCTCATGGCACACCTATATGTCGCTGCACAGTGGTTGGGAAAGACTGCTCGCAGCTAAGCTAATTCAAGTGACTTCTTTAGCTTTTTTGGAGCATTTTAACAGACTTTTCTAGCATCAGTTGATAACTTGGCATTCAGGCACCTTATTTAAGTTTGGAGACTTCTGGCTCCAATGAACCAACATGGTGGTAGCAAAAAAGCTAAAGTTAAGGTTTAGAAAAGCAAACAGAAGATGCTTTATAAACAGTTTAGTCTATTTTTCAAGTGCACGATTTTATGGGAATTTTTACTGATTGATTTGGTTTTTAAGATCATTTTTCAAATGAAAGCTTACTTCAGAAGAGCCAATAAATGTCCTGTACGTTTGCTTAATTGATAGTAGGATTATAAAGTTGCTAGCGTGGATGTACCCTTGTTTTATTAACAATGACCAGCTTCACTGTGATACACACCTAGTTTAGCAGTCAGAAGGTCGGTGATTCTGTCCTTCATCGTTGATGATGAGGCGAACATGGGCAGACCTAGCAATTTTTTTTTGTGTGTGTGAATCATTGATTGTAGGGTAAAATGCTTTGTGACTTGAAAAGCACCATATAAAAACAGTTCATTTACCATTTCAGTTACAGCAATGTGTTCTTTGTTGTTGTTGTTTGTTTTTTTTTTAAAGAAATAAGGCACACACTTTGTTTGGTGGCCAGCACTTATCTGGCCACAGATCTTCGTCTCTCTCCAGTCTTGCATGCTGCAATTTTCCTCACTTGTCTGGAACAGTGACGAGGTAACACCTCTTCCTAGATTCACCACCACTTAGTATGCAGCTCAACCTCACCACTTTTGCAGTTTACTCAGAACACGGTACTCAGTCTGGGCTCTCGCCTTACTGACCTGCTGCATCAGGGGAAAAAAGAGTTTTGTAGACCTTTATCTCACTGCTGAGGAGTTTCAGGCAGTTTGACCTCAGAATAAGTATACAACCTTTTACTGCGGTGGTGCATTGTTTGTGTGTGTATGGCCGAGAATTGATATTTATTCAAACTGTACTGTTTATTATAACCTACCTTTGGGTTAGGCAGTCATTTAGTTGCGTGCTTGTATTTGTGCTCCTGTTTCCTCTAATTAGATGTCTCTTAATTCAAGTTTTTAATATTTCAACAGTGCCTGGGAAAGTTATTATCCTGCACAAATCAATATCGTGTCCAAATGGAGGACAAACACATGCTGAGAGGCAGGAAAAAAATCTATAGGCCTAATTAATTTGACACATTTTGCTATTTTACACAGTTTGCTATGAATAAATGAGGTGGCTTGCAGTTTCAACTCTGCATGCTGCACTCAATTTAGTATGATTTTTACTGATAAAACTCCCCATCATATCAGGTTTTTTTCCCCAATCTTTGTCAAATTCAAATAGTGTGACTGTGTTTGATTGAGTCTGCCTGGTGCAGTGGAGGTCTGGGAATAAGTGGTACTTGAGCCACTGCTAAATGTACGTTATGCCAGAGGGGGGAAAAAATATTCACCATATATTAATTGATCTGAGGCAGTTCGCTGTAGCTCAAAGCTCTCTGATCTTGATGATTATGACACAGACACTTGCGAGCAGTGCATTTATATACTGCATTTTTGAATGCAAACGTATGCTTGCAGGGCTGTGCTGTGACTGTTCCTCCTATGTATCCATCTGTTTTAACATGACAGAGTTTTTGGGATCCGCCACCGTGAAGCTTTTTTGCCCCTGCTGCCTTCCATCCATTCACCAAGTGTATTTATTTTTAGCCCGTATTGTTCGAGTGGAAATGAAAGTCCCTAACATTGAACAGCTCAGATGTCCCCGCTAATCTTAATGATACCTCCAGCAGC
Source organism: Neolamprologus multifasciatus (assembly GCF_963576455.1). Taxonomy (NCBI): domain Eukaryota; kingdom Metazoa; phylum Chordata; class Actinopteri; order Cichliformes; family Cichlidae; genus Neolamprologus; species Neolamprologus multifasciatus. The sequence goes on along the minus strand of NC_140446.1, from coordinate 20,986,516 downwards.
TGTGGTGCATCATTAATTTGGGCCAATTGGACATCAAGAAGGAGATGCTCTCTTCCTTATTGCTACTTGAACAGTTGAACCCACTGCTTCTATTACAGAGTCGCTGTAATACAGCCACAGACTGTATGAGAAAGATGGAGCATTCAGGTAACAAAGGTGAAACCAAGTGCAGCAGGATACTGCAAAAAAGACATCAGTAAACACTCTTCTGATATGAGTTCAAGCCCTAAAGCTAGTGGCATGTGGTATTTAATCAAAAATATGTAATATTATATAAATAGTGGTCCCATTTAGGCCAAAACTGACAATAAACAAGGGTCTACTTTAGGTTGTGTGCAATTGACCAAGTATATATGAGCACACAGTGTCCCTGATTTCTCAGTCTGATCCACCTTTTGCTTGTTGTGAAGCAGCCAAGTTGCTGAATTTTAGCTTCTAAAGGTGTTAAAAAAAATTTTGGCTGACTTTTTTGACTGTGTCCATTTTTTATTTACACTTAATGGTCACAGTTTTGTCACCAGCAGCAGTGAGAGGTGACTGGCTTATGTACTGTATTTGAGAAATAATGATTAATTTGCTGCAGTCGCTGCTGGTTGTTTCTGAAAGGAATCAAATCTGAGCAGGAGAACGCAGGTACACAGAGAAAGCATTCAACTCGATGTGTTCGGTCTCCTGCCTTTGATTTCCTTTATTTGACAAGTGGCTCTCGTTCAATGTCATCGGGTTGAAATTAAAAAAGGGTCAAACTTACAGTGATTATACAATCATTGCAAAAGCTCAAGCCATGGATTTCTTTACATACTGCAACATTTTTCACACTGTAGCAGAAGTTTATATAAATTTATATTATAAAAGTTTATGTAATTCATTTTAAAGGATTTTGTCTTGTTTTAGGATTTGATTAGGAATCTAAGCAAATATGTAAGCCAAGAAAAAGAGGCTTTTAGAACTCGATCTCACATTTCTTATAATTACACAACTAATGACAGGACTCTGTGGCTTTACAACACAAAAGCTGGCTTCCTGTTAAAAGGGAGTTTGTTCTTCCCACTGTCGCCAAGTGTTTGCTTATGGGGGCGGGGCTAGTTGTTGGGGTTTTCTTGCTATTATTTCACTGTCTTTACCTTACAATACAAAATGCCTTGAGGTGACTGTGATTTGGCACAAAATAATTAAAACAGCATTGAATTGGAAAAACAATTCTTTAATTTTATTCCCATGTATACAGGTATCCCTGAATTAATCAGTTAGTCACAGAAAAAAAACACACTAGTTAGAAATGAGAAGTCTGTTCTTGTCACCCTCTGTCTAAAAGCAATGACCTCACGTTTCAAAAATTCCTCCAAATTTTGAATAATGAATCTGTTGTAAACTGCAAATGAGCCATCCAAGAGAGAATCTTGGCAGATGTAGTAATAGTAACTAAAGGGAAACAAACAGTCAATTAGAGAAGCAAAATGGAAATGTATCTATTAGCTGGTTTTCAAAGGGGAGAGGTTCTGTGGCAGAAGGGAAATGATGCATTTATTCCACCAGACGCAGCATCAGTGGTGTGTTTGAATAATAAACTTGGTAATAAACTTCAGCAGATGTTCGTTTAAACTCCACGTGTCTTTCTTCTCCTTCCTGCTGTTCTCTCTTATCTAGAGACACACCCCAAGCCAACGATGGCGGAGCCAAGACGCCACGGTCAAAAACTTCGTCACGTTTTCCCAGACTGGGCCGCAGGAACACCCAGGAAGCCAGACCTGAACCTCAGAGTGGTGACCTTTAACCCGAGGGCCTTTGAACTCAGATCTGGGGACGATGTTGCAGTGCCTCTGGACTGTGAACCACAGGCTCAAATGTGTGAAAGGACATTTGGAGCATCTGAAGGACACTAAAGGCGTTACAGATAAAACGCCTGGGTCACCTAAACCTTCATTGCAGGCAATTCCAGGAGAATATGAAAAGATTTCTTTGTGTTGCCTGGCTAAGTAAGGGATGAATTGCTCCCCTGAAACTGCCTATTGATGGACCCAATCAAATAGTGTCTTTTACCTCACTGAGAGACTGAAAGACTCTCTGCCAAGACTCTTTGTAAGACTCTATAAGCTGCACATGGACTAGCTTGGAATCTTCTCTATTTTCTCAAACGCACTGGGATGATGGGGACATGTTGTTTTTCTTAAGTTTTGTAGTGAAAGTATTTCATGGTCACAGTGCCTACAGTATTTGTAGCTGCATTCCTGCTCTGGGTTGGTAGGGAACGGGTTTGCTTATGAAGGAGGTCAAAGGGGGGGATTAAAGTCTTTGGTTGGAAATGATTTTTTTCTCTGCTTATGTCTCAGCATTTTAGTGCCATTACATTTTTGGACAACACTGATTCACCATCAGTGGCGTGGACCACCAGGCAACGGGCATTCCTTCTTCCTGCTTCTGATATATTATATGACTTTTATAGAAAATCTGTGATATGTGTAACATAGCTTAATGTTACCATGGGTGCAGTAATTATCAAAAGAAGTTAGAAATTCAATTTAATAATCACGGTAAAGGATTTGGTTTAAACACCACTGGTAAACTAAAATATCTAAGAGACTGTGAAAATGTCTGGGGAGTCAGTTTCACTTAAAAAGGAAAAAAAAGAAGTTTCTCCTTTTTCCTTCCCTTCATAGTTTTTGAATAGCCCCTTGCTAAATGAATAAATGGCTGTAAATGAGTGTAAATTCATATGTCCTCTCAAAAATACATGATCACATAACCAGTGATCTTAGTTTGATGCACGGTTATAAGGTTTGGGATAACCAGGATTGTGACTTAGAATAAAAGCAGCCACATTTTATGAGTAATAAATGGAGGCAATTTATTCCAAAAGATTCTTAAACCTTCCCTGCAAACATAATATGGACATAAATATTGGCCCACACCTCTTTATTTTCGAATTCAGGGGTTTTCAGTCCCATTGCCACAGGGCTATAAAATCAAGAACCTGGCAGTGTGCTCCACCTTTGCAAATTTTACAAACGCAACCAACTGTGAGAGGTATCACTTCGAAGAGGAAGCATTAGGAGAACGGCAACTCAAGCCACAAAATTGCAGACTGTGTAGTAACAAAGCAGCGTTGCCGAGTGCTGAGGCACACAGTGCATAAAAGTGACTCAATATCTGCGGGTGTTAACATCAGCTTAGAAACTGTGCACCAGGAGCTTCATGGCATCGGTTCCCATGATCGAGCATCTCCTATAGATGTAATGAGATGGCCCAGTACATTTGTTCCTTGTGTAATATTAATTTGTGTCGTACATATTTTAAGATTAGAAAACGGTAAAATAATAAAATACCACTAAAATTTACCAAACAACTCTTTTACCAAAAAAGTTGACTTTTCTGTAAAATGCTAATAAACAGAACACGATCATCTGCAAATGATTTCATGATATTGAAAATAGTACACAAGCACTGAGGCACATCTTGCACATTTATAAAGCACCATTAATGCTGACCCATTATTTCTCCAAGACAATGCATTTGTCACAACAGCACGGCTCTGTAGTGAAAGACTTGGGGAGTTAATGTAGTCAGCCTGCAGTGCAGACCTATTACTAAACTAAAACAAAAGATATGACAAAAGAGGCTCTAAACTGTGAAACATTAGAAATCTTATTTTTTAAAAAGTAAGATTAATAAAATATTTCACTTCTAAAATGATGCAAGTTAGTGGAAAACATTGTGTCTTTGGGACAAGAGACTGGCATCATATTTAAAACGGACACGTTTTCAAAAATATCTAGAAAAATGACCAGTTATAACATTGGATATGTTGTCTTTGCATCCATTTTCAAATAAAAATGAGTCTTTAAATTATTTGCATTATCATTGCACTCTGTTTTTAATTATATTTTAAACTGGTTTGTTTTTGGCAGGGGGGAACACGATTGTGAAATAGCTGTATTTTGGAGGTTTACCCTCCTATTCATTACATAAATATGGGTGATTATCAAAGGTCGACTGACTGAACTGCAATTCAATATTTAATGATTGTTTTGCTAATGTGTCTTAGCAAGATTTTCATGCGGCGTTATGTTGCAAATGAATGTTTTAAAAATGACTAAACACTTGAAGAAAAGCTGCTTGTTAGAGTGCAAGCAAAGTGCTGCCAAGCATCAAGTGTGGTGTAAAGCAGGAGCTCATGCATATGCATAGATTACGCAAGAGTAGTCGGACTACGTTCAAATGAGTGATTGTGTTAGAAGGGCTTTGGGAAACTTGTATCAAAGGGGGCGGCTCGCAAAAGTGGTAAACACTCCTGACTATTGTTTATGGGAGGTTAACAGAACAAGCCTCGTGTGTTTTTAATTAAGTTGATATTCTAAAACACACAAAAAACGACCCCCACTAGTATCGAGCCGCTGGCAAACACTCCAGTCATGGCAGGAAACTGTCACATGACTTTCATCAATATATACAGGTTTTTAATCCCTGAGATAGTTATTATCATTCCTTTTATATGACTGTGATACAATAAAACACTGCAGGTGCAGAACTGCCTTATAGAAAATAAGCCCACACATCATGATTGTGTGTAATCTGTACTGCTAGCAAACATGTCGTGTGTTCCTTGTAGTAATAAAAAAGCAGCTGTTTCATTCATCAGTTTTACAGTGAAGGTGGGAATCATTTAACTTTTCAGCACAAATATTCATACGATATATGTGGTAGTGTCCTGTACAGCAACTGTATGCAGCATCAATCAGAAAGCCACCATCACTGAGCTTTAGACTGGATGGTGCCCACATTAATCAAACAGCTCACCCAGCTGCAGTTGAAGTTTAGGGTGCATTTAGCTGTTAGTGGCTAATATAACCTAAAAGACAGAAACAAGGAGCTAATTTATCAGATTTGTGCAGCTCCCGCTAATAACAAAAAGCTTTTGTGATTTAAGACTTAAGAAACCCTTAAAGCAGCTGATTGATACGCTTTGGGGGTTTTATAGCACTATGAAGCATCCATATACACGCTGTTTCTATTTTGACCAAGGCTCCTAATCTCCTGTTGATGTAAACAATGCAGTATATTTAAAACGTTAAAAAAAAAAAAACAACAACTTTGCAATTATTTTATTTTGGAGAAAAAGCACTCAATACTCCACAGGGCTTATTTTAAACCTGAAACTCTGTGACCACTGCTGCCCATCACACACTTCTTTACGTATTTCAGGTAGTCTTAAAATGCTCAGTGGTGGAGCTTCCCTTCTTTTTGGGTAGAGTTTTCAGTACATCAGTATTCTTTCAAACGAGTCCATCTCCTTCCCCCGTAATTGCTTGCTGCACCTTGAGGCTGGTAACAAGAGTGATGACAAGCAAAGAAAGTGAAATTGGCTTATTGAGTTGCAGCCAAACTGTTCTCTTTGTAGTATGCCTCGTTTGTTCTTATGTACTCTTCTGTCCTCGCCTTTTGTCGGCGGCCTGGCCTTATCCATCACTGTCACAGCAAAGAGGGACTGAACAATAAAGAGTATCGCATCTACGCTACCAACACTTCTGTGTCACTTACTGTCATTGTTAACATTGTCGCTCGCGTTCACGGATGAAAGCAAATCGGCCACTACATTTGTTGCATAATGAGCTCAGAATACGAAGTCATGTCAGAGTGCACTTATGCACGCATGCAGATGGTGTGTGCGTGCAATTTAAATACAGATTAGGTGTGTAGTAAAGCGTACATGTGTTTATATGACGAGATGAACTCATCAGTCCTCCCATCACATTCTCTCTCTGAACCGTACGCACACATGGATAGATGCTGTGGATTTGATTTTCGCTGCATCTGTTTTCCTCTTGGTTTAATGAACACTTAACCTTCACTGCCTCACTAAGCATTCTCTGAGCTTTTGGGAAACACAGTTCCCCGTTTCTGGGTTTGCTGTGCTCGGTTGGAATAGAGGGAAAATTTAAAAGAAGAACAGCAAGGGTGTACAAAATGCTTGTCGCCCATTGACCGGAAAATTGGTTACAAGCCCGTTTAGGATGTGGATGGCTGCTTAAACATTACACTCATTTGGCTGCATGTAAGCCAAGAACACCGAGCGTTGAGCACGAGACATGTTCTCTAACATTTCTATTGTTTTAATGGAATAAAATTGCCGGGCTCGGCTTTGGCTTTTATGAGATTAAAAAACCTAAGTGGTGCAAACCTGAACGATTGGGATGTTCCTGTGTTTTACATATACACTATATTACCAAATGTATTCACTTTCACGGCTACATGTGAAAATCAAGCACCTAGGCTTGCAAACACCTTTAACAAACACTTATGAAAGAATGGATCGCTCTTAGAAGCTCAATGAATTCCAGCATGGTACCAGGATGCCATTCGAGTCATGCCATACCAAGACATTTCGGACAATTTAATGCTCCGAACTTTGTGGGAACAGTTTGGGGATGGCCCCTTTCTGTTCAAACAACAAGCACGGATGAGCAAGTCCGGGAGAACTTGACTGACCTGCACAGTCTTCACCTTAACCAGACTGAACCCCTTTGGGATGTTAGAATCAGGCAGAAAAAAGAAGCTAGAAAGTATGTGGTACTAAAAGGAAACAGCAAACAATGGTTTTTAACATTACATTCTCTCAGACTTTGAATATCTCATCATCTATAGTACACGAAATAATCAAAAGAGTCAGAGAATCCAAAGCAAGGCTGAAAATCAGTATTGGACGCCTGTGATCTTTGGGGCCTCAGGCAGCACTGCCTTAAAATCAGGCATGATTCACTGCATGGGCTCAGAAACAGTTTCAGAAATCACGGTCTGTGAACACAGCTCACCACAGACGTAGGTTAAAGCTCTGTCATGCAATGAAAATGCCACATATGTATAAACACTGCCAACTTCTCCATCTCCTTCTTTTTAAATTAGATTTGGCTCAAAGTAAAAATCTGTGACGTGATCGGACAAAAAACAGGAGACGCGTCATTCGGCTTGTTATAAGCGTGTAAAAAAAAAAAAAAAAAGCCTGCATCTCTGATGAGATGCATCATTATCTATGGAATTAGCAGTCTGCACATCTTGAAAGGTACAATCAGTGCTGGAAGGTATGTACATGTTTTAGGATGACACACGTTCCCATCCAGATGACATCTTTTTCAGTGTATCAGTGCGGCTTCATAGTCAAAGAGTCCAAACTTGCCTGCAGTGTAGACCTTTTACTGGTTGAAAACATGTGTTACATCATGAAATGAGAGAATGGCACAACATTGTTCTCCCAAAAGTCTGTTACCAGACATTTAGACTGTAAAAGAGGAGCTGCTACATGGCCCTAGCCAACGTCTTTGTTGTCCTCTAATTCAAAATTAATCCATATTTATTTGCAAATTTTGCATTTTTCTTGTTTTTTTTTAAATTTCATAAACAAATGTACCATCTTTCACCTTTTCATCCCCTGTCCACTTTTTCTTTGCCTCTCCAGCCTTTCCTTGAAGACACAGAGATCCTCGTGGGATCATTTTACAGGACAGCATGTAATTACCCAACTATTACATTTGTGAGAAGAATCAAGGAGACAGAGACCCTGCTTTGAACAAGATCACTGTATAAGCAGAACTGCTCTCTCTACAAGACACACGTGGCATCAGATCGCATGTTACTTATAACGACATGGAGCAGCCTCACCTCTACCCTACTCTACCCTTCACCTTAGTTATTTTGCATTTTACTTAGCAGCCTGCTCCACCTGTGCTTCTTAGGATTGCAGAGAATTTTCTATTATGCCAAAACCAGAATAAGCCCTTTGATTTGTATCAATTAGCACGAGTTAATAAGTAGCAATTATTACTGTTTTCAGTTCCCTGCAGCCTGTGATTCAGCTTGGCTGTTTGTGTTTCTCAGTGTTTCGAGGTTTTGATTATTTGTCAGAAAGCACAACCTGCATCTGAGCGTGAGCATTTTTTTGTGTGTGTTCACAGTCTTGCTGTTCTTCAGCTGGCAGAAGCTAAATTAAATGTTCACTGTATCCCTGCAGGTGGGCCATGCCCCTCCTCTGCACCGCCAATGAACAGCACCTTCTCAAATTTTGCTCTCTCATTCTCTTCTTTCTCTCCGAGTCTTTTCTTCTCCTCTCTGCTCCCTCTCTCACCTTTGTCTTTTTATTTTCTTACCTTTTATCTTTATACCTTTTTCTGCCTCATTTTTTCCTTCATTGTTGATTTTCTTCAGGTTCATCCTGCCCTCCTTCTCACCTTCTCTCAGATGATGTTCATTTCTAACAGTGCTCTCCAATCCCCACCTCATCTTCACTCTCTCCATGTCTTCTTCCATTCTTCCATTTTCCACCAATAGGCGGCTGATTTTATCCGGCTCTTCTCTAGCCTCTCAAACCCTAAGACTACCTTTATCCTTCTCACACTGCTTCCCATCCCTTCCTGTCTCTCCAAGCCCTCCACCACTTCCAATCTCATCCTTTCTATTGCCATACCTTGTTCCCTCAGAGACTGAGCCTGCTTGGCACTTTGTATTTACTCAGCCAGTCACTCGCCGCCTCTATTTATTACCTACTCGGCGATGAGGCAGGAGAGACAGAGTGAACCAGCCCTTCGGAGGATTTTCCTCTCAACTCTCCCTGCTGCCGTCTGTCGCTGAATCTTCAAATAGTGTCTTGGAAAATTGATTGTTTCAGGCTTTTCTTCCCCCCCTCCTTTCATCTTTTTCAATTTATTCTGCATTGAGTGCAGACTCCTGCCTGTTACATCAAAGTTCACATAACCTGTAGTTATAAGGAGGGAGCAGGGGGTTCGATCACTTAAGGCTCTGATCAGAGGATACATTTCTGTTGTATCTTATCTAAATGAAATCCCAAGTTAAACTGTAATGGATTATGTTAATTAATATGCTATCAGTTCTGGGAACATGGGAAATAAGCTGTGTGCTTTATCCCTAAGCTGTTTATAAACGTCTCCGGTATGAAGGGAACATGCAGCAGTGTTAATTACATAACTGATGTGCAGATTCTAATCATGTTGGGGGTCAGGTAAGAAAAAAGAATCAAATATGGATGCGACATGGTATGTTAATTTCATGGTAAAGCGTAAAGTACACAAGCAGCATGGATTGTCTTACAATTTCTCATTTATTTTCACAGCTTCAGGTTGGGATTCAGCTCCTACTGCAGAAAACCAACAGCTCTCACGAGGCCCTCCTTTGTTTTTGTCTTCATTTGAGTTTTCCTTTTAACTGCAACCTGCCTCTTCCTCACAATGCAATCAGGTCCTGAACTGTGCTTTACCTGCCTTTCAAAGCTATCGCAGGCTTTCCACAATAGTCCATGGCCCTCTTTTAATCAGCCCAGAAGCTCGATCAGAACACCTCGAAGTGCTTAAACTGCAGCAGGGGAGGAAGTGGGAGGTGAGAGGGACCTGCGTTGCGCTAACGATGCAGCTGCTAGTGCTGGCAAGGACTTCTGAAGGTGTCTGAGAACTTGTTCCAACTCAGAGGTGGAAATGATGCTGATTTCTCTAAATAGACTGCAATGTTAAGCAATGGAGGACATTTTAATGTCTCGCACTACTTCATAGTTTTGTTATGCGACTGGTGTGAAGCCCTGGAGGACAAAAATGCTGTTACACTGCTGTACCCACCACCAAACACACACCGCATTGTATCACATAGAGTACATGGCGAGTATGGTGGGAAATGGAAGCTGCAATAATACAAGCCTGACTAATTATCTCAGGTTAGCGCGCACTCAGCTTTAACATCATTCAGGGTCCTAGGTTCTTTGCTACAGTACTAGCTTGGTGCTACATTTTGTCTCTGCAGACGCTTTGAAAGAGAATGTACGGTGGCCCTGAGAGGCCAAACGGACTGCAACTTACCGTAAGGAAACACCAGCAATAAGGAAAACGTTGCAAAAGCACACAAAACACAACGGAAATAGGAAAAAAGAAAACAGAAATAGGAAAAAACATTTCCAAAAGCACCGATGAATCCACTTCCTTTCACTTATCCCATTCAGAGTTATGGTTGTGTCGGAGGCAGGGGCGATTCTAGGATCAGGGCTTTGGGGGTGCTGAGCACCCGGAGAGCTGTCCATCCAGGCAAGGTAAACTTTACTCATCACAATGAGACTTCTTCCCTGTCTCTGTCAGTCCCTGCATCCCTAAATGCCTCCAGTTGTCCCGAGTTCTCTCTGACTGCCTCCTTGGTGCATTTAAACCCCTGTTCCTCCCTGTCCTCATCGTCTGTTGTCTTCATCTCCATTATCAGTCATCATAATTTTACCCTCTCTGTGCAAGTCTGCAAATTTCTTTATTAAATCACAAGTTTCTTAAATTCATCAAGTCTCTCTGTGCCTGGGTCCTCGTCACAAAACATGACATCACTGTTTTGTACATTTTAACACAATTTAATCCCCACATTTTTGAAAGAATAGCAAAACACTTTCTTGAAAAGTCTGTAACAAAACCATAAAATCTGATCAAGGTTATTAAAATGCTGCCAAAGAAGAATGGATTGGAATAAAAAAAAAAAAATACATATCCTAACCTTAATTACTGGGGAAAAATGATAAATGATGCTCATAGTGAGTAAAAAGTAAACTGAGTGCATTTTTTGGACAGAGATTCACTTCTAATGTGTATGTATAATACAATACAGATACATAAAAAATACACTCCAAAAATAGAAGAGTCCTTGAAATATACAAAATATTATTAGAAAATGGAGACACTTGGCCTTTGGTACAATGTATACAATGTATGAAAAGATCTTTACTGCAGATACTACTATGGCTCTGCAGATTTTTTCTTTTCTTTTAACCTGTTGCCTCACCTTGAGGTTGGTAAATCTGTCTATCATATTTTGGTGGTCAAGTCTCTCACGCATCTCTTTCTCAACTGACATCACAGCCAGGTGCTGGAGTCTGCTTTGACCCATGGTCCTTCTCAGCCAGGTATGGAGCTGACTCAAGACACTAAAAGACCTTTCACAGCTACAGCTGCTAACTGGGTTTGTTTCGGCAACCTGAATAACAGTTTTCAGTTTGGGGAAGATCTGATTATCTAGAAGATTGTACAATGTTAACATATCTGGAATGGCACAGCCTCACTCTTGAGCTTTATAAAGTCTTTGGCAACCGTGACTTCCTCTGACTGAAGCTCAATATGGTAATGCGGTGCCAGGGCTGACAACCCAGTTTGTTTTGCAGATTCTGTATAGCAGCTTTAATATAGGGAGAACACAACTTCCAGATTATATGAGTTGTTTGTATTAGTTGTTTGTCTTTCTTTTTCTTTGCCAGTTTAACAGTTCTTGTTTTGCCTGTTAGTACTCCCTGTCTGCGTCTCAGCCACCATCGCTCTGCCAGCAATGGCGCTAGAGCGAGTAGGAGAGAGCCGAGCTGGAACAAACCATTTTGGGAGGGGTTATCTATACTTTTGTTGTTAAAATGTTCCATCTCAATTAAGTACTGTATGCTTTTTATACTTTTAGTAGTGTGTCCCACAAACAGCAAATATTTTCAGAAAAAGTGAGACATCTTTGGGGTGCTTTGATTCATTTTGGGGGTGCTGAAGCACCTCCAAAACTTGGCTAAAATTGCCCCTGAGTGAAAGTGAACTAATGAAAACTAAAATTGCACCAACTTCTACGTGCAAAGCAATGAAATAGGAATGGTCAAGAGTAAGATCAGTTAATAGATCATGGATGAAATCAAGCCAGCAATGTGACTGGAAGGACAAATAAAGAAGCTGTGACTCACATATTTCTCATATGTCATCAGAAAACAACTGTCATTAGAGCCTTATGATTGGAAGAACAAAATTGGAAGAACAAAAGGAACAATGCAATGAGGGAGACTGGCAATGTGTTGGCTTAACACATTATATATATATATATTATATAATAACAACAACAGGAAGCTCTTTGGCCAGATTTATTCAGCTTACATTGATCGTACAATGGTACAAAACACTCAGGTTTTTGTTTTTTTCATTATTTTTGAAAAGAGCCTGCACTTGTAGGTGAAGTTGAGAGATACCGGTAAGTGATCTTCTTCATGCAGATAGTGAGCAAGAAGTTGTTAGATGTGATGATGATGGAAGCAAGGAAAGCAAGAAAATGATAAGGAAGTGTGATAGTAAGAATGAGGACAAATGTCTTCAATTCTGAATATTTACTTATTTTGGCCTTCATGATTTTAACCATTATACTGTAGGAACAGAAGGTCAGGAAAGCTGATTCCTTTTATCTGTTTCTGCAAATCAAACATGTTTCTAGAGAAGTCTTATATGTGCCTCTGACAGATTTAGACTTAAGGTAATCAAAATTCTAGGTCTTCTTGCAACAATTGCTGAATTTTCTTTCTTAAATAAAGTATATTTAGTGGCACTGTATTTTTTCTATTTTAGATTTTCCTTCATCATTGTTGTGCATTTTATTCATTTTAGTGGCATTTTACATTGTTAGTACTTTGTGCAGCATGGACTGTTGGAAATCTGCTATATGTATATATAAACCTGACCTTAAACTGGATGTCTTTTATACAAAGAAAGTAATTTTAATGTTTTAACATTTTTGATGCAAAGGACTTTAAAAAAATTATATTGCAGAAAGTATTTAACTACTATCTGGATACAACTAGTGTTGTCAAGAGACCTCTCCCATGCTCCCAGGATGTGGGTGTGAATGCCAGAGCACTCTGGAATGCACACAAAGCCTTTGCAGACTATTAAGGATCGCACATCCTATCACTACCATATTCAATTCAATTCAATTCAATTCAATTTTATTTATATAGCGCCAAATCACAACAAAAATATGCAAACTTATATTATTAAAAGATTATACTGACTACTAAGTACAATTTTCTATTGACAAGTGTGTTTATTATACAGGCCCGGTGTATCTAAAGACCTGACCTGGGTTCTGTCTGCACATGGTAAGCAGGTTCCCTAGCTGATGGACTTCAAACCTTCTGATGACTCAACCAAGGATACACCAATAATTTACTGATCTTTTTCTGTTTCCACCTCCTGGAAGCAAAAAAGTTGATCTAGATCTTACTTTTTTCAAGCCAGAGCCACTTGTAACATTATAACAAATACAAAACCTGATGAAGAATCACAACTAAAAATACAGTTGTATAGGGAGGGCACCATTTTCAACATCTCACCTTATAGGAATTTTATCCCCTCCCGACCCCCTTTTTTGATTCATTTAGAGCAATATTTGCATGTTTTACATCAAAGTCTACTGCTTATAGTCAGATGCAGAGTAAACAGAATTAATGCTGAGTTAAGTAACTCGGAGTTAATTGTTGGACTCGGAGCTTGTTGAACCTGCTTTCAAGAATAGTGCACAGGGAAAGCAGACAAATCTACAAATGATGCTCCAGAGAAGTCCAAACAAAATTCTGTGAAGAATAAAACCGTTAACAACAACAACAGGAAGAGACGTGAGGATACTTAGTGAAGGAACAAACAAATTGACAGCTGAGGGAGGGACAAATTGAGGCAAAACACAGAGAAAACAGTGAAGCTTGAAAGATAGTGGGAAGAAACTCATACAAATCATGGCTCTTCTACGAATCACACATTTTTAACAAGTTGTCGTAAATTAATTTGATGTTATTTATTTTTCAGTTACTCAGTCTTTATAATTATATCTTTCTTTTATAACTTGGTTTTAGTCTGTCCAGCATCACAACTCAGGTGAGTTCTGAAGAACTCCTGGGTCTTCTTCCACAGGTGGACCTCAGCTGCTGCGTGTACCTTAGGTTCACCTCCCCACGAGGATAAATACCTAAGAACTCCATGTGCAGCAGAAGGGCAGAAGGGTTCATAAGGTGGCTCCAGCATGTGTCCAGCTCCAGGGTAAGACACACTCTCAAAGTTCTCCTTTCCATGACGCTTCAGTCTCTCCACCATCTGGTCCATGTATGCCTTGCTGTCCCAGGAGAGGTCATCCTCTCCAGCCACAAAGAGGAAATGAGCCTTTGCTCGTTCAATGGGGATGAGGCTGCCCTTGTTCTTCTCTGCTAGCGGGTCTTCATAAATATACTTTCCAATACTGGCACCTGACTCAGTGGGAACCAACTTACTGCAGTCATACCCTAATGGTGGGAGAATCTTCTGTTTCCTGTGATATAGAGGAAACACCACATTGGCACTGCAGCCATTGATGCATACTGCAGCCTCAACACCTGGCACAAAGGTAGCAAGTGAGAGTGCAAGGTCTGCTCCCTTTGATCTTGCTAATATGCCAACTCCTTTACTGCCCACCTGTGAAACAACACAAATTAAAGCTGATAAAATTTACTGACTTTATTTGTTAAACCTTTTATGCACTTTGAGAGTGTGACCATTCATCATCCCTGCAAATGAAATGGATAAGGCATTATTGCTAGTGAAGACAAACCTCTGATGGCAAAATTAACCCTTTCATGCATAAATTATGACAGTCTCAATCAGGATTTTTTTCTCGAGTGTTTCTATTCATCTTTAGGCATAAAAAAATGAATACAAATATTTGAGAATAAAATATCCTGATTGAGGTTGTCATAATTTATGCATGACAGGGTTAAATAACAATAATTACAATGAAACACGTCATATATCTATAGTAACATTACACGACCAGTGGGTGGCAGGGTATGGAGTGACACATCCAATGTAGTGGCTTATGTGCAAGTATACCAACAACACTGACACAAATACAAGAAAACTGCCTTTGAATAGCTGTTCACTGTAGTGACCACTATGGATGAAAGGGTTCATTTAAAAATAAAAGAGTCAAACATTCACAATAATATATTTTGTATGTGATATTCTTTAAATTATCATATTTAATTAAATAAAACAATAAAGTTCATAGTTATTTTTGCTATGTACCTTGATTTTATCCTTTTAGATACCATTTAAGCTGATTTACTGTAGTAAACTTGATTTTTGTAGAAAAAAATGAAATTGTTCATATTTTAAGTTCAACCACAAGATTATAGTAAATAATTACTGAGATTTTGAGAAACAGGTAGGTTGATTTTATTGTTAGCTTAGCCAGACCAATTCCCCATATTTGGGTTCTGTGCTGGGCTGGCTGCAGCTTTATGTTTGGAGAAACTAATTCACTTATCCAAATCTCTAAACAAAAGAAAATGAGAAATGTTCTCAGAATGTGACCGTTTTATTTGATTTTATTTTTTCCTTATTAAGAGCATTAGGAACCCTATTAGCTGGAGGAATCCAGCAGCTGAATTTCAGGGTCCACAAAAAAGAAACAAATACATGTTTCTGGAAAAGGCAAAACTTCTTCAGACCTTACGAGTGCTCATTAAAATAACTCACCTTAGGTTGCTGTTTTAAGAAATACATTGCTTCCTTAAAAGCGGTCCAGATGAATCTTTTGCATAATTTCAGATTTGGCTTCGACCACACATATAGAGAGGACGACAAAGCCTTTGTTAGCCAGTAGACTGGCTCTTGTCTCAGATCTCAATGTAGATATATCCAAGACAGCGGGAAACAGACCTTCTCCTGGAACATAGTAAACACAAAATTTTCTTCTGTCAATGAAATAAAAAACTTTTTCATTTTTAATTTCTAGTTTTGCTTAAGATCTAATCTTTGTCACTTTATTGTGTGACTAAATAAAAGAACAATAGAAAGACAGCAGTTACAGCCATAACTGAATAAAAGCTTGACACCCTTTGAACTTTAAACTAGTTGACAGATGGACTGAAATGAAAACTGATGACGTGACAACGAACAAAGGAAACTGAGGACCTAAATACACAGGATAACAAGCGGGAACACCTGGGAAACAACACTGGGCATAATCTAAATGATTAGACAGTGGAAGGAAAACTGAACACCAAGCACATGAGACAATGACTATCTAAATACAACTGAAAACACATTGAGATGCGACTACAGCTGTGTCTCAATTCAGGGGCTGCATCCTTTGGAGGACCCGGCCTTCATGGTCTACGTGGGCCGGGTCCTCTGAAGACTGAGAAGTCCGGAAATGCGAGGCAGTGAAGTGGGATGGTCTAGCCTTCAGATTTGTGCCACTGCTGTCTCGGTGAAGCTTAATAAACTCAGCAGTCTGCTCCTTGCTATATAAAATATAACAATGATATTAGAGTAAATTCTCTACCATCTCAAACTTCTATTTAATCAGTTTTCTGTTTGACGTTTATTCAGCTGTATGAAAACTGTAACGTTAATCTCAGCCGAACGGATTTACTTGGGAACAAATAGAATACTGAAAAAAGCCAAACAATAACATTAAGTTATCTAACTGACTTATATATCATGTTTAACCTGAGTAGCAGAAGACACAAGGTCTGAAACGATTGTGCTGGGAGTTCAGTGTTCTCGCCGGCTCTAGTGAGCCTTGACCACCTCGTCAGCTATCGAGCTGGTGGGTAACAGACGTCTCTGAAAACATCGGAGCACTTTTGCAAATATGTGATGTCTTGATAAACCGAGCAGATATTTGAAGTTCTCGCTTGAAAATATGTTAAAAGTTTATTTTGTGACCCAGAAAGAGTAATATTTCAAACTCTTTAGCCGTGCTCCTCTGCCATTGCCCCATTTGAAAATTATTTTTATATTATTATAAAAATGTTATAAATACTAATTTAATTAATACAGTATTACAAACTGGTGCATTCCCAACACAAATGAAAACAGCTAAAGTAATACCACTGTTTAAAAATGGAGATAGACACCAATTCACAAATTACAGGCCTGTTTCTCTACTTTCACAATTTTCAAAAATACTGGAAAAAGTTTTCATTAATAGACTTGACAAATTTATAGATAAACACAAAATAATAATGGACAGTCAGTATGGTTTCAGACCAAATAGATCAACATCTATGGCATTAATGGAACTAATTGAAAATATCACCAACAATATAGATCAAAGACAATGCACAGTTAGTGTTTTCATTGATCTAAAAAAAAGCTTTTGACACAATTAACCATGAAATATTACTTCATAAACTGGAGTACTATGGTATTAGAGGAGTGGTGCTAGAGTGGGTCAGAAGTTATTTGAGAGACAGGCAACAATTTGTGAAGATTGGTGAATATCAATCAGAGTGCCTGGACATTGTTTGCGGAGTGCCACAGGGGTCAGTATTGGGACCAAAGCTGTTTATCCTCTATATCAATGATATATGTAAAACATCTGATATATTGCAGTTTATTTTATTTGCAGATGATACAAATATTTTTTGTGCTGGAGAGAATTCACAGCAGCTTTTGGAAATTGTCACACAAGAAATGATTAAACTAAAAACATGGTTTGACAGAAACAAGTTATCACTAAATTTGAAAAAAACTACATTTATGTTATTTGGAAATTGTAAAAAAGATGCCGGAGCAAAATTGTTAATAAACAATGTTGAAGTAGAGCAAGTTTCTGAAACAAAATTTCTGGTGTGAATAATAGATAACAAATCTGCTGGAAACCTCACATAAAGCATATACAAGCTAAACTGTCAAGAAGCATCTCTGTACTGAGTAAAGTTAAACATTTTTTGCCTTCCAAATCACTCCGGGTACTTTACTGTTCACTTATATTGCCATATTTAGAATACTGTGTGGAAATCTGGGGAAATACATAACAAAACTTCACTTCAACCACTATGTAAAACTCAGAAAAAAGCAATCAGGATTATTACTAAAGCAGGATTTAGAGACCACACTAACATCATGTTCTTGAAATTAAAAATACTGAAGTTTATGGATCTTATAAAATATAAAACTGCAAAAATTATGTACAAAGCCAGATACAATATGTTACCAGGAAATGTACAGAGAATGTTTTTTGACAGAAACGGGGACTATGCATTGAGGGGAAAATTAAATCTGAAGACTCTTAAAGCACGGACAAAGGTTAAAACCTTTTCTGTTACTATTTATGGGGTAAAACTGTGGAACAGTTTTACTGTGGACCTACAGCAATGTTCAAGCATTAGTCAGTTTATAAAGATGTTTCGAAAACTGATTTTGGAAGAATATGAAACTGATAAAGTTGATCACCCATTGTATATATAACTATGCTAAATTGTATCTAAATTATATCTATCACTATAGCTATGTTTATACATGTTCTCCTTGTTTATTGTGTGGGGTAAGTGATGATGGGAATTAGGTGAATAGTGGGATTCAATAGAATGTTAAGCATGGGGTAGGGATTAATAAGTATGTTATACTTCTTCCTACTCCATTTCAGACCTAATAATTGTGATTTCATGTAATTGAGACTCTGTTTGATTTATTTATTTATTTATTTTTATTTATTTTTTTATTTTATTTTCTTTGTTTTATCTGAGCACATACGTGTGTGTATGTACACAGAGTAAATGCAAGTATGTGTACTTGTGTATATATTGTTTTTTTTTGTATATGTCTGAAATAAAGATACTACTACTACTACTACAAAGAGTAATAGTAATAATATTACAGCTACACAGGTGCCACCATTGTTGGAAATGGGAACTTGCTGTTATGCGCTATGAATTCTGGGATAGGTTAGGCCACGAAGGATACACCCAACCCATCCTTCAAATTCGGGGAAATGAAGGATGCATTTGTCGGCCGCATTTGGAAAAAGCCTTTGAATTGGGACAGCCTTCATTGCGTCGCTGTGATGTAATCGGCCTGCAAATGCGGCCTCCAAAGGATGCATCCCCTGAACTGAGACATAGCCTATTTCACACAACTTGATGACGGCAGACATGACAGAGCTAAAAGAGAGTGAGCTCGAGTGATGGACAGAGGAAGATATATCACAGAGATGAGGAAACAAACATAGAGACAAAGATCAATACACATAAACTTGACAAAGACAGAAAGGATAAAGAGAGACTACTGAAACGATAGGTAAATAAGGGACAAGACAAGGAGGAAAAAGGAACCTAACAATAACAAACAAGAAATTATGAACCAGGATTAAAGATAAACTCAGGGTAAAAAGAACTAAACTCAGGACTACACTGTAAAAAGCTAAAATCATTTCTTACAGCAAAGGAAACAATCATAAATACACAAGAAACCCAAAACATTGGGTCAAAGACCCAGGACCATTACAATTGTATTTGTTCAGAAACACTCATCGGGCTGTCATTTAATTAAAATAAAGAGAGAAAGCTTGGAACAACTGCAGTACCTGGAGGAGTGAACAGGACTCCACTAATGTTCCCCTCTTTGACAGGAACCCGACTGACCCCATCTCCAATCAGAACCCTCTCATTTGTCTCTTCTGCCAGTATCCTGCCTTCCTCCTCGTGCACAGAAAAATTCACCAACTGAGGCTCTAGAGACTTTATCTTTTTAAACTTTTTGTGCATGGTGTCTGGCCTCATGGACCACACGAGACCCATAGGTTCTACTCCAACGTAGGTCCCACCAAGTGAGGGATCTCTGTTCAGGTCGATCTCCCCACTGCCATCAGCCCTGTAGGTGGCCGAGGAGCTGAACACCATTCCCTTCTCGTCAGTTAATCTGGCTCTCATAGTGACCGCCTGTCTGGACCTCAACCCTTCCACCTTCACCTTAATGGGATCATCATACAGGCACCTGGCTCTTGGTAGCAGCCTCAGTCTGACTTGGGAAGACATCTTTTCTGAAAGAAAAAAATGTGTATTATTGTGAAACGCCTCTCTGTCAGACTACCTGTTGTAAGGAGACAGTAGATGGAAGATCAAGTTAGAAATCTAACTTCAGTAAGTCAGTTTTGAGAGGCATAAATCCAGTGTGCATTCAAAAGTGTCATACACCTTGCCTGATGCAATGATTTAATTAAGAAAAGGATGCACTAACACATTAACCCACTTGCAAGGACTCCAGAAATAGGCAAAAGTGACCTCTAAAACAACCCATTGAAGAAGGTTGATGAGCAAGACAAAGATTAACAAAGTCAATGAGGGGGAACACAAAACAAAAGTGTCACACAGGTTAAACAGTACTTAACACAAAAACGTGACAGCAATTGAAAGCAACAAATACATTAAATAGATCCAACACTAAAAGAACTCCATATCCACGCTGTGGACTGCACTGCTATTTTCCTGAAATCAGCTGATTGTAGCGAATCTGGAACCAATAAGCAGGAATGATGGGCAGACAGACTAATGATCACAAGGAACTGAACTACTGGGCACCGGTTTGCTACAAGAACCGGTTCTCAGTTCCCATCTCTAGTATGGAAGATCAGTGTGCTAATTTAACAGCTATGATCACCAATACAACACTTTATCATTAACTAATGCTGAAGAACTGGATTCAGTCATGACTGAAACATTACTTCAATTGGTTTCCATTACTTCAATGAAACATTACTTCAACTTCAATGGGTTTACATTGTTTACATTGTAGAGGTATGTTTCCCCTAGACTGTGTTCGGTGAGTTAACTAAGCATTTAATTTCAAAATAGATTAATTACAAGTTATATTTGTACACTTTAAATTTGATGGTTTAAATCATAGTTTAGCATAGTAAAGTTGCTAAAGTTAAAGTTGTTAGCTAGCTTTCTTTTAGCTAGCAAACGTTCCTCGTAAATACAGAGTACATTGTCAATTTTTCCACTTATACTTAAAATTTATCACTTGTCAGGGTGCATCTGGTTAGCAGATAGACCTTGCAGACAGCAGAGCATGTTCAATTTGAACCTGTATATGTTCAAATTAACCAGTCAGCAGCTGCCTGCATTTTTATCATGGTGTCAGATAGTAGTGATGTGCGGATCGATCCTGAAATATCGATTCCTCCGATACCAATCATTTATGTTCTAGAATCGATTCTCACATTAAAATATCGATATTTTAGTAATTTAGAGTAAATTTGTAGTTTATCATTAACAGGAACACAGTGGAAAGAAACTATAACATTCGGATTGTCTACATTCAAAGGAACTACTTCCTCTTCCGCCTTTCATAGTCATGTGCGAAATACGGCTGTATAAATGTCTCAAGCCCCACTCACAACAATGGCTGAGCGTAACTGGAGTCATGTGCGGACTTATTTTACCTCCACAAACTGCTGAGACGTGGTTTGCGATACATGTGGCAAAAAAGTGCTCCAAGAGTGAGGTGTTGTGGCCATACTAGGGAGACATTCAAAAAGGCTGTTGGAGGGGGAGGGGGGGGGGGGGAGATAAATACATTTTACAGGGTTTATTTATTGGATAAAATACGTTAAATGTCACCGTTATTATTGGCCGGCCCGGAAACAGCGGGGGTGTCCAAATTCAGAGGCTGCTTCCACCTGAGGACCCGGTCTCGGGAGGGTTGGCATGTATGGTTGTGGCAACATCACTAACCTTATAAAACACCTCAGAGTAAATCATATCACAGAATAAGACGAGCGTATGTTGAGACGAACTGAAGAGGAGGAGAGGGACCGGAGTCCTTTAGTGCTGCAGGCAGGCAACGTGTTCAAATAGCACACAACTTCAGTTTCTTTTATTTCTATATGATGAACTCTGCATTATTAAGTGATAAGAACAAGTAATCTGATGTCCTGTAATCATTGTGACGCTAGAATTTGAGATGCAATAAATAAAATACGTTTTTGTACAAAGTATCGGTATCGGATCAGTATCGTCGATACCACCCTGAATATTACTTGGTATCGGATCGGAAAGAAAATCAGTGGTATCGCACATCACTATCAGATAGTGAAGTTGTGCTATTTGAACACGTTGCCTGCCTGCAGCAGTAAAGGACTCCGTGAGAGACGTCTGTCTCGCCCCAGCAGCACCTGTCCCTCTCCTCCTCTACAGTTCGCCTCAACATACGCCCGTCATATTCTGTGATATGATTTACTCTGAGGTGTGTTTGACGAGGTTAGTGATGTTGCCACAACCATACATGCCAACCCTCCCGATTTTTCCGGGAGAATACCGAATTTCAGTGCCCCTCCCGAAAATCTCCCGGAGCCACCATTCTCCCGAATTTCTCCCGATTTTCCACCCGGACAACAAAATTGAAAAACCATATCACAGAATTCATAGCGCAGCCCAGCCAATTCCAGTTTCCAACAATGGCGGCAGCTACTTAGTTTTAATATTACTCTTATTTCTCTTTCTGGGTCGCAAAAAAACTTTTAACATATTTTCAGGTGAGAATGTAGCTGTGTAAACTTCAAATATCTGAGCCGACACATCGTCTTCAAACCCCCGCGGTCTTTCGCTACTCGGGTTAAACATGATGTATAAGTCACTTTGATAACTTAAAAATGTTATTGTTTGGCTTTTTCAGTGTTTTATTTGTTCGTGAGTAAATCGGTTCGGCTGAGATTAAAGTTATTAGATTAGATTAAATTAAATGTAACTTTATTAATCCCTCGGGAGGGTTCCTCCGGGGTTTTCACACAGCTGAATAAACGTCAGACAGAAAACTGATTAAACAGAAGAGCTTACGTCAGCGCCCGGTTATATGTTAGATAGCAAGGAGCAGACGGCAGAGTTTCACTCCACCGAGGGAGCGCGTGACGTACTACCCGGCTTTCTTTAGACCGCAAAGGCCGGGTCCTCAGGTGGAAGCAGACTGTGAATTTGGACACCCCCGCTGTTTCCGGGCCAGCCAATAATAACGGTGACATTTAACGTATTTTATGCGATAAATAAACACTGTAACATGTATCCCTTTTTTGCCACATGTATTGCAAACCACGTCTCAGCTGTTTGTGGAGGTAAAATAAGTCCGCACATGACGCTCAGCCATTGTTGTGAGTGCGCACGCCAAGGGGCTGCGAGACATTTATACAGCCGTATTTCGCACATGACTATGAAAGGCGGAAGAGGAAGTAGGTCCTTTGAATGTAGACAATCCGAATGTTATAGTCTCTTTCCACTGTGTTCCTGTTAATGATAAACTACAAATTTACTCTAAATTACTAAAATATCGATATTTTAATGTGAGAATCGATTCTAGAACATAAATGATTGGTATCGGAGGAATCGATATTTCAGGATCGATCCGCACATCACTAGTGTCAGAGTAAATTTGTGTTTCGACGGTCTTGGGTGTAGTGATGGGATTTCCGGCTCTTTTTAGAGATCCGGCTCTTTCGGCTCGACTCACTAAAAAGAGCCGGCTCTTTCGGCTCCGAACCGGCTCTTCAGGTTGTTTTGTTGCTTTAATTATTTAATCATTAACAATAATATAAAATTATGCAGAAAAGGAATTACTAATGTAAAAAAAGTGGTTTTATTTATATATGTTTATATATGGCCCCTAGAGACAAATCACGTACAAACTCTAAAGCATATACAAACTCCAAAAAACACGTACAAACTCCAAAACACATTTCTAGCGTTTACTGAACACAATTGAAAACATGTGTGTATTGTTTGTGTATTTATAGACAAGCACTCATATTTATTCAAATAATTTAAAAAAAAAGTTCATTTACCTGTTACTACCACACACCAAATCCGGTTGTTGATACTTCCTGGCTTGTGTAGCCACTAGGTAACAAAAGCTCAACACTGCGCCCTAGCATCCTGGAGCACTTCTGTACGTGCTTCTGAGTTTTTACGTGTTTTGGAGTTTGTACGTGTTTTGTCTTTAAGGTAAATGGTAATGGTAAATGGCCTGTATTTGTATAGCGCTTTTACTAGTCCCGCCTAGGGACCCCAAAGCGCTTTACACGTCCAGTCATCCACCCATTCACTCTCACATTCACACACTGGTGGAGGCAAGCTACAGTTGTAGCCACAGCTGCCTTGGGGCAGACTGACAGAAGCGAGGCTGCCATATTGCGCCATCGGCCCTTCTGGCCAACACCAGTAGGCGGTAGGTGAAGTGTCTTGCCCAAGGACACAACGACCGAGACTGTCCGAGCCGGGGCTCGAACTGGCAACCTTCCGATTACAAGGCGAACTCCCAACTCTTGAGCCACGATCGTCCACCATAAATATACTTTATTTATTCACTCCACATAAAATGTAATAAATAAATCATATAATACAAAAAACAACTATTTACATTTTAAACTTTTAACTATTTAAATTTTCAGCTTTTTCCTTTTAAACAAATTTAACGTGAAACAACACAAAACACTGCAAACCACAACACAATTAAATATAAATTAAAATATTAAAACAAAAAGAAGATGCATATTCTCTGTCATATGGGCCTGCATGATTTCTGAATCCTTTATCATCTGCAACTGAAAATAGTGGATGATTACTATACCTTTCTAATGTGACGTTGTTGTCCCTGGCTCTCTTTCTCTCTGGCTCTGTTCCTGTGCTACTGAGTGTAACTAACGCCCCTCCCCCCTCTGCCCAGCGCAAAGTACAGGCCGCGCATGCGGAGTTTAGCGGAAAAAAGGGTGAGAGAGAGGGTGAGAGAAAGAAAAAAAAAAACCAACCTCACGGCTCCCAATAAGGAGCCGGCTCGCGTCGTTCACTTCAAGGAGCTGGCTCTAAGAGCCATTTCGTTCGCGAACGACCCATCACTACTTGGGTGAGATAACTAATTACTGACAGAGTGAAATGTGGTGAATTTATGCCAGAGTATTTATGTGAGTAAAAGTATTTCTATTAAATGTATTGATATTTTAAGCTCAAATGTGAAATATGCCTGAGGTTAAAGTTAGTTGACCTAGCAAGAAAAAACAAAATTGTGTGTGTGCACACAAGACTTGCTTTCGTTACCTTCTGTAATTGTAAGCATAATGTGAAGTGTGGGATTGTGGTATGTCAACAGTGGTTTTCAAATAATTAAAAAGAATATTCTCTCACACATTTGGATATGACACAAAGTCCACAATTTGGACTACAGTGTGTAGATTTATTTATTTTTTATTTTTTGAATTTTGGATTCATCTTTTCAGTGTTTCATTGTAGTGTTTTAGAGAAGGTTTTATACTTAAAATAACTTGTTAACTCAAAAGCCTCGATAAGTCTTTGTAGTCTTTTATAGTCCTTAGAACTCAACAAAAACTGTTTGAAATAGTCTTCAAATCTAGGTTACATTTACTTTCACTCACCTTATCCTACTGCTAGCAAAGGGTGCATTGAAAGCAGGACAGTATGTAACAGATTTAATGCAAGTTATAAAAATTCAATTGTTTATTTGTTAAAAACAAAAATTAAATCAATAATTAGCAAAACGCTAGTCCTATAAATGTAATATGTTTGACTTTTCGCCTAGTAAACTTTATTCTCCAGAGTTCGGTGGAAACAAGAAGAGAGGTCGCAATCCGTTGCCTGATGGTGTATTTGAAAGAGAAAGAAGAGGATCTTTTCAGAGAACAGCTGGTAGGTAAATCTCACATTGTTTTGTGTTATATTTTTAAATAGCACATAAAATACCGACATGTTTCTTTTTAACCTACTTGCCAGGATGGTGAAGAACAGTTCTCAGAAGAAGTGGTAAAGATCGTAGTCACCAGACGTGCAGCAGTGTCTTTTCCAGCCGTCGCTAAAATTGTGATTGAAGGAACAGCTGTCCTGGAAGACCTTGATGTGCCCAGAGCATGTGCCTTAATGATGGGACTTATATACGCTCTCAATCTGAGCTACCCCAAACAAGTAAGTTAATGTTTAATAATAAGCAGATTTGCAAAAACAAATTGCCTTACGTTGCAATGTTAGTTTTCTGAAGTATTTTAGAAGGTGTAGAAATGTTTAGCTTATTTTAGAGTTTAGAAATGTGTTAACATAGAATCTAGAATTATTGTAGAGACACTGACACTGCCCTCAATGTAATAAAGGCCTGATGGTGTCCTGAATTTAGGAGCAGAGTATAGGAGACCCTCCCCAGTTGAACTGTGAAAGTAAAACAGAGAGGAGTTAATCCTGAGAGGAAATTCCCCAGAGAATGTTTGGGTGGGGGTCTCAACATTTGACCTGGATAACTGTGGTCTGGAAGGGAAATGGGTTTTTTATGACCTCTAGGGAGTCACCTACACCCACAGTGTTTTAACTGTCACGCACACACATCCACACGCACACTCACTTACGTGCACACACATACATACAGGTATGCTACACAGTCACACACGAGCACTCACATAGACACAGACACAGAGTTTGCAGCACACCGTAGGGGGGTTTTATGATGGGGACACCTCTATAAAGCTGGCTGTAACTAACAAAGGGGTGAAGATTTTGCAGAGGGACACACCGGCCTCGTCTTCCCTTCTAGAAGTGCATGCTTAAATGAAGATGAATAAAGATGAATAAAAGTTTTATGAAAATGACTACTGAGTTCCGGTGCCGTCTCTGGAAGTTTCGACGAATAAAAGAACAGGGGTAAAACTGATTTCGTAACAGTTTTGGTGCCGAAACCCTGGGATTCGCTCGAGGCCCAGAGAGGATGAATTGGCAGAGCTGAGATCGTGAAACGAGGCGAACAGAGAGCTAGCTCACATGATTAAAAGGTAAGCACGACCTGTTTATTTTCGAACCGTGCATATTGTTTAAAGCCTAAATTATCTGTTCGCTAAGTTGAACGTATCGCAGTGTAAATTCACTCAGTAGAAAAAAAGGCGGCTAGCGTCCGTCTCAGTGCGTTAAAGCAAGAGACTTTTCTAAGAACTCCAAGTTGATGTTTAGCGTACTGTGAGCGACTAAAGCAAGAGACTTTTCTAAGAACTCCAAGTTGATGTTTAGCGTACTGTGAGCGACTAAAGCAAGAGACTTTTCTAAGAACTCCAAGTTGATGTTTAGCGTACTGTGAGCGACTAAAGCAAGAGACTTTTCTAAGAACTCCAAGTTGATGTTTAGCGCCCCGTAAGAACATCTCAGTGCGTTAAAGCAGGAGACGTTTGTTACGGATTAGTAGAATCGGTGTTTCATCCGTCTTAGTTATTAGGAAAAAAGTGGCGGTGTGTGATCCATCCTCCGTGCGTTAAAGCAGGAAACGTGTGTTACTATTAGTTAGAAAGCGGGGTTTAAGGCCTCGTCGCCAGCTGAGGGCTGTGTGTGTCACGGGTTTGGTTACCCCACCTAGTCTCGGACGCGGGGCTAGGACCTGTGAGGGCAGGAGATCCAGGGTGGTGACCTGGGGATTCGTGGCTCCTTAAATAACTAAGTCTGGGAGAGGTCCCTGTCACAGTCTGAAGTATGCATAAAAGCAGGATCGGTTGCTTTCGCCGGTTAGATTCCGAGCTGAGTTGAACAGTGCCTGATGCAGAAGGAGGACGGTGTAGTGTGTGTGAAAGCGCCGTTAGAGTCGGCGTCTCGTCTGAAGTACGGGAGTCAATTAAAGTAACAAAAATAATTTGTGTCTAAAAGTGTGTGTTTGTGGTGTGTAGAAATTGCGGCAGGAGGCCGTGTCGCGAGTTGTTGCAAACTGTGAAGTCAATTGGGGGGTTGAATTCGGTTTTATTTTTTATGGGGAAGAGAAACTGCGGTATCCAGTCCGTGGCGCAGTTTGAATAATTCGTGAGGCAAATGTGGCGCGATCTGAAGATCGTGAGCCTAATTGTCCTAGTTAGGTTGAGGTGTATAAGAGCGGACGGCACCCGCTCTTTGTTCTGATCAGGGCGTTGTCCTGAATCAGCAGAAGTGTTTCGCAGAAAGTTTGTATGGGACTGCGAGAAGTATGAAGTGTGTGTGAGCCAGCCTCGAGGGGCGGGTTCACAGGTGGAACGAACGAGGAGTAAAATGTGCGTGTGTGTGTGAGAGAGAAAGAAAGGTGGGGGTGAGTGACCAGCCTGTGTGTGTGTGTGAATTCCTTGATGACAAATAGGGAGACAAAGTAGATTAGTTGATTTTCTGTGAAATAATAATAGTCAAATTATAGTGATCAAATAGGAGAAACTGAACTAAAGTAAATAAAGCAAATTAAAAAGTGGATTAGTGTTAAGGTAATGATAAATAAATTGATAAAATTAATAGTGACATTTAAAGCTGACCAAGTATTCAAGGATGAATGGAGAATTTGATTACTGACTGTATGAGAGCTGTTGGGGTGAAAGGAAAATGAGGTTGGAGGAGTGAGTTAACAGGTTAATGTGTGGGTGTAAAACAATGAGGTAAAAAAAAAAGAGAGAAATGATGAAAACAAAGAAAGTAAAAAGTGTGGAAGTGTGAGTGGGAAATTGTCTCCAACTGGGGGAAGCAGTGATGCTACGGGTCACCTTCTTCCCCTGCTGGACACAAAACAAAAACATAATTTGGAGTGTTGTGGATGAAAAGAATTAATAACAACATCAAGAAGATTTTTTGTGTTTGCGGTTAAGACCAAATAAAAATTTCATTTTTGGGGTTTGAAGTCAGTAGAGTTCAAAACAAAATAAGTAGAGATGTGTTGTTTTAGGAGTGATGAAAACATCTGCAGTCACAGTGAATAATGAAAGTCTCTCAGTCTGTCGTTTACAGGTGGGGAACGGACCTGGATCAATTCTCCACGGGCAGCAGTCGGAAGAAAATTATAGGTTAAAATCATTAGAGAAAAAATAGAAACACCCAGCCGGAATTTTTGGCTGAATTGTTTTGCAGCTTCCCGTCCTCATCCTGAACAAGCAAGCTCCAAGGAAGCTAATCTCTCCCTGAAGACACCGAGTGCAATTCCAGAAGCACGAGCATGAACATCAACAGTGGACAGCAGTCCAAAGAGACAATACCAGAGTTATGAGCAGAGAGGTCCAGCAGCGCTGTGGGCAAACGGCATCAGAAAGAGAAGATCCACCATCTAGATTGGATGGATGGAGATGCATTTCCAGCAAGCTGCAACCTCACTGTGTGTGAAGGACCTTTGACAAGACTGTCTGAGTTTGACATTTGCCATGTTTGGAGCGAGATGGCAATGAAAGAGACAGTGGGACAAAGAGATACACGGGACAAAGCTGAAGAGAACTGACTGCCATTGGACAGAAAAGTGGGAGAGAAGAAAGGAGCAGAAGAGGACTGAGGCTGCTGTTGTAGTTTGGGGAATCAAATTGGGTTAAGGAATCCAGGGGGGACAAACGACTGCCTGGAAGTGGAGGATTGACACAGTGTCCAGACCACCACAAAAGGGGGAGGAAGACAAGCACTGAGGTATCCAAGAGTACTGTTAGAAAAAATGGAAAGGTGACACCACACATGCACATGATATGCACTAGAGATAACACAAAATCATACACAAAGTGGCACACATCCAAAGAGGGTATTTTTAGAAGGGGTTAACAACACTCAGTGTGGTTGCCGATGGTAACCTGCAAGCATTTGGGGTTTTGCTGTGCCTGACTATGACAGAGTTTTTCATTTAGATGTTTCTGAAACAAAATTTGGAGTGAACAGAGTTTTTGTTTCAGAAAAAAGGGGAAAGGTACATAAAAGGATAAATAGAAATAGAAAATGTATTAACCCGACTAACATAAACACACACACACACATGTAATGAAGCTCATTAGGACCTGATCATTAGGATCAGGGCAACTGCATTTCGTTGCCCTGTACCTGTGCATGTGCAATGACAATAAAGTTGAATTCTATTCTAATTCTATTCTATTCTATCAAACACAATTTTAAGTAGGCAATACTGTTACTATCATCCTGTCTGGTTTATTGAGTGGGTTGAGAACTGATACATAGATGACTGAATTAGTATTATTTTGGGGAAGATGATAGCAGGGATGAACAGAATCCTGCAGCCAGAGTTTAAATGAGTGAAACTAGCAGATTTTTTGTTTTTGTTTTTGTTTCTGAAGTATGGGGAAAGTTTTACCATGGCACCAAGTTTTAGATCTGGTGTTTTCTCACCTATAAGAGAGAATATTCTGTGACAAGTCCCAAGACCGGGCTTCGATTTTTTTATTTACTTTTGTTTTTCAGTTTTATCTGTTATTTTTCATTTTATTTTATTTTTTGAACAGTGCACTGATTTTTGTTTGTGAATTTCTTTTCTTTAAGCAGATCTGCACGTCGGGAATTAAAAGCACTACACGTCGTCGAGAAAATTGTTGAAAGTGAGTTTCTCCACATTAAAATGGGCTCTGGAGAAAGCCACTTATTTGAGACAATTAGAAAATGAGAGTCCCTGCCTAAAAAGGATTCAGCGAGGTAATCCGACCTAAAGTTCTTCTTTTTTCTTTTGAAATGACGTCATTTTGCTGAGGGTGGAAATCAAATCCGGCGATGGTTTCCACTATCAGCAAAGAAAGAAAGAATGGATGAATGAATGAATGAATGAATGGAAATAAAAACAAACTGACTGACTGGTAAAAGCTGACAAGACTTGACCACGACTTAAAGTTAACCTCCACCTAGACAGGACAAAAGGGTGGATGAATTTATGTGTTTCTTTTTACAGGAGCAGAAAGATGACAGCAACATCTGAGGTTGCGTGAGCTTTGGCCATACCGATTTAACTTTTAAATGCCATTTTCTGTGTCTGTGCATCTACCAGGGGTGTGTTATTCATGGGCTTGTGTTGCTCACAGAAGTTACTGTGAGAAAGTGTGTACACACCTGCGCAGTGCTAACATTTGCATTCTCTTTTCTACAGCATTACAGTTCTTCATGTGATTTGATTATGTGATTTATAACAGAACAATTGGTTGATGTTTGTTTCTCTACTACAGGATTGATGATGCTGTTACACTGTGTTGTTGGGAAAATGTTGAAGGTTACTTTGACGATGTGAATAACGTGAGAAATTTCCTGTGTTGAAACCAGTGTCATTCCTTTTACAGCAGGCTTAATTTTATGGCCTTTTACGGCACCTCTGGAATGTGGATGGCTGACGTCTGCCCACCAGGATGATCCATGTGTGCTCCTAATGTTTGTTTTTCTTTAAGAGTGGATGTAGAGAATTCAGCAGAAAACAGACAAGTGACATGAGGAAACAAATAAGATGCAGTGTTTATGGAATAGTTGAATATGAGCTCACTAGCTGGCCACTACTGAGCTCATAGTGATAAAATGGGTGGAGTGACATTGCTTAAGGGAAGTCACAGATTAAATTGTGGAATAAATTGGGATGATTCATGATTTGGGACAGATTATGGTAATAATAGTGATTTAATGATTGGAGAAAACCTGCACATGATACTTGTCTTTTATGCTGAATACTTTATCACTCTTATGATCTACAGTTGGTTGCAAATGTGAAGTTTGATTTAACAGATTTGTCTTCCAGGATACAGGCTCCAGGTGGAGCTGGGAGTTAAATAAGCTGAACATGTAACTGTTGATTAATGTTTTTACACAGGGTTACAGGTTGGAGTATGGCTGCTCCATGTGGGAAACCCTGGAGATTGTTTTAGAGAGAATGTGCAACATTCTTGTACATGTCTCATTGGGGAGTTGACACATGGTGGAAGCCATGTGGGGAGAGGAGTGTTATTTTTTAATCTGTAGATGTCGTGAGGTGCCATGACGAGAAGGAGTGGCTGAGAGGATCGTCCACAAGATGGGAGCTGAGGCCAGGAGAGAGGGTTCAGGAGAATCAGAGATCATCTTCAGCACAGCAGACATCACACAGAGAGCTGTGCTACTGAGCTTCCAGGAGATCAAGAGGAGACTTCCCACAGCAAGATTTTAAATAAAATGAGAGATTCATCGTTGACATTGAGGAAGACAACTAAGGTGTACGACGTGCTCTGCCTTAAATCTTCAGCAGCGTTGGACGTGACAACTCGAGGGATGGAGAGAGCGTGCCAAGCTCCAAAAGTGACAGCGCAGAGGAACTCCAGCGATGGAATTGTGTTTCTGTGTGAAGCACAAATACTAGGAGACTGGGAAATAGTTGACACCACTTTTCCCAAGGATGAAGATCACCTAAAGTGTGTCACTTTGCCATGCAGATTTGATGCTCTGCAGAGAAGCCTTCTGTGAGGGAGAGATGTAAACAGACGAGCCTTTTATCTACATTTAACTCATGTCAACTTCTCTAGGCTGGTTGAGGGGGAATTGGAGAGAAACGGTAGTGTTAGGTGTGACTGTTGTAATTGTAACTGTGATTTTTTAAAAGTGAATTGCCCAGAGACAGATCTGAGTCCACTCCGGGGATACCACCATCACAGGCCACGGTGAAGCGAACCAAACGTGGTGAAACAGGTCAATCAGATGAGTGTTTTGATTATTATGGCGATATAGAGTTGGACTACGTTAAAGGGTCCACAATCTCGTATACATTTGATCTTTGCGCTGTCATTAAATGTAAGGGCTTGCTGAACAGTTGGGTCCAACATCTTTAATGGCAGTACAAAATCGGATGGCGTTAGATATGTTGTTGGGAGAAAAAGGGGGCGTTTGCGCGATATTTGGGGATGTGTATTGTACTTGTATTCCAAATAATATAGCTTCCGATGGCTCTGTGACCCGAGCGCTGGAAGGTCTGAGAACGTTGTCCATCACAATGCATAAGCATTCGGGATTGGATAACCCGCTGGAAGCGTGGATGACCTCTGTCTTTGGGCAATGGAAAGGTTTCATTAGGTCAATTATGGTTTCTTTGTCTGTTTTATTGCAGTATCAGTGACATGTGGGTGTTGTTGTGTGCCTTGTATCATAGCCTTGTTCGTAAGACTCATCATGATGCCACTATTGGAAAATGGGGAGTCACAGTATGAAAACATTATAGTGAAAGATTTAGTGTAGTTTTATCTGCCATAGGGCAGATAAAAAGGGGGATTTGTAGAAATGTTTAGCTTATTTTAGAGTTTAGAAATGTGTTAACATAGAATCTAGAATTATTGTAGAGACACTGACACTGCCCTCAATGTAATAAAGGCCTGATGGTGTCCTGAATTTAGGAGCAGAGTATAGGAGACCCTCCCCAGTTGAACTGTGAAAGTAAAACAGAGAGGAGTTAATCCTGAGAGGAAATTCCCCAGAGAATGTTTGGGTGGGGGTCTCAACATTTGACCTGGATAACTGTGGTCTGGAAGGGAAATGGGTTTTTTATGACCTCTAGGGAGTCACCTACACCCACAGTGTTTTAACTGTCACGCACACACATCCACACGCACACTCACTTACGTGCACACACATACATACAGGTATGCTACACAGTCACACACGAGCACTCACATAGACACAGACACAGAGTTTGCAGCACACCGTAGGGGGGTTTTATGATGGGGACACCTCTATAAAGCTGGCTGTAACTAACAAAGGGGTGAAGATTTTGCAGAGGGACACACTGGCCTCGTCTTCCCTTCTAGAAGTGCATGCTTAAATGAAGATGAATAAAGATGAATAAAAGTTTTATGAAAATGACTACTGAGTTCCGGTGCCGTCTCTGGAAGTTTCGACGAATAAAAGAACAGGGGTAAAACTGATTTCGTAACAAAGGGTGTGATTTAAAATGATTGTTATTTGGAAGACTATATATATATATATATATATATATATATATATATATATATATATATATATATATATATATATACATATTTGCCGCTTTATTTAATATACCTTTACAAATCTTTATAGTGGTTCTCAAAGTCGGTCATCA
Organism: Neolamprologus multifasciatus; assembly: GCF_963576455.1. Taxonomy (NCBI): domain Eukaryota; kingdom Metazoa; phylum Chordata; class Actinopteri; order Cichliformes; family Cichlidae; genus Neolamprologus; species Neolamprologus multifasciatus. The sequence continues at coordinate 20,953,127 of NC_140446.1, read as the reverse complement.
GGCCCCACTGCTCTGCTTGTTTCTATTAATAATTAAACACTGTTGATTGGCTGGTGTGTTCAGTTAATCAGAAGTTGTAGACACCATTGTGGAGTAAGAAAAACGAAGTGAATTGGTATGTTTTAGCTTCTGATTCAACACACCTTGTCCAGGTAATAAACATGCTACATTTTCTTTTGTTACTGAGGTTGTTTGTGGAGGAATTGTACTGAAATACATTATTGTTTTTGCCCACTCATTTATAATTAAAGGGCTGCTGTAATGTTTGATTTATGTTGTATGACACAGAAGTGTATTACTTCGAAAATGTTATGCAATAAACTGTTTCATCAGTTGGAATAATTTAAATGGCTATGTTTGCATGGATAATTGTGAGTAGGATATATGTAAAAAAGTAAGTTAGATTAACTCAACTAATGTAATTTGTCAACTCAATATTACCAGAAATTCTAAATTAATATTAGGTTGCTTAAACTTAATTATGCTTTCACAGGTCAGAGTAAATCATGTTGGTTTGTTGAACCAGTTGAGTTAGCCAAACCTAAAAATTACTTGCTGGATTTACTTAATAATATGCAAAATTTGTAACTTAGAAAAGCTGAGTGGAAATTGTTACCTCAATTTTTTTAAGTTGAGCCAACATACATTTTTTTAGAGTGAGGATTTACCTTCACCAGGTCACTCTTACAGTTGAAGTGCTACTGACCCCACGCACGTAGCCCAGTTAGTTATTCATTACTGATGTGGTTAAAGATAAACTCTCTACGTGGACATTGAAAAAATATAAATGGATGACTCGTTTTTCTTTACAGGCTCACTTACAGGCTTTCAATTGCAATACATGGCACCACCATAAAAGACAACATATACTGTAATAATAACCAAGTTAATAACAAGTTCAACCATGGTTACAAAACAAAAATCAGCATCACTCAGTAAAAGCACCTGTTATTGATGAACTCATGTGAGGATTAGAGATATATTTTGCTGCTATTGTTAATAATCATCATCATTACCATTGCATTAATCATACAGTTTACAGTATTGATATTGCATTCAGATGTTTAAACATATTGGTACCCAATTAGCCTTTATTACAGGTGCAGTGATAACCACTCTAAACTGTTGAGTTGAATCTATAATCTTAAATGCTTTTGAATGCTTCTTATAATCTTAAATGTGTACGTGCTGGCCTTCTGCCTGGTGGAAAAGGTTACAAGGTTCAGCTGGTGAAGTGAGAGGTGAAACTTAGTGCATTTCATGCTGACACCCACAGACACACACACAGTAGATAGACTCATTTATAGGTGAGAGGTTAGTCATGTTTGCTTGCAACTGCAAAATTGTCTCTGCAAAAAGAGGAACAGTTTCTTGCTGTCTCTGCAAAAAAAGGAACAGTTTCTTGCAGGGTGTGGGTCTGGTGTTCCAGACGAGAAGTGAAAGTCAGAAGGCTGACAGGAAGCATCTGCCATGGAGACGGAGACAATGTTCTTTTAAACTGTGTTAAAAGTCATTGTGATTTTGAAACCTATGTATGAACTGTATCTGAGAGAAGTTTAAGGGGTGTCAGTAAATTTAAGCCCTATATAAAACATCTGCTTATGCTCTGTAAGTCGGGGATCAGCGCTGTCTGCGTACAGCGGTGATCTCCCCACGCGTGCATTAAAAATCATCGTTTGACTCCACCCGGCCCGGATCAGTGTTGTTATTTTGAAAGTTGATTACCTCCTCTACCCCTCCTCAATATTGAACCCAACAGAAGCAGTTGGGTTCAAGCAGTCAGAGGTAACTGGATGGAGTTCAATCAGGTCAAATGCACAGTTGGTTGGATTATATCTGAAGATTGTATGCTATTCGTGCTAACTCTGCTAGACTCCAAATTTCTCATCCAATTAATGCGGGAGTATCTCAAAGTAAGTGAAACATCTAAACTTAACACTTTTCCCCTAAGACTGACTGACATGGGAAACATTGAAGTTGAATTGGAATCAGGTAATCAGTCTGAAGGTAAGTGTTTTTCACTTATTCGAGAGAAGTCAGAAATGTGTTCTCATTACTGTTTGGTTTGATTTTTCAGCTACCGTGCCAGGTTATTTTCCAATCAAATGCTAAGACAAAATGTCAGTAGATGATAGAAACATGGATGCTTGCAACAGGTGAATCGGCAAACTAACGAGGTTACGCCCATTTACCATGCTTAAAGCTGGTAAATGGTCGGTGTTTTCAGGTGTGCTTGTACTACCTGTACAGTGCGGGGTGCTGACTAAGTCAGGCTAAACTCATTCAAGCGTTGAGCTCAAATATTTTTTCATTTTTGTGCACTGCTCACTTGTCTTTACTGTGCTTTTTGTCGGCACACATTTTGTGTTCATTGAAACCTTTTGTGAATCATTTTGATCATGTCAAAACTGGGAATTGGTCCCTATTGACAATACTCTTATTTTGTTTTGGGTTTTTTTTTTTGCATTGCATATGTCTTTTGGATAGGTAATTTGTCATTGAAGTTTTTGCATCTATGTTTATTTGTAAATTTTGTGGCTTCCGTGCACGGAAATTTATATTGTTCAGTTTGCATGTTAAAATCCACAAACATGTAGCTGACTATAGGTTTTCCTGTGGAACTGAGAACTGTCCCGCCACGTTCAGAACATTTTCTGCCTTTCGTTCACATATGCATAGGAATCACAGAACCAGAAGGGAGACCACTGAGGAGGAGTCCTGTAAGTTCACTGGTGACCTCAGCTGTCAAGTTTCTGGATGTGGGTATGCTGCACAAAACTTCACAACTCTTTGTGCCCATCTCAGATTTCACATCAAAGATGGGAAAAAAGTATTATGTCCATTTGAAGGTTGCTCTAAATACTTCTGTGTCCGAACATCATTTTCCAGCCATATTTCTCGAAAACATAAGCAGACAGTTCAGCAGTCAAGGCAACAAGAAATTGGTGAAATTGCCATAATACAAGGACAGGACACAGTTAATCTATTAGAAGACAGGGATTCACAACACAATACTACTGATGAAGATTTATTTCTAGATCGATTGGCTTTATTTTATTTAAAAATGCAGGCTAAAATGCTCTTGCCAACCAGCACTATACAGTGCATCATAGAGGAATTTCAGGATCTTCACAGCTGTGCAATGCACGATGTTGTGGCAAAACTGTCTGACAAACTGTCTGCATTTAATATTCCACAGGCAGAAGTGGATAACATCATTCAAGAACTTTCACAGAATGATCTCTTAACACTGTACAATAAAGGTGTGTTGAGATCTGACAAAACAAGGAAGACATTTTTCAAAGAAAATTTCAGTTATGTGGAACCCACTCAAATTTTTTTAGGATCTGACAGTACAGGCAAACAGTGTTATTTTCAGTATGTGCCAATTAAAGAAACACTGAAGTCTCTCTTGAGACAACCCACAATACGGGAACAGCACAAACAGTCAAAACTACGCCGATCACCAGACATGGTTTTAGAGGATGTCTCAGATGGTCACAATGTCAAGGATAATGCACTTTTACAGCATTATCCATCATCTCTTTCAGTCATTCTCTACCAAGATGCATTTGAAGTGGTTAATCCCTTAATTAGGGTCTGGCAAAAAGAAACCTGGCAGTGTACATGACTCTAGGTGAGATCTTGCCACACAACCGGTCCTCTGTTGATGCAATGCAACTTGTTCTGCTTTGCAGGAACACTGACTTCAAAACTTTTGGCCATAACAAAGTTTTTTCCAGTCTTATTGCAGACCTTAAAGATATGGAAGAGACAGGTGTTCTGGTAGAGGATGGAACCATAATGAAGGCAGCTTTGATAGCCATCTTAGGAGACAATCTGGGCTCCCACTGCATAGGTGGTTTCACTGAGAATTTCAGCTGCAGCAAACATTTTTGCAGATACTGCTTAATTGACAGGGAAAGCTTTATCAATGATCCACTATCACTTGGACAAAAAGGAACAGCTGATAACTATAAAGACAGTGTTGAGGTCCTCTCTACAAGTGACCACTCGGTTGTGAATGGCATTAAATTTGACTCTGTGTTTAATTCACTGAAGTATTTCCATGTGTGCTCTGGGTTACTTCCATGTTTGGGCCATGATTTATTTGAAGGAGTGGTTTCCAGTGACTTGTCGCTATATATTGATACCCTTGTGCAAGTGGAAGGGCATTTCACATACAACCAGTTAAACAGAGCAATTGTACAGTTCAAACACGTAGGAAGTGATGCTTTAAGTAAGCCATGTGAGGTGAAAACAGGGCAGAGGCTGGGGGGTTCAGCAGCACAGAACTGGTGTCTTCTACAACTTCTGCCTCTGTACATTGGTGAAAAGATAAAACATCCTGTGGATAGTGAGGTTTGGCAGTTATGCCTTAAACTTAGAGACATTGTTGATCTTGTATGTGCCCCCAAAATAAGTCACAATGACATTGCCTACCTAAAGATACTGATAGAGGAGTATATACATCTGAGACACTGTAGGTTTCCTGACAAAGCTTTAAAAGCTAAACATCACTATTTGTTACATTATGCAGAGCTTATCCTTCACTTTAGACCACTCATTTGTTTGTGGACCCTTAGGTTTGAGAGCAAGCATTCGTATTTCAAAGCATGTACAAGAACAGTGCACAACTTCGTCAACTTATGCAAGACTCTGACAGAACGGCATCAGTTACTGCAGTCCTACCTCTCAGTGGGCCAATTGTTTCCACCTACAGTTCAAATCATTGGAGAAGCAAATGATTACAATCATCATCTTTACAACGCTGTCATTCAAGAAGCTGTGGCAAAAGCTGGCTGCACTAATCAGACCACTTTGGATGTGTCAGCAGTTGTCTAAAAAGGTACCAAGTATGTGAAAGGCTATGTTTCCATTGTAGATGACACTGATGATGGCTTGGTTTTTGGGAAGATAGCTGTTATACTTGTTAACGATTCTGGATTGTACTTTGTGCTCGAGTTGCATCACTCAGTACTTCTCATTGACCTTGGCCTTCACTGCTGAAGTGTGTGTGTAAATGCTGACAGTCTGATAGATTATTACCCACTACCACTTTATAACATGGCAGGCCTTTTTGTTGGCTCCCCACACCATTCAGTTTCCTCTTAATTCTTTTTCAGGGATGGAAATTGAAGAGGAACTCACAAGGCTCCTGCCGGCACTAGACAGAGAGAAAATAATCTGCATTGTAGAACATCTGACGGACGTTATTGGTGTACAACAAAAAAGTGATCTTTTGTTTGTGGAGGCGGAAGATCTCAAACCCTTTCTCACACCAATTCAAATACGTAAACTACTTCTTGCATTTAAAGGTTTGTGTAGGTTCTGTATAAATCATAGACTTGAGTCTATGATTTGAAGGTCACTCATAGACTCATATGTCACTGATTAGCTTGATTAGCTTTTTTTTTTCTCTTCACCATACTACACATGTACTTTGACAGTATAATATTGAAGAGCGTTTTGGGGCTCACATTGTCTGGTAGATAATTAACACGGAAAACATAAACAAAAGTAGACACTAAATCTAACACCATTAACCTTTTATTGGTAGTGGTACAACTAAGGGTTTGAAATTGTTACATACTGTAAAATATATTGACTCAAGGTCTTTTCAATGCAAGACCTTGAGTTTGTAGTTCTTTTGCAGTCCTGGGATTGCTTCTTTTCATCTTCAGACAAGGTCTCCAAAACTGCCTTGCCGTTACTACTCAATCCTAATTGAAGGGTTCATCTTTTAGTGAGGACATATTTGTTGACATAGTAGCTTTTTAAGGTAGCTTTTCCAATGATCTTTATTTATTTATTTCTTTAGATGGCAACAGACCAGAGAACCTGAATGACACCATTACTCTGGAGCCTTGCCCTGCTGCATCAGCTGAAACATCAAGCCATCCACCTCACTCCTCCTCCTCCACGTCCACCACTATGTACAACCATTACTCCAGCTCTTGGGTCTCACACTTACAGATTCCTTGGGAAAGATTTCCACTCCGACTGTCGCATGCAATCACAAGAGGAGACAGAGCTCATCCAGAGGACAGGAGAAGTATGGTCAGAATTGTTGTAGAGGCCATGCAAGTTCACTGCAGAAACCCTAAACGTGCATCTTGTGAAGAAGTTGCTAAAATCATTGTAAACAGATACCCTCAAACATTTGCAGATTTTACTGACAAGGGAGAAAGACTGTGTTGTGGACATTATTCACTACTAAGAAGCATCAAATCTAGAGTTGAACATGTTAATCGAGATAATACAACACATAGACTTCGTCAAACAAAGAGAACCAGGAATGAGGAAGACTGCAGTCCCAACAGTAATGCAACCTCACCTAAAAAAGTTAGATGCCTTGTTGATAGCTATGGTTGTATAAATTGGCAGCCAGTTGAACTTCCTGAGGGGGAAATGCCAACTTCTTTAGAGGAAAAGAAACACATCTTGTTAACAATTTTCAATTCACAAGGACCTGGAGCTGTGGAGAGACCTGATGTGGATGACTTCATGTGCCTCACATATATTTCTCAGCGGCAGCTTATCAACAGTTGTCCCTCACCTTCAGTAGCTGAAATTCAGGAGCAGTGGCCATTCTTGTTTACTCGGAAAGGTCTTTTGAACCACTTTTACAAACTCACAGGCATCGATATTAGTGAGCGCTTAGGTCAGGCCCTCATAACCAAAGGCAGAAGGATTATTAACTATTTCTCCAGCCAGAAGCTCAAATGGAACCTTGGTATAAGGACACTCACCCAGCAGATTGAAAGTGAGGGAGTTTTGACCAACAACAAGGTTGGCACAGCAGCCATACTTCTCATGATGAAGTATTACAAGGAAGATGAAGACTCCCTCTTTGTCTTAGCAGATGTAAGCTTTTTTCACACAGCTCTATGTTTGATGCTGTTGCTTGCTGTCCTGTTTTTTGTTGTTATTGTTGTTTTTTGTTACATAAAATGTCTTGGTCCTTTTTCTAGCAGGAAACATCTACCAGGATGTCCCTTGAAGCAGAGAGCAAACTACCAAGCACCCCAATGGTGATTATGCTTGGTAAGAAGTCATTCATGAAATAGAGCTGATTACACCATATTAAAATTTCTGTTTGGCACAAGAGCTTTTCGTGGACACAGGTATCCAGTCTCTGTTTTGTTAGCTCAAATTTCTGTAATTTCCTTTATAAACCAAGGTTGTTGGAGATTTGTCTCAGTGAATCAAGCAAAGTAACAATATCAAATTTCACATTACATATTACTGATCAACGTAGTAGTCTAGCTACACCAACAGCAGAAATACTGAAGTCAATACTGTAAAGTTTAACAGCAGCACAAACTATAAACTCCAAAATAACCATACAGTTGATTCATCTCCGGTAATTTAATTGGGCTGACTCTTTGTTAGGTGTGTTTAATGTGCAGAATAATTCCCAATTATGTACAATTATAATATGTTAAAACAGACTTATGTATATAAGGCCATTAATAATTAACTGTACGTAGGTATTTGCTTTATAACTATCTAGACAGTGTGAAGAAGTGAAGTATTGAAATTCTTTTATGTTGCATAATGACAACATGTTGCCCCTATACATTTAAGGACAAAGTTTAATGACTGCCACCTGCTGGATGGTGAGTGCAGAGGGGCATGTAATTGTTGAGCTGGACAAAGAGAACACCTTTGCTGATGCGATGTCAGTCTTCTTTGGTTCATTCTATGTATTGAACCTGGAATACCAGGAGTCAGCGTGTGCAACATTGGAACTAATTCAGAGGTATGTTTGAACAGTTAGCTAATAGTGATAGATGATGAATAAATTATCCCCAAGTAACTCATTATTTCAAATCACAACTCAATGTTACTGTATGCTACTATTTATTATGGCATGTTTTAAGGTTTTTTGTAAGGATAAACCCTGAAGAGGGAACAAAATGTACCTCCAAGGTTGGGACAAGCAGGAAGACTGGGGCCACTGTGAAGTGAAAGGTTGTTCACATTAACCCTCATGTCACAACTTTCCTCCCGTGCCTTACTGAATTTGAGTGGAAAACTTCAAATTAGGTAACTGTTTTTGCCATTTTTAGTGAATTTCTTGTATAATTTAAGTGACCAATGTGTTGTTACCTGTCTCCACAGATGATCCATGGCCCATGCTTGCTGGACATTTACACAAGACGAACAACAATGAAGACAAGCTCTCTTGCCATCTTGCAAGACGCTCTCTGTCCAACAGGTTTTTTTGAATGCAACAGTTTTGATTTTTTTTCCCTTCTTTTACCCGTTTGTTAAAAATTATTTCAGCTACTTACACTTTAATTGTCACATGTATTGGCTCACCCTACAAATCAATAAACTCAGTCCATAAGGCAAGATTAGGGTTCAGTGCAGGTCAGTCAAGTTCCTTCACACCACACACGCTCATCCATGTCCTTGTGGACCCTGTTTTGTGCATTGATTTGGTAGTGTAAGCCAGTATTTTGGACAAAGTGTATATAAAGGCAGAAGTGTGGGGCTTGATATTATATTCATATTATATTTATGTTGTCTGCCATGATATGGATATGACATGATATTGTTATTGTTTGTACACCCATCTGGAAAATAATGGATTCCATGGTTTAGTAAAAACAAATGCTTTCTCAATGAAAATATGTTTTCAGTTCTTTTCAGTTTTTGATTTTGGAAATGTGTATTTCTGCAGAGGAAAATCAGAACAGAAATAAAAAGTGGTGTGAAGCACATGAATTATATTTTGTGTGTGTGTGTGTGTGTGTGTGTGTGTGTATCTATCTCAATCGATCGATAGTGGCTATATATGTTTTTATATAAAAAAATAATAAATAAATATATGGTACTTTTTTTTTTAGTACAATACAATGTTTTTTGGAACCCTCCAGTCTCTTACAGTATGTTACTGTTTCTTTAAATTACGGTAAATTACGACCTGTTAAACAGTAAATGGCCGCCTGTTGGGACACGGTATCCTCTAGCAGAGATGAATATTTTTGGTACTGATGATGCGTGATAAAGGTAAGTTACTGGTAAATATATTGCAGTTTATTACCTTGCAGCGGGCTTACAGTGATATACCGTGAATAAACGGTAGTATACCAATTTCTTAATCACAGTATGCTGTTACTTTGTTGACGTAATTTACGACATAATGGTATCTCACTGGCGTCACTGTCGCCAGTGAGATACCGTAAAAAAGGCTACGGTGCGTTACCATAATTTGTCCAAGAGTAGTATACCACACCAGCAAAAAACGGTATCATCCTGCAGAACGGTAAGCTACCGTAACACGGCGTCACGATATGACGCTGGCAACAGTGACGCCAGTATGTTACCGTAAAGTGGCGATGAAAAGTCTAACAGTGTAGGCTATGCCCTCTCTATTTTTTGTAATTCCACACCGGTGGAAACAAAACAAAACACGCATTAAGAGGCTCAAATGCCCGTGTCTCAATCTCGAGTCTCATAATGATGTGAATAAATATTTTTTAAATGATTTAATATGAAGGCAATAGCAGAGTGTTACAGGCATAGCCCTAAAGAATGTAGCCTCATGGGCAGTGTAGTCCGTGCTGCTGGGAGAATGGACTGCCATACACGTTATGTATCTATGAGCGAGGGAGGGAGAAAATTCGAGTGGAAAAGTACGAGCTGTCATCGAGCAGAAACGGGAGCTGGAAGAATGTGAATATAATAATAACCACTGAAGCCAAAAAAGAGTGACGAGCCCAGTTGTAAGTAAGCTATTAAGACTCGAGTGCAGGGGCGATTCTAGTATCAGAGCTCTGGGGGTGCTGAGCACCCAGAGCAGCCCATCCAGGCAAGGTAAACTTTACTCATCACAATGAGACTTCTTCCCCGTCTCTGTCAGTCCCTGCATCCCTAAATGCCTCCAGTTGTCCCGAGTTCTCTCTGACTGCCTCCTTGGTGCATTTAAACCCCTGTTCCTCCCTGTCCTCATTGTCTGTTGTCTTCATCTCCATTATCAGTCATCATAATTTTACCCTCTCTGTGCAAGTCTGCAAATTTCTTTATTAAATCATAAGTTTCTTAAATTCATCAAGTCTCTCTGTGCCTGGGTCCTTGTCACAAAACATGACATCACTGTTTTGTACATTTTAATACAATTTAATCCCCACATTTTTGAAAGAATAGCAAAACACTTTCTTGAAAAGTCTGTAACAAAACCATAAAATCTGATCAAGGTTATTAAAATGCTGCCAAAGAAGAATGGATTGGAATAAAAAAAAAAAAATACATATCCTAACCTTAATTACTGGGGAAAAATGATGAATGATGCTCATAGTGAGTAAAAAGTAAACTGTGTGCATTTTTTGGACAGAGATTCACTTCTAAAGTGTATGTATAATACAATACAGATACATAAAAAATACACTCCAAAAATAGAAGAGTCCTTGAAATATACAAAATATTATTAGAAAATGGAGACACTTGGCCTTTGGTACAATGTATACAATGTATGAAAATATCTTTACTGCAGATACTACTATGGCTCTGCAGATTTTTTCTTTTCTTTTAACCTATGTTGCCTCACCTTGAGGTTGGTAAATCTGTCTATCACATTTTGGTGGTCAAGTCTCTCACGCATCTCTTTCTCAACTGACATCACAGCCAGGTGCTGGAGTCTGCTTTGACCCATGGTCCTTCTCAGCCAGGTATGGAGCTGACTCAAGACACTAAAAGACCTTTCACAGCTACAGCTGCTAACTGGGTTTGTTTCGGCAACCTGAATAACAGTTTTCAGTTTGGGGAAGATCTGATTATCTAGAAGATTGTACAATGTTAACATATCTGGAATGGCACAGCCTCACTCTTGAGCTTTATAAAGTCTTTGGCAACCGTGACTTCCTCTGACTGAAGCTCAATATGGTAATGCGGTGCCAGGGCTGACAACCCAGTTTGTTTTGCAGATTCTGTATAGCAGCTTTAATATAGGGAGAACACAACTTCCAGATTGTATGAGTTGTTTGTATTAGTTGTTTGTCTTTCTTTTTTGCCTGTTAGTACTCCCTGTCTGTTTTCTTACCGAGCAAACATCGTCGGAAAACACGTTTTCAACTAGGGCTGCCACAAACGATTATTTTGATAGTCGACTAGTCACCGATTATTTTTGCAATTAGTCGACTAATCAGATCATGCATCCATTGGATGTACAGCGTACAGCTTATTGCACCAGCATGCATCTGCTCTCATATAACTATCATTAGCTTACAGCTTTAAGTGTTTAAGGTATGTGCTAACTAAAAATAAAGACAAGATAGTTTATTAAATTTGAATGAAATTTGCAGATTGTTTCGGTGAAGTTTAATAAACTCATTGTTATCTAAACTATAACGGGACACCGGAGTATATTCTCGAGCATCTCACACTTCTGATAATCAGTCGTCTGCTGTGTAAATTCAGCTGTGTAAAAACTTTAACTTTAATCTCAGCCTAACTGATTTACTCAGGAACAAATAAAATACTAAAAAAAGCCAAACAATAACATTTTTAAGTTATCTAAGTGACTTATATATGTTTAACCTGAGTAGCGAAAGACTGCAGTGGGTTTGAAAACGATTTGCCGAAGTCCGGTGTTCTCACGGGCTCTAGTGAGCTTTTCCCCCGGCTAGCTATCAAGCTAGTGGGTAACAGACGTCTCCGAAAACGTCGGAGCGCTTTTGAAAATATGTGGTGTCTTGATAAACTGAGCAGATATTTGATGTTTACACAGCTACATTCTCGCCTGAAAATATGCTAAACGTTTATTTTGTGACCCAGAAAGAATAATAAGAGTCATATTAAAACTAACTAGCTGCCGCCATTGTTGGAAACTGAGCTGGGCTGCGCTATGGATTCTGGGACACAGCTCCAGTGTTGCCAACTCCTCAGTAAGGAAAATCGCTATTGGTTGTCCTAAAAGTCGCTAGAAGTTGCTAAATGATGTCATCACCTAATTTGCATAATTGGTCATGCTAATGTACAGTGGGGCAAAAAAGTATTTAGTCAGCCACCGATTGTGCAAGTTCCCCCACTTAAAATGATGACAGAGGTCAGTAATTTGCACCAGAGGTACACTTCAACTGTGAGAGACAGAATGTGAAAAAAAAATCCATGAATTCACATGGTAGGATTTGTAAAGAATTTATTCGTAAATCAGGGTGGAAAATAAGTATTTGGTCACCTCAAACAAGGAAAATCCCTGGCTCTCACAGACCTGTAACGTCTTCTGTAAGAAGCTTTTCTGTCCCCCACTCGTTACCTGTATGAATGGCACCTGTTTGACCTCATCATCTGTATAAAAGACACCTGTCCACAGCCTCAACCAGTCAGACTCCAAACTCCGCCATGGCCAAGACCAAAGAGCTTTCGAAGGACACCAGGAAAAGAATTGTAGACCTGCACCAGACTGGGAAGAGTGAATCTACAATAGGCAAGCAGCTTGGTGTGAAAAAATCAACTGTGGGAGCAATCATCAGAAAATGGAAGACATACAAGACCACTGATAATCTCCCTCGATCTGGGGCTCCACGCAAGATCTCATCCCGTGGGGTCAAAATGATCATGAGAACGGTGAGCAAAGATCCCAGAACCACACGGGGGGACCTGGTGAATGACCTGCAGAGAGCTGGGACCAAAGTAACAAAGGTCACCATCAGTAACACACTACAACGGCAGGGAATCAAATCCCGCAGTGCCAGACGTGTTCCGCTGCTGAAGCCAGTGCATGTCCAGGCCCGTCTGAAGTTTGCCAGAGAGCACATGGATGATACAGCAGAGGATTGGGAGAATGTCATGTGGTCAGATGAAACCAAAGTAGAACTTTTTGGTATAAACTCAACTCGTCGTGTTTGGAGGAAGAAGAAGACTGAGTTGCATCCCAAGAACACCATACCTACTGTGAAGCATGGGGGTGGAAACATCATGCTATGGGGCTGTTTTTCTGCCAAGGGGACAGGACGACTGATCCGTGTTAAGGACAGAATGAATGGGGCCAAGTATCGTGAGATTTTGAGCCAAAACCTCCTTCCATCAGTGAGAACTTTGAAGATGAAACGAGGCTGGGTCTTCCAACATGACAATGATCCAAAACACACCGCCCGGGCAACAAAGGAGTGGCTCCGTAAGAAGCATTTGAAAGTCCTGGAGTGGCCTAGCCAGTCTCCAGACCTCAACCCCATAGAAAATCTGTGGCGGGAGTTGAAAGTCCGTGTTGCTCGGCGACAGCCCCAAAACATCACTGCTCTTGAGAAGATCTGCATGGAGGAATGGGCCAAAATACCAGCTACTGTGTGTGCAAACCTGGTAAAGACCTATAGTAAACGTTTGACCTCTGTTATTGCCAACAAAGGTTATGTTACAAAGTATTGAGTTGTATTTTTGTTATTGACCAAATACTTATTTTCCACCCTGATTTACGAATAAATTCTTTACAAATCCTACCATGTGAATTCATGGATTTTTTTTTCACATTCTGTCTCTCACAGTTGAAGTGTACCTCTGGTGCAAATTACTGACCTCTGTCATCATTTTAAGTGGGGGAACTTGCACAATCGGTGGCTGACTAAATACTTTTTTGCCCCACTGTAATTGTAACCTACGCTGCTGGAGAGAGAAATAACATCATGGACGAGACATAAAGTGAGCAAAAAACGTCCTAAATGCAGTTAGAATTTATTTAGAACTACAAATTAAATTTCTTTTAGCAATTATTGTTTTTTGTAATGTCACAATTCCAACCCTGCTCCTTTACCTGGGCTTGGACCGGCAAAAGTGACCCGAAATAGGCACTCTGGTGGAGTTACTTTGTGTGTGTGTGTTTATAAGTAGTTTTAAACCTGATCCACAAAACAGCATAAGAGTAAAAGAAGAACTGACTGCGTTACAGCACCCGCTGCTTGTTGAGAGTAAAAGTGATATGCGCTTTCACATCTTTTTTTTAGCGACTTTTCTTGAGAAAAAAGTCGCTAGGGGGTCTGAAAACTCGCTAAATATAGCGACAAAGTCGCTAAGTTGGCAACACTGCACAGCTCCTTCTTCTTCTTCGGGGTTTAACGGCAGCTGGCATCCTTGTACATGCAGTGCTGCCATCTTCTGTTTCAGTCCGTTATTACACTCTTAAATTCTACTACTTGTTCCTGCGTCTTTTGTGATCTTACCAAGCTTCAAACGATGCATCGACTATTAAATCAGTCGTCGATGATTTTGATAGTCGACGTAATCGTGACTAGTCGACTAATTGTGGCAGCCCTATTTTCAACACAGCAGGTTATCTGGTGTAATGTTTTTCAGTTAAAAAGAAACATGGTCTGACTCCTACCTAACTATATAAAGAGTAACTGAAAGTTAAATGTAGCTAATATGTCCTGTTTTAAGCCAGGCACTTCCACCTCCGCTCAGCTGCGTCTCAGCCGCCATCGCTCTGGCAGCAACGGCACTAGAGCGAGTAGGAGAGAGCCGAGCTGGAACAAACCATTTTGGGAGGGGGGAGGGGTTATCTATACTTTTGTTGTTAAAATGTTCCATCTCAATTAAGTACTGTATGCTTTTTATAATTTTAGTAGTGTGTCCCACAAACAGCAAATATTTTCAAAAAAAATAAGACATCTTTGGGGGTGCTTTGATTCATTTTGGGGGTGCTGAAGCACCTACAAAACTGGGCTAAAATCGCCCCTGGTCGGAGGCAATCCCAGGTGTCAACGGGGTGAGAGGCGGGGTACACCTTGCACAGGTTGCCAATTTATCTCAGGGCAACAGACAACACTTCATTCACGCTCAGATTTACACCTCCAATTGACAGTCACTAATTAACCTAACATGCATGTCTTTGTCCCCTGCCTGTCTTTTTATTGCCCAACTTCCCACAGCTTTTAAGAGCATATAATAGCTAGCAAACTGCATTTGATGATGTGCTGCGTTCAGCAGCATAACTGACCTCTGCTGCATAGAAATAACAGCTCACTTCAGTAAACAAATGCAAATTAATTTAATTATTTGTATGTGTATACTTTTACCCCAAAATACATTTACAAATATCACTAACATCACTGTTTGATTTTTCAGAATAAAAAGAGACGACCCCTCATTCCTTACTCTCGCAGGGATACGTACGCTGGAGTCATTCTTGGCATTTATTGTGTGGAGGGCACAGAAACACCTGGCAGGTGGCGACTCCACTGGAGAGGCAGACACAGTCATTTCATAACTGGCCACCACACAGGTTATATTCACACTTGTGGACTTCAAGGTCAGCTCTTGAAAGCTTTAAAGGAGACAACCTCATACCGCTACTGCAAAAAGTGTGTGTGCACAGATCACAGCTGGGTGTAAAGTGCAAAAAATAAAATCTGAGCTCCTCTCTAGTCTTCTACTTCATGCTATGGATAGCTAAGGTCAAGTGGTATACTCAAGCCAGTAATGAAAGGTTTTTTTTTTATTTTTTTAAATTATGCCAACATAAACTGTGTGTTTGAAACTACATCAAAGATTACAGTGGGCTGCCACACTCATGGTCCTGGTGAGGCAGAAAAATGTGCTTTCTATCAGTGCTTTGGTCACTGATAGAAACACGTTCTGTCAGTGTCACTGCAAAAGAAAACTCATGTGAACATGGAAAGGCATGATTGAACCCACAAAGGTTAACAGCTTGACCCTAGAAAAATCTACCAAACATTTCTTCAAAAGTAAGATAAACTATCCAGGTCAGACTCGGAGCTCATGCTCGCCTAAAGTGAAAAAAAATACTGGACTTGCCAATCACACAGGATCCGGGCCCTCAAGCATACCCTTTGTTGTCTAATTCAATTTCAGTGGGATCTTAAATTACAAAATAAACTTCATGCTTTATTGAAGATGACTGGAAACTTGGCAAAACACCAGACTTGTCACGAAAATGTTCACTTAGCTACAGTAGGGCCCTAATCTACTGGACAAAGTTTCTGTAGTTTTGCCTCTGTACACCATCACAGTGAATTTTAAGTTTTAGCAATCAGTTTGTTTGTTTTTTTTGAAGTGCCGACTTTCAGCATTAATAAAAGGGGTTTTTGTTAAACCCCTTTTGCATTAACTGTTTAGGAATTCTTCAGTTCTTCAGTGAACTGAAGAAGCTTCTTGGATGAGAGGTGAAACGTCTTCAAGCAACTTAAAGAAGTCCAGATGCTTTTCTTTCTAAGCTCCTTAGACAATATAAAGGTTTGTTTTTAATACTTCAATGAAAACCCCTTGCAATCATATCATTAATAAACACTTCTGACCAATGATATGCATTTGACTGTGAGCCATTTCTCTCCTGCTCTATACTTCTCTCTTCATTCTGGTACAAGTTAATCTTGCTTTCCTCTGTTTCAATCTTTTTTTAATTACAGAGCAGTGCTGGCTCTTCGACATGTTTTATAGAAAAGCCTGATCTGGCCTTGTTGTGCTTGAGTGTAGCTGGTGGTTTGCTGTAACACACACAGAATCTAGGTCTGACCGACAGCCTCAGCTGTGGGCAAAAGACCACAACCGATACGATTCTAAAATATAATCTATAACAGCCCGGTGTCCCACTTGTAAAGGGGAGAAAACACATAGTCCAGGGTCACGGCCAGCTATTCCACAAATTAGTTACACTTCACATGCTGACAACTTCGACAGGAAACAGCAGTTGTCCTCCAAGACCCAAGACCAAACAGCCACCACCCTGTAAGTAGTAGGCTGGCAATCATCCCAGCCTCAGTAAGCCAAATCTGCCTTTAGGCTGCAGCATATAATACGCCCTGGCCTGCACAAAGAGATAATGCTCATCTTCAAATGTATCTTCATTGTATAAGTCAGAGCAACAAGTTGTCCATTATAAATATTTTTAATCAAAACCACATGACATACCTGCAGAGAGAGACAGAAACAGTCTCAAAGACAGCGTTTGCAGTGAGGGTAGAAGGTACAAGTAGACGAGACTGTGAATGTAAGCAAACCTGTCTTCAGTTAACCCAACCTGGCTTACAGCAGTTGTGAGACACATAAAACCACTCCCACACTAGTGCCCATTTCCTACAGCAAATATAGAGTAGAGTTAATATACAGGCAATATCAGTCCACCGTGTCATATTGCACCTTTGAATGTGTCTCTTAATTGTTGACCTTGACAGTGATGCACCAGCCTTTTGAATACTGTGACGTGGTTAGACGTTGTGAAATTATGTCTTAACCATAAAAATAATTCTGTGGTCATGCACTTGAGTTGTTATCTGTGTTCTTTGGGGCCTTTTGACCCTCCTGAGCTAGTACAATGTGTCCTTTCTTATTAAGAATTCACCTCATCCTCTCATAGACACAATCAGACTTCCATTTTCATTCAGAAGAGTTGCCTGCTGCTGGTTATCAGGCAGAAAGGAGGTTTGAAGCACTTTTACAACCTCTCAGATCCAGAGGCCAAACCACCTTTTGCACAGTCTTTGATTTGGGCAGAGTGTTGCAAAATTAGAAGCACTTACGTGGTACTAATTTCCAAATAAACATACTGGCGCACACAGGAACAATCAGCTCTGCCCAGCAGGTAATCTGACCTTAGAACACGTGAATGTCCTAAATGCATCTGAGTCAGGTGAAGTCAGTCAGTAATTACTTGGGCTTTTCTTCATATTGGAATATCATTCAGACATGATTTCAAATCTGCTTTCGTACAATGAGCCAAAAAAAAAAAAAAAAGGCGTAGGACTAAAATGGGGGTTTAATTGGACACTTAATCACAGGAAGTGGTGTTTCACAGTTAGAACTGATGGCCCGTAATGGAAGAAAGGGGTGGATGTACTAGTGGAGGAGGAAAAAGATGAAGAAGACTGGCTTTAATCACCCTTTTGCAGCATGACTGCACATACAGGTATACATAAGTTACATTTACTTTTTCTCTCTTACCTTTAAATTCCTCCTTTCACTTACTCTTTCTTCTTTGTCTTACTTTAGCCAAGATTCTGGCTGCTTGACAGTTTCAGTCGTTAGCTCCATGCAGAAATTGCTGACCCTGGACTATGACCCCTGTCATTGCTTCTGAGATGTCTTTTCTTTGCACACAGACAAAAGAAATTTACAAAAAAAAAAAAAGAGCCAAAGTTGGAAGAACACAGAGAGAGGAGAAAATGTGTTGCTCACAGGATGAAGGGGGAAAAAAAGATGTGAGCAGTGGAAGAGAGTGAGAAGAGGTTAAGGACCAATCAAGACCAGGAGGAAACAAGAAATGAACTGAGAAGAGGACAGTAGGTGGAACGATCCGAAGAAAGTAGAGATCCCATGAATGAGGCAAAGATTAAAAGGAGTGGACAGAGTGAAGCTAGCCACCTACCACCCTCTTCAGAAACGGAAATGGAGCACATGGAGGAGGTAGAATTCAAAGTCGCAGTTGGCAAATGCACCACACTGGATCCATGTCATGTGCTTCAGACAAGGTCAGCCTCATTTGTTCTTCACAGAGACAAGAGGGTCCCTCGTGTGATGAGAGAGCACGAGAGCGAGAAAAGCAAGAGCGATGAGGCTGTCCACAGTGGGAAACATGAAGGTTGATCCCATCTTCTGAGGTCTTGTAACCAGTAAACAGACACACAGGTGACAGAAAGGAATATATTTGACTGCCAAGCAGGTGCTTCTTATGAATTCATAATGGTGTTGCCGTTACAGCGCTGCATATGAATAGAAAGTGACAGGGTGGCCTTCAGTGGTGAAAAATAACATGGTTTGACAGCATTCAGGAAAGTCCTTGCCTTTTTAGCCTTTTCAAGGCTGATGTAAAAAGGCAAGTTTTGCATGCCTGGAACCTAAAGTTAACCCAAAGAGTACTTTCAAAATACAATTAATTCAAAGTCAAATGTTTTTAGGGGAGGAAATAAGATAATAATTTAGATTTTTTAGAAAATCAAAAGGTTTCCCAGTTTCTCACCAACTGCTGCTAACTCTAGAAGGTTTTTAAAGAAGGTCTTATAGGTTTCCACACAACTGAACTGATCAAGAGGCACTATAGAAACACTACACTGACGAAAGCAGATACCTCCTAATCTTTGAATCCTATAGTGTAAAGTCATGTTTTTACTCCACTGACACAGGTATTTAAACATCAAGTACCTAGCCATTCGCTGTGCCTTTACAAACATTTGTGAACAAATGAGTCACTCTAAGGAGCTTGGGAAGGAATTTGGGCATTGAATTGCAACAAGTCCATTTGTGGAATTTCTTTGCTTTTTGATTTTCCAGGATCAACTGTAAATGGTATTACTGCAAAGTGGAAGCGTTCAAAAGCCACAGCAACTCAGTCACAGAGTGGCAGATCCTATAAAAGTCCAGTGCTGAGACGCATAGGTGAAACACACGGCCAGCATAATATTCCCAAAGTACAATCAAACCTTAAATCATTCTGTTCTCTGTGTATGCATACATGTATACTGCACACTCTAGTTTAACGGTTGAAACACCTACATCGTCTCCCTCGTCACTGCGGTACAATAGCAAAAACAGAACCATAGACGGATGTTGATGTTTCCATGTAGTCTCTTACAAAGTGAGGAACAGATAATAGATCAGATTACTGCAAAGAAAGAATGAGGGAATACATTTGTCCTGTTTTTTTTGAACAGATATGAACAGACATCCTTAGAACATTTTTTCTTCGTACACACTAGTATAACCTCAGCCTCTCTAAACAAAACAAAACACACTTAAGTAATTTATTTCAAATTCTATTTCCCTTGAAGTAGTTGGAGTTTTCGTGAACGTATCATCAAGAAACATTTTTATTTTCTTTCATTTTGGTAGAAGAAGCAACACTGATGACATACCTTGAACAAACATCATTGATGTCGGTTTGACGTTCATTCAGCTACAAGCATCACGGGGGCTTCGTGGAAAGATGACCTCCTCTAATACAACAGAAACAGATTCAGACCAGCTAACCTAACATGTGTGTACACATTTTTCTCACAATAGACCACGGAAAACATGTCAAATGTACAAGAGCAAATCTGCTTTTGTCCAGAGAAGAAATCAGAATTTATTTGAACAGATTCATGCATAAAAGGTTTTGAGTAGAAAGGGATTTTTGAGTCTGTCGAACAGGGTTGTGGGGGTCCGTCAGATGAAAAAAGTATGGAGCAGTTGTAGCCAATACACAAAAATTCAAGGTTAGAAACATCTTGAAAGCAGCCAGCATCTGCTCCATGTAGCCCCCCAACAACTCACAATGAATGTTAAGTGTGTTATTAATATTAGAGTTATGTACTGAGAATTTCTTCAGCTCAAGAAAGTGATAATTTATCCTTTGATGGCAGAATTTTATTTACTGCTGAGTCACAGGTGGAATCCTTGTGATTTAGTGCCATGAAAGACGACACGATAAACTGTGAAATATCACACTGTCGGTACTGTAGATTCCCTCCTCGCCTACGTAAGGCTTCCCTCACATGCCTCTAAGTGTCGGTGCTTTGCTGGAAGTAAGTGCGTCTATGTGCGCGCGAGTGTCACTGCAAAGGAAGATGCCACTGTTTGCTCATGTGCACACCTAACTCCGTTCGCCTCCCTTCTGTTGTTTGTGCGCTAATTATCTTCATTTCTCAGAAACAGTGGCGACTGCTGCTATTTCAGAGAAGTGCAACAATTACACCATCACGGGTCGGTCAGCCCGCTCGCCTCATTTTCACAGGTCTTTCACGGCCGGCGATTAGCTGTTCGCTTCCATTTTTAGCGAGTTTGTGGCTGCTTTTGCAGAACAGGTGGCGTCTCCATGCAGACTGGCAACTATACATCTAGCTCCCATGAATACATCCACATTATAGCAGTGAAAGTAGATATCTCAGAGCACTTTCTTTTCTTTCTGTTTGCAAGAAACTTTTTTTTTTTAAATCCCACGCTGGCAGTGATTTCTCATCCTCCTTTGTTAAGCAGCTGAAATGCAAGTGGAAATCCAGAGGGGGGATTGGGAGCGTCTCAAACAAGGTTTATTCAAATCTAGATTATAGAGAAAGTTAGAAATCTCAGCAATTTTTAAGCGATTTGTATTGACTCCCAGAAACAAACAGTGATGCTTTTCTGGAAGTACAGTAGCTCCAGCGGTGACACCAGAGAGCACACTTCTGTTTTGGAAGTAGTTTAGTGTCTTTCTGGGACTGTTTTCCTAGACATAAAGCACTCCCAGCGGTGCTGCTGTTGTTAGTATCTGGCAATCCGCTTGACTGTGTCCGGGTTGTGTGTACGCTTTGGACTCTGTGGACATTTAGGTGAAGTTGTTACTGTTTATTATTAACGTTTGTGCCTGGGTGACACAAAAATAGGAGAGAAAGTTAGAGAGATGATATCAGGAAAAAGACAAAACTGTGGGCCAGTCAGGAGCGAGAAGACAAATCTCTGGCAGCCTCTGTTCTGCCCACTTGTGATTTCTGTTGTGGGAGTAATTACATGTGGCCCAGGGCAGAGGGTGTCATCTCTCTGTCTGATCTGGAAGACAGCCACCGCTCCACCTACAGCGGGAAGAGGACGTCTCTGCTCCAACATGGTGCATGGGATTTGAGAGCAGATAAAGAAGCAGCTGGTCGGAGACAATTCATATTTGGGTTGCTTAGTGGCCGTGGGCGGATGTGTCAACAAGAGCAACGTGGTAAAGTGGATAGGCTGGATAGTCCCCTGTGTTGTGCAGTATATTTACTGCAGGAATAATGTGCATTACTGAAAGTATTTCGGGTTTGCTTCAGTTCCCAAATGTACCTCTCAAAGACAAGGTCAAGGCAAAAACAAGAATATCTCCTTTTTCTTTTCGCCCATCAGAAAACATCACGAAAACAAAGATATCGTGCACTTATTGGCAATAAATACTTTCATTTTACCCGAACAGTTGCCCAGGGCATTTAAACTTTCCACTAATACTTGCACAAGGATACCTCAGATTATAGAAAGGAAGAGTCAGGCACCGGCAGCAAACCCTGCAACTAACTAGAGAGCCTGCTCTACCACCTGAGCCACAGCCCAGCATGTTAATGATTTAAGACAAATGAATAAGAAATCAAGAGGATTATGGAGGACCGTTGACCTGGCCTTCATGAAATATCTGTGAGGTGTTTGCTCAGAAAGTCACAGGTGGAGCAAACTTACATCTATCTACCTAAGAAGTAGGTAGAAAATGTTAAATCCTCAGATAAAGTCTGGAATATTAACAATACTGGAAAATGGGATGAAATAAATCAGTGTTCAAGCTATCAAATAAAAGTCAAATACTCATGTTTTTTCTAGTCTTGTGAATAGACAAATAATAGTGTTTTTTCCCCATTTTTGGTGGTTCCACATGTACCTTCTTGTCTCTTCTAACTGCTTTTTCAGTAGTTTTTTGCTTTTGGCTGAGGTCAGTGTCACTGCTGGAAGCATTAGGTGATACTTGGACCCTACAGAGGTTGCACAGGTAGTTCAGCTCCTCCAGGGGGGCACATCAACGTGTATCATTGCCAGAAGGTTTGCTGTGTCTCCCAGCACTGCCTCAAGAGCATGGAGGAGATGCCAGGAGCCAGGCAGTTACTAAGACAGCTGGACAGGGCCGTAAAAGGTCCTTCACCCATCAGCAGGACCAGTATCTGCTCCTTTGTGCAAAGAGGGATGAGCTACAAAATGACCTCCAGCTGGACATTGGTATGAATGTTCTTGAGCAAGCAATCAGAAACACCACAAATACATATGTTATAATGTGTAAGTTAGGAAAGTATAGCTACAGTTTACAGTTAAAAAAGGGCAAGAAGTGATGTCTGTAAGCATTTGGCAGCATGAAGAGTGAGTTCTGCTGAGAGGATATAGCCAAAGTTAAAATTGAAATGTTTCTACTGCGACTCAGAAAATAAAATAAAAAGTTCAATTAAATATATATATGGAAATGAATTAGATTCATACAAATGAAATAAACTGTAGGATTTAATTGTTTTTTCATATCTCATTCCCTGTCCTGCATGTCAAAGAGTACACAACAGTTGCAGAATAGAAAAAAACAGAGATACTTTCATTTAGAAAGAAGATAAAGAGAACCACATTTTTATTTGAATTTTTTCACATTTGTTTTAGCAAATTAAACTCATCGTTCGCCATTTGTTAGGAGCAATTTATTCTCCTGTCCAATTAAATAAAGGTTACAGAACAGGCACGCTTTCCCCCACTTTTCTCTTCACCATAACATGCAACTGTGAACTGAAGAAGTAAGGACCAACTTTAAAACAAACCGATAATTATATGGAAATCAATAATTATATTTGTTCTGTTGTCTTTTCCCCTGGTGATTGACGTGCCCATGCATTTAAGTGTCTTCACTCTGTGTCTCTGTCAGTCAGCCAGCGTGTGCGTGTGTATGTGTGTGTGTGTGTGTGTGTGTGTGTGTGTGTGAGTGAGAGAGAGAGAGAGAGAGAGAAATAGAGGGAGGGATCCTCCCTGTTATGTCCCGGGAGACTGCTGAGTGTGTTGACAGTGTATTTAGGGAGCTTTTAACTCAATATACGCCTCAAACCCCATGGCAACCAGGGCTTTTTTATTCCTTTGCGCATCACCATGGAAACGCTGATGTTCATTAAATTTTGCCCTCTGTTTGAAGATATTAAGACAAAATGAGAAAACCCAGTTTATATCCAAGCAAATGACTGACTTTGACCTCAAACACACTTGGATCAACGTGATTATGGCAAACGGATGTACCATTTTTGTTTATTAACGGTATGCTAGATCAGATTTGTGATGTCCAGCAAACCTCCAAGGATGCTGATTGGTTGCTGCAGTAATAACTATGGACAGCTACTGACTTTCACATGAGCAGGGAGAGGGAAACGGCACCGTTTCGCATTTTGTTTGAGAACTTCACAAAGACTCCGGCTTCAGAGTGCTGCTGTGATCCTCGCATGACACACGTGAATGAACAGTTAGCTGCAGAAACACTACGGTCGAGCAGCACGAAACGCCCAGACGGCCCCTGGGAAAATCAATTTCCATGCATCTGAAGCGCGCATGTGTGTGTGTTTCTGTTACAAGGATGCATCTACACAATGTGTTTTCTTAGTCTTTCCCCTGCACTCATAGGAAATGCATTAACCTCTGATAGCGAAACTTCAGGCTTCTGTCTGTCTGTTTGTGTTTGGTTAAAGGTGAAATGTGCCTCTTTTCCACATAAATGGGTATGCATGGGCCCTCTCCAAGATGGATTACACTCACATACTTTGACTGTACACAGATTTTTCAGTTGCTCAGGCATATATACCCTACATATTTCCCCCCATGTAGTCCAGCAGTCACCTACAGCTACACACGGTTCTATCAGTGCACGAGTCGAAACGGTCTCCGTTTCCTCATCGCTGTCAGCTGTCCTCGACTCATTACAGTGAAGCCACATTGCAACTGCAGCTGGAGACCCTGGCAAGCCATGTTTATCTAAAGAGGATAGAGACAGATTGAATATGTAAAGCCAGCAGCTAGCTGAATCCCATCACACTGATTGCTTTGGACTAGCTGAGAGTTTGAGATGAATTTTCTATTGCTCTCTAACTGAGGTTTAGTGGGACGGGAGCAGTGCCCGGGTAAACAGCAGGTGACTCTATGTGGTTGTGTGTGTGAGGATGTATGGGGTGGGGTATGGGATATTGGTTTTTCTTATGCATTACACCTACTATATCTACACAGTCACCATCTATAAACAAATGCTACGCAGGACAGAGATGAGATAGGAATTTTGTTTGTTGTATTTGCTTGTAAATCAAAGTCACACAGGTTTTTTCATGGTTCTTTGGCTGATCAGTGGGACTAGTATCTTCTTAAATTCTCAACAGGAGTTAAAGGTTTTTAAAAAAATTTATTTTAAAGCAGCACATTTAGAGTACTCTGACACCTGCTCTGATATTTCCCAGGTACAGATTACAGAAAGCAGTAATAAAATGACACGTCTTGGACTGGATTTCAGTCGAGACTCTTGTTCAGCAAGTTTGCACATTAGCATTGTTTTGTTTTAGCAGTTCCTGCGTTTAACTTTCTTTACGTTTGATTGATCGGTCATGTTTTAGAAGTTTAGAAATAACATTTAAAGAAAATCTACAAAAGAAATCAAGAACTGATACCGCTAAGAAATTATTTTGGTGCCCAAGACACCGTGGCAGGATTAGAGAGTGCTATTAATACTGTAACGTTCTCAAGAACCAGATGTTTTGATCTCAGTTTGTCCGTTTATTCCGTAACACAGGCAAACGGGCCGTTAACTCAGGGAAGAGTGCCCTCGTACAACACCTCACTTCAGCCCCATACAGTCACACAACAACAAGGACCCCCCTCCCCTTCCTGCACACATTAACTCCCTTTTTCCTGCAGCACAACCAAACATTTATCTTAAAGAAATAACAACAGCGTGCAGAGATAACCAACCTGTCACTGTAAAATAACATTAAACCATCGTTACAATACAATTAAAAGAGCAACCACCAACCCGTGAAGCAACCCGCAAAACCTATTAAAACTATTTACAATCTTGCTTGTGTGTTAAACATATAAACATTTTTAGAAATCCAATGTTGTCTTTAATGAAGTGAACACGACTCTGGATACTGACAATGCATTTCCATCTCCTGGCATCAAACACTGCTGTTCTGGTCTCACAAAGATCTTATTTGGCAAATTTATTGGCCATATTGGTCATAATGGTTAGAGTGGCAACTTCTGCACTTGGAGGTTTCTGAGCCAGGAGTGTGTGTCTTATTTTGGACTATTTTTTTCTCACCACTGATTACTTGTTGTATGTTGCATGGCTTGGATACTAGGTGTTATTTAGGCAAAACCCTACATGTTTTGCCTAAATGTGACACTAAGTGTACCTTTGCAATTATCCCCATGTAACCAGTTCATAGAGTCTCACCGTGCAACCAAACCCAAAAGAAACTTTGTGCTTATCTGTGATACACCAACATTGGTATTTGATCCCTTGGCAATGAGCATAAACTGATATTTCCATGTTTCTTATCCCCCATATTGAAATTTTGCTCTAAAATAAGTGAACTGAAGCGTAGTGTTTACCTGGGAAGACACCATTATACAGACTTAATGAGTGAATGCACTGCAGGCGTGTGCTTTGAAGCCTGGGAAAGGGCAGCTCTGCCCATAGCTGGAGGTACAGGTAGGCCCACCCCTCCACTTGAGGATACAGAGAGAGAGAAAGGAGACCCTGGCATGTTTCCTCAAAATACACACACACAAAAGAAACCAGCAGAAGTATTCATGAACTGAACTAGCAGAGATTCTCACTCACTTACTCAGATTTCCTCTAAGAAAATGATTTTATTTTCCTATTTGCAGATCTGAAGCAGCAGTATGAAGCACTGATGACATAGTTGTTAGCAATCTGAACTTCTGAAGTCGTCTGGACCAGCAACTTTGATCCTTAATTAGCTGAAGAAATCTGGAGAAATCCCCCATCTTATGCCCTCTTGTTGTAATTAAGCCATCTTGTCCACATGCAGTGTTTCCAGAGATACTCAAAAGTCCATCACACGGCAGATGGGATGCGAACAGGGAGGCATGGTTTATATAACATGCACAAGCCTTTGCTAAATTCACACACACACACACATATATATAACTAGTTACGCCATCTATCAGTTTTCCTTTGATGTAAACACTGAACAACCCTTGAGAGAATATGCACATATATACTAGAAGAGCTCTGATTATAATAGCCTTTTTTAGAATCCTATTTCTAGAGTGAAGCTTCACTATTCACTGAGGCCTGGCCTCTGAAGTATAGTCAACAGCAGCATGCGGCGATTAATTAAAGATTTGTCTCGATGAGGGGAGGTTTGGGAGGCAGAAGGATAAAGTAGGCAAATCTGCTGGCCTAATTAGGGGAATTTAATTTCTCACAGGCTCACATTGACTCAGACCTTGATGAGGCATTTTTGGAGAAAAGGGGAGTGGAGGGAGGGAGGAGGAGGAAAAGCAGCTTGTCCATGATGTTACATGCAGTAATAGATGGGTGAAGAGAGCTTGCCAAAAGGGAAGCGCGAGACACTGTAAAATCATGTAGCGCCTTGACAATAGAGCTCATCAAATGCTCATGTACTGTCAGCGAGGGCGTCCGCGTGTCTGCAGTTTTAGAGGGGAGAAAGTTTTCGGAGGATTTTGCAACCTTTTTCGGGGACTGGAGATACTCATTAAGGCCTAATTTTGTAAGACATGAGACACTGCTTTGCACATTAAGTCTGACAATGACATACCACAGAAAGTCAGTTAGCAGACAGCCTGGTGAGTTGTTGAAGTTTTATGAGGACACGCATTTGCCTATACAGGCATTGAGGCATTTAAATCCTCAGTGTGCTTTTGCCTGGTTGAAATTTTCTATTCAGCCATACTTTTGGTTTGGTAAAGGTCTCACCTCACAGACAGGATGTCAGCAGTCCCTGCTGTTATCTGTTTGCAGCCAGGATATTAACTTCAAAGTCCAGTTGGTGTAGTAAGCAGTTTTCTTCAAAACCAAAGCTGCCCAGCACAAAAAGAAAGACTTAATGTTGGAGTAACATTCATTACAAATCCAGTGTGACAGTGAATTCTTCCTACTGTCCATCCATTTTATTTTATTTTTATCCAGGTCCAGGTCATGGGGCAGCAGTTTAAACCAGGGGTGGAAAACTCCAGGCCTCAAGGGCCAGCATCCTGCAGGTTTTAGATCTCATCCTGGGTCAACGCACCTGAATCAAATGATTAGTTCATACCAGGTCTCTGAAGAACTTCAAGACATGTTGAGGAAGTCATTTAGCCGTTTAAATAAGCTGTGTTGGATCAAGGACACATCTAAAACCTTCAGGACACCGGCCCTCGAGGCCTTGAGTTGCCCACCCCTGGTTTAAACACAGATACACAAATCTCCCTCTACCCTCACCACCTCCTCCAGTTCTTCTTTGGGTGTCCGGTGAGTCCTGGGTCTGCCAAAGAGCCTCGATCCAGAAGGACATGCCCAGAGCACCTCACCTTAGAGTCATCCAACTCCAATCCCTAAAGGACCTTAACAGGTTCCTTTCAAAGTGAAGGAGTAGAGGTTCTACTCTAAGCCTCTCGTGAATGACTAAGGTCTTCACCCCATCTCTAATACTACAGTCACACTATGGCTAACAGTTGTTAGAGACCCCAGCACGGCCAAAATTGTGCCAACAGTGTGCAATGAACTTGCAGTCTTCTTGCCTTTGAAAGTGTTACTTTGAAGATGGGCTCATGCCTGCGATCACTCACAGTCAGTCCAAGTCGTCAAAGTGACTTTAGTGCATGAGAACAGTGAGAAATAGCAGTGAGACAGTCTGCTATTGGTTTATGATTGAATGGGGTCAAGTTGGCAAATATATCCACTCTTTTTGTGAGACTGATTTACTGTGATAAAGCAAAAAGGATCAAAAATAAGAACTTCAGAAATTCCTCCGCAAAGAGTGACATAGTTGCTAAAGAATAGCAATTAAGCTGGCACAAGTGCTCAGCAACCTTACTTTGATATAAGAATAGAAACAAAATGGCAACAAGTTGGCAACCAGTTGAGTCGGGTCCCCAATTGCAAAGAGACTCAAACCTTCACCAGGCTGTCTGAGGGTGAATGCAATCAGTCCAAGTTGGACTGCAATTGTTTGGAGACAGGTTCCCTGTTGCGCAATCACATTCTGAACATAAGTTGTTGAGAATGTTGCATTCTCACTACTTGCAATCGGTTGCTAAATGCAAAAAAAAAAAAATTCAAAGCAATCACAAAACAACCTCCAGTTTGTCTAAATTGCAAGGAAGAAGTTGCTATCCTGATTTTACAGGCCTGGACAGCCTTCGGAGGAAGCTCGTGATTCTTGCTACTGTGTTTGCCAAGATCATTTTATCTCTGTTCTTGTGATGGCAATAATACACATGGAGCATTACCGTATGTGGTCAATAATAAAGACATTTTCTGTTAACAATTGGCAGACATAAAGCGAACAATGGCTTCCTGTGTTGAAGTCTGACATTTTGTTTACTCAACCATCTACTCCCACATTCTCCATATGCAAATTTGAACCTTGCATTCCTCATTTCCTCTTAATCTTTTTTGTTGCTACTATATACCACTTGAACAGACATTTAGGCATGACTAATGATCCTCTCTTTCAGTATCCAAACCTCTGTCTGTCTGTTGGATTAACTTAACCGAGCCCTAATGGGAGCCGTTTTAGATAACACAGTGCTTGTTTCTTTGCAATCACTGATACGTTTTACCTGACCTGGCACTCTTTCCATTCCTAATTCAGACTCCAATTTACCAAGCATATCATCAAGTCTAAAGTGAATTAGGTTTTGGGGGGAAAAGAAGACACCAAAACAGCTGGAGACAATCACTGAAGTCACACTCTATTTTTTCAGGAAGATGGATAGTGATTAGAACAGGAACAAGTGGTTTGTTTATTGAGTTTGCTACTTCAGTGGTGTGAGGAGCAGACTCGCTGTGTCAGGTGGTGGTAATAGAGGAGCCTATTTCTTAAGAGGGAAGCTCGGTTCATCTGTTCTTAAATGTCAACGGGGAATGAAGCAGCAGTGCAGCGTGGTTCATCTAAAGTGACAGGAAAACAGCTGTCCTTGCCTGGCTCATTTTACTGGAGTAAACAGCTCATAATACAACATTTAAAGACTGTAATTAGCGCGGGTCCGCAAACAGACCTGACCCATCTTCACATCGTTTGCCCATCTACGAAGATGAGTCATACCGAGTGTGTAAGGAAGCATTAATGTGATACGTTACACTAATAGCACCTGGAGAACTGCTGAAAGAAAAGCTCAACAGTAATAAGGACTAATACTTCTTCTTTAAAGACTATTGGCCTTTAGTGGCCGATACCATCTCATGTTCTCTCTCTTTGTGGACTTGTGTGTGCACGCACACACACACACACACACACACACACACACACACACACACACACACACACACACACACACACACACAAACATATGGAGAGCCTAATGTGTTCTCAGTCTAATAGCTCTTTCATTAATGCCAATCCAAAGACGAATGGATTGAATAAGCAGCCCAAATCTATCTGTCTGTTCGGGTTTAGAAACGCTCCTGCTTCCTCATTGCTTGCTGGCATTTATGTACTCTGACGTGGCTGGAGAGAGGCGGGGATGGATACAATAGACTGCAGATTGACAAAATAGGGCACAATGACCTGAAAAAGGGCTAAATGTGGAAACAGGGTATATGTTAAGATGCAGTTAACAGAAATTTCGACAAAACCATTACATAAAAAATGGAGAGCTTGATTGTGCACTTTCTGGTAAACGAGGATTGTGAACTTTTATTTTGTTGTTGTTTTTTTTTTTGGGGGGGGGGGGGGGAGGTAGAATTGAGAATCATTTTTGTGGGCGGAATAGCAACGGATTTTTGTTTGGCTTCCTACTCTTCCTAAGCTAAACAGAACATTAATAACATTTCAGCTCTTCAAACATGGACTGAACTCTTGAGTTTCGCAGCCTTTCCGTCCTTTCCGGAGGCTTCGGGACCAAAAGAGAGTAATCAGAGAGCTTTGATTACAATTGCATATTCATGTACTGATGGGTAAAAATTAATCTGCTCACCCTGGCCCATGTCCATTGTCACAGACGAGCATCGGTGGTGTGTGTTAATTACGGGCCCTAAACACGTGGGGGGCGATGTAGCATAGCAGTGACATGCATCTGTGCGTGGCGCTCGCGGGGTCTCTAATCAAGTTTTGCATTCCAATTTCCTGGCGATGCCCTCTCTTTTAACAGGGGTCAAGCCTCCTTCGATAATTTGTTTGGCTGCCGGATGGGTGAGCAGGGGTAGTCTGGCTGGTGTGTGTCTGTGTGTGAGGATTTCCCCCTGATTATTGTAAAGTTGTCGGGTTTTTTGTTGATATTTCTTAAAGAGCTACTAACTGAAAATTTGTCTCAATTTCTGAATTTCATGTCTAAATGCTGCTTTGAAGGATTGGCCACGCTGCCAAGAGTGAAATATTTGGAGGATGCATTGATTTTGTGTGTGTGTCTGTGCGTGGTGATGTAGGTAGGATGATGGGCGGCAGTGTGGGAGGGGTATGACTGGAGTGTGTGTGTGTGTGTGTGGGTGGTGTGGCTGATGGAGGGAGCTCTCTAAATAACAATGGTCTGTCTGAAATCCTGGAATAAGTTACATGTCTCTCCTCGGTGTGCGCGTTCGTGCGAACACATCTCCCTCTGTGCTTATGTGACAGGACGTGAACATAGGAGGATAAGACATCTATTTTAACGTCTTTTGTCGAGTCAAATGCCAGAAGAGAAAAACGAAACACAAAGTGGGCTGCTGCCGTGCTGCGTTTCATACCATTTTCAGTGCGCCGAAAGAGCCGAAAAGCTAATAATCACTGAGAAAAAATGCCACAGAGCAGCCGTCCTAACCATACAGATAAATCAAACACACGTTGTCATAACCGGCTGATGGCATAAGTGCTAACATTTTTTCCCCGTTTCTAACATTGCTGTTTTCCTGCAAGTCAGAACCTCGGTGGGTTTTTTTTTTTTTGCATCCTCCAAAACTCTTTGCCCCTTTTGAGGGCCCTGTTTCCATAGCAACAAGGTTTTTGTGTGCGTGTGTGTGTGTCCAGCTCGACTTGTTGCATTTTGTGATGCTCACAAGCACTGAGCTGCGTCTCATGCTTCAGAGGACAGCGGCGCAGGGTAAAAGAGTGCAGCAGGTTTGTGGTTTCTTTTCAGGATAACTGGAATATTACCACACGTCTCCAGTCAGCATGTGCAGACGAGAGACGCTGGCTGACTATCAATGACATCTGAAACTGCTGCAAATGGCTGCTCTGCCTCGTGAATGTACTGTTATTTTCTTGTCTTCCCCTTGTCATTTTCTTTTTTGTTTTGTTTTTTTAATTTGCATTGATCAATACAACAGCAGCTCAGCTCTGCCTAACAACATCTCTCTCATCCAGCCAGTTATCACAGTTTACTGAGCATGGCATATCCCGCTGACTCTCTTCTCTCTTCCCCATCCTCCCTCTGTGGCTTCTGTCATTTTTGACTCTATTTCAAGTTACCTGTCACCAAATGTGCACATTTACTCCTCCAGGTGTTGAGCCACTTATTGGACTGTCTGCTAATGTGCATAACCCTTCTCCCTTCTCCTTGAAACTTCTCCCAGTTCACCTCAGCTTCACTTGCCTATACATCCTAGACGTGCCACTTCATCTTACCCCTCCACCCACACACGCGTCCCGTCTCCCAGACAGTCATTTGTCACCTGTATCTCCTGTTGATGATAACATCTGTCTGTTGGAAAATCAGTTGTCTGCCGTGTATCAAAGCGTAGAGAGGCTCATATACAGGTAGATAGCGTTGTCATCCTTCCACCTGTCAAAGCCAGCCCTCCCACTGTCTCCTCCCATTCTTCTCCTTTCCTGTGATGCCCTTGAGTCCTGACATTAAAGTCAGAAGAACCCCACACACATAAAAACAAAATGCAAAAACACTAATTCCTTGTGCATTACGGCGGCAGATATAATGTAGCTAATGATCATGTTGTAATTGCAGCTAACAATAATGTTTCTCATTATGTGCTGCAAATGTTAAATGTGTAATAGAGTGCTAAGTAAAACCACACTGCTTAACAGAGATGGGCACTGTAATCTGATTACTTTTTTCAAGTAACGAGTAAAGTAAGGGATTACTATTGCAAAAACAGTAATTAGATTACCGTTACTTCCCGTAGGAACGCTGCGTTACTGCGTTACTAAAACCCTGATTTTTTTGCAAGAATGTCTCATGACAGTGACGTAAGCGAGTGCGACGTTCGTGACAACAGCTGTGTGCAGATCAACAATGTCGAATATATCGAGTGCGGAGAGAGTATGAGCGTGCAGCGTTTAAAGTGTTTAAGTACTGACCTTACTTTGAGTTTGATTCCATAAAAAGTGACAAAAACATTAGTGTCCGCTGTTCATTGGGTGGGAAGAAAACTTATTTTTACAGCGAAAAAAAACCCTAAACTTCCGAGCAAGTACCGACAGTGCGCTACCACGTAATGGGAAATTCACAGACAAACTCGCGGATTCTTCCAGTGACCGCTGCGGCTCACCTGACCCAGGGCAAACCTCCGCCTACCCAACTCCTGCTTTACAGGTGAAAATAGAGCAACAGGACAGCTGAATCTTTGATTTTATTTATTTTTGCTTTGTTTCACTTGCATCTATTTGAAAGACTGAGTGTAAACACAATTTTAAATGCTAAACACAGTTTAGCATTTAAAATTGTTTAAATGCTAAACAAATTTCTTCCAGTCAGAGAATGTTGCATATAATTTAATGTTTGCTTGATGCATAAAGTTAAAAGATTAAAACTAACAAAACAAGTTTTAAAAAGAGACTTTTCCATTTGATTACATTTTGTATGATGGATTATGCAGATAAAGCAGAATTGGGCTGAAAGATCTATCGCTTTATCACCTATTCAGGTTGTAAATCATGTTTTTAGTAACTAAGTAACTAAGTAATTAATTACTTTAGAAAATAAGTAATCAGTAAAGTAATGGGATTACGTTTTTTGGGGAAGTAATCAGTAATTAGTTACTGATTACTTTTTTCAAGTAACTTGACCAACAGCTGCTTAATGTCAAATATAATGGTGTAATAGATGATGTAACTAGATTATGGAATTATACCATTAATTAATGCAATACTGAATAACAATGCATTATCTTAGCATACAGAGTAATGTGTTAGGCAAATATTTTTGTTGCAGCCAATATATAATAGAATACTATGGAAAAGTTATATGCATTTTATATGTTTAGGTTCTTATTTATCACACAACACCTGGTAAAGATCTGAGTGGTGTCAAATTCAATCTGCAGACCAAGATTTAAAAAAGAATAAAAAAAGTTTAAACAAAGTATTTTACCAGACAGAATGAAGAAATGACAGGAGATGTTCTGTTTATGGTTTATGGTATATCATTAACTTTTTCCTGACATCAGTGAAAAATAATAAAAGGGATCAATGAAAAAAGAAATCCTAAGGAAAATTCTGTTTACATCCACTAGCAGGCTAGGGCTTTACTGTGTGGTGTTAGCATGTTCCTCCTGTGCTTACATGTCTTCTCTCTGTCTCCAAATCATTGAGAAAATGGTTGAAATGGCTAAAGCAAAGAATGCTATGCTGGTAGTACAAAGTGGAGGGAAGTTTTCAGCTAATGCTAGCATAAGCTAGCTTAGCGTGGTGCATCTATAGTTCACAGTTGACTAAACTGGGAGGCTAAAGTTTTGGTTACAGGTTACAGGTTAATGTAGAAGTCTAGTTAAAAAAAAAACAACAAAACAAAACTGAATAGACAACTTGTTAGAGTGACTAAGTAAACACAAAATGTGGAGATAGAAGTGAAAATATCATTTTTTGTTTATTAAAAGTTTAGCCGTTAGTTCTCTTTGAACTGACAGGTTGAAGATGTTTTTTTTTTACACATACGTTTATCTCTGTTTCAAAGTTTTATGGGGATTGACCCTTGATGGGGAGGCTGGGGCTCAGGAGGTAGAGCAGGTCATCTACTAATGAGAGGGTTAGTGGTTCTGCATGCCGAAGTATCCTTGGGCAAGATAATGAACCCGAAGTTGGTCTGAGATGCATCCATCAGACACACTTCAGTAAATGGGTGTGAATGTTAGATAGACAGCACTTAACTGTAAAAAACAGTATGAATGTGTGTGACTGGGTGGATGAGGAGTGTTGTATAAAGTGCTTTGAGTGTTGGAATAGAGTAGAATAGCGCTACATAAGAACCAGCTCATTTACCATCTTGGCCTCTATGAACATAATAGTGAGATTTATGTTATCTTGGCATGTGGATGGATGGTGCTAGGATGGCATTATTTCACTTTCTCAAAGAATATTCCAGAGCATCATATGCTAAGGGAGATATGACAGAAAGCCAAAAGGAATATTTAACCGTAAAATGTAAAATCCTCAGAGGAACTGTGTCAAGTTCTCCAAGATGCTCGGAACAGGTAGGCTATACCAATGTTTTTAACTTCAAGAAGACAAAGTATTCATAAGGTTACTAAAAAAAAAGCAAAAAATCATTTGCACTTACCTTAAGTACTAAAATGTTTGCAGGTACCTTATTACCATATTACTGTCGACAAGTATTATTGCAATAATTAGATTTTTAAGCTATTTTCAATGTTTTGTTTGGGACAAAAACATCTCAAATAATTCAGGACTAGGAAATTCATGTTAGTGGGAATGAAGCTGTTTATTTATATATGTATTTTAAATATGCCTTATCAACTATTTGACAGATTGTTGCATAACTTGGTCCAGACGTTCATGCTGGCCTTATGATAAAAGCAGTGGACAAATAATGTAAAGTCAAAGATGCATCAAGAGTGCTGTAATTGCTACATATTTTGAGGTGCTCACATTAAAGCTGTGCTGTCCAGTTTAGCTGAGAATCATCAGTTAATGGACGGAGAGATGTGGGACTTTTTGTGCTAAAGCCCTGATGGAAAATCGGAGTTGTTAAGAGAATAAGTAAGATGTATTGGCCCAGCAGTGAGTTTTCCCTTAGCCAAGTGCAATGGGGGTGTTGGACTGAACCCTACTATTTGGCATTCAAGCAAGTAAAAAACAAGGCAGGCAGTGCGACAATTAGGCTAATGGCAGTTGAGAATGGGCTCAGTGACTGGCTCGCAGTTTAATTGTTGTGAGATGGAGGAGGAGAAGCAGAATGACCGTGATGGGGATTTCAAGGTGGGGTTGTTGTAAAGATCCCAGCCCAGTCAGGTGTGCCAAACAGAGCAGAACAGTTGGCCAGGCATAGCAGATTCTGGAACAGCACAACTTGGCTCAGGTCTGATGTAACCTGCTGCCATTTCTAACTGCCAGTGTGGGAAACGCAGGGGAGAGAGAAGATGGAAGGCAGCACGGAGGGATTGGAGGTTGTTTTGGGAGGGCTGGGAGCAAACGACTGAGGGATAAGAAACTGAGAGAAGACAGAAGTGGGAGGAATTAGAAGCAGCAGGGTAAGTGGTGATCAGAATTTGGGAAAGATGGTGGAAGAGAAAATAACTAATGGATCCAAGAAGCAAGTGGGTAATAAACAGCCATAGCAGAACGAGCATGTAGTAGGAGGAAAATGAAAAATTACCAGATGAATGAAATTCAAAGTTTAATGTTTCTCTTAGGATGAATTGCACTGTGGCAATCTGTTAACTTTTCAAACTATTGTGTCATCAGGTCTGCACTGTAAAAATGACAACTAGCATTTGTTAGTCTCAGTAAAATGTTCAATAAATAAATATTTGTCACTGGCAGCAAGTAAAAGCTTGTCAGTCCAACAAGCCTGAAGTTGCACAAAGCTGCATAACAAGGATTTCTGAGTTACACAGACGACTACGGAAGTTTCCCTTGAGGAAGCCTTGCAGTTAACGGCATCATGCGTGTGCGCCACCTTGTGACGGGGGTGCGATGTGCATGAGCTTTTGCATTTGCCTGAGCATCAAACTGATTGCTGGTAAAACCTGAGCGCATATACAAGTTTTAACTTGCATATGCACACACACACTTTAGCTTTCAGTACACATGTTAACACCTCAATTATTGGGCCGTATTTCTTTAGAAGAAAGAAATAACAAGCACAACAAAATCCCAGGGGAGCACCCTTTTTATGACAGGCCTGATCCCTTGATCATACCTGCATCATGGCAAAAATACACAAAATAAAACTCCATATTATTATGTTGTGACACACGAATGATGGCACCAACCACACAGTTCGCTTGATGTTTTTATTTGGTTTTTATTTGAGACGTAATTGGCTGATGGAGCCACAACCACCACGTACCCCATCGCCCAACCTAGGTCGGGGAGCCGTCCGACCTAGCCAACCCCCCTCCACCCTCACCCCCATGGGGGAAGGGGGAAATTGGCCACGACCACCTGTGTCCCCAGCCCATGGACCAGTGGCAGGAATGAGTTGGATCAGGGGGCCGTCCGCGTGGCAAGCGGGGAGACGTAATTGGCCGATGGAGCTCCGGTGTGTCTCAGCCTCCCCTGCAGCCGAGCCACAAGCCACACACCGCCACAGACGCACTTCCAGTTTACGTGCTGTGTGAACAACTAGCATGCTTTCACTATTCTGTGATACTACTCTGGCGGGGAGGTCACGGTACAATCCAACAGCGCCAGTGACCTCACAAGGAATAATGTGGCTAGTTAAACAAAAATCCAAGTTGTCAGAACTTGTGTCTCCATCTTAGTGAAATCTGACTGAAGTCAGCACAAGTTGACAAAAGCTCATGTTGAATCAGGTCCACTTGATGTTTTAAGTGTTTCTGCTTTACAGTTTACATTTAACTTTATCTGCTGCTTATTTGTGAAAGCATTCGGTCAGTAAATGGACCATCCAGGCTAAACTGTACTTTGTATGCTTATGATGAAATTATTTCACACAGTGTTTACTGTGCCGAAAGGCAGTAACAAATATGCTATATATAGCATATATAGCATATATATATATAGAATATAAAGGACTAAAACTAAACTAAAAACATATCTAAGGCTTTAATAGATCTAATGAAGTATTTCCATCAAGTCTTGGTGGAGTGTAAACCAGTTTGGACTCTGGTTGAATGTTAATGTTGCGCTGAGTTACGAGCAACGAGTAATCAGAGTTGCCTGCTGTGGCCTTATTCTGGTGTCAGAGTGTAAGAATATTACCAGAATTCGAGAAAAGCAGTGCCTCAGGCAGGCAGCTCTAATGTTTACTCATTAATGTATTTGCCAAAGCAAATTAGTGGTATAAACATATTTTCTAGGAGACAGATGATGATAGAGGATCCTCTTCTGAGCAGGTGGTTGTGAAGACCGCTTCTCCTTCATCCTTCCCCTCATTGATTGTGTGCAACCCGCGGTGGTGCGAGGCAGAAGCACGGAGCTGTCAACCGTGATGATCGACAGAATTGAATTAGCCGCGATGCACTTAGTGGACACGGAAAGCAGATACTCTGTTGGGCATTTGTGATTAGATTGAAAATGGTGTCATCTCATTTAAGGCTCCTCCAAATGCCTGCTCCCTGGTCACCTCTTATAAATGTCAAAACTTGGTCAGTAGTTCCCAAAGCCAGTTGTAACTATGAAATATTTGTCTGAAAGGGAAACTGCTGAGAAGTAAGCGGAGTAATAAAAAGGTGGGATGCTGGTGGGTGACTTACAATACTGTGTTTTAAGTTTGAGACACACTCCTTCAATAAATTTACTCAAAATCAAGTTTTGATCCAGTTTGAATATCTGGGAGAAACTGGAACAGATATAGACTCTATAACTGATGAAAACAGTACTAAACTAACCCTGGGGAAGGAACCACTAGAGACCAAAGACAGGGAACTAAAGAGTACACTCTGACCAAAACAACAGGGAAGACTGGGACAACATATACACAGGAGGGTGATTGGGGGAAGATGAGACACATGGGAACACACAGGAAGTAAATCATGACTAATGAGACAAGGGAAGTCAAACTCAACATAATGCACACGAGACAAGAGGCTATAACAATAAAACAGGAATCATAACTAATACTGAGACTGAGACAAAGACACCCAAACAGATCAAAGATGAACATAGAGACCAAACAGACACGAGACACTAAATTCACAAAGCAATAACAAGCCCATAACGCAGCGGTCCCCAACCTTTTCTGCCCCACGGACCGGTTTAATGTTCGACAATATTTTCTCGGACTGGCCTTTAAGGTGTCGCGGATAAATACAACAAAATAAATGATACGACCAAGACAAAAACTGGTATTTTGTAAATATAATAATAAACCCGAATTCACTCTGTAATTGTGTAACTTTATTAGCAGCGTCCTCCTGAAATGCGCCAACAACATTGAGAGTAACAGCCTCCTCTCTGCCCGTTAATGCTCTCTGGTCGCTATGGTAACACGTAAAATATTTCTTTCAAAATAAGACACACAACTACAACACAGGAAGAGTTAACGATTAAAGGCCCGAAAACCATCAATTTCACACCCGAGTCTTAACTCACCAAACGACTAACGGTACTGGTGTACTGGTCCGTGGCCCGAGGGTTGTGGACCGCTTTTCCACTCTACAGCCTGGTGAAAACCAAAGCTTTCATAGGATTCTATGTACACCCAAGGATTCATGAGTTTTTAGCAGCAAAACCGTCTTTTTAACATGACTGTATATAACATATGGTAAGTTTCTGAGCTGCAATGTCAAGAGCAAAATATGGATCTGAGGTAGATCTGACCCACTCCATACATCTTTCTCTCTATGGGAACAGGTTGTAGGTTGTGGTGGTTACCGTTTGTGCCTTTATGGGACAGCAACCTGTGTAAATTAAAAATTGGGATACTAAAGCATTGCAGCACTGCTTGAGCATGTTGTTGCATCTTTAAAAAAGGTGAACATATGCCAGTTATCTGTTGTAGTTTGGGTCATTTCTTTTTTTTTTTCTACGAGAGCATTCAAAAACCCACTGAGGCTCGAACCACCACTGTGTGCAAACATCCGTGGGCTGCCCGTGTGAGGTCCGTTCCACAGCGCAGCCAATTTTCCAGTGTCATCCTGGTGACGGTTATTTGCAGCAGTGAGGGCTGTTTGTCCACTCATGGAGCTGATATGGCTCTGAGGCAGCTGTTCAAATTAACTGTGATGTG
Source organism: Neolamprologus multifasciatus (assembly GCF_963576455.1). Lineage (NCBI taxonomy): Eukaryota > Metazoa > Chordata > Actinopteri > Cichliformes > Cichlidae > Neolamprologus > Neolamprologus multifasciatus. Next base: position 20,913,434 of record NC_140446.1, on the reverse strand, counting down.
GGTAGGACTTAATATAAACATGCTACTGTGATTTTTATAGAGACAAATGAACACTGTCAGGTCTGCTGTGCCAAGCGTTGCTGGTGAAAGGATAACGCCGGTTTCCTTTGGTATGCTGATACAATCACCCTTAATGCGACAGCTAAATTTTTTTTTAAATTACCTTTTTCTTTTCTTTCCCAACTTTACTGGCAGAGAAAGTAATCACTTTGAAGCTGAATGGAAATTGGATTCTGCTTGATTAAATCATACCGAACACATCAGAGGAAGCACTCGTCAAAACGCAGCAAATTGGCGGTCGCCTGAGAAGCGATGATTCGGGTTGAAGTTAATATACTGAACCACGTGGACGTGAGTTTAAGTTTACATTAATGTTCTCTGGAGAGCACTTCTTTGAATAGCGCAGATGCTTGTTTGTGGCTGTAGTTTTACTTCCCTTCTCCAACCTGTTTCTCCTGAGAATCGTCTTTGTGCATACTCCCGGCAGGAGACTTTGGAAAGAAAATCTTGGCAGGAGCTTCTGTCTCCAAAAACATTTGTGGTCCAGTGCTTGAATTATTTAAAAGGGAAGTTAAGGCTCTAGATTCAAACTTTTTTTCCTCCTCCAGTATTGGAGGAGAAGGCGGCAGCAGCAGCAGAGGAGGAAGAGGCTGTTAAGGGTTTGTGCGATGGGCCAAGCCACAAGCTGGGTATCTGGACCAATAGAATAGCATTAAGCATTAGCCTGACTGCTGTCCTCTCCCTATTGCTCAAACAGATGTGCCATAACAATCATCCCATACGCACAGAGGGTGTGTGTTTGTGTGTCTGTTAGTGTGATTGAAAATGAAAAAGATTCTGATAGGACAGGGTGGAACGAAAGGAGAGCAAATGGGTAAAGAGGAGTGAAGCGGAGGATAGCATATTACACTCAAACAGAGAATTTAGGACCTCCAACTGCCATCTCTGTCACCAATCACAGACCTATTCTCTCATGTTTGCGCAATGCAACAGTCCAGCATCTCATTTGAGATGTACTCCATCAGAGCTGCCTTCTACAGCCAGCCAAACGGACCAACCATCCAGGCCTTTGTTCTTGGACTAAACTGAAGCGTTTCCAAGCCAGGTCTGTGTGCTCCCAGTGGTGTGTGAAGGACTCTTAATGCTAGGATCCATGTCAGTGATACAGATGTTGCCATTGTGTAGTCAAGGTAACGGCCAAATCTGATGGGACTGATAAAGAGGCTGGACAATCGTAAAAGAAAGGCTTCTTTGATAGCATGTAGCAGAGAAAACAATTGCCATTTTTAGCACCACTGTTAATGACTGCTGCACAGACGTTGTAGCTGGTGTTGGTGCAGTGTTCACAATCAAAGGAGCACGTGTCCCCAACCTGTAGCCTTGGCTGACCCACTTCAGCTCTGTGCTGCACATTCACTTTCCTAATTGCCCACCTGTGGGCATGCTAATTGGCTTAGTACACTGATTTTAATCAGGGAGAGTACCACAATTAAGGCCCCAAGACTGCCTCCATGAAGTAAAGGCATGGCAAAAAACGCCAAAGAGAGAAAGGAAGGACTTTGAAAGGTGTTTGAAATGACTGTTTAGCAAATGAAAACAAAGTACTTGTGGCATTTTGAGCCACCTCGCACGCAAGCGAGTACTTAATGATCCACATTAAAGCAGAGATTTATTAAGGAATCTGTAGAAGGCTATTAGCTACGCCTTTGATTTATTCATCGGGGGACTGAAGCAGCACAATAAAAATGGAAATAACTCCTGGCCTTTTTAGACTACTGCTCAAGGGAACACCCAAACAGAATAAGAATTTGGATCCAGAGGGTGTCTGTATCTTGTTGGGAGATGATAGCTAGTTAGAGGTTTCGGTCCATGATGGCATAATCAGTGATGGTGCAGGACTGCAATAAATTGACTCTGCTCCGATCCACTGCGCACAGAAGGTCCTAATGCAAATTGAATTATGTATAAACTTATTCATAATGCTAATTTTTCACTTTCTCTTTGCTTAATGAACCAAACACAAAATAATCTCTGATTTTTTATTTATTTATATAGTTTTTATAGGTATAAATTTATTTTTTTTAAGTTATTTTAGCATAGGATACAAAGCAGAGCTGCGCTTTTTTATTATCACAGCACATCCCAGCTGTTGCTTAATGTTTTATTAAAGTAATTCAGGCTGCGATTACACTGCCACCTTGAACTTTTAGAAAAATTGGTTGAACAACAATGGTAATGTAACTTCAGCAAAATTTTAAAAACATTTTAAAAAATGTTGGGGAAAACAATATGGAAAGGATAAATCATAATTAAATAATAATTTTAACTTAGCCAAAAAAATGCCTGGAATTCAGATCTCGAGCTCAGGCCAGTTAGGATGTTAAACATACAATTAGAAACAGACCTGCATGGCTTGTCTGGAAGCATTGCCAGGAGAAAGCTTCTTCACTCTTATAAGAACATAGCAGCACAGCTTAGGTTTGCAGCATTGCATCTGAGCAAACCACAAGAAGAAAAACAATTTGGTTGGTGGAAGGGTGATTATTTGGGCTTATTTTGCAGCCACAAGACTTAGGCACCCTGCAGTCACCAAGTCAACTGTGAACTCCTCTGTGTACCAAACTACTCTCGAGTCAAATGTGAGGGTATCTGCCTGGCAGCTAAAACCTGGGTCATTACAATAGGGCAGTGATCCACACAGTACCAGATCTACAGCAGAGTGGCTGAAAAACAAAAGAATCCAGGTGCTGAGATGTCCGAGTCAAAGTCCAGACAGACTTTAGCAGAGCTGTGCATGAATAAATACTTGCGAACCTCAATGAACCGAAGCAATGCTTCTGCATTGGGGCTCATTTTTTATTTAATAAATATGTATTTGTTTATCTGTGGTTGTACTGTATTGACTTAATTTTAAGACATGGGATGGACTAGCTAATGTTTTATTCTGCCCTGCTATGTAAGAGGATGTACTTTCATTTTACAACGACTGTATACATATATATGGATGTTTGTGTCTGTCACTGATTTTTCTCCTTCCATAACTCAACATGTCAAGTTATGCATCTCAAAATTTGGAGTTATTAAATTGAAATTTTTGAGAAAATAACTCAAGTAAGTTCTGCCAATCACACTCTGTGAAAGTATATCATTTCCTTATTAGTTGGAAGCAGAAGGTGGAAGGCATTAGCTAAGCTAAGCTAAGCTACCAGTGCTTCAGCTGATTAATGAGCAAACTGCTGCGTCGATTTAGCGATGACTGAATGATTAAATTCTGAATTGCATTGCATTATTTTCAGCACAACAGCAGTTTGTTCATGTTTACTATACATTGGTTGCTCACTGATGCTTTTGCTACCTGATTTTCAGTGTGTCTGTATGATTTGTTTCTGGATAACAAAGACATGGTGTCATTTAGCTTTGTGATTGGCAGCATTAACACAAAAAAAACTTATTTTTGTGGTTAGTTAGTAAGTTGAAATTTTCAACTTACTAACTAACCACAGATTCACTCATAGTTTATATTATAAGAGAAGACGGACAGGTTACAGGTTAAGTGTGAATGAAAAAAAAAAAGCAGGATGCTGGTTTAAGCCCAGAGTACGATTATTGATTATTGTCTGACTTCTTTAGACTTTCTTGGTGGATGAATAATTTACTGATGATTTTCCAAGTCTTACTCGTCAACTTACTTTTTATGAAGCGCCTCAGAACAGCCTTTTGAATCTTTCCACAACAAATTCCATATTAGACAGTGTAGTGCACATGTTACATATCTATGTGTCAATCCCAGAGGACAGAGAAATACTCCATTTGTACATTCCCTGGAGTGTGTCTCTGCACTCTATGGCTCACAGAGGCTCTCTGCTGAGTCTATTGCTTCTCCTTTATACTCACACGTTCTTTTATGCAAGTACAAACAAATATAAAGTCTGCCCACCTTATACAGACACATGGATATTTCCATTTTCCCTTTGCCTCTGTGGAAATCAAAATAATAATTCTGTGTATATTACTGCCAGAAATGCCAATCCACACTGGAGTGAGCGCAGCATGTCCTGCGGGAGTGCTGCCTCACATCGACATCAAAGCCATAACAAAGAAGCTGGCATCCACGCAGGCTGCTGTGCTCCTCTATAGTTGTCTGTTATGTACAGTAATGTGGAAGCAGACGCTCTCATGTGAGCATCCCACAGGGTATAAACCTAATTCTGCAACAATCACATGAATACTATGTTATCAGAAATCTTGTTTTTTTTCTGGAAAATCAAGCTACAAGATACTTGGTGGACTTTGATCGGGATCATATTCAGTACACTAGCCCCAGGGGTAGAAGGACGACATAATGTCTTTATAATTAGTTATGGAGCTGAACGCTTTGTATGAAACTACTTGCTTGAAAGAGGAATAAAATAACACTTAGTATAATAAAAATGATCCATTTTATAGTATATTGTAGCCTTATATTATATAGATGTAATCAGTGCATCTTAGCAAGCAAGGAGCTTCACAGCAAAACATCCCAAAATCACAAATGTGCTAAAGAAAAAGGACACAGATATGCAAAATCCCATGTGGGCGCAGAAAAACACAACAGCTGCACAACAAAGTCTGTCAGATTTTAGGCAAATTGCAGTATCTACGACAAACAATAGACCTGCAGTTTCAAATAAATGAAGGCGATGTGAGTATATTTACACAGAACTACAAACTCTGGAGCTCCACGCAGTATCTGTAAGCCACTGTTGATGCAGCAAAATTTAATCAGCATTGCATTGTGAGTGCATGTTTACATATGCATATGCAAAAGCCACCAATAGCTCGTTGAATAGGAATGGAGCCGGCTGCCCTTGGCTACACATTAATGTATGTGTACGCAAAGTACGGAAGTACAGAATTGTGTTAAAGAGCCATATCTATCTCTCAAACACTTGTGATCCACTCTCAAATACCCAATTCCTTTATGCACAGAAAAAGGAGCCCGAAATAAATTCAGGGAATTCATTTCAGTACAAAGTTTGCAGTCTGTTCTTTGGAGCTCACATCAATGACTATCAGACACGAGCTCATGTCAGGAACTAGAGGAAATATCATAGTGTCACAACGCTCACATTCATTTGTGAAGAGGGATTTAAGTATAGCCTGATCAGCAAGACCAGATCCAGCTGAGCTTTTGGTTATAATTCAGAGGTCATAACCACTTTTTATTTAACAAAAATGCACAATTATGAAAGAATTCACAGCAGCATTTTGAAACCAGAATATTAATTGCAAAGGAACAAACAAACACACACACGCACATGCACACACACACTTAAATTGCTGCCTATTCAAGCGTACCTGCCCACCACTGATTTTGCTGAGAGATTGGACTAATTAAACTGTAAATGCTTGAACTGGCTTTTTTGCAGGAAAAGAAATTACAGCAAAATTCTACATGTACAAGGCAGTAATGTACATCTGAGTTCATTTAAAAAACATAAATATATTTCCACAATGCAGCGCCTTAAATTTATGCCCAAAGGTACTACATTAGGAAGGTTTGTGACCCAGCATTTTGAGTTTATTTTGTACTTTTGATTTCTTATGATATATTGGAATAAAGTTAAGTTCTTGTGTTATTTTTAGTTAGGGCTTAGTCTAGTCCAGGGGTCAGCAACCTTTAACACCCAAAGAGCCACTTGGACCCGGTTTCCACGCAAAAGAAAACACTGGGAGCCGCAAATACTTTTTGAAATCTAAAATGAAGATAACACTGTATATAATGTTTTTTACTTTTATGCTTTGTGTGAACAACTAAAGTAAGTAAGTAAAGTTTATTTATTAAGCGCTTTTCACAGACAGGCAGTCACAAAGCGCTGTACACAAATATTAAATTAACAATACAATCAATAGACATTATACACAATGTAAAAGATCAAATGTAAATAATGTAAATAATATAAAATACGTAGATCAACAAAAGGCTTGTTTGAACAGAAAAGTTTTTAACTACTTTTTAAAAGAATCCACAGAGCAACTAAGGTGTGCTGCTTATGAAATCCATGAAGTGCTACGGAGAAAATTACATTTTATTTATGTAATTAACACATTTTGAACTCTTAAAGAAATATAACAAAAGGAAAGACACCCAGCTGAACTAAAATGATCCAGCAAACAAAAACTGCTGTGAGCCGCCACACTTATATCGCCTTTGTGCTTTTGGAGCCTTGACCTGACTTTCAAAAAGTAATTGGAAAAAAAGCACTATGCTGCTAAAAAAAAATAGATATTTACAAAATTCTGCCTAAATATGTATTTTACCTGGTTAATGTGTGTGGCGGCACCTGAGCGGCACCCGCAATCACGCCTCGCCACCTTAAAGTCTGTGCTCTCTATGCTGTTGTGTTGTCGGGCTGTGAGCTGAAAAGCAACAGCCGGCTGTATGCGTACAGCAACCGTGTGTGAAAAGTGGTCAATAAAGAGATGCTGAAAAGCATGTTCATGCAAACATTGTCGGGTCTGTCGTGATATGTTTACAATAAGACTTATGGTCCCAAACCTGTGCGCAGCATCTGCAAATCGGGGCAATCATCTTTACGCAGGACTTTAAGCTGTCATCTGTCATCTGTGAGGCGTGAGCGGTGTTTGTTTTAACATAGTTCACGGAGCTGCTGACATAATGTAATAACAGGACTACCTGGGGTCGAAAGTCTCAATAAATGCGTTTCGGTGGGTACATCGGCTTCTGCAAGTGTGACGCTTATTTTGAGCGGTGAAAAAATAATAGAATATAATTTTATTTTTATATTTCAAAATCACAATAATCTTCCAATTTAGAACTACAAGTTAAAAAAAAGAACTAAACACAAATAAAATACACTTCAGCTAAATACTTCTAATTTATTTTCCCAAACCACCGGGAGCCGCAGTATAAGGACTAAAGAGCCGCATGCGGCTCCTGAGCCGCAGGTTGCCGACCCCTGGTCTAGTCAATACTATCATCCATGTCTCTTTACTCACGGGTGTTTGTCTGTTCTCTGTGTAAGTTTCCCTCATCTGTTCCCATGTGTCTCTCCTTGTGTTCCCTGTCTCCCTAATCTGTTATGTATTTCATGTCTGGTGTATCCATGTATGTTTCCTCTGCCCGTCATGTCTCGTTCCTTCTTTCTCATGTCCCCTGTCGTTCAGTTTCCCTCTCCCTCTCTCGCTCCTTCTTGTGTCAAGCTTGTGCGTCCCGGGCTACGTCTCTCCATGTTTCCTGTTTTCTTTTGAAGGTCTTGTGTTCCATGTTCACTGTGTTTACTTTTGCTTCCCCTGTCGCGTCATGTTCATTTGCGTCTGCTGTGTTTCCCCAGGTGTTTCCACTCTGTCTCCCTCTGTTCAGTGTCGTGTCGCTTGTGTTGTCTTGTGCCATGCTACTTCAAGTCTAACGGTCCATATCATAGTTGTCATGTGTAGGTTTTAGTTCAGTTTTTCCCCAGTTTGCCTTGCCTTGTTTTCTTTTGTTGATATCAGCCTTAAAAAACGGCTTGCTTTTTGTTGTACTTCGTTTTCTCTCCCGTGTCTGTTTTCGGGTCCACTCCTCTAACTCATGGCCATCGCGGCCATGACGGGGGGTACATGTAGAATATATTATGTGTAACCATTGTTAGGTGAGAGTATTGACGTGGTGACCAAATGCTGAATCTGTCCACTAAGGTTGACATCATGCTAATACTTTTAATAATAGTTAAAAGCAGGACTGGCAGCCTGTACGCTATCACCTATGTTGCAGTCACACTTGGTAACAGATTACAACACGAGCAAAATTATTGCAGCTGTGTGCAATGAACTTGTGATCTTTTTGCCTTTGAAATGGTTGCTTTGAAGACGGGGGATCAGGTGTGCAACCCCTCGCAGTCAGTTGCCATCTTCAAAGTGACCCCGGTGCATCAGTATGTCAATATAATGGCAATAAGGCCGAGCCTGTCCGTTAATTAGTTTGCGATTGAATGGGGTTAAGTTGGCAAGTGCAAATTTGGTGGCGTTTGAGCGTATTTCCTTTAGAATATATAACATAAAAAATAACCTTTTTGCATCAACACAGCATAAAAAACATATAGATCGCCAGATACTTCATTCAATGCTAAAAAACAGAAGAGAAACAAAATAATTACTTTAACTTTAAACTGAGCTGCTGAAGTGCCCATGTTCTATAAACCAGTTCAGCTGACTCATATTGTGCAATCATTTTCTCTATATACATGGATTTAAACTGCTTAGTGTTTATGGTGCGTTCCCTTGGTGATTCCATAGTTTCTAATACACACACACACACAGTAAAGTTAGCAACGAGCAAACACGTATCTACAGTATTATTTGAGTAATGCGATTAAAACATACAATACGTTGCATTGTTTCCTCCCTCACAACATGGAAAAATCCTCCGCTTTTTTAAGTATATCTCATTGTGATCCCTAACATGTCACTTCCACAGCTTTTCCGTCATATTAACATCTCCCAAAAAACACTTCAGATGTGCTTTGTGAGACTTTTTTTCCTCTAATTCTCTTGTGTTTTATTCAACTACCGTTGTGTTTTGTGTACTATTGTAGCTTTCTTTGCTCATATTGCAGTGCCAAGTTCAGGACCACCACGATGACCTCATAGCTCACAACAACTCTGACAGGGCAGGATTAAAGATAAAGACAATAACCGAATTTGGTTTTGACATTGTGACTGTAGCTCTCCAGTGAATGACGCTCCACCAGCCCCTTTTTTCCTTATCCATAAATCGACAGGAGTCCTTGATATAGTTTTTAAATATTAACTCACAGTATACCTGTTTTGCACATTTGTAACTGAATCCAGAATTATCAAAGGCTTACAAAGTTCAGTTCAAATGGATGCAGTGAGATTGAGAGCTTAAAGAACTGTGGCTCCACTCTCCTCTCACCTAACTTCCTGTCTCTACCAGACTATCAAAATAAAGGTTTTAAGCATAAGAAATCAAACTACAAACATATTCCATTATTCTTAATATGTCAATCTGTATTACTTCCAATATCTAAGCAAGTGAGCCATAACTTAGTTTGAATTATTAATCCAAATTATGTTAATCATATAAACTCCACAAACTGCATCTAAGGCTCCTACAGTGACAATTAACTGTTGAAAATCTTCATAACTGCTAATCTATTGCCATGTCGGTACACAGAAATTCACATTAACTTCTTGTATTCTGAATCCTGCCAGAACTTTATAGATATGAACCGTAAATTCCTCAACAAATAGTGACGTAGTTGCTGCATGACAGAGATTTAACTGCAATATAAACACAGTACAACCATATGGCAACCAACTGACTCGTACTGATTGCAATATGTTGGCAACCTGTCTGCGTTAATGAGTTAGATAGCAGTTTGTAAACCTTCATCAATCTGAGTGATTGGTTGCTACCTACCAGGTAGTTACTCTGCAACTAACTGCAATTAGTTGTCAAATTCAAAGAAATTCTATACATTTATACAGTTATACAGTTTTCGTCCTGATCGTGGAACACTGGACCAGCTCTTTATCCTCTCGAGGATACTCAAGGGCGCATGGGAGTTTGCCCAACCAGTCTACATGTGTTTTGTGGACTTGGAGAAGGCATTCGACCGTGTACCTTGGGGGGTCCTGTGGGGAGTGCTCTGGGAGTATGGGGTGTCTGGCCCATTGCTACGGGCCATTCAGTCCTTATACGGTTGCAAGAGCTTGGTCCGCATAGCCGGCAATAAGTCTGACTTGTTCCTGGTGGGTGATGGGCTCTGCCAAGGTTTCCCTTTGTCGCCGATTCTGTCCATAATTTTTATGGACAGAATTTCTAGGCGTAGCCAGGTGGCAGAAGGCTTTCACTTTGGTGGTCTCAGGATCTCATCTCTGCTTTTTGCAAATGATGTGGTTCTGTTGGCTTCATCAGGTGAGGGCCTCCAACTGCCTTGGAACGGTTCGCAGCCTAGTGTGAAGCTGTGGGAATGAGAGTCAGCACCTCCAAATCTGAGGCCATGGTCCTCAGCTGGAAAAGGGTGGAGTGCCCACTCCGGGTCAGGGACGTGACCCTGTCCCAAGTGGAGGAGTTTAAGTATCTCGGGGTCTTGTTCACAAGTGATGGGAGAAGGGAGCGGGAGCTCGACAGACGGATTGGTGCAGCGGCTGCAGTGATGCGGACGCTGTGCCGGTCTGTTGTGGTGAAGAGAGAGCTGAGTGTAAAAGTGAAGCTCTCAATTTACCGGTCGACCTACGCCCCTACCCTCACCTATGGTCACGAGCTGTGGGTAGTGACCGAAAGAACGAGATCGCGGATACAAGAGGCAGAAATTGGCTTCCTCCGAAGGGTGGCTGGCCTCTCCCTTAGAGATAGGGTGAAAAGTTCGGCCAATCGGGAGGGGCTCAGAGTAGAGCCGCTGCTCCTCCACATCGAAAGGAGCCAGCTGAAGTGGTTTGGGCATCTGACAAGGATGCCTCCTGGGTGAGGCATGTCCCACTGGGAGGAGGCCCCGGGGCAGACCCAGGACACGCTGGAGGGATTATATCTCTTGGCTGGCCTGGGAACGCCTTGGTGTTCCTCCGGATAAGCTGGGGAGAGGGAGGTCTGGGCTTCTCTGCTTGGGCTGCTGTCCCTGCGACCTGGCTCCGGATAAGGCGAAGAAAATGGATGGATGGATCTATACATTTATCAGTCAAAAACTACTTTTTCCTAGTAGTAGGGAGATTGCTGTCCTAGCTTTACTCTAGTGTGACTAAGATGTGATTAAGATTGACTCTTTGTAGAGAACATGAACAAAATCTGAATACAGTTTCTGTTTAAATATTTCAGTCAGGGCCGAAATAATGTACAGGCTAAGCGACTGATCAATATCCCTATCCCTAGTGTGGTTTAATGAACATGTTTAGACTTCTCTCTTTAACTCAGAGTCCAGGATTCACTGTCTTTGTAATGAGCACCATCAACGTGATCATATAATCCCGATCAAACACTCACTTATCCTCCTGCATGATATACGGGCAAAGGGAATGTGGGGTAGAACGGAAACTTGGCTCCAACAGTGAATACAAAACAGCACGTGGGTTGAATGGTAGAAAAGTAGGGCTATGGGGGTTGGCCGTTTTCTTACTTTTCTATCCATTACGAGTAGCGCTTTCATCAGCGGCAAAGTTATCTCTTTCAACCCTCCATCTTTTCCTTCTCCTGATCGTCATCTGTCATTACACTGTCAGTCATCGTTGTGTTATCAAGTGACGATTGCGTGCAGATAGTCTCAAAGTCACCTTTATCGTTGCAGATCAAAGTCGCAGTGAGCGACTGAAGACCACTGACTGATGTTTGTGGCCCTAAGAGTTAAAACGCTTTCATTGTGTCGAAGAAGTGGCTGATAGCAAGAACGCACCACCTTCCTGGTGATTGCGCTGCATTTCATCATGCGTGAGCTTTGTTGGTATCAGTTAAACAGCAGCAGACTTGCACATCGATTTTAAAAGTTGAAATGACAATTGCTGACTGATTAGTTATGGGTTTGAATCTCGAGCTGTCAATAACACGGTGGCACGTCTCTGACTTGCGATGGCCATCTATGGCAGGAGACATCACCACACTTCTGCATCAGTTAAGGACAACTGCAACTCTATGTAAACTGTTACATTTTTCTGCTGCCAAGCGAGAAGCACAATTGAGATTTCACCACATCCCTTCTCACAAAGCATTTCTTTATGTTTCTGACACTGTAAATTCAGGCATAAAGCCCCTAATCCTTTTCTACCTACATCCTCTCCCCAATGGAGGAGACATACAGCAGATACAAGAGGGATTTAAATGCTGACGTTGAGCAATATTGTCTGCAACATCTGTATGTGCTTACTATCGAAGTGCACTGAACATCACAAAAAGGATTTAATAGGCATGAGACCGGAGTATTGTGCTTAGAGGAGAAAACGTAATTTCTTCTGTTTCAGAATAAAAGAAAATAAATAAATAAACACACCAAGTTTATTACCTAGTACACATAAATTTTTAAAAAAAATTTACAGTGAGATCAAATCCCATCAAATTTTCAAATCTTTACATTCCAAATGTAGACAAAATTCTAAATTCCGATAAAATTCCGAGTAAAAAAACAACAATTCTATTCAGTTTTATTTATGTAGCATCAAATCACATGTACAATCGTCTCAAGGAGATTTATTATTTTCAAGAAAAGACCCAAGAATATTACAGAAAAAAACCAGAGAAAACCCCAACAATCAGATGATTTGGCGACAGTGAGAAGGAAAAACTCAGTTTTAACAGGAAGAAACCTCTGGCAGAACAAGGCTCAGGGAGGAGCAGCCATCTGCCGCATCTTATTTGGAGTGAGGGGAGGAAGACAGGACAAAAAAACATGCTGTGGAAGAGAGCCAGAGATTATTAATAACTTGTGATTGAACCCTACTCAAAATCACATTTAGATGTGAAAGGTGAAGTTAAAAGCATGCAAGAGATTAAAGGAGCAAAGTGGGAGAGGAGCTCCGGCAGATTCCCAACGCAATATCTGTTGAGAAGAATGCAGTAATAGAACAGCATGAATGCTGTGCAGAACCCTCAGTCTCTAAGGCCTTAATATGTGTATGCAAATAAAATCAAGGCCGCTTCTCACACTAAATGCTATTCCACGCACATGACCTACACTTCCTTCCTGAATTTTGATTAATGTTTTCCCACATCTTGGTTGATTTTGTTGCCACCAGACACATGTGCTCTGCTGCAACTAGTTGATTATGCGGCCTTGATCATTGATTGGAATCGCTCCCACTCACGGGTCTCTGATTATGTCGTGAACAAACTTGGAAAGATGCATAAATGACGTAAGTCTCTTGAGGTTTTACCACAGGAAAAAAAGGAGAAATAAATTTGCTGAATTTTTACTTCTCTGGAAAACATAAAGAAACATCCACCTGTTGAATGAGGTTAGTATGAAAATCTTTTATGTGCACATGTAATGGAGAGGCAACAACAAGACAACCCCTAAAAAAGGGAAAGGTTTAGCAGGTGGTCGCCACGCACCATTGTTCTCTCCTGATCCCAGGTGATTGATGATTCTCTAGTTCAGATTTTTTTATTCTAGTTGCTGTTAGTAGCATGAAGCAGCACTTGCAGAACATTCTGGTTGCACGGGTAGTCCAGCTCTTCCAGGATGGCACATCCAATACATGCTCTTTGTTTTACTGTGTCTTCCAGCACAGGCTCAAGAACATGGAGGAGATCATGGGATACAGGCCATTGCACAAGGAGAGCTGACAGAGCCGTGAAAGGGCATAAACCCAGCAGCAGGACTGGTATCTGCTCCTTTTTGTGAAGAGCAACAGGAAAAGACTGCCAGAGCCTTCCAAAATGACCTCCAGCAGGCTATGCATGTGCTTCCTTTAATCTGGTGTAAGATTTGAGTGGAGAGAATACAACTTGGCCACGTAAGCCTATCTTACATGGCAAAGCCCTCTAATAGACTACAGCATTTGACATGGGAGTACTCAACTAAAGACCTGTTAATTAGAGTTATAGAGCAACAGGCGCAGAGCATACCAGTAACCTAATTCACTCCTACTCCTGACGAGATGATGATTATGAAACTGTTGTGACACAGTGTAGACCTTTGATGGAGAGCCTGAGTGTCAAAAGGTATCTCCAGGCAAGCCACAAGACTAATGGTACTCAAAGCTTTCTAGCATCTGTTGAGATCTTGCTTCTAATCTGACTTCTGTTGACCAGTCATGTTTGAGCAGGCTTTGGCTGCATGCAGGTAAACAGTTGGTGCAGAGGAAGAACGGCCTGCTTTTGCCAGAATGCAGTGTCAGAACTATTGGCTATTGAAGTCTTAACTAAATATCTGTTTTTCTGTTTAAAGCTTGAATGTAATTTTCCTGGTGCTGTACTCCGGTCTGTGTGCTGGCCTTAGTGTGGATTCCATTTTTAAGCATTTTATGACAAAGATGGACTTGATTACGTTAATTTTATTACTCGGAGGTTACGGTGAACTCGGGAAAATACATCTGCTGAAGAAAAGGAACCCACCGTGTTTACCATGGAGTCTCTGCTGGAATGGTTCAACCATTTCTGCTGTAGGTGTCAGAGCCATCCCGCTGGTGTCAGGTGGGTTATATTTCACAGGTTAACCTGATAACCCGCCAACAACCCTCTCAGGATTTGCTGTCACATTCAATTACCTCACCTGAGTGGCTGTGTGTTTGTATGTGGAAGCAAGAATGGAGCGGGGAAAAGCCAAGCTGGAGAGACGGGACACGGCGGTGAAAGGAAGGAGATTGATGGTTGTTTGTGCGCTCGTGTATCTGTTTGTTTGCCTGTTTCTTGCTTTCCATGGGTATGAGCACGTGTCGCCCGTGCGCGTGCCAATTCTTGCGCGGCCCCGCCTGCACAGTGCACACCCAGCCGTATGCAGAAATGCTGTCAGGAAGTTAATGTAGATTCCCCTCCAGTGGCTTTGAAGTCACTCGTGTCAGCCTTGTCACATTGCGACTCATCATCATTCAGCCGTGTGTTCGCCCTGCACTGGTTTATGAAAACCACCTTTCTCAATTCACATCTGTACTATCAAAGAGCTACAACGTGGAAAAACTGATCAGGAGCACCTCTGATAGTGTGTGACAGTGAATGAGAGCCACTTGTTGGAGTATTCATGCGCTCGGTGTCAAGGAATACTTTCTAACATTTACAGAATCTCTTTGATGTGAGCTCAAATTTATTTGAAAACTTCATCAAACGCTGTAACCGGATCTACCATGGATATGCAAGGGGCCAAGGTTCTGATAAAAGAATTAACAAAAAGTAAATTTTAATAAGTAGACAGTGGCTGATATTAGACAGCAAATAAATTAAGCTGTAAAAAGAATAATGTTTCCAGATGCAATACATCTCCAAATTGATTTAAGAGAAGATTAAACAATTGTCCTTTTTTAAACTAGCATGTAGAAATGTGTGCACATGCCCATGTTAATGAAAATACTTAATCAGCCAATCATGATGTCGGATCAATAAAATCCTGCAGATAGAAGTCAGGAACTTCAGAGGGAGGATACATGAAGCTTCAGTTGTGACCCCAAAACATTTGTTTCCATAAACAGCTTCTCGTACGCACGCCGTTGAGCTCCCAACTTTAATAACACTTGTGTGGATCCTGCACACCCGCTCAAGTGTTTTCAGTTATTCCGGCTAATTAAGCTTCTGCATCGGTTGAAGGTGCACAATCGTACCCTCGAAATTACTTGATGTCACGGTGCTCAGTATATTGAAAAGTACAACTTGTTCTATTCTGATTGGTAATATGCAAACTAGAATATGGTTCAGGGAGACGTCAGTCAAGCGCAGTCGGCTCAGTCAGGAGAAGCTGTCTTATTAGACATATTAACTAAAAAGGAGGGTTAAGAACAACAACAACAACAAAAATCTCCATCCTGCGCACAGTCAGTGTTCCAACTGGCACAATGAGCCACATGGTGGTTTCTATTCACAGCATTTTTTGGCACACTAAGCAGCACATGCCAATAACATTTCCACTGTGTGCAGCTGTTCGAGTATCATCCATATTCATCTTCTGCCACCTCATATTCCACTGGCATCTCTGCCCTTGGTACTATACCAGAAGCTGTGTTCCAGCATACTGTGGCTTACTGAGCAGCCAGGCTAATAGGCTAACTGTCTGTTCCTTACTTGGGGCCACGGTGGTCATGTTTTCTAAAAACCAGTGCAAGAGAAGCAGCTGCCGGTGAAGCAAAATTGGCCCTTTGATCACAATAAGTCATAAAATAAATATTGTTTTTGCTTTGAATCAGAGTCATAAACAATCCTAATTACATTCTTTACAGAGTATTTATTCTGAAATATAGAAAAACATAAACCGCAGTATGTTCTAATAAATACCCCAAATATTATGTACAGCTACAAGATAATGGCATTGAAAATAATCCAGGTGTCACAAGTAGGAGTGATTTCCTGTGGTTTTCTATGGTGCATGTTGGTGGAATGAATTACTCAATGTGCTGCTATAACTCTCAAGCACATGATAGAGACTCAAGAGAGTCAAGCTCCACACCCACAATGCAATTGGCCTTGTAGATTTTTTTTTTTTTTTTTGAGTCTGCTGATGTCTGAGCATATTTTCAAAGACCTCAGCAGCTATAGAAAACAGAGATGGCTTTAACCTCTTGTTGAAAGCATTTTGTTTTTAGTGAATTGCAGATTGTTGTCAGTGTATTTGTAGTCATTCACTATTTTAATACAGACCGCATCAATGGAACGGGGGGGGGGGGGGGGGGGGGATCACTGGTGTTTTGGTCTTCCTCAAACAGTGTAGCTGGGTCATCAGAAAACTCCTGAAGGTGTCTGAGCTCTGTGCAGGGCAAGGAGAGGGGGACACAGGATGGCACCTTGCAGGACTGTGGTGATATTGATCCGATGTACAGTGCTACAGGCGCACGCAGTATTGTCTGCTGGGCAGCTAGTTAACTATCCAAGTCACTAGTGACACAGCCACTTTAACTGCTTTCAGTTTATTAACCAGGACAGCTGGTCTGATGGTGCTGAAGCGAATGTTGTCCTCAGCTCCAAGGGTGTCCATCTGTGGCTTGACCATGAGATGGAGTTGGTTGTATTTCTCCAGGGTCTTCATGATGTGTGATGTCAGTGTCATGAGTCTGCAGCCCTTAGGGCCACAGTGGGGCAAGATGTCTTTGACACAGGCAACAAATGGAACAAAAGTTTCAGTTGATGCTGAGGTCATAGGTGCATACATATTAAAAAAAGAAAAAAGTTTCACATCAGCACATCCTTTGCAGCTATAAGAGCTTCAACTTATCTGGGAAGGCTTTCCACACGGTTTAGAAAACTGCACATTTTTGAGGTCAGACACCGATGTTGGACCAAAGGCCTGGCTCACAGTCTCCACTCTAATTCATCCCAGAGGTGTACTATTGAGTTGAGGTCAGGACTCTGTGCAGGCCAGTCAGGTACTTCCACACCAAACTTGCTCATCCATGTCTTTATGGACGTTGCTTTGTGCACTGGTGCAGTCATGCTGGAACAGGAAGGGGCCATCCCCAAACTGTTCCTACAAAGTTGGGAGTATGACCCCGCTCTGTAATTTTACACGGCCAATCACTTCATGGTTGAATTGCTGTCATTCCCAATCACTTCCACTTTGGTTCAACATTTGACGGTGGAATATTTAATAGCAATAAAATTAAACAACTGATGGGTGAGTGAATACTTTTGCCAAGAGGATTTATAAGACATTTCGCTGTATGAAAAGGTCTTATTTTTTTCATATTTACTCATCCTGTTACATTATAATTAAAGAATACCTCTTGGAGGTATTCTATTACAGAAATGTGCGAATAAATTGTGTGTGTGTGTGTGTGTGTGTGTGTGTGTATATCTAGCATGGATAAAAAGTTTGCTCCATATTCCTGTTTAATAAATTGAAACTTCTTGCACCAGCCTTATTTTCTACCGGTGACTCCACACACCCCTAAGACAACACAAAACAAATGTTTTCTCCTCCCTATTTTCAGAGCCGTGGAATTACGAAACATGCCATGACACTGACATATGCTGCTGCTTTTCTGTTGGCTGGAAAATGGGGCCGTTATTTTTTTCTCCCATCGATCAAAGCATTATTGGTTGGAATTCACAAATCCGTCCTCTGGAAAAATAAAGAGTTAATATGTCACTGAAGAAGAGACACAATGCTTTCAAAGACTTACTTTTCTAGGACAGTGCATGTGCGTGTTTGTGTGTTTTTGTGTGTTCGTGTGCGTCGCTGGAATATTGCCACTAATTACTTCCACTAAATCCAGTCCTTATGGCATTTGAATGAAAAGTGTGAAAGCTTGTGTAGTAATCTTCTGTGCCTGACTCCGTTATATTGATAGCATTCTGTGTTAAGTGTTGATTGTGTTGCAGTTGTGCTGACGAGGAAAGTTATGAGAATCCAAACACATGTAGACAGATTCGGTTAGCCTATACGTGTGAAACTAAACTGCATTTGAAGAATGAAAAGAAACAAAAAACACAGCAAAGCTTTATTGGAAACTTCCACTGTACTTGCATTAATCAGTCTCTGCATATCCCAAACCCTGCACTCAGGTGAATGTCAAAAATTTAATCACCACTAAGAATGAGTGTGTTGGTTTGTCTGTGGGCCTTGCGCCAGACTAATGACTCATGAAGGCTGTTTACCTGCTTTTTTTCAGAATGCACTCTAGGAGAAATCCAGTAGGGATGCAACGATACCAATTTTTACAAACTGATACGATAACGATACTTGGATCTGAGTACTTGCCAATACAGAGTACAAAAACCGATACTTCTACCACACACACACACACACAAATGCAATGAATTGGAAGACAGGTTTTATTATATTCCTTGCCGATAAAAAATAAAATCTTAATAAAAATGACCACAAAAAAATTTAAAGTGAAAAATAAGCACTTCTGTTAAATTATTGCAGTGTCCACACTGTAATTTAACAAAATACCACTGAACTATTGGCACTGTCTCGAGCTTTCAGAATAATAAATAAACACTTCTGTTTGGAATAAAATAAATACAAATTAGGTTTGAGAATAAAATAAACTTTTAAATTATTGCAGAGTGTCCATATTGTAAACAAACAAACAAAATAATGAAAGTATTTGGCATTGACGAACGAACTCCTCATCTGCCCGTGGATCATCAGTCCACTGTGCCGTTAAACCAAGGACTGACATCGCACACACACTGCTTGTCTTTACCTCTTCAGAAAGTTTTGGCACCATTATCTCCCTGATGTCTGGGCGGTTGGGAATTTCATATCGCGGGTCAAGTATGCTGAGAAGACGGTGCAATCCTATGTTTTCCACGGCCGGCAGTGGCTGGTCACCCAGAGCGATAAAATGAGTCAGAGCCTCTGTTATTTAAACTGCCAGTGGATTTTCTCTTGACATTTTTCATCGCTTTTCCAAAACCTGAGTTAAATTTGGCTGTTCCGGTCCACACTGCTGACATTTTGTTTAGTCTAGCTACAGCAGCCTCCAGTTTCTCTTTTTTATCTGGAGCCGTCAGTCTCACTCGCCTAACCCTGTGCCTGTTTAGCGCGGGATGTCCCCCTAGGGGCCAATCTAAAAAACTACAACAGAAATGACATGCCACCCTCTGATTAATGAAATAAGTTCGTATCGGTTCATGGTATCGGTTAACTTTTACGAGTATGAGTACACACACATTTTACAGTATCGGCCCCGATACCTGATACCAGTATCGGTATCGGTGCATCCCTAATATCCAGTAAAACTAATTAAAAACAGATAGATAGGTGTAAAATATAGAAACCCTTATGAAGACCCAGTTTTTCAAAAACAGAATCGACTAACCTGACTTGACAATTTTGCCTGTAAAAAGAAAGGCATATTTTGGCTTTTACCTTTATTTTGATAGCAAGATGCCATTAAAAATTCATCATTCGAAGTCGATAATAAGTTTATTTTAGGGTTAAATTATTAATTCATACATTCATATCTGCTTGCTTTTGTTAGGTTTATAAAAGGACTATACCAGAGGATCTCAAATGATTGTAATATTGTGAAAAAGTTTCCGTTTTGGAATTTAATATAACAAAGGTTAACTTTTGTATTCTGGTCATTTATATTTGATGTATTTTGTATTCATCCTGTTTGAAGTGAAATATTTCAAGTCTGTTTTTGTTTTAATTCTGATGATTATGACTTACAGCTCATGAAAATCAGCCATGTGCACATTTCAAACTACTAGAATTCCTAATGAAAAAATGATTTACAATACAGAAATATCCGACTTCTATAAAGTTTGTTCATTTGTACTCAGCACTTGGCTGGGCTCCTTTACAACAAATTACAGCATCACTGTGGGGGTAGCATGTAGATAATAAGCTTCTGGCACTGTTGATGCGTTATTGAAGCACAGGTTGCTCTAATGGTCTTGGATTTTTAGCTTGTCTGTATTTGTTGTTTCACATCTTCCTCTTGACAACAAGCCATGGATTCTCACTTGGATTAGCACCGTGGTGCTAAATCCTGCTGGTAAAGGAAATTTGCATCTCCATAAAGGTTGCCAGCAGAAGAAAGCACGAAGTGCTTTTCAACTTTGGATGTAATAAAACACAGTGGCCCAACCACCACCAACAACACCAGCACAGGCTGTGGCACCTAGAATCACAGACTGCGGGAACTTCACACTGGACTTCAAACACCTTGTATTCTGTGCCTTTCCAGTTACCCTTCAGAAATGCAAAATCTACCTTCATTTAAAAGGTGGACTCTGGACCACTGAGCAACAACCCGGTTCTTTTTTAGCCAAGGTGACATGCCTTTACCATTGTCTCTGGTTTAAGACAGGCTTGATTTGATGACTGTATTTACTTGGTATCAGATCGATATCAAAATTTGCAGTATTGTACAGCACTACTAGATACGGTCACTGGTGTAGGACGGACATCTTAGGCTGAGTTTAGCCTGTCAGTCCACTGTTTACCTAGCTGCCAATATGTGTGCACAGCTATTTACTGTCGAGGAGTATGTATAACTTTGTAAAAGGAGTCTGATAGTCATTGATGAGTCCGTGAAGCTCACTTCTGTCCAATGACAGTAATGCTGATGGGAGTTGTTGAGGATATCTTAAGTTTTTCTGTTTGAAAGCAGCACTGCTGTTTTTGCCACTGTTAGCTGCTGTTAATTTGCTAGCTGCTGTTAACATGTTAGCTGATGTTTGTCGATGTTAGTAAAACTTTCTCTCAAATAGATCTTACATTGTTGAACACTTGGGGAATAAACTCTCATTCATTGTGACAATGTAATAATAATAACTGTTTATCAAAAGTGTGATTTTTAGGACACTCCAGTCCTACATTCGCTGGTCTAATGTTAGCTTATAACGATTTGCTTGTTGTTTTGCTACCTTGTAATCTGTGGATAATTATGATAATATAGGGAAGTATTTTTATGTATGCTTTTGTGTGTTAGAGATTAGATGGAACAGCGATGCCTCTGGATTAAGGGCAACATGTTAGCTTCTGCAAACCTGCGCCAGCTCTTGTATATTCTTGATAGATTAATTCTAAGTTTATGAGAGTGCAATAATTTATTGGAAGATAAAATTATAAACTAATCAATGCATATTTACGAGTATAACATTCTTTTTTTCTGTTAAATAACCTTTAAAAAATTACTTGCTGTACTTTTAAACCAGTAGGCTCTAGAAAATAGATTGTCGCTCTTTGGTTTAACCAAAGTCCTTTATGTGAAGGTGGTGAGGTTACCTGAGAGACCATTATGGCAGATAGATTTGATGTTTTGTAAATGGGTGACCTCTGTATTCAGCCATTACTGTGTGGTGTCGGCAGGAGAGCTGAGCAGTAGAAGAACTGCACTCGGTACAAAGTTCAAACAAGTAATATTAGCTCAATTTCCTCGAAAAGTGAAAGCCATCTTATCTGCCAGCGTTCTTGTGACCCATCACCTTCAAAGCCTAAGAGTGCTGTGAGAGATCAATAAAAATTACAACATAGGAGAGAAATATAGGAGAACAGAGAGAGAGACTATACATTTCTTTTTAAATAAATCCACAAGGTTCAGTTTTTTCTCTTGAACACCTATAACTTTGAGACGAAGGAATCAGGAAATAGGTTAAAAATAGGAACCACCAATCTAATCCGAAGTTCGTTTTTCTGGTGTTTGGACCAGAGGAATCTGTATTTGTGTGTGTTGGCCACATGGCTCCATGGCCTTCCTGCCTTATTAGTGTATTATTCCATTCCCATCTGGAAGGTTTTTGCCAAGCTGCTGAACAACTGAAACTATCCAGGTGTGAGTGTGTGTTGCCATAGCAACAGGTGTGTGTGTGTGTGTGTGTGTGTGTGTTTTGGAGCAGAAGTGGAAAAGACTCATGCTCTGCTGTAATGTGAAGGGATCAGTTCTTGTATGAGGCCATTGTAATTAGCAATCAGTGACCTTCTAGAATGAGTGGATTTATTAGAAGGTCTCTGACAGTGTGAAGACACAGTCATCTGAGAGGGAAAAAAAAGAAGTACGCTTCATCAAAAATATCTCACATAATCTGTCAGCCAACCTGGAGACATATGCTGAATCAGAGCGAGAGAGAAAAGCACACACTCAGACTGTATTTTTTATTTTTTTGAGCTTCTGCCTCAAAGATGCACTGCTGGTCTATGTTTTTGATTCGTTATTCTGCTGAGCAACTTTTTTTTGTGTGTGTGTGGGGGGGGGGGGGGGGGGGGGGAACTGTAAATTCGCCCACGCAGTCATGCATAATCA
The DNA here is from genome assembly GCF_963576455.1 of Neolamprologus multifasciatus. Lineage (NCBI taxonomy): Eukaryota > Metazoa > Chordata > Actinopteri > Cichliformes > Cichlidae > Neolamprologus > Neolamprologus multifasciatus. Next base: position 20,891,105 of record NC_140446.1, on the reverse strand, counting down.
GGCACTAACCAGCAGAGATAGAAGGAATAAAAGAGAAGTAGCCAATCGCATTGCTCTGGAACCACAAACAGCCCACTTCTCATCTGCAAGTAGGACCGCCTTGCACTGATTAGTGGTTGTGCCTGGCAGTCACAGTCATTTCCCAATTGCCTTGACTCACTTTTCACACAACTGTGAAAATGTACAACAATCAAGTGTGCATGTTCCTAATGCTGGCCTCGCATTCGTCAAGCACATAAAGTGAAATGAAATTTAAAAAAGATGAAGTACTGTATCAGACAACCCAATGTTTTGACCATTGCATATCATTGAAACTTTAAAAATTAAATAAGAGACATCCCTACTAATGATTTTTGTCAGTGCACCCAATGCCAGAGTCCATTAGAAGCATTTTCTGTGTACTATTATGTCTGGATTTCTTTTTTTTTTTTTTAAATGCACAGCCTTATTATCACTGTTGTTATTATTAGCTTCAAAATAATTGGAGAAGGCCATCTCTGCTATCTGGAGCAGCATCATTATTCTTGTTGGGTGCACTCTTATCTCAGCGAGCCCCCTTCAGTAATTTACCAGTGACATTGCATAAGCCTGTGGCATTAGAAGCAGAGTAAATAAGATAAGATATAGTTACTTCTGCAAGATAAACATAGGTGTCTCACATCTGCCTGATAATATGTTTTAATGGTGAAATAGATTTGTATTGAAGGAAAAGATAATGGCCATATTGATTGCTTACTGTGCAGATATTACTGAATAATTGTTGCCTCTGTGGACTTTCTGGCTCCGTGTCATGTGCTAGTGCAGTGTTATTGATGCAGGCAGACACTATTGTTGTGAGTCAGACCTGTTTATAGGGACTATAAGAGCCCGAGTTACCAATTCACAATGGCGGCACTGAACGTAAACACTACTAACACGGTGTAAACCTTTAATCTGTACTGCCTCTGTACTGTTGTGTATTTGTGACTCATTAAAGAAGTCATAGACAGAGCAATGAGAAAAACCCAAAACAGGGATTGCTCCATTTTGACTCAGATACCTGAATGGCTCTACTGCGCTTAGACCTGAGACAAATCCTGTTTTTCCTCACTTTCTCTGGATCATGCTAACTCAGATGTGACATCCAAGTTATCCAAGATATTTGGAACATAGCACTAAAACCCCAGTCTGTCTTAATAGTCTTTGACTCAGTGTGAGTAGTAAGTTTGTGTAAGACACAAAACATTCACACCTACATCAAATATCGGAAACTCTCCATCTGCTTTTAGATCTTTAAAACTAACCTAATCTAAAATAAGTCCAGTGGCTTTCATCTACAGTGACCTGGATGACTGAGAACCCACACAGACATATAATGAGGCCCTTATATGAAATACCTCAAATTCAGCAGTGCCTTTTAATTGGGTCCCCTGTGATGCACCTCCCAAGTTTAAAGTACACCGGACGTATGGATGGCTAGGTAATGGCACACACACACACACACACACACACACACACACACACACACACACACACACGAGTGATGTGAAGTAATGCATGATGATAAATGACCACAGTGCAGTCAATGACATGAAATTCAGTAAATTATAAATACTCATTACAGTGAGGAGGATTTCTGCTGACTGCATCGCACGATGAAGGTGGTTAAAAGGCATTCCTAAAAGTTAATGTTCTCTCATGACCAGAGAATCTGATTACTTTTTTTTCAAAGTAACAAGTAATGTAAGGGATTACTATTGCAAAAAAGTAATTGGATTACTGTTACTTTCTCATAAGCACGCTGCGTTACTAAACCATCATGATTTTGTTTGTGAGAGTGTCTCATGACAATGACGTAAGCGTGTGTGACGTCCGTGGCACAACAGACGTGTGTAGATCAACAATGGATGATATGGAGTGTGGGAGAGAGTACAACCATGCAGCGTTTAAAGCGTGGACGTACTTACATTACTTTAAGTTTTATTCTGTAAAAAGTGACAAAAACATTAGCGTCCGCTGTGCACTCTGCGTGGGAAGAAAACTTCTTTCTACAGCAAAAAATGAAACTTCAAATCTGAGCAACCACTTACAAGCCACCCTGAGAGGAATGTGAGATTCACAGAGAAACCCCACCACTGAACCCCCCACATAGTCAAAGACTGTTGCATATAATTTAACTTTTGCTTGATGCAATGTGCTGTTTTGTGATGCAATTTTAAAACTAATAAAACATTTTTTGAAAAAGACTTTCCATTTGGTTCAATTTTATATGATCGATTATGCATAAAAAATCCGGTCGTTAAGTGATGACCTGACGAATCTTACTTCCGGGCCTAAAGTAGTCTGCGTTTAATATGGCTTTTGTGTTGTTAACATGTTTAATGTTTTGTATTTTCTTCTATTTAATCTCAAAAAGCTCCTATAACAGTCAGTGACTGTTAATAGTCACTGTTGACCTCCCTCGGCTTTTATTACCGCTTATCATTTATTTAAGCTCAGTTTTTAAAACTTTAGGATGTAACTACAGCCCAGCCCATGCAGCAGTACACGAATGACTAACCTCGTATTGTGGATGGATTATCTCAGTTGTTCTCCTGGCTGAAAGGTCTGTTGCTTTTTTCAGGTTGTGTGTCATGTTTTTGAAAAGTAATTAAGTAACTAATTACTTTTGAAAATAAGCAATCAGTAAAGTAATGGGATTACTTTTTTGGAGAAGTAATCAATAATTAGTAACTAATTACTTTTTTCAAGTAACTTGACCAACATTGCTTGTGACTGACTTAAACTGTGTGCAGTAATAGTGTATTGATTAGACCGGTGTCAAAGGGTCTGTTGTGATATGTGACCTGTTGTATGGAGTGAGAGTACCATATAAATGCTTTTGGTCCTGTATCTGTAAGGAGAGGAAATGCAGCAATTTAACCTTTTGAAGCACTGAAGTGATTAAGTACTTTTTCCAAGCTCACCTGTCTTAACGAGACATGTTTGCAAATACGGCAAATTAATTCAACTGTATGTGTAATAATATTCATTGAAACCCTGTGCAAGTATCTGGCTCTCCTGCCAGAAATTTACATGTGAACTGAAAAGGGGTAAAAAAAAAAAAATAGCCGCTGAAAAAGCATCTTCACAACAACAAACCTAGGAGACACACCTCACGTCCTCTGCACAATCCATACAAAGTCTGACATTCACTGTTGAAATATTTGCAGAATACCTGTAGCTCCTTTTGTTTTCTGTCAACAAGTCTCTGACACTCAGTGAGGCTGATCACATTGCAGTTAGGGTACTAACTGGCATTCACATTTCACTGGCTGCAGAGACGGGCACTTCATCTTCCACTAATGCCATCTGCGAGCTCTGGCACCGTGCCCGGAACAGGACGGACGAGCAGTTAGGGACCCCGAGTGTGTGTGTGTGTCTGTGTGTGTGTTTATCTCTGTGTGTTTTTGTGACATAGTGAATAAAAACGAGTTAATAGCTGATAAAATCCATAAGCAGATAAGTGAGTTGAGTCAACGAGGGTTGTTTGGGATTCGCTTATTTGAGCTCAGCCTGCACCAAACAGCAGCCTCTTCCCTGCAAATTTAAGCTTGTTGGGAAGAGATAGGAATGCATTCTAGACATATGCAGTAAATAAGTGCAAAAAAAGACGGGTTTTTAGGCTCTATGGAAAAATTGGATCTCCATTTTTTGGATAATCGAGAACAGAGTGGAATAAAATGCAGACCCAGTGGTCATGGTTTAATACTCACCCCCTCAACTCCTGTGTGTCATTTTTTTCTACCTGTCTCCTGTCGCTGGAATTTCTCCACCTGTCCACAAGTCCCCACTGATTGGTTTGCTGCTCTCACCTGTCACCTGACTTTGTGATGTGCCCACACAGCTGCTCCCCATTGCTAATTAGTGTCAGTTTATGTAATGAACTGTTGACACTCACTGTCTGTCAGGTCACGCTTCCCAGCTATCTCCTTAGTTCTCTCTTTGCTGACTTTAATCCTGCCTTTGCACCAAGATGTTAATGATTTGAATCCATTATTATTGTTCTGCTTTTTTTTTTTTATAACAAGCAGATTTAAGCGGGTTGGAGTTAAGGTGCTTGTTAAGAACACCGCTCATTAAGTGCAAAGAGTGAGGTCAGTCATGCTTAGCTCCATTGAAATATTTAACCTGGCTGTATGGGAATTCATTAAATCCAAAAAAAGATAAAAAATGAAATAAATAAAAAATCAGCTTTTGGCTTAGCTTAGTTCTTTTTCCGAGGCGTGTATATTTTCATGGATTTTTGATTGTTCCTCTGCCAAGAAGAGAATTTCATGAAACTTGGTGTAGTCTGGGAGCAAGGGGAGTAAAGCTCCTGTGATGTGCTGTATCTCTTGAATGTTTAAATAAACTGTTCCCTAAAACATGTGCTGTTAAAGCTTCAGAAGGCAGATATTCGGATGTTGTAGTCGTCCTCCGGCCTTGGAATCAGATGAATCTGAGAGCTCGTGTTTCATATGCACTGATGCCACCCTCCATGTTGAAAAAGATTTAATGAGGCTTGCCTGTTCCAGACAAATCGTAATTGTTTATGTAATGTGGGGCAGATTGAACACACCAATACTGATATTTTGTCATCACTCACAATTACAATTCAATTCAATTTTATTTATATAGCGCCAAATCACAACAAAAGTCGCCTCAAGGTGCTTCATAGATACAGAGAAAAGCCCAACAATCATATGACCCCCTATGAGCAAGCACTTTGGCGACAGTGGGAAGGAAAAACTCCCTTTTAACAGGAAGAAACCTCCGGCAGAACCAGGCTCAGGGAGGGGCGGCCATCTGCTGCGACCGGTTGGGGTGAGAGAAGGAAGACAGGATAAAAGACATGCTGTGGAAGAGAGACAGAGATTAATAACAGGTATGATTCAATACAGAGAGGTCTATTAACACATAGTGAGTGAGAAAGGTGACTGGAAAGGAAAAACTCAATGCATCATGGGTATCCCCCGGCAGCCTACATCTATTGCAGCATAACTAAGGGAGGATTCAGGGTCACCTGGTCCAGCCCTAACTATATGCTTTAGCAAAAAGGAAAGTTTTAAGCCTAATCTTAAAAGTAGAGATAGTGTCTGTCTCCCGAATCCAAACTGGAAGCTGGTTCCACAGAAGAGGGGCCTGAAAACTGAAGGCTCTCCCTCCCATTCTACTTTTAAATACTCTAGGAACAACAAGTAGGCCTGCAGAGCGGGAGCGAAGTGCTCTAATAGGGTAATATGGTACTACAAGGTCATTAAGATAAGATGGGGCCTGATTATTTAAGACCTTGTATGTGAGGAGCAGGATTTTGAATTCAATTCTGGATTTAACAGGAAGCCAATGAAGGGAAGCCAAAACAGGAGAAATATGCTCTCTCTTTCTAGTCCCTGTCAGTACTCTTGCTGCAGCATTTTGGATTAACTGAAGGCTTTTCAGTGAGTTTTTTGGACATCCTGATAATAATGAATTGCAGTAGTCCAGCCTGGAAGTAATAAATGCATGAACTAGTTTTTTCAGCGTCACTCTGAGACAGGATATTTCTAATTTTAGAGATGTTGCGCAAATGGAAGAACGCAGTCTTACATATTTGTTTAATATGTGCGTTGAAGGACATATCCTGGTCAAAAATGACTCCAAGGTTCCTCACAGTGTTACTGGAGGCCAAGGTAATGCCATCCAGAGTAAGAATCTGGTTAGATACCATATTTCTAAGCTTTTCAGCGCCGAGTACAATGACCTCAGTTTTATCTGAGTTAAGAAGCAGAAAGTTAGTGGCCATCCAAGTCTTTATGTCTTTAAGACATTCCTGCAGTTTAACTAATTGGTGTGTGTTATCTGGCTTCATGGACAGATAGAGCTGGGTGTCATCTGCATAGCAGTGAAAATGTATGCTATGTCTTCTAATGATGCTGCCTAGGGAAAGCATGTATAATGTAAACAGAATTGGTCCTAGCACTGAACCCTGTGGAACTCCATAATTAACCTCAGTGTGTGAAGAGGACTCTCCATTTACATGCACAAATTGGAGTCTATTAGATAGATATGATACAAACCACTGCAGTGCAATACCTGTAATACCTACAGCAACTACAGTAGAGGTTTTCTTGATCTGGTTTGCTGTAAGGATATCCAGTTTCATTCAGAGGCATTTTGTTTTGGACTTTTTGTGATCCTGTGTGCGGAGTGCTTGACTGGCTGCAGGCTACTCATAAATGCTTCAGCACTAGAAAGGGAATAGACGAAGTCCAAACAGAAACAAAGTGATCATGTTTCGCCTCGTTTTTTCCAGATGACGTAGTACTCTCTGTACAATAACGGAGTCCTCATGCAAATGATCCAAGTTACAAAAACTGGGAGGTGCACGAGATGCTGTAAAAACACCAAAGTGCAGAATAGTAGTGGTGTATTTTGTGGCGAGGACCCAGAAGTGAGCAGAAAAATAAAAGGCAGAAGGAAACTAAGACTAAACTAAGTAGAACCCAAACAGGGAAAACTGAATCCCAAACACTATGGATATAGAACATGAACACCTGTGATGTGAGACAAGAAAAACAGACAACCTGATAAAGGGGAACTGAGGGAATAAATATACACAAGGGTGATTGGGGAAAGTAGAAACACCTGGGAACACAGCTGGAATGAATAAACATAATGAGGTGGGGGAAGTGAAACTGAACAGGGACGTGAGGCTGTCAAAATAAAACAGGAAACACACTGAGACGCAAACTAGCTTGACACCGGGTCCGGGGGAGAAACAGACATGGCAATGAGAAAGACTGAGGAGACGCAGAGATGTGACAAAGACAAGAAGACACGAACCAGAAATCCAAATAAATTCAGACACATAAAAAGAACTAAACCAACTAATCTGTATAAATTTGAACTTCAAATGTCTTCATAATGCAACGGAAAGAATCATGAATACAAAATAAATTGAAAATTTTGAGTTGACCCAGAATTTTGGGTCTTTGGCCCAAAAATACACAAATCATTTATAGCAGTGCGCTCCGGCGTAAAAGTGAGCCAGAACGATCTGTGCTACACGTGTCTGTGTTGGTACTTCAGCACTTACCTCGCACTACGTTGAGAGGCGAGCATAAAACGTTTTTTAAGCGGCAGCTTATTTCAAATGGGACATTTCTATCAGCTCAACAAATATCAGCAAACGCACAAAGTATTTGTGTGCAGTTTGTTGCAAGCTAGGAGAGAAAGGAATGAGAGATAACTTCTTCGCAGAGATGGAAAAAGAGATGTACAAAAAAACAAGAAAGGAGCGAAAGAAGAGACGGTAGGTACCGCTGAGTGACATTTGATATCTGATACTGGCTCTGTATATGATGTGGAGTTATGTTTTTTCATATTGTGAAATGTGCTGCAAAACAAACTGAGATACGCTAACTCTGCTCTACTCTACTCTAAATCTACAGAGAGCAGTAAACTTCAGAGCAGCAGCAGGAACGGCACAGGTCAGCTGATTACAGTCTGCACAAAGCTCACTTTGACCATTATTTCAGAGAGCTGATAGACACTGTGCCAAATTGATTTGCATATGAAAAATTGGAAAATGTGTAATGGTCTTCACTCTCAGATCAAACGCACAAGAGCAACATGGGCAGAGCACAGGCTTCACGCACAGCCCTACTGTTTTCGACTATGAGTCTGTAGAGTGTCCTGATAGACAAAACGGAAACCAGCGGTGTCCACAGCACGGCCTTAATATAGTCGCACATCGTATGTCTGTGTAGACTCACAATCCAACAAAAACTGACAGTAAATTACCAACTTAGTGAGAAAGTGAAGACACAGAGAGCAACTGACTACTTCATGAGTAATATCTGAGTGAGAATGATAAAAGGTGTGCTTTTAAACTCCAGACACTCAGGAGGATTTGTTTGAATTCTTTGCTCCAAGATTCTTTGCTGTGATGGCAGTGATGAAAAGCAGGCAGACTGTGTTAAATAGCTCGAAGCACAGTTATCAAAATGAGCCGCTCCACAAAAATGCCATCTAACCCTGTTTGTTGTGACTCTTGTCATTTGTAATTTTTTCTCCTCCCCACCGCACCGCGAGCACAGACCTTTCATTTAAGTCATTTCATTTAATTTGAAGAAAAGCTAACTACAGGGCCTTCATTATCTTTGGATCTACCTGCACTTTCTACCCCTATACCAGCAAACCTCATTAAAACAGGCCAACAATGAAGTCACAGTCTGACTTCTTCACAGCGAGCCAGACCTGAGAAATATTTCTGTCAGACTCGATGTGGAATGTCATCGGTGTGTTTCATGTTATTATTGCTGTTTTTACGGTTTTCCCTGTTACTGTGGTGCACAAGTTGTTGTCACTGCTGTCATGGCAGGAAGTATTTTTTTAAACTCTAATTGGTAACTCGTGGGTGCTTCGGTCCTCTCACCTTTTTAACAAGAATCAAAACTCCTGACACTTCATACCTCGTTGCTTGGTTTGTTTGCTTCATTTTGCCTCCCAACTGAATTCAGTAGAAGTACTTGAAGACAGATGCTTAGAGACTACAGTAGCACCTTTCTCCAAGTTAATACTTCTTCCTTAAACTGTTGCTTAACTTGGAATAATAAATAATTTAACCATATCCAATTTTGGTGGGTGTATTTATTTTGAATTGGCGTAGCAGGGCCACCTTAAAAAAACATTAAAAAAAACCCCCAACAACTCACCACTCACTCATACATAATATTCACATTTAAACTAAAATTAAATGTGAATATTATGTTTTTATGATTATGGTTTGGCACTCAACACACATGATTCAGCTTAATCATGCCGAGCACCTCTGTCATTTTACAGTTTGATTGCCATCCTGCAGGTTTTGGTTGTTCCTGAATGTAAGTAGGTAATGTGGGTTTGTGTTCAGTGTGAATTTCCTTGTATCTAGGTGGCAAAAGAGTTGCTTTTATACCAGTTTATCACAGTTAATCACTGTAATATCACAAACCATCTCCACCTGTAATTGCTGTCTTGATGCATCAAAGTCTCTTTGAAGACACCAACCACTGCGAGTGATCGCAAATCTGGTCTCTGTCTTCTATGTAACCATTTCAAAGACAAGATTGCAAATTTGTTGCAATAATTTTGGTTGCACCACCATCTCAAACTGCTGTTTCCCCTAGTGTCAGTGTAAGTTCTTTTTTGGGCAGGAAATCAAACTACGAGAAAATTGTCAAGGTTTACACATTGGCATCATGTCCTGATGTCAGACAGCAGTTTTAAAAAACTGCCTACAAAAAACACTCCAGTATCGTGCACAGTTAATGTCATATTATAATACAGGAGGGTCATGTTTGGTATGGTTGGAGATAATAGTGCCAAAGGCGACTGTAAAGAGGAGCTTGAGTTCATTGTAATGGGACCAACAATAGGTTCTCTGCAGAGTGAGGAGAGAGAGAGGATTTGCTGCAGTCCACGTGGAATCACATGGTGTTTATGGAAAGGAGCAGATCGGTTTATTTGATAGCGAGGAAGGCAAAGGCAAAGTAGGGGGTATGTCTGGTGGAGAGCGGGTTTTAAATGAGTGGTCGTGCAGGTAAGTCTTCCAGGTGATTTCTTCTCTTCAGCCATTACAGTTTTTCTCAGTTGCTTTGGTGCATTTCTCACAACAGAATTAAACTTTGCACAATAGTTAGTTCAACCTCCACAACATGTAGTCGTTTTGGCACAACCTTGTGGCAAATGCCTTTGGACATGAAGCAGTTGAGTAAGTACAAATATCTAAAGAATGGTCACTTTTGATTTGCTATTCATCACTATCTCCTTGCTTTTATCATGAATGTCACAATTATTTATACTTGTACTGGCTGAATAGTCATTGTCCTTACAACTAATAGTCTTCATTTCATTGCTTGTGTCAGTGCACTCAAAATTGTTGAACATCTTGTCAAACAATTTGTACACCCATTTTGAAAACCCTATTTTTAAGGAGTTTCCATGAAAATCTCCATAAAAAAGAGGTCCACTTTTGACTCCGCAGCAAGAGGAAAGAATTTGTGCAATGGTGGCTGCAAACAACGCTTTGAGACTGAGAGAAATACAAAGAACTGTCGTAGAAGATGACACCATCTTCGGAAATATTCAGTCAATATCAATTTCCACCATAGACAGAGTCCTCAGACGGAATGAAATGTCCATGAAGCAATTGTACAAAGTACCATTTGAACGGAACAGTGATCGAGTGAAGGAGCTCTGTCACCAGTATGTACAGGTAAAACATGTTTGCATATGTACCTCTGTTTACTGTAAAAGTTTAGGCCATGTACTGCACTTACATTTATGAATGTTACTGTAATCCTATTTACAATTCAAACTGTACAATCTGTTGTGCCAAATGCACCATTACAGACTTTTTTATTCTCATCCTTTGTATAGCGTATCCTGGAATTGGAGGCCAGGGAACCCCTGCACACGTTTGTATATCTTGACGAAGCGGGATTCAATCTCGCAAAAGGCAGACGTCATGGACAAAATCACATTGGAGAAAGAGCCACCATTGATGTCCCAGGCCAACGGGGAGGAAATATTAGAGTGTGTGCAGCAATCTCAGAAAATGGCGTTCACACCCATATTCCTCGTATTGGTGTATACAATACACAACACCTGTTGGCTTTTCTGGAGGGTTCAATTGAATATTATCAAGAGTGCATATGAAGTGTCTTGATTTTCCTTTACAATTTATGGTTTTCAACATGCCATGCATGCTGTCCAGACTTGACATGTCATTGGGAAGCACCTACAAAGAAATCCGTCACAATGAGAACATGTTCAAACCATTTGATTTTGTGACCAAAGGTGCTGGTGTTATGACTTGTAATTGTGACAGCCCTGACACTTTGATTGATATAAGTACTTGCTTTTGATGAATATATTATCTGTTTTGATTAAGGGACTTGCTTTTGAAGCATTGACTACTTATTATTATTGAACAACTGACTTTTCTTTTTGATGAAGTGACTCACTTTTGCAAGTTATCCACCATGTTTTGCAGTTTGCACTAATTGTTTTGAGAAAAGCCTTAGTAGTGGTGCAAAGTTTAATTCTGTTGTGAGAAATGCACCAAAGCAACTGAGAAAAACTGTAACCTTTGAGGCAGTGCAGATCACCTGGGAGCAGCGAACAGGTGACGGAACGGAATCCAAGCACACAGAGGTAAAAACTGGAAGGCAGATGGACAAAGAAGGTAAGTAGCAAAGAAGCAGGGATATTGGTTACTAGCTCAATGAGCCCTGTTACTGCTACAGAAGTCAAGATGATCTGACGGCTACCCGTTTTGATTCACAGGAGGTGCAAAAAGAACAGGAGCACAAGGAATCCAGTCGTCCACCTGCAATTTAGATTCACTGAAAGAAACCAAAAACAAAGAGTAACCCAACTTACCCCGGCCCTGACAAGCATCACAGAATTCATGAAAGAATAAATAATCATTCTCTGCACAGACACATTATAAACAATGATAAACCACATTTACTTTATATTTGCTGGCCCAAATTGGGACTTAGTTAATAAAAATTTGAGAACCCAATCTTTTCATCAGTCCTTCAGTGTGTATTTGTAAACCTAACTGAGATGCTGAAATTACTTCCTATATAACACTTTCCCCTACGCCTTATTTTTGCATATTATGGGGAGAAGCTGAAGCAGAAACCAGCTATGCACACATACTGCACCACACGATTAAGGCTCCTGGCATACGCTGAAGAACTACACAACCAGCAGAATGCAAATTAGCACGCTTTGATCATATAGCGCTACATTCCTTGTCTCACCTTTGCATTAATATATAATATGTGTTTTCATTTGTGCAAATGTTTTCCTGTATTCAAACAGCTGAAAAGCAAAAACAATGTGAAGGAATAAACCATATATTCCTGTAGCGCATTGGTAGTAGGAGGTCTGAGGTGTTTACACTGTGTGAGTGTGTGTGTGAGAGTGTGTGTGTTACACGATTGCATGATTATTTGTGCTTTCATTGTCTTCCCAGTAAGCCTCGGTGGAACTGTGTGAGCGTCTCAAAAGCTGGGATGGCCTGCGGATCAGTTTCATGGCCTGCAGAGAAGATGGGCCTCAAGCAGCCTCTGCACGTGCGTGAGCGTTTGAGAGGGGCGATGAGAGGCGCTTTCAGTTTGTGCTCTCCACAGCAGGGTCATTTTGGCAAAAGAAAGCTTGTTTTTGAGGAAATGAAGATGAAAAAACATACGGTAGCCCAATCAAACACATGGGTTACCCGCTGTGTCGACCCCTTGGGAAGAAGGGAGCGGCTGAAAGTAGCTTTAAGTCTGATTTGTGCGGATAATAATTATGTATTTACTTAAGTAAGTCAACACACAAGAGCGAGAGCAGGAAGAGGCTGTTAGAATGGGATATTAGCTGAGAGGTAATACAAACTTTTCTCTTTATAAAAGCCAGCATCCAGCCACAGCGGTATCGATTTGAAACAGCGATCCTTCTTTTGTAGTTGAGCCCAAACAGACAGCAGGAAAGACTCTGCTGAGCTAATAGCCTTCACTCACCAGTCTACCTGCAAGCACGACATGTGTAATAAGAATACAGAGATAAAGTGTGTGTTCATTTAAGTTTCTATTGTGATTGAGTGCAGGTGTGTGTGTTAGAGAAACGTCTCTGTAGGAGTGTGGTGGACTGCCAGTCTGGTGTTGCGCGGGTGCATGTTTGTGATAGAGCACGCATGAGTGCACTCGTGCAAATTTGTGTGTTTGCATACGAGGAGTTTAAGCAGTGTGATACCTCCCGGGCGCCGCTCGTTCACCTATCCCCTAATCTCTGCCGACTTCCAAGTGAGATAACAGAGCTTACTCACATTTGAATATTCCGACTTCTTACCTTGAATGTCAATTATAGAGCCGAGGCAGCTTTTCCTCTGCTTTCCCGCTGTGCTTCTGTCACTCCAGTGGCCTGATTGTTTTGTGAGGGGGAAAAAGGACACGTTTCGTGTGGACAAAGCGATGGATGTTTGAATTTGTACCAGCAGATTTATAAAAGGGGCCGACAAGCAGAGGTCCTCTATTCTGCCAAATCACTGATTGTCTTCAGTCCATCAGTAAAGATGAGATGCAGAAGTTGCTGTTTGGATAACGCACACCTTTCCTTTCGGATCTTTTCAATCTCTGTGCAATTTCAGGGGGTTTGATTTGATTCAATTTGCCTCTAATCGCTCCCTCATGCACATTATAATGCGAGGCTCTGCATACGAAGTGCAGAATTGGGGCGATTTCCAGTTACCTTTGAGTGACGAGCAGCCTCAAAGAGGGAGGGTTGCATAAATCTGCATACATAACTCAAATGTATCTGGAAGCGTAGCGGAATAAAGTCATTCATCCTCTCCCTATCAAGTCTTTCTGTCGACTGAGGACTGTTTTGGCCTTGCAACAATGTAAAATTATTACATTCTTCATCATATTTATTATGGTGCAGATGAAGCTGCAATGGAGCCACTTAAAAGACTGTTTTTTTTTCATTTATTAATTTCTTTTGTGCCTCACACCCATTCACACACGCATGCTGAATTGAGAAATGCTGAGAAGAAGCGCTGTTATTTTTTCCCCTGCTAGATTTATGCAATCTATTCAAACACAGTGGGAATTAGTGAAACCCTGGAGCAACACAGTTCAAAAGTTATCAAAATTACTCCAATAAAATGTTTTGAAGTCGCAGCAAAAAGAAATGTAAAAAATCTTGGACTCAATTCTCCGCTGTGAGGAAAACGGAGAGACAAAGAGAGCAAGAGGAGATGGAAAGGAGGAAGAAGCGGCATGCAATAGTGAGAAAAGGCAGCCATAGCAGAGAGGTGCTAAACGTGCCTCCAGGTAAAGGAACCATTGACTCATTGTGTCCTATCTGAGCTTCCGTCTCAAAGCAGCGCTGCTGCATCCATCTGACTCAAAAGAATCTGCTGAGTAACTTTGTTTGGGATGAGGTTACAGCAAACTGTAAATTCTCCCACGCAGTCGAGAATCATCCTGCCCAAACAAGGCAGAGATGGAGGAACAATAAAGCGTGAGCTCATGCCTTCTTCCCTCAGACAACAGCTCATCATGCTTCACCTTTTCTTTCACCTCCTTCCTGTTATTTTTACATTCCCTCTTCTGCCCAGTGACTCCCTTTCCTCCCTTCTTTCTCTCTCTTCCCTCCCTGACTCTCCCCCCCCACACACACTTTTTTTTTGCCAACCATCTATCCTTCCCTTCTTCCCCACCTATCCACAGTTGTTGCCTTGGTAACAATACAAAGAGATTTTCTTCACAGCTCTGTCACCGTGGCAACGCTTGGCTTTCCTCCAGGCTGTTGTTGGAAGTGCACCTCTTTCCGGTCCACTCCAGGCGGCTCGTACTGACCACGGTCAGAAAGAGGCTATCCATCGGTTGGAAATCGCTTAAATGTTGATGCAGCTTATCAGGGCCAACTCGGAGCTTTTGTGGTTGTTAAGCTGCAGTGTTTTGCTTTGCTACAGCACTTAAAGCCTTAAATGTAACATTAACTGGGCTGCAATGATTAAAGAAAACCTTTATCATCTTTGAATATTTCCGAGGTTTGTTCCATCAAACCAAAACGGTAGAATACAAATGTTCTTAGAAACTGCAGGAACTTAAAGGAATAACAAAAGCACCGTGACAAGTTATTAATCCCTTAATATCTAGTGCATCATATTTGATACACCAGTTTATGTGAGTTTTTGAGACTTCATCCTTGTGCTGATGTAGAAATCTTAAAGTCTGCCCTGAAGAACCTAAAAAAATGGCACAATACATTTTTAAGCAAGAAATGTGGAAACAAATGTAGCAAATATGATACAAATTAAAACTCAAAACTAAAATTGAATTATTAAGTAATTATAAAAAAATTCAAATTTGAAAAAAATGTTAAAAAGGTTCAATAGACACAAATTTTATAGTTCAGACTTTAAAGGGTTAAGGGTTAACTTTAACGTTTTATTTTACATTTTTGATACATATGAGGTATCACGGCTGACAAAAATCAAAACCATGCTTTCTTTAAGCACGGCCAATCCACACTTTGTGTTGCATTTTAATTATTTGTATTTATTTAAAGGCTTCTTGAAAGCCCTGTTTTGACAGGTGGCCTGTCTGTGATCTAACCATGAACCTCAAACACCAGCTTCATTGCCTTCTTCATTTCAGAAACTGATGTTTGACCTAACTGACCTAGCTTTAATATCATTTCATGTCCTGTAATAAATGCTGGCTCTCCAGCTAAGACCTTCAGTAAGAGCAGTTTTTGGTAGAGGACTGAAAATAGCAAATGGGGTGATGAGCATGACTAGACAGATGCTACTCTTCTTTCTTTTTAACAGTCTTGGATTGTACATAATGAATTCAGGCTCAGGTTGTAACAAATTGAGAGAAAACATTCGGCACATGCGACCTAAACTGTGGTGTGTCATGAGACTCCATGCGGAGTAGAAACGTAATCTTTGCTCACCAGACTCTCTGCTCCACAGATTTTGCTTCGTTAAGTCTGTCGTCTTCTCCAAAATGAAATTTAACCTTCACAGCTTTATTAAATTCATCAGATAACAGCTTCCACTAAGAGATTTTGGTCCATATTGACATGATAGTATCACACAGTTGCTGCAGAATTGCTTGGTTGCGACTTTCACATTCCACCAAATCCCAAAGGTGCTTTGTTGGATTGAGATCTGCTGACTGTGAAGGCCATGTGAGTACAGTGAACTCACTGTAATGTTCAAGACACCAGTTTGTGACATCATGCATAGCGCTGAAAGCAGCCATCAGAAGATAAAGGGATGGACATGGTCGGAAACTATACTCATATATAAGCTGTGGTGTTTAAATGATCCTTAACTGGTAACAAGGGACCAAAGTGTGACAAGATAATATCCCCACACCATTACACATCGCTGATACAAGACAGAGCCATGCATTTGCATTGTGTCAAATTCTGATTCTATCTTACAAATGCTGCAGCTGAAATTAAGACTCATTACACTGGACAATGGTTTTTCAATCCTCTGTTGTCCATTTCTGGTTAATCTGTGCAAACTGTATCCTCAGTTTTCTGTTCTGGGCTGACAGAAGAAGCACACAGTGTGCTCTTCTGCTGTTGTAGCCCATCAGCTTCAATGTTCAATGCTCAGTGATGGTCTTCTGCATACCTTGTAAATAACAAGTAGTTTTTTAATTACTGTTTCCTTCCTACCAGCTTAAAGCAGTCTGGGCTTTTTCCTCTCACCCCTAGTATTGATGAGGCACTGGGCATTTCCTCTTTTTCAGCCCATTCTCTGTAAACCCTAGAGATGGTTGCATGGGAAAATCCAAGTAGATCAGCTTGGACCATCAGCTTACAGATGTACTCAGACAGGCCAAATTGTCTTGACCGTGTGTTCACGCCTAAAAGCCTTCTCCTACATGACTGTCAGATTACATAATTGGATTAACGGACAGATATACACCTAACAAAACTTAGTGTATATTACATGGTAAGAGATATAAGTTAGTATGTTGAGTGTGGGAAAAAAACAGGCATGTGCAACAATCTGAGTGACCCACTGACCTGGCCGTGACTAGTTTGCACCATTTTAGTAATGGTTATAGAGTCCCCCAGTCAGAATTGGTGAGCACCTACTGTACTGCAAGAACAGACAAATTACTGATCAGTGACAGGGGGTCAGTAGTTATTTGGGCCATGTGCTGGAACTAGTCTGATCTGGGATGCTTACAGAACTTACAGTTGCTACTAGTGTGTCGATGCCAGATAATACAAGGGAAGTTCTTACAGAGCTCATGCCTTAGTATGTTAAAGCAGTTTTAGCAACATGGTAACCTGCTTGGCTGAGACATGCAGCCAATAGTTTAAAAAAAGTTACACAAACTAAAATACTTTTTTACTCAAACAAAAAAAGTTTGACCTATATCTAGGGGACACTACTTGTGATAGTATTTAACATTAATAGTGAGGCTGAAATTGTTTGGTCTGATGGCTGACTCTCAAAGAACTTGTTTGACTTTTGGATAAAAATCCACCACGATGGTGTTGAGGAGAGACAAGTGGCTCCATGTCACCTTCCTCCTCATGGGCCCATAATTGCTTGCTAAACTCCTGCTGGTGGAACACAGATATTGCTGCAAATGCTAATGCTGCACAGCTGGTGCTGAAACTGAGCGCCGCTTGCGAGGCGCAGCAGCCAGTTGGCAACTGAGAGGCTTATTACAACACTAACAGGAGACTTGACATTTAGGATGTATTGTGCCAATGAGTAAAATGCACTTTAGAGATGTCATGCTAATGGGATTGTGTTTTGGCAGCCTTGCAGGCAATGGGACTTTATACATTTACCAGGACAAAATCTGGCATCAGTGCAATGGCAGCTGATCACGTTTATGAGTGTCAGTGTACAATTGTTTCAAGTCTTTTGTCTGAGTGTCAATGGATTTTTTTCCCCCGTTGTCTTTGCTTCATATCAGGACTATTGAAAGGATGTCTCTCGGTATCATCTTGACAGATTAGTTCTTATCCTCGCTGTTATTGTGACAGGCTGGGTACAATGATGAAAAATGTGAAAGATTTTACACAGCCCAGTTCACTTATCACAAGTACTACTCGCATATGTAATGTGCTTTATTCCTAAGTTAGAAAACAACATCCTCTTTAAATAAGCTCAAATTATAGAAATGATTTAAATACCTGATGTATAAGGCCTCAAATGTTAGCCTACTTAAAGTTTCACAGTTTTTCTAGACTTTGTTTTGTCTAAGACTCGTCTTTGTGCTGGGTACAGCAATAGCGAGATGGGTCTTTCACTCACAATTCATGTTCAATTCAAGTTTTGAATGTGCAGGGTTAAATTTGTTAAGGAACATATTTTCCCCAAACATTTACTCTATCCATTACCTAACACCTAAAGACAATTCACCAGCTTGTTCACCAGTTTACCTGAGTATTTTGACAGTTATTTCAATATTGATAGAAAAATCCCGTGTCCATAAATACAGCTGTGGTCAAAAATGTGCATACACTCATGATGGAGATAAATGTCTTTGTAATTTTGGGCTTTTAAAAATTTCTGTGAGTTGTTCTTTTTCCAGAGTGGATCATCATATAACATACATTTTTAATGACTTTAAAAACAAAGAACTGGGTGCAGAACTTTGCATTTACTTTGGATTTTCTCTAACCCACACAGGCTCAAAAGTATACACACACACACCCATTAATATTTGGTTAAATGGCCCTCAGCTTGTTGCAGCGCAACCAGACTCTTTTGTTAGCCATCGGCAAGTTTCTGACATGATTCTGGCTGGATATTTGACTACTCTTCCCTCTGCAAACTTTTAAGCCTCTGATTTCACAGCTCAAGGTCTGCATGCCTCATCATACAGAATTTGTTGACATTCAATTCAATTCAGTATTATTTATATAGCACCGCAACAACAGTCACCTCCAGGTGCTGTTGGAGCACCTGGAGGGTGCACCTGATAATACAGAAGCACCTGACTTCTGTATTATCACAGCATCTGTAAGGTAAAGATGCTGTGATAATACAGAGGAAATGCCAAAACGCAGACAATCCCCTGTGAGCAAGCACATAGGGACAGTAGAAAGGAAAAATTCCCTTTTAACAGGAAGAAACATCCTGCACGACCAGGCTCAGGGAGTGGCAGCCCTCTCCAATGATCGATTGGGGGTGAGGGGATGGAGATGGGGAAAAAGGCAAACTTGGAAGAGATCAACATATATATATATATTTGTTGACTGTGTGGATTAGAGAAAACTCAAAATAAATTCAAACTTCTGCACCTAATTCTTGTTTTTCACCAGCTGGGACCACATGCTCAGTTACGATGAGCAATGATGGATGAGGGACCGTGTACTGGTGCTGCGGTTTGGGGAAGGCCTTGAAGGGGACTGGCAGCAGCTCCCCATGTACTAACGAGAATTGAATGAAAGGAAGAAGAGAAGAAAGAAGGAAAAGGGGAGGGAGAAGGGTGGGGCATGAAAATGAGAACAGCAGGTATTGGTGAAGGGACCATATATATCCTGAGGCCAGAAGAGGCGTGAATGAAGTGTGGTCCCACTCCTGAAATTCAGATAATATTTCCACTTAAAGACTTTTGTTGTGCAATCATTCCAACTTGGAAAAAGAACAGTTCAAAGAAACAATTTAAAGTCCCAAATTACAGTGACATTCATGCCCATGAAGAATGGATGTAAACATCTGTGGTATTATGACAGATAACATGACGGTTTAGCTGCTGTACCATTGAAAGAAAAAAAATCGCATGCCATACCTTTAGGAATAGTGCCAGCAGTGTCGGTCAGATAAGGGTTAGGGTCTCTTTTAATTACAAATAGGTGTAGCTGCTCCCTCGTGCAGAAGGAGCTCCTACTTCTGGATTTCCTCTTTGGGGCCTGAATGCTTGCAGGATTGTAAAGTTGCCCTGTAGGAGACTTTTAGTGACTTTGAATGACTTCTCAGCTTGAAGTGTTTTCGCACAACTATAAACATTTTTCTCCTCTTTTCCTTATAAATGTATTCTCTTTTCTGTTAGTTATTGTGATCAAGATGTTTTTGAAGGTGGAAGGCATTACACGCATGCCGTTATTAAAATAATTAAAATAAAAAAAATGACTAGTAAAATGACATCACAACACAATTTCTAACAACTCTGTCCGTCAAAATGAAAAACGAGATGTCTCCAGCAACCTCTGAGAAAAAGCCTAAAACGGAAAGGTCCAAGTGACCTCACCTTTCTATGTCACAGCCTCCAGCCTCCTAATGTGACCGTTGTACGTCTGTAAAAGAGATGCCAAGGAGGCCACCGCAAAATACACCTGCTGAGTGGCACTCACACATTAGACAAATTGGCATTATGAAAAAGCACTCATTTACAATTATAATTTTTTTGTTATTTTTTTTTAACTAAAAATAATGTATTATGATTATTAGTCTGACTATACTAATCCGGCATAAAAAAGCATAACACTGATAAATGCATTAAGGGGAAAAAGTGCAAAAACACTGCATATTTTAAAAATTACCCTTTAATTTTTTTCTCCTCTACATTGTGCAAATGTCCTGTAATCACTTCTGCTGTGTGCTAATATTTTTTTATCTTCAGCTTTTTCTTTCTTTCTTTCTTTAAAAACAGCCATTAGAACTAATCTTAGCAAATGTAATGCATCCTATTAAGTTCTTGGCTTCCATTAGTGCTGCAGAGCAGTGTTTTAAATTCCTAAGTGATTGATCAGTGACTAGACTGTTTCATTCAAAGCTTTTATGAAGTGTCATCTTATTACAGTAAAACTTACCATAGAGGATGAAACACAGCTTTCTTCTGCTACCAGGTAGTTTTTTGTTTTGTTGTTTTTTCTTTACCAGGTATGTTCAGTGCAGTCGCCTCAAGGTTCTTTATACTATAGGGTGAACTGTAGGTGATCCTACAGTATTCTGGAGAAAACAACAGTAGGAAGGAAAAACACCTGTTTAACAGGAAGTAACCTCAGGCAGAAGCAGAGTTGGGGGGGCGGCAGCAAATGAGCGCATAGGGAGACATGTAACAGTGTAAGTAAGAGAGAACATGAAAATATAATGAGGTGCTGCAGTGGTTTATACATGTTAGGAGTGAAGAGGTGAGACGGAGTGCACAATGTATCACAGGAAGTCCAACAACAGTCTGTGCTTGTAGGAGCATAACTAAGAGATGGTTCATGGTAACCTCCAACTACCTTTATCAAAAAGGAACGTTTTACACTTAATCTTTAAAATAGAGATGCATTCCTGGGTAGCAATAACATTCCATCATGCCCAAATCCATACACTTCTCTGTTCTCAGGGGCAACTCATGTTATTGGTGCCTGATCATTTAAACTGATCCCCCTAAAACTAGCAATCAATGGATTAGCCATTTAGCTAACACCACCTCACCTCTCCTACACCAGAATTAATTAAGCTCATTATACATAAACCTAGCTGTACTTTCATCCTGGTGGCACTTTCAGGGCTTGTTCACAAAATGCATGTAAAACATTGCTGAGGTTGAACCATGGCAGGAAGTTCAGTCTTTTTGTGTGTGTTTGTTTAAATATTCATAGTTTGCAAACAGATGGGAAATTGACAGGCCTGTGCTGCAGTTCTGTGAAGTGCCCAGTATGTTCCAGTGATGTTTTTACTCTCCAGTTCTCTGTGCCAGCCCCGTGACTAAAAACTATGAATAATATTGCATAAAAAGTAGCCTGTGTGTGTGTGTGTTTGTGTCTGTTTAAAAAAAATGATATATATAATACATGCACACAGTCACAGCTATGACTATCAGACAGGTGTGCTCTTCCTGTGATCTTTTATATTTAAGCTTCAGGCTTTTATATTTTTTCAGCATGTGGATGCACTCTGTGTTTAACTGCATGTATGTATATCAAACCAAATAAACACTTTTTGATTTATTTGACAGTTAAATTCTATAACATTGTATATAAGGGTAATGACTCATGTCTCTTGGTATAAAAGACAATGGCACTAACATTTTGCATTAACTGTTCAAGAATTACAGACATTTTTATACACAACCCCCCACATTTTAGAGGCTCCAAATTAATTGGACAAATCCTTTTGCTGTTAATAACTGCCTGAAGTCTAGAACTCATGGACATCACTAAATACTGATGATCAGAGATGGGCACTTGTATTATCTGGCATCAGATTACTGCCCTGTTATCTGATTACTTTTTCAAGTAACGAGTAAAGTAAGGGATTACTATTGCAAAAACGGTAATTAGATTACCGTTACTTTCCCGTAGGAACGCTGCGTTACTGCGTTACTAAAACCGTGATTTTTTTGCGAGAATGTCTCATGACAGTGACGTAAGCGAGTGCAACGTTTGTGACAACACCTGTGTGCAGATCAACAACGGATAATATATCGAGTGCGGGAGAGAGTATGAGCGTGCAGCGTTTAAAGCGTGGAAGTACTGACCTTACTTTAAGTTTAATTCCATAAAAAGTGACAAAAACATTAGTGTCCATTGTGCGTGGGAAGAAAACTTCTTTTTACAGCGAAGAAAAACCCCTAAACTTCCGAGCAAGCACCGAGTGCGCTACCACGTAATGGGAAACTCACAGAGAAACTCGTGGATTCTTCCACTGACCGCTGCGGCACACCTGCACCAGAGCAAGCCTACGCCTACCCCGCTCCTGCTTTACAGGTGAAAATAGAGCAACAGGACCGCTAGTCTTTGATTTTATTTATTTTCTGCTGTGTTTTACTTGCATCTATTTGAAAGACTGAGTGTAAACACACACACACAAAAAAAAATTATGTGCTGGAATGTGCAGAAAATAGGTTTAAATGTTAAACAAATTTCTTCCAGTCAGAGAATGTTGCATATAATTAAATTTTTGATGTATAAAGTTAAAGTTAAAAAATTAAAACCAATAAAACAAGTTTTAAAAAGAAACTTTTACATTTGATTACATTTTGTATGATGGATTATACAGAAAAAGTAGAATTGGGCAGAAAGATCTATCGCTTTATTACCTATTCAGGTTGTAAATCGTGTTTTTTAAAAAGGAACTAAGTAACTAAGTAATTAATTACTTTTGAAAATAAGTAATCAGTAAAGTAACTGGATTACTTTTTTGGGGAAGTAATCAGAAATTAGTTATTGATTACTTTTTCAAGTAACTTCACCAACACTGCTGATGATCTGCCAGGCCTTTACTGCAGAATCTTCAGTTGTATGGAATCAGAATGATGCCACCTTGAAACGAAATCGAAAAAAATATTGAAACCGAAAAAAAATATTGTCATTGAAATAAATGTACTCAAAAATCTTGTATTGAAGCCGAAAAAAAAAAAATGATAGTGAAAAACAATTAATTGAAACTGTAATTCTTTTGTTTTCGCTTACATTTTTTTTTTTTTCGGTTTCAATCCATTTTTCGGTTTCAAACCATTTTTTTTCGGTTTCAAACCATTTTTCAGTTTCAATCTGCTGGCACTGTTTTGGCATCCGGGTGCGCGCTGGGAGGGGGGCGGGGATTCCGGCCCGCATATATTTGCATACATTATAGAGGCCACTAGTGCTGACCAAGCTGCCATCTTTCTCTCTTCCCGTCTTTCAATGGCTGCTTCAATTTCAGCTTGACCCTCCAAACCGCAAGTAAGTAATCATTTTTTGTCATCTTTCCTTGTTGTCCCACTGGACTGGACATTAGTTTAGTTTTTTTTTAGCTACATCTGGTGAAGTTGTGGTAAAGTGCTGGTATTAGCCTATTTGTCGTAGCAAGCTAGCCTGAAGCTAATATTTGCTAAATTTAGGTACACCCCTGTCTCTTTAGGAGTTGGAGGCCGGTGTTTTAGGAACGGCACAAGATCTCATCAACAGGCAGTGTTGGGCAGTAACGTAATACATGCACCGGCGTTACATATTTAAAATACAAAATATGAGTAAATGTATCCGTTACTGTTCAATAGGTGATATTGAGAACACAGTTAGTTTGTTGAAATAAATGGATTACATGGCGGTATTTTCCTTTTTCATATGTTAGGCTATGGTCTCTCTATTTTTGGTAATTCCACGCCGGTGGAAACCCAAACAGAACACACAATAAGAGCCTCTAAAAATTATTATACAAAAAGGATTTAATATGAAGGCAATAGCAGAGTGTTACAGGCATCGCCCTAAACAATGTAGCCTCATGGGCAGTGTAGTCGGTGCTGCAGGGAGAACGGACTGCCATACCCGTTATGTGTCTGTGAGCGAGGGAGGGAGAAAAAGGAAAAGTATGAGCTGTCATCGAGCAAAAACGGGAGCTGGAAGCATGTAAATATAATAATAACCACTGCAGCCAAGAAGAGTGCCTGACGAGCCCAGTTGTAAGTAAGCTGTTAAGACTAGACTGTACACTGTGTTCCTGTTTTCCTCCGAAACAATAAGCAGCCTTTCAACGCCTCTCTCTGGCTAGCAAAGTTGACCCAGACAACAAAGTAAAGCTAGTTTTCAGCTACGAGCCCGACACGACGTATTAGCCAGAGGTCCCTTTACTACGGTTAGGAGCCGCTGACCTGTTTTATATATGCGCTGAATAGTTTTCTACACGAGATCGCTGCAAAAAGTGCAGCCTTACCTAATGTCCACCTACTGTTACTCATTTATATTAAGATTTTAACATCTAGTTGGTATTGGTATGGCGAGTAGCCTTCAGTAAGAGTAATAAATCACACAGCAATAGTACATTCATGTAGTTGTAAAGTATTCAGAATACATTACTTCTATAATCTTTGGTGGAATACATTTTAAAATTAACCTTCCCAACACTGTCAACAGGTTAGCACCTCATACCACAGTGCACCAAAAGCAGTCTCATGAGCGCTGGGAAGGACAAGCCCAGAGCCCAAAACAGACAGTGCAGGAGATGACAAGGTTAGTAATTGTATGGTGAAAATTATACTTCTAGTTATCTTGATTGGCAAAAGAAAAGTAAATACAAAATCTGCTTCTCACATATAGGGCATTTCCAAGATTTTTTTTTAAAAAACTAATTCAATTTCTTTCATTACAGCTGTCCTGTGCCAGATGTTCTGTTGCCCCAGTGAGAGGCATCATTTCAGAAACACCAGGAAGACTGAAACTTATCGCCGGGATCAAGCAGGGCTCGTGATCTTCACCAGCAGCTCCCTCACAAGAAGGATAAACCCAGTATTTCATGAACACTGATGGAGACCTTTGCTTTGTGTAATGTTAGAAGTACTCAGATAATCCTCAGAGGCTCTGGACTTTTACATAATATCATAGCTTTAAGTCCTGTAGAAAGTTAAATATGTTGTGCTCTCTGGTTACTCTGGTATGAATGACTCTGAACTACTTTATGATAAATAACACACTATTGTCAAAAAACAGTGAAAGAATTCCAGATCAAGTTTTTAGTTCAAATACAAGTAACAACCTTTGACTTTAATCAGGTTTTATTTAATTGTGTCAGAGAAAACATCATGTGCCCTTCATGTAGCTGAGTACATTCAGTGTTTAAAACAGAAGTTGTGCAGGTCTGAGATCAGCAGTTTTCTGAAACACCAAACTGAGGTACTGTTAATGCTGATGTATAGTGACACAGTTACATGAGTGATTAATCCTTTTGACTTTTTGTCTTTAAATTTATCAATAAAACAGCTGCAGCTTTCACTGACAGCACATGTGGTACTTTAACCTTTGTACTGTTTTCTTCAGTTAATTTTGGAGTTACTACAAAGATTGAAGATATAAGATGATCTGTCTGCTGTCACTGGGTGGTGCTGAGGTCTGAATCTGAGGACGGCTCCTGTAATCACAAACAGAACAGAATCATCACAAACTGAAATATAAAGATTATCTCTCAAATCTGAAATAGAGCTGATCCTTCTGTCCTCACACACTCGGGATCTGAAGTTGTCCAGTCCTACAGTTCTGCCGACAGCTGTTTATTTTTTATTTGTTTTAAAGGCCTTACATACTAACACATTTTCTAATATCATGTTTACCTTTGAGTTGTTGATGCTTTATAAATGGACATCTGCAAAGATGAGATGATCGAGCAGATTTCAGTCAAGGTTCAGTCTGCTGCTGCATCCTGGTCACAACATACAGAGGTGTTATCAGCTCAGTATTGAACAAGAAATATTAATGTTTCAAATTATTTGTCCTAAAGGATGCAAGCTGTACAGAGTACTGCACATGTGACTTTGTGAACATAATTCATTAAAAATAATTAGGACAGTTTTTTAACCTGAATATTTGTAACAAGCTGAGTAAAAAAATAATCAGAGGAAAAATGTAACATTTTAACTTAAGCTGACAAGCGGAAGTAGTTGGTTTCAGTACATAAGTATCGGTCTTTGCTATTTAATTCGTAGCTATTGACTAATGAGGGGTTACTGAAGTTCCAGGTTTTTAAAAGTTGGCGTTAATGTCGTTCCACATGTGGAAAGCGACAGAAAACATGCTGCTGTTTGCACATATTTAATAATCAGCTCTGCACAGGAGCAGTAGCAGAGTCCAGCCTGTTGCTCTTACAGTATAATACTCATATAAAAGTACAGTAACCGTGGTTAGTCACTGAGCAGCCTGGTGCGTTTCTCTTGATTTCTTTAGTCAGGGTAAATTCATTCACCTGCACGGGTTAGCTAAAAGAATTTTACAAAACAAGTTTCCCCGACAGCCAAGTGCTCATCTTAGCTAGCTAGGTCCTTAGCTAGCTAGCTAGGTAGCTAAGGACCTAGCTAAGGACCTAAATTAAGGATTAGTTTACAAACACATTTAACTTACCAAAAATAGTGCGGTGGGGTCTCAGGTCCTCTTGTCCGGTAGTCCAATTTACTGAAGAAGAATTTACCTCAGGCTGTCACTTTGAAATAGTCGGTAATGTAAACGCTGGACCTCTCAGCATCTGCCATTCCCGAACAGACACGTGCAAGTTTGTCCGTGACCGCAGCCGCGTCGTCAGTGTTTTCTCCAGTCATTGGTCAGCATTATAATATATGCAAATACATGCGGGTCGGAATCCCCGCCCCCCCCCAGCGCGCTCCCGGACGCCAAAACAGTGCCAGCAGAGTGAAACTGAAAAATGGATTGAAACCGAAAAGTGGATTGAAACCGAAAAATGGTTTGAAACCGAAAAAAAATGGTTTGAAACCGAAAAATGGTTTGAAACTGAAAAAAAATGGATTGAAACTGAAAAAAAAAATTGTAAGCGAAAACAAAAAAATTACAGTTTCAATTAATTGTTTTTCACTATCAATTTTTTTTTTCGGTTTCAATACAAGATTTTTCAGTACATTTATTTCAGTTACAATATTTTTTTTCGGTTTCAATATTTTTTTCGGTTTCGTTTCAAGGTGGCATCGTTCTGATCCCATACAGTTGCTGCTTGTTTTTCAATCTTTCTGCATTGTATTTTGTAATAGGAAAACATGCTCTATTGATCAAGATCATGTGATTGCCTTGGCTATTGAAGAATGTACCATTTCTATTCGTTTGAGAAACTCTTGACTTGCTTTGGGTCATTATTCATTTGCACTGTGAAGGACTGTCTAATCGGTTTTGCAGCATTTGACAGAATTTGAGCATTTTTATAATATATAGTAGTATAGTGTGGCCTGGCAGAGATCACAGTTTGCTTCTATTTCGATTCGGCTATCAGCCATATACATGCCCAAACCATAACACTACCTCTGCCATGTTTGACGCATAATGTGGCATACTGTTATAGATTATGAGCTATTTCTGTTTTTCTTCCGATCTTTGCGCGATTCAGGTACAATCTCATGTTAGTTTCATTTGTCTTCATTGTTGACTTTGACAGTGAGATGTCTGCCTCCCTGAACGTGGTCTGGACACACTTTTTCTTAACCAAAAAAGAATTGTCTACTTTAGCTAGACTTTACTTCTTTTTATGACTGTGCAAAATTAGTGATTCTATAATGAGCTTGTTTTAGTTTATCAGCCTAATAATGGCCCCCTTCACTTCAGCATATCTTTACTTCTCATATTGACAATTTTAGTAAAACGCTATCAAATGCAAGTTGAATTGAATTAGGTCTTCACAGCTTTGTGCTGTATAAATAAAATTGAATTGAACTGAAGTCCTCACTTTACCATGAAAATGCTAGTCATGCTAGAGACTTTTCATCATGTGAAAATGGAAGGATATGTATAAAAATGTTTAATGCACAACTTTCATTAAGCCCTTAAATTAAAGTTGACGACCTGCACTTCATTCAGAGCTCAATAGCTTGAATTAATTATACTGTGATTCTCTACAGAGGGAAAAGTACAAAATTTGTCATTATCCAAATAGCTAAGGCTTTTGTACATTTGAATGTTGCCTGCTCCCGTCGGGAAAAACAAATTCTCCATTCTCACATCTAGTGCTCACAATACTGAGACATGCAGGTTAGGCTTACGAATATTTTGCACTTTATGCAACATTTCATCGGAGTGTGAATGTCAGATAGAAAGCACTTAGATGTGCTTGTATAAAAGGTAGTATGAGACATGTTGTGTAAAGTGCCATAAGAGCACAAATAGGGTTTAGAAGTGATTATAAGAATAAGTCCATTTACCAAAATCTTAAAACCTAAAAGAAGATAAGTAATACGCAAGCAGTACTTGCCTTATTAAATCTAAAAATAGACAGAAATTAAAACATACATAAGTAAAGCTACCTCTCCTTTCACCTCAGTGTCATAAAGCTCCTTGCTGTCACTAGATGTGCACATCCAGCCTTTATATTACTTTCATCTTGTGGCCGCAGTCCCGTATTGTCACCTAAAGCAGCGCTTATTTTAATTTCATAAGAGACGGCAGCTCTCTCTATTTCGAGGGCGTCTCCATCTCTAGTTAACAATGACTGGAGCTGGGGAAGCTGAAAGGCCTGCAGCTTTTTACTGGTGGTTTTTGCATGTGCATTCTGGTATTTGATGGTAAACTGTGTTAGACTTTCTCAGTGAGAGATGTTGCTGACACGCTATAACGGGCTGCGTCACCATGCAATCCAGGAGTGTAAGCTGAGAAAAGCTGCTGCCACATTACAGAGACTGCTGGCCAAGGAAGCAGCGACACAGTGGAAACACTCAGCTGGAGGCAGCGGTGTGTCATCGAACCTCCTTCCTCCGCTCTAAATGAAGGCTGATTTGGTTTAAAGACTCACCGCCGAAAGGGCAAAATGAGTCAAGTCACTACTACAGCTTTTCAACCAAGGATACCTGTTGTGTGTCATTAAACTCCACTTTAGTGTGTTTTCTTTTGTTCTTTGAAAGGTCAAACAGAGAACGTTTCATTTGAACGCTAAATGAAAGATAATGGATTCCATGTCGTGTTGTTTTGTTTTCTGTTTACTGTTTACATATGTTTTTTAATAAGTGATGAAACAGTGTGGCAGCTTGTTGAGCATCTTCTCTTCTATTCTCTTCCCTTGGTCTTAAGCACAGTCTTACTCTTTAATTTCACTTTCCTCTTTTTTTTGTGTCTCTTTCCCATCTGTTCTCCTGTGTTTTCACTTTTTAGCACAATCTTGCATATCAATACAACATTCTACAGTAAGTTTGGGAAAACCTTGAACTATTACAACAAATATATAAAACACATATATATTTCGATGTGTGTCTCTGCTCAGTTAACCTCAGTTATTGAGGTTATTCATGACATGACCAAACCACGATGTGGTTGTGAAGGAGCACAACATTTCTGACTCTCCACGCTGTAAAATTATTCAAACAGCTACTTTTCTAGGACTCAACTTTTAATCAATGAGTTCTAGAGATAATCTTAATTGATCTAAAGATCAGATAATCTCACTTTAATAAATGATAACTTTGGAGATAAACAGTCACAGTTTATAGGCAGAATGTGCATCTGCTGAGAGGATACCATGATAATTCAAATCACCATATTCAGCATGCAATATAAAAACAATATTTGCTGGGCTCTTGCCCGCCTCTGGTTTTATCGCTTCCTCATCCATCCACTGACCTTTAAAATGTTATTTGATTATTAAAGAGATGATTGCCCATGTGACTTCTGTAAAAGGAATGCTGTTTGGTGGTGAAAGCAACAAGAAATTGAAGGTACATATATGTGCATGAGTAAGCGCTAAAGAAGTTAATTGACATTTCAAGCAGCACTTTAAATTATCTTGCTAAAGGGGTTTTATGGCAGAACTCAGTGTGCATGTGTTTGCTCCCTTATGTATACTGCTGCTTACAGTACCTGTGTCTGCCTGTGTCTGCCTGTGTCTGCGTGCTTGTGTGTGTAAACGGTGCTGTCACTGTGTGTGCAGGGAGGTCTGGCAGGGCACGCAGGGACAGTTGGAAATAAAGAGTCATCTGACAGTTCTGTGCTGAAATGCACTCTGGGGAAAGAAAAGTGTCACGGTTGCCCCGTCCTCCGGGCACAGTACCTGCCTTACCTCTGCTGCTCCAGCTCTCCTGTCTTCCTGTCGGTATGCGTTGAACTACCCAGTGTCTTGCAGTCTCGGGTGTGGCTTCTAGTTATCATAGGATGTTGCACCTGCTACCAGTGTTGCCACAGTTACTTTGAAAAAGTAATATATTACTGACTACTGATTACTCCTTCCAAAAGTAACTGAGTTACTTTACTGATTACTTTATTTTTTAAGTAACTAAGTTAGATTACTAGTTACTTTATTAGTTACTTTCAGAAGCTGCCAATAACACTCCCCACTGTCTCAACATAATAACATCAACTGGTTTTGCCAATACTCACTTTATTGGAAGTGTATTTTAACAGTAATGTCAACAATATATCTCCTGACATTTGAAGTTGAACTTAAAACTTGACAGAAATACTTGTTTGTATGAAAATAAAGAAAGTCTTGTTACTTCATTTAACAAAAAATACTTTTTATAGTATCTTTCTTGACTTCCCTTAAGATACTTTTTATACCATCCACATGTAAGCTCTATTGTCCACTTTTTGTAACTTTGGACTAATCTTATAATTGATTTAAGTTAATCAACTTGAAAACTTTAATAAGTTTATTAAGTGACTTTGATAAACTTAATTCAATTACTTGTAAATAGTTATTTAAATTGGATTCCCCATTCTCTTTTTTTCAGTATATGTTGTCATCGCATGTTATGGGGGAAACAGTAGAGTGGAGCGAGTAAACCAGTGGTTGTACCTTGTTAAGAGATATATTCTAAAACACTTCTTCAGTAGAGATCAGAGAGGAGAAACACACAGAATTTCTTGCTAGCAAGGGCAGCCCCAAGAGTGAATCTCAGAGACTGACCCTGAGGACTTGCCCTGGTCCTTTATTTATACACTTCAGTGAGCGTTTGTTCCATACATTGAAATGTGGAGGTGTATGTGTGTGTGTGTGTGTGGGTGTGTGGCCAGAGTGTGACCCCATGAATGACTTCCCTAAAACTGCTGGTCTGGAAAGTCCAGCAGTCCACCTAAACAAAAAGCACTTAAACTAGAAACAGATATAACTACGTTAATCCTACCGTAAAACAATAAAACAAGGTACGAACTTTCCCATGCTCCCAGGATGTGGGGGTGAAAGCCAGAACACCCTGGAATGTTACAGACTTCCTAGGATGAGACATGCATTCAATAAACACAAATGGTTACATGCAGTATTCTACCATATACAAACATATATCATTAAAAGATTATACTGACTACTAAATACAATTTTCCATTGACATACCTCATTAACAGAAACTTCTCAAACCTTTTGTCAGAAAGTCGATTTCTTTTAGGCGTGAGCACCAAACCTCCCAGACTAAAAAGTTGCTCCACAGGAGCACTTGATGGGGTTGGAGTGTTATACTTTAAAAAAATGGTCTTTATGCTTGAAAACTTATGCTTGAAAACCTGATGTCGTAGCCTGACATCAGATAGTCCATGACTTCTTTTTCTGCAGAATAGGTCTCCTCCTGTGGCTCTGCCTCAAAAGTGAAACAGTCCATCTCACCTTGGCTGCTAGATGTAGTAGCACTGGGCACACTGGCAGGGTTTTTTGCCAGAGGAGCAGTGGTGCAACACTCTGCTGTCAGAAGCTGTTTTACTCTCTCGCTCCTTCCTGCATCTCTCAGCCATCGGAGTTTGAATTTTGGACAACTGGCAGCTGCGAGAAGGGCATCTTTGTCGTCCAGCACACCGGCGAAACGAGTCTGAATAGCCTAAAAAACATAATCGATATTTTTATGCCTACAATTTATTATGTTATTGAATTACTTACAAACCATGCCTAACATGAGATCAGTATTATGGATTTAATTTTGTTTTAGGTTACTTATAAACATTTTAATTGTTTTAATCTTATTTTGCAATGATAATTAATATTCTGTTCCATGTTTGTGAATTGTATGAAGCAAACAATTTGACTAATTACAAGATGGAGCGTACCTGTACAATGGCATCTGGAAGGCCTGCAGTCATCCTGGAGAGGTCATCTTTCACAGCCTGGGTCTTCTGCATCAGAACTTCAAGTGTTGGTAGTAAAGTTCCATATGGACAGTCGCCTTGTAAAATGTCCAGTGCTGCAGTCAGAGGTTTCATGGCCATGCAGTACTCATGCAGGAAC
This sequence comes from Neolamprologus multifasciatus, assembly GCF_963576455.1. NCBI lineage: Eukaryota > Metazoa > Chordata > Actinopteri > Cichliformes > Cichlidae > Neolamprologus > Neolamprologus multifasciatus. The sequence continues at coordinate 20,858,998 of NC_140446.1, read as the reverse complement.
TGGTATTCTTGATCTTTGAAGCACTTCAGTCCTAGCTTTGTGCACAGAGTATTCAGCTCACCCATGGTGTTTTCTGCAATTCTCTTTACAGCATCAAAAAAGGAATTCCAGCTTGTGGATATTGGTATTAGGAGCCTTCTTTTACTGATTTCTTCCACTGTTTCTGATGCAAGTGTAAATCTGCTCGATTTGGTCCAAAGAGCTGTGCATTTTGCTGTGCTGCTCCTATACACAGCCCTGCTCTCTGCATTGGTTGTTAAGTGTTTCTCCACATCACGTGTGCAAATTATGTTGATGGTGTGCGATGCACACCTGCGGTGCTCGGGAAGAGACAGCTGACCATCACTTTCATTCTCAGCCGTGAGGATTTCTGACAGATCAGAAAAAGTGACATCGTCTTTGGGGGTGGACTCTTCCTCCTCCGTCTCATCATCGGACTCTGTGACAGGATGATAAACTTGAAACGCCTTAACAAAGTTGGATCCATTATCAGTAACTGTGGCAACTACTTTGTTTAGTAATCCATAAGAGGAGTGAATGTTTTCGATTTCTGTACCAGTGACATCATACGTGTGTCTACCACGAATTTGCCTACATGCTAATGCAACCTTGTGGCGCTCTAATGTGGTTCTAATAACCCAGTGGAGCGTTACTCCCATATAGCTTCTGTTGTTAGCAGTCCAATATCTGCGGTAGTTGAAACAAAGTCAGTCTCATTCAGTGCGGCCTTCAAATTTCTCTCCATTTCTGTAAACTCCTTCTCCAAGTAAGAAGTAAAAGTCGTTCGGTGAGGCAGCTCGGCATTAACAGAAGTAGGGATCTTTTTTATTATGGCACAAAATGAGGGCGAGTCAACAGTGTTTATAGGTAGCATTTCTTCTACAATATACTGCGCGACCAACTTCTTCAATTCTTCATCACTTACTGGTTTTGCACCAAAGTCCAACTTTTGTTGTTTGGGGGGTGTAGGACCTTCTGCGGAAGTCACGGCTCTCTGCTTCGGCCCACTTGGTGCGATTCTCTCTGTGAGTTTGACTGTGCCGTGCTGCGACTCCAAATGTTTCTTTAAGTTTGAGGTAGTGTTTTTGAAGGTAGATAACATTTTTTCACCAACATAGAGTGTACAACGAACCTTAATATTGAAATCTTTAGTTGACAGAAACTCAAAATAGTGACCATATTTCCAGCTAAAGAACAAACATCTCTCTCCCTCCGTTGTTGTTTACGCTCTTTTACGTCACTGGCTGCTTGTGAGCGGGAAACGTGACCTGTCGCTTATGTGACATTTCATGGCGTTTGTCATCCGCCGAGACGAAAAGAAGAAACCAAATCTTTTTGCTTAAAAAAATAGTAACAGTGGTTTGGACAAGTAACTTTAATCTGACTACTGTTATGGAAATAGTAACGCGTTAGATTAGTCGTTACTGAAAAAGTCGTCATACTCAGAGTAACGCGTTACTAAGCAACGCGTTACCGGCATCACTGCCTGCTACCAATCTGCTGTTGACGCAGCTTTTAAGCTGCTCCACCTTCAGATTGCCAAATTGTTATCCTCCACTAGTGGAAACCTGTTGGAAGGTAGCTGCTTTACCTCTACCATAATCATGCCTGACCCACTTTTATCCTTCTCACTAAAGTTGCCTGCCTTAGTCAGAGTGCTGGAGTGCAGATCTAAGTTTTAGGAAGAGGATGGGTCCATTTACTAGAGGCCAAAGCAAAGAGACTCTTTGAACCTGTGAGACACAATCTGAACCTGTGTTTGGCTTCTGCTGAAGACCTGTGAAGACACTGTTTTAAGACACTCAGTCTAAGTTTTGCTAAAGTTACTTGTTGTCCTAATTGGACAATTCTGTCCATTGAACCTTCTGTACTTTTCCACTGTGCCCTGTGCTTCAGTCCGCGGGGTGAACCCTGACATATAAAAGCATGAGAGTGGCCATGTGTGTATTTTTGCTGCTTTGTGTATAGTGTGACTCATATATAGTTGTGTGTGTGTGCAGATGTGTGTGAGTTTATGTGACTGTAAGTCTCTCAGTGCTTGTTTTCAGTTTGTGTGCGTGTAGCCCTGTAGTAATTAGGTAACAGTCTGGCCTTCAGCAATCCATTTCCTGTCAGTGAGGACAAAGCGAGACCTGCTGATGAACCATCTGTTGTCCAGGTGCATTACTATCTCTTTCTCCCTCTGTCTCTTTCCGGTTAGCTCTATCCTCGTAAGGACATCTGTCTGTTCCAGTCACTTCTACCCCTGGGAATCTACTTGACCTCCGGAGGCAGCTTGTTCTCGTCTCCTTCGGTAATCTCATCGTCGGGAATGATTCTGCCGTGGCTGTTGTTGCCATCTATTTTGTTTTTGGACTGCACTATTCCAATTTGGACACACAAACAGAGACCCTACCAAAAACACACAATGTGATAGCTCTAAAGCTGATTTTAAAAGAGCTGGGAGGGCTAGGGGTCATGGTGGTCGTCTGGCAATTCTGTTCATAACAGTCCTGTTTATAGAAATCTGTATGACAGTTAATTAAATAAACTTAAAAATAAAAAAAAATAGGAAAACAGCAATATTATGAAAAAGGACATATGTTTACTTATAGACTTATAAATGCTACAGCAAGGGAAAAGTGGCTGCATGTTATACACACCAAGTGAGTTTTTGCCTGGTTAGTCCATGATATCGGCATTACAAGGGGAAATATATAGCTAATGTGTCACTCTCCAGCAAGCAGTTTAAACCTTGTTTTCACCAAATCAAGCCCTTTTAGCCTAATTTTTATTGAAATATAACAATTAATAAAGAAGTAAGTATTAAAATGACAATTACTGCCATCTTTGGAATAGCTGGCATCTCTCTGGCCTCAGTCACACAGGCTTACAAACCCCTTATGACTCACGGCAACCACCAGTAGAGGAAAAATGCATTCCCTGACCAAAGCGGATGCTAAACCAAAAGAAATCTCACTATGGTTGCTAGCAGGTTGCAGTGCTTGGGTGTAAAATATTGAGTTGCCAACCGTCCGTGACCTGTAGTGAAACTGTAGTGAACATGTTTCAAAAGGTGCAGCTTTTACTTTGAAGCTCAACTGTCTCCATTTCAGGTTTGTGTCACACTTTAAACCTTATTAAGATAACGGTTGCTTTAATTGACTTCCCTTCTGCTAATATGAACCACTGAACCCAACCACTTTACACATTTGTACTCATTTGCTGTTATATTTGTCTGTGCAAAGCACTTCTACACTCGTTAGATGCAGTTAAAGTTAACACTGGTTAATAAGTGACAAATATGATCATTCCTGGCTCCAAAGAACCAACATAATGATGTCAGTGTGTGACATTGTGGTAGCCATGTCCATCCTTTACATGCAGTTTATTTTGATGAGTCTAGATTTTATTGATTTTTGTTCTATTCTTTCCATTTATTAATGTTTCTGTCCATAAATAACTGCTGCTGGGTCGTTCATGGTTCTTGCCTTTGCTCCGGTCTTATTTCTCTTTTTATGCTGTGACAAATTAAAATGATAAATAAAGTTTAAGTTCAAAGTTTTCAACCTGCAGGCTCATTACTCTTAATCCTCACCCTGAGAATTTCATACTCCTGTGTTTGTCGTTTTGCTGAATAATAAATGCGGCATTGGTCTATAACAGACACACTGTTTCCATGGCTGCTTGGGACATGGAGAAGTGGATGCCTTTTTTTTCATGTCATGTCTGGGTCCCTAAGACAGGTTGTAAGATGGCCGTATATTACTTTCCCCAAAACTAACAAATTAATTTAGGTCCCACACAACAAGTGAACATGACAGAAAGTGCAAAGACTTCCCATGGAGCTTTTTTTCTGCTTTCCAAAGCGCAATTAATAAAAACTCTGGAAGGATGATATAGTCTTCAAGGGATGCGTAATACATTGCTCCCTACTGTGTGTGTGTATGTATCTTCACCCACTGTAAACTCATCAGTTGCCCTACTAAGGTAGTTAGCTTTTGTTGGAGCACACAGTGTGATCATCCGGTACTGAGTCAGTCTAGAGCCCTGTACCAGCATGCTTGTGTTGTTCGTGCTTGTGTTACCAGTGTTGGTCAAGTTACTTGTAAAAAGTAATTAGTTACTAATTACTGATTACTTCTCCAAAAAAAAGTAATCCCGTTACTTTACTGATTACTTATTTTAAAAAGTAATTAGTTACTTAGTTACTTTTTAAAAGCATGATACAAAACCTGAATACGTAATAAAGCAACAGACCTTTCAGCCCAATTCTATTTTTTCCTGCATAATCCATCATATAAAATTGAATCAAATGAAAAGTCTCTTTATAGAAATTGCTTTATTTGTTTTAATCTTTTAATTTTATGCACAATGCATTAATCAAAAATAAATAAATTATATGCAACTGTCTTTGATTTGAAGAAATTGTTTAACATTTAAACCTGTTTTCTGCATATTCCAGCATATAAAATAAAATAATGTTGTGTGTTTACACTCATTCTTTCAAATAGATGCAAGTAAAACAGCAAAAAATAGATAAAATCAAAGATTAAGTGACACATAGTCCCGTCACTCTTAAATCTATTTTCACCTGTTTAGCAGGAGTGGAGCAGGTGGAAGTTTACCCGGTGCTGCAGCAGTCATGTCAGTGGGGGGATCCACTGTGTGGCGGGGGTTCAGTGGTGGGGTTTCTCTGTGAATTTCACATTCCCGTGGCAGCTTGCTAGGTGCTTGCTCAGATTAGAAGTTTAACTTTTTTTTAAAAAAAGTTTTTGTTTTTTTTTTCCCACTCAGAGTGAACAGCGGACGCTAATTTTTTGTTACTTTATACGAAATCAAACTCAAAGCAATTTCCCGCACTCCATATTATCCATTGTTGATCTGCACACGTCTGTTGCTTCCACGGATGTCTCATGTGTCATGAGACACTTTCACAAACAAAATCACAGTTTAGTAACGCAGTAACGCAGTAACGCAGCATGCTTACGGGATAGTAACAGTAATCTAATTACTTTTTTGCAATTGTAATCCCTATCTTTACTCGTTACTTTAAAACAAAGTAATCAGATTACTATCTCTGCCATTTATATGTAGATATTCATAAATACCTTAAACATGGTCTTCTAATTTGAGAAACAGCCTTTTATGTAAGTCTTTGTGGATTATGTAAATCATGTAATTAAACTGCTATAGCTAGCAGTGCTCTATATTCAGCCTGAACATTTTGGGTGATATGAGAACAGTGACATAGCATGTCATATTACACCACGCATGAAGAAAAATGACTAATCATCTGGTTCTCACAAAGCTAGATGTGCAGTGGAGAGCAATACATTCTCTCATAATGTAACTGCACTTCAGTCAAGCGTCCTGCTGTTGTAAATGAGAGGGAGAGTATGACAAAGAAAGGTATAAAAAAGAGAACTTATCTATTCTACTTCTCCACGTTATACCTCTTCTAAAGAGCATAGAGAAGAGCCCAGCTTAGCGTATAGTGCGTTTATCCCTGAGAGCCCAGAGCCCACTTTGCCTCTGTCTGTGTCTTTGACTACTGTGCGATCATAACACAGAGACAGACAGAGAATGAGTCTCGATAGGATCCTGGCAGGTCAGTCCAGATGAGTCACTGAACTTTTGTGTAGGATAGTTCCATATTACTGCCTTTTGCATACAAAAATGAGCTAAAACTAGTTAAAAAGTTAGCTAAGCTGCTCTGGTTCAGCTTTAAATTCACTCTGAAAAAATGGAGCAGGAGTGTTTCAGACTGCAGGTGTTTCCAGTCGTGTGAATCTTTGTGATAGAGCACAAAAAATAGAAAACAGAGCTAAAAGGTTAGGAGGTAAAAGGTTGGGAAGGATTTTTGTGACATGTGAAGTCATGATTCACGAGTGCCACAAAATGCGATTTGGCGAAAGTGTGCCAGAGGGCATGCGTCAGCTGTTTCAGTGATGTAGGGCGTGAGTGTGTGATTTTTTTGTGTTAATTTATGCACATTCAATTAGACATTTCTTCATTGTCTCCTTTTTCTTCACCCCTCCTCATGCAACGCTTTCTCTCTGTGGATTCTTTAATCCCCCATTTCTGTCATAATATTTTCTTTCATAACATCTTTCTCTTCAACATTTTCCTCGCCTCTTTTTTTCCCTCTATTTGCCAAGATGCCCCCTCATCTGTAATACAAGAGCACTCTATAATAAATGCACTCTAGGATGCTGATCTTCTTTTCTTTCTTTCTATAGGGTCACCACTGTTTACAAGAAGTTAGGATGATGGGTAAGATGTTAATATAAAACAGTATACAACGCATCCAGTGTGGAAACTGCAAGGAAGTTTATTCTAAATGAGACGCCGGCGACATGTTTCACAAAGTTTGGGACGGGGTTGTGTTTTTTCACTCGGTTGCATCAGCTCTTCTTTTAACGACACGGTGTGTGTGTGTGTGTGTGTGTGTGTGTGTGTGTGTGTGTGTGTGTGTGTGTGTTTGGAAACAGAGGGGACCAATTGCTACAATTTTGAGAGTGACATGTTTTTCTATTCTCGCTTGATATAGGATTTCAGCTCCTCCGCAGTTCAACAACAGAGGCTTCCTTTGTGAAATTTTCAAGTTTCCAAATGGGCCCAGTGCTTTCAGTGGGTGACAGGTCTGGACTGCAGGCAGACCAATTTAGCAACTCAACTCTTTTGGTACAAAGTCATGCTGCTGTTTTCAGAATGTTGTTTTTGGCACTATCTTCAAGTGAGTATAAACTTTGCTGAAAAAAGATTGTCTGAATGGGAGAACACGGTGCTCCCAAACCTATAGAATTGCTGTTTAGCACTGATGGTGCCTTCGCAGATGTACACGTCACCCACGCCATGTTCACTAACATCAAGCGTAATGGTGCTTCTTTCCTTTAGCCCCAAAGAATTGGGCTAAATTATACAATTCTTATATAATTTTCTACACCTCAGTGTCTTCTCACCTTTTCCCTTCCTTAAGAAGAGCTTCTTGGCATACACTCTTCTCCAGAGCTTGTTGATAATCTCCTTGGTGATGCAAAAAATGATATTTTATACTGTAAAATGTGCTATGTTTAGTATGTTTTCTTGTTTCAACTAAAAAAAATGAGAATGAACTATATGTTTTTGTGACATGCTGCTTCTGACAAAGTACCTAAAGGTCCAATTGCTGTTGTGTGTAGACACAGCACTGTTTCACTCTTTGAATTAGGTGCTTTTTATGCTTGAATGATTTATAGGTCAGTGTTTTGTGGCTTAACAAACAAAAACATTCCTCTGAAAATGGTCCGGTACAAGGACTGGACTGAAAATGCGTGAAAAAGCAAAGAAGAACTTTGAAATTTCTTCAAAAAACCTGGAGAACTGTTACTCAAGACAAGTTTAACAAAAAGTACTTTTTGTTTATTTACATGTATGAATATGTACAGTAATTTACAGAAAAATGTTATTATCTTTATGTTATTATATTTTCTTTATTTTGTTTTTAATGGCTTTTAATTTGAAATGTGAGATAAAACCTGAACTGGCAGAATGGAGGAGTAACTGATGAAAAAAAAAAAAAGTCAGAAAAGAAGCAAGAATGATTTTGACTATGAGGCAGGATTTCCAATTTCTAACTGACACCATTACCATGTTACGAAATGAAGCTCCGTCGGATCTGAAAGTTCAAACAAACAGCGTAAAAGACGACAAAGTGAGTCCCAGCATCACTGTCAGACGTATCCCTCCAGGCTGTACATCGCTTTCTCTTCACATATTAGAGTGTGACTCCTCCTGGTCTGAAGCATTGGAAGGGAATGGCTCATTTTCACAGATGCTGATTTTTGCCGCCTTGGGCCACGAGAATAACATATACAATTTCTAACAAGCCGAGTGCTCTTTTTACTATATAATTGATGTACAGCGCTGTGGAAGATTGAGCAGGAAAGTTCCAAAAGGAAAATAATCATATAGATATTTTTTCTTGATAAAGGGAACACTATTGCTATTACCCAAATCTTTTAATGTACTTTTTCTGATGCCAGCAGACATTCATTATTTTGACAAACTTCTGTCATGTTTGGAATAAAAACCATATTGTAATGCAAATGACACACAAACTGTCATTTGCACCATGCAAAGGTCTCCCACCATTTCATCCCTCAGTTCTAGATATTTTGCTATGAAAAAAAAATTAAAAAAAATTTATTGAAATGCACTTAGGGTCCATTTTTGTCTGTGGCCTTAACTGGCCTCTCAGTGGAAGCTTATATATACCGGCATATATATATATATATATATATATATATATATCTATATCTATCTATCTATCTATCTATCTATCTATCTATCTATCTATCTATCTATTTATATATATATATATATCTTGCTTTGTCTCCTGCTCAGCTGTTCATTTCTTCTTTGGTCTTCCTTATCTTAGCTTGCCTCAGGGGTGCATCAAACTACTTTTTCTTTGAGCGATTGTGTCTGCCAGTTTTAGAAAGCAGAATCATGGTCTAGATGCTCTGCTCTGACAAAAGGTTCATTATAAACTCTCTATAGGCTTTGTTTTGTTTTGTTTTTTAATTCAAATTATTATCTGTGTAGTTATAAGATCCCAGAGCTGACAGTGGTAATAACCATGTTGCGAACTGTCACCTTTCTAGTGGCATCATCCCTCAAAGTGGACAATCCATCTCCACCTCTGTTTGGTGATCATAGTCTCCGTGTCGTCAGTGTTACACTGATGAAGATTCTGGATTTGTTGGATCTTTCTCAGGCGTGTTGTGGTTGTACGCCAGCATTCTAATGAATACAGAAGGGCTGACATCAAGGAGCTCCTGTAGAGTTTTAATTTTGGTGATGAAATTTTACTGGAACTGTTTACTGGATCCATTTCAATCTCATGTCTCCCCGAGCTTTGCACAGCGTGTTCTTTGCATTTGATCATTAGTTATTATTAATCTCTGACTCTCTTCCACAGTATGTATTTTATCCTGTCTACCTCCCTGCACCCCCACCTGGTTGCAACAGATGGTTGCTCCTCCCTGAGCCTGGTTCTGCGGCAGGTTTCTTCCTGTTAAAAGGGAGTTTTTCCTTCCCACAGTTGCCAAGTGCTTGCTCATAGGGGGACTTTTGTTATTTGGGGCTATATAAATAAAACTGATTTGAAACTGAATTGTTCTTGATGCTGTTCTGTGCTCCTCTGGCTGGCTGGATGATGCTGCCCAGGTAAGTAAATTGTTGTGTTTTTGGAAGATCAATGTCATGTTGACTGAGGTAGGTTTCTCTATGTTAAGAATCCATGTTTCAATCTACTTTTGCTTTCTCTTTGGGCCAATTTTCCCTTCATCATCATTATGGTTATTTGGTGGGTTCAAATACTGGCATTAAAACAGCAAGTTCTCCTTTCCTGCCCCATTTCTGCAGTACGTGCTCTGATTCCAAGAGCACTCTGATCTAAACATCATGTAGTCACACGAGGAATCTTTGGTCTTTTCCTTTTTCTTTTTTGCTCTTGTTTTTTTCTTTCTTTTTTTCTTTGCTGGTTAGTTTGTTCAACTGCTTCTCAGTGAAAAGCAATTAAATACCCACATGAAAAACTCATGACTTTGACGAGGTCACAAAATGTTGAGGGAGGAATGTTTAAAGGATTACTGACAAAATAAATGACAACATTGACATTTTCTGTTGTTTTAAGCACAAAACTTTGAATTGGCATTATGAGATTTAATCATGTTGTAGTTTTAAAGTTGGAGAGCTTGTTGTACATGGTTTTTATTTTCCCACAAGTGGAACACTGCAAAAGGCAAATAACTTATAAACAGAAAACACTCATCAGTGTTCAGTTATTACAGTAAAAAAAATGCAGCTGTTTGATATTAATGTAATATAATGCATCTATATGAATCTTTACTAATGCATGCACATTGAGATAAAAGGTTGATAATTGTACACACAGATCACAGTTTCGTCCTAAGTATGCTGATGAGTGTAGGATGACCAGTCCATCCTTCAAATAAATGTGGCTTTGGGAGTGAGAACGTGTTGTTTTAAAAGGAAGCCCATTCCTCCCATGCCGAGCCTGATGAAAGGTACAGTCAGTAGTGTGCTGTATGCATTCATTAATGTACATTTATTAGTGTGTAATTACATCTTCCAACAAATGGGTGCATTCTTATAAATGTAATCCATTAAAAATTCATTGCACCAGTTTGTGGAGACTGCCATGTTGCCCCACCATCTTGAATATAGTGGCTGAGATGGGCATGGTCATTCTGCCTCATCATGTTTTACATATTTAGCTAGAAACCGGAGCTAGAAAATAGACAATGAAACCAATCTCTAACACATGAAAACATGCATAAACATGCTTATTTATTGCAGATATTGTCCCAGTTACTTATTGTTACCAGATTAGAAATGTGACCCTCCAGCAGCTAACAACAAACAAGAACAACTACCAAAAAACAACGATGACGACAGTGACGATGCCCCTAAAGGCTGAAGCAGAGATCAGTGCCAGATGGCTTTAAACACACAGAGAGCTCTCATTGTACAGCTCCGCTCTGCTGAGCAGAATTCAAGAAGGTAGGGGGATTGGCAGGGGAGCAGGAGGAAAAGCAGGTTTTGCTTTGTTTTGGGTGAAATTCCCTGGACTGTTTCCTCGTTGCCAACAGCACTAGCAGCCTGAGTAATTAGTGTAAACTCGCATTGTGTGAATGGGTGTGTCTGGTTATGATGTGTATTTGTGTTTTTTGTATTTGGATAGGTGTGAAGACAACACTTGCCTGTTTTGTTGTTTATACTTTGCTCTCACAGTTCATTTGAAGGCAATAAAGGAAACATTTACAACTAAAACTGAAGGTTTTATTCTCTCTGGTAACGACGTCCCACTGAAGGCCAAAGGACACATTAGCTCTCAGGCTTCAGCTCTGCGTGCAGAGTGATTAAATATCTGTCTGAACACTGTGGCTTTGTAGACTAAGGCACATTTCATCTACACTGGAACCTTTTATCTGTGACGTTATCATTAATGAAAGGCAAAAATCAAATGTAAAAATTATTAAATATCTGTGGGATATCTGTGGTCCGTAGTTTGTGACATTTAGACCAAGCACAACATTAAAACTCAGGTTATATTCCAAAAATTTCAGTCCTGTTCCCAAAAGTCAGAAGAAAGTCATGTGCCATTTATCATCATTCAGTTACCCAGTAATTTGTTTTCATTCTGTGTAATTTTCCAAATATGCAGCAGAGCACAAAAGAGTTGGCAGTTTGCAGTCATTTGCTCCTTATCTTCAGGTCAGTATGGCTGCTTAATCCCGTTAGGATTTACTTCATGCAATATTTAAAGCTAATCTGCGGGCAATTTATCATTTTATTGTTTTGATCGTAATTATCATCACTAATCTCTATGACGAATACATATACATCATGTTCACCACCTCCAGTTTTTAATGCAAAGAAACCGGAGAGGAAAATGCTGGATTATCATTGCAGCCAAAGCAGTTCTGATACAGTAAAAGAGTGAATAGCACACAGTGAGGCTGAAGTAAGTCTGATTAAATCAAGGAAGGAAATTTAGATCATGTGCAGGATCAGTGGACCATTCAACCAAGAATTAAAATAAATAAATTCAATCACTGATTACTGTGGGGAAAAAACAACACAAAAAGTAGTCTGAACTCATGAAAATCTAAAAGACTGTAGCTTGATTGTAGAAGACTAGAATATATGCATAGTCGTATCATAAGAAAAGGTAAACATGATTCCCACATCAAGGCATAATAAAAACCATCTGGCCCTAGCATGTCTCGCAATGAGGTAAATACAACTCCCTACGAACAACAACACATCACATACGACTCTGTGCCACTATTAACTTAACAAAAACTGAAAATGCAGAAGCAGTGTGTGAAAACTCAGTAAACTCTTACTACTTCCATGGAAATTAAGAGAGTTAGTAGCAGTCACTTGCTGCTAATCAAATGCACTTCTCTAACTGATCATCAGCAACTGTGAGCACCTCTATGAAAGCCGGTCTGGAGTATTCGGAGCATCTGAACAAACTGCACTTCTGGAAAAAAGTCCTTTGAACAGATGAGATCAAAGTGGAGATGCTTGACCATAATGCACAGCACCATATTTGGAGACAGCCGAACACCAGCAGACACACTTCATACTGATAGGTAGTAGTGTGATGATTTGAGCTTGTCTTTGAGTCATAGGGCCTGGCAGCTTGAAGTTGAGTCGATCAAAAAGCGTCTCTACACCAATGTACTCCGGAGTTTAATGGGAGGCCAAGTGCTAAAGCTTGGCTGAAATTGGATCATGCAACTGGACGATAATCCCATGCTCAGCAGCAAATCTGCAGCAGAATGACTAAAAAACAAAATAATGGTCCAGGCAAAGTCTAAACCAGAGGTGGGCAACTCCAGGCCCTGAGGGCAGCTGTCCTGCAGGTTTTAGATGTGTCCTTGAACCAACACAGCTGAATTAAATTGCTAAATGACCTCCTCAACATGTCCTGAAGTTCTCCAGAGGCCTGTAAATGAACTGTGATTCAGGTGTGTTGACCCAGGGAGATATAAACCAGCAGGACACCAGCCCTCGAGGTCTGGAGTTGCCCACCCCTGGCCTAAACGTTAGTCCCTAAATGCTAAAATGCTGTGACAGGATCTTGAGGGAACTGTGCATAAATATGTCTACAAACCTAAATGAATTGATGCAACAATGAAATATGTCGTGTGCTGTTGTCTATCGCAGGGCGTATTCGCCTCGATCTTTTTAAATGATGTCCTGCAAAAACCTTAAATTTGACAGATGGTGCGCTTTCATTTTATCATGACTGAATATTACAGGTCCCTGTTGACTTGTAATAATAATAAATTCCATCTGTTTTGTCTTTAAGAGCTTTTGAAAAGTTAGAAAGTCTACAGTTTCTAGCTGCAATCCCCTGAAAATCAAACCAAGTATGGAAAGATTTAGAATGAGCCCTGCTAAATAAAACTCAACATAAGATCAGAGGATGAAAATCTATGACAGAAAATGCTAAAATATAGCTTTTTGATGTCTATATATATTTAAAGAGAACCTTATTAGTGAGGTCCATAGGATAAACTTGTAGATAATGGCCCTTTGTGCTGTTGTTCACTATAAAGATGTGGCCTATGGAAATTTGCATTATTCATACTGTAGTGCTTGAACTGATGAATCTAGGGCCACCACTCTGGCCAGCTGAGGCTGGTAGTGATGAATAATGCACAGTTCTGGTAAACACTTTCCAATAGTGGCTCCTGGAGGTAAGAGGGGAACAGGAGCAGATGTGGAAGGTAAAGTCCAAAGTGGTCCCAGCGGTAAAGGTAGCATTAGGACTGGAAGAGTGGCTCCAGCAGATTCCAGGCACGACATCAGAGGTCTCTGTCCAGAGGGGTGCAGTCCTAGGAACAGTTAAGATGCTGTGCTGAACCTTCAGCACAGCATCACAGGCCTCTGATAGAGGAGCTCAGCTTTAAGAGCACACACACATACCACCTCCTGGGGGGTGGGAGGGAGATTCATAATATATGTTTGTATATATGTTTAAAATCACTACTTATTAAACTCAAAAAGAGCCTTGAACCAGATCTTGCATGTCATTCTTGAGCCACTTTGTCACATGTCAATTTTTTTATTGTGACGAGAAAACTGCTAATTAAGCTGCATTAAAGTGACAGAAATAGACAAACAGATTTATTTCGAATAGACATCTGTGAGAAATTCAGTTGTCAGCCTCAGGAACAAAGCCACAACCGATGCTGATGTATGAGCGCTGCTTCAGCTTTTACTTTGCTGTCGTGTATACAGCATAAATGCATTTCTAAAGTTAGCCTTCAGTGTCCTAACAACATCTAATAACATCAAATGTTTGCTAGGAAGGCTTGAGCCAAGGGAAATGGACAGGAGGAAAGTGGGAGGGGGACTATAAAGAAAAGAAGCATGGGAGAATAAAGACGAGCTGAGGCACTGTACAGTATCTCTTCCTGAGGACAAAAGACGAGGAAACAAAAGAGAATTAAAAAGACACACCAAAGGAAGGCAAAGAGAGGAGCGTTGTTACAGAAGTCATCTTTTATTGCCACGTAAGAAAGTCGTATATAGAACAATGGTGATATACTGTACTGTCAGATGGCAAATCAACAACAAAAGAAGAACAAAAATATCCCTATCAACCCCTCCCCCCCGCAAAAAAATAAAGGAAAAATAGACAGTCATAGCAACACTATGGTAATATACTTCTGGGACAATACATCTGCTATATTTCTCTTTTTTTCTTAACAATATCTGAATAGTACCAAAATACAGCTTCTTCATAACTTAATTCCACAAATTATAAAGTCAGTAAACAGTAAAAGGACAATGGGGCATCACGGTGCATATTATAAGCTACTCTGCAAACAATAGTGGGAGATGGGGGCTCTACCATTAAAAAATATGCTTTACGTTACGCATAAATGCAGTGTTGGGGCCCTACTTATCCATAAACACATATGCATAAGTACAACAAACTGGTCTGGACATCAAAAATAGAAAACCGGACCTCCTACAGGTAACTTTGTATGTTCTACTTGATTAACACTAAAATGAGTTAATCAGTGACTTATTCTATAAAAGGATATACTAATGGATCATAGTTTTACTGCAAATAACTTGTTGAATCTTCAAAACTGATGGAAAACCCTTTAACTTTGGGCCCTAGCAGAAGTCACTATGCAGATTACATTTAAATGCACTGTCACTGAAGTATTTATTTGAATCCTAATAGCAATTAGATTATATTTAAAATTACCTTCTGATAAAAACCCTACATATGAAATCCACCATAGTCGCAAGCCATAGAAAAAACGGTCTGCTGTGCTCATTTCAGGCTCCATGTATTTATTCTTGGACTTCACTAGAGTAGCATGATTCACAGCTCAAATAATCAATACATATCTGATTCTCAGCTAATACACTAGCCCCCAGTTTATCTACTGTTTGAAAAAAGCCTTTTTAGCGCCTGTCTCTTTAAGGCCAGCCTCCCTTATAAGCTAACTTTCTTCTGATTGGCTGTCCCTCCCAAATAAAAGAACAACAGCAGGTGGGAGGGGCTTCTCTGCCCTCAGTAAGCCCTAGATATTTGATTTCCTTGACGTCATACAGAACAAAAAAAAAAAGCTGGTTTACAGGGATTACTTTCACATATGCTGTCCTCATTAATTGATACGTGGCCCCGGTTTAATATGAGAATTGTATATACATGACATAAAATAAGGAATAGCGTAATTGGTCCACTTTAAAACAAATGTTGAGCGTTACTGGACAACAAACACCGCATCTCTGCTTCTGTGCATAAGTAGATAGCTCCAGGTGGAGAAAACACTGCACGTAAGGATTGATGCTATACAAAGTTGTAAACATAGTTGACGAGAACCGTCTTTGATAACACGGTAATCTTGGGATGTATGGTCACAAAGATGCTGCTTTTCCATTAGCTGTCATGTTTACAACACTACTAAGCCCAGCAAATAACAACAGTAAAGAGCAGAGAAATTAAAGAGTGGAGAAAAACGTATCTTGTGTTTGAGCCCTTTTATGTCATTCTGATGAACTGTACATATCCCATTTTGCAGTCTTGACGACCCTGCTCTGTCTTTTCTTCGGCGAAACAAGCACGTCGCGTTTTTATCTGTTCTAATTAAAGGGTGGGGTTGGGGCGGTCTTTCTTTACTACTTTGCCACTAAGAAATTAATATATACAGACAGCTGCGTTTTCCTGATTTAGACTGACATCAAGAACAATCCATGCTTCACATCTTTAGCTTAAATAGGACACAGTGTAAAAATAAAGCCTAAAGGAGCTAACACAATGTTCCAGTGCATACACATAGCCGATTTTGATGCGAGAATCTATCGAGCTGCATGTGCCGCAGTAATAATCGATAATTTTAGCAACGCAAAACACTGGAAATAAGAGATTGTGTATATGTGTATATGAAAGTGTGCTTGTGTGTGTGAGATCCAACTAGGGTTGCCAACTCCCTGAGAAATAAATAAGGGACACCTCGTGGCCAGGGCCGGGCGACCCAGTTGTCTTCACCCTTCCCAGTGTGGTGAATTTTTTAGCTCTTTTTTTGTGTGGGAAATTATTTTTTTAACCATTTGACTTGAATTTGATTCAAGTAGACGCGTATTCTTTGTGATATCAAGACATGGGAAACAAAAATCATTTAGCCATTTATTTTTAGCTCAAAATGACAACATTAACACAATAAAACAGGTCTCTTTCTTAAACAGAAGCCTGTCATGCTTAACTTTTGAGAATAAAAGTAAATCTTTCTTTAAAAGAACTCTGTCCTGCTTAACTTAAAATTATATAAATTAATAGAAAACAATAGAAAGAAAAATATTCTTGTAACAGTGCACATTTAGTGCATTTAGTGCAATTGGCTTCAGTAGAGGCATTATTTCAGCTTTTGCTCCCGTTTGTAAACCCACTTGTTCCCATGATTACGCATCATAACTCATCATCATTATTCATCTATGTATTACTTTTATGTATTACTCATCTATTTGTTGCAATATATCCTTGCAGTTGTTTATTACACAAAATAAATTATATTATCACACTTCTGGCCACATAGCGCTGATATTCACTGCACATGCCCATTTTAACCTTAACCAGAGGGTTTAAAAACAAACAAACCAGTGTTTACCATATCTGCTTCTGCCGTGGCCTGGTGGACAAAAATTGGTTAAGGGTTCCCCGAGCTTTCACGCCCCTCCTGTTCTTCATGTGCCCACCATTAGAAGCATGCCTATGGAAAAAGTGCGCCGGCACACAGTGCAGTGCGCTTTATAGGTGTTTTCCTTTTCCCATTCCTCCCTGTACTTTTGAAGCCTTTTTTCTTTCTCTGAGAGGAACAAACATTGCTGGTCTAATGCTGGGCTCACACTCTGCGATTTTTGGCCCATTTTGAGCCGATTTTTGAGTCGTGCGACCAATTTGGTGATCGGCCCGATTTTGGCCTTCATCGTGCATCGTGTAGTATACGTGGGGTAACGAGAAGCGATTAACACCTCACGATCATCAATCGCTCGTGAGGGTGTCACCGCAGCCGCTCACACTGCGCACGCGCAAACACGTAAACGTCGGTGAAAAAGACGGACGGCTGTGCAGCGTGTGATCTGGACTCAAGCGATGGAGGCACAACTTGTAGAACTTTGGAAAGCTCATCCGAGCCTTTTCGATGTGGCATCACCAAATTATCACGACCACAACAACCGTGAAAATAGTTGGATTTACATGCTCAATCACAGCTGCCTGATCAGTGTTTTTCATTAGCAATTTAGCAAAGTTGATGGTGGTGTGTGTCTGTGTGAGTGAAAGACAGAGAGGGAGAGCGAGCGACAGATTTTCTGTTATAACCTTCATTTTATGGACGCACAGTGTGACTCAGGTCGCATCAGAGCATCGGGCGGTATAGTGTGAGACCTGCATCGTGACCTACGAACGTCTAACCCCTGCGAGCCAATCGTGCAGTTTGAAAATCGCACAGTGTTTGCCCAGCTTCAGGTGTACTGTCGTCTGAGACTTGCACCGCAGTGTCGGCGTTTGTTTCCCTGTTGGCCATGCTTTTTGTTGTGGTCATCTGTTGTCTTCCGGTATTTTCTCCGCAAGCGACCTTTCCTCAACCAATGAGATGAGCGGTAATCTGAATTGTCATACTCGAATTGTCATAAGTGTGCTGTCAGCTCATTGGTCACAAAGCAGGAGCGGGGCTGGGAATTATGTTTTCAAACAAAGCGTTAATTACATTAAAACTTATAGACTACTTTTGATTCTCACTGTATTACGGGACAAAGTGCGTCCCTTTTCAGCTCAATACGGGACGTGTACTTTTGTTTCTAAATACGGGACGATTCCGTTTTTTAAGGGACGGTTGGCAACCCTAGATCCAACAAATTGTCTTTGATTCACAGCTGTTAGCACTCATGCGCCATGCACCACCATTTTTACTGTATCAATAATTCAAAGCTTCTCCCAACTATTGACATTAATTTCCCTCTTCTGTCTTTGTGCGCCTCTGTGGACTGTGGAGTCCCTATTGCAGCATCAAAGCTCTTTCCCACATTTCTTTGGGTTTTGGTGATTAAAGACCACAGTGAGAACTAATAAAGCCCCCTGGCCAAGGCCCCAGTGCAGCTCCTCTTCTGTCTCTTACTGAATACCCTTTGTAGATATTTTGCTGAGTGCTTCTATCTAAAACTCTGGTTGCTCTGCTGAACAGGAGAACTTGTTATTAAGGTAACTCCGAAAACAAGAGAGGGGAGGGAGGGCTTTAATCCCCAACTTTTATATCCCAGACGTATTCACCTCCTTTTGTCCTTCAGTGACGCATGTGTGGCCCAAGCTCTTATAATACTCAGTTTGTGGCTGCTAGTACTTTTCTAGGTTATTTTGTAAGTGGGCAAGTTATTCTTTGCTTGCCTGTCAGCTCTTCCTTTAGCCCCTTTCAACACGATAGCATTAATTAAATTCATTTTTATTTTATTTAGATAGGGCCAAATCAAAACAACAGTCCACTAAATGTGCTTTATACTGTAAGGTAAAGACCCTACAATAACAAAGAGAAAACCACAACAATCCAATGACCCCTCTATGAACAAGTACTTGGTGACAGTGGGAAGGAAAAACTCCCTTCAAACAGGAAGAAACATCTGGCAAATCCAGGCTTGGGGAGAGGCAGCCATCTGCTGCGACAAGTTGGGCGTGAAGGGTTGGAGATTGATTATCAGTATTAGTTCTTGTGATCATTGCTCGCTGCTGTTTCCTGTTAGTTCATCAATAAATTAGTTTAATGCAGCAATGATGTCACACTGCACAACTTTCGACCAGGCCTACAGGGCAGGGTGGGTAGAACGCTAACAATACATTAATTAATAAAAAGCAGATGACACAGGTAGTTTACTGTAACAATGGCAGTCTATCAAGAAAATTTGCAGGTCTAAAACAAATGTAGGGAATGCAGTTGGCAAAGGAGTAAAATATTTTACTTTGAAATACTTTTGCACAATTTCCTATTAGGATTAGAATTTGAAATGAGAGTACAACTCTCATGCAAAAGATGTACTGTGCAGCTTTCTGTTGGTCAGCACCATCAACCCACAAGTTAATGAAAACTTTCACACTTTGCACTGAATTACTTTTCCCTATACAGCAGTTTTAATACAGTATAGATTATTGCAGTATGTTAAGCCAGTACTGACTGTAAAAAAATTGCACTAATAAATGAACTCTTTTTTTAAGCCTGCAGACTACCTGTGTCCTTCTGCTCTGGCATTTTTTTTGTCTGGCTGACTCGTCTGATGAGGAATGTCAGACATGACTGCCTCCTGAACCCACTCATCTGTGGCCCTGACCCTATCAACCATGACACAGCCAGCTCAAACAAATTCCCTGCTTTATATCAGATTTATTTGGCTGTTACAATGAGCAATGGGGGAGGTGGGGGGTTTGTTGGTTGCTTTTTTGTTTGCCAACTGTTTCCACCGTCCTACGAATTGTTCCGCTGGCTGCTTTCGCGGAGCTGGATGAGCTTTCAGAGATTTGCCTGCAAGAGGTTGCATGGAGGGTTCACATTTCCACATTTCTGCCTTGCTGGATTAAGCCAATTGGGTCTGATAATGCACGTCCAGCAAACACTGACCTGTTTCTCAACTCTGTCCTAAACAACACAATCTGCCAGGAAACAGGAACATATAAGGGGGGGGATCCTGCATAGCATCACCAAACACAAATATATGTATTTGTATTCCTATGAATCCCTTTTAAATATGACTTTGTTTGAATTTGACTCCTTCAAAGACAATAATCACAAAATCATCAGCCAGGGTTGGATGTACACACACACACACACACACACACACACACACACACACACACGCACACACACACACACACACACACACTTTGTGAACAGTGAAATGTGTGCAGTGTTCAACAGGACACGCAGTTGTACAAAATAACTTTTTTCTGGAATCGCAGACTCGATCACTTGGAGTTCCTGCGAGAACAGAGTGCATGGGGAAACCAATCACGTCTACCAAGGTAACTTATTATGACTCACTGTCTTACTGTGCCTGAACTTTGTTGTTACAGAAAAGATTCATCGCAGCCCCATTTTTGTTTTCTCTCACATATTTACTCTGAAGGTCTTTCTCCATAGACTGACAGAGAAAAGGATAAGAGGAGGGGGAAAAGTGTAGAAGAGGAAAGGATGAAAAGAAATAGATTAAGAGAGAAAGGCTATGTAAATTTATATGTATATATATATATATATATTTATATATATTTATATATAAAAAGCATAATATCAGTTATCGCTACAAAGGGCCATGGTCTGGAGTTTCACAGTCTTTCATGTACAACAGGCGCAGTAACAGTACCGACTCTTGGTCTCTCTGCTGTGATGACACCTGCCGCTCGGCACTGTGGGAACACAAGGAAAGCAGAGTCCACCCTGTAATGTGTTCGTGTGCGTGCACACGTGTGTGTGCGCGCGTGTGTTAAGTGTGTAGGTGACACATTTTAATGCTCTGATGACTTATTAAATCCTGTTCCATGCCTTCAATCTGGCCTCGGGTTACAGTCACGTGATCTTGAAGGCAGCAGGGGGCTCCACAGCATGAGGGAAAAAATATTCCCTCATAGAGCCCCTTATCTATGCGCTCAGCTGGCCTAGGTGTTTCTTCTCGTGTCCGACTTAGAACCTGCAGTATTACTGCAGTATTAGGTTCTCCTTTTACACCTCCATCCATAACGTGCCCAAACTGCTTGCAGTGCAGCTGATGCAAAAAACTGTCTCAGGTATACGCTGATATTCATATCCTTTACTCTCACAAGATTGTCATGTGGCCCTCTCCCTCTCAGGTTTTCCTACTTTAAACACCCCCCCTGTTTTTTTTCTTCCTTGTTCTCTACCCAAAAATGCCCTCACAATCTGTCTTTGTTAGTGGGATGCTATCTGCTGTCAACTGTGTTTACACTTCTGCCAAATGCTTCTCATTTTTAGTGCAGTCTGATCACTTAAAAAGCACCTTAATTCGCTGAATTAATAGAGGTGGATGAAGCACTTTAGAAGACAAGATTTACATGATAACAGTGGCTGCTGCTGCTAATATATCTTACATGAAAAAAACAAGCAAATAGGCTTTGAGAATCCCTTAGAAGATTTGGCCTATTTGCCAGATTTAAGGGGATTTATTTTTATGTTTGAGTCATGTAACCCAGATAGATTCTTACAGCTGGTTGTGCCGGGTTTCTTTTTTTCAGCTGGAGCTTGAGTACAGTTATTGATCTGATCGAGACTAGCTTCTCGTGGCAGTGCCTCGCGGGCGACAGCAAAGTGTTTGTTCTTTGCGCTCTTTTTGTGGCAGTTTTAGGACTTTTTAAATCCCAGAGCTCTGTAAACTCTAACACGATGAGAGGTCAAAACTCTTACATTTGGTCCACTTTGTAAAAATGTCTGGGCATGTCTCATCTTTGCACACTCAGAAAAAAGGAACACACACACAAAGTCTAAATTAAATTAGTCATTTTGTCTGCTTCCAGCGTGATCATCCTCACCACGGCTACATTAGAACACGGTTGGGTTTTTTGCTCTATTTATTAATTCTTTTAGAGGAATAGTTCAACAGTTTGTTGCCTGGCAACCTAGCGTGAAGTTATTTCACAGTTAGTCTGACACATACCCCCCCACTTAAAACCACAGGATGTCCTTTTTACTCTTAGGTTTCTTTTTTTTTCAGAATAAATAAAGTAGATGTAACATCTTAATTAGTGATGTTTTGAGGTCCCTGAAGGCAATTTCATTATTGTTCGATTGCACAGAACTGGGCTAATGGTTCCCCCTCCTGTTTCTAACATTCATTCCATATATTTATTTATTTATTTTAGGCTAGGTTAATTATCTGCTGCCTCTAGCATTAAATTTAACACAGAGACATGTAGAGGTGGCATCAGTCTTCTCATATACCACATAGCATGTTGTCTAAAATGTTTTTTAAATGTGCAATTTAATGTTTTTGGAAAACTTAAAGATGTTTCCTGTCTGTTCATGGATTACATTGGTCTTTTTGATGTAGCTGCCATTACTAAAAGTCAAAAGTGTCATGTAAAAGAGCATTTTCAAACCTATTTAATTTTGATGCCAGTTAAATCCACTGGCATCAATAATTAAAAACCCAACTGTGTGGTAACTCTGCGTGAGAAAATGTGTCCGTGTATTTCTGAATGTGTGCGTTTTCATCATGCAGATGCTTTGTCCCGGCCTCCCTATCCCTCCCCTGGGTCAGCTGTCATCACACAGACGAGATCAGAACAAAATAAAACCAGTGCCACAGCCTCCGCTCTCTGTGCTGGAGTTTCTTGTGGAAAAGGGAGACCTTCAGCTGCACAGCTCAAGGAGGTGCGTGTGAAAAGCCACAGTACAAAGCCTTCATGTCTGCAGTCCAAAGCCCAGGGCCCTCATCGTGTGTGTCTGCTGTAAAGCCCTCAGGAGATTTGGGTGTGAATCACGAGGAAGTGTTTTTTCTTCCAAACCCTTCAGTACTTTGCTGGACAGGTGAGCACACCTCTTGTCAAGAGGTTTATGGGTAATTGCTGTATTTCTCATTACCCGTGATGCTTCAGTGCCTACAGCTAATCCATTATATTGCTTCTCAGGTTTGGTTTGTTAAACCAATCCATTTTTTTTATCAGCAGTTTCCCATCTGAGAGCAGTCGCACTGTAATTCTCCAATATCGGTATCATTATGGAGTAGATATTAGCTGTGAGACAACATTCTAATATCACCACAAGTGTAAAGACATCCCTGCTCTGTAGGCTCTTTGTTAGTATGGTTACAGATGCCACCTACTCAGGGGCCGTCCTTTTGACAGCAAAGGTCTTTTAGAGAGATTTCGTCGTGAACTTTGTTTGTGAAACAAGGACCACTCGGACACAGTAAACCAACGACCCTCGACTTCTACACACAAACACACGTGAAGATCTGCACGTTTGAACATCTCAAGAGCTGGTACTGTATCTCCACTCAGAGATTACTCGTGTCACCACTCCACATGCATCCTGTTCCTCTCTTTTTATTTCTTCTTGTCTTTCTCTCTCACACTGTCACCTCTGTCTTGCTGTTGGTCACAAAGTAGGGCTGTGTGGGGAGGAAGTGTTGGCTGTGGCTGTGGCCTCTAGTGCTGTGGAGCTGGTTCGGTTCCAGGATGGTACACTGAGGCCTCTTGTGCCCGTAGGTCTTCCTCCGTCCCACCGTCTCAGTCCCGTCCCAGCCCTTCAGCCCCAGCCCCATCGCATGTGAGGACGCAATTGTATTGGAACTGTACGCCAGTGGGCGGCCCATTGTAGCTGAGCCGTGGCCAATGACAGTCTCAGCAGCCCTGGAGATGCCCAGGGATGTGCCACCTGGCATGGTCCCCGCCATGTGTGCCAGGGAGGTAGCCCCAAGTCCTGGTGGCTTGCTACTGTGGCTGTGAAGATGAGTGTGAGAGCTGTGAGAGCTGTGGGCAGTGTGACCATGGCTGACTTTGGGTTTCTGGCCGTTTGGCTTGTGTCCCCCTCCTCCTCCAGCGGCTATGTGCCGTTCTGTCGGCAGGGTTGAGACAGAGGAGATGCTGGGCATCTCGGTGACGTAAGTGGCCACTGGCTCTGGAGTCAGTGGACCCAAAGAAGTCATAGGAGTCATGGAGGTCATAGGGGTGAGGGAAGTCATAGGAGTCATAGAAGTCATTGGGGTGAGCGAGGTCATGGGTGTCATTGAAGTCATTGGGGTCATGACGGGGTTAATAGGGTTGATGCTCATAGGGTTTGAAGCCATGGGGTTGGTGGTCATCTGAGGAGTCACTGATGACATGTTGCCCATGGACGCCATGGACGGTCGGGAGTTGCCCATGGGCTGCAGAGGAAGTCCTTTTGCTGGCATCTCTACCATCAGGCGACGCTTGTTGTACAGTTCGCCGTTGTACTTGGCAGCTAAAGGAGAAGAAGAGAAAGAGTAAGAGAAGCAATGAAACACTAAGTGGGCACAAAAATTGCTATAGAGCAGAGCTTAAATCTTGAATTAAACGATATATACTTTCTTCAATTTGGCCATTTGCCACCATGGAAGATTTTTTTTAATTGAATGAATCAAAAAATAACACTTTTAGCAGTTTGCTGATCAGCCATAAGATAACACATCACTATGAGCACACACAGACAGAAAGCAGAAATATAGATATTGCATCAGTTTTAACACCCACAGTATAAGAAGGTCATATAACAAACCCCTATACTTTGTTAGTCAGCCTCACCTAACTGACCAAGCAGAGTGTCAGGACTACTGCTAACGCCTGCAAGTTAGAGGCCCGTGCTGCTACTGGAGGAGTGAAATCAAAAGAAAAGCCTAGAATCTCTCCTCCAGCTCGCCTCTTCCTCCCTTTTAAAGCCAAGAAAACATCAAATTTTTGCGTGGTGGGAAGGAGTTCAACATGAGAAAGAAATTTTGGGAGAAAGTTGTGAGGCTAATAACTAGGCATGACATAGGTGATTTTTTTCTAACTCGGTGCAAGTTTATTACAGTTATGTCATAAGATTAAGGAAAGATTTCAATCAGACCTCAGTGCACGCTCAACTAGTGTATTTTTGAGAATGCCTTCCAAGTTGTAGACATTTACTTTTGCATTTAGTATTTTTAAATCAGTCAAAAATGTTTTGAAAAGTATTTGGTTATCTGCCTTTACAAATATGAACTTGAGAGACATCCATTCTTAAGCCATCCATAGTGTTCAGTCATGTGACCGACTAACTAACCAGGCCAGCAAAACATTACTGCGTCATGATGGACAATAGTAGATAGTCGCTGGTACTGCAAGACAAAAGTGTACTACAAGACTAGTTGGATCATCTATCCATGGAGGAAAAGCAAAGATATGAAGAGAAACTACGAATGTTGGTGACTTGTGATCCCTACTTTGCTCCGACAGCTTAATTTAAATTCCTAAAAATGGTGATGTCTCGCCAAAGCTCCAGTTCAGTGACGTCTATGTATCTTGTAGAAAATTGCTCACCTTCCACTGCTGCCAGGATGAAAGCGTTTAAAGTATGGACAGCTACATGTATTTTTGATCTTGATGAGTAAACAATCTTATTGTGTGGGAGGTAACGAACACGAAATTATTCATCATTAAAGCAAAGGTATTTGCTACAAAGCTAGCTTAAACGAACTACCAGATGCAAATTTTATATTTTAAAGTATAAATTTTTCACATTAACAACATAACAGTAAAGTTGACAGAGTGTTTTCCAAATTCAGCCAAATCATCATCACAGTGCAGTCAGAGAGGTGCAGTTCTCCTGGCAACCAATCGGTTTGCCAGACGCAGAAGTATTATTTCTCTCTCCAGAGAACACGTCTTCTATACTCTAGAGTCCATTGTGTTGAATTGTTTGTCAAAAGTATGAACAAAAAGTCATACAAAACATAGAATGTGTCTGTTTCCTGACTTACAGACTCCTCTATCTGTTGCATCTTCTATATCTGTGTGTGTGCATCCGTGTGTGTTTCTTCAGCCTTGGAGCAGTCAGCGTTAATGGCTCACATTTATTCCTCTCTCTGTCAGTCAGTGTCACCAAGCTACAGTCTCTCTTATCACTGCGAAATGTGACCTTTTTTTTTTTTGTGTCAGATTCACTTTCACAGTTGAGTCATTACTCTTCAGTCCCTTGTTGCCGCTACGTCCTTGAAGATAAAGTTAACACACTCAGTGAGTTTGCTTTGCCGCTGTAACTATAAATCTAGTTTATCGCTGTGCGAACGCTGAAGAGAAATAACTAACGCGGGCCTGCGAGCGGATAGCAAGCGCAGGCGTGGGGGTTTGTAGGTAAGGGTGGGAGCGGTGGGAGACCACAGCCTCACTAGCTGAGTCGCTGTGAGACTGCCGCTGGGGATCAAACTTGCTCAAGCGACAGGTGAATCAATCCGGCAGTAGTCAGCTCGATGGTACACGCATCCAGCCGTGTACGTGAGTGGAAACGGAAAAATGCCACTGTTACGCAGCGTGGGTTCAGCATGCCTCTGCATGAGAAAAGCAGTGTCCTGCAGAGTCTCGCACACATTATACATCAGGGGGAAAAACCGAGAACTGCTTCGTGAAGTCCCACAGTGCCAGCAACATAAAAACCTTATTAGGTTTAGACCAGTATATCAATCTGCTTTTTGTTAGGCAATTAGGTCGTCTACTGCCAATTTACTGGGGGGGATTATTAGTTCTTGAAGTATCTAAAACGTTTTCAAATTTCCAATGGTTTACCCAAATTTGAAGACCTTTTTTTAGTATTCACTATAAGTGGGTGGATTCTGCTGTCACAGTGCTGCCATCCTAAACAAAAAACATCCATTAGTCTGGGTTTAAATGGAGTTTTCTGTCTGTGAGGTTTATTTTTTTCCCACTCCAGAAACTCTTTGTAACTGTGCAATGGTGTTAGACTGCTTTCCCCTTCAAAATAACACCGTGTTCCATGCATCACTGAGACGCAATCAACACCTGTGCTTTCTATTAGCTACTATCTGCTGCGGAAAAACGGTACTATCTCCCAAAGTGACTAAGGGTTGGTAATTGTAGTGCATGACTAAAGCTGGCGATGCAAATTACGTGTGCCTCATTATAAAATCCGAGAGATTATGAAATCTGAAATACCTCAGCAGCTCATAGATGGATTTCAATCAAATTTTGATCATGACTTATTCATGGTATCCAAAAGAAGCCAAATGACTTTTTCCTTAGTGATGCTAGGCGGTTGACATTTCAATATCTTGAGTAATCGAGTAAGACTGAATATCTACTGTGGTCATTTCATTTGTTATATGAAAACATAATTGTATGATTATTATTAGGTTCTTATTAAATGCATTCTACATCACAGTATATTAAAGCCGGCATCTTAGCATATAACTGGCACTTGCAACACGGATGTGTCTCAAGTGTCCTCATTAAAATGAATGTGCATGTGGAGTGCGGCTACAACAATCAGCTAAAAAAAATACAAGAGAAAACAAAGGAGGGTATAATCTGCTTCAAAATCAGCGCTTAACGTAGCTGCACGTTTGCATGGACAAAAAGGCAAAAGAAAGAAAGACACACAAGACAAATAACTAAATGTTAATGCTTTTAGATGTTCTGTTGATTTCTGTCCACTTATGTGCAAGTCTAAAAAAATGATAATAATAAAACTAGCCCTAATTACCTAGGATTTACTGTGCTTACTGCATTTGAAAAATTGACTTATTAGCCAGCATGTAAGAACAAGAGAATCTTCTTGGATGTAGGACAGTCATTAACTACAGCAGAGCATTTGTTCAATAGAAGTGGGACATAATTGGTCATTTGTACTCAGGCTGAGTTGCAGGCCTGCATCCAGGGATCTTTCTTGGTAGGTTTTTTGCCTTGTTTGCTGTTAGAACTCAATAAAGTGACCTTATAGAGATGCACAGAGGGACAGTGGAGATGGCTATTGATTGACAGGTGAGGGCCTTCTCAACTGGATCATCGACCATTAAAATGGCAGAAGCAATTAAAGAACAAGAGGAAAGGCTGTTATGGGGCATGCTGGGAAAGTAGTGCTTAAGACCTAGTTCCATTTCCAGTTAGTGAAAACACCAGAGCATGTATCAGAGGAGAATAATTTAGCTATTCAGATTTCTTTTGCTGACATTTATTTCCGATCTTTAGCTTGGATGCAACTACTAGTTTGTGGACTACTCAGCATCTTGGTGTTTGAAGTGATCAGATTTAGATTAGATTGATTAACCTCCATGTATTTTAATATCAAGGTTATGCTGACTGATTTGCTTTTAGGGCCAGCTGTGTGTCCACTTTAGCAAAAACAGTGTTTGTCATTTCTGCCGTTTTGTGTTTCAGCCCTCGAGATTGCCACTTGCACATTTTCTTTTTGTCTCTGTTATTCCCCCTCACATGCATTTTTCATAGCTTGTGTGTCAATTTCCCATCACTGAACTCAAGGTAATGGCATTTTGCCTCCTGGAATCATGGGTACCTGTGTGTACAGGTTTCCAATCATTTCATAGGTGAATCTTTGAATACCACTTGGAAAATGGAAAACTGTCAGTCAACCATGAGCCTGAAGGGACGAGACCTCCGTTCAATTATAGAAATGGAATCAAATATGAGCCCCTGTAAAGGAGGATCAAGATTAGCAGCCCAATGGTTCTTTAAGGAGCGATATGGAGCTTGATGAATTGAGGGTGGGGTGGAGAAGAGATAATGGGAAAAGAAAGAGAAAAGAAGCAAAAAGCAAAGATGAGATAAAAATGCAGAGGGCAGGAGATGGCTGATAAAGGGACTGATATAAAGAAGAAAAAGGAGTTCATGGGAAAATGGGAGCGGTGGGAGGGACGAGTATGACGGCTACAGAAAGGTACTGGAGGAGGGTGTGAGTGAAGAAAATTAAAAAGAGGCTTGTAAAAACCCAAATAAAGTGCTTATTGTTAATGAACCTCATGAGTAGTTTTGTACATTTTATCACATTAACTTAAATGATGAAACGTTATATTACCTCCAGACATTTTGAGAGCCATGCTGCGCAGCTTTTCATATTGACTTTATGGCCCACAGGCTGTCACTGCTTTCAGACCGTGTCAGTACATTAAAAAAGTCAACTTGCTGAGAGTTAATACTTCCTTAGAAAAACAATTCACCATAGAGATCATAAAATCAATGAAGTTATAGTTGGAAACCTAAACAGGAAAAGTGTGAAGTTTTCTTGTACATGGCAACAATAAAAAAGGATTACATACCCCAACTTTCAAATCAAAAAAAGTTACAGTATAGTAAAGCAGTGTATCATCTCTCAATCACAGGAAAAACAACTGCTTCTGTTCCAAGAAAAAAAGAAAAAAAAAAGATCCCCAACTGCTGGCGGATGTCATTACGACTAACTGTGGGCAGAGTTATTTCCTTTGGCTGAACAGAGCTGGCTGAAAGTTTTGTAAAGCGTGCCAGTGTGTGCTGGTTGGCCAGTCTTGTTTATTAGTGCTGGAGTCGTATTAGCCTTTGGGTGATGACATTTCATTTTGCAAAGTTAATTCTTAAGCTGTCAAATCCAAAATGCACCCAGATCCGGGCTTTCATTAAAGATAAAAAGCCAGAGAATCCTGCTGAGTTCTGCATTGTGTTTCTTATAAAACACCGCGTAACTGCCTCCTATCTTCTACAACAAGTTTGACACTGAATGCTGATGTTTCTGTCAACCTTTTCTGTTTGTAGTTAAAGTTCTCTGTCGTGATATACTCGAATGGGATATAGTGAATGGGCTAATGTGGACTGGTTCTTATATAATGATTTTCTATTCTTGAGAACTCAAAGCTCTTCATACAACATTCGCACAAATTCATGCAGTGGTTTCTGTCTAGCATTCACATCCCAACTTGGGGTTCAGTATTTTGCGCAAGCATACTTCACCATGCGGACTGGAGCAGATTGAAGCACCGGTCTTCCGATTAGTGGACGACCTGCTCTACCTCCTCAACTACAGCCACCCCATCTCCACCCTGGACAGGTTTCCAAGTCCTTAATAGGACAAAAAAGGCAACCATTCATGGTCATAGTCACCCCGCACTCAGTTCAGAGTAACCAGTCAACCTAATATGTATGTCTTTGGAATTTGGAAGGAAACATGAGGATTTGGACCCCTGCACAAATAGGGGAAACATGCAACTTCCACACAGAAAACCTGGCTGATGAGAGGTTTAAAGCCAGAACCATTACTGAACATGTAGCACATATAGTTTTAATACTTTTTTAAAAGACTTTTAAAAACCTTCATCAGGACCTTTCAGTTTGTAAAATGATTTTTTTTTTATTTTATTTTTTTACATCTGTTATAGTTTATATGTGACAAGATTTCTGTGTTACCACAAAAAGCTGCAGAAGACAGAGGAATATTAAGACACACTCAGGCCGAAAAGAGCAGGAATAACAACAAGTATCGCATTGATTACATCAGAAACAGCATGAATGTGGGGGCTAGGATGAAGGTGGGTTACAAAGCAGCTTGCAGATGTGAAATGGCTGTAGATTTGTAGTTACAGCGGCAAAGCGGCAGAGGATACACAAAGTAACTTATATTGTGTAACCTCTGTTTAATTCAATTCAGTTTTATTTATATTTTGGCGTTATTTATTTTTAACGTCAAATCAAAACAGCAGTTGCCTGAAGGCGCTTTATATTTTAAGGTAGCGACCATGCAAGACCTTTATTAGATTTGCCAATTGGATGTGTATTAAATGAACCATTTAATTTTGGACTTAATAAATATCTTTTTTATTCATAAATTCATAAAATGCTACATTTTTGTAGAAACTCCCCCCATCAGAACCACTTTTGTCTACCAGTTCTGGCAGCTGGGGATTAAACTGGCAAGGCCTCTGCCCCTGATCGATGCCTGATCCACATAGTACTAGAGGTCTATAGCCCACCCTGCGGGTAGTGGGGATAGAACTGGGTAGATCCATATGACTCATATAAGGTGAGTCCAGCACTATAGCGCCATGGACTAATGGCCCCTTTAAAAAAGTAAGGATATATGCTGCACTGACAACTAGGTTGAGCAAATGGACCACAATTTGTGCACCTGCTCATGGGCGTTACATATACTATATGCGCTGGTTGAACGTGGTGAGGCTATATTGGTCACACGGTAGATGACTACAGCGAAAGCTTGCTTTGTTCAGCAAACCATTCTTGCACAGTTGGAAACAATGGGTATCAAAGCACAGTGACACCAACAGACACTTGCTGTCAGCTCAAAGCAGTCTGGCCTTTCTCCTCTGACTTCTAGCATCAACAAGCCCAGAGAACTGCTGCTCACTGGATATTTTCTCTTTTGCAGACCATTCCCTAAAGATTCAAGTAGATCAGCAGGCTCTGAACGAGTCAGACCAGCCTCTCTGGTAGGAATAATTCTTAATGGGGAAAACAAAATAAAATTTACTATGCACAACACAAATGCTTGGGTATTGGTCATTTCTTAATGTTGGACTTACAGGATATAGATGCAGGCTGAATGTCTTTAGGCCGCTTTTTTTTTTTTTTTTTACATTTATTTTTAATATTTCCAAGGAAACAGTTTGAAAACCAGTTTTCTCAGTTTGTATTCTTATAGCATAAATTTCCATAACATTGCTAGAATTCTCTTGTACCTATTATCCATCAACCTGCCTCATCTGTTTTCCCAACAGATAGAGATTTCGTTCATTTCCCACAATGCCGCGCACAATCCCCAGAGCATGTGTTGCATCCATCTGTTGGGTTTATGTGCAGTAAGACGAAGGAAAAAACCTTTTGAGAAACAGTGGGTTTGTATGCTGCACTCAAACCTCAGCACAGTTTGCGGTTGCAGTGCACGGATGTGTTCGGGGGAAATTGGCTTGTCTGATGAATTTTTATTCCTCCTTGTTGAATATTGGCACAAAATTTTGAGTTAAGAAAGAATGCCTTCGTTCTTGGATTCTTGGATTCTCGCAGACTGACACCAAGATGTTCTCTGCTGGCGTTTTAGATAACCGAACAATTTCCTGCAATCAAACACAACTGTGGCTGTGCTGAAAATAGCTAGGCATCCTCTGATGTCTATATTCGGCCACTTCTCTGGGAATTATAAAAATAGACCATCAAACAATAAAGTTGCCAAGTTCAGGACTCAGGCATTACAGCATTAACCACTATTTTCACTCCTGTGCTTTTATTGGTGTAATCCTTTAAGCTTAAAAATGATGCGTTCATTTACCGCTTGGTATTCATTGCTCATTCAAGTCTTTCTCTGTTGTCAATTTCGCTGGCAGTTACATATACTGCTACCATAATAATGACACGTCTTCTTCTTGCTTCAGGGGCACAAAGTATTACTCAGCGCAAACAAGCAGGATAATCTATTACTGTAACATGTCTGGAGATGAGTCAGGGCCACAGTAGTGTAGGGAATACCACTGACAATACAGGATGCATTTGTCATCACAATCAGTTTTACTTTGTGCTGCTGGACATGCTGGACAGATAGGCTTTTCAAAAAAAAAAAAAAAACACGATCTATCCGGTCATTTTTCAAATAAAAGGGAGCCAATGCAGACAAATAGCATCCCGTAGCTGTTTACACAGACATCTAGATGCATTTGTAGATTGTATCTGTCGTGAGTGGGCTGAATTCTGAATCTAGTGAAGGCAGAGTACCTGTCTAGCATAAACAAGCTGACAAACGCTCGCTGGAAGCACTTGTGTGTCGGCCTCGAATGAATTCATATTATGAAATAGCAATGTGACTGCCAAAGAACGTATGGTGATGAGGCAACTTTAGATCAGCTGCTACAGCCACTGACTCACTGAATTTGGTGGCATGCGTGAAAGTGTATCCACTGTAATGTACAATATAAAATGCTGATATTAAATACGGCCAGCATCAGGAGAAGGTCAGCTTAAAGTGAGGGGGAAGGAAACTGATTTTAGACAATGGGGAGGCTGCCCGAAGCCCTCTAAAAGGTAAATAAGGATTATTTTGAACTGGGAACTTAAACTGTGAGGATGTTCCCATCTTGTAGAGTCCAGCAAAGAACACGTGGAATAGAAGATGACTATATTTATTCCCCTTTAAGTCCTAAACTTTTGCAGAGCCTATGACATTACTGTACCTATGTGAGTGGCTCGCATCATTGATGGTGTTGTGCTAAACATGGATTTTTTGGCACAACACCACTAAGGATGTGAGCCACTGTTTTTATGTGATATTTTTGTATAATACATTTGCTTAAACTGGTAAATCTATAGGCTACATGTCCTCTTGTCCATTGTAATAGCTTTGGAATTCTAAATCCAGGAATTTGCTGAGATTTTTCAGTCCCTACATTGATGCTATGATTAGTATTCCTTATACTAAGGTGACGATTGTTATTCTGTCACTGATAAATTCAAAAACAGTGGCGCAAAAGTTGCTGGATATACACAGAAGCCATTAACAATACTGAACAGATCAGTCACAGTAGTTGTGGACTGACCTGAAGTGTAGTTACATTTCTAGGGAGGTGCACGGCATATGATTTCAAAAGAAATTTGAGGTTACACCACATCCAGGTTAGCGATGCAGTCAAAAAACCACTGTCAATTATGTGTGCAGTGTGCTTGTTGTTGTTTAGAGCAGCGGTTCCCAACCTTTTTTGCGCCACAGACTGGTTTATGACAATATTTTCACGGACCGGCCTTTAAGGTGTCGCGGATAAATACAACAAAATAAAATTAGTACCAGTACCGAAAAAAAGAAGATTTATTCATAACACACGTGAAAAGACCCAGGAAAACCGAGTTAACGATAAAAACAATAACAAAATAACGCTGAAAACCGATAAAAACCTTGAAAACCATACATTTCACACCTGAGCCTCAACTCTCGCGGTCCGGTACCAAACGACTCACGGACCGGTCCGAGGCCCGGGGGTTGGGGACCGCTGGTTTAGAGCCTTCCCAGAGTAAAAAAACCACCTGGTGCTATTTGAGTTTGTGTTTCAGGGGCTCAAAAAGCATTCAGTAAACTATACTAGAAAAAAAGTCATTTATAGGAGCCTAGGTTTTCCTTTTTCTTGAAATTCACTGCCAACTTGGGATGAATCACGATGACTCCACTAACAAGGCAGGCCCCAGCCTTGGGTTTCACTGCCTATCTACACACTGCTATAGTCGTAAGAGTTACCAACAGAACAACATCAGGCTTACTGCCTACCACAAACTGTAAAAATATTCTCCTTCATCTAAACTCCCCTCCACTAAAAAAAAAAAGAAACTTGGCAGTCACTCACCTACAGCCTTCAGAGAGGCGTACTTGTTGAGATCCTTGTTCTGCTGTTGCTGCTGCTGCTGTTGGTGGAGCTGTTGCTGTTGCTGCTGCTGCTCATAGACGTGAGACAGGTGGCCGAGGGCAGGGTAAGGGTGCTGCTGGCCCATGTTTGAAGCCGGTCCCACGTTGTTGTTAATCTGGCCACCCTCTGTGAACAGGGACATGAGACAGCGCAAGGTTACAATAACATTTAAAGCTCCAGTCCAGCACCAGAGGAGCCCTCGCTGGTCAAATGATTGGTGAAACTCTCATTCACATTTTCCAGAATCTACTTACATAACCTAATTTCTTTTTTAAATTATTATTTTAATACATGATTTCTTGACTGAGATATCTTGTGCCTTGCTCTCAACTAATATAAACTCCTTTCTATCTTTTGGGATTTTACCAGTAGATTTCCATGACACGCTCTTACATTTATGTCACCATTACAACTGAAATATTCCTCCTGGAATAAAAAATGTCTTTATTAGTCCAGAGATTTTCTTTGCACATCTGATGAATTAGTCTAAATGTGCCAGTTGGACTGTGCTACTTCTCTCAGAGGTCCTTTATGTAGCCTCACTCGTCATGATTCAGAACTGTCTGTCTCAGAACTGCTTTAATATTGCAATGTCTTGAACAAGGGTGTCAAACATGAGGCTCGGGATCCAGAATGGGCCCAGCACAGGTTCAAATCTGGCCCCCTGGAGAGATTTGGAAAATGTGAATGAGGGTCTTGGGCTTTAAAATGCATTTTAATACGTTTCACAGCTTTGCCTGATAAAGACCTCCCCCATTGCCATCATGCTAGCTCAAAGAAGTCTGTAATAGAAAAACAATGAATGACAGAGAAGTTGCTGCATAAATGTCTCCTTTTTACAACGGGTCCACAAGATTAAAAAAGAACAAAAAAAGGAGAGTGTTTGTGAATTTATCAAAATGTTCTGTTTTATAACAACAAGACAGTCTGGCCAATGAGCTACCAGAACTTTCTCTGTAAGTTTACACATATATTTCTTACACCTTAAGCCCAAAAAGTTGTGAAGTCACATTTCTTTCATTTACTACAGCACCATTTCCTGATTTTGACTATAGGCTTGAAAGACTATAGGACTATAAGATTGAAAGTTTTTCAGTGAGTGCGAAGTTACTTAAAGGAAATATATCAAGCATTTATTGGTACCTTTAGACTTTTTTTTATCATAAAAAGAGCTTTTTCTGTTTTCATATCATTTGATTGATTGATTGATTTCAAATGCCAACCCTCCAGAATCATTTGATCACATGTACTTCAGCATATTCTCTAAATCAGCAGAGATTTACCAACTGGTGCTCACCAGGTGGTTGCTAACCAGTCTCTACGCCTTCGTGACTGCAGCCTGAGTCACATCAGAAAGACATTCTTTTCTTTTTAGATTTCTGAGTGATTTTATTACATGTAAATGAGCTGAAATCACAGCACAAATGTTGTCCTTCTAAAGCAACAGGCATCAGTTCTAATGGGATGATTTTGCAGCCAACAGAACAGCATTTTTTGTTCTTTGTTTATAACACAGACATTTTAGAGTTATAGTTAGGAGAAGTGGATCTAGCTAAGGAATATCGACTGTGGAGCCGCATCTGGATTTAAACAAAGCAGTTGCTCAGTGTTAGTTAGTTAGAGTGTGCTACACTAAGCATTAGGCAGGCTTTATATCAGTTTGCTAGACTGCGTCATAGAAGATGGACTGGACAAGTGACAAACTTTGACATGGGGCTATTAGACTCAGCTCACTTTGCTATTTCATTACGAAAGAAAACAAAGGGAAACAAAGGTGGGCAGATTAATGCTACCATGTTTATAGTGGTAAACATGGTAGCAAACTTACACAGCAAACTTAGAAAACCCTTTAAAACTACATAATGAACAGTTATATGTATTAACAATAAGCCCACAGTACATGCATAGTATATTTGTTCTTCTCAAGTTTTAAGTGAGCCTCACGAGCTAATGATGACCTACTTTACTTCCTGAGAGACATATTTTATCTAAAGACCAGACGACATCCCAAGGTCTGACATGCACATGCTCCAAAGTCAGTGCCCTCCTCAGTCAAGCTAGTACAGTTATTACCAGAATATTTAACATGGGCATGGCTGTTCCTATTTTCAATACAAAATTAATTAGACGTAATTTTACTTATAGTTATCAAATTACTTCAGTTGTATCCAGCTCAGTCACTTTTATGGACCAGCCTGGACCCCTGGGGCCTGTCCATAATGCAGAAGGTGAATGCAGATAAGTAATGGAAGAAAAATTCAGTAAATTTCCTAAAACTTTTAAGAGGATTTCAAAGAGGTTCATGAAAGAACAAATCCTCAGTTAAAGTCAGTTTAAAAAACAAATATAAAGAGATTATTTTAACAAATACAGGGATTAAGAGGAGTGTTAATCACACAGTTTATAGCTTGATGTAAAAATGTAGTTTTGTTGTTTTGGTTTATTTATATTGTTTTTTTGTGTGTATTATATGTGTGTCTATAGTTATACATGTATATTATCTGACTGTATATCAACGAACATTGATTGTAAATTACTGAATAATCTTAAGGGGCATAGAATCAAATAAGCAAACTTCATCCTACTCTTTTCCAGCATGTAAACTGTGTGGAATACAGAGAAAGTCATTGCACGTCGATGTCTTTTAGGCTTTCTTATGTTTAGTCATTTGCTCAATTGCATATTATTATTTTAAGTGTTTCAAATTTCAAGCATTTATCCATTATTTTCAGCCAACTACATATCCCTTATATTTAGTTGGCCAAATTAAACATTTATCCATTACCTTTAATTAGCTTCAATTTAACAATTTGTCCGGTTACTTTCAGTTAAGTATGACTCACTAATCTCTTCATAAATCCTGGGGCAACTTTTAGCACTTCATCTCGCTATTGCTATATTGCACAGAAGCATGTGACTGCATTTCCCTTATTTATTTATTTATTGCTTAATGCTTATGGTGTTGGAAGTAGCAGATGTCTTATATTAATTACAGTATTGCAGAATTGGCTAACTGTAATGTCTTCCTCTAATTAAATAAGTGATAATTAGATTTCAGAAGATGTGCAGTGGGTTGAGAAATGGGCAACTGCTCTACCAGAGCTGCACAGTCTGACTTTAAACTGCAGCCGAATGTTAAAACACAGTGTGGGAATTGTTCTCTCGCTGCACTGAGCTTGACAGATAATTGCAAATTCCTGTTACTGAAGTCAAAGGTATACTTACTAAGTGAATACATTCTCTTAAAAGCCCCAATGCCGTCACTTGATAATTGGAGAAGGAAAGTAAACGTTACAAGACAAGAGAGCAAGAGTGAGGAATTAGAGTGGAAAAAGTGAAATGCGGGAAGAGGAGAGGATACGTGAGGAGAAAAGAGAGAAAACGTCTCAAACGATGCTGACAGAGATATGAGGATGGTTTGTAAATATCGAAAGAAGCTAGACAAAAAAAGGTAATCATTAAGGTAAAAAATACAGGGCAAACACATTGATATTGTCATGGTCCGGGGCCATGTTGGCCCAGTATTCTTAGTTTTCGTGTGTTTTGTATTTATGCCTTGGTTCCTAGGTTGTTCTGTTAAGATGTTCCTTATTTGATTACCCCCTGTGTGCCCCTCTATGTATCTGTGAGCCCTCGTTTCCCCTCCTCCTGTGTTTTATTCCATGTTTTCCCCAGCCCGTTATGTCTGTGCTCTCCCCGTGCTCTCTCTCCTCCTGTCTGAACCTCTGTGTACTTCCTGTTTTACTTTGACAGTCTCTCGTCAGTATCCGTCATGTTGTGTTCACTCATTACGATTATCTGTGTCAGCCGTGTTCCCCGTGTGCTCCCACTTCCCTCGTTAACCCTCTGTGTATTTATGTCCGCGTCTCCCTCAGTTCAGTGTCGTGTTCTCCCTCATGACTGTGCGCCCCTCCGTGTGTTTCCTCGTGAGTCATTTCCTTTGGAACTTCCCAGTTTAGCTTCGTATTATTTTGTATCGCCTTTATCTTCTGTCAGCAATAAAGCTGTATTTTGAGTTCAGTCCTGTTTTCCCATGAGTTTGCGTTTGGGTCCTCATCCTGCCTGCACACAGCCTAATCATGACAGATATTCCCAAGTCCCCTCTCGCTTTTCTTTTAGCACCTCTTAAAGGTGTTCATACAGATGGCAAACTGTGAAGCCTCAGCCCGACAACATCGATTTCCTCGAGTCATTTTCTCCCTGTTTCATCTCGTCGTCGAGGTTTCGAGTCACAGGGTGAGCTCAAAGTCCTTAAAATCCGCACAGCTGAATTGTCAAGGCGAAGCAAGTTCTCTTCTTACTAATTAAACACTTAAGCCCTGGCGCAGGCTCAAACCGCACGCACTCTTAACAGACACTGTGACTGACAAGGTACGGCGAGAGTGGAGACAATTAAAAAGAGCATCAAAGTGAGAGCCAGTGTGAGGCGTTGTAGAAAAGACTGAGACACGAGATTCATTGATGTGATGAAATGTCCCACGGTGTTGTGTGAAATGAAACATGGACCCACATCCTAGTTTGGATAGATAACAGCGGCCTGGAAAATGCAAGGTTGAGTCATTTTCTGAGAAATTTATTGGACTTGCCAAATACACAGATGACGATGATGTGCTTGTCGGTTAAATACTTTGGGATTTACTGTAAGGGTTTGGCAATGCGGGTTCACTTAAGGCGAGATGACTTTCACTGCAAAAAGTGAGGCTGTGGCAGGCGGGAGGGGTAAACTGTGAGGAAGAGAAGGAGAGAGACAAGCATGACTAAGGAAGAAACAGCAGCGAAGAACTGAGTTATGATCCCAAAGCTCTCTCTCTCTCTCTCAAGATAAAAGCTGGTACGCTGTTTTATTTTTCATGTGAGGCCAAAATGGCTGGGGTCACCAATTTTCTCATTTCATAATGGATTTTGTCTAGCTGAGGAGCACATTTGTAAAATTCAATACCCCATCAAAGCACAGGTGCACCTCCCCTCTGCCATGAGCTCATTCAGCTCCATGAAACAGTCATGCAAATGACAGTCATGCACTTCTAAAATTGTGATTGTATGTAAGCGCTTTGGTTTACTCAAATTTAACTTTTATTTATATATACTGCCATTTAACAACATCTGCCTCAAATGGCTTTATATTGTAAGATAAAGACCTTAAAATATTACAAAGAGAACCCGAACCCTCAGACAATCCCCTATAAGCAAGCACTTGGCAACAGTGTGGAAGAAGAACTCCCTTTTAACAGGAACCAGAACAGGGAGGTGCAGCCATCCGCCACAAACGGCTGGAGGATGAGGAGAAAGGATGAAAATTCAGAGCACGCAGGACAAAACACAAAGTAAGGGAGAGAGCAGACATAGTGGCTCTCTTTGAAGTGCTCAGTGCATCATGGAAAATGCCGTGACATAACTTATGGCCCCAGTATATCTGCAGCATTGGTTGCTTCACGTGCTGCCAGTAACGTCATCACACATGCACATTAGAGCAGGCCGATATGACCAAAAATATCTATCACGATATACATTTGAAAATTTGCGATAACGATATAACTGATGATATAATTGACACTAGACAAAATACTTTACAACGCCACAACTTTATTAGTGCAAAAAAAACCAAAACATTAATGTATTTTCACTTAAACAAGCAGCTGTTTTTCATGTGCATTAAAGTTATATAAAAATGTAACAGTGCAAATTCCTTGTTGACAGTTTAACCAAAAGGCATTTCCAGTGGAAATTGGCCAACATATCCTCAGCATAACCACATATAATATCCACAAAACTTAAAAAGAGGTTATACACACACACAATACGGTAATATTATGTTGAAGCACAGTACGTATCACTCCGCGAGGCGCCTGCCTACAATAGCCGTAATGCAATCCATCAAGCGGTGCGGCTTTGTAGCTTAGCAAAGTCGTACTGAAACATCTGACAGATTTTCGAGCGCCGTGTACGACAAAATCGTTTCCAGGTCAGTAAACACAACCAGAATTCATACATAAGGCACACAGGATTATAAGGGGCACTGTCGATTTTCAGAAAAATCAAAGGACTGATTTCAAGTGTGCCGTATTTTCCAAACACTATTTTTTCTACCAAAAATAGTGCTTTGTTGTGTATCTGATGGACAAAAGCCAAACCAGTTCCACACCACTGAAGTTGCAGCATTTTTACAAACCAATTCTGGTTCATCCATTTCATTCAACGATCGCTTTCGCCCTTCTCATTCTCTGTCGCCGCCATGCTTTTTCCAGCATGTGCGTATGAAAACAAAGGCACTGCGCATGCGCGTTTTACCCATATTCTATCGCGATATTTCATTTTCTTATCGTTGCCCAACATTATACCGGTATTACCGTGAACGGTATGATATGGCCCAGCCCTAATGCACATCCATTCATGCTCGCTGTTACGGCTCAGGTAGCTGCTGAAGTATTCTCCTGAACAATAGGTGTTGCACTGTTATAGGAAGTGAAGAAGTCAAAGCCGGAAATAAAGCTTTGACATCTTTTCAAAGTGTTGAAACATCTTCCTCTGTATAATCTGTGTATCTCTGAGCTTCTTTACTGATATATCCCTAAAGTGGTGGTAAACTATTACTAGTGACTTCATCTCAGCTCAAGCCAGGTGACAAAAATTGAGAGGTGCACAGCTGAGAAACACCGGCAGGCACGGTGAAGTCACTTTAATGTCAAGGTACCATTCGCAAAGCATCATGTGGTGGGTATAAAAAGCTTTAAGGGATGATTCACAATCACGTGGTCCAGCCTTAACTACAAGCTTCATCAAAATGTAAATTTTAAGCTTGAGCTTAAAAGTAAGAGTGGGTGTCTCTCTCTTCATACCTAACTGGGAGTTGGTTCCACAGCCTCCCATTTTACTTTTGGAAATTCTAGCAACCGCAAGTAACCTGGGAGTCTGAGAGGAAATTGGGATAATACTAGCATTAATTAATCTCCCTATCGCCGTTTATGGGGTTAATCCAAGGAAGGAACAGGTCGTGAGTTTGCATGACTGCACATATGATTAATTGTTGTTACTTTCAGTTGAACTGTGGCAGCAATAACAGCATCATTCACCATATTTTTTTAATAATTTGGGAACTGACGCTTGCAGAAGTAATTATTAATAGTTCCTATTTGCTGTGTACAAACTAAAGGAGTGACAGCAGGATTAACTTGACAGAGCTCTTTAAAACAGGATGATTCTCTAGCATTTCCACTGCCATCCCATAAAGTCTTTTATGAGAAATTAAACCTGTCTCCAAACCAGGCTCAGGGATGGAAACTTGCATCAGGATTTCATCATTATGACTGTTTACTTACAAGGAAATGTCTGCCTTTATAGGGAGCAACCTTGCCTCATTCAAGAAAATGAATAAATAAACATTATCTATTATACAGTGCTGCTGTGATAGATCCCATTATTATTCTCCCCTAGTTTACTGTGAACCAGCATGCATCACAATCAAACCCTCTCATCTTTATGATCTTAGTGAAAAAGAACACACACATGAACTTCAGAAACAAACAAGGCACCCAGGTGACATCACACCGTGAGCCCATTCACCAGGATGAGTGACAGCTGTCACCGGGATGTCTGTCAGGATGATAAAAGGGGATGCAGTGGGAGTCTGGTGGTGTGGTCACAGTGCTTCACCAAGCTGATCCAAAGCAAACTGATTCTCAGAGGTCACGACAGACTTTTACTACCAGTGACAGCCAGTTTTCTTTCCTCTCCCCTGCTGCTCAGAGATTTACCAAATGCTACAGCAACCAAAACATACAAAGAAATGAGAATAAATCAGATGCGGTTGGGAATCAATAGTGTAAATTAGGAAAGAAATCTTGCAGTATTTTTACTGAATCGACTCACAACTATTTGGAAAATTCAGTGAGTCTTGAAAAAGATAGATATATGAAAAATTGATGTTAAAGTTCCCTCGAGCTGAAAGCACAAATGGAGGATATTAGAGATTACGAAAAAGGCCAGGAGAAAAAGTATGTTTATCTAAGAGCAGAAAGATTAGAATGATGGTGGTGCCAGTGGAAGAAAACTATTTTATACCCATTTTACCAAGGGGGTAACCTGGT
This sequence comes from Neolamprologus multifasciatus, assembly GCF_963576455.1. Classification (NCBI taxonomy): domain Eukaryota; kingdom Metazoa; phylum Chordata; class Actinopteri; order Cichliformes; family Cichlidae; genus Neolamprologus; species Neolamprologus multifasciatus. The sequence goes on along the minus strand of NC_140446.1, from coordinate 20,816,966 downwards.
AAATAGCATGTGCATGTAGCAGACGTGGTCACAGTTGATTGCAAAATCTGCAGTTTGAGTACAATTAGTAGGAAATCCAGAGGACATGCTGAATAAACTGCAACCACAATCAATGACCTTTTAATGAGTTAACAGCCCGTTATTTGACCAATTTATACAGTAAAAATGGAAGATTCGAGAGGGCTTTTTAAGCTTTAAATGGTTACATTTTAACTACATTTTACTTTTAAAAGAAAAAGTAGGTCTTTTTATTTGGACTAAAATAGCAGACTGCGATTTAGTCTCGAACCTACCTTTTACTTTTACACTGGGAAATGAATTATTGTACAATTGGCAAGTCTTCCCACTGTCATGATGTAAATAAATAAATAACTAAAAACCCTCTGTGGTGTCTGAAGTAGCCAATTTGGATGCTAATGAAAGTATTTATTGTTGACTTTGGACATAATCCTGTATGGGGATGTAATCCTCTCCTGGAGCTTTTACTCTAGTAGCAATAACAGAAAACATATGCTTGCCTATTCATTTCACTGGTGTTCTGTTGTAGGTGGCTCGCTATTGACCAAAAGAACACAGAAATGCCTTGCTGCTGCCATGTGCTACTACCCTGTGTGTGTGAGGAAAAGAAAAGGTTAGTGAAATATATCTTTCTGTAAAACACTGTCCAAAAAATCATATGTGGAATGAAAGCATACACTGGAGCCATGAATCACGTCAGGTATTTGCTGCTGTGCTTTTGACCTTTTTTAAATTAAATTTTTGAATATTTTATGCTTGTGTTTTCCTTCAAACGCCCCTTTTTATAAGCATAGATAAAGGCCTGCTTTCTGCCAGCGTACATGAAGATGAATTTAGTTACACTTTGGGGGTCTCAGTAGAAGAGCTATCTAGCACTTTTTTGTTATTTAGCAATAATTAATCATATTTATTGAAAACAATGCTAAGATCAAGAGCTTTTCTTAGCCCTAAGCAAGTATTTTTTGAAACTTATATTCAAGCAGCAACCTTCAGCACCAAAGTGCCGCAAAAAAGCTAGCTTCAAGTGGCCTTGAGGTTAGCTTAATGCTTAATGTTACAAAAATGGTCTCTATAGCAAATTTCTCCTTTTGTAACAACTTTACTCGCCCATTTGGATTTTTACTAATGCACAAGTTAGGTCTGTGTAAGTCACTAAACCGAAACTCTCTACCATGTTTGTGGTGTTGGTGCTTGTTGAAGCATATTTAATAATAATAATAATAATAATAATAATACAATCTGTCATTATGTTTGATTTGTGCTTCACATTTGTAGAATAAATACAACTTAATAGTTATTAGTTAGTATTTAATTTGGCCAACACTTATTAGGATATATCTGTGTTATGCAGTGTATTATTATTTTACGTTTCCAACTTGCTAACTAAGCTTACTAGTGTTTACAGATGACCTAGCACCCTACCCTGTAGTTAAAAAACAAAAACAAAAAACAAAACCAAAAGAACCACAACAAACATGGCCCCACCCAGAAGGCTGGATGATGTCACTGTTGCTACATCCATCTTCCATATACAGTCTTAATCTCAACTAAAAGCAAGTGAGAAATAAGTAAGCAGCTTTTTAGACGGAAAACTTTAAAATAAATAAATAAAAAATAACTGTTCCTGGGAGATAGGTCAACACAAGCTTCCAGGATTAAAGTAAAGTAAGTCAATGCCTTCTCCACTCCACCTATCTGCTTTCCCCCCTTTTGAACTGAAAATACATGAATGTGAGAAACACAGGTAAGAAACAAAACAAATCCAATATGATCCTATATGATGCTGGAGGACTTGGTGGGATTAGCGCAGGGGGCTGAAAAAGTTTGCTGCAAGCTGTGTTCAGTCGATGTTGTGCCAGTTTTGAGGGAAAGTGCAGAAATTCTTTTGAAAGAGCTGTTGATGCAGGAAGCCCACAGCGCCGACTCATAATTGAATCCAACAGGTAGCCTGCATTGTTTCCAACGGCAGGTGTTCCATATCACAGCCAGTTGTTGTATAGGTCAGTTTTCACGACTCTCCTCAGACCTCTGCGAGTTTAACAAGATTGATGTCCGACTGTGCAAGATTACAGACCAATATAAAATATTTATTGCTTCTGCTGTTTTTCTCTCCCCACAAACACTACGGCTTCTTGCAAATCTACTGTAACAAGGTCTGTCTGTAAATTAGCTTAAGGTTGAATCATTCTTACGTCACATCAATCACTGACAGTCAGAAAGGGATTTTATTTACACTAAGGTGTCACAGAGGGCCCGCTTAAGCGCTTGCGCGGGAGGGGGGTGCGATTGCGTTTGGTTTGAAATGTATGCCACCATTTGAGCCTTTCATTTTGGCATTAAAGAAGTTGACATTTACATGAATTTACACTGCAGGGCGAAGGCGCAGGAGCTGTCAGGATTACAGTGAGTGTGACTGCGCTGATGAGACAGCATGTGGATGATGATGATGAGCTTATGACAACCAGGTAACAGACAGTGCAGTCAGCAGTGCACGACATGAGCACGCATGGCGATTTCAAAGCTGCCTTCTTTCTCTCTCTTACTCTCTCTCCCTCGCAGGAAGCCAGACATCCAGCATGGAGCTGTGAGGCAATCCTCCCGGGGCGCAAACGGTATCTGAGCTTTCCCAGACGAGAATGTATTCTTTTCTTCTACACATTGAAGGAGGGGAAATAAGAGCACACACATCGGGTTGCGTCCCTTGGTGTGTGCTGTACAGCTGTGCGTGCGCAGGGGAAAGGAAGGGTTTAAAAAAAATGATAAAGACAGACACGGATATCAATAAAGAGCCAGAGCACATGTATGTAGGAGCGTTTCTATCTATCTCATGCTTGGCCTGGCTCGGCTCCATCGCTACTGGCTGTACAGTGTAATTTCACCGCCTGTTTGATTCGGCACTAAAAAAAAAGTGTAAGCAGCTGACTCATCTATTATTCCGTCTTTCTCCTCGCTCTGCAAGTGGATAAACCCTCTTCTTTGCTTCGGCTGGAGCCTCTGCTTCTCTGTTGTTACTCATCTTTCTCCATCTCTCGCTTGCCCCTCTTTCTCTCTCTCTATCACTTGTCATGGCAACAACATTCTCTCGCGTAGTATTTGCTCTCCAGCACACGCCGAGTTCGCATTGTCCCGCAGTCACCCGCGCCCACATATCAACAGGCAGGCCGGCTGTACAGTACTGAAAAAAAAAGAAGAAAAAAAGTCATTGTTACGCAACCTATGTTGTGCTGCCTGCTGCTCTGTTGGTCTGTCTGTTCATCTCTCTCTCTGCTGATTCTTCACGTGTCTTGTTTGCCTCCTATGAGTTTGTTCTAGGTCACATGCTAGTAGCTTTGTAAGGCACAGTCACAATAAATAATTTTTTTTTTTTAAAAAGCACAGGTTTTATTGAAAGACATGCTCCGGTTTGGCAAACAGTCAATTTTATGATTCACGGCAGGATAAAGCACTTTCAATGTTGACAGAAAAAGTCTACACTGACAATGAAAAACCTGTGTAAATAGAGCCTGAAAATGAAAGATGAGACATGTGCAGTTATCCAAAGCTGCTGTTGCCTGTATTGTTTTGTGAAAATGAGACCTAGTGCTGTGCCATGCTGCAAATTACCAAGTAAATACAAAGCCAGTATTGCTGATATCGATACTTATATAAGCTATAAAGGGCATTTATGTCGGGAGAGCAGCGTGTCATCATTTGTGAGATGAATCATGATGAATTTGCAAATTCTAAAGACATTTTATTTACCACAAAATCACTGTGATTTGTTACTTTCCACAATAATATAAATTATAAATAACTCCTTTTAGCTTTTCATGTATTTTGAAACTATGTGTTTTGGAGACCTGAATGTAAATGTGCCTCTCTGAAGCACTTTGGGTCCACTTTTGTTTAAACATGCTATAGGTTATAAATAAAATAGATCCGACAGTCAACACTATTTTTGCAAATGCATGTTTTAAAAAAAAAAGATTCAACACAATTAATTGGGTGACACACTGAACATATCGCTCCAATCAGAACAGCACTGATCCGATGCCAATACTGGTTTTGGTATCGATACTATGGATATTTGGATTGATCTAACATGTGACATGAGGATGATGTGAAAATTGTGCCACACGCTTCCCTATAAACTGGAAAAAAAGTCTACTTTATCATTTGTTAGGAGTTCTTGCCTTGTCAGAGATCATCCATGCGGAGCGTGCACACACATCCTCGCATTTGAGTGAGAGAGTGTGTGTGGG